>NC_044252.1:22075000-23490833 GCF_003957555.1 Calypte anna | reverse complement strand
CAAGTGCCCGGTCCTGCACTTTGGCCACCACAACCCCATGGGGAGCTCCAGGCTGGGCACAGAGTGGCTGAGAGCAGCCAGGCAGAAAGGGACCTGAGAGTTTGGGTTGACAGGAAGCTGAACCTGAGCCAGCAGTGTGCCCAGGTGGCCAAGAAGGCCAATGGCATCCTGGCCTGTATCAGGAACAGTGTGGCCAACAGGCCCAGGGAAGGGATTCTGCCCTTGTACTCAGCGCTGGTGACACTACACCTTGAGTCCTGTGTCCAGTTCTGGGCCCCTCAGTCCAGGGAGGAGATTGAGGTGCTGGAGCAGGTCCAGAGAAGAGCAAGGAGGCTGTGAAGGGATGCAGCACAAGTCCTGTGAGGAAGGGCTGAGGGAGCTGGGGTTGGAGAAGAGGAGGCTCGGGGGTTACCTCATCACTCTCTCCAACTCCCTGAAAGGAGGTTGGAGCCAGGGGGGGGTCAGTCCCTTCTCCCAAGTAGCTACCAGTAAGACAAGAGGGTATGGACTTAAGCTCTGTCAGGGGAGGTTTAGGTTAGATATTAGGAAAAAATTCTTCACAGAGAGGGTATTCAGACATTGGAATGGGCTGCCAGGGAGGTGGTGGATTCTCTGTCCCTGGACATTTTTAAAAAGAGACTGATGTGACACCCAGTGCCATGGTCTGGTTACCACAGTGGTAGTGGATTAAGTGTTGGACTTGAGAGGGCCTTCCCAACTTGGATGGTTCTGTGATTATCTGATTTACTTGTCTCAAAAAATGAATAGTACACAAATATTTTTTAGAATCAGAATGTTCAAGGTTGGAAGGGACCTTAAAGATCATCCAGCTCCAAACCCCCTGCTATGGGCAGGGACACCTACCACTAGATCAGGTTGCTCAGAGCCCTTAAAAACTTCCAGGGATGGGGCTTCCACCACTTCTCTGGGCAACCTGTGCCAGTGTCTGACCACCCTCATGGTGAAGAACTTCCTAACTTCCAATCTAAATCTACCCTCCTCTAGTTGGAATCTGTTCCCCTTGGTCCTATCACTACTGACATCCCAAAAAGTCCTTCACCAGCTTTCTTGTAGCCCCTTCAGATACTGGAAGGCTACAATAAGGTCTCCTCAGAGCCTTCTCTTGTCCAAACTGAGAGGTGCTCTAGCACTCTCATAATCCTTGTGGTCCTTCTTTGGACACACTCCAGCATGTCCATTTCCCTCCCACAGTAGGGGCTCCAGAACTGGACTCAGTACTCCATTTTTTCCAGTATAACTGTAAGGACTGAGAAAATCAGCTATGGAAGCCATAATGGTGACAGATCCCAGCACACAGGGAAGATGGGTCACTGGTTCCTCCAGCACTGCCCATGCTGAACTGCTCCATGCTGTGCATCAAGGCTTCACACAGCTGAGGTGAGTGTCGCATGTGGAATACACACACACTCTCATTGATCATGCTTGTAACTTGGGTAGCAGAAATGTGTTGATTTCCTGCCTGGTTCCTTCTCACAACCACAGGATGGTGCGCGATTTTCTCTTCGCTTTGTTTAGCTCTGGTCTGTATTGAGACAAGGTACACTCTTGCACTGATAGGTGAGTAAACACTGAATGTAGGTGTGATATGTGCTATGCTTTTGACCTGAAGTATGCTTAGATTCACTCACTTTAAGTAGAATTTCTCAGGGATGTTAGCAACCTTTTTTTTTTTTTTTTTCTCCTACAGTAAAAAGTATCTTAGAATTCAAAGTCCATCTAGAACAACTCACTTTGGGAAATCTGAGAACTTGGAGCCTTTCAATTACTTCTTTTGTAGGAGTTGAATACCTACGGGTTTAATTGATTTAGAAATAGTGTTATTAGTAGCAAATGTGGGAAGGATTGTCTGACTAACTTCTGTGGTCCATTATAGGCATCCAGCAAAAAAATTTCACAAGATACCTTAATTGTTGAGGTAGTTTGGAGATGTTTTTTGAACCCATCCATTTTTTACTTTCCTTTTTTAATACCTGCAGCTAATTTAGTCATAAGTATGTTTTTTAATATGTTAATTTTCTCCTGAGTGCACCAGTAAAAGTGCTAATAGAACTGCTGGAAACTTAGCAAGTGAGTTGTTTCTCAAATACACTGGGGCTTTGAGATGGAATGTCTTCAAGTTCACAACTTATTTCCTTCTGTCTCAGGAATCCTTGCTTTAAATTACTCATGCTCTGTTGTACAGACATGTTAACAGTTGAGTTGCACAAGAACAACAAAGTTTGAGATTTTAGATCATATGCCAGGTGAGATTCCAGTAAGACTTTACAAGAACATAACACACAAAAAAGTCATCCTCTGCATTATCATTGCTAGTTTATTACAGCAACGCCCACATGCCCCACCCCAAATGAGGATTACAGTCTGCTTGTGACTGTGAATATAGAAAGATCGTTCCACACAGTGGCTTTATTTGTTTAATGTACTGTACGTAGATTGGAAAAAAGGAAATATCACCAGTATTCACTGATGGGTAATCACTCGAAGAAGAGATCCTGTTTCAGTTTGGTATGAAGTGTCTAGCAGTGTTTACCACATTTATCTATTTGTTGACTTGGCATTTACACATAGAAATGCAGAAACATAACTTATCCAAGCTCTGGCAAGAGGCCCCTGGTGGAGGTGGGAACTAGAGTGCCATCAGTGACTCTCCAGTACTTTTATTGTGGCAACCCAGCAGTGATGGGTATTATTTTACCTGCAACTTAGTGATGGCAAACAGGAGTCAGACTAGAGCCTTCCACTGAAAAGGTATGTATCTGTTTCCTTGAGGAAAAGAGATTATCCATGTGTTACTACTGATACGGGCATGTTTATAGCACGCTGTGGAGTGTTTCTCATACTATTCAGCTAAGCTCACCAGTATGTGCACACAGGTAGCAAGTTAATTGCAATAGTATTTATGAAATGCTATAATGTTTGATTATTTTTTTAAATTCCTTTTGTGATCAGGATAACTTGTAGTAAGCAAAATAAAAGAAAAAAATGCATAGGAAATTTTGTTTTGGGTGATAGGATTAGAGTTCTAATTGCCAAACACATTACTTCCCTTCAGAAAAACTTGTTTCCTCAAAGAACCAGAAGGAAAATGTGCTGTCTGATTTTATTTCCTTTGATGTTTCTGTGATGACATTTTAGTGACAGGATTTTTTTCAGCTTAAAGCAGTATGCACAATTGAGAGATATTCTCCATGTATCATCTCTTTCATTAATCTTGTATTACCAGGGAAGCACAAGGACTCACTCATCAGCACTGACAGGACAGGAATATATTTAATTCTCCTGTGGCCACTATCTGTAGTAGCAAAGCCAAAGTGAGAGTAATGGTAAAGGATGCTGACTTTGGGTTTAGAGATTTGAGTTTGACCTTTATGGGTTCTCTTCCAGAGTGCCAGAGCATCACAAAGCTTCCCATTTAACAGCTTGCTGGACACAATGGCCTGGCTTTTTATCCTTAAGCATTGCCAGTGAGTAACTGAGATGTTAGTCATCATACTAAGTCTTGAAACACGTTACCCCCTTCTCCCAGGATCAGTTAGGCTTGTTTAAAGCCAAATGATGTATCCTGACACATGAAGTTTACTCTGCAGTGTCTGCATATTCCCTCTCGCTGGAGGCATGAGGGTGGAGTGTTTTTGTGTGCCTAACCATTAACTGCTACAGAGATTTTTTAAAATTCTACCCACTTCATCATGGGCCTAGGGCTGTGTTTTTGCTGGCTGCAATTCACTTCTCAGAAAAATGTTCAGACTTGCTTATAGCCATGTAAATATATCAAGGGAAGGACTTTATAAACCAGATACCTGGAATAAAACTAGTTTGCTACAACAAAACCTTTCATTGGGAGATAGATTCTGCTCTCATAATAGTGCAAATGGCCATTAATTACAGAGAAGTCAGTAGAATGACATGAAACTAAAAAAAAATTGTATAATTTTGTTGTCTTTTCTTATTCCTTATTTTTTACTTCAATTTTCAAGGTAATTTATTGTAGCTGAGAGGCACTGCA
The DNA here is from genome assembly GCF_003957555.1 of Calypte anna. Lineage (NCBI taxonomy): Eukaryota > Metazoa > Chordata > Aves > Apodiformes > Trochilidae > Calypte > Calypte anna. The sequence goes on along the minus strand of NC_044252.1, from coordinate 23,486,806 downwards.
ATTTGCTGTTAACAAAAGATAGCAACAAAAGCCAGCTGAGATGGGCTTTGCAGTCCTCGCTCCTGCATGTGCAAGTGAGGCAGAAGTGCTAATAAAGCAAGAAGGTGAGGCAGGGTGCTAATAAAAGGGGAACAGCATAAGACTGTCTCTTATTTTTTGTCTGCTTTTGGGATTTTCTCTGATCTTGTCATGACAAAAATTGCAGTTTGAAGTCTTTACAAGACTGTAGCAGACAAAGGAAACAATAAACAGACCTTCAGTGTTCTTTGATGGAGAAATGATTGATCATTTTTAAAAAGAAAATTCAAGCCCTTAAATCTGAGTTCTTGCCCAAACTAGTCCCTGGTACAGCTTTTGTCATCTGTGATGGCCTGAACATATTTTTATGTTAAAGGTATTTGGATTGTAGTGGAGCTTGAAGAGTGGTTTCATTTTCTTACATACTTAATACAGAAGTTCACTTTCTGCTGTGTGCACATAACTCAGGATGCTCCATGCTACTGCAATTGGTTAAGCTGGAAAGTGGACACAGTTTATTTGCTAGTGCGGATGAGCCAGTCTGAAGGCAGTTACCCACAGTCCATAGGCCTTGAGTGGAACCACTGTATTAAACTGGGGTACCAAACATCTCATCCAGTGAGAGAGTAAGTACCAATGCAGATGCACACCTTACCTTCTTCCTGGACTCCTGGGGTTTTCACTTTTGCTCGTAGTGTAGACATGAATGGCTGGTGTCCATCATCACTTCAGGAACATCCCTGGTTATAATTTTTAGAACAAATAACCACTCTACCTAGCACACCTCTTTCGCTACTGAACTGCAGCATCAGCAAGTAGGATTTAAAAATACACTTCCAGTGATTAAGAAACAAATCAGGTCATTTGCCTGAGACAAGAGAAAGCCTCGTAAAGTAAAAACATAGAGTTCTTTTCCTAAGGATGAGTTATATTTGTGGAGTTTTTTTCTGACAATAAAGTAGTGTCTAGAGGTCTGAGATTTCAGTGTGGTAATGTTGACAGGCACTGACCACACTTAAATTGCAAACCAGGCTCACAGGTTAATACACTGGGAGCTGGCTTAAAGCTCTTTACTGTTTTCCTGGTCATATAGTTAGTAACTTACATAACTTTTGAAGACTGCATAATGGTTGTGTTATGAGGGATATGTCTATGTTTTATTTGTAGAAACAAAATTACACCTCAAAGGACAGAATTGTGAGGCAGGCAGTTCAAGAACTGTGAACAAGTATGCAACTCTTACTTTTTAATATGAAGGTTGAAGCAAATTCTTTAAAAGACAAAAAAATTAAGGTACTCACAGACAATGGATGGGTAATAGATAAATACTTGTATATCACCTGTTCTCTCAAAATATGGGGAGGACAACAAGAGTATCTTCTTTGTCATTTACTGCAAATAAAATGGGCAATGATGCTTTTCAACTTTTTTTAATTTCTTCAGTAAAACATGCTACTTACATCAGTTGTGGGTGACTCCAAAATGGGTATTTCATGTTTGTAAGCTATATTGCTTTTGTTCCAAATATTTCCAAAGTAATCTCAGTGCATATTTTCTATTCATGTTCATATCTGAAATAACTCTATTTTGAGTCCCTTTCTCTGCATAACCATATGGAAAGAGCTTTACTGTTGAATGTGTAATATTTTCATACAGCCTCAATGGGTTTGAAGTGATTGTTCTTACCTTGATTTTGCCACTGTCATATTGCCTTACTGTAGAAGGGCAGCATAGCCCCTGTGACATTTGAAGTCATAGAGAAAGTTCCTACAGAACTGAAAGGGAGCAGAAATATGCTGTCCTGATGGAAGGTAGTAGAAATGTGACATATGGAGTGAGCTAATGGTATAATTTCATGTAGTTCTGAGATACTGGAATTGGTGCTGACTGTTAGCGTAAGTGTCTCACACTGTGTTTAATGTGTGAATAGGCAACCTGCCTCCTTCTCAACAAATTAAGGAAACTGTATTTTGAGTGAAGAACATTTGTCTTAAACAGAGTTCAGGAATGCTGAACTGATGCTAAGTGAAAAAAAGAAAATTCTTTGCTGTTCCAGGTTAGCGAGTTAGCAAGTTCTACTTGAACTGGAAACATTTTCCTACTGCTAGTCCAGGTAGCTTTGAGGGTGTGTCCTGGCATCAGTGGCATCTATCACACATACTGATAGTCACTGAACAAGCTCTTTTTGCCATCAGCCTCTTTGATGACACCCATGGCATGCCATTGAAAGTGACACTTCTGCAAGTGGAAATCTCCCAGTAGATTCACAGCTCAAAGAAGAGTTACTCTGTTTTTAGTGTTTTAAATTTTTGTGCATTTTTCCCTTCAGTTCATTACAAGGGGCTTATGGGTTACATATGCCACAATAAGCTACTTCATCATTGCTAAGTGGTTGGTGGTAACATGACACATGGGTATGCATTGACAAGTTTTCTCTTGAGAGGCTCCACGGGACTTAGATCAGCCGATAGATCATCCTGGAATTTTAGCTGGCATATACTCTACCTCTTCTTGGGTTTGTGAAATCCAGCATGACTAACCTTAAGACCTTAACCTTAAAACAATGTCATCATTGATTTCTGGATAGGAAGTCCTATGTGGGATTAATTTTTCTAAGATCAACCGTGCACAAATGAGTGTACTCTACTTAATCATGTGTGACACATGGGTACAGAGAATAATGAAGAATATCATCATCTGCTCCATGCAGTTTATTTTGCTTGGTATCTTATTTCTTTTCCATTTTGGTGAGGAATTCTGAGTCAGAATTTGTTTTTCCCTAAAGCTGGATTCTCACTTTCTAAAATCAAGCCTAGAGGATGTTTAAACTACCTCTGGTCTAACACTTCCTTGTGTTGAAATGACTGAGCATTTAAAATGTGGGGAGTCAAGCTCCATACCCTGAAGTCACTGTGGTAAACTCTACTGCTACTATTAATTATGGTCATACTTATTTTTGAAAAGGCAAAGCCATGTAGGCCAATTTCATCTTTAGCTTAAGGATTTCGCAAGAATTGATGATTTTATATCAGCAGCTACTTTCATGTGATTAATTTGTAAGCATTTTGTTCATCTGAATAATGTGGGTAGAAGAAAGGTAGGAAAAATGGGAAAAGAATAAATGCTCCTCAAGTGCTCTTTGTGGAAAGAAACTAAGTGGTAGATGCAGCTTTCTTCAGTTTTTGTCCTAATAAAGATGTAACTGGAATGAATGCAGCTGCAGTCTATGATTCCCTTTACATTCATGCCCCACAAATGCAACCATGTTTGAACTGATGCTCTAACTGATTTAACTGTGACTTACTGTTCATCACCTCAGGCAAAGGAATCCCAAGAGGTGGTCACCAAATCAGGAAGCTGTTTTGTAAAGAGTTTGGTATGTGTTGAAATCAGAGCATCTTTAGAATATATTCGACAAATGAATGTTGACTGTGTTGACAGATCCTAAGTAAAGTATTAAAAAATTACATTGAAGGAACACTCTTAGCATACTCTTCTTTAAAATACCACAACCTAGAACAACCACTCAAAGTTATCCCAGCAGTACCTGGATAGTTGACATAGAATATTCTGTCAATACTTCCCATGCCCACAAGTACATTACAAAGAATTCTCTTGAATTTGATCATGTGCTTGTTTATTGCTAAGTTGTTTATATATTGGGGCCTGTACATCCTGATTTTTTACTGTACACCTACTTGTATTGCTTTTAGATGCTGTGTTTATTTCACTAGTTTGTTATTGTTTTGTTGTGCAGACACTTTGTGTTTGCTTTAGGAAAAGCTGAAGGATTGTACTGACACTGCAAATAGCTGCAGTAAACAGAACAGAAGTACAAGCATGTAATTCTAATAGCTACTTTAACAACAACCCAACCATTGCTCACTGACCTCCCTCCTGTGAGCTGACAGCTCCAAACTCTCATAATTGCTTGATCTCTGTTCTGTCTTCTTCCCACTCGGCTTCTGTTTTCCAAAGTTTTCATTGTAGTATTTTATATGTGTGTATTGGCATATTGATTTCTGTATTATTTGCTTGACTGCATAAACTTTGTGTGCATTGGCTGCCACAGGTGCTATTTTTTCTTCCACATCTTGTGTACTCAAATGGAAGATATTGAACCTCTGTTGGTAAGGGTGGGGATATATATGGGTATCAGTGTCTTAGGTATTTGGCACACTGTTTATTGGCAAAAGAACTTGTTTCTAGACATGTTAAGAACACTGGTTTCATATATATACATTGTTCGTGCCCATACTGCTAAGGAAATACCTTATAACCCTGTATATTGAACACTGCCTTTTGGTCAGGTGGGTGAGGTTGCCAGCAATTTGGCACTGATTGTCCTTCAATAGCAAAATATGGTACTTTTACTTGCAGTTACATGTTTAAAGACATCTTCAAAACAGCCAAATTGTTATTATCAAAACAGTAATTTACTGAAGTGTCATGCAATTAAACTGGACCAGCATGTGTTTGACAGCCTTGGGCAATGTTAGAAAGTCCTCAGTTCAGCACAGTACTTAAATGTGCATGTGGCTTTGAGCATGTACATAGTCCCTATGTAGGCAGTGATCAGAGGTCTGAGGAAAGCTGCAGGAACAGGAAAAGCTTAGTCTGCTGTAGAAAACTGTAATAGCATGTATGACAACAGCATTCAAATACGTAAGAGGCAGTGGCAAGGAAGGAGATTATTTATATGGAGAATGGAAGAGAGGAAGTGATCTCCATCTGAAGCAGGAGATGTTATAACTTTAAAACAGCAAATTTTAACAGCAAGCATGGTGAGATATGGACCAGATCACCTCAGGAGGCTTTGAAACCTCATGAAAAATTTAAGAAGTCTTTAAAAGAAAAAAACTCTTTCAAGAACAATTAAGGTTGAGCTGTGTAGCTCTTGGACAGAGAGATGGACAAGATAGCTAATTGAAGGCCTTTTGAATCTTGTTTTCTACAGTATGTGCTTAAAATTACACATGTACATTAAAAATAAATTTATAAAAGCTCTCACAGTATTCTTCTCCATAGGCTCAGTCAAATGCTCTGTGAGAAGGAGGAGCAGTCCCTGTCAGTACCTCACCTTTACAAAAGAAACTGGATTCCATGAACTAAATGTACCAAACTTCACAAAAACACACAGTGCCAAATCTTCACTTCAGACCAACATATATGTCATGTTTTATCCATTATTTTTTTCTGGCTATCATACCTAACAGAACAGTTTTCTTAGTACAGATTTTTAATATTGGTGTAGGGGAAGGGGTTTATTTTTTCTGAACTCTTTAATTCATGCTGGAAACTAAAAACATCTTTGATACTGTGGTTACAAAGCCTTCAGCTGACAACTTTAATAATGGATGTTATTAAAGTATAATGCAAAGAGCAGTTCCTTTACAAGTACTGAGTAAGGAAGGCAGCTGCTGTGACAGGCATCTGGCAACTCTGTGATAACAATTAATATACCCAGGAAGATCCATTTCAGCAGGAACAACTGAAATACATGACATATGGAGTGAGGAAGAGCCCAAGGTGCCTTGATTTTGATAAGACAAGACAGTGTGTTATCACAGGTCTCACAAGCTGAACTTCTGATGGGGGCAAAGTAATGAGAATCTGAATTGCTTTGGAATAAAAAGTTTAAATAACAACTAAGCTCCCAGCCAGTCATCTTGCTTAGAAGAGACACACAACAGACCTGGCTTTTGGGAAAGGCAATACTTTTGTGCTTTGTATAAGAAATGGGATTTTTCAAGCAGAGACATGAAAATAGAGATGGGCGCAGTCAGAAGGTTCAGAGCCAAGTCAGGAAAACTGCCAGGAACTGGAAGCAGGGTCTACTTAAATAGCTTGGATCCAAATTATGAGCATTCACTTGCAAATGCCTTACTCAGAACTATTTAGAATATAATCTTGTCTGAAGCCAGTGTTTGATCCCTGGTACAAGCTGAGAACAGAAAGCTTCTTTTTTTCCCATGGCTCTGCCCTACCAGCTGAGCAGCTGGAGCACAGTTTACTTGCCATCATGCCACTCTTTTACTTTTGATTTTAGGTACATTCTTGGAACTGAAGAGGAGCTGGTTTGTAAAATGAGATCCTTTTGCAGACAACATTGTGTGTAGGAGTGATAGAATCACTAATGGCTGTAACTCAGGAGAGCAAGGAGTAAAAGAGTAACTTTAAGCCTAGGAGCCATATTATGTGGAGGCTTTTTAGGTAAAGCCAGCTACTGATCATTAGCTTTCTCTAAGTATTTCTTCATTGTATTTTTCTTGCTTTACACATTACAACTGAAATTGTAATACTCACCTTCTGCAAAGATAGTGAGCTATTCCAGGAAAAACCCTCTCGTGCAAGGCTGTGTGACCCCAGCCAACTTAGGAGCATCTTGTCCTCACAGCCATCAGTGAAAGTAGTCAGCAGTTAAAATGAAGAAGCATTCCTTTTCCTTTTTTGCTGCACAGAAATATGAGTCCTGCTGAAAATAAAAACCTCCCAATCAGTTCTGGAATATTGGAGGGCTGGCTCTACAGTTGTCACCTTAACATTGTTATCTGGTTTGTAACAATGAGTTATAGATCAGTTAGATAAATTGTGGTAGATGCAGCTACTTGAAACATCTGGGTTGGGGATGAACTAACTGTAAGACAGGGCATGCATGAAAGAGCTGCATTTTGTCTATAGAAAATATTACTATTATTGTTCCTACTACTACAACACAAATAAACATGGGTAGGTATTCCACAAACTACATTGTACTTCTCTGTTCTTATGAAGCAGAAATAATTAATATCAAAGGAACACAGACCTTAACTGATCTGTTCTATTCTGGTTCATAAATCTTTGCTTTGTTTATCCTTCAACAAACAGTTGTTGGTTGGAATTAACTTATCACTTGTAGTTTTGTATGGTAAAGGTGTGTCTGACTAGAGATTTGCTTGCAGAAGCATAATCTCTAATGAAAAGTGGGAAACTTGGAGAGATGTGAGGAAATGGGAGCATAGAGAAAATAACCACAAATGGTGCTGAATCCTGCTTTTAATCCACTTAAGAAGAAAGCTGCAAACTAAAAGATGTTCTAGATTAAAGAACAGTGAGAGATTATAAAAGAGATTGAAAACCATTTGTTAATGAGCTGCCAGATATGACTTTTGACTTCTAAAATGTTGCTCAAATATTTACTTTCATTCTAACTATTGGTAAATGGTGTGTCTCTAACTACTGGGCAACTTCAGCCAGTTTTCAGCTTTTATGTATGTATAACTAACTTAGAGTCCAAGGAAAAAAAAAAAAGTGTGGGGACTGGTGTAACACTTTTATCTGTTTTTTACAAACGGCTCCTAAAGAAAAATGCTGAGTCTATATTGTGACTGCTCCCTGTGCCTCTGGTCTGTTATTCTGTCTTTGTGGAAGTTTGTGTGGTCAGAAAGAGTGTGCCAGGGTGTCAGATAGAGATGTGAAACTTGATCAAAATTACTGAAGTGCTGGCGTATCAAAATAGAAGAAAGTTCACAAATGCTGTAATTAATTTCAACACAGCAAGATATAGATGGAGGGCACTGTTAAAGAGATAATGAGTATTTATAAAAATCCACACAACACAACGGCATCTGAGGAAGGCAGACCTTGTACCTTTTTGGCCAAGGTCTTAAAAAAAAAAATCCAAATGTGGAAAAAATTTGGATCTCAATTTGAGTCAGACTCCAGCTCAGATTCAGACCTACTGAGTCCTTTAATTAGTCCTGTAATGCCTGGTTTTGATGTGTTCTTTTGCAGTCAAGGGTTGCTTATCATGACCTGCTATGGCATTTGTAGTTTTTATTACTCATGGCTGATAGTTGAAAACTTGTTGACTTTGGTTGTTCTATACAGAGAATCTAACATTGCCTTTGTTGAAGAACTGAAAGTGTAACATGTAATGATTCCATCTATCCACCTTATTCCATTTCCTAAGAAAATTGGTCTGTGAATTTGAACTGGCTTCATATTTTCATCATGTGTATTTAAGGCATATAATTAGAAGGAAAAGGATACTGTTCTGGTACTCAAATGATTTAGAACCTGTGGCCATGTCCATCTGAGCCTAATTTGTTGTTTTCTGTCATGAGTCTCCCATCCCTATGTTGGGGACAAAAACATTTGTCTTGCTTTCAGATCTATAAATCAAAGTTTCTGTGGATATGGTAACTGGGATATGAGCTCTTGGGTTGTATAGTAGAGATCTGATGGTGCATTTACTTGACTCAATGAAGTGAATGGCCTCCTAGAAGATCTCATTAAGGGTGGATTTTCTTGTTTTGTTTTTGTTTTTAAAAGGAAAGTTAAAATCTTAGCAGTTGTACATTAAAGCTTCAGGTATTTTATTTAAAAAATAGAAACACTGTACTCTAGGTTATATGAGAAGTTCTGTTTTGCAAATGAAGAGTAGCTCAAGATACAGTTTAAGTGAATAGGCCAAGGAAAGGTACTAAATTTGAAAAAAATCAGTGTAGCAGCTCACACAACTGTACTGCCAGTGACATGAATTGAATCACAGAGTCATAGAACCACAGAATGTCTTTGCTGGGAAGAGACCTGCAAGATCATCCAGTCCAACCTTTGACCAACACTGTAAGCTCACCGCTAAGAATTAACACCTTTCCTCCTGTGGCCAAAAAACTCTGGACTTACATTTCCATAGCTTCTTGCTAAAAAGCAAACAAGGCAAATTTGTGAAAGGAATAGAAAAAGGACAGTTAACATCTGTGTCTTGAAGAGGATACTTAGGAGTTCTTGAAGAGGGAAGAGAGAAAAAAATGGAGACATAATTTCTGTAACATAGGAGAATGTTTCCAATGAAGAGGCAACTCCAAAGTGCTGTTAGCTCTTCATGAGCCCCCCTCATTCTTTGCTACAATAATTTTTACAGTGTGAGAGAGAACTGTCTCCAAGGCAGTCTCCAACCTCAGCATGAGAATATACACAAAGCCTCCAGCTGCCACGTGAGGTGTAATCTGGAGAGTGATTTTACCAAGTATCTCATGTCCCATCTTGTGCTTGCAGTCCTGCAGATCAACAATCTCCCAGCCATGTGTGTCAGATTATAGTATTTTATGCCTCTGGAATGTATTTTCTAATAAAGGAGTGCCATTTAAATTAGGGCTTTGCAAGCCTGCACATGGCAAGTGACGCTGTGGGCCCCAGGAAAAGCAGGTGTAGCAAGACAGCAGCCAGGAAGGAGTCAAGCCTCTCTGAGGACCAGTTTAGCAAAGAAATAGAAATAGAAATAGAAATAGAAATAGAAATAGAAATAGAAATAGAAATAGAAATAGAAACAGTTTCACACACCTTCTTACCACATGCAGTTAAAGCAGGTTCACCTTCAGAGCCAAAACAAGGTCCAGATAGCTCTGTTACAGTGTGTGGTATTAATCAAGATCTATACACACGAGAAAGAATCACAATCCAGTCTCTTGATTTAAAATTCTTTTACAATAAGCCTGTGTTTGGAAATTGATTTATGGTTATGAAGCACCCAGGACACAAAGCTGATGTAAGCTGAAACTGCCACCCCTGATAATAATATGGAACTTTGCACACCCATGAAAAATCCCTGATGATCAGTGGCAATAAACAGGGCTCACAGCAGAGCATGTTCCTCCAGAGGGAACGCCTTAGTAGCCCAGCAGGGACTTTTTATTCTGTTGTTTGCCTTGGCAGTGAAAAATGAGCACCACCCTGAAATGCTTGGGAGCCTAATCACAGGAAACACCTTCCTAGCGAAGAAGAAGGAACATGTTGCTGTATAAGTTGAGAGGGGCCATCTCTGGAACAGAAATCTTATATAACTCTATAGTCTTCCATTCAAAGTTTGACCCAGGAAATTTGCTGAATGGCCTCAGTCTTCATCATGCATGGCTCAGGGGATATTTAGAACTTCCTAGGATATACAGAGCACAGGTGCTCTAACATGCTTCTACAATGCCACCTTTTGCTCCTCAGAAATGTTTTTACCTAAACTTGACAATTCACCTCAAAATATAATTTTTTTAAAGGAAATATTTTTAAAGTTCCTTCAGCCCAGGACAGACTTTTTGATCACAGGGTTAGAGAGAACAATTTAAGTGACACGTTTAAATATCTATACAGGTGCTTGCACCTCCAAGTGAATATATTCACCACTAGGCTGGCCTTCTCTTGAGTCTCCACAAAATATCAAAATGCCTTGATTTCAGTTTGACATGGATTTCAGTCTAAGGGGAGACTCTTACTCCATCAGTATTCATGTAGTGCCAGACCATATTTGTTGCATCATTTGATGTCAGAACGGTTCAGATATGAGGACAGAAACTCAGAGAGACAAGTTTACTACTCTTGAATCTTAGCTATGTAAACCTGGCAGGAGTGAGTGAAAAAATCAAGCCTCATGATTGTACATGAAATGTGTATTTTTAAATGTTTTTATTTGCCTGTTAGAGGACTACAAATATTATTTTATGCTTTCACCCCCTCTTTACTATAAAAGGTGATCCCAGAAAAATGTACTGTGGAACAATGTTCAGCTGTTACCACCATTCAGATCTGGAAAAATCAGCTGTCTCCTGATTATCCTATAATTTCTTATACTTTCAAGAGATGTTCTTGCACTACATGCAAACTAATGGGAGTGACAGTGCATCAAAAGTGAACCTTTGAAAATTAGCAGGAAAAAGTAATGTATAGAGCTGGAGAAGGGGAGAACAAAAGAAGAGTCCTCTTAAAGACCCTTTCCCATCCTGCTGATGACTGACAGCAGGTAAAATGAGTTGAATTTTGAAATACGAATTGCTTGGAACTTTGACTATGAGTACAGCTGGTGAGCAATTTACAAATCAAATTTTGGTTTTTGGGGGGCTGACAGAAAGAGTTGGAATTTTTTTTTTTTCATGCTTCCAGTTCTTTGTAAACTATTTGCTTTGATTTTTCTCCATTATTTATGTTGGCAGCACCACAGCCAATACCATTGCATCTGACACTGGTTGTGCCCCTGTGCTGCCTGTCTGACTGAAACATTTGATGTCCAAGGTTATCAAATAATACATTTTCTGGTGTGTATTTTTTGTCTGAAAGACACTGATGCTAAAACTGGTTTAAAGGTTCACAGATGGGCTTTAAAACAATCAGTAGTTTTCTAAATGCTGGGAGATAGTAATGTATTTGATCCTATGAATCAAACTTTGCATTTCTTTAATGTAATACTCAAGGACTGGTTTCCTCTGTCTGATTGTAACAAGTAGTATCCGACAAGAGACTCAGCCCAGCTCATAGCTCTGCTGCTGTATGCAGCATGTGTTGCAGGTAACTCTTACCTAGAGGACAAAGTGAAAGGGATTATTCAGTACACCACCACTGGGAAGGAGAGGAGGCTTATGGATGAAAATTACTGCCCCTCAGAGCTGCAGTGATCAGGACCCTTTGCTTCACAGCAGTGTTACCTGGCAGGTGCTGTGGTTTGTAGTCAGCTGGGGTAGCTCCCTAATAGCCATGGGTGAGGGAAGTGTGTGAGAGATAGGGGGAGGTGGCAGCTCTGTGGACAGGTGTCTTAACATCGATGCCATTGGAGTTGAGGTTGACCTGGGTGATAGGTAACTACTGGTTCTGACAGCCAGATCCTGCTGTACAGCCTGACCTGCACCAATATGTAAAATGGGGCCAAGCATCAATGTGCATAAAAAGCTGCATGGAGGACAGGGAGACTTTTGAGAGGTCACAGTTGTATTTTGTTTGATCTGTCACCAAAACATACATTATCAGGAGCCATAATGGTAGTGTCCATCCTTAGCCCTTGGACTGGGCTGCTTGCTAGTTAATGTTAGGCGGTTGTATTGCAGAGCACCAAGACAACATTAGGGCCCTAGTGTCTGTCCAGGCTTGTCTCTGAGTGCAGCATGACAGCTGTCCACAGCCACTGAAGAGTCCCACTCCTGTCTACATGGTAAGAGCAGCAAGCCCAAATCTTCAGTCACCACCTCCCAGTCTCTGTTCTCCCTCAGAACAGCCCAGGCCCTCCACTCTGCACAGTTCAGTGCAGTTTGTTCTGCACTGTTAAGGATCAGTGTTTTATAATGTTCTATAAACATATATAGCTTTACTATAGTTATTGCTATTTGTTATTTGCACAGTGATAAATGTTAAAAGCTTTAGCAAGCCTCCCACTGTGTGGAATGCTGTATAAAGCCAGGAGAGATGAAAGAGAGACCTTAGTTATACAGCTTCTATATTGCTGAGTACAAGCAGCCAAGAGATCTTTTCTTGATCACTGAAGTCTCTTGGGACCTGGGAGATTGAGTTAGCAATTATTTTTTGTGTCTTGACATTACTCATCTCCCAGCACCCCAAAAACAATGATCAATTCCCCACAAGGCTTTTATTCATGCCTGGGGTTACTCATGGTGAGCTTCCCAAGTGATGTGCAAACTGTGGACTCAGGGCACTGAGTCAAGGAGTGACTTGGGATGGTCTGGTTGGTTCAGTAGGTGCCCTGCTCCATTGTGTAAAACCAAGGCACAGAGGGAACTGCAGTTGCTACCCAGAAATAGGTGTGGTTTCTTCTTCCCTGTGCAAGCCTTGTGTGGGCCTGCACTATTCCAATCACCCTCTTGGCTGATTCACTAGCTGTCTGATTTATGTGTCAATCAAGACAGAATTATCAGACCAATATACGCCTTATCCCACGCTCCACAGCACACTTTGAAATTGGAGAGAACAAGTTATCATCACTTGGCTGTTTCTAAACCATGAACATACTTCAAGCTGCTAGAGGATGGCCATGACAAAGCCAGCTGGTTCAGCTTTAAGACTCCTTATCTTTGGGCTTCTCTTGCAGAGTGAGACATGATTCAGAGTGCTGTGACACTACCACCTTCCAGGTGCAGTGAATGTGCAGTGTAGAGTTCTGCCTCATTTTCTCAACGTTTTCAGTGCCAGCATCAGCTGCCGTAAACTTTAAAAGCATCTTTCACCACAGAAAATGGTGCTGTCTTCAGCTGTGATTTGATTTCTGTAGCCCCCAGGCTGAGGCAGCAGTTGAAAGCTCAGAGCCTGTACAACTGGAAACAGGGAAAGCAGCAATCTATGCATCTGGTAGATGCACACACAGCAGCAGTATGATTCTGTATCTACAGACTTCACATTCTACAAGCAAAATTGAGCAGGACAGATGGGGGAATGGGAGGATGGTGGTTGTTATCTCTAAGAGGAGCCTAAGATGCCTCTATTGCTCTAACAGTGCACACCCCGCCACTGTTACTGCAGAAGTGGCAACTGGTTATCTGAAGCTAGATCTGCTGCAGCTCCTTGCACTGTGCCAGCTAAACACTTGGCTTTTTGTGGCACTGAATAATAGAGGCAATCACTGACTTCAGTAAAATCACCTCAGGATCTCTCTAAGTTATGTTCTTAATGTTGACACTTGCCCCTTAGGAATCTGAGTGAACTTGTCAGTGTCTTCCATCAGGCAGCATCTTCAATTTCATCTTTCACCTAAATTTCCCCATTTAAATGCAGAGTCAGTGGTTCATAAGACATGGTTTATTTTCACTTTCCTTTTAAAGCACCTCAATGTCATACCCCCCCAACCAACTTCTTTTTCTTTCAGTAAGAAATTGGCAAAATGACTCATGAAGAGCCGCTCCACGCACCCCTTGTTCTCAAGAAACTTCAGATTAGTATCTTTGTTACTGACAATACTGCAGGCATTAAAATACTTTTATTTTCTTATTTTATCAAAATTTTGATGGCTACCTTTTGTTTATAAATATATATAAAGAAACTAGTAGACAAAGATAAAGGAGTGAAAAAATTCCTGAAGTCTTGACAGGATTATTTTGAAATGTGAGGTGCCATCTCACTCCAGTGAAATCCGTGTGTCATTCCAGTGAGTCTTCTTCATACTGGTGGGTCTATAGCCCAGTGCATTCAGAGCTGTCTTTGAACAACTTCTCTCTGTAAGCAGCCAGGGTATGTCTGAACTACATAGTTGAGGGTTGTGCTGGAAGCATATGTAAAATGAGATGGCCAAAGTGCAGGTTTAAAGTGCAGTTGATAATAAAGGGGACAGTAATGTGTCGTTTTCAGAGCATGAAGTTCAAAATCCTAAAGCTCAAACCAGTGCACACTTTTATCCTTTTGGCCAAGGCTTAGGCCAAGTGCAGTTTGGCAGGTCCCAGGCTGAGCTCCACAACTCTTAACAACTTAATTGCCACATGCAGCTTGGTAAGACAACAAAATGTCTTCTGATTAGTGCTTAGAGGGCAGAGTCATGGATGCTTCCTCCATGCAGGGAGGAAATGAAACTTCAGACAGATATTTGGTTTCTTAGGAGTTGCATTGATGAATTCTGAATAAGTCTTGATCACCATCAACAAACATGGGGCACAGCCTTTGGAGAGGCAGTGTGGTGCTATGTAGCAGCCACATCTCTACAGACCTTTGGAAATTTCCAGTATGGTCCTTGAAAGAGCAGAATGTGATTTTGACAGCAGGCAGCTACAATTCCTTAAAAGGTCTGCGCAAAAATATGCATGAAGCATCAAGTTCTTTCCCATTCAGTGGCACGAATCTGTCAAAATCTGTGTCAGCTGAATTCTGTTTCTTATAAAAAAGCACAGGGCACCAAATGATACCATCATGCTCAGTAGAAGGGAAAATGTTTACACAAGGTATAATTAAGCTGTAAAAATCTCTGCTGTAGGACATTGTGCATAATACAATGTTGTACAGATCGAAAAACCTAATTTGGCAAATTAATGGAAAATACTCATCAAGGAATGACTGCAAGGCAACACTGCTGGTTTTGACTCAGGAAGTCTCCACTGTACACCAGGAAAACATCTGCATGTACATGCCCTGTTCACATACTCTGTCTAGGGCTATTAAAATGTGCCACTGAAGAAGAACAGGGTCTTGAACTAGAGAGAGTTTTGTTTTAACCCACCAGGGCTGCTCCTCTGCTTCAGTACCTATTCAGTGAGGACTTTGGAGGAAATTTATTTGAAGAAATTTAATTCCTTACTCAGTTTGGTATATTTTTATTTATTAATAGTGCTGCCTTATGAATAGTATAAAAATCTACAAGGCTGACAGGGCAGTTCACACCACTGATTTGAGTGGTTTTCAGCCAGTTTGTACTAACAGGGAGTTTAGCCCCTTGTATCACGAGCAGCTAAATATGCTTATCTTGCAGCCAGCTTTGCAGAGGCATCAGCAGGTGTTTTGTAACATTCTGAAGCAGTTCATTCTCCTGGACATGAGCCTTCACACCTTTTTCTGCCTGGGATCTAACTAGTTAACCTACCTGAGCAAATAGGAGCTTTTTGCTTTCAATAAAGTTTGATTCCTGGAGGCAGATTTTTTTTTTTTTTTTTTTTTGCAGTGAGTGTCAGATAATTGGAAGGGTAGGGTGAGGCAGGAAACCAGGGCACACCTTTGCTGGGACTTGTTTAAGAGCACTGGAATAGAAAAGCAGAAGCAGGGTGAGAATAAAACAGGTTAAATAAAGAAGAGGTGAACATTTTTGGATGATCGCTCACATTCCGCACACCTCAGGAAGGACATGATATAAAGTATAGCTGGCAAATTTTGATAGAAAGGAAACGGTTGAGCAGAAAAACAGATTTTGAGTTCAGTAACCAAAGCACTCCAGGTAAGTTATAGCATAAAAAAAAAAAAAGAGAGAGAGAGAAGAAAAAGTGTCTTTTATTTTGTCTCTTCAGATTCCTTCAGGAACAAGGCTGTATTCTCAGGCAATATAGAGGAGGTATTATATTTTTCTGTGGGGAATACAATGTAAAAATAGGATTGTGAAAGAGCTCAGTTATTTTTGTTTTGTGTTTGTCAGTGAATACAACTCTTTACAAGTCAGTATCAAGAGAAAGGAGTATGCCTGCTGGGAGATAAGAAATGTGAAGCCCATCTCTGGTTACATTTTTAATGCATTTTGTGAAGCTACCATATAATATATGGTAGTTACATATATATATGTGTGTATACATATATATATATATGAGATATATAGGTGATATATAGGAAATATATATATATATATAAAATAGATAAAGTTTAGCTAAATGTTCTCTGTACTGTAATGGTACCAGCATGGTAAAATGCAGATCATCTGTTGCCTGTTTTTAACACTGAACAGACCTGGGCTATGCTGGAGAAACAATGACTGTAAACTTCAGATGCTTCAGATGCGGGGTGCAGGGTGTAAAATTAAGGAATTGATCTCTAGTGCTGTCAATGCCTGGAACTACTTCTGAATGAGACTTTGTGTTGCCGAGGACAAGCTTTGCTTTTCTTTGTCTCAGGCAGGTGGATTTATTTATTAGCAGTGATTCATTTATTATGGATGTTGGGCCACATTTTTGTCATAGAAGATAAGGAGGCGTTGTAAGGTGGTTTTCAAGCGTTATCACAATATGTCAGAAAAGTGTGGTTTGAAAATCAGTTTTAATCCTTTCTGCAGCAAGGTCTAGCAATTCGAAAATAGTAGTGTAAGGTAAAAGACCTGTCTTTCACTGACTTGTTGGGGAACTTCAGGTAGATTGCTTGTCCTTCTGTGACTCGTTTTTTAATCTGTCAAATGGTGACAGCAGCACTATCCTTTTCTGCAGATAGTTTTTGTATAATACCAGAATGCTTGTCTCTCTGTGCCAAAGGCAAGAAGCTTGTGCAGGTCAGAATGGCCTTGATTTGGCCTGTTTCTCTTACAGTAGCACAATCAAGTAGGCACAGTGAGGACACATTTTTTGAAAAGAAGGTACCTGGCAGTGCAGAATGAAGTCTGGGCAGTGCTTCTACTAGTGCTCTGAGACATGAGCACATCTTGGTGTCAAAGAAGCCATGATAGGTTGTGGGCAGAGCAGAACATCCAATCTTTTGTTGGGCATCTAACCTCCCCTGGCAATATTGTTTCAGTGAATCTAAAAAATGAGCAGATTTGGAAGCATGATTTGGTTGATTTCGTTCTGATTCTGTTTGGGTAGAATAACTGGGAAGGAACAGCTTTTAAAGTAGAGAGAGAGAAAGTCAGATCCCTAGACTGTGGGGAAAAAGAGAGATAAGCCTTTCTGACCTGTTCTGTTAGTCCCAAGACTGAAAGGCTTAACTAAGAGGAAGGGACACCTTAAGAGACACTTGATATGATGAGAGCCATGGCACTTGCTTTTAACATAGTCAGTGATGTGATTGGGAGGCATCTACTAAGTCTTAGAGTTTTTCTGATCAAAGGTTCCAGAGACATTAAATATTCTTAGTATCAGAACCTGCTGGTGCCTCTTTCTCCTAATGCAGCCTTGTTAATGGAGGGAGGAGAGAACTGAAAGACTGTGCTGTGAGAGTGTAACAACATTCTGATAGGAAAATTTGAAGGACATTGTGGAGGAATAAAAGAATTTGAAATGTGCCTGCTTTCATTTTTCCATTAGAATACATCTTTGTGGCTATTCATCTCACCTTTGAAAAACTCATATAATAAACTTCATTATTATTCACACAATTTCTACCTTTTGAAATAATAAGAGGGGTTTGAATGTCAGGTGAAATAGGGGTTGCAGGAGGCACTCTGCAGTGTCAGGATGAGATTTAAGCATGCCTTGCAAAGCTAGGCAGCTCTTACTATCCTGCTTGACAGTGTTGTACACAGAGGAAGCACTATGCACAATTGTGGCAGTACAAGACCTCTTCTGGTTCCTGGTGCCATTAAGGTCTGCAAGCTCCTTGTTTTTGTGGGTACCGTAAGTGCAGTACAACCTCTGAGCTTTTGCTAAAGTAGCCAAAGTGTTGGCCTGTCTTTAGCTGCCTTTGTTATTTGAGAGTGATCCCGCTTCACAAGTTTCTGCTCGTTGCTCAGAGATAATTGCAGGTGGCTTTTCTAATTCAACAGTGCTATTGCTTTGCCACAGATGTAGCCCACAGCTATGTCTTTGTGAATCCAGAGAAGAGATGGTGAAGTGAGTCAGTCCTGGCACATAATGGCAATCAAGCTCAGTCAGCCTGCTGGAGCCTGGGCTGGCTCTTGCATTGACATGGCAAACATGCATGCAACATAGATCAGAATGCACCATGTGCTTGGGCTGGGCTGTGGTATGTTTGGCTCCAAAGATGTGGTTTAACCCCATGATATTTTCTTTTGGATTGGTATCAGAGCAGGATATTCACATTACTCAAGGGAAGGCAAAGATGCAGAAGACACATTCACTCTTTAGTGCTGCTTGCCTCTTCCAGCATCAATGGCCAGTTGATAGCAAAAAGGAAGTGGAGCTCTGGGGCTACAAAGCAGTAGGAATATAAATATATTTTTTGAATATAAAGCTGTTTTCCCTGCCAAAAACACAGGCAAAGCCAACATCGATGCCATATAGACAACATCTTCCAGCATCCATTTTTAGGGAAGGAGCTTGCAAGGTGCTTCCACTGTTGGTACAATAAGAAAAAGTAGCAGAGATCCTGCCTTTCCTTGGAGTGAATAACCAGGAACTCTTCCATGGCAGGGGACTGTCATCCTGCTGGAGGAGAACTCTCCCAACACATACAGCTCCATCTTTGCAACCAGCGCCCTGGAACAATCCCTTAAATATCCCCAGTGTTAGCAAGCACTGTAAGTGTTGGGTAGTATCCTGATACCCAGGAATGTGGTCTCAGGAGCCCCATTTACAGGACTGCTTGAGCAGCCTCAGGGTCTGAGTTACAGAGAGTGAGGGCTGTGGGCACTGTTGAAATTCCTTGCAGTATTCAGCTGAGTCTGTGCTAGGAGGCTAAAGTGGCTTGACTGGTAGTGTCTTCTACACTTATATTGTTCCTGTTCAGCTCTGGGAATAGCAGGAGCTGTTCAAACACAACTGAATCTCAACTTCTGATACTCCTGCACATTCTCTGCTGCATCCTGCCTGAGCCATTATTTCTGCATTGCTAGTGCAAGCTAACATCAAGGGGGCTACTTGGTACAAACTTTACAGAAGGGTAAGTGGAATAATGAAGATCAAGCTCAAATGTAGCTGAACTGGATGGCACAGACTTGGGTTCTGCCTCAATCCAGGCTCTAAAATTTGGAAGGAATTTTGTGTAAAGTGTTTTTTTTAACCTCAGTCTGTTAAGTGTCTATTTTTGGGTACAGCTACCCCTTCAGTTTTAAGGAGTCTTCAAATGCAGTGGAGAGGTTTTGCCTATTACCATGTTGTGAGCAAATTAAATTCTCTTCCCTCTCATTGCCTGTAGTTGCACAAGGTAGTATGGTATGTTATCTTAGACTAGGAGTGAGCATCTGAGGATTTCCTTCTGACAGAGGTGTTTTCTCTTCTAGCTGGTGTTTATTTTCCACAGTCATAGTGTTTCTTTGTTGCACTCCTGCCTTTGCAGACAGTCATACCTCTGCTAGAGATTGTAATTTTGACAAGTCCTGAGGAAGAGTATACACAGCATTCACAGCTAACTCCAATACTGCTTAGACAGACCTAAGCTGGCATTAAATTAGATTGTATTCCAAAGCCATAGATGGGGTCTCCAAACCATCTCTGTTGTGCTTGGAAAGACAGATAAAGCACTTCCTACCTGAAGTTCCTTGCTGCAGAAAAGAACTAGTTTAAAGGTACCTCTAGTGTTCTTCTGCCTCACTAAAGTCAGTGCTGTGGCTTTAGCATCAGTGTACCCTGAGAATGCTGGAAGTACAACATCATCTCTGCTTAAGTTTTTTGGTGTCCTGCAACTGCCTGGCATTTCTAATCCTGTATTGCTTTGGAATACAATCCTGCCCAGAGCAGAGGTGTGGGAGTGGCATTTGGGTCCAGTGGTTTTGATCAAGCCTTTAAAGGGGCATAGCTGGAGACCATAGCATAGTGCAGCAATATCTGGATATAAATCCAGGTCCAAACTTCTCAAGCATGGAGTGGATTTACTTCAGTTACCCCTATCTCACCTGTTGGCTTTACAAACAAACCCTCCTGCTGTTCCAGCTCTGCTGCATTGTGCAGCATCCATTTTTGAAGGGAAGTGGTGCTGCTCTATTAGTAGCACTCACATGTCTCTGGAAAGGCAGTGTAAATGCCCTGACATGGATGACTTCCAGGCAGTCTTGTCTCAAGCTGAAGACAGAAAAGTGGTGGGACTTGTAGAGTTGTAATCTCACACTATTCACAGAGCTCTGAGTGCAGTCTCTCTGCTTTCCCGACAGGTGGCAATGGTATGGATTCTGTAACAAAGAAAACGAGGCAAGATGGATCTGAAGTGACTGAAAGGCGTAAGAAGAACCTTTTATATTTTTATATCACACACCAAAAATCACAGAAGTGGATGCCCACTTTTTAAGGGACTGAATGCTGAAGACAGAATAAGGAGTGGAGTGCACCAAGATCAAACATATAGAGTTATTGTAGCATGTTTAACCACAGATGATTGTGCTGCAGTAACACTTCTAGACAGTAATGCAGACAGTTGAATTCTCCTTTTATCTCTGATACCAATGCCCTCTGTGGCCTATAAAATGTTCTTTAGATACTCTTTTGTCTGTATTTAAAACAGGATCCGCTTCCTGCTGGCACTATGTGAATTAGCTACTAGAAAGCTAGAAAGGGTTCTCACCATGGGCTTTGCTGTTACAGCAATGACTGTGGTCCAGAACTGCCCAGAATTAATATTACTTCCATGTTTTACAGGGATCTTGTAAAGAAAAAAAGTCATTAAGAGAGTGATATTCTTAGTTACTGTTAAGTCAGAAAGGCCTGCAAACAAACACAGAGCATTGTGTGCTATTGAGACGTCAGCAACCAAGCATTTATTTAAATTAGTAGATCTTCTTTCAATGCATCATGCTTTTCCAATGGAGATGAAGTAGAACATTGATCTTGTTTGGCTATATCAATATGACATTACATCTTCACCCTTTTCTTTCCTCAGTTATTACAGAGACTGTAACCACAAGACTGACATCCTTACCACCCAGTAAGTAATTGTCAGCCATTACATTATTTCTGTTCAGTGTTCTGTCCATGCTTTCTGATTGTATTTTTTTCCATAAGTTCCCTGGGTGCAGCAGGTCCCAGTGCAGAAAGCCTTGCATCCAAAGAGATGCCATTTTCAGAAATGCCTCGCCAACTATACTTGTTAGTGGAGACAAGAAGTGTGTGAGGAGGTGTCTGGCTATTGTCAGAAACAAAGCTACATAGTCCACTTATTTGATTTATTATGCAGATTTACAGGACTGTCCTTCAGTCCATATATGGAGTAAAACTCAAATACAAACCTGCTGTATCTGCAGTGTGAGTGCTTATCTACTCTGCTAAGACACTTTTCTGCAGTTCTGATATCTCAGCATACATGAAGCTCTATCTCACCAGACATGAGTGTGAGGACAATCTTGCAGCATCCTTGCTCTTCTCATTTTTACCCTGAAAGAATGTCTCACTGTGTTCTCATCTCTTCCAGAAGGAGGAAGCAGCAGTGGGCTCAAAACATCATCCCACACTGGGGGGACTGGAGTGGAAAAGAGGTCTTACACCCACAGCAGCAGCTATGTGACTTCAAGTAAGGAACTAAAACATTGCACAGTGAGGAAACAGAGAGCAGAGACAGCATGTATGGTCTGAGGAGAGATTAAGGGCAGGGAAGTAGGATGAGCCAGAGCCAAGGAAAATAGGTCTTATGAATCAGAAGTGGCAAATACTCAAAGCAAAGATATTCCTTCCATAAAGCTGGGTGTGAGGATGGGTGAATACATGGCAAAATTCCCATTTACTACAGGGAAAACTTTATTTCAGGACAACAACAAGAAATACTATTCCCACTGTTGTTAAGGCACTCAGAAACAAAATTTCCCTTCTTTCAGGATTTCTAGATCACAAGCTTTCTGACCATTTTTGTTGAAAAGACAGTTTTGATTAATCTTTTTTGTTGATCTTGCTGAGGATAGAATACTATTAAAGAATTTCCTATAAAACATTTTCTTATGTGTGTTTGTGTATGGCTTTTGTACTTTGAACAGTCTGACAGATTTTCTGGAGTACTGAATCAGTATGTGCTGTCTACTCCATAAAAAATG
The DNA here is from genome assembly GCF_003957555.1 of Calypte anna. NCBI lineage: Eukaryota > Metazoa > Chordata > Aves > Apodiformes > Trochilidae > Calypte > Calypte anna. Next base: position 23,464,743 of record NC_044252.1, on the reverse strand, counting down.
GTTTCTTCTCTAACATCATTCTTTGTCCAGCTGTTAGATTATAACATCAAAGGCTTCTGAAGCTTCCTAGCCAGGTTTGTGGAGCACCCCTCTCTGTCTTCAGTGGGAGAGACTTCATAACTATCCTTGTAGAAAACTTTCTCCAATAGAATTGACAAGCCAAAGGGAGTGAAATGCAGTTTGGAAGCTCATCAAGAGAGTCAGCCATATTCAATAGATCTGAGAGACATCTGCTTACCAATTGAAGGCCAGAGTGTGGAATCACTTTGCCTCAGGGCAAATGTGAAGTAACTCTGGTGAAGATGTCAGCCTAATTGCCTGGACTGGCACCAGTCTGAGAACTGAGCCCAATCCTGCAAACTCAAGTCACTCTGCAGGATTGTCATCTTCCTCCTCACATCTTTTCATTGTGTGGAGGAAAAGAAAATCTGGACTCCAGAGATACTCCAAGAACTCCAGAGTTCTTGGAAGTTTCACAGTCCACAGTCACAGTCACAGTCCACCTTTTGCTTTCACACTCTGCTTGCAAAACACTTCTAACAGAGGCCTGCTTGTCATTATAGTTCTTTCTGCTGAGTGGAAAAGTTACTGAACAAAACAGATGCTTGTGGAGGGGAAATCAGCAAGAAAATACTCTGTTGAAATCCCAAGGGCACACTTAGTTTGCAGTGATGAGTAAACAATATCCTGTCTGATCCTGCTGATCAGTGTGCATATGTTGCACTGTATCAACAGGGCTCCCTCTGCTGCACTCTGATCATACTCCAGCATTAGAATTCATACAAGGGAATGAATACGTTACTTACTGCTGCTCAGCTCCTTCTCCATAGCAATGATGTGATTTAGGAAGGGAAATTATTTCCTCTGTCTAAACACAACAGCCACTAATAACCTTCAGGGGCTTGACCCACACCTTGATAACTGCTCCAGAAAATGGACTGAGTGAGATATTACTAGGTGAGACTGTGGACAGCTGCTTTGGAAGTGGCCTTATCTTTGCTTTTTCTTATCTTAGGAACTGCATCCTACATCCTATAACACTTGGATTTACAGGTGGATATCTATCCAAACCAAAATCCAGCACTACACAGAACCAGATTTATTCCTGCTCAGGGGAGATGGCCTATTCATTCCCCTAAGCCAAAACCTGCTGATATATATCTCCTTGTTTTGAAACCACAAAGGTAGCCAATACTCCTCTCCACACTGTATGCTGAGAACAGAGTTAGACACAAATGCAGCTCTTGCCTGTCTCTAACTGGGAGGTACCTGTGCAAATTTGTCCATCTCCGAAGACAATAACATAAAGCATCAAGGTCATACATCCAGGATGTATCTTCAGCTTCCTTAGGGTGTTTTGTTTTGCCTATAGGCGGAAGTGGTAGACTGAATTCATCATCATCATCCTCCAGCTACAGACAAGCCCAGTCTCCCAGCTCTACTCTCACTAAATCACCTGGCTCAACATTTGAAAGGAAAACCTATGTCAACCGCCATGCAACATATGAAGGTATCACAGAACACAGCATAGAAAGGAAGCAATAGGTAGTGCTCTCTGAGGTTGCAGTAATGCAGGATTGTGCCAAATAGCAAAAGAATCTCATTGTTGTTTTGCTAGGAAATAAGGCATCAGGGACACAAAGCTCTTTCTTTTTTAAATGGAAATGTTTGTTGACTGCTGGGATTAGACAGCTATCAGGAAGACATGTTTTGAAATCTTTTAATGATCTTATGCAAAGTATTAATGAACACCTTTCTGTTCTTTGCAGGGAGCTCCAGTGCCAACTCTTCTCCTGAGTTTCCCAGAAAAGAGTCTGGTATGTTCTTTTTAGTGTTGTTCCTCTGAACATTATGGCAAGTCATGTGAGTTAGTGACTATTGTGACTTTTTAAACATTACTGTGTCTTGCTCTATCTATACTGCCTCTGTACTGGGCAGCCAGTGCAGCTCCATGACTTTGAAGGAGTTATTTTGGATTTACAATAACAGCTGACAGCAGGGTCTTGACCTGATACATATTCAAACAGAGGGCACCTGCCATGTATCTGCTACTCTCAGCTGTTTTCATGGTGGTAGCCATATGGCACAGAACATGAAGAAAAGAACATGGGATGCTTCATATTTCCTGTCCCCCAGCACCCACTGTACCTGGGAGAACAGCTGCAGACAAGAAAGCCCAAACTCTTAAGGTTTTAGACTATTGCTGGATATAGTTTTCCAGGACTTTTCTAGTAGCTCTTTTCTAGGCTTCAGCATCTTTATAGAAAGATGAACTGGCTATCCAGTGACATATTTATACTGAAAATTGTCAGCAGGTATGAGCTTGACCTGTTCAAACTCTGAGCTGCTGGTTTTACTCAGTGAAGATAGGCCTTCTTTCTGTCACCTTGAGGAGGCAGGGTTTCACAGTGCCCAGCCTTGGTCAGGGGGGTGGACAGGTCCATTAGCTTCCTTTCAGCCTGTTGGAATGCGGTATCATCATCTATGAACAACATTTATGTGAACAAAGAGAAACAGCAGTTGGTTCAGAACTACTGACTCTTTAAGATACATTATGGTCCAAAGAGGTCCTGGTCAGAACTCTTAAGGGTTCAGTTCCCCTAGCTGAGCCCCAAGTAAAGGTTCCTGTGAATCTGAGCAAGATCCATGTATTCATTTTCAGAGATGTCACAGGCAGTAAAGCCTAATACTGCTTTTCTCTCATTGCTGTTCACAGCATCTGCCTCCACAAGAGGAAGAAGCCAGACTCGAGGTGAGTCACATTGTGCTTTTGGAAGCCTCCTTTGTTTCCTTCAATATGATTCAGAGGGTGTTAAGTGACCATGTTCCTTATCTAGAATGAATCGGTTTTACTGTGGAGCAGTCAGGTGCAGTATGTTAATTTACACCACTGCAAATGTGAACCGTGTATCTGTAAGCAATTGCTGAAACAAGCTTGGTGTAAAAATTGACCGTAGGGAAGGTCATGGTAGTTTGGACTGTGTTAGAAAGGGAGATCTATTTGGGGACCTGGAGATCTGAGGGCACGGGACTTAGTCTTGCAACTTCTCTGTTCACTACAATAAACTCAGTCCATACATGCTCTGTGGCCCCTTCTGACATATTTACAGTGATTGTGCTCATGTTTCTCTTACTGCAATCTATCTTACAAACCATGAGGCCAGAACCTGCAACAATCTCATGCTGTAGTAAGGAGACAGTGAAGAATTATGGACTTGCTATGGTCTGTTTAGCCAGCTCACTGTAAAGCTCTGCATTGTTTAAATCATTCAGCTCTTCTAATTAGTTATTAACACTAATAACTAATTAGTGTTAATATTAACTAATATTAACACCAATAACTAATCTTTGGGCAAAGAAGGATTATATTGCTCTGTGAGAGTGTAATATCTGTTCTAAGTTGCTTGAAGACCAAACTATAATGTCACTTTATCCAAGTTAATTTTAGCAGTGGATAAATCAAAGTATGTTTTTGCACACTCTTGGAGAGTGTCACAGTTACCAATTATTCTACCTCAGATCTTCAGTCTCCTCTAACACAATACATATATGAGCTACCAGCAGAATTAGGCCATACATAATACAACAGACACTAGAGAATCATCTCCAGCTTCTCATATTACTTCAGAAAATAATACCAATCCATCAGCTTCTCCATATGAATGCCAGAGCAAGTGTTTCTTTTATAGTGCATGCACTGCCAAGATTTCATCTTCAGAAGCATGTATCACATGTCCTGGCTGGCCAGTTTGCTTGTGGGTGGCAAGTTTAAATGCTTACCTCAGTCAAAGCACACTAATTCTATAGTATTCTGTGCTGGACAGTAGAAGTCAGTGATAAAATCAAGTACCTGGTGAGAGTGTTGGCTTAAAGCTTGCCTGGTTACACTTAGTGAGCCAAAAGACAAGTCAACAGGTTGAAAGAAACTAAATTGTACAGTTCATTGAAGTGATGACAGTGTGAATTTTACCCAAGTAATAGGTAATTTTCTTGTTCAGTAAGCTTCTTTCAGATCTCTAGGGTTTTGTCAAGAAGACAGAATAATAATGTCTGGGAATATCAGTGTGACTGAGAACTGCATAAGTAGACCTTCTGTATGTCAGTGCTGTTGAGGCTCTGAAAAAAAAAATAGCTCTCTGGAATTAAAAGTAGCAAAACATGACCTCAAAACAAAAAGTTGTCCAAACTAGTTCACAAACCAGCCAGTCCACATGGATCATGAGTGCTGCTCAGAAATTCACTTCAGCCTAAAGATTTGTTCCTAGTCCAGGGCACAAGTGCTCCAAATTCATGATCTTCTTTTTCTCTTCCCAGAGAGTGAAATACGAGTCCGACTGCAGAGCGCATCTCCCTCTGGCAGATGTAAGTGCCATGGGTTTTATTTCAGCAGGATCAGGTATAAGAGGGAGGGTATTACTGCTCTGGGCATAGCAATGTCTCTGGGACTCAGTCTTCATGACAGGTAGCAGTTTGTCATTCTTTTTTTTGCTGTTAAGAATATTAATTTGTCTTCCCTGCTGAACAAAGAATGATGATGTTGGTTAGGTGATGGTGTTGCAAGGATTTAGTTGTATCTGGTCACAGAAATGAGGCCCTGCAGCTTTGTTATTAAGTGACAGCCCCCAGAAGGCACCCCCAGAAAAGTACAACTTCATAGACACAGGTAAATTCCACTGAGTGGGTCAGCCAGGGCAGGATTACATATCAAGGCAATAATGGCTTTTGGGTGAGTCTGAATGCTTCTTTTCCTGCCAGGGACAGAGTTGGATGATGTGAAACGTTTACTGAAAGGAAGTCGCTCAGCCAGCTGCAGCCCTACCCGATCACCATCAAGTACTCTCCCGATACCAAAAAAGGCTGTGGTGGAGACAAAGATGATTACTGAGAGTTCTCAATCAGGTACTTGGCAGAGGATATTTAGCAGTGCTGGAGCCATTCCAAACATCATCCGCCATAAAAATACTCAGTTGCTAGGAACATTGAAATAAGAATACATGGTCTCTGTCCCAGAAAGTGGTGGCAATACAGAAAAAGGGTCAGAATGGTGGAGGGCTGTCCAGATGTTGCCCTAACAAGAGCTATTTTGGATAGCTTTATAGTGACTTGTCTGATTTCTATAAAAATAAGCTAGTTCCTGCTGCCATCAGCTCTAATTCAGAGGTGCTTCTGATAGAGACAAGAGCTCTAAGCCAATATGTCCTCAAGCAATTTTCTCTCTCATCTCCAAGCAATATGAACATAGCACTGAGGAAAACATATGGGTCAGTGAATTCTTGGCCACACCACATGGTTCAGAGGTCAGTAGGACTTGATAGTTTACTGATAATAGAAGTGGTACTTCAAATAATATAACCAGCTTTAATCATTCCCAAGTCTCGCCACAATCATAAAATTATGGGATCATAGAGTGGTAGGGGTAGGAAGGGACCTCTGGAGATCATCTAGTCCAACCTCTACGCCAAAGCAGGATCACATAGGGCAGGTCACAGAGAAACACTTCCAGATGGGTCTTGAAAGTGTCCGGAGAAGGAGACTCCACAAACTCTCTGAGCAGGCTGTTCCAGTGCTCCATCACACTTACAGTAAAAAGATTTTTCCTTATATTGAGGTAGAATCCCCTGTATTCCAGTTTATGTCTGTTGTCCCTAACCCTAAATGCCACAATGCTTGTGGCAGTGGCATTACCATTCACTTCACTGTCCTCCACCAGTATCTAGGAACAAACAACACTTTTGTTCTTGTACATGGTTCAATTGGGAATTTTAGTCCAATACACTAGTGAATGAATCAGAGCCACATGTGGGAAACAGAAGTCATACATTTCATGGTCCAGAATGATTTATTAATACAATGGCAGACACAGTGGTTTATTCTGGTATTTTATTCAGTTATAACATGTCAACCAGTCATACAGTGTAGTCATTGTGTTAACTTCATAAGGGTAATTCAAGTTTAAGGCAGATTAAGTTGTTTTCCATGTAAACCTGCAATGCATGCTAAGACACTAGCCCAGTCTCATTAAAACCCATCTCTGCTTTTTTTTTTTACAGTGTCAGGGACATATGATACAACCATACTGAATACTGCCCTCCCTTCATACATGTGGTCCTCCACTCTGCCTGCAGGGTCTTCCCTGGGTGGACACCATAACAGCTCTTCCTTGATCAATTCTATGTCTCACTCTACAGGATCAGGTATGTTCCCTGGACCCTCCAGGCTTGAAGAATGTAAATAAGTATGTATTGAAGCTGGGTCAGTGCTTCTTTTCTTTTGCACAGCAAGAAAAACTAAAATGATGGAAGAACCAAGGTGGCAGGGAATATGCTTGAATTTTCTCTTATTTTATGTAATTTGATGCTCTCTGCTTCTACACTGACTGTATTTGAAAAACCTTATTTGTGAGGATCCATTGTCCTGACTGCCTGATCTGTCACTAAACTTTGGTGTTTGCTTCCTCAATTAGGTCAGGCTCACATTCCCTATCAAAATTAGTTTTGCAGTCTAGTAAACACTGGACTATCCTGGCCTATTGTAAGAACCTGACCTAACTCTGTAGTCCTCATAGAGTAAAGATGTAATCAATAGTGTTGACTGTGATTATAACTTGCAAGGCCCATTTCTAAATGCCAGGGATGCTGCATTTCCCAGCTGCAGAGAAAAAACCCAGGAAGATTTATGATAGCATATCATGAAAAGCTTTGCTTTCTCACATTGTCTCATGAGTGAACTTGTCTGATGTAGGATTCTCTCCCTTTTGTCAGTTCAGTAAAAGAGTAGTTTGGTGTCATAATTTTTCAATATATTTGATTACACAATCCTCTGTGTAATTATTGTGCATTTTCACTGACTGCATTTCCAAGTAAGTGCCTTTGACTCTTCTTTGACTGTGCCACTGATGTTCAGGTGCTGGATTTCCAGTTCCAGAGAAGAAGTAACATTTTGCTTCCTCTTTTTGCAGTTTTTGGTGTTCCAAATAACCTGGCTCCCACCAATCATGCTCTGAACACAGGCCTGAGCACTTCCTCCACAGGTTGGACTTTTCGTCTCTTCACAGTTCAATAGTGCTACACACCTGGCAGACATGGGCAATGAAACACTATCTATATCACTGTTCCTCACCTTAGTGTCAGCAGCATATCTGCAAAACCCAGTAATTCTTTGGTTATGGTGAATTTGTTATGATTTTTTCTGAGTCATTCCTATAGAACTTCTGACAATTTTTATCTGGGAGGCAGGCAAAATTAGAGATTTTCCAAGAAGAGTGGTTTGTCTTTTGAAAGGCCAGCCTTTTTCTCCCCTAAAACAACTCAGGGTAATGCCTTAGAAAACGTATGTGTTCTAATCTGTGAAGACCCACTGTTTCTCTGTCAGTTTTCTTTGTAATTGTCCATTTCTTCACCTGGCTCAGGACTTTGGGCAGTTTCTTCAATGTCACTCTTCATACATATCTGGCACAATCATACACATGGTGTCTACCTAGCACAGCACCACCATGCAGACCCATCAGTGCTCTCTGAATGGGCTTGCAGAGAGAGCAGGGTATAATGAGAGCAGTCTGTGAAACTGCACTAATACTGCCACATTGATTGTGTCACCAAAAGTGTCACCTTCCAAGCCGTTTGCTTCTCTCAGGGCAGTGATTTGACAAATACTCTGTGCAGTTATCTCCTTAAAATTCCCTTAGTCAGATCAAGCCAGTTTTCTGAATTTACCTTTTTAGCCAAGTGCCCCACCTGTAGAAATGTCCATGCAGCCATAAGTGTGGCCTTGTAATCTAATTTGAGATAATGTCTTCAAATGTCCTGGGCCAACAATAACTTAGCCAGCAAATTGATATAAGGAAAAAAACATTCTCTAAGAAAAATATTTGACCAGAAGTGCTCGTGATAAGCTTGTGATGCCTCCAGCTGTCTGGTGAAATTTGCTGGGAGAAGTTGTCATTGCTGTCATTGGTTTTGTTTTGTTAGTCAGAATACCACCTGAACTGCAGGACTCCTGTAACTCCCATTGCAATGTTTTTCTTTGCAGTATTTGGTGTTCAAAACAACCTGTCTCCAAGCTGTGCAACCCTGACCCAGAATTCTACTGCAGCCTCCACAGGTCAGCAACAACTTTAGCCTAAAGAAAGTGTCAAGGTCACCAATGTGTATTGCTTTCTCCCACCTTTTCCATAGTAACCAGAAAGTTCATGTGTCAGAGACTCCCTCTTCACTATCTTCTTGTGTGAAGCAGTGAGGTGTGAGGGGATATTGAGGAACATTTCTTCTGCTTTGCATGTGCAGGAACAGCTCCTAGTGCCTACATTAGCACTAGAGATTTGCTTGCTTATTTGAGTTGTCCTACATTCCCTGAATGAGAAAATGTAATTTTTAATGGTGTGCAGCCCACGGTTGGTGTGTGTAGGTACCTTGCTGTCCTTCATCTCGTTCATTCTCAATTATCTTCATTGCAGCATATGGAATGAAGAACACTTCTCAGAGCAACAGCATGGCAAGTACAGGTGTGTCTGCCTCAGCAGGTGAGTGTGTCATTCACAGTTGCTTAGCCATGGCCTTCTATAAGCATATAATAATAAAAATGAGTTAGAGGTTCAGATAGCTGAGTGACACTGCAGGCTCCTCAGGAGCATCACTTGTCTCTAGCCAAGTTTCCCAGTTGTACTTTTCTGAAAAGAAAGCAAATGAGCCAGAACCTAAGAATGAGCAAATTATTCAAATCTCCTCCACTTTGTAGTAACTCAGATTATATAATTGCAGCTCAATAAGGAGGTAACTGGATAGAAGACACGCATGTGAAATTGTGCTCCATTTGAAGCCAAAATACTTGCAAGGTTCCTCCTAATCATCGTTTTGCAGCAGTGTCAGGCAATCAAAAATCAAGGAATCGACTTACACATTATCAGATTTATTTTTTTAATCAGAGGAGTTGAAATCTTTCTACTGTCCTTTCATCTTTGAACTGCTGGGACTCATCTTTTCCAGTTTATTTCCACTACTCTGAAAGCTATGAATTCATTTTTTTGTGCACAGTTCCTTTTGTAATCCAAGGACTCCCAAGGATAAGCCTTAAAAATAGATGTAAATACAGGTTTACTTTTGGTTTCTGCTAGAATAATGAAATAATACCATTCTGTTTATCTTGGTTTTCAATGCTGTGTCAATTTGTATGCAAATTCAGGTTTGTACAGCATTCTACTCATAATTGACACTGCCCAGTGGTAAAAGAGTGACCACACTGATGTTTTTGAGCCTTTTTTGGCCTGTGCCCAATCTCAATAAGCCACAGTTAAATCCCTCAGAACCACACCTGGCTCCCAAAGATATGGAGTGCTTTGTGCTTGCCTGAGTAGGTCTGCTAAGGGTGTTCCTCATTTTGAGATGTTCCAGCTCTGGTACCCCTTGAATGTCTATTCCGACTGAGTTTCTATGATTCTATAGTAAGTGTGTTTGGGAAGTGAAGAGGTCATTGAGCAAAGCTTTTCTGCATGTGATTTAATTCCAGGTGCTCTGTATTTGTGATAGCAGTTTCTCCCCTCCTGGTGAACTGCATATCTCTGGAGAAATCTAACCACATGCACAGCTCTCCTCGTAGCTTCAGTGACCAGTGTGTCTGTCACTGGGTGTTTATCATGATGACAACCCCAGTCACAGTGACACTCACCTATTTTAGTGAACAGAAGTTCACTCTAAGGCTTGTGGTTGTGACTCATTGGTCCACACTCATCTCCTCCCCTTTCCCATCCTGTTCCAATATTCTAGGTGGGACAGTTGTGACCTCCCAGGGAGATGACATTCTGCGCAAAGACTGCAAATTCCTGCTTCTTGACAAGGACAATGCCCCAGCAAAGAAGGAGACAGAGCTCTTGATCATGACAAAGGACAGTGGCAAGGTCTTTAATGCCTCTACCACTGGGCTTAATGGAGGTAATTTCTCTTTTCTGGGACATGAGGGTATTCTGAGGGCAGGGAAAGGGAGGAGGTCAAAGTTTAGGACACTGCACCTGACTTAAACCCCTGCAAGCCAAACAGGCAGGCAAGTTATCCCTTAATCATGCCACCTGCAATCTAAGTCTGGCTTTTACATTTGAAACTCCAGAATGTGCCTTGGAACAGTTCACAAAACTTTGAAAGCAAAAATAATTCCAGTTTAAACATGCAGAGTTACTGTCGCTTCCCAGCAAAAAACGTACTTTTTTTGCCAATGAAACAATATAGACCTGGTTGAAGTTCTGTTGTAATGTTTTTAATTATATTTGGTTCCTGTTCAGGGTCTTTTGTAGAAGACACCCTGAAGAAAGAGAAGCAGGGATTTTCCTCTGCGTACGCTACCGATACTGGTCTAAAATCAGATGGAAATGGTAAGAGTTTGTTCCTGTGGCAATGCAATAGAACAACTTTTTCCTTCTGCTTGCATTACTACCTCTCCAATGCAAGAGCATGCTCTAAGTTTTATCATACATAGACTGTTAAAATATCTTTTACTTTTGAAGCAGGAGGACTGAAATCCATGCAGGCAAGGGACAAAGCAGCTTACGCAGGTAAGCTTTCCTTTGAGGGATCACCAAAGCACAGTATGCCAAAAAGCAATTGTTCTTGAGTGACATGAGTGACCTCTGTGCACTGGCATCAGACAGAAGGCATGTTGAGGAGGCTGCTCTGTCTGTAATGAGCAGAGCACATACCAGAGAAATTGGTACCAGTGGTTTGATTGTGGATGAGTGGGAACTTGGGGTATTTTTTTATTGCCAGAGAAGATCAGATGTCTGACAGCTGCATCCTGCTACTGGGACAAATTTAAGAGGAAGGAGAGGGCTCAGACAGACTATGCTGGCTATTGCTGCTATTTATGGCTCAAAATGATATAAAAAATTGAGCCCAAGGGGATCACATTTTTCAGCTGTTACTTTAAAAAGCACTGAGTGTTGTTCCCTGTTTAAATTCCCATTGGGAATGCTGTTCCCAGTTTCTACAGGGACTAGAATTACATTTACTGTCTGCAGAGTTGATGTAAAGATTTTTGTCAATAGACCTTTGGATAATGGGTCAGACCTTAATGTCCTTATTCTCAAGAGATTTTTGACTCTGAAGTCAAGGAATTCTTTGTTAACCAGGAGACTGCCCCTTCCCCCCTTCCCTCTTCCAGAAATACGAAATGGTGATGCAGGGGGTGCAGTTGGATCAGCACCATCCTGGTGTCCCTGTGGTTCCTGCTGTAGCTGGTGGAAATGGCTCCTGGGTTTGCTCCTGGCCTGGCTGCTTCTCCTTGGTCTGCTTTTTGGACTCATTGCTCTGGGTAAGCAATAACTGAGGAACAGGATGTTGAATGGGATAGAAAGACAAGCAGAGCATGTAAGCTGGCAAAGAGGCCAAGTACCAGAAACATCAAGCCAGAGAACTGCCTGTGCAGCTTGATGATGACCGCCACTGAGACATTACAAGTGGACAGAAAGAATAGATGAGGAATATGAACTTTTGATATGGGATTATATAATGAATAGAACAGAAAAACTCCTGAGGAGTGAAGTTTTGCTTCTCAGAGACTAACAGATTACAAAGCTGTCATTTAAACTCCAAATATCCCAGCTAGAATATTCCTGCAAAACTCAGTGGCCATGGCTATTTGACACACTGGTTCCTTGTCTCTGCTATGAGAAGTAGGAATTTCAGGCATCCATCTCTTTACTTTACCCTTCCAGCGGAAGAAGTGAGAAAGCTGAAATCTCGTGTGGAAAACCTGGAAAAAATCAATGGTGGCCTCCTGACAATTAATGGAGGAGATTCAAAAATAGCAAAGGATGTTTCAAGAGTAGACTATCTTCAGGGGATTTCACCATCCTCAACCTTCCCTTACGAAAATGAAGAGTCAGTTTGGTTGATGGTGAAGAACAGACTGAACAAGGAAAGAGAACGAGGTGAGCAGAGTCAATGTCTGTGATGCTGCATGAGACCAGATTATTTAAAGGGAATTGGGAGGATTTGACTGCCCAAGGGCCTGAGAATCAGGATTTTTACATTGCAATGAAGTCTGTCAAAAATAGTGTCCTCACCTGTCCTCCTAGAGGCAGTGATGCCACTAACACAGATGGTGCATTTCTTAAAGCCAGCAGGAAAGGGAGAAGAGGTTGTGTGCATGTCATCATGTACCATGCTTGTTGTAGAAGGTGACTTTTCCATTTTGAAAGAGCTACACAGAAAAATTAACCTACACATTATTTCTCATGCTACTTTTCTTAACAAGGGAAGTTTTATTTACTTCTGTGTAGCAGACAATGGAAATAGGTTAAGAACAGAGGAGCTTACATTCTCCCAGCTTCAGAAATCTCATAGATTTGGGAAAGCAAATTTGTTAAGAAAGCTCTACTTACAAAGCCATGCTGTGCTTGACAGTCTGTGCTGCCTGCAGCCTCAAAATCCAAATAGAAGGGGTTTTGTATGTGAAGCAAGTAGCTATTTTGTTGTGTAATGCACTCTAACAGCCCCTTCACTTCCTGTTACAGGCTACTTCCGAGGGGAGAAAGGAGAACCTGGTGAGAAAGGTACAACCATATTGCCCTTGTTTTCCCCTGTGCTCTTCCTTTACTCTGGAAATGCAGATTTGGAGTGGATGTTGCCACAAGGAGCAATTAGAGTGGGAAAGATGATGTTGGTTTATACTTGAATAAAGAGTGTAAAGATAGTTTGCCGTTCAACTGTAGAGGGCCTGATCCCATGCTGAACTTATGTGAGAGGCCCAACCTTCCATTGTGCCAGTGTGAAAGTCCAAATCCTCTTTGCCACTGGTGAAATGGGACTGATCCTGTACTATTAAAGTGTAAAGTGTTCCTGTTCACCCTGCCTCATGTTTAATTGAAGGTGGGAAAGCAACTAGAAAAGTGAAATGAATGAGCAGTCATTGGAAATATATCAGGATCTCTCATGATTTTATTCTTTTTTTTTCTTCTTTTCTCAGGTGACATTGGAATGCAAGGTCCCAGAGGTGAGTCTGGAGTTACTTGCCTTCTCAGGGAGGTTGGCAGCCTGACATAGGGTGAAAATGATCACAGAAGTTAGAGAAGCTGATGGATTTTGTAGTTCAGAGATTGTTGTGGTGGTAGCATTTTTTTGCTCTTCTTCCAGGCAAAGACATTTTGAAATTCACAGTAGAGGTGAAAACAGATCTCACTTTGAATCTAGAAACTTCTTTCACCTGCAGGAAAATTGTTACTGAAGCCACACTTCTACTTCGTGTAGTCACAGAGTGATTAAGAGAATTTCACATGGTGTGAATTTTTCAACCCATTGCATAAATAACAGAGGGGGTAATGTGGCATCTCTGGAGGTGGTAGAACTTGTAAACATTCTAGGAACATAAAATAATTTTTATGGGAGGTGAGGATCAATCTAAGTGACAAAGTGACAGGTAGGGAAGGCCTATTTCCCACTGACTGTCTATTTCTTTATCCCTACAGGAGACCGAGGACTTCCAGGTGAGCATTAGTACAATTCTGCCTTGAAGGAGGCTATTTGGTGACGTTACTGTAGGCAAGAACAAATTTTGCACTGCAAACTTAGCTCGAGGTGGTTGTCTAGAGTCAATATTTAGCATAGACTAAGTTATTGGATTAAAACCTTGGTGCTGAGCTTACAGATACAGGTCAGAGACTTGCAAGCAAGGCCTCAGCCTGGCTTCCACTTAGTTGAACAATCCTAATTTGAGGCTGTGAAGATCCAAGCCTACCTTTGAAAGAGTTCCACGGCTACATGACTACTTGGCCCAACTTCCTTGAGCTCTTACAAGTACTGTATTCTTCTGAAGAGATCCCTGTTCAAGTACCTTCCTTATAAGTAATATACTCTAATCCAACTGTTTAATCCCTCCAGCCTTCAGGTTCCCCTAATTTGCATGTCATTTTTTCGTTGTATACAGACAAAGACTCTAAACATTTGTTGTGTTTTTCTTTCCAGGCATTCCTGGTCCCATTGGGCACCAAGGACCAGAAGGACCAAAAGGACAGAAAGGCAGCATGGGTAAGTATCTCTATAATGTTGTGACTCTCTTACAATGAATTAACAACATGACATGGGAATGGAGACACCAGGTTGATGTGATCATTACTGTTCCCCATGGAGATGTCATGGATCCTCTGTCCAAGGTCTCCCATGAAAACCCTTTTTTTTACCAGGCCTTGGTTTTCTATAGGTGATCCTGGCATGGAAGGCCCCATGGGACAAAGAGGTCGAGAAGGGCCACCAGGGCCTCGAGGGGAGCCTGGACCAGCAGGAGCTGGAGGAAAGGGAGACAGAGGTAGGAAAAAGTTTTCCCATTTATGTATAAAGCAGAGATGGACAAAAGTTAGAATGTGGTCCTAATTTATAAAACACTTTCTGATTATTCAAGTCTAGATTTCATTTTAGATATTTCCCAGCACAGATAATGCTGGCCTAAGGGATTTTTTTGCCAAACTTACAACGGGTAAGCAAACATTGTTTTGTTTTGTCAGGTCTCACAGTCAGATTTGATTTTGGCAGAACCAAAAGCACTTAGTATCAGGGTCATTTTCTTGTCTGTTACCTAAATCATCAAACCTGCAGGATTTGTCTGCTCATCCTAATGCTCAATGAGATGGGACAATGCATGCTTCTTTGAGTGCTTTGAACTGAACAGTAGATTCATGATAATTGCCAGAGAAAGGATAACAGGAGATGGGATAATGGAAGAACTGAGTGACAATTCCTTTCTACAGTATCTATTAATGATCTCATTCTGCAGGTGGTGTTGGTGAGCCAGGTCCTCCAGGGCCGCCTGGTCCTCCAGGTTCTCCTGGCCTTAAAGGTAAATATGAAGATGAACAGAGAGCCTGGCAGGAGTGAAGAGCACTCCAGCCTTCCTGTTTCACTTGTGTTGCACTGCAGTAATAAGAAAAGTGAACTAATGGTCCTCATTGTAGATAAAATGTAGTTTAGTAGGTACACATAACCTTTAGAGCAATAAGTTCTTAAAGAATTTTAGTAAGAGTGGGGATTGACAGGAAGGTTTCTCAGAGCTCCAATCTTTAAGATTGTTTTTTCACTGCTTTCAGAAGTAATAACATTAACTCCACATTCCTATCAGTCTTCTAACAGAGTTACAGCTCTACAATCCATGTAACTGTGCCAAAAAATGCCATATTAAAAATGGGTGACACCTGAAGCAGAGATCCCAGCATCAAGTAAAAGTGAAAGTCTTGAGTCTCTTTATCTTACTTCAGGGAAAACTGTTTTTTCTATGGCACAAGAACTAAATTGTGTGGATTTGTTGCCCTAGTTCTGAGGATGCCAGTGATGCAAATTCTTCTGGTGGCTGGGGGAATTCTGATCTGCTAAACACCTTTTGGGTTGTGGAGGCTTCTAGGCAAACTGAAAGAGATTTGTTGATTTTCTAATTGGGGTGTTACTGAAAGAAAATCCATGTTCCTTATTCACAGGTCTGATGGGTTCTCCAGGCCCACAGGGTCTTCCAGGTGAGTGCTACATTCCTTTGCTATGGCATCTAGAGACTGAAAACGGGATGAGGTTCAACAAGGCCAAGTGCCGGGTCCTGCACTTTGGCTACAACAACCCCATGCAGTGCTACAGGGTGGGCACAGAGTGGTTGGAGAGCAGCCAGACAGAGAGGGACCTGGGAGTTTGGATTGACAGGAAGCTGAACGTGAGCCAGCAGTGTGCCCAGGTAGCCAAGAAGGCCAATGGCATCCTGGCCTGTATCAGGAACAGCGTGGCCAGCAGGTCCAAGGAAGTGATTCTGCCCCTGTACTCAGCCCTGGTGAGGCCACACCTCGAGTACTGTGTCCAGTTCTGGGCCCCTCAGTTTAGGAAGGAGATTGAGGTCCTGGAGCAGGTTGAAAGGAGGGCAACCAGGCTGGTGAAGGGACTCGAGCACAGATCCTATGAGGAGAGGCTGAGGAAGCTGGGGCTGTTCAGCCTGGAGAAGAGGAGGCTCAGGGGAGACCTCATCACTCTCTACAGCTACCTGAAAGGAGGTTGTAGCCAGGTTGGGGTTGGTCTCTTTTCCCAGGCAATTCTCAGCAAGACAAGAGGGCACAGTCTCAAGTTGTGCCAGGGGACGTTTAGGTTGGACATTAGAAAGAATTTCTTTACCAAGAGGGTGATCAAGCATTGGAATGGGCTGCCCCGGGAAGTAGTGGATTCTCCATCCCTGGAGATATTTAAAAAGAGACTGGATGTGGCACTCAGTGCCATGGTCTGGTAACTGCAGCGGTAGTGGATCAAGGGTTGGACTTGATGATCTCAGAGGTCCCTTCCAACCCAGACAATTCTATGATTCTATGAAAAAAAAAAAAAAAAAAAAAAGAGAGAGAGAGAACTTCTCATTGTTTTTTTTCTTCAGTGACACATAACAGTGAGTGGGATGGACTAAACCCCCCATCTCATTTTTCTGCAGGTCCTCCTGGCCTACAAGGTTTTAGAGGAGAAGCAGGTCTCCCAGGTGCTAAAGGTAAGATTCTCTCAGCAGCAGTAGCTGATGTGCTTTCTGGCACTGCTCTGAGTAGCAGACTTGGTCTGAGCATGTAGCATTTTGGTGCTAGGGGCAAAGAAAAGCACAGGATGAAGGAAAGGGGAGGATGGCAATCACTGGGCACAGTGATTGCAAGCAAATATTAAGAAATATTAGATGCACAAAGATAATAGAGCAATCTATCTGAGGAAATATGGATGGATAGATGGAGCTGTGTTGAAGGAAAGGAATTTCCAGTTTGGGATTGTCTGATATCAGAGTACCTGTCTTTCCACCACTTTTTCTTAATAAGTAAAATTCCTTTCCTTTCTGACTTGTCACTACTATTCTTCAATCATCCATATATCTTTCAGGTGAGAAAGGAGCCACGGGACCCCCTGGACCTAAAGGTATGTTGATCAATTAAATGTCTTTTGTGGACATATTCTTTAGATTCCTTTAGGAATGTGCACTGTCCGTGGGTATTAACCCTATTCTTCTTTGGCTTTTTCCTCTGTGCTCTTGTCAGTAAGCAGATTTTATTTTATCTGATGGAAACATTTTACAATGAAAAAGTCTCACAGAATCTTTTCCTTTTTTGTACCACAGGTGATCACGGTGAGAAGGGTTCTCGTGGAATTACAGGTCAGTAGATTGTTTTCCTGAAATAAAAATCTATTTAATATACATTTGCATTATTTGAGTTTTCAAATAACAGTATAGCCCAACAAATCCTAATTAACTTTCTGGAGAAGTATAATGATGTTATTGGTTATAAGAGTTTTAATTTTTGTACCCAAGTTTTAAACAAGTAGATCTCATTCTTGATTCTAGCCATCTTGGTAGCAATCTTTGGGTTTAGCTTTAGCGAAATTCTCCCTCATATGCCCTGTATTCACTTCACGTGAGCTTTTCTGATGCTTGCTTTTTCTAATGTGATCAAATATAATGAAGACTCAACATCCTGCAATGCTGTTTTTCAATTGCAAAGCAACAAATACTGGTGACAATTATAAAATGTATCTTCATCAAGATTTGTTTGATTAATTTTCATACCGTTTCATTACAGGTGAACAAGGCTCAAGAGGGATGCCTGGTCCTCCAGGAGAGCCAGGGGCTAAAGGACCTGCAGGTGGGTAACAGAAAATATCTGTGATTATATGAGCAAAGACAAGGAAAAAACATGGAAGTTTTTGTGATACTGTTTGTGATCCCAGGTCTTTTCTTTAGACAAGCTAATCTACATGTGCTCAGACAGGATATCCTATGGTTATGTTCCAAATTAACTTTTTCTGGATCTTCAGTAACTGTAGGCAAGGTTTCTTTCAGATGTAATATGATGAACAGCCACACTCTTGTGTTTAGGTCTGTGCTGTTCATTAGGACAGGGCAAGTGTGGTACTATTTCAGCAGTCCTTAACAGTCCTTTTTCTTTGGACAGGACAAGCTGGCCGTGATGGACAGCCTGGTGAAAAAGGTAAGGGATTTCTTTGAGGTAGAAGTGCAGATACTCCTTGATTTGGCAGGAGATTGATTTGTAAAAGAAGTGGGAGAAGATGGCAGCAGATTCACATTCTGGGATCTTGCTGTCTCACAAGAACTTGAGAGTCAACCATGTAAGGATGGAATTGAGACATGAAATGTAGCTGCCTGTAAACGTCTGGCAGATTTGTTCTCACTATAGAACTCCTCTGTAATTGATATTGACCTCCCAGACATTAAGGCTGAAAATGGACAGTTGGTTAAGAGGATACGGTAGGTAGAAAGTGCTGCAGGACAACTGGTGTCCAAGGTTGAATGGATTGGTAGATTGTAAGTCAGTGATTTCTGGCTTGTTAATGGTGATTATATCCCTAGGTGAACCAGGTCTTATGGGAATGCCAGGAGCCCGAGGCCCTCCAGGACCCTCTGGAGATGCAGGACAGCCAGGTAAAAGCATACAGAGAACAAAAATACTTTTTGCTCAGTAAGGAACACAGACATCTTTGTCAACAATTTCCAGTTTTAATTTGAAGTTAAGGCTGGCAGAAAATATCTGTACTATAAGGTGATGATGAAAGGAGAACACACAAGGAATCTAAACCCTTTGTGATCTCAGGCTTGCAGGCACTGCAGACAAGAGTATCAGCTGCTACGAGCCAACATTCAGTTTACTTGCTAGGCCACTTTACACCACTTGTGCGCCATCTGCTGTAATTTTAAGTAAATGTAATCTTTTTCTGCCTGTCTGTCCATTCCCCAGCTGAAATTTGTTTGGACATTTTACAATTTTTGTCTTTTTCTTCCAGGTCTCACAGGACCCCAAGGACCACCAGGTAGGTTTTTCTACTCTGTTTCACTTTGTCAATGACACACTTTGATGTGGACTCAAAAAACCCTTGTGATTTCCCCTCTATTCTGCTTTCAGTTTCCAAAGTGATATCCCAGGGTTTCTGTATCTCACTTGGCTCTTGAGACAAGTTTTGTGGTTGGCGTGTAATTTTAAGGAAGTCAGGGCCTTGCCTCCAACACATAGTTTGCAACAAATAGTGTGTTTCAGTTCTCTGTGCATCACTGAAACATCCTTCTAATCAGCAGCAACAGAGGTAGAGGAGGTAGCAATAGAGGTGGAAAAAAAGGACATGATGTCTGCAAAAAGAGATGGGTTGGGGGCAAAAGTTACCAGGGAGCCTCTGGACAGGGAGCAATACCTGGAAGAATCTAGGTAAATCTAGGGAGAAGCTACAGGTAAATCTAGGGAGCAATGCCATTATCCAGGGATCAGTGAAAGAAGGGCCTTTCCTTTCCTATTTCCAGCTGAAAGCAAGGGTGTGGAGTTCCTTCTTTAAACCCACAAGTGAAACTCAGCTGGGGTACCTGGAAAAAAATAGAAGAAACAATATTTGCACTAACCATTTAAAAATTTTCCTCTACCTAATATCAGGACTTCCAGGCGACCCAGGCCGACCAGGGGCTAAAGGTGAGTTTTGTTTCTTCCTTAGTACTCATTTTCTCTCCAAGCACTTCATTTTAGGGAAGATTATCTGCTCTGCTGAATCAACAGTGGCATCTGGTGGCTTTTGGAAGGGAAGGTTTGGGAAAAAGACAACAAGGCATAAACGTCACAAGCAAGGCAGTCACATCTGCTGAGGCAGTCAGCATAACAGAGAAAACCTTAGCAAACCTGTTTGTGCCCTGAGCATATGAATAATGATACATGGTGAGGACAGTGGAAGCTGCATGTCTGCCTTGGATAAATGAAGGTCTATTCTGGCAGATGTAGTGCTTGGAAAGATGAGCACAGGATATCTCTGGATTAGCTGAGCTCTGCTTCCCCTGTAACCTTCAAGTGCTACGACTTCTCAGACAAGAGATCAAGGGGAAAGAGAAAAGAAATCACATGTTTAGTAAGACAACATAATCGAGCTAGTGGCAAATCTTCCCCAGAAATGTTCATCTTTTGTCTCTTTATTTTCATAGGCGAACCTGGATCTCCAGGAAAAGTCGTAAGTGCTGGTATGTAGTGCTGTGAGTTTTCTAAAACTTCTTGTTTTGGAGGATTTTCTCTGGTTTTTATGTCTTCTGAATTCATCTTGACTGTGTCTCAGACCTGCACTGGGACTCCCTGTGTTGGGAGATCCCATATGCTACAGAAATGTGTTTCCTTAAGGGCAGATTTGCAGCACACTCATTGGATATGTGCACACATGTGTATGTGTTCAAATGTATGTGTTTGTGTTTCAGAGGGTTTGTCCACTGTTGCTCTACCAGGCCCACCAGGTCCCCCAGGCCCAGTTGGCCCCACTGGACCCCCAGGTGTTCCAGGTGAGGAAGCTGCTCCTCTACTGTGTTTCTTTTTGCAGGCAGCTATCATTGTTGTGCATCCAGTTCTTACCTCAATGTGTGATGTTCATCGTTGCTGCCAGACTGCCTTGTCTGGGAGGCAAGATTGCTCAGGCAGTCAAGATACTCATGGTCTTCCCTGCAGAAAGATACCAAGCTCTCAGGCTAAGTTAAGGAGGCAGCAACCTCAAGGGAGAAATAGGATATGATCACAGAGGAGCAGAACAGGAGGGAGGGCTGAGAAGATGAAGAAACTGGGAACAATGTTGTGCTTTGATCTGATGAATACAACGTAGTGATAGGTCAGATCCAGCAAGTAGAATTAAGCTCTTTTGCCTCTCAGGAAAGCAGGCTTGTGTTGAATCCCTCTCCTGGCACTGTTATTGAAATCAGGAATTGCTTGTTTCCCAGTCTTAGCTTTGAACTCCAGACAGCAAAAATATGCAAATCTTTTGCACAGACACACACATGCACATGGACTCTGGCTGTGCATGAGCTTGGTCCTCAGACTTCTCTGTCCCAGGTCAGATACTGCTGTCCAGCACACTGATGTCAGGCAGCAGAATTCCTAAGCCCTGGGTCTCATGGCACTTCTTTGCCTCTCCCAGCTGTATAGATGGAGCTAATCCTGGAGCTGGGTTAGTAGAACTAGCCTCCATTTGCTGCATGGAATGCAAGAGGAGGATCAGACCTATTGCATTTCTGTTGTGGTCAGTGGCATTCTGATTGTTTCTCTGGTCTAAGAGGCACCAAGCACTTTAATTGACATGTTCTGGAAAATAAGCCTCTTCTCTGGATCTTCAAGTAATACATGGGACATTGATGAATTCATATCCCATAGCAATTCCATTTACTTGTGCAGACAAATAAGTTATTTGATAGTCTCAATTCTTATAAAAGATCTATTGTTTCTTCCTGCTACTGTAAAATACATCCAGAAAAATCTAATGCAGTCTGTGGTTTTTTTTTCCTTTGAAACCAGGTCCAGTTGGACCAGCTGGTCTCCCTGGACAGCAAGGTACCATACTCTTTTCATCAGCTTTGATTCTGCTTCTTGAAAGAACTGAATTCATTAGTTTTCCTTCGTTTCTAATTCTCTCAGCCCCTGGCACTATCACTCTCCCTTTTGTTTGCAGATTTCCTCATTTCAGTTCATTTTGTGGAATTATTTGATTTAACTAATCTTGTAAAGAATTTCTATTCTTTTTTTCTTTTCCAGGGGAAGAAGGGGGGTGGTAAGAGCTGGTGTGATTTAGATGCTGAAAATATCTTTTTTGTTGTTATTTTTTCTGGAAACTGGTATTTCTGAGGCACTTCTTGAGTGCAGTTGCCTTTCTGTGGTAGGGTATATAACCCAGCTGGATACCCTCTGCCATTTTGAAAAATGGGAGCACAAACTAGAGCCACATTGGTAATAATGCCACGATAATACCACTACCAATTGGACAGTTATCTGTTTGGAAGGACCTGGGCAGAGCTGACTCCTAAAAACCTTTCTTAGCCCATTTTCTATGATCTTGTTAGGACAAATAGCTTAGTAATTTCCACATTTGAGGACAATGTGCCCCAGAGACAGGGACTGAGTTCATACTCCCAGTTCACAAAAGTAAAGTCTGAACCTCTCATCAAAGAGGTGATGCATGGGTACAAAATGTCACCATTTCTCCATTAAATAATTAACTGCCTATTTTTTTTTTCCTGGAAAAGGTCCAAGGGGGGAAAAGGGATCCCCAGGTGAAGCTGTGATAGAGACTGTCAGAACAGAAGTCTCATCATTAGCATCTCAAAGTAAGTGGGCCTGCCTTTCCAGTCCTTTGCTTGGAGAAGTGCCAGAGACCTCAAGGGCTGCATACAGCTAACAGGAGATGCCTCCTGCTTCTTTCCCCTAAGCATGACACAGGACAAGTGTGTGTATGTATATTTTTGGTGGTGGAACAGCAATACCAGATACTTCTGTTTTCCTTCTCATCTGTACATCCCAAAGTACATTGAACATGAAGGAGATGACACCCAGGCCCATGGCACAAAGAGAAAAGTAAAGGTGTAGTGGCTGCTGGACAGTCCCCTGCAGCAGAGGAGGTCACAGAGCTCTGAGGTTTCAGCCTGGCCTTTTAGCCACTGTGTTCACCCAGGGAAGTTCCCTGTGTAACATGAACACAAAGCTCTCCATAAGGGGAGAACCGGTTTGAAAAGTCACATTAACCTAAGCAACAGAAATTAAAATCTCTCTGTGAACTGGAGGACAAATTCACAGGGGAGCAAATGCTATTTTAAGGTGAAAATATGTGGAGCAGAACAGAATGGTTTAGCAACACCCTGAGAAAAGTGTCTACAGGTGCTGTGCACTACTGGATGTGTGTTGCACATGCAGCCAGTTTTTCTAGTGTCAAGGACCTCTGCAAGGCAAGAGGGACATCAGAGGAGACCATAAAATCATAAATGGTTCTTCCCGGTTCACCATTTGAAATGGGGCCATGTAGATCCAGACCATGCTTAAGTACAGTCCCATTCCCAATTCAGACATCTAGGATCTCAGCATCAATGAACTTTAAGTTTGTGCCTCAGCTTGGAGGAGAAGATACATCTCCAGTCAAGATAACACAGTGCAGCCACTTGTTACTCTTCCCCAAATTTACCCCTTGTTGAAAGAATGTTTCTTCTGCTTGAAAGTTCTTTCCCACCTTCTCTAGCCTTTGAGTTCTTCACTCTTTCCCTCAGCAACCATTACTCTTCAGAGAGGTCTTGCCTGTAACATGCTGCCAGCCTATTCAGCACTGTGTTTTGCTTCATGTCCTAATCTGCACCTGCACTTCTGTTCTCTCTGCTTCAGCTTTGTCTGAAATCACCCAGGTCCTGTCTTACTCCAACTTTGACTGTCAAGTTTCTAACAGGAAGGTAATGATAGTGTTTCCATAGCATCAGTATCTCCATAGCAACAATTTTCCCTTTTTTGTGTGTGTTTCATTTGCACAGTGCTGGCAGATTTACAAGGGCGAGCAGGACCACCAGGTCCCCCTGGACCACCAGGTATGTAATACAGCAGAGCTCAGTACACAATATAGCAGAGCTCAGTACATAAGCAGGCATGTTTCTGGGCTGTGCAGTTTGCTGAGTAAATATTCTGTACCCTTGTTTCTCTCTTCATCAGGTGAATCTGTGCAAGGACCCCCTGGACCTCGTGGTCCTCCAGGTAAGAGCTTGTTTATCTAAACAAATGTGAAAAGTGGGATGATTTTTTTTTCCAGAGCCTCCATCCTGTGTGTTGTGGTAACCCCGATGCAATCTTAGACCTGGTAGAAGTTAGTAGGGCTGACATTACTGGAAGCAAAGTTCCCATAGTGGGTTTCCTACTAAACACAATTTTACTGCAAAATAGTTTCACAGTAGCAAGACACTGCCCAAGAGAGGAGATGTGCTTTGGCAGAGCTTGGCTAGCCAAAGTAGTAATTCATAAAAGCCATACTTTTTCAGAAGTATGAACTCAACATTATCAAGTCTCCAAAGGAAGTTCCTGCAATCAATTCTGTCTTTACTTCTTATTGGTCCATTCTTACCTTCCAGCTGAGAACAAATGGAGCAGTTCTTATCCTGATGAACATATCCCCACTCCATTTCATATAGCGCAGATTTCCTTCTCACAAACAGAATAGGGGAGGTGCAGGAGGACCCCATTCCCAACTCTGCTCAGTAGAAAAGGGGAACAGGTCAGGTGTGTGATGAAATGAACCTCCCCTCTCAATGTAGTGAAGGCCAGCTGGGATAGGCTCCCTGAATCACAAGGCAAGGAGTTTCTGTGTCCTATGTCCGCTGTAATGGCAAATGATAATGAAAAATAACAGGGATAGAGATGTGTGGAGAACACAATGATAGTAGACTACACATGAAATATTTAAGCTATGTCTATGGCTGGAGATGTAGCAGCTCTGACATGCATTTACCTTAACACTGCTGAGGCTTGTCCTTCCTGAAGCTTGTTTGTGTCCCTGTTGCCTAGGGGAAGGATTACCAGGACCTCCAGGCCCACCAGGGAGACCAGGATCTTCCATGTCCACCTCAGGTGGGTTCCTACCACCCATTCCTTTGCCTGGGCCCTGGGAATATCTTGTCTCTTGGGATTCCAGGGAGCACATCTTTACTGGGACCAGGTGGAGCCAGAGGAAACTTTGTTGTATTGTTCGAAGTCACAAAGAAGTCTTTTTGCTTTAATTTCAGAAACACTCTTCACAGGCCCACCAGGTCCACCAGGCCCACCTGGCCCAAAAGGAGCCCAAGGTGAGTGTATCCTGCTGCCTCACTGAGATACTTGGTGGATCTCACCACCTCAAACTGAAAATAAGGAAGGAAGGGCTTGGAAGCCAAAAGTGTCCTGTGTTTCTGCAGGTGTAAGAAACTAGCACAGTGGTCACTAAACAGGACTTCTGTTTGCTGCTGTAAAACAAGTCTTTTTTGGAGATATTTATTAGCCTCCAATACTGGAGTCAAGGCAATCAGTGTATTCATAGCACAACTTTGCAAGCCTTATAGATTCAGGGAGACTCAGAGCTTCGGATTTGCCATTAAAGGAGAACAGTCTTTTTGCAAAATGCAGTGTGGAGTTGGCTAAGTCAGTGGAAGGAGATGCCCCTATGAAGTGTAGTTCAGTTCTCAGCTGGCAGGAAAAGATGGGACCCCCTCCCCTCACCCATTTCTGCCCTGCAGATTGAAGGCCATGATCATATTCTGCAGGATGTTGCAGAGCACAACAAAGCGAATGCTAATGCTGTTCCTCTGCTTCCCTATTCACAGGTGAACGAGGTCCACGAGGATTCACAGGTAAGGAGACTTGTAGGAGATCCCAGAGGGATGCAGCATAGCTTGCCTGTGTATAGGACTTATCCTCCATTTCTGTGTCCCATGCAGGAGAACCGGGTGAGCCTGGCCTTCCAGCATTCTCCTCCCATGGTCAGTGCCCCCTTTCCTTCTTTGAATTCATTGTCCCTAGGCTGAAACTAGGGTACAAATTCTTACTCTAGTTATTCCAGCTTAGTCTTATTACTATGAACTTCTGACCCTCTTTCTGCAATTGACAGGTGACCGAATCACCATGCAGGGACCTCCAGGCCCACCAGGCCCACCTGGACCCAAAGGTGAAGTTAAAAATCTTCTTTCTTTATTTTCTGGTAGCTTCACAAAGACAAGATTGGTTGAAGCTAAAGGATGGAGCAACCTGATCCCTTAAGAACTACAGCTGTGCCCACCCCTGCCTTTTCAGGCAGAGCAGGACTATGGCAGTAGAATTGCTCTGAGCACAAGGCACCTAGGCATAGCACAAAAGGCTCAGGAAAGCTGCTGTGTCCCCCTTTCTGCTCCTCCCCCACAAGCTGCTTCTTGAAGATAGTCATTAGAAGGGCTGGGTATTTTCTTCTCTGACAACATGTAGCTCATCTGTTTAGTGTGACCAAGTATGCACCATGCAGTGACACCTTTTATAATTTCCTGCCTCCCTCACTCTGGTTCCCAGGTGATGCAGGTGTCCCAGGCATCCCAGGAGCATCTCGAGGTAAGAGGCCAGACCATCATTTCTCTGATACTATCAATAAAAGCTGACATCCTGGTGGAGACTTTCAAAATGCTTCTTCGGGTTTTACAAGTGTGGGTGCCCACCTTGTGCTGATGGGATTTGTGTTCAAAATCTCTTTTTTCACAGTCTGCCTTGAATCAGACAATTTAAGAGTTGCAAGTCTTCTGATCTCATCTTACTGCCATCCTTTGAACCAGAGTTTGTCCTTATGGCACAATAAAGAGAGGAATTGCAGGTTAACCATGTTCCACAAAGCATTAGGGAAGCTGCATTAAACTCACCTGTGAAAACACTTCTGATCAGAACAGAAGTGCCCTTTGTTCTGTTTTTGCCAACCCTCAGGTGAATTAAGCTGCACTGAACTCTGAGAAAGAGCATCTCTGTATGAAGGATGTTAATGTAGTTTCACAAAAAGCGCATATGGGTTAAGTGTCCCTCCATGTGAACAATCCCTATGCTTCTCCACATTGTATCCTAGAAACTGCCCTCAGGGTGCTGGGCAGACCAACATCTTAAAAAGCACGAGGTGTCACTCAACACCTTGGTGACAGAAATCACAGAGGGCCTTCCTGTGTCTTGTGGTAGAGACCAGTGAGAAGGTTCTTGAGCTGGTGCTGCTTGGGCCAGCTGGGATGGGGAGCAGCAGAGCAGGGGGTTTAGCCTAAGGAGCTTTATGGATCTCTATCTGTATTTCTGCACAGCATTGCACTCCAGTGCACTGACCAGGTCTGTGTGTGGGAAGGGCTCAATGCAAGCACACTTCAGCATCACTTAGTCTAATGCAACCAGGCCAAAAAAATTTCTTCTCCTCACAATTCTTTCTCTAGATGGATCCAGACAAATTCAAGGACCCCCAGGACCTCCTGGGCCACCCGGTCCTCCTGGCCCAGGTGGAAGTTCATCTCAAGAGATTCAGCAGCATATCAATGACTATCTGAAAAGTGAGTATAGTGACATTTTGCCATGGTTTAGCAGGTGCATGCCTATCTCTTTTGCTCCCTGAGCCCCTTGTCACTCTCCCTTTAAACACAGCAGCCCTACTGCTCTGTCCTTGTTTTTGCTGAATACTAAGAAGTGCTGTTGCCTCTGCAGCCTCTTTCACCAGTCAGCATTTCGCCAGGGGGAGAGTGGCCAATAATTGTGCATATGGCCACTGTCTTCCCTCTGTTGATGTGGGGATATCTTGGGCTTCCTACCTAGGTGACAATGTAAGGCATTATTTGACTGGTGCCCAAGGCCCACCAGGCCCTCCAGGCCCACCTGGAATCATCACCACTACAGATGGGATAAACTTGGATTATGCAGAGCTGGCTACTCGTGTTATGAGCTACATGACAAGTAAGCAAAATGTTGGTAAGCTCTGTACTGAATGATACTCTCAGCTGAACTTGTGTGACACACAGGAGGTGAGAACCAGAAGACAAACAACAGTATTTAAACAGTAACACCAATAACGCAGTTATTCACCTTCTGCAGTCTTGGTGCAGGACTCCACATAGCTGAGGTGTGTCTGCACACCCCAGCTGCAGCACCCCAGCAATTCTGTGCCCTGTCCCTTTTTGATGGCTAGATTAACTAACAGTTGCCACTGCTTAAAAAGTCTCACATTAAATATAGCATCCCCAAGACAAAAGTGTATGCAGTTGGCATTTGTGGTCTCAGGGGTTGTCTTGTATGCTTGGGGCCTTCCTGAAGTAGATGAAATTCCCAGAGCTTTCGGAAGCCGTCTGGAATCTCAGAAGAACACAGACCACACTGCTGTGGAGACAACCGGGCTGTGTGTTACAGCAACTAATACATAGCTGGGAGCAAGGGAAGCCCATTCCACTAGTTGAACCAGATTAATTCAACTTTCCTTTGTCCCTGCTTGACCCCTCTTCACCTTCTGTCTCCTCTTAATCCTTCCTGACATAAAACCTTTTCATTCCCATAGGCTCTTCAGATCACTATGAGTCATTTGCCAGTTCAGTATCAACTACATCTGTTTTGTACCGAGAACTTCTGGACATGCTGCAGAGTAAGTGACCTTGAAGGGAAACATCATGGATGGGGGTGAGACATCCCAACAGCCTGGGATGACCCTCCAGCCAGAGTCACCAACAGCTGTTTCAGAAGGCAAAGGCCTGCCATTGGTGCTGCTGAGTGACTTGCAATGTCTCCTTCCAAGTAATGTGGAGACAGACTTGTGTGTCTTCTACTGGAGAGGTTGCATGCTTCTGGACTTTCTTACTTGTTTGCTTTTCGTACCCAATGTAGTAACTCTTTGGTTTTCCACTCTCTTGCCTCTCTTTCCCTCATTGTGTCTCTAGATGGGATCTGCCTGTGTCTCTCTCAGGAGTTCCCCACCCTTTCCCCGAGTCTCCCACTAAACCTTCCTGCCCACTCCTTCTGTGTGATCCAATGAGGACTCAATCATAATTCATGTTGCAAACAAATAGCTGCTGAAATGCTCTTTTCCCATTACCCAAGAAGTTGTCCACGGTGTTCTGAAGAACCAAAGCATAAGAGCATCCCTTTAGCAATCCAAATTCTCGTTCTTCTCAAACCCTGGGTTGTAGAAGGTTCTTATCCCTGTCACAAATGTTTCTGACACCATACACAGGACAGAACACACTATGAAAAGGAAAGTAGTTTTGCATCTGCAGGTTTTGATGGCCTCTGTGTGGTGGGAGCTCAGCTCACAGCCTAGGAATCCTTCACACCTGGTATCTTTGCTGCAGCTGGACAGTTTTAAGATACATTTTTCTTTTCCAGGAGAAGAAATTCGTCAGTATCTAATTGGACCTCAGGGCCCACCAGGACCTCCTGGACCAGGGGTAGATGGCATGTCTCTGTCACTGGATTATGATGAGCTGACCAGACGGTTTATCAGCTACTTGACAAGTAATAGTTTTTATTAGTGTGCATTTCCCTTTGTTCCTTTGGAAGCTGAGCAGAAAGCTCATGCTGTCAGTGAAAACTCTTCTGGTGTTGACCGTGTTAATCCCTGTGTATCGAAGACCTCCTCACAGGGATGGTCAGAGACTTGGAACAGAAGAAAAATATGCTGTAGCTAACATACTATCTACAGACTCTACCAATAGTTCTTTCTTTGCTAAAAACTGAGCTTAGGAACATCATTTCACCTTAGCCATCTATAATTCCCATCAACATCTTCAACTACTTTTGTAATCCTTTTCACACTGGCTTTGTGGCCAGAATATATCTGTCTCTCTGTGGAAGAGTTGATTTATGACCACATTGAGTCAAGGCAGCCCAAACAAAGTCTCTTAGAAATCTAGAGTTAGTTGAAACAAATTCCACTTCTCTGCTTAATTTTCCTGTCTGTAAAGGGGTGATATGACACCTAAGAACTGTCAGACAGAGAGGATTCTGGAACATCCCCAACACCAGTTCCAAAATGCCTCATCTTGGTAGCTGCAACAATCTGCTTAAAAGCAAGGCCCAATCTGTGCTAACTCTCTCTGAACTGCCTTTGGAGACCAGATCTCACTACTGGGCTGCTCCAAATGGTGAGAATTGCCTCTTTGGTTCTGGAAGCAGGAAACTGCTGTTTAACAGCAGCACCCCAACAGCTCAAGCAGGGCAGCTGCATTTTGTCAGCAAGGACATTTCAGTAAGGCAAATCACAAAGATGCAGAGTTTTGTACCAGAGATGATTGATTATGGATAGGCAGATACAGAGAGCAGCACATGCATTAGGCAGTGGGTCACAGCTAAGCCACATGTCCTGGGGTTCTCCCCTGCCCTGTGTCAGGGGTTCATGAGATGTGCAGAGCTTTTGCCAATAACAGAGTCCTGCTGCCTACCTGTCTGCAAGTGCCCCTGTGTGCAAGTGTCCCAGTCTTGGGATTAATGTTAAGTTTTAACTCCAGCCCAGAAGAAGGCTTGAGCCCTTTTTCTCTGCACACTCCACCCTGCAGGAGTCCCTCCTGCACTGCCTGTGAGCAAGCCCTGCAGTGTGTCTGCTCACTGTGACAGTTTGCTTTGATCATCTGCTGCTCTTCAATCCATTTCATTTTGCAGGTTCTGGTATGAGCATTGGGCTTCCTGGGCCACCTGGGCCTCCTGGGCCACCTGGTATATCATACAGTGACCTGACAGCGTACCTGAGAAGTAAGTCAGCTTCTCCACTTCTCTGCTATGGGTCCCTCAACCCCCCCAAAACCACTGTTTCAATACTTTAAAAAGTATATTTTAAAAACAGGGACTTCTGCCCTCTTCGGTATCTCTTGACTTCCCATGTGTATACATGTAGAGAAGGAAGATGCACCAGGAAGGCTGCACTAGAAAGTGCTGGGGGGAAAAAAGCACCTTATACTTGACTGTAGCTGGTGTTACCTGTATTTTCCTATATTGTCAGGGGAGGTTCATGAAGGTTGCAGTAGTTTAGGTGACTCCTCTTCTTTCCTTGTGTCTTTCAGACTCTGAATTTGGTGGCCTTGTTGGGCCCCCTGGTCCTGCAGGACCCCCAGGACCTCCAGGATCACCTGGCACCTCTCTGGAGGATGTCTCTGCCTACCTGCAAAGTAAAGCACTTGTGTTGTCTTTCTCACAACTGGAAGGGAGAATCTGTTTGTAGGTTCTAGGGGGGGACTGAGACTGAGATTTAACTTACTAGGGACTGTGACTGCCCACTAAGAACAAGGTCAATGAAAAAAAAACCCAAACAACTCTCTTCAAACATCAGCTGGAAAGGGGTGGAAGCTGGGGTCAGAGCTTTAAACTTGCAAGATCCCCAGACGTGATTTCCTTGGGCTCTCACTGTCAGAAAATAATTTTTCCTCTCTCTCAAGGTATAGGATACTCCTCGTTCTCTGGAGTCCAGGGTCCACCTGGCCCTCCTGGCCCTCCAGGACCACCAGGCTTCTCAGGAACTGGCCTCCTGTCCTATGCTGACATCACCAACAG
This sequence comes from Calypte anna, assembly GCF_003957555.1. Classification (NCBI taxonomy): domain Eukaryota; kingdom Metazoa; phylum Chordata; class Aves; order Apodiformes; family Trochilidae; genus Calypte; species Calypte anna. Next base: position 23,433,977 of record NC_044252.1, on the reverse strand, counting down.
TGACGAGTTCAGGAGTGAGCTGATCCAGTACCTGAAGAGTAAGGGGACACATCCATCCTCCATGCACATACCCTGAGCCCTCCTTCACCTTACAGAGGCCACTGTGAGGCAGTCCTGAAGGAGACTTCCTTGAACTGGGGCTGCAACAACACCTCACCTCTAAGGTCCTCTACACAGGACAACTCTGCAGTCCATAGGCTTCTCTCCTCTCAGTCTGGCTGCAAGGCAGAATTCCATGCAGTCTGGATGTCCCCAAAAGGGACAGGGTCTGGGCAGTCACAGTCAGCCTGTACTGAACAGTGAGTCCCTATCAAGGTCACCTGCAGAATTTTGCTGTGGGAAAACCGTTTTCTGTTGACAAGTCTGCTTCCAGAGCAATGGATGATGTAGGGGTTGGAAGGCAGCACTGAGCCAGATGCACAGCACCACTGCTGTGTTCTCATGCTGGCAAACTGTCCAGGGATCCTTTCACAGGATCACAGAATCAGCTGGGTTGGGAAGGACCACTGAGATCATCAAGTCCAGAAACAGGGTGATCCTTCACCTATGGGAGCCTGGGCACAGAACAGCTGTTTTGGCAGAGGTGCTGAACTTGGCCTGAGAGGAGTGTACCCTTCTGCAAAATAATTGGCAATGTTTCCAAGATTGGGCACTCCAAATTGTAGTAGAGATGGGAAGGAGGGAGGTCTCCTGCCACCTCTAGAGATCAAGGTTGCTAGAGGTGCCTGCTGCTGGAGGTTTTCTCTCATGCTTTGCAGGACAGAATTTAACACTCCAGTCTTCATTTAGGTGGTAACATGGGACTTCTGCCAGGCCTGGGGGCTCAGGTACCCCAGTGTCCCTGAAGATGTCCCTCTTGTATTTTGCAGGTGATGAAATTCGAAGCTATATCTCAGGGCCACCCGGTCCCCCTGGGCCACGGGGACCACCAGGACCCAAAGGAGACAGCAGCTTGGTGGCTGGGGCTGTGTCCTCATCTTACCGAGGGTTACGGACTTCCGAGGAGTTGCATGGAGGATCCCTTGGAGCTGAGGGATCCCACAGGGGATCTCTGGGCACAGGCAGCTCGTATGGCAGCTCCATGAGCAGTGTGGCCTCTTACAGTGCCTCAGTGGGAGGTGATGGCACTTACGATTCCTCCATGGGCAGTGATGGGACTTTTGATGGGTTGCTGACAGAGGGGGAATCACACAGGAGATCAAGTTCAAGTAGATCCTACAGCAACTCCTTCACTGGTTCCCTTGATTACAACGAGCTGGCACTCCGTGTGTCAGAGAGCCTACAGAGTGAGTAGAATGCCCTCTTGTCATGACCCTCCCTGTCCCAGTCCCCAGCTCCTAACCTCCAGGCATGGAGTGACTTCCCTCACCCTTCCTGCTGCCTACAGCTCTCTCTTATACCTTTTCTCAGTGATCAGTTTTCCCAGAGCTCCTTTCAAATGGTATCTTTTAATTCCTCAGGCCAAGGTATTCTCCAGGACCTGATGTCTTACACTGCACGGGGACCTGCAGGTCCCCCGGGTCCTCCTGGTCCCCCTGGCATCAGCAGGGTTTTTGCAGCCTATGGCAATGTCACCGAGGACCTCATGGACTTCTTTAGAAGTAAGTGACATATTAACTTGGTGTTTCTGGCTCAGGCATGTTACCTATCTCCAACTTCTTAGAAATGCCCTACCAGTGTGATTCATTGCTTCTCTAAGTTAACACAAGGCACTTTGCAAGTGATTTGTTCCACTCATTCATTCATCCTCTTCTTCAATTTCCTCTCCAGCATATGGTACCATCCAGGGGCCACCTGGTCAGAAGGGGGAGAAGGGCTATCCTGGACCCAAAGGTAAGGCTTTTTCCATCCTTTCCCTCTCAAGCCCTGTAATTCCCAGGAAGCAGTACAGTGTCCACAGAGATACTGTGGATAGTCAAGGTCACAACCTCCCTACAGTGGAGGTGTCACCTTCAAGATCTCAAACCAAGGAGTGTCCTAACTTGGTCCTTCTTACCCTGTCCAGTCCCTGTTCATGGGACAGTCATGCTCAAGGGCAAATTTGCTCTTCTTATTCCTTCAGGTGACCCTGGACCAATGGGCCCACCAGGACGCCAAGGGCACAGGGGACCAAAAGGAGAGAAAGGAGAGAAGGGTATGAACATAAACCACCCCCCAGGAGAGCAGGGTTTGCCTGTAGGGAGTGGAGGATTCTTCAGGCACCAGCCTATCTCTGGAAACTGCTAGAAAACCCGCATTGTTCCATTTTTTTGTTTTGATTCTTTTGTCTTTTTCCCCCATATGAGCTTTTCAAATAACCCACTTTTTGTCTCTTTTCCCCAGGTGAACAAGTGTATGTTGGCAGAAGAAAAAGAAGTGTTGGGGTTTAAGGAAAGAACCAGCTCAGTTCTGCACTGGGCAGCATTTCCAGCAGCCCATAGAGAATTACCCTGAACCCTCATTGCCTTAATGCTGAAACGTCCTTACCCACCAGCAAGCCATTTAGACTCAATAGTTCAGTGTCACTGCTGGGATTTGGATGGCTTTTTTATGTGTCCAGCATGGCCCTAATGTGGGTATTTTTTTTGCTCCAGTTGCTGACAGTTGGCTTAGCTCCTCAAGGGTCCCAGGCTTATGTCTTCTGGCTGACAAGGGCTTCCTGTCTCACCCAGTCCAAGCTTCTTGTAATACTCCCAGCTATGTAAAAACCTATTTTTTTAACAGCTAGGTAGCAAAAAGAAAGAAACCAATCCCTCCTGCACCAAACGCATGATTTGTCAGAGATCAGCTTCATCTCACAAGACAAAAAGCTCTACAAGAAACACGGGGACCATGCTTAGGTCAGCACCCACTTGCAGCCTGGCCTGTGACTTGCTTTGGGAAGTGACGCCCACCCAGCTGGGCAGGCTTCCTGTGCTCCCTGCCCATCATCCCCACTCCCACCCCAGCCCCTTGGAGAGGCTGTTCCTGGGGGGCTGGGGCAGTGGGAGGGTGCAGGGCAGGCCAGCACCGTGGGGGGAGCCTAGCCTGGTGGGTGCCTTGTGATGCCCAGTTACAGCAGCACAGTGAGTCACGGCCTGCACACGGACCAAACTGAAGCACTTTTAAGCATGATTTGTTAAAAAATATTTTTGTAGGTTTTTTTCTGTTTTTTTAAAAATTGGGAAAAAAAGAATTATTTTTATGTACACAGCCCAAGTAAAGTGTGTTTTTCACCTCAAGCTTGCCTCATCAGTGTTAAATTGGGCAGTCAGTAGCAGCATCACTGCAACCCTGGGCAGACACACCTCATGGGTTGGGTGGCTGATGGTGTCTGGTTTGTTCTGTGTCACTGGTGCTGAGCTGCTTCTCAGGTGTCAGCTGTTCCCATACATTGGCAGAAGCCTCTGCTCAAAGCCACCATCTTTGTCCTTGTGGCACTACTCAGAGAGTTGGTATTTTAGTGTTGGAGGGTGGGGCTGATGGCTGAGTTGTGGGGCATCACCAAGCAGAGCCTGGCATTGTGGTGCCAGACAGCAGGTGTGCAGCCCCTCACACCATGCCTGTCACCACCTATGACACCACATCAACTTTATAATGTTCCTGGAACCACACACACACACACACACACACACACTGTGTGCTGCTTTAGTCCCAGTTATTAGCCAAAGCAGGTCAGACTTGCTTGTTTCTGGTTCAGGTTTAAACACCTGTCATCTATTTGTATTTCCAGTGTTGGCGATGTCAAGTTCTGGTGTTTTTTCCCATGTTATTGCTTAAGAACATTTGGAGCAAAGCTCTGCACAAACCAGGTCAGCTTTCAGAGCACAGCCTCTTGTAGCATTTGCCAATAAAGCCTGATTACTTCTGGTTGATTCATACTCCCCACCTGGCTCTGCCAAGAAGAGACATTTCCTTTTGATTGTCTTAAAGACAGTAACAATAACAAAATGCATTTTTGTGTCATGCTTAAAGGCAGCAGCTGTGTTTCCATGTCTGAAGCATCCCTGAACTCCTCCAGACTGCCACGTTGTGCTTGCAGGTTGTGTCATGGGGCTCAGCTGCCAAGCAGTGCTGCCTCCTTCCTTTGCCTGTACCTGAGTGGGAAGGTGGGGAGGGACCCATGGGCTGGGGGAGTGAAATCATGACACTAAGTTGAAATCTCCCTGGCAGGCTGGGCAATCACTGAAAAACAAAGTGTCCTTTTAGGTTTTGCGCAAATCAGCACTCCCCTCCAGCTTGTTACAGAGATCCACAGATTACCCAAGGTTAAGTACTTTTTACACATAGGTTATTTTAAAAAACAAATTGTCCCTGATCAGCTCACTGATCACCTTTATTTTATGTGAATTTTCCATGAACAAAAGAGAATCCATCTCAGCAAACTGTGATTTTATTGTATTTACAGCAGAATTATTACAATATTCTACACAAAGCATGAAGTTAAATCACTGTTAAAAAACAAAACAAAAGAAACCCAACCCTATTGTATGGCTGCTACTGCAAGTTCACTTTCATGAGCTGTACATACAGAGACTCTTAAGCAATTATTCATCCCTCTCATGATTTTTGGTTGCTTTCGGTAAGGCAAAAATAACTTGGTTTGTATTTAGCACAAAACATTCAATAAACTGCTAGGACAACGTGAGGTTGGAGATGCCTCAGCTTTGTACACTTCAGCACAGCCCCCCTGGCTTGGCTTTCTTACACAAAACAGGTATGAGAGTTCCACAGTACAGGTTTCAGTCCATGTCCTATTCTAGTTTCTGTTCTTTCCACCATTTCAGGATTGATACACAGTAAGAAAGAGTCTTTACTAATTGTGGAAGAGATTTCAGAAAATTAGAGCATCTTGGGGCTCAACAGCTCCCTTCTGTGGAAGCACACAAGCCTCCATTATCCATAACCCGGGTATTATGGATAACCCGTGTTGAGCATGTTCTGATTTCAGAAGTTGTCTTCTTTCTCTGGCACCACTGACTGCCCTCGTGTGAGGCGTGCAGAAGTAGCTACAGAAATGAAGTATGAGGACTGACTGCAAGAGAAATGGGGGGAAGAACAACTAAAAGTTTTGCAAGAAATTCAGAGAGAAATGCTTGAGTTTCTTTGTCTTTTCCTTCCCCTTTACCTGCCTGCATCTTTTGTAAGACTGAGAAACACAAGGGTGCCCTAGCTCCAGCTTGCCTGTGACAGAGGAATGCCAAAACTCTGACCTTGTTTCAGATCTCTGAAGAGGAGAGCATTAGTCAGTGAATGCGAAATGTGCATGGACACATAAATGTAAGAAAGCTTCTGAGATCCAGACTAATTGAAGTGACTGGATTGTAAACGCTAAGATAAAAGCAGAAAGTTACCTACAGAGTGTCCATCCTCAATACTCCTCTCTGCCCTTCTCTCCCATGACAAGTCACTGTCCTCAGGAATGTGTCCTGCTTCCCCCTGGCAGATTAATGCCAGAGCCGTCCTGCAGTGGAGGCAGCTGGAACTGAGCTATTTGTGCATGTAAGTCTGTTCCCAGCAATGATGAGCACTGCTGAGGTCCCAGGAGCTGCATTTCCACAGCAGCTCCAAGAATCAGGCTATCCAAAACTGGATTTAAGTACCTGAATTTATTTAAATCTTTCCTTGACCATGTCTTGCAAGACAGATACAGTTGCAGGTGAAAAATCAACTCAAAACTTCCTATGTGATATTGCTGTTTTATAAAAGACATTGTGGCATGATTACATTACATTACTGCTTTGCTTTACCCTGTCTCCATTAACGTGCTAAGTTTCCTATTTCCAAGAAATTAAAATTCCATATTATGGAGGTATAATAAAGTCCTCTGGGACAGAATAATAATTTTTTTTTAACAATGTGATTGATTAGGTATCAAAGAGCCATGAATGTAATTGTAAAAGGATATTAGCTTGAAACACTGGAAAAAGAAAAGGATTCTGCTTGGAATAAGTATCAGGATTTTAACAGCGATGTGAAAAATCACTTTGAGTGAATGCCACTGGTTGGGACAGTGTGGTACTGCCACCTCCAAAATTCAATTAAAGGTTTTCCTTTATGAGGTGGCAATAAATCAGGATCTTTCCAACTGTAAGAACAACAACCTCAATACTGTATCTTTTCAGGCTGTACTTGCTTCTCATGTAGTCAGCAGAGGGAAGAGAATGCTTGGAAAAGAAAATAATTTTGTTTGATGAGAATGAGAGCAGAATGAACGCTGGAGTATTTTCCCTTCACCAAAGTAAAATGCCAAGTTCTCCTCCAACTTAGGGTGGGCAGGGGCTGAGACTCAGCCCTGTTCCTCCCCAGCTGGTTCAGGGAGAACAAGCTGTGAGGACTGAACCTGTCAGAGGCCATGCACCGCAGGCAGGTTTTTGGGGGTTTTTTTGCAAGAATCAGTTGTAAATAGAAGAGGACAGCCAATATATTACACTGCAACTCATGCATTTAATTGCCTTTGTTAATTTTCTTGGAGATAGTATCTCCGATTTAGTAAAAAATAGAGGTGGGCAAACAGTTTTGTGGTCATCATTTGAAGGGCCCTTGGGGAAAGTAACATTGACCAAACACTCAGTAAGAAAGTACATTGTTTTGGATAAGGAAAATATCCCTAATTACCTTGGAGATGGAGCTTCTAACTTTTACTAAAGGGATGTGACACGTGAGAGCAGAGAAATCAGATTTTGTACCTCAAGAGATCTCTCCAGACTTGTATGAGAATAAATTAATTCAAACTGAATTTCCTGACACTGATCTAATACCATATACCTCTTCCATCTTCTGCAATACTTAAAACCAATTCTTTGAGTCTGTAACTGTAAGTACCCATTCTAGTTCCTCTTTTCCTCCAGAAAAATGTATTTTCATGTCTGGTATTGATCCTCAGCCCAGCTCGTATGGTTGCACCTGTGTGACAGAGAGAGCTCCCTCCACACCTGGGATCCTGACCACCTGCTGAGGCTTCAGTCACCACATCTGATCCCTCTGCATCACAGAACTTGGTTAAGTGCTCACACAATTTACAAGAGATCAGATTGCAGGGGCCTGCGTGAAAAGGATCTTCAAATAAAAGATTTAAAAGATTTCGATGGAGGTAAACAGTATGCCAATATATGTTAGCAATTTATTACTAAAACTTCCAAAAATGTAAAGAAAAGATGAACGTTTAATGTGGATGGAGATAATGCAGAAGAGGAAATGTGCCTGCCCTGTCTCCTCCCCAAGTCAAGCACTGAGGCTGCTTTATACAAAACTGGAAACAACTTCTGCTAAATACAGAGATGAAGACTATTTAATCTTATTTTTGTAACAGTCAATTTATGATGGTGGAGCTTAAAAAGTAAAAGGCCTTCAAAGACATTTTTCACCCTACTGAATAAACAATTTAAAGAACTTTGCATTTAGCAACAGATAATGTTCTAGTGATATAGTATGTGAACTTACAACAGTACACAATACACATTTATATAATGCCAGAACTTAAGGCTAGCTATTAAAGTAATTATGCTATCAAAAGTTACAAATTTTAAATTAAAACATGCATATTCCAAATTTTTTTACCGTGCTGTAAATTTTAAGTGTCTTCATTAAGAAGGTAGTGGTTCAACATCCAAGGATTTCAGCATCCAAGATTTCAACCACATCCAATTAAAGTCCTATGTTAATTTTTGAGTTCATTCACATGCATCAATACTGTTCCCATGAAATGAACATCATGTAATGGTCACCAGTCCCACACTTAATGCAAGCAAGCAAAACAAAACCTTTACAGCTGATACCCCAGAGACCAGCCAGGCAGGCCTCGAATGTCAAAACTAAATACTATTTTACAAATTGAACTCCAGCATACCAAATACAGCTTGTAATACTGTCTTGATACGAGTCAAACAGTAACCACCCATAGGAGTGCAGTGAAAGTCACCTAATACAGTTGTATTTTCCTACCAGCTATATAAGAAACATTTCTGATTTTTTTCCACTGCAGATCAGTCAGGTAAATAACTTATTGTACATCTATCAACTGGAAAAATAGAAACTGCCTATGTTAGTATGTGGTGACACAAAAGCAAAAAACGCAGCTTCATTAAAGTAGTTTGTCTATATATTTAACTTAAATCTTTCTATAAAATAAAAGGACTAAAATTAGAACAAAACAACAAACAAATCTAACATTTCTATCCAAATCAGACTTTAGCCATGGTTATTTATAAATATGACCACCCACCTCTGCTTTTCTGATGGGGCTTCCATGTACAGGCTTTGGTAAGAACAGAAAAATGGCTCTTCCCATTCCAGGTACAGTGAAGAGAAGCCACGTGCACTTTGCACACCACTTTCTAAAAAATACATTCTAAAGTTTTTCATTTTGTAGAACTAACCACCTGTAACAGTTAAGGAAAATAATAAACTGTGCATTTTAAAGTTAGCATTTCTTTCACCTTTACATATTTTAGTGCAAAATATTTTAGGGTGAGGATTTACAACAAAAATGGCAGTAGCAGCAAGAAATCTTCTGTTTTGTACAGTAACAACAATGCTAAGGAGTTTTGTTTTATAAAATGACAGAACACTATCCTGTTGCCAGGATTAGCATACCTAAGTGTTTCAGGCACTGTGTTAATTAAACTAGCACCCCATTTTGTTATGGAACTAATGGACAAATATGTAATGGAGATCAGCTCAGTTTAATTCATGCCAGAAGTTTCTTTATAAAGAGGTTGCAAAGGCTTTTGCTTTTACCAATTGTGTTTAAACATAAGGGTTTATTTTTCCCATTATTGGCATGTTCTGAGTAATTAGCTTCAGTCCTTACTGTGAAGGCACAGCTTAGCATTATAACATTCCAAACCTCTCACGGCAGTTTCGGTTGTGGAATTCTCTCATGGAGAAATCAGACACTTAAAAACACAGTAGCAGAACTAATATTTCACTGTTTAAATGTTCACATGAGAAACCAGCTGTTTTTTTTTTTGATCAGAAAGAGTATAATTAATATTTTAGGCTTAAGTCAAAACCATAGATAACATACTTTTTGAGACTGAGATAAAAACCCCAGTTACTCTTGAAACATCTGAAGGACATAACATGACCATTATACACCAACACCTTTTCTCTTTTCTTCCATTCCGAGAAGAAACTGATCATGACACTGATTGTCTCCACTGAAAACAAGAAGCCCTAGGTGCTTTGATGCACACTGCAGAATAAGTCAGGTTAGATGGGGAGTATGGAGAATCCCAAATATGAAAAAACCTACAGCAGTTCCCAGAGTTATGACCCAGTGGAGTGGAGGCTGGGGATTGGATAGAATTTGGAAATCCGGCTTTGTGTTGAAGGGTTAAGGCATTCAGATTCTCCAGTCATTTTAAAGAAAACTTCCTGTTCCTGCAGTTTTCTGGCAAATTCTTCTTCCAGCGTCTAAAACCCAAATCAGATTGTCAATAGGATTACAAGGCAAAGTACAAAACCCCATTATACTGGTGACATCCTGCTCTATGCAACATTATTACTTCACCATCAACAAAAAATCACACAGCAATTACAGAATTGCAAAAACCACAACACAGCAAGCTGAGGACATCACTGCCTGCAGGATACTCTGACCTGTGAGAATCTAGCACCTTCCATTAAAAAAAAAAAACAAAACAAAAACCAACCACAACCAAACTTCCACCACCCTCTATGTTATCTAGCATTCAATTTCTGTAGTAACCTACTGGCTTCTGGAATATATTCCTCGTAAAATCAGATTTACCTCCAGCTAAGAATATGCACAGTAGCTCTGCAAGAGGGAACACTGTTAAGTAGCTGATAATATGCAAGCTGTTTTCATAGCATGTGCTCTTTCCTAAGCTTTTGCTGAGCATTTTTTAACAGCTTTTATTACTCAGTGAACTATAGCAGCTTTGCACTTGATTCTCCTCTTCTGCAATACTTTTTGTAGTGCCTGTATTTGCTAGATCCAACTCTTGATTATTTTCTGATTCGTAAACTGCTCCTATTTACCTTTTTTCTTGGTCTCAATTTCTCTCTCCATTCCTTCAGTTCTTGGCTGTGCTCTTCATCCAGCTCTTTCAGCTTCTGTGTCTCATGCTCGACCAGTAGATGGCATTTTTCATTCTTCAAACAAGATAAAAATAATCCTTATGTAAAACTAATTCAGATTAGGCAACTCAACACTCGTACAGTGACATATGTTGTCCTAATTCTTTTTAATTAGCTTATTCCGGGTAAATAGTGACGTGAATAATTACAAGATAAAAGTCTGCATTATAAAAAGCTAATCTTTCCATCAGAACCAATTGAGATAAGAAATACTTGTAAATCCAAATATACCATTGAGTGTCATTACGGCTGCAGCTGACAGTCACTGAAAACTGTTTCTCTGCCTAATAATGCTCTTCAAGGTCACACAGAATTTCTGCTTTGCTTTCTAAAGACAGTCTGTAAACTGCATTAAAATAAATTACATTAAAAAGAGGGTAATTTTTTGGAAATATTTCAACTCTTGGTGCCAGGGGTGCCAGGGCACTGAGCCTAATAAATGGGGCATAAGAGAGAAGGGGAACGTGCTTGGAGAAGCAGCCTCAGCATCTCCTTTTTATAAAGAGGAAAAAGTTCATCAGCTTCACATTCCCCTCAGCAAGTTACACATGCAGCTGCCTAACTTCCAGAGGACTTTTGAGGTATGGCAAGAAAAGAAATAAGTATATGGCTACATCAAATCTTTGATTTTTAAGAGCAGTCTCTAAACCCCACATTCATGTCTCTAGGGTTCCAGTCCCAGCTGAAACAAGAGTATAAAAACAAAGGAACAAAATGTCAAGCACTTGGCTAGACCTGAGTGCAGCTGGGGCCAATTTTTCTTGGTAGTAGGGCTCAGAGTAGCCCTAATCTGCTCAGTTTTACTTGAGCTGAAAGTCTCACAGGATTCCCACGGTACTTGGGGATTTACTAAGGAGAATTAGTGGCACAGCCAGGAACTGTTTTTGCAGGATGTATAAAAAGTGACTAGAGCAGAACTAGCTTCAGTGGCTGCTGGAAGATTTCTCCATAGAAAGGTTATCAGCAGGTGATATTTAAGGCTTTAAAACTCCCTCGTGTCCCTGAAAGAGGGAAAATCTGATTTAGAGGAAAAGGAGATCTGGGCTCTGGCAGACCACAGTAGTTTTTACAAAACTCATACCAAAAGGGACAAAATAGAGTTCCTTATTGCATGAGAATTCCTTCTGAGTACCTGCCACAAGCTCAAGTACACAAGGCAGCCTGTGCTCTGTAAAAACCTCATTCCACCTGCTGCTACAAATGACTGGTGGAAAATGCCTGGTGCTGCCTACCTCTGTTCTGAGTAATGATATTTCAGCAAAATCAGGTTAAAAGGAAATGCTGCCTACAGAAAATAGCACAGGGAGCTTGATACATATTCTAGAAATTATCATCTGCTTCTGGGTGAAAAAAAATCCTTTACACCAATCAGTAAAATGAAGGAAAAGAAGCTTCTGGTTTGTCTGCATTTGTTATTAAACTGAGTCTTCCCACAAACTTTCATTTAACATTATCTATTTTTAACCTGCAACTGATGTAGTTCTCTGATGTTTGCTTCACACTGCAACTGAAGGTCCCGCATTTGGTTTTCATGTTTCTGATGCTGAGCCAGTCTCTCATTCTTTTGCCTCTTTTCTTCTTGAATAGCAAACTAAAATTAAAAATAAAGGATGATTTATATTGTGCCTCTACATACAACAGCTTACATGAGTAAATAAAACTACACGTAGCAAAATTAGTACATACAACATAACTGAAAAGAGTTGTTTTAAAAGATTTAAACAATAACTGTATTTTCTTTATTCTTTCTTCTTTAAAATTCTTACAAAGGAAAGCCCTCAGTTTCAGCTATTATTCTGTTTCTCTGTACCCTAATTTTTCCTTGAAACTCTGCACATTTCACTTCCAGATTCCCAAATTCACCTTCCTCTGAAGCTAAGTGACACAGCAGGGTTGCTAAAAGTGGTGGATAAGGTCAGTGTTAAACTGCTGTGGGACACTGTGTTTTCCAGATCTTGAATCCATCCAATGATCACCATGTAAAACCATGATTTTGTGCATCAGCAGAAAGCAAACCTCTATGCCTCTTCACAACATTCTTTTACACAATGAGTGTATAATTACAGTTTTAGTTTAAAAGCTCACAAAAATCAAATATTCTCAAAAATATTTCAAGGAATCACAGAAGAGCTGAGGTTGGAATGGACCTGGAAAGATCTATGCCCCCTGCTCAAAGCAGCAACAGCAGGTTGTGCAGGACTGTGTACAGCTGGGCTCTGAGAGATTCTCCAGCTCTGTGGGCAACCTGTGTTCCAGTGTCTGACCATCTCCCCACTAAAAGTGTCTTCTTATGCTTAAGTTGCATTTTCTGTGTTTCAGTTGCACTCACTGCCTCTCATCCTGTCACCAGGCACCACTGAGGAGAGTCTGGCTCCAGGTTTGCTCCCTCCCATTGGCTATTTATACAAATGGGTAAGATCCTCCCTCAGCTCCTCCAGGCTGAAGCATCCCAGGTATCCCAAGTGTCTCCTCCCACAAACAAAACCCACCTGTTCCTCAGCCAACTTCAAGGCCCTTCGCTGGACTCACTCCAGTAAATCCAGGTCTGTCTTGTACTGGGGAACCCAGGACTCTGGATGTGTCTCCCCAGTACCCAAGAGGAGGGATGATTTCTTTCGACCTCATCCAGTGCATCAACCCAGATTTGTACCATCTGTGACCTTGCTGAGAGTGCACTCTATTCCATCCTCCCATTTACATCACACTAAGCATTTACCTAAGCACATTTACACTATTAAAATTGTTTTTATTAATTACCTGCTTAATTTTTTCACGATCTTGGTCTGGAGAGGCTAATGAATTGATCCTTAAACTTTTCTTAAACATAGCCATACGAGTCTTTGCTTCACTTCGCTGGATTTTAGGCAGTCTTGCTCTTTCCTGAGTTTGCTTGTTCTTTAACTCTTCGATAAGGCGTTGATTATATCTCTGCATTTGTTCTGTTTCCTAAAATGTTAATCATATGGGAATGTACAGAGTAATTACTACATCAGAATATTAGCATCTCTTTTCATCAGTAAGAATTCTGTTTGAGTTGGCTTCTTTCAACAGAAACCAGTCCCAGCCCCAGTGATACCAACGGGGAGGACGTGGTCTTCCACTTCCTCTGGGTCATGCCTGATGAAATTCTCTAATGCTCCACTGAATAACACACATACACATTGATTTCACCAGTGGTTGTTCAATTCCTGAACTGCACATTTAAAAGTCTGTGTTATTCAAAGGGAGACACTTTTGTGGAACTGAACTTCCACTCCTGCAGTTGGGAAGGGTCAGTCTGCTGCAAAAGCTGGTGAAAGTGACAGCCATGATAGAGATAACCAAACCTCAGAGAAACAAGGGCAGGCTGCTCCTGATCCAGTCATCATATAGCCTCTCTCTTGTATGGTTTACATTTGCAAAAACTGAATTACACTGGTTAGTGTATGCTATAAAAACCAAAGTGCCTTGCAGAAAATATGTATTGTCTTCTGGTTCTAAAGGATTTAGTTGTAAAGAGACAGTTGTCACCTACTTGCCCAAAAGCTAATCCAGTTCATTCTGTTCACTAAATTTCAGGATGATTTACCAACAAGTACACTTATTTAAGCACAAGCCAGAATGATTTTCGTGTATAAGCAGAATTTGGTCTTTTTAATACAAAAAGGTTGATGTTGCCTTTGGGTTGTTCTTTTAAGAACCAAAAGGGAAAAATACAATTGCTTATATTTCAAAATACTACCAAGTTATTAAAGGAAGATAATTAAGATATTTTTACTTCAACAGACCATCTATAGCTTCAAAGCACTTGTGTGGGCAAGAAAACAGTTGCCAACAGAGATCATAATATTACTTGATAAAACCCCCAGCTAATATATACAATACACAAAAGAAAGTGTCAAAGTCAGCACTAACTTTTTCATGCCTCTTAAGCAGCTGGTGTCTCTGCATGAAGTACTGATCTTTAAGTTGCTGTTTGAGGAGCTGGTGTTTCTCTTGAAGATGTCGTTCTTCCAGCTCCCAGATTGCAGCTTCACGAGCTAGAAAAGAGCAGAAGGCTGCTTCAGGAAACACAACATGACATTATTAAATCTACCTGCTAGCTTGTGCTTACAAGTAGCCTGCAAGTGCACTTTAAAAACTATGGTATTGCAGAGCAGATGTTTTTATTAAAGTCTTAAATTAGTAATGAAGGTCTTGGATTTAATAAATTTAAGACAGACTATTGTTTTACTAAAAAAAAAACAGGCTGAAATATAACACCGATTTCTTTTTTTAAAGACAGAGTCTGATGCTGGGTACCTCTCATGAGCTGCTGTTTGTTGTTGAGGCAATCCCTTTCTATAGTGGCTAGCTCTGTCTTCTGCTGCTGAATGATTTTCTTCAGAGATGCATCCAGTTCTTGTTGCTGCTTCTGTACAAATTCCTGCTCCTGATAAAAACCAATAGAAGTAAATTAAATTGTATTCTTCTAACCGCATTACATTTTAATGAAACTCCCAGTTTTCTCAGCATTAGATACATATGAAAACAAATACATCTATGAAAATCTGAGCTAACATCATGCCTCAGCTATAGCAGCATGCATCTCTTGTGTTTTCTACATAGACAGTAGGTGAGGGTATATTTAATGCTTAAATAATACCTTCAGAAATAAGACCAAAGGCAACCAACTATCCAGCAATCTGCAATTCATTCTGTCTCTAGTCTCTCCTCAAAACAAGCTGCAGGTTCAAAGCTAGAGAAGACATGTATTTAATATAAAGTTGATCTCATCGTATCAAGGGTTAGTTACTCATGTACATAAGAAAATTAAAGTATTAGTGGTTATTTTGCTTTGGATGATTACCTAAAGCCTATTTAGTTACACAGCAGCATTTCAGATTTGTGTTTCAAACTAGAGCAGTTTATCCTGTCATCAACACAAAGCTATCAAGGCTGGGAAGTTCTGCAAGGCTGCTGTGAAGACACTCAATGGCTTTTGCAGGAACTTCATCCTGCAGGACTTGCAAGCTTGTCACACCAGAGCTGAGCAGGCTCCCTGCAAAGGGATTTGCAATCTGCCTAACACAGTCTCTGTTTCAGCAGCATCTTCCCATTACCCGGGGTGTACCACTCTGTTTCATCACACTATAAAGCAGGTGGTGGTAAGAATCTCCCCCCCATGTCCCAGGACCACAGAGTTGCCTTTCTTCTTTGCAGCTATCAAAAAACAAACAAAACCCCAAACCCAACCCCAAACAATAACAACCCTCTCCCCCCCCAAACTAAAACAAACCTATCTACAAGCATGCAAGCATGCACACACATGCTTTAATAACAGGAAATAAAAGCAGATGTTTCTACCAAGATATAAAGGTCAAAAGAAAGGCTGGTGGGAGTGACCTATCAGAGCCAAGGTGGGCAGCTGAAGCATTATGTGTTATATGTAACCAAGTGATGTTAAAGGTGGTCTGATGGCAGAGAGACGGTATGAGGCAGAAGAATGGTACTGGGCTACAGATTATCAGTGGAAGGGTCTCTGGAGCTACTTTTTTTTTTTTGCTGAGCTTACAACAACATACGGAATTAGACATTCACTTTTTGTGATGACCAGGAAGAACATGGGGGTTTATCTTCCCAGAAAGTTAATAATAGGTGAGACTTTCATGTATCCCAGTGGAGAGCAGAGTTACACTTAGACAGGAAATAGAAAACCAGAGGTGGAGTAAGTTGATGAAAAGTTCTGACAGCTGCAGACCTCCTGAGGGTAGAGAGAGAACTGGAAGGTCATGGCTGTTAAGTCAAATATACCTAATCAAACACATAGACTGATGAAAAATACTGTTTTGTTTCCCTTTCTAGATGACAAGGATATGAAAACTACAAGTTTATTATTATGAGGGTGCAGACACATAATTAACATGGTGTTTAATTTGCCAGGAATTTTTTCATTTGGAGGGAGTTGGAGGGAAAGCTGTTCTAGTGTAGTCATGGTCAAACAGCAATTATGTTTGAGCTTTTACTCCATCATTTAAATCATTGCTGCTCTTCCTCCATGGTAAATCTTCTGAAATTGCTAACCCTGTAAGATAAACCAGGCAACCTCAGAAAACACTCTGGCCTTTCCCACGCCTACTCAAGTATCACATGAAATGAAGACCCAGGGCCCTACAACAGAATATGTTCACTGATGAAAAAGGCAGACAGTGCAAGACAGTCCACTGGTTTAAAATTACCACTTGTTTTTGCCCAGTAATTACCTTGAAGTAAACTCAAGTATCTTTAAAATACATGGCTTCACTGCAAACACAGCACAGAAGTCACACATTGTTTCTCACATGTGCTGAACAAATAAGAGACTCCAGGAAAGTATTATATTGTGTATTATATATATGAGAAACTTCAGTGTCTTGCCCAGAGTTACTCTTGCAATTTTGATTATTTTTATTCTTTTACTATGAACGGCCCAAAATTATATCAATTTGTGCTAACTAGGTTGGGGACAGCAGTAATGCTGATCAGCACATATGAGCAGAAGAAAACACACATCTGGAAAATCAGGGAAATAAAACTGCACTTGTTTTACGTTTTAAGACTTACATCCTGCATTTGTGCGTTGAAAAGTGTACATGAAGACAACTGAAAAGACTGAATCATAACCTGAGCAACACCCTGTGAGACATAATATACTTCCTATGTCAGAATATAATTAAATATATTTCTGCTCTTAAAAAAAAAAAATGAGATCTACTTTATGCTAGTAATACACATTTAAAATATCAAGGCTAATAACATAAAACAGTCACTGAGAGAAGTTCTAGATATTCCAAAGCCAAATATCTGCCCCTTTCCTACTACTTCTTTATCATTCCAAGTAAGGTTGTTTCACCTTTAAAATTGTCTCTTTAGCCTCTCTCATTTCAAAAAATTAAAACCAGCAAAGGAAAGAAACTAAGTCATTACAAACACTATGGAACTATAGGTTTTTAATTGTTTCCTTAAAAAGTTCAGATACATAGCCTTGGTATGAGGAGAATGCTGCAACTCAATCACATTCTGTCCTGGGAAATCCCTTCTTGAACTGAACACGCAATCAAATAAAGGTGGTAGTATTTTCTACTAGGTCATTCATAAACATTTAATCTCTAAGTTACTCAGTTCAAACTTGCTCTCCTGTGGTGCAAACTCTGTACAAGATATGGCCATCACAAAGGCAAGACTTTTCTAAAACACTATCCCCCTTCCTAGCTGGGCCATATGCAAGAAGCAATTCTGAAGGTGTGAACTTACAGATGTTTTGTAAAGTTTCCATACACCTACACTTCAACATTCAAGTAACTTTATTTTACCTAATCTGTTCTGCTTCTATGAACAAGATGACTTATGCTGACATACTCTATTTTCCTCTGCACTTACATTGCTCAAACCTAAATTCTGACTGTTACCTTTACATTTTGGTGAACTATGGAGTACTTACCACTCATAAAAGCACTGTAAATAAACATGCCATAAAGAAATACAGCTCATTTTCATTACAACATACAAAATATTAAGCATAAAAGCACAAACCTAAATTTCTACACAGTATACTCTATGGGATGTGACATGGGAGTACTTGAAGACGGAGAGTAGTACGTAGGGTTAGTTTGAGTTAAGTTCCATATTCACTCAACAACAAGAAAGTGAAACCATCAAGCTGTGTGAATACTGCTGCCTTTTGTAGCTTAGTAGCTTGAAGCTGCTGTTACCTGAGCATGCTGGCTTTGTGCAAGCTCCTCTTTCTTGCGTTTCATGAGCTCTTTTCTCAGCTCTTTTGGTGCTTTCTCCACTTCACATAAAACCTACAGTGTATATAAGCATGCAGAAGGTGGCGAAAAGAACACTTTTTCCCCACAGCAAGCATTACTGTGAATATAGGACATGCAGGTCAAGCACTAGAGGTACTGGGAAGCATGCATTACTCCAGTGGCAGGGATGTTAGTTTGATGAAAAGAGCTTAATGAAAAGAGAAGGAACAATATGTGCTTTATGTATGCCAGTGCAGAAGGGAGGTATATGCCAGGCTCTTTTTGCATGCAAATGCTGCCCAGTGCTCTCAGATGTGGCAGTCACTTGCTTGTGTTTCCATGCAGCAGCTACAATAGTCAACAACAACACCACCTGCTAGAGTGATATTTTCCTGGAGCACTATGGCAAAAGGATAGAGTATGTTTAACTCGTGGTACAGCTGTAAAACTGTTTGGAAGTTTAAAATAACTTCCACTGAAAACCAGCTATTTTTGACACTGTCTCAAACAAGAATTTGCAAGATGTCATTATTAGTGTCTCCAAAACTATGTCTTTAAAATAATCACACAAGCAAATAAAATATTAATTGGTTGTGTTTGGTTCTGAAGAATTTAGAAGCAAAACCTACCTATAGCTAAGTATGTTTTCAGGATACTTTCCGTGACAGCGTATGCTGGAATGGAAGTCTTTCAGTCCCAGATGATTTAGATTAGATCAGTAGAAAGACTCTAAATATAACCTAGCTAAATCAACTAACTATTAAATCTGTGAATTTGCTGATGCATTTCATTTATTTTTAACAATTAATGAAAATGTAACACTTCAGACTCCAATATAGTATGGGTAGTTTTAGATGCACCAGCTGCATTTTCCTTCAAACTGTAAATAGTCTTCTTAAGATTTAAGTACAAAACTATGCACCCCAAAACAAATGCCCGTTTGCTTTAAGAGTGGAAGCATCAACAGAGAAGAGAGTCCAGATCACCATGTGCTATTCCTGCTTCCATGAAAGAACTGCTTTTAGCTCAGAGCAAATGTAAAATTCTTCCCGCTTTCCCATGTAGGACCCAACCACCAGTAAATAGAAGGAGACTCAAAAATGCAAGAGGTACCACAAAAGGAGAAAAATTGTTATTTACATATGAGCATACAGTTCAAACTGAACACAACTTCTATCTTTAATGCACTTCTGTACTACAGGATGATTCTATGCAAAAGCATGGACAGTACAGGCCTCTAAAGAAATTTCTGTGAGTCTAGTAACTACTAGAGCAAACACTAGAGCCATTTATATACAAATGAGCACTACACAACTGATCTGAAAATGCAATGAAACAACTTTTAAAATGTAAAATATATATGGAAACACATTGCCTTCTCTTAAACTAATGCAAGCAAATTAATAGCATAAAGTGTCAGTGTCAAATCTCAATTTTTCTTTAACTGTATGACATGCACAAAATTAAAAGATCTCAGGTTAGCATGAGTTCTCTTCTGTCTTTCTTTTTTCAGTTATAAAAACAATTCCATATAATTGCTGTCACTTCATATACAGAAATTCTAAACAACAACCACACAAATTCAGTAAGACTAATAAATTAACGAAAGAACCTGTAATCTCTAGGATTTAAGTGGTTCTCAGAAGTAATCAAAATTATATTCTTGTCTTTGAAATTCTAATCTGGTATTTACTAAGTCGCTATAGCTGGATTTGTTTAAACCAGAAATCTCAAATATTTTTTATATTCTTTAAGGAAATACTTTTTCTTGATTTAATATTTGAGAAAAAATATTTATTAAAGATTCTGTGAAAAATACTCTTCTAATCTGGCGATGTTTTCTAGATTATGTCAATACCTAAATCTTCCTGTTAGCCATTTTTATTTCACTTTAGTTCATAAAACAAAACAAATACTGACTGCTAGTAACCTTTCCATAACACAGTAAAGCACAAGTTCAACAAGACCTCTCTCAACCTGCTTGCTATGCCCATATATAGTTTTCTGCATTATCATCATTGTCTCTCACCTCCTTTTTTTTGTTCTTTAGCACATTCTGGAATTTGGACAACTCCTTCTCCTGTTCCGCTTTGATGCGTTTTGCTTCATCTCGTAAACGATTTGTGTGTTCCTGTTCCAAGCGCTCTATTGTCTGTTTCTGCTGCTTCTCTAGATTCTCTATTTCTTGATCATACTGTCGCTTTTTACTCTGTAAAAATAATTTGTCATCTTTTCTTAGAAAACAAAATTCTGCTCAGTGAAGTGCTGTAGCACAGCAGAGGATGGCCATGACGACTTGCTCTGGCAGGCAAGTTCTAGCGTACATGCTGGGCACCCCACCATGGAAAATATTGCTACTTACTGACAAGAACCAAAAATAAGCTATAGCCATCATAAACAGAAACACTTAATTGTTGCTGGTTGTATTCTGCCTGCTCCATCAAGATGCCATGCTTTAAGACCACCAAAATCCAGAAACTCACGGTCATTTCCTGTTCAAAACGTCTGTACATCTGCTCTCGTTGTTGCAAAAGCTTATTACTGAGTTGTTGCTGGGCTCTCTGCTCTTCTTTCTGAAGAAGCCTTAGCTCTCTTAGCTCTTGACGTCTAATAATGGAAAAGAACACTTAATATTGATGGTAAAACAAAAGTAGTGAAAACTACAAAAGGTTAAAAAAAGCATCTACAACTTAGGTCCAGTAAAACTAGTTATGAATTGACTGTCTTATTAAGAAACACTTTGCATTCTGTTATATGAACAAAATATTTGAAAATAATCCTCAAGTTTCACAGAAATCACAGATCACTTTTATTCAAAGAGAGAAAAAAAATTAGCTGTTAACCTATTGTAAATAAGTGTAAACACTTACCTCAGAAATCTCATTTCTTCACTTTTTGAGTCATTTTCAGTAACTATTTTTGACGTGGTTACACTCACTTCTACTCCATCAACAACAAACTTCCGAGTTTTCTTTAATGTTTTCTTTTGTCTTCTAGTTTCCTGGATAAAGGACTGGTAAGTTATTCTGTACTTATTTAAGTTATAACCTTCTTTTCTTATTACTAAATTTCTCTAAATATTTTTGTGAAGGCCTACCATGTAAGAATCAGGAGTTCTTGCTTATCAGGTCACTCACTAATCAACTAAGAACTTAAAAATTCTAATGCATTGAAACATTCCTCTAGTCAGCAAAGGAAAACTTATTATTGATGATCTGAATTGGCAGAAGAAAAAAAAATCAAAACTAGATAAACCCTGCACAGAAATGATGCAGTTTTATTTTCAAGAGCCAAAGACAATTTCAATTACTGTTTTCTTTTGACCCCAGTCACTAAAAAAGGTACCTTATTCTGGAAAACATTACTGAAAGAGAATAGCATTTTACTCACCTACTTACTTCTACTTCTGCCTACTACTTACTTCTGCCTAAATTAAATGAACAAGCTTATTTATTTTATTCATACATATTAGATAACTATCATGTGACCACCTTGCTGAAAGAATTGGAAAACTCACTTTTTAGAGCTGCTATTGCTTCCTTACAAGAGAAGAGACCTCAGATGAAACTATGTCTGCTTCCATGACCTTGAAGTCATGCGTAGCTCAGCTAAGCCAAATTGGGTTTTTTTTGGTTGTTACTATTGTTTTATTTGTTTTTTTTCTTCAAAACCACCTTTAGCATCCTAGTATAAAGATGAAGTTCATAATCTGGACCATGCTATCCCTGAGTAAAATCATGCATACTGCATAATTGCATTGCTCTAGTACAACCAAAGGAGTACAGTGTTTGGCATAAACAAACCTGAGAAACTCTCTGCCGTAGATCGTTTAAATCTAAGTAGAGAGACGGAAGATTGAAGTGACAGGAATTAATTCAGCTCAAGATCATATGGTCTAAGAGATCTGTCCTGCTTAAACAGGTATTCCATGCAGAGTAAGGCACTGAACCAGAATGCTTGTATTTTAGCTCTGAATTACACCCATTCACAAATCTTCACTTAGATTATTGCTGGACTTGCTGTTCTATGCTAGTCTACATTTTAAAAATACAATTACACAACAAAATAAGAAAGTAATTAGCAGTTCTACAGCTTCTAGCTGTGCATAACCACAAAATCTAGATGTTATACAGTGCAATTGAGAATATTTTGGTCTCTACAAAGTTTTGTATTCCAGTGTCATACTATTTTCTCAGTTTTACCTGTTTTACAGTTCAGGGACAGTTTTAGAATTTTATACATGAAAAAAAATGATTGCTTATACTTACCTGTAAAGATATTGATCCAGTCTCTTTGTTTTTACTCAGGAAACTAGAAATTGACAAATTCAAATCAATGCTGCTGTTATCTGCTGTAGAACCAGTGCCTGAATCTGCATCGTTTTCCTTCAAATTCTCTGACTCCAGCTGCTGTAAAGTTTCAGTGTTTTCTTGGTTCTCTGTTTTCACTTTCCCTTCGTTTTCTTCAGTGCTAACACTAATACTGGGGACTGGAGTGACTTCAGCATCATCAGCTTGAACACTGGCAGTCTCTTGAAGCTTATTCATAATTTCATTGGAAGTAACTTCTGAGTGGTTTTTGCTTATTTGAATATTGTTTTCCTGGATATTCTCAGGTCTGCGCTTTTCTGAATTTTGGTTTGCATCAGTCAGTTTATCCACAATCTTATTAGAAATATCCTCAGGCTTGCTTTGTATTGCCTTATGGTCGATTTCGTCTTTTTCAGAGTCTTTGATCTCTGTTTCCTCCATGCCGCTCATATTATTTGTACCCTTTTCACTTTCTGCCTGTTTCTTGTCTACTTTGATCGCTTTATCTTGGCTTTCCAACAGAGTTTCTTTAGAGCAGATTATCTCATGGACCTGCTTAGCCTGACTTTCCACTGGATTATCCTCTGTCTCAGGTATTTTATCCCCATCATGGATCTGTGTTTCAGCAATACCACCTATCTCCTTAATGTTGTCAATTCCCTGCTTTATTAGTTCCTTTTCTTCATTAGCCACTTTATCTGCAGAATTAGGGAGAGTTTCTGTAGTGGTGCCTATTATCACCTCGTTCTGTCCTTCATCTTTATCTTTCTTTATCTCTGTAGTATTTTCTGCAGGGACTTTCTCTTCCTTACTTTCTGAGAGATGTGGTCTGTTCTCTTCTTTTTCACCAGTTTCCTTAGAAATGGCTGCTTCAGTTTCTACACTTGTTTCAGTTACAAGTACTGTTTCTAGTTTATTACCTTCTGGCTGTTCACTACCCTTGTCATTTTCTTTCTCTGTTTTTTGCTTGGGCTCATCCTTTATTTCTGATTTTGTTACAGCATCACATTCTTTCCCTCCATTCTGGGGTTCCACATCTTCATGTGCTTTTTCCAGGCTTTCTCTTGTCTTTTCAGCTGGTAATATTTTGCCTTGTAACTCTTCACCAGTTGCCACAGAACCATTCTGCACTTTTGTATCACTAACAGTATTATCGCATACGCTGTCAGTTGTTTTCCTAATTTTGATGTCCTCAGATTCATTTCCAGGTGTTTTATTATCTGGAAATATAGTGCTGCTTTTGTCCTCAACTGCATTACTTTCTGTTTTCTCAGAAAGGGACTCCAGAACAGAGGCATTCTGTGACAGCTTATCCTCTTCAGAGCTGGCAATACTAAGGTCGGAGGATGCACGCTTGTCTGCAGGTAACTGCTAAAAAATTGAAGGAAGAACAATATTTAATAATTTTCTCACCTAATTAAAGCACAGTTCTATTGAAGAATATCAGAATTGAGATGAATATTGTAGTTATAGGTAGAAAAATGAATTTGATAATCTCAGAGTACTTCACCTGGCATTAGCACAGAACAAGTGCACAAACTGCAGACAAGGTCTGAACAGAACAGTTTCACAAGGACCTTCTTCCATCTCACATAATTTAATTAAATATACTGTGATTAAAGGAAAGAGATCACAGTCAGCCCTCTGCCTCATGGTAAACAGAATCTTCTAGAGTTTTTTTCCAGTAACATTGCTTTTAAAAGTATTATTATAAAGCTAGTTCCCTGATAGTCCCATCTACATTTGAATTTGAAAGACACTTGTCTTTATGCCAGTTTGGAAGAAGCTATGTAGCTTGAGCTAGTGCAGAACTAATAAGGGGCAATATTGAGACCTTCTTCTGCTCCATCAGAAAATAATATATTTTCTGGTGTTCTTTGTTAACACTTCCTGAAAAAAAATTTGGTCTGATTGTTAATCAATGTGAAACTCCATTAAAAAGGTGAAAACCTCCAGCAGATCTCAGTAAGTGGCAACATGGAACTAGGATAGAAACAGTTACATCACTGTAAAAATTGCTGCTGC
This sequence comes from Calypte anna, assembly GCF_003957555.1. Taxonomy (NCBI): domain Eukaryota; kingdom Metazoa; phylum Chordata; class Aves; order Apodiformes; family Trochilidae; genus Calypte; species Calypte anna. The sequence continues at coordinate 23,409,832 of NC_044252.1, read as the reverse complement.
TGGAATATGAATGACTGTTATCAGATTACATAAAGACACACAAAAGAATATACAAATAAAGTATCATTTTTACCATAATTGCCCTCTCACTCTTCAAAGTGACTGCAATATCTCTCTGACTATATTTACTGTTAGAACCCTGTAATTTGCAGATCAAGCTTCTGATTTGCTATTGGGAAGATGCTAGGTTAGCTGTGGTAACAAGTACAGGTTTGATCCTCCACTCTCTATCTTGAAGCTTTCCTAAGTATACAGAAAGCAACCCCTTTTAAATCAAAAAGTGCACTTAAGAGATTCCTTCACAAAGTTGTCCAAGAGGCTTGGTGTTGATTTCCAATGAGTTTTAAAAACTACTACATGTAAATAATATAAATGCATCTATCTCACAGCTTCCCAACATGCTGTTTGTGTCAAGACTGAGTCACAGGGTGGCCTTCATCCCAGTCCTCCTGGGGCCTGATGACCTAACAGCTAATCACCTGGTGGGAGATGCCTTAAGGAGACAGGCAAGAAGTCCTGGAGGAAGGTGGTGGGAATGCATGCTTGGAGATCTGCTGGGGTGCACAGGGGAAGTGGTGTGAAAGGCAGAGGATGTGAGGAGTGAGAAGGGAATGGAGACATATTTCTTGTGCACATGCATTTGCCTTTTTTACCACTGCTGGTGATGGCAGCTACTGGTGGCACTGGTCACAGAGAGTACAGAGCATACACCACCTGTATACTCTGCAACCTAATGCAGTATCACAGAACTTCCTGGATTTACCCTTTAAGGAACTGACTATGCATGGGTTGCAAGATTCTGAAACATCTTTAGAAATGCATTTATAAATGCAGCCTTGCCTTGGTAAAATAGGTATTTTTCTTTAACAGCCACAACCATAAAATCACCAACAGTTTATGGGATAATGGTCATATATCTTCCTTAACATTTTAAGCATCTTGTGCAATAAAAGTATAAATTTACTCATTCATCTCATAGTATGAACTTAAAACCATTTATATAAAAATCAGCATCTGATTTTTGAAATTCTACACTACATATGGATGTAAAAATAAATGACAACAATAATCTTTACTATGAATTCTTAAGGTGTTTCAGAACATGCTTAAGGTGTTTCAGAACATTTGAAAATGCTAAGTACTTATTTTGTAGATGCAAATGTTGAGCAGCACATCAGAAAAATAGTTCTCCATAGGAAACAGGTGACTGAAACTAGCTGCATATTTTAAAAGTAAGTTTTAAACTGACCAGAGAATTTTCTGTTTCTTCTTCTTCATCCTCATCTTTACCATCTTCAACTTCTTCTGTAACTTCAGCCTTAGCTTCTGCAATCAGTTCTCTTATTGGTTTATTGGAAGTAACCGTAACAAATGGATGCTTGTGAAAATAAAAAATAAGCATAATATTAAATGCTTCATTGTACACAGTGGGAAAATTATGCATTCAAAGAAACAATTTCAGAGAAACGTTACTTTAGCTCTCTAAGTTTGGTTAACATTAATCATAATTGTCTTAGTATATTTTTTTCTGCAGAAGTTCTAACACCAAAACATTTGTATTCAAATATATTATAACAAACTTGCTAAAAATACAGATAATTCATTTATACTGACCTGTTTCATAATTCAAAGAATAAAAGTAGAAAGTTTTTTTAAAATGTTATTTTTCCTGGAAACAGGTTTAATTTCCTTTCAGTTCCACAGTTAAATATTTTTCTGATAAGGTTTACCTAAAAATATTTTTCTAGAAAGAAGATTGCATTATCTTCAGAACAATTTTTCCTAAGAGGAACATAGAATTCTACATTTTTGTTTCCCTAAGAAGAAACAGCTACCGGTTCTTCTCTACTGTCTGGAATCTTTCTTCTCTGCTTGGCCCTGCTGCTTTAATCTATTCAGTGTATGCCAGATGTATTCTGGATGAAGTAAATGTGTGCTGACATTAAAACAGAATGAAGTGTACCCACATCTACTCTTGCTAAGCTATTCTGCAGTGACAGCATCGCAGAGGAAGGCTGAGCACCAAAGCTTTTAAAGCACCTGTCAGCAATTGGCTGCTTATGTAAATATCTACTTCATCCACTATAAGTATCTAAGTATAATTTAAACACTTAGGGAAAGTAAATAATTTTATTACATCAAAATACATACACAAAGAATTTGATCTGCACTGAATATCATTTATTTACATTTTACCAAAGGAGGATCAATGCAACAATACTGAAAACAGATTATGAGCGACCACTTTGACATTATTTAAACAGTAACTATAATAAAGATCTGCTTTTAACAAATACAAAATCTGCCTTTAAACAATAGTTCTCAACAATTAACTCTTCCTACCTGTAGAAGCTGAGTTGCACTCCACCTTGCATCTACATTCTTTTCCAAACATTTCTTCAGAAAATCTTTAAAATCTGATGACCTACACAAAAAGCACACAGGTAGTGGGTTTTCTTTTCTCTTGACATCAGACTAGTGTATAGTGAAATATTCTTTTATGTTCATATGCAGCTACATTGCAACTCCAGGTTATACTATTGATTTAGAAAAACGAAGATAGTACAGGCATGCCAAGACACAAATACAATATTTAAGATGTTCTTCCATCTACAGAAGAGTTTACTTTTGGCTCTGAATTTGTAATACACCAAAGCTGCCATATCACTAATTGAATCCTACAGAGATATTAAAATGAACAAATAAATGACCAATTCTTAAAATGTGTTCTTAATGTAAAAATACTTTATTCTTCCTTTACCTGGTTCTCTTTCTTGGGAGATCTTCAGACGTTTTACTCCATGTGTAAAAGGCTATTTTCCATACATTTTAATGCAAAATCCACAAAGTATTTCATTATGAGAGCCTCTACGCATAATTATGAAAAAAGCACCATTCAAAATCTACAAATTGGGTTGGGAGAGTTGTAAATACAATACAAACCATTTTGAAGGCTGTGCTAATGTAGGTGGATCAGATTTTGCTATTTTCAGAAGCACTCGCATCGGGTTTAATTCATGGTGAGGTGGTTCTATTTGAGCCATTTCTATTAAAGTAATGCCGAGAGACCAAATATCAGCCTTGTAATCATAAGGCCTGTCTTTAGAGGTCTCGCACATTACTACTTCTGGAGCCATCCTGCAAAGAGAACAGTGAAGTACCAGATCAGAAAATGCACCCTTATCTGTTGCAAAAAAGGTTCTAAGCACATTCTGCCCTCAGCATATTTACAAGACATTGTACAAAGCTTGTAATATTAACAATTTAGTTCATATTAAAATTAGTTCATATTAAAATATTAGTTCATATTAAAAGGTTAGCAAAGCAGTGCACTTACCAATATGGTGTACCAATAAAAGAGTCTCTTCTTTGTATTGTTCTTGTGTTTTTAGCTGATACTCCAAAATCCGCTTAAAGCAAACAGTAAAATTCTATTAACTGGTTGGTGGAAAACATACATCATATTTTACAGCAGTCTTTTAAAATGTTGTATGTTTCAGAGAAAACAATCAGCAATATAAAAACTTCAAAGTGACATAAAAATATTTTTGTATTTTGATAACTGAGTGCCAAGGTTCTATAGCATTTCTAATGAAAGATATTGAATAAACATTATTCTCCCTAGTTAAAAAAGTAATGCTACTCTTGGGTTGTGTTGGACAAAACCAATGCATGTATTTACTGCAGGAGAAACTGGGTTAAATTACTTTAATTAGATGACAATTTAGCTTACGAAGGCTTTATTGGCATAGTCTCTTTCATTAATTCAATGACTCATTCAATTTTTAATTTCAGAATTCAAATTCTCATAAAGCAAGACTTCCCCTTTATCTTACAGTTTTCTGTCCATGTGGCTTTTAACTTTTTATTAAATATTTGAGAGGTCACTTAAGCAACTTTGACAGAGCATCCAACCAAAAATCAATTTTATCTTTGCAATTAATATTGCTTGTCCATAAATCACTACTTAGAAACAACAAAACACTTAGAAACACCACTTTCACTTGGAAACAACCACAAAAAAATACATTTCAATAAGTGCTATATGTTTCTTTTAGATGGAATTTTCAGCATGAGTATCTAGATATTAAAGAGACAAAACAGCCATGTTACCTCTAATCTGTACAAATTTACTTCACTGGCTTAACACTTCAGAAGCCTTATTTTGCACTGTGAGGAAAATAAAAAAGGATCAAGAGCTATATATTCAAATGCAAAATCTGAAACCTTAAGGGACTACAGATACCGAAATAATAAATCTCAATCTTATTAAAATAAAATGAACGAGATTTACTTGCCATTCATGCATTTGTAAAACAAGAAATTATTTGTTTCTTTGTGTACCAGAGCAAAATACAAATAGTTTAATAAGGGTCAAAATGCTCTTTTAAAGGGACACTGTAATGCTTTTAAAAAGGAAGTAAATATTTTTTTTTTTAGAAATCTTTATTAGCAAACTTCTGTACATCACTAAATGTACATGTGGAAGAAAACTCCCTGTGGTCTGAACTGTAGTGTCTTGACAGCCTACGCAGTTCTGTGTGTCAGCTAAGCTTGGCAAAAGCTTAAAATAGCTCCAGCCTCTGTGAGGAGGAGCCAGGTCATATGAGGCAAATAAAGTGAGCAGAAACAAATGATTCCCTCTCTGGTCATGAGACTCTTGTTATGGTCTGCAGTTTCTTTCACAGTAGTACCAAGAAACTAAGAGGTTCTATTACATTTGTAAGTAAGGCCTTTGAGACTGAGTTCATCACTAAACCATCTGGCTTCCAAATAAAGCCAAACCAATGAAATTACTCACGCTTTGCAGATGAAGGGAAAGACACATGCATGTGTGTCCTGGTTTGGGCCAGGATAAAGGTGATTTTCTGTTTTGTACTTTTACTTTTAGCTAAGTCTCTTGTAAGCAGTTGCGCTTGCTGAAATTAACAGCAAGTTTCTCAGACAGTGTGTGTTTCTAGGACTGATAACACTTGATGTTTATAGTTACTGTTAGAGACTGGTATGCAGAGCCAAGGGCACTGCTCATCTCTGAGGAAAACTTTTACCCTCCAGAAGGAGTAAAGAGGTCCCACCTGCAGCCCTCCTTTGGGGAGGAACGGATAAGATAGATGCCAGAATTGACCAGGGTATTCCATCCCATATATGTCATACTCAGTATAAATTTGAGGGATCACGAGGGCCAAGCCATGACTTCCTGCTTCCAGCTTCTGGCTGCCTGCCCTTCCTGCCTTTTTCCTGCTTCCCTTCCTTCACCCGGCATCCTGGAAGGATTCCATCCGTTCCTCTGCCTGTGGTCCTGATCCGTGCCAGCCCATATCTGTGTGTTCCTGCCTCCAATTCCCGACAGCTGCCAGGAGTCCAGCCTGCCCTGCAGCCTCAGTGGTGACGTGAGAGTTATTGGGGGAAAAAGGGGAAGGAATGTGGTTTCTATTTTCCTGTATATTTGTATATATTTAGTAATTTTTCCTATTTATCATTACTGTTTCATTAAAGTTGTGTAGTTTAGTTTCCAACCCATAAGTCTCTCTCCCTTATTCTCTCTCCTTTCTTTATCAAGGAGAAGAGAGAGATTAATAGAGAGTGTCTGTTACTTGATTCAATTGCCAGGCCAGTGTTAAACCGTGACAATGTGTAATAGGTACATGCAACAATCTTGTGCAAGGGAATCCATGCAACAAAGTACAGATTGTCAGCTTCTTAACAGGGATAGTGCACTACACCTTGCAGAGACATCATGATCAATACGGATTAGGTAGTAGATATATTTCAGAATTTGGACACATCTTGCTTACATTCATAAAAGGAATATTTGTAGAAAGGCTGGGAATTTAGAGCTCCAGTTTACTGTGGTGATCTGCTTCTCTCTACCTTTACTTTCTTGCAAACAAAGAACTACAACAAATCATACGTGCCATGCAGAGAGAAGTTTTTGAAATCCGAACTCAAGCTGCTATACCATGGAACTGTGACACTGGCAGAGCCACTGTAAAGCTGACACGTTATACACATTGGCCTCTGATGAAGACCTGAACAAAGTGGATCCAGACAATTCCGATCTTTTCCTGGCTGAATGAGGGGGATGCTAGTCACCATCAGCAAGCCCTTTGTCATTTCTTCATAGAGGAATCCTCATGGATTCCCTACCACATCAGAAATAAAATGTGGATGATTGTTTAAATTCAGATCTTAAAGTAGCAATCAATAATCTTAAGCTTCTATTCATTTGCTTTCAGACTTCTGTCTTAATTTGAGTGCAACAAATAATTAAAAAAGGCAAAGAAAAACTAAGTTGAGTAATTAAAATTATTACTTCTCTTTCAATAATGGATGATAGTACTAGGTACTGTGTTTTGGTGATTCTGAAGGATGCTTTTTCTAAACAAACAACTTCAAAGGCAAATTCTTATGTTATCATAGTAACAGTAAGTATAATTAGAAAAATTCTAAGAAACAATAGGGCCTGTGTCTGGCTTCGGGCAACTTGGTACAGATATTGATATGAATTCTACCCCTACTGATTTTGAAGTTTGAAAGATGTGCCAAGTGCAGTTAGGACACTGACTCAAGTATGCTTTTTAAAAATTTCTTTCTTCACATTAGCAAACCATTAGCATCTGAAAAACCTCTCACTGTCAGACTGATATTCAATAGATAAATACTGAACCCTGCCAAGCTACAGCCTAAGGAAAACACAACTATAAGATCACGCAAAAGTTCTGGGAAAGACCTCTACACACTACGTGCTTACCCAGTTTAATGTCTCCATCTAATGTGAAAAGAATATTGCCAGCTTTTAGATCTCTGTGGATGATCTTATTTTCATGCAAGTAGTTCAATGCTTCCAGTGTCTGCCTGCACACCACTTTGATCTGTGGCTCTGTTAATGGCCTTTCAAGCTCTAAAAGAGAAAGAGAAATAAACATGTTTTTGCATTTTACATTATATCTTCATAGGAATCAGTATAGAAGTATATGTGAAAAAGAAATTAATCTGACAGATTCTGAATCTCTTCTGTCAGAAAAATTTAAATATCTTAAAATATTTACTCATTACAGTAAACATTTCATCCCCTGTGCCCCAAACTCTCCTCATGATGAACTACATATGCCTATCTATCAGAAAAAGCAATATAGTTCACAGATTGGTTCTTTTGTATGGTACATAGAGATGTTAAAGACCACCTCCTTAATTTACAGGTATTAGCATTCCCCTAATTTGAGGAATAAGCACAGAAAAATCTAATTTTAAGGTTGATGCAATATAAAAACTAATCACAACATTATTTGGAAGACAGCAAGGGAAGGGGAAGATTGAGATCCTCAAAAAGCCTCATCTAGATTATGCTGTAATAACAGAGAGCTCCATAAGCATGTGAAAATAATTCATCGCATTCACTTAAAGGATCAAGACTCGAATATGCTTTGAAAAGGAAATAAACACCTTTAAAATGAAATAAAATTAATGCATCTTAGGGAGCTATATAGGTGTCCATAGATATAGGTGTAAATGCTAATTTCAAATCCCTGGCATTCAACACATAGCACAATAATTACATAAATATTTGCATTTCAAAACAATGTAAGTGTGAAACAAGACATTTATACATATTATATTTTTAAGGTGTTATTAAGCTTATTATTTGAAGCAATTTACTTACCCAACATTACTGCATCTACTGCTCCACCTGCACAAAACTCGATCAGGATCTGTATATAAACAAAAGAATACACAAATTACAAATTAAATAGTTCCACTGAACTGAACCATTGATTAAGGAAGCTTTATTGGGATACTTGAGTTTCAGGCTATTTGGTCCTGACAAATAACTTCACCAATCTCAGTTACCCTGCTAAAAACAAGGCTGTTACTCAAGCAAAGTATTTTAAAATTGCTTTGAGATCCTCAGATAAAAGTTTTAATTCAAGTATAATATTGCATAATAAAACTTGTAAAACATAATAAACAGCTTGATTCTGACTCACTGTAATGTGATTTACATAATCACTGCAAACTCATTTCTCAGTTATTAAACTCTATGTCTATAATGTCTCTGACTGAAAAGTCCAAGTACAAAAGCTAGACAATTTTCCAGTAGCAGGTGTTACCTCCTATATTGGATCAGATGTGATGAAAATATGGAAAAATACCCCCAAAAATTACAGAAAATTAGTAAATACAGATGTTTATATTAATTTTCCTGTTTTCATTGATGTCTACAATACAACAAGGCTTGATCACAGAATCTAATAATAGTAGAACAACTGCATCTCTAGTTCTTGGTTTCCATTTGCAACAAAAACAAGCTACAACTATTTTGCCAAATAAACTATACTGACATAGGACAAAAAGATCATATACAGAGGAGAAAGAGGGTAGAGAAAGGCAACAAGGAGGCAAGAGATGAAAGGTCACCCAACACTGACACCCCACCCTCTCTATATGTTTTCCGTCTTTAATTTGAACCTTATACATGAGATTATAATTTTCAGTATGACAGCTGAAGACTATTTATTGTCAGAATCGTAGCCACCAATATTCTGGAAAATAATACCTTAATTTTTCCCTTTAGAGTACTTCTAAAATCAGAGTATAATTGCCCCTAAAAGAGAAAACCTCAAATTATACTTTAAAGCATAATACTTAGATATACACTGCTTATGTTGCATATTACTTGAACTTACTATCATAATTAATCCTCACAACAGTAGTACTAATAAAAGTAGTATATAATGCAACTCTTTGTAAATCCCTTAAAACATTTACATGCTTCTGCATAGCTACTGCCAAATGAGTTAAGTGTAGACAATTGTAAGCAAGTAATTTCTTTCTCTAAAATTTGCTGTTTCGTCTGATACCCTGACAAAGACCTCTTTGGTACGGAATTTGTGTTTCTAGAACTGAAAAACAAAAACGTATGTCCAACTACCATTTGTTTCTTTTTTTCCTTCACTAAATTCTATTTACTTACCACATCATTACAGTCTTCCCTTTGCTGCTTTCATGCCTACATATCTACAGCTTTATTTTCAAACTGTTTACTCCTATTTACATTCTGTCAGTGAAGACTATCCACTCAGTTTCATATTCTCCCTTTAAGAATATTTGTTTTCATACTGGCCTTTATGCAAGGAAATTTTTCACTATTCCACTATTTTACACAGTATTATTTTACTCTGCATTCAGACCACACAAAGGGTCCACAAAGCTTGTCAAAATAAGTCTACATCAGGAAACATGGTAGTACATTTACATTGTTTTTATGCTTAAAGGATAAAGCATATTTGTAGGGAAATCTTCTTTAAGTATCTTTTAAAATTACAAACCCTTTTTCAAAAAAAACCCCCTGTTTTATAAAAAACAATTCCAAAAGCACTTACAAATATTGCATGCATTTGGTGACCCAAAAGAAAAAAAAATGCATTTTCATAGCTAAAGCTATTCAGTGAAAGGGATCGAACAGAAAAGTAACATAGCCATAAGCCTGCCTGCTACACTTACATGCAAAAGTACCTAGATGTTGTTCCCTAACTGTGGTTCAAGTTCTGGCCAACTGTCCTTCCTGGACACACCAATAAATCCACTTCTATCTCAAAAGCATTCTTCACAGGCTGATTTTTCCAGCACATTATTTTTCAGTAGCAGATTCTGAATATCCATCTAAATTGAGCTAATATAATTAAAATCTGAAGCCTAATATTATAAATAAACTCTAAGAACTCTCCCCATGCACCAAAGTGAACTTCTGCTTTCAAAATTTTAGATCTGAACTACCGACCAAATGACTCCATGCAGCTCAGTTCTACAGTGACAGTTTTCTAAAAGTCATGTTCACAATTTACAAATTAATTTTGCAACTAGTTATTACAACCCAGAAGAAATGTGATTGACAAATTACCTTTAATAAAGCCAAGAAGAGAAAAAAAAGCTTAATTCCAATAGGTTTTTGAAATAAGTAAAAGCATTTAGGGAAGGAAATATACCTACCCACAGATTGTTTTCATAGTAGAAAGCATCTAGGAGCTTTACAATATTAGGATGATCACAGGATGCTAAAATATCAATCTCAACCATGTAATCTTCAAGTTCTTCTTCTGATTTTGTATCAATCACCTTTGCAGCAGCCAGTACTTTCGTTTCTTTGTTCTGAGCCTATAAAAGTCACAGCAAGAATTTACATGTGAATTACATCAGACAACTGTCACCAGCAAAAAAAAAAAAAAAAAACCCAAAGCAAAATGCACTCTCTTGACTTGTGTTCTACCTTTAGTTTGCTTCCCTACAAAAAGAGAACAGCTGCATATTAAAGACTAGATAAATTCTAGCAGAAAAAAGGTTTAATAACTTCTCAAGATCAATAAACAATGAAAGAAAGGAATATAAAAATACTTCTCGTCACATTCTTTAAACCACCATGCTGTCAATGGTCGTTACTATTTTCTGTTTCTAAGATGAAGTTCTGTGCTTCTCCTCTATCAACACTCAGTAAGAAGTATGAATTATGAAACATCCTCCACCCTCCCATTTCTGAATGCACAATTCTTGCCCTTCTGACGCTCCCCATGTTGTGGCAGCACGGCTGTTTGCAAAGCCACACAGAAAAACACCAGTCACCCTGAGGTTACCCTTCTTCAGCCAGGAGATGGATTGAAGCTCCCATCTTAAAAACCTGCCAAGCCATCATTAACTTGGCTGGGGATTTTACTCTCCTTTCTTCAGGAGCCTAGAAGCAGCTCCACAGATGGCTGCTTACTGGAGTTCACCACCGTCCTCTACTTCATTACTCCCCATCTTCAGATGAGGGAGCTAAAACTGCTAGTGGTGGTGGTAAAGTCAACTGGAGAACAAGTAAGATTTTTACTTGAAATGCAAAATAAAACCAAGACCTTAGGTAGGCAAGGAAAAAGAAAAGGTATTTTTGATATGCATTAAAATTTTTTGAGTTTTTTTAAACATATGAAATTACAAAGAATTAGGGTGACTTATTTAAATAGCAATAAATTTCAAAAAGCAGTTGCTGTAAAAACTTACCCACAGAATATTGCTGAGAAACTAATTCAGCAAAACAAGGCAAGGTAAGATTTGTTTCTTTCTTTAGTATGTGGGGAAGCCTATACATATGTGTACATGTAAATTCTCTTTCAAGTTATATTTGAAGGAATACTGTAACTTGAAATTTAGTGAACGTCAAACAAAAAGGTTTATTTTCTCAAGTCATTGTAAAAACACGAGTTTGTCAGGGCATTTCCAGTTTATCCATATCCAGATTACCCTTTACCTCTGAATAAATGAAGTTGTAGGACTGAACTCTACTTCACCATATATATGTAATACCCATGGAGAAAAACCCTGGATTTACTCCACCTAAGTTTAGCGTTCAAATTAAATTAAATGAGAAGTAGGGACACAAGCTCCCTCCAAAGCAGCAAAAGACAAGAACCTGCAGAGGCAATTTTGACTCCTGATGTGAAGCATCACAAAGTGGTTTGTCCTGTTTCTCTGCTGTTGAGGCTGCTACATGCCCCAAATCTAGCTATGATGAAGAAACCATGACAGGACACCGCAATAACCTCAAAACCTGAGTTTTGTCACCTACTCTCATCATAATAGTATAAGACAAAAGACAACATGAGACAGCAAGTAAGAATTCTTAAGAATTATTTCCAAGATCTGAATATTACAACTTCAACAGCCATAAAATTATCTCAATGTGGCAAAAAATAATGAAGGATTTAAAGTTAAATGTTTGCCACAACATTCAGCAAAACAACAGTAACAGCAATATACACTCATAGGCATAAGTCAATCTTATATGGAGGATAGTTTTTCTGTAGCAATGTTTTTAGTCTCAATATTATTTCCAAAACAAAAAACATCCAACCATCCCAACCTCAGTATTTACCCTCCCATTTTTAACAGCAAAGAGATCCGTATAACATTATTTTAAAACAAACTACTGAGAATTTTTCCAACACACATTCTAGTAATAAAAAGGTCTGTTTCATAACATAAAACGTCATTCAGTTTTGTTTCATGTTCTTTAGCAAGAATGAAAGACCAACCTCTACCCCAGAGCTTCACTATAAATTAAACATGAAAGGTGAAACAGATGTCTAACTCCATAACAGAATTAGATGTGGTAGCTTTACATGTGCAGAAGAATGGCTGTTAAAGCAACCTTCTAAAGAATAAAATATTAACTGTAGATTTACTATTTTGAAACACACATGGCCACACACTCTCCCCTGCACCTTACAATAAGAATAACTGATGTTACTGTTTTCAGATTCAGTTTCACTGTTCAGAGAGGGAGGGACACTGGTATATCAGTGTGCATGATTACATGCTAGGGGGTCTGCTGCATTTATAGCGTAAATTTCTTTTGTTCTGCTTACAGGGTATTTTGTACTTTGTTTTTTCCTTTTGCTTGAAGTAGCAAGAAATCTGCTTTGAATAAGTTTCTTTTAATTCCTCCTTGTGGTAGCCATATTAAAACACTTCATTGAAAATCAGAAGTCATTATAGAGACAGTATGATTATCTTTATGAGCATCTTAACAATTACAAACAAAACAAATGTTCACCTTTGTTCTGACTTGAGATAGTAAAATTTTGTTGGTCTAGAGCTAGACTTTTTCCAGTGCTCAAAAGAAAAAAATATCTTAGGAATTAGTATGTCTCTACTTGGTATTTTCAAGGACAGATGAAACATTTTAAGCATATATCAAGTTGCACTTAAAAATAATATTTAAAAATTACATATTTTAAACATTATTTTAGAAGTTCTTTTCAAATAAGACATTATTCATCTCCACCCCACAATGCTCTGTACAATAAATACCCATCCTGTGCTAAGCAGCACATAAGACATATGCACTTTTGAACTGTGTAGGAAATGATTTTACTCCTCATGCATAAGATATATGTCACGTGGTACTATAGGGGTGGAAAAAAGCAACTCTGGATTAAGAAGAACAAAAAGCATTTCTAGTTTTGTGTGGGTATGGTTGTTTTTTTCTAGACTTTGGCTGACGTCCTTCTACTTCCACATAATATTCTGCAAAGGTCAGAGCAAAGAGCAAAAATGTTTGTGTGGATAAAATCTTGATTTACATATACCCATTTTGCATTTCTGTACGCCAACATTTAAAGTCAAATAACTATTCATGTTACTCAGGGCCTCCACCCTTTCCAAACATGTCCTGTGTCAGTAGCCCAGCAGTTTCCTACTATATTTCAGCTCTCAACTACCAATTCAAGTTACTTTAAGGACTCTCTTTAAATTCATTTGATTTTGGTTCCGTGACAATTGATTTAAGCTTCAGTCATAAAATCATAGAATGCTCAGGGTTAGAAGGGACCTTAAAGATCACCCAGCTCCAACCCCCCTACATGGGCAGGGACACCTCCCACTAGATCAGGTTGTTCAAGGCCCCATCCAACCTGACCTTGAACACTTCCAGGGAGGGGACAGCCACAGCTTCCCTGGGCAACCTGTTCCAGTGTCTCACCACCCTCACAGGAAAATTTTTTTCCTAATGTCTAACCTAAATGTCCCCTCTTCAAGTTTTAAACCATTTCCCCTTGTCCTCTTGCTACACACCTGTGTAAAAAGCCCTACCCCAGCTCTCCTGTAGAGTCCCTTCAGATATTGAGAAGTTGCTCTAAGGTTACCTCAGAGCCTCCTCCAGGCTGAACAACCCCAAATTCCTCAGCCTGGCTTCACAGGGGGGGGTGCCCCAGCCCTCGGAGCATTTCAAATGTCTCTCCTCTGGACAGAGTTCAAGGAGCTCTGTGTCCTTCTATGCTAGGGCTCCAGAACTGGACACAGAACTCCAGGTGGGGTCTCACAAGAGCAGAGAGGGAGAATCACCTCCCTTGACAAGCCCAGGACCCGGTTGGCTGTTGGCTTTTCTGGGCTGCAAGCACACACAGACAGCTCATGTTGAGCTTCTGGTCCACCAGCACCCCCCAAGTCCTTCTCCTCAGGGCTGTCCGCAATCCTTTCTCCTCCCAATCTGTCTTCATGCATGGGACTGCCTTGACTAGGATGCAGAACCTTTCAGTCACACACTAAAAAAAATCCAAACTGGCATCTTCAATGGTTATAGTTCAATCCTGCCTTATGTGGAGACAAGGAAGAAAGATGGAAAAAAGAATTTCTTTCTTTGCATTAATGAAATTTTATCTTTTCAATAGATTTATATACAGTAGTTGAAAACTGAATTGGAGTAATGCATTCCCCCAAGATGTGACTAATGCAATTATGACAGATATTATTAACTAATATATAGAACAATACATAAATATTGCAATCTTTCCAACAAAACCTCTACTTGGGTTGTATTTTTCAGGTTACTGTAGCAAATATGAGCTTAGAGAGACAGTACACACAAGGGAATGGCAAACGGGATGAATAGTGTTACAGCCCGGAGCTTGTAATGGATGGCACAGTCTCAATAGCGGAAAACACCCAGAAAAATACTCTTATTCTCCTAATTCCAATATGAAGTACTTTTAGATAGATGGATGGCATATTTGCATAGAATAAACATAACATTGTAAATCAGAACTTGCATATTACTTTCTGAACCTAAATCCCTCACAAATGATAATGACATCTAATGAACAAAAATTATTTAAACATTATAAAATACAGTCCTATATGAAATAACACTAAACATTCCAAACAAAACAAGAGTACGTGAAATTGGTGAATCCTCCCTATCCATCCTGGATTTTTATACAGTATCATATATCCAAATATAAGGTCCAGAGCCAGAAGCCTTGTGAAGAGACTGATAGCAGAATATTAAAAGGTAGGTTTACTGTCTGGGCAGTCAGCCAAGTTGCATATTCTCAGCCATGGACAGCAGGGAGAGCAGAGCCACTGTTCCAGAGTAATAGGATTACAGCTCAGAGATAACTCATAGTCTTTCATCTTTATATGACCAATATGAAGTTTCAGCCTCGACTGTGAGGAGCTCTTTCAGTTTCCTATCTGCACACGTTTCCTTCCCCACTGTGCAGCTCCTGTGACACAGCATGTAGACATATAAAAAAATAAATACTATTTTCAACCCAAAAAAAGTTAACTACATCTTTCACCTATTGTTCAGCCAACTGGCAACAAAGCTGAGGTATGAGACAGAAAATTGTTCATCACCTTTCTTCCTGATGCCTGATCTCTTCTGAGACATTATATAAGCACACTGCATGCTTTGCAGGCAGCAAAACAAATCAACTAAGAAGCTTTTCCTTCCTGACTCATTCTTCTCAACAAAATCAGTCATAATCACAGATCATCAAGGTTGACAAAAAGTGAAAAATTATGCACATTGCCATTTTGGAAAAAATATTTTTGCACACTAAAAACTACACTTTTATGTAAACCTGGACCTGTGGAACAGTGGATCTCAGCCTTTCTTAAACACAGGAATCAAGCAAAGTAAAATTGCTATAACTTTAGATTTTGAAAGCCTCATCTGTACAAAGCACTGTAACCCACTGGAAAAAACACATTGGACCTTATTTTGTATAATTTACTATTTATATGGTTGGTCCAAGGAATTAGAAACCAGCTAACTTCAGTTAGACCTGCTAAAACTTAAAAATTACTGTTACAGAAGAACTCTCTGAAGACAATGAAAGGATAGCAGCTACCAAAGACAGCGATACACCCTTGAGCTACAGATGATCAACCAAACTTCTTCCTGCCTGCACAACACATCATAACTACAAACTATACAGTATCTTCTACTACTACTACTTCTAAATGTTTAATGCTAGGGGAAAAACAATGAAATAAAGTGTAGGTAAAAGTGTCTCTATGTCCTACAAGCAGATAGTATTACTAAGGAAGTAGAGCCCAGGGTTCAGCCCAAGACTACTGAAGTACATCTGGTGCTGCCTTTGTGGCTATACTAGTTTTGGAGACGTTTCCATGACAACTGCACTCTTCTAACATCATCCTTGTACTTCCTACTTATTGTGGTTCCTCTGCTTCCTCAGTAGTTGGTTTCTGAGGATTCCACTAGTTATTTTTGGGAGTGGTATGAAATATAATTTTCATGTTTAACCTCACAATTCTTTTTATGTGTTTTCATTAATTCTGTGGTATTTTGTATACCAGCTATTCAGAGTTCCTGTCCTCATTCATTGCTGGGTAACTTAAATCAGAAGGAATATTTCTATGTATATTTGAAAAGTACCAGGGCTGAACTAGCAAATACGTGCAATATAACCAAAACAGTCTTATAGAGAACACTTATGAGGAAATTATATTAGATTTTAGCAGCATTCTTTAAGTATATCGATTTAAAAACAGAATAAAAATAAGAAAATTAAATTTCTAATCACTGGCAAGAAAATCTCCAAATTATGCTATGCTGTTTTATAATAACACTATTATTGTCTCTTTTCCTGTTGAATGGTAGCTAACATAAAAGCAACAGGGAAAACCACCTGACAATATTGGAAAAAAATTTGTAACTGAACCATTAAGTGGTGTCAGAGGCAAAAGTGGAAAGAAGTGGTGATTTTTTTTCTAAATTCAGTTCGAGCAACTGTGCATACTACTTGCAAATGCAGCATTAAAATGTACAATTCTGCATTACAATCAACTCAGAAGGGGAAGGTGTGACAAATTAAGATTTATCCCTGCAGTGCTAAGCTGCTTTGACAGTATCTTTCATCTGCAGAAGACACAAACAGTTGCCAGCAGAGGTTTTGTCCATTTTATTCAGCACCAGACAATTTCAGCCCCAAAGTGACTTGCAGCTTCCCAGGGAAGATCAGAGCCCACTGTATCTACTACACCTTGGATTGCAGATATCCCACAGTTATTTATTCAGTCTTGTGCCATTGGAAAAAAAAACCCATAGTAGTTACTGCTTATTAAATTACAAGTTTATTTTAATCCCTGCACCTTAAAATTGAGTCTGGAATAAACACACCTTTATTCCAGATGACAGACATTAGTAATGCTCTCACGAAACAATGCTATCAAGAAATAATTCTCATCAAACAATAGCTAATTCTAGCTGTTCATTAGAATTACGTTTAAGTCAACCAACAAGACAAGCTGACTCCTGACTTGTTCTTACAGAAGGCATCATGCTGCCAAGTTGTCAGTTGAGAATTTTAATTTGCTTTTGACAATTTTTATTATTTGTTTGAACACATGACTTACGATTCTTTTAACCGTAAGTATACTACATTATTTCTTTTCAACAAATTGGGTTTATTTTTTGTGTTGTTTTTTTTTTAATAAAGTGGCTAGGTGACCCACAAGTCCTCCTTACCCTGTTCCGTGGAGTTAGTTAGTATTGATTTATGATTTAAGTTAGGTTACAAAATAGAATTGGGATTTCCTCTGCTCAGAGCCTTTGGCCAGATCACATGTAAGATGGCTACAGCTGTCAGCTGACCCAGCATACCTATTCATGTATAACAAAACAGTTTCAAAAAGCACATCTAAAAGCACACAGAAAAGCCTTTCTTTCCAAACTGAAACCAAACAAGTCAACAAAAAAATAAAGAAAAATGACAACTTCTTTGGACTTTAAGAACCCATCAACAAAGGCCTTCTGACACATTACTAGGGAAACTACATAGTTGTAGAAATGAAATGTGGTACAGCCATTAAGTAAAAAAAAACTTGCTGTCAAAACAGTAAAGAATATTATTAAAAGTTCTAAATTCCATATAGCAGAACGTGGGCATTTAAGGACCTATACTAAGACAATTTTAAAAACGTATTTATTGTGGAAGATGATGGGATATAACAGATGTAACCTAACTGTCATCTACAGTGTATACATCTTACTAGCTTCAAGATACAAGAAAGTTTGGGAAAAGATTCTGCATAATTTGATACTGCAATGTGAAGCATAAAGACTTGCAATGAACACAGTTAAACAGCAGAAAGGAAAGATTAAATAAAACAAGACGAAGCGTTATCACCCCATTTAATTCTCTGTCTTGCTAAAATAAGCAATAAATAAAGTATATGGTATATATTTTAAAGGGAAAAAATAAACTACATAGGCCGTTAAAGATCCCATATTTTACAAAAAGACAGTTGTAACAGAAGGAAATGAAACATGACTACATGAATACCACATTAAAACTGGAGACAGCTCTTGCAAAACTATCAAAGCATTATATTCTGTTGCGTCATGCATGCTCTACTCTGTTGAGATGAAACTTCCCTATTTCTGAAAAAAAAAAAAAGGAATCAAGAGTATCTTTTGTCAGCCTTCATAACAAAGCTGTACATCATCATCCCTGTTTGAAGTAAAATTGCTATAAAAAAAGCAATTCATGTGATCTTTATGATATTGATGTATTTTAAAAAGAATGGGAAATTCAGAATTCTGGAGGGAAGTTATTGCTTCCTTATGTATATATGTTTAAAGCAATTTAACAGAAACCAAATGCAAAGGCAGCAACAAGAAACCACCACAGTGTCTTTCAGTTCTCTTTGATGTAAACAAGTTATTTTCAAGTCAGTACTACAATGAACTTTATTAATTACAAAATTCACTGTGATGCTGTATGCTATTTAATGCTTATACAGTCTGTGACTTGCCAGTAGTTTTCTGTGAGTAGCAGTGAAATCTTCTGACATGCAAATCAGAAAGATTGTCTCACAGTTTACAACGACCTAACATGTTGGGGGATGCTAAAGAGCCATCCAAATAAACACTTGGTGTTCCTTGAAAACTGGCTTTTCAAGGGCTACAAAAACAAGGTCTTGGGTTCTGTAAGAAAACTTCATTCATATTCAGCATAGCAGTGGAAACCCTTGCTTCTGATGTTGCCTTTCAGAGTAACTGTTGGGTTTGTTGGGGTTTTTTAATAGGTGAATTTAAAGAAAAAAACGATTAAGAAAACTGATTACTCTGAGAAACTATATGAATGCAAATCCTATTATTTATCAGTTGATTTCAAAATAAAATTTTAATTTAGAAGCATGCTGCTGATGATAATCTGTTTCAAATTCTGGTATGTTTTTTATATTTGCTGCTTGCCATTTTACCAATTAGTGTAAGTTATTCAGAATTTACCTAAATCGCTAGTGATACATTCAAATGGCCATATGTACAGCTACAATAATTGACAAAACCCTACGACACTATGAAATAATTAAAAAGAAACCCAGAAAAATCAAGATAAAATATTTCAACTATCTTGGCAGAGCTTGATGCACAAAATACGCAAAGGGAAAACAGGTGCTTTACTCAGGCTTTTGTAACTCATGAACTTGTGAGCTTCTTTATATCAGTAAGATTTTTTTCCTGCAATATAGGAACAAAATTCTTCCTCCAACAGAACTTCTGAGTATCACAACAAAATTAAACACTGCCAAAAGTTAAACACACAAGATGTTTAAGAGGAAGTTATGTTCTTGTCTCTTATCAGTATGGAAATATTGCTTTTAACTGAATTATGAAAGCTTTATTTTGCCCACATCCCCAAGAAAGACAACATTAAGGATGCACAAGCATAGCTGTCAGAGATGAAGTAGTTGTTTCTTTGACAAGACTTCCCTCTTTCTCCTACTCCTCCTTTTCTATCATGTTTTTTTTATTCTTTTATTAGGCTGAAGCCTTCCTGAAGCAGAAGGTTATCTTGTGTTGTGTATTTATACTGTGAGAGGAAATGCAGAATTCCATTCCTTTTGGAAAACTATCTAAACAGTTTCTTGCTACACCCTGCTTATTCTGAAATTGAATTCAGTTTCTGTACTGCCTTCAAGAGGGTAAATTTTGTGCCAGGTAAGTCTTAGAAAATTGTCATTCTTTTCTAGCAGTTATGTAACATGGCTAAGGTTGAGAAAACAATCACCACCTGAAACAAAACTGGGAACATATGCTTTTAGTGAATTTACAGCTAAAAGATATGTCTGTGTAACAAAAACCTTCTAGCATAGATGCCAGGGATACAAAATGAAACAACTGCTGGCTGGTAACAATACCAACAGCAGCATTTAGCAAAACTGCCTTTTTATCAGCACTACTGCTAACAGCAGAAGCACATCTATTTTTTCTTTTGTCCTGACAAAAAGCATCCATCTGACATACTTTACCTTCAGAATATCAGTATCAAAAAAGCTTCCCTTATATAGCTATTTAACCCAACACTGACACCGACCTGTCATCTCCCCTTTAAATCACCACTGTCACTTCTCTGGCTCTCCTGTGAGCTGGCCTGGAGAGCCAAGAAGATTACAAGTACAATCAGCTTTTGGGTGGTTTAGTTCCTTGAACCAGATCATCACAGGGTTGGCAAGAACCAGACCTGTCACAAGGGAGGGGCAAACGCTGACAGAACTCTGGCTGCACTGACCTGCATGGCTGGAAACTGTTGCCATTCATCATTACTTCTGTCCTCACTACAGCTATTGAAATCCATCACTTTGAGATAATTTATTATTGATTGTTTCACTTAGTATCACAGCTCCATACTGGCTTAATTCTTTGCAGAGATTCAGAAGAGTCTTCTTCATAGATAACTGGCTCAAAGATGAGGTCCTATGATGGGCCACTAAAGACTAAGTTACAAAAACACCAATAAACATTAAACAAACAGGAGAGTAAACAAGTCTGTACACCTGCTCATTTTTATATTTCACTTTTAAGTACTAGGGGAAGTGTGAGTTTTTTAGTTTGTTGGCTTTTATTTAACTGTAATGTGCTAAATCAACAAAAAACCTCTAGTGTTATTAAGATGACTAGGATATCTAAGCTTGCTACTGAAAGTTCCTTGTACAGCCAAAAAGCAAAGGAGGATTTTTTCTGATACCCCAGCTACCTCTGTCAGTCAACAGGAAACACTTGACAGCATATTTACTTGTATAGCAGTCATTAAAGTTTTCAGACCTTCCACCCCAGAGAGATGAAAAATGACAGAGCTTCCTTCTTTCAGGTTACTTGGTTAGTGCATCTTCTGTGCTAGTAAAAACTAGTTGGAGAAGATAAAAGAGTAAAACCAAGCTTGCCTAACCTTAAGAATACCATTTCTCTGCATTACTAAAGTGATCCAAGTTTGTTTTGGGGAAAAATCCTTTTCAGACTTTCCTGACCATAATTCCCTGTGATCACAGCTCACAGCATAATGTAGTAGCACAGTTCTGAGCCATGAATATCCAGCACTGAAAAACAGAACATTTTGCCTGAATGATTTGTGTTTTGAACTGAAAGATCTGTGGCACCCATACGAGTTGAGGAGTAAAGTAAGAGAATGAGAGAAAGACAATTAGAATAATTTAAAGGTCAAGTAGTTGTCTTACAAAAAACAGACTAAAAAGCTTGGGCCTCCTCAAACAGGAAAAGCTGAAGGTGGGGCAGGAACATGACTGAACTTTACAAAATAAAAAAAGGCAGCATATAAATTGAGTAAAGCCGGATTGAGACAAAGGCTTTGAAGGAGATGAGGGTTTACTGCAACAAGATAATTCTTGCTGAAGCACTCAACTGACATTTCTACATTATGTTTACT
The DNA here is from genome assembly GCF_003957555.1 of Calypte anna. Classification (NCBI taxonomy): domain Eukaryota; kingdom Metazoa; phylum Chordata; class Aves; order Apodiformes; family Trochilidae; genus Calypte; species Calypte anna. The sequence continues at coordinate 23,388,329 of NC_044252.1, read as the reverse complement.
GCCTTCTGAATACAAAGAATTAACCCTTTTCCAGGTAATGCACCCCTTGGAAATCAAAGTGAAAAAATCACCTTCTCTGACACGCTAGAGAAAAGCTTTGCTTTCACAGCATAAATCTCTGTCAGGAGAACCCCTACGTACAAGATAAACAAAGAATGTGTTCCTGTATTGCCAAGTTATCATTATCATTAACAAATTCCAGTATTGCCATGTTATTACTTTATCATTAACAAAGTTACAGTAACTTCCCTCAGAACACTGTTTTCTGAATCATGGTTATGACTACACATTTCTAATGAAAAAAACCAGTTCCTTAAAGCCCTCCCTAACCAAGGAAGTCTCAGATCTAAAATATTGTTCGATGAGATATGAACTCATTATCAAGCTCCAACTCATTATCAAGCTAGATGGATTCAGAACAGGATTCTGCCTTAGCATGGTGATTCACCATTGCTTTTATAGTAAGTAAACACAAGTTTGATGTAGGCAAAATTTAAGTTCTGTGCTACTGGCTCCCCCCAAACCTTCAGGAGACTGTACGGCTGCTGTGTTACTCTCTGTTCAACCATTCATCTTTAATAAATGCATTAAAATAAACATTATTTCTGAAAATAATGAATTCGCTCTAACATCCCTTCAATTTCGTATTTTCTGAAACCACAACTGACAGATTTTTTTTAAGACTGATAATTTAAGGTAAAAGTCACCTAGCCCTCTGTGATAAGGACAGCTTTAGTAAATTCTAAAGGCTTATCAGTAAATTAATCTGGTTATTGTAGTATAGTCCTACTTTTTTACATCTTCATATTCTCCAAAGGAAAAAAATGAGTAAAAGTTGAAAATCATATGATAGAATAGCATGCTTCAGGTAATCAGGACCTTTAATTCTTAAAGCAGATTTTGGGTGGAACCTGAGTCAAGCATGAATCTATGCTTGAGCAATTTCTTGCTCTAGGCTATAGGTAATTAACTAAATAGAAAATGGCTCAAAAATATAAACATGGCTGTCTTTTTCTTAGCTTCCAAACCACCACTCATTCTTAGTTGCTTTTCACTAGGCTCTCTATATAAACACAAGCAATCCCACCTAATTCTGCAAACCAGCCTTAATCCAGACAAGTAAAAATTAACAAGAAAAATTGCAACTTCTTTTTACATACTTTTAGAACTGCTTTAAGAAACAGTATGTCCACCTGAAACAAAATATGAGTTAAACTAGGCACATTCAATATACAAATCATCTTCCATATTTTACTGTGAATTTTTTGCTTTAGCTAAATCTGCTGCATGTACTTTAAATGGTTTGTATCATGAATGCAGAAATGTAGAGCATATACAACAGAAAATCTGAAATGCCACTGGAAAATTTACATTTACAGTAAAGCCCTTTAGTTTTGTTTAAGCATAAATATCACTGCACAGGAGTTTGAGGTAGCCTACTAGCTTTTACTGAGTACATTTTTATTATTTCACCTCCATTCTGTGAGTACTAGGTCATCTTTCTTTCTGAAAAGATTTTTTTACCATTTCTGAGTGGAAAAAAAATGTGTTTTCATATGACATATTTGACTGTTAAAATGTCTTTCAAGCATTCCACACTGCCATCATGTTATAAAGCCACTGAAAATTAATTAGAGGAAGTTACAATATGTATTTTACATGGGTTTGGAGAAAAAATATAAAATATAATTATATTTTTTGCTTTGTGCTATTATTTCAGTATGTTTTGTTTTCTAACTGCAAATTTCATGGCTTTTCCATTACTAAACACTGAAAACTGGAACAATCCAAACAGTATCAAATGAAAAGACAGAACCAGCATTGTATTTGAGTATTTTGGCAGCTACTGTAAAGTAAGACAATAGGCAAGAGGTAAGACAATATGAACTCATCAGTTCCGTGCATAATCTGAATATAATTGATGGCTGTTGGGGGAGCACAAAGAAGCAAAGACCAAAAAAGTATTCATAAACAACACGTCAGACACCTAGGTCTAAGGAAATGCATTTAACATCTCAACCAGAGATTAATTACATGCTGCCTCTTATACACAGAGACAACTGTCATTGATGAAAAATATGTTTATGTTCTTAAAAAATTCTCAAAATAAAAACAAAAACACAACAGCAAAAAACAAAAACAAACAAAATGAACCAAACAAATAAAAAAACAAACCACCAAACTTGGGATTGTGGCATTTACAAATATGAATCCAACAAATTCTTTTTACGGTATCAATTATGGGGTGGTCAAAACTAAAATTTGGATCACCACAGAAATTAACTTGTGAGCTACTGCTATGCAAAATAAGCACATAATGCTGGTTGGAGGACTGTATTAGTAGAGGACTATTTCCCTGCCAAAGATTAAGCTCAAAATGTTTTATAAATCTGAATACAAAACATGTTAAAAAAGATCTGAAACATTTTTAAGGGCCTGTATCAGAATTATTTAAATAGACTGCATCTGACTTAGACATGAAATGCTATTCCACCAAGTTAGAACATCTTAAAGAAGCTTCAATCTGCAGTCTTTTTGCCAACATTAAACACTTTTATTTAGCTTATGCCTCAAATCCAAAATTTTACTCTCCAGACAAGAAAGAGCCCAAGCACTTACACAAACAGTTACAAATAGATAAGAAACATGAAATAAAACTAACTTCTGTAAACAGAGATAAATGAAATCAAACAATTATTTCTTATTTAGATACCATTTTAAACAGTTTATGTAACTGTGCTCACACCTTGGAAAGGATGACTGTCTCACCAAGCAGTGATCATGAGCATTCTATATTTATCCTTCACAAACTTGTCTGCAGTTCTGATTCTGTATGCAACAGACAGACAATACATTACTCATAAGTTAAGTATTGCAATGCTGATTTTAAGCCAAATGACTTAAAAATGTCCAAAAAGTGAGACATGGAACGTGCTTCTTTGGAGTATTGCCTTGCCACATATGAAATTGAAAGGAGATATCACTTTCTTCAAATAGCCATTTAAAACTAGTAAGTTATCTTAAGTTTACAATCTACAGGTTACTTTATTGAACTATCTCTTTTTTTAGAAAATTTGGCAAGAGTGACAATAGGTGTAAAGTGATCTGCAAAGGTTCTTCCTTGACACATTTGCCAGGGTTTAAAACAGTGATGCTGCCTTTACTTTATCTGGTATCTTCAACATGCTAAAACTGCAATAGTGTGAAAATAAAGACAACATTATAGAGCAACTCACCAAGCTGATCAGCAAGACCAAAATCATGGCCTTCTACAAGCAGTCAGACATCGTCTCATCCAGACCATGCACAGCAGCCTGAAGATACTTATGCTGTTCTCATGGAAGCTTTACATAAAGCTTGAGTTCTATTTTACTTACACTAAATATTTAAAAATTAACATTGCCTACTTGTACATTAGTCTCTTGAGGGTAAATCAGCTCTCTTCTCTAACTACTAATGCCTCTATGATTAAACAAAGCCACATGCCACTTAGGAGCAGATCTCCTGAGTACAACTGTACTATTTTACTGCTACAGTTTCATCAGAGGTCAACATATACAGTCAGCTATGAATGAAAATAAATCAGAACACAATATATTAGGTATACCAAACAATTTTAACCCAAACTGAAACAAATTCTGCACTGATTCATTCAAGGAACTGTGTCTTTAAATAGGAACGTTCATGAATTCCAACACTTATAAAAAACTCTTCAACAGAATTAGGAGCTAATGACATCAGGTACATCAAAAGATAAAGAGCAGACAAAAAATCAATGTACCAGTGACTGAGCTTAAAGAGTAAGTGGTCAAAATCTATTCCTCTAAGTGTACAAATTTAAAAAATAACCACCCTGGCAGGCAGCATGTTACAATAGTATAATGAAGGTAACTTCAAGTTGCAATATTCAAATGTAGGAATTATTTAGAGGGATGTGCTGTAAGGTGACAAAACCTAGGAAATTAAAAATTCTCTCCTTGCTTTGCTCCGATTTTGTTTTCAGGTCAGACTATTTATTCTGTAGTACTAGAAAGTGTTATGATACTACTGGTACACAAAAACAAACAAAAAACAAAACCCCACCAAAAACTAAAAAACACTTCTAAGAAGATCATCTTCCAGTGCATTTTTGAGCAAGAAAAGAAGTTAAGGCTGCACTATCATTAAATGATAGAAATAAACTGGTCCAGTCTTATTAAATCACTGTTTAAAAATTGTATTTGTTTATATCTGCTGCAGAAGACATTAAGGTAAAAACAAGCTCTCCTGCAAATCATGTAGGTACATTACAGGTAAGATTATTTTAACTAGAGAAACAAAAGCTTAGCATAAATGAAGCAATGTCATTAGCTTATGGGACTTGAAGAAACACTATTATCAGAAGTCCACTATCACTATTACTAGCCAGGGATGAGTTTGTATTGGCCATAATTGCAAATAGAAGTAAAGAAGAATACTTAATGTAGTTGCAGTTTTCAAAAGATAATGCACTTTAGTAACACTGCTCACCACAATTATGGCTATCAGTTTCCACAACATTTCTTCACTGAGCCTAAAGCTTTTTAACCAAGCACCAGTAAAACCACAGAGCTGGAAACATTTCCTTAGAAACTATACAGTAAAGACAAACATTTGATTTTCTGAATTCCTATGATAATTTTGTAAAGAGAACACATACAGTATCTTAGACTAAGGGTAATAAATAGGATACTATAAATGGGCAATTCCAGTTCAAACTAAGAAGCATTAATTCTGCTCAAAACCATACTATTACAAATAATTCTCTAATAAAAAATTGTCAATTTCTATTAATACACAATCTACATATCTCTATATATAATATATAGGGTATCTATATATTATAATACCACATATTCTACCACTTTAGTATATGTTCCCATAGAAAACTTGAAATTGGTACAGTATCTATAATGATGGCCAAAAGGCCATTAATTTATTGGAGGAGTATCCCCTAGTGAAGGGCTCAGATGCTACTCCTGTAGGAAAACGCCTTTCCTCAATGTAGGTGTTCTGATAGGAGTGTACAATGATCTTATTATCAAAAAAGGCTAGCAATTTTTACTGAAATATAATCCCAGAACTTTAATTCAAAAGGCTAACTTAGGAAGATACTAGCATTTTAATTCGGTATGGGTATCTGTATGGGAAAGATTCTCAATCAATAACTTTATGAAGAACTACAGAAAATATTATGCATTTTAAAGGTCTGTTTTCACATCATCTGTACATCAACTTCTGGGAATTTAGGAAGTAGCTTAAATCTGATCAAAGTTCTTAACCCTTACTTACACTAACTTACCTTAAAGCAATGTTTACTATGTGCACTGAACTGATATTTGATACAGTAGGGCAATATAATACACAATAAAGTAACATGATATAACAAGTAACCAATTTCTAAAGCACACTGATTACAATTAATTTTAATACTAAGAGCCTAAGATTTTTCAGGGGACTTAACCTGATCAAGAGCTGTTTCAACCTGTTTCCTTTGGGGTTTTTTGGGGGTTGGTTTTTGGGTTTTTTTTGGGAGGGGGGCCTGGTTGGAGGTTTTTTCTTGTTTTTTTGTAGGATTTTGGGGGTTTTTCCAAGAAAAAAAAAAAAGAGAAAAAAAAAAAAGAGAATAAATAAAAAAAGTAGCTTGCAATACAACTGCCAAATTTCAAAGTTGAAATCAGATTCCAAAGCTAATACAACTCTTCACTGGCTATCAGAACCCTGGCACTCCATTCAGTAAATCGAAATAATCCATGAAAGGCAATTAAGAGATTGGAAAAAAGTCTATCATCAGCAACCTCAAAATTCTCTTTACAAGGACCATCACCTGACACTGAAGTACTACAAGGGTCTATAAATTGAAGAAGGAAAACTACACCATTATTCATTAATCAAGAGCAAAAAGAAAAGAAAACAGCCTTAAAGTGGCTGTTTTGAAGAGGCTGAGAAGGGCTGGAATCAAAAGTCCTGCACAACCTTTGCCATCAGTAGCCTGCAGTAAGATACCTCCTCTGATCAAAGAGACTCACAACAGGAGTCAAAACACTTCGAGTATTTCTGAACATTACTTAGAAGCTAGTAAATACAAACGTATTAACTGTCAGAGCTAAGAAAGCTTGAGAAAACTAGAACAGCTTCAAAGGAAATAAGCTCTTCTAGTAACCTGGCTAAGTTATTAAAAAAAAATAAGCTAGACCCTTGTAGTTGGTTGGGCAGAAGAGCAATGAATCACATGTTTTCAATGCCCTTAAGACTTCTGTATGCAAAACTAGTTATCACTAGACATAATATTTTTAATGTAAATAATTAAATCAGCAAGGCTTCATAGTACTACTGTCAGATTCATTTAAGAGCTGCTTTTGAGATTTCACTTAGATATTTGATACTTGTTCCAGAAGATGAGTTACACAACTAAACTAAATACTTCTCTAAGGAAGTCATAGCGTGTAACCAACCTAAGCTATTTTTTATTAGAAGAACAAAGCATACAAAGCCCTATTTAATCTGGCAGTTCCATTTTACCATATACCTGCCAAAACCCTGTCACCCACTGATTCCTAGTATCTTAAACAAAGGCAAACGTAGTTTTGGCAAATGTAGCTTACACTAGGGAGCTGGGTAAAGAACAATAAAAACAAGCGCCAAAACACAAAAAAAACACACAAGCAAACTTAAAACCTCCAAATCCCCCATACTTAAAGACAAACTTTTTAAATGTTGACAATCTCATTCTAATTTATAGTTTTGATTCCAAAATTTGAGGTCACTGTTCTTTCAGTTTCTCATTTGAGGTGTACATCCAAGAACAAACCTAACACACCCCTGCTTTTGAAACAGCTTCTTTCCAATCAACAGGAGATACAGGAACACAAGTACAGTTTGTACCTGTGCCTGATCCTCCTCCTCAAACTACGTGGAACCAAAATGAATCCTGCTGAATATATGCAGTAGGAGACTTTTTTTGTAACTTTTAAAAATATTTTTTTCCAGAAATACGTGTTAGTTTTCATAAGTGCTATGTTCAACAAGTTTACCAGGATAACTGCATGTGTAGTTCCGACTACAATTTTTTAAATATGGTTTAATTTTTAAAAATTCTATTTCAACAATTAACACTGCCATTTCACATTCAGAAATAAATCTCAAAGTGAAAATTCACACCCAGCTGAAAAAACTTTCCTGTTGGAGATAAAATACTCTGAAACACAAAACTGTCTTGCTCAGCCACTTTCCTCTACAGACTGCTGCTAACACAGATGTGCCCACAGCAAATCATGAAGTGAAAAGAGGTTTGAAGATGGGAGGGAAAATGCATGCGGGGGAGGAGGAAAACAAATTCAGTGTTGTATCTCTGAGGCTACCCCAGTCATGTCTATGAGACACAGCATTATATTCATGAAAAGGGCATCAAAACTCCCCTGTGAAGTTTAAAAGAAAACCTTTATTACTACACAAATGCTTTTAGAGACAACATTTTGTTTTTACAGTCACCGAGCTTTATGATACATCAACTTCAAATATATTTCCCAGACATCTTCATCTTCCACTCCTTAGGACCACCAGCTAGACTACATATTATACCAACATCAAAATAAACCAGATGCTCTTAAAATAGAACATTGACACAAATTCATAGGGTGAAAAAAACACACTAGCATTCTGAACTAACTGTGGCACGTTTGTTCAAATTTACAAACACAATAAAATAAAAAATCTAAAGTAACTTCTACCAAAAATAGCACAGGTTTCACAAGTACCCGGATTTCATAAACTCTCAAATTCAGTACTCTAAATATCGACCTTTCTTGACCAAATTAGCTCTCAGGAACACTATAAATGCTATTCTTTCTCCTACTATTTTTCTCTAGACTCAAAAACAGCTCCAGGGTCTCAATTCATGTCAGGTCCCAAATTCTCTCATGCTTATCCTCCGTGATGTTTCTTACACACTATGCCTGGACCAAACGTAAAGCACTAATGCCCTTTTAGAAAGCAGAAAAGCAACTAATGATTTGCCTGAGAGCTACAGTCTTGTCAAAAACACTAGCCGTGTTGTATCATTGTCATTGTACACTACTTGTCTTGATAAATTCTAGATAAGCATCCTTAAAAACACTACTCGTACCAGTATACTTAAAGATTTAAAGGTCAAACAGCAGAGAGATATTAGGAGACCAAATACAGGAATTCTGCCACGTAGAGAAAGCAAAGATAACACAACTATTTAATTCAATGGAACAAGATAGCAGAATGCCTATTAAAAGCGATGTGAGCTTGGCCCTGTAAGCTTATGCACGAGGCATACAACCCAGTTTTACTGCTCATGGGCTTCTTTCCGTAGAGAAACTTAAAAAAAAAAAAATTATTAGCCTCACACTTAAGAAAATGCAGTTTTTGTAAGGTCAGAAGCCATACTGTACACGAATCCAAAAAAAAAAAAAAAAAACTACAGGAGAAGCGAGGGATTCAGACGGGTAGGGTGGTGCAGAAGGCGGGACAATGACCTAATAGGTCTTTTTCTATCTTTAGTTTCATGAGCTTCTGTGGACAAGAGGCCTCTCCGGATCACACGCTCCACTCCCCGACCGACACCCCAGGGGAGCCGGGGACACGGCTAGGGACACGGCCCTTCCGTCAGGGCGGCAGCTGAGCACAGCCCTCACCTGCCTGACGAACTTCTCCGGAAACTTGATGCTCACAACAGGTATCCCAAGGCAAGCTTGGGATATATAAAGCTTGACAAGACAGGCAAGCTTTGAATTCAGAAGCAATACAACGAACCATCGGTTAGCTACAAGCAAGGCGACAAGCCACCTGAGTCGCCCGCTTGCCCCTTACCTTGAACACTTTACCGAAAGCACCATCTCCCAGCTCTCCTATGATTTCCCAGAACTCCTCAGGGTTCAAATCTCTCTTAACGTGCTCGTATTGTTTCTTCTTCTTCTCACCCCCTAGCTTGAAGATCTTCCGAAAGTTGAAGAAAGACATTTTGCCTCCGTGCGACCGGGCGGCGGGAGGGGGCGGGCGGGGTCCGGCGGTGCCCCCTCAGCCGGCCGTGACCATGCGGTGCGGGCGGTCCTGCCGGGCGCGATACCCACGAGGGCCGGGGAAAGTCCTCACGCCTCCTGGGAAGCCGTCACCACCGGGAGCTGAGAGGAAACAACACTCCGGGGTCCTCCCTGGAGCCCCCCACAGAGGCCGGGCCCTGTACGCCAGCCGCTGCCGTCCCCTCCCACGACGGGCTCGGCGGTCCCTGCCTACTCGGCCGGGCCGGTGGCCATCGCGTAAGCAACAAGTGCCGAGCTCCCTCCGCAGAACAGGCGGCTCGGCGGCGGCGGGAGGGTCGGAGGAGGCAGCCCAAGGAGCAGAAGGGGGGCGGCGAAAGGATCACGGCTCCCGCTGGAAGGTGGCAGCGGCTGCACACCGGGCAGAGGTGGGGGGGGGAGAGACGGTCACCCCGCTGCCCGCCGAGGGCGCTCCCGCCTCAAGAGGACGGGGTGGATGTAGGGAGGGGGCTGCCCCGCTCCTGGCTCCCGGTCGGTGCCCTCAGGGAGCGGGTCGCTGCGGTGTCCCGGGGGAAGCAGCACGGAGGAAGACGACGTTCCCCTCCCCGTCCCTCTCCCGCTCGTCCGCTTGCTTGCTTGCTCGCTCGCTCGCTCCCCCTCCGTCCCGCAGCGCGGGGCCAGGGCGGCACCGTTTCCTGCGGGGCGGGGCAGCGAAAGGGGTGGGGGGGCTGCTCCTGCTCCTTCTCCTTCCCCTCCTCCTCCCACTGCCGGCGCGTGCGCGCGCCCCGTGCTCCCGCCCTCTTCCCGCGCTCCCGGAACTGCCTCGCGCCCCGACCACCGCCACCGCCGATACCGCGCCAGCGCACGCGCGCCACCCTCCCCCCCCCGGCTCCTTCCCCCCAACTCCCGCCGGCGCACGCGCCGTACCGACAGCCCGCTCCCCCCTCCCAACGGCCGCCCGGCGGGGGAGGGGCGGAGCTTTCTCTGACCACGTGACGCGCTGGTGCGAGCCAATAAGAGCGTGTCGAGGCCTCCGGCGGGTAAGTTGGAGCCTGGGCCTAAGAGGGAGGTCTAGGCCCCCTCCCCCGTCCTCGGGGCCAAGGAGGCCGCGTTCGCGGGGGGCGAGTTCTCGTCCCTTTTCTGTCGTTGTTCCTTAGGGTGCGTGCTCGCAGCCGTGGCGAGAGAGAAGTGACTTTTCGTCCTGTGGTAGTTGCTCCGCGGGGTGCTGTGTGGAAAAGGGATCCTTCGTGCTCTGCTGAGTTGCTCGTCCTGAAGGACGCTCCGCTCCTCTCGTTATCTGTCGAGTGTCCCGTCTAGGGAGGGTCACCCAGCCTTGGGGCAGAGGGAGGTGTTTCCGAGGCAAGAGGGGCAGCTTCCTTCCAGGGTTGGTTGGGTGCCTCGAGTTCCTTTTTGTGGCACAGCCTCGCTCCTACCTCCGCGTTGCTTCCGGGCTGTGGTGGGTGCGAGGCCGTCTGTCTGCTCGGAGCCTTGCAGTGGCAGATGGTGCCTTCTGGAGGATTTGAGCTTGGGAATGGTTTTGTGAAGGAGGTGTTGATAGAAAAAGCCAAAGTCGAAACACTGTATTGTTTATGTGCCGGAGCACATAAACCCGCTACTAATTTCAGAGTTAAGTCAGAGCAGCGTGTGATGTTTATGTCTTACGCGTTTGGTATCTTGTGAGATGTTAATCTGTGGATCAGGCTTGAACTTTCATTTCCCAGGACCTTCCCTTCCCTCTACTGAGTCCCTCATCAAACCTTGATTATATTTTAATAGTTGTGTTGTTTATATGCCGCCAAACGTGTGGTATTTCTTCACATGAAAGGAAGAGGCGTTCGCGTTGCCTGGTTAAGGGACAATTAGCAGACGTTTTGGAGGCCAAGTGTGGGCTGTGGTGGGAGGGAGGAAGTGGGGACAGCAGCTGAGGCAATGATGGGACACCTGAGACAGCGAGACAGACACCCAGTGAAAACCATCTCATGCCTTATCCTCCTTATGTGAGTTTTAGTGTCTGGAGTTACCAGGAATTTAGAAAGCATTATAAGCATCTAACTATTAAGTATCTTGTTTGTATCATTCGTCAGAGCATTTTATTAGCGTGACAGTAGTTTGCTGTCCAGGCAAGGTAATCCTGGTGTAAAGTCAGCAGTAGTAATGTAAGGCGTTGAGATGCACTGCTTGTGGGGATCATATGGTGGCCTCGACAGACTCCTTGAAAGAAACGTGACTTTAAGCAGTTGAAAGTGCTGGACTGAGTCAAGGATGAGATTTCAGCAAGAGAGTCATATAATTGTACAGGTGTTTGTAGTAACAAAGATTAGTACTTCAGAAGGAAGTAAGGACACAGAAGTAGCCTGGAACTGAACTGAAATAATGTGTTTACTGTTTTGGGGGTTTTTTCTTAGCTGAAGGATGTTGAGATAGAAGCCTTTTAAGAATATGCTGTCATTGTATTTTGAGTGTTTAGTGGTGCTAATAATATTCACAGTGTATAGGAACACACTGTACTGTCATGGAACAAGGAGATGCCCCCTGATACAAGGATTTTATCAATCAAACAACAATGTGTATCATGAGTTAATTTCTTTAGTCTGTATGCAGTCATTTTCAAAGGTAGTACTTCTCCATGAATAGAGAGCTGAAAGGCAAGTAGTCTTGCTGACTTGATAGCAGACCTGACTTGTTGTAATAATTAGCATTTGTTGTTCAAGAGTGATCTTGGGCTTTGTGGTTCCCTTGTTCAGACAGCTTAGCCACAAAATGTCGAACTGTTGAGGAGGGTGTTAAAGCCAGGCCTGTTCATGTGTGTAAGACTAATACCAAGAAACAACTGCAATCCAAATGAACTGTTTCTCCTTTATTATCTGGTTGGCTGCACTTCTTAATTTGCAAGTTTCATGCAAATAGTTTGGATTAAATACAATAACAAAGAAGGCAATTGATAAGTTTTCTCCAGTGTTACCAGCAGCAATTTAGCTTCTGAAATCTTAGTTTTTAAAATTCAATTCCTTTTTCATCCCTGTAGCACTTTTCTTTTGCGTTCCATCACATGTGAAAAGACAATCATAGCTTTAATAATAATCTGTATATTTAAATATTTCAATTTTAACTAGCTCTCTCTTAGATAAAAAATGCTTTGGGTCAAATTTCCATCTGTTTATTTGAACTGACAAGTAGACAGAGAATGGGGAAAAAAAATCCAAAACCATAGCATGAAATCCTTGTACCCATGCAGGATTAGCTTTTTTATGGCCTCAGGGTTAATGTCACAGGGCAGCAGGGGGTGGTCAGATGGAGGCATGTATTTGTGTATGTCAGAGTTTGTAATAATAACTGGAAATAAATGTGAACCTAAAATAAAATTACCTGAGCTATTTGTGAACAAATATAGCTGAGCTCACTAGCTTAATAAGGCTGGCAGTTATGAGACTGGGATATCAGGGCACAGTTCTTTCTCAGCTCTATAAATAAATAATTTTTTTACTATAAGTAGTTCACATACAGCATCTGTATAATGTAGCAGTTTGTTTGGACCACGTGTGATTAAACAGGTTTACTTGGAGCTGAACAGGCATGGCAGTGTCAGTTTACCAATAAATAAATGTTAGAAGGTACTACAGATGAGTTGCTTTTGGCTTTTGTAGTGATAGTCTCCTATTCAAGAGAGCTTTTATTTCATATAATGGTGATAATAAAAGATGAAAGGCTCACAGAAGAAAGGAACAATAAATCTAGCAGTAAAATTTTGCTTTTAACTTCTATGTTCTTTGCTTACTCTTTAACAAGTAATTCAAGGTAAAAAAAATTATATCTGGAAAGGAAAACTGTGTCTCAATCTCAATTTTCCCCTTACTCTATCACTATAGAGTTACAGCTTGCCACTCAATCCTAAAAATAAACTCTGCGAGGTGAAGGTTAAGTGCTAGTAGCAAATCCATCCATATTTGCATTGACTTCCTGGTATGGAGGAGGCTGTACATAGCTTTCTTTTTTTTTTTTTTTTTTTTTTTTTTTTGCTGCTAGCAGTTTTTAGCAAATGTAAATGTTTCCAGATGGCAAGGATAAAAAGGTAAAAGTGAGCTATAAGTATATTAAAATTTCTCCTTAGGCATTTAATGCAATGCATTTTACAAATTCAGTGCTTCCTTAAAATGTCAGAGTAAAGATTTTGAGGAACTGTCTTGGTTGTGCAGCAAGTATACTTGCTTAAAAATAGGTGTCACTCTTTACTGCAGTCTTTTTTATCTCTTTGAGATCTAGAGGTCTACTTTATACTTTCTGCTGCTTAATACCACCATCCATTCCCATTCACTTCATTCCTTACACTGGCTGCTGATCCTCTTTAAGTTCTATTTCTGTGTCATTTAAACTGCTCTACTTCAGTTTATTGTCATGGAAAACTATTGCTTCAGAAATTTAACTTGAAATGTGTTCCTCACAGAATATATTGCCCTTTCTCTGTAGTCCTATGTCCTATATTCAGTTCTTTCAAAATATTTAATGGTATGTTTTTATATTGGCTTGACTTTGTCCACCCACGCATTCACTGATCCTCCAATCTTCTTTCTGATGTTTGAGTTCATTGAACTGCTGTAAGGTCACAGGTGGCTTGTTTGTAGTTAATTCTGAGGCATAATTCTTGCTTCATCCATCCTAATCTGTCTGTCACCTTTGGCACTTAACCCTGTCCCTTTCGTTTTCTTTACTTGATGTATGTGGTGTTTTCATTGATATTTTCCAATTATATGCCAATGTTTTTTCTATAGACTCTCATTTCTACCCTGTTCTATTCCTAACTTAATGTTTTCTGCTGTAGTGGACTCATTTAGTTTCTAAGGTCTAGGTTCAGAACTTTAAAAAGGAAGGCAGTGGATTAACTATAATCTTTTTGCATTCTTGATTTTTGCCAAGACATTGTGTGTTCTGTACCTGAAGTTATTTCCAGAAGCTGCCTTGCTTCTCTCTGAATCTGACTCCTATTTCCTTGGTGCTCCGGATTTTATAAATTAAGTTCTTATACGTCACCACAGATTTACTAACTTTCCTCAGTCCTTCAGGCTTTTTGAGAAATTTTCAGTAGTCTTTTGTACCTGGCATTTTTTTCTCTTCTCAATCAGCCATTTTTCCTTTCCTACTGTTCTGAATGTGCTGCCTTTCCATACGAGTGCCTCAGTTCAGTGGGTCTTAAATACTGTGGTGCTTTCACTCTTTCCATCTTGCATATTGATGGAAATGCTTCTTTTCTTCTTTTCATTAAACGTTTATCATCCTTGTGTACATGCCATGTTTTAAAATTTGTCCTATTTCTGTGACCCTCTACTGTTGCTATACTGTGCCCAATTCCTGTGTCCTCATGCTCTTAATTAATGGTAGTAAGTACAGAGGAGTTAGCAGTATCATCAGTTAATAAACCATGTTTATGACAAGATGGAGAAGGAAATACAAAAGGGTGCTAAAAAAATCTTTCTGTATGATGTAAGAGGATGGATGAAAAGGCTGTACATTTTCCTCAAAGGAGCATTAAGTCATGATACCTGATTCTTGGAAGCCTTAAGAGCACGGACTGTATTGCATACAGCCTCTTGAAGTCCTTCTATTAAATGTATATTTGATAGATATGTGGCTTAGAGACTTGTAGTTCTATTCTGCATTTGAATTTTAAAGCTGTCTTCATAAAGGAACAAGAGACTCAGTTTTGTACTTACTATTTTGTGAGTCTTTCTGATATGAGTAACAGGAGTAGTTAAATCATACAGAAAACAAAGAGGAAAGAATTATACCAGAAGTAAAAGCACTCAAGACTTTGCCTGTATCACTGTAGCCAGAGTCAGTGCTTGGGCTCCTATCAGTAACCTGGAAACAGTACATTACATGACTGCATTTTTTAAGCATTACTGTAGAACAAGTCAGTCTTTAGAATTGCCATAGAAACATGTGGCTTTTGGAAGCTTCAATATACAAGGGTATTACTTGATATTTATAGTGAAAAGAAAAGTGTTAAAGTGCTTAAGAATAGGATTAAAGTAATTATCATTTCAGAAAAATCTGAGGTTTTAGCCTAAATTGGCCTAGCATTGTCAGTAGTCAGTGGGGAAAGGTATCTTCAGAGAGCAATCCACCCTCTCCCATTGTAGATACCAATCTCTATCACTTCTTTATTGAGGTGAGTTGTCCTGGAAACTTGGATTAGGGTTCTTCTTATCTTCCATGTTGATACCACTGCCAGCAGAACTCTTGCAGTGCAGTTCTCTTGGTATCAGGCAACACTTCTGGAAATGATGTCAAAGCAAATATAAAGTTGCCAAATAACCTGAATATTTCTAAGTAAATTGTTGATATTTTATGGAATACACTTTATATGAAATGAAATGTCAGAAGAAAAACCAATAATATAAATATAGAAATCAAGTATATTTCTTCAAAACAAAGAAGGTCAAAGGTGTTCAAAGCTTTAATGTATTAAGGGAAGTTATTGCAAAAAAAGAAATATTTTTCTTATTTTTAGTTGGCATGCAAGAAAGCCAACTTCAAGGCTGATATTTGGGAGCGGTCATATATAATTGGAGGGGTAAATTGTGGTTTTGAGTGAGAAGCAAACCTCAGAGTTAGTGGAAAGTATCAACATTGAAACTTACATACCTCATTCTTTTTATTGAGTAATTGACAAATCCAATTAAAAAATTCAGGTTATCTTTCAGACAATTTTTTTCAAGAAGGCTGGATGTTTTTTGATTTGTACTTAACTGAAAAAAACTCCTTTTATAGGAATTTTCAGATTGTATGAAAATACCAAGCTCCACTGGTGCATTTTTAATACAGTAGTTAGTCTAATAAAAATTCTTTCCCACTGTATCTTGACTACTGTAACAATCTTTCACAGAACATCACATGAATAAATCTAGAGTATTGATTTCTTTTAAAATAACATACAATTAAAATGCTGCTACTCCTAGGCATTATGCTGTATGCTTTCTATTTTAAGCATTTGAGATTATATTTCACTTAAAGTAAATTCTATTTGCTAAAAACTACGTGAACACAAAATATTTAAAACTTACAGAGCCCCCTCCTGATGGGCATTAAAAGCTTTAGTTAAGTCACATGAGAGCACATATTACAAGAGCTTCATCATGTTTGTCTTTCTTCTAGATGGTAATTAGACCTTTTCCTCTCACATAGGAGTCACAAGATGATTTGCTCTTCTTGTTTGTGGCTTTCAAATTAGTTCACATAGCACCTAGGATTAGAAATTTATTAAGGGATAAAGATAGCTTTGCAGCTAGGTATTGGTTTGAGTCAATACTGGCACAAAAAATGTCTGTAAAGAAAACCCACATGTATTGCTGCTTTTTTTTCTGCAAATCCTGAATTTCATTGTTTCCCAGGAGTCTTTTTTTCAGAATAGATGCCATGTTCTCTTGTGATTCTGATCAGCTCTGGAACCTTGGTGCTGAATAACTTTTCAGTAATATGAAAATGAGTTATTTTTTAAGTCTGTTTTTTATTACAGCTGGACAGCCAGCAAACCCCAATCCTGGTTATGTGGTAATCAAAAGCAGGAAGTTTATTATGCCTTCTACAACTATTAAAAATATAGCATACTCAAAAGTAGGGAACATTTCACAGACACAAAAAAGGAACAATCTGACAAAAAGCACTGACAACAACTGCTTCTTTAGTAATATCACATGAGAGAGAGATTGCAGTGGCATAATATTGGAGATACATCTACTAGCAAAAAGGGAAAATGAACTTTAGACTTTGAGATAACTAGTAGTGCAGAGCTAGACATTAAAATTTATACTTAATTTACTGAGAAAACAGCATTTTTTCTTTAAAAATGTTATTTTTCTATTACAGTCATGTTTAAAATAATTTCTATATGTAGCATGTTCTTCTCTTTGTACCTACATTTTTAATAAGCCATTAGATAGTTTTAATTTTTGAGGCAAAAATATAGTTTACTGTGTTGTAAAGTAGAATTTGGTTTTATGTAGCATCTCAGTACAGCACCAGTGATCTGTAACAGTGTGTCAATTGTAAAGGCAAAACAGCGACTATTGTGTGTTGGACAATAGTATGTGCGAACTTTGGGCACAACGATTTGCTTTTGAGAAAACAGTATTGTAAGATGCCCTGCAATCTTGTTTGTTTGTTTTGCTTTTTTATATGTCACACCATGTGATATATATGGATTCAGCCAATAAAGCCCGTTACATTTAGTTGACGGAATTTTCTGTAGCAGAAAATGAAGTTACCTATCAGAAAAATAATTCCTGTGGTTTCTGGCTGAGCTACAATATATTGTTCTGCGTGCAGTATACAGAAATGCCTCATTTTAAGTTGCATGAGGTTGGGAGTGTTATGTATTCAGATGTAATTAAGGAGACACTTAAATAGGTTGATGAAAGGCTGTTTGTTTGGGTTTTTTACATGCTAAGAAGTTGGAAATAGTAGTGACTTTTTTAGTTGTGACAGTGATTCATGTAGGGAATGTAAGGTTGCTGCCAAAACGGTGGGTGAGGTATTGTCTTTCAAGAATCTTAATGGTGTTACACCCATTTGATTCCTTTCTGTTGAATTAGAAAAAAGTTTTTAAAAGTGGGCAAAAGTTATCACTAGCAAAGAACTCAGGGGCACTGTCTGGAAGTGTTCTTTATTTTTGAGCAATCTTGGAGAATTACAAAATTGCTAATCCAAAAGTTAAGAGGACAAAGTCTCTGGATTTTTAACAGATACTAATGGAGTTTAGCAGCTGAAGATAAAGGGTGATAAGCCATCTTTCCTTAGCTGAGAAGAAACTACTCTTTAGATCATTCAAAGTTGATAGAGTGCAGTGTAAGAGATTGTGCAGAACAATTTGTCTTGGGAAATATCTACACACCTTTAGCATTTATAAAAGTTGTGGGGTTTGTAATCTAAGAAATCCCATGCTTGATTCCAGGTATGAAAGTTCTAGTCCTCAGAGAGGAGACACAATTACAAAAGAAATTCAAAGAATTGCAATCTGAGAATTGTACCTCTTTCAATATAAAAAAACCCATCCTTTTGATATTTTCCTAGATGTTGGTGAAGAGGAGTGAGTGAGGAGCATTAGAAAAGGGTAACTTAGTCTTTGTTCTTACATGGGAAGAGTTCAAACTTTCCCCAGTAGCAGAGATGATACTGGTGATATATAGTCTCAATGCTTTTTTTCCTGTTGTATTTCATTTTGCAGAGATTTGTCTTTTGGAACATCCAAATATTTCTCTACAAGAAGTGCTTTCAGACAGGAAGTGTTATGAGTCTTTATTTGGAGAAGAAAAAGAACAATTCTGTGGACCAACATGAAAATCAACCAAACAATAAACAAATGCAAGCAGGTCTAGAAACAGAGATGGGTCTCAAGTTAATGCTATTAATATTTCTAAGGAGAGTAAGAATTAGGTCACAATCTTCCAAAAGAGCTTCAAATGAATAATCTGTCTCTAGTTGGGTTCACAAAATATATTATAGTCCTTGTTGAATCTGAGACTTCAAAATTACTCTGTTTCCAGTTATATGTATATACCAACAACAGTGCTAGTTGCACACTCTATCTTGAGCACAGTGTTCATATATAATTAACACATTCATTTGTGTAGCAAAGAAAAAACTTCAATTGATTTCAGAACATTAAGCAGGTCTGTCTTAATCTAGTGCTAGGACTATTTTGAAAACTTTTTCACAACTGTGCAGCTAGACCAAATGATAGCATAACAATTTTGAACTCTAATTGTAATGCAGTGATCATTTGTGCTATGAATGTTCATATAAATTCTGATCTTATTCCAGAGGCTGTTTTAATTTACACCAGATGCATAAATTACTTTAAACAGGAGGGAGGGAAATGGGCAGGAAAACTTGTCTCTAGAAGTTGAATTAACCTTGACATGGGGTTCACAGGTCCAATAGCTTAAGAAAGTTATTAACCAATGCTTGCCACTTCCACACAAATTTTTGAAATTTTAAGATGTTCATTCAAGAAGTGGCACCAATTTTTTTTTTACATAAAAGCTGTGTTGCCTTGAACTGGGGTGAGCTAGGTTTTGGTCTCTTTGCTCTGTTAGTTAACTTGAGTGTATTCAAATTCCATTATGTTTGATCAGTAAATTACTTATATCTGTCAAAGAAATTTCCCTTGCCAACAATCTGTTTGAAATCCTCATGCTATCAAAGCTTCTTCCATACCACAGTTTTTCCAAGTAGCAGTCTTGTTATTTATGAAAGGTAATTTATTTTTAGTTTTGTGTGTTTTTATTTCACACTAATAAATGAGAGCCATCTCTCGTAGTGAAACAATGTATTTTCAGCAGTTCAGCTCGTTCCGGCAGCACTGTGGGGGATTAAGAGCTTTCAGAGAGAATTAATCATCTTCATAGACTTCCTTCTCCCCTCACTCAAAACAGGTTAAAGAATTAGTTGAAGACGATACTTCAGCAAGAGATTATCCATTAGCTTTCAAATACAAATAGCAAGTGAAGCCTTCTGACTGTATGCACTGACTATTACTACTTTATTTATGGTAAGCTTACAGGTATCCCTGGCAAACAGATACAAGTTGTTTACTGGTCTGAGTGGTTTGCTGATTTCTAGGTTAGGTAGGAAGATGTCCTGCAAGTACTACATGGCAGAAGGATCAGAAGGAGCTAAACTTCTGCAGTTTACTTTATTGCACACTTTGGGGTTTCCATTTCACTAGGATTGGAAGAAGACATTCTTAATTTTTTTTTTTTTTTAAGAAAGATGTTGAACACAAGAATATTAGGACCCAAGAAATTTATTGGCTTTTCTAATAAGGCTACTAGGTAGGCTGCTTGGGAGGGAATTAAAAAATGGTTTTGAGTGGTGGCATTGTTGGGAAGGCTGCCAATTTGCCTTGGTTTCCCTTCTTTCCTTTTTAGGGTAATACCTTACTGAGCTCCCAAGATAACTCTGAGGATTATGGGCTTCATTTAATTCTCACTCCAGTCAGGAAAGCTAACATTGATAGAAGCAAGTGAAAGAGGCAGCCTTGTTTTAATAGGTTGGTGTCTACCATAATCTCAAATTGAGGCTTTTTGTTTATTTCTATTTAGATAACTACTGAGAAAAAGTTAGATTTTTGCCTTTGAAACAGAACAGTTTTCCCAGTATGTGGTTCAAATAGCAGAACTTAATTTTATTTGGTTTTGCTTATACCTTTATAGCCTTTATTTGTAGTTATTTTAGAGAGATAAAAATAGAAAACAGGTATGTTGCCTCTAATAAATTTGTGGACAAGATGCTTCTCTTGCTTTTTTTTCTTCTGCAGCAGGATGGAATTCCTTGCACTACAGCAACCATGACGTCATTACACTGTTTTTAAAACAAAATGCATAAAGTGATGACCTTTTGCTTGGACTCTGCATTGTTTATGTTGCTAAGGCTTATCACCATCTTTCAGCAAAATCCAGTTTAATCCTAAACGTTTGTACAAATAATTTCTGTTCAGAATTGTCTACTGTTAGCTATCTGTGTTCTCACTGCTTATAATGCTGTACATCTCCACAACGCCTGCTATTTGCCCCTTGGATCTTCATTGTACAGAGTAGCTGTTATCTTCCTTGCTGATAGCATAACATCAATGGTACCAGTTAATAGTTGAAAACACTTCCATCATAATGGAAAATTACACTTTCCCCAGAATGACTTAGTAATTAATTAACCCCTGGGGTGCAGATACTTGCTAAGCCACCTTAAGAAAAAGTTACTATTATTGCAGAAGAGAAATTGACTCAAAGAATTTTATCTGCCTTTTAAGAACTATGTTTTCTAATACTAGCAATCTGTCTGAAACAAGCTTGCAAACCAACTGAAAAATAGGCATTTTGGAAAGAATTGCTTTTCTGACTTACTAGCTTCCTTAGCTATAGGAGCAACAAGACAACTGCTGTTAACACCATGAGAAGGAAGGGCTTGTAATAGGAGTGTGTGGAGGCAAGCAGTACAGGAGGCAATAAATATCTTTTTCTTCCCAGCAGGCCACAAGCTTTTATCTTTAAATAGTCACTTCTCAAATGGAGCTACCAACTGGCCACTTGGGAGGGAAGAAAATTAAATCGGTTTTGGTTGGTGGCAGGTGTTGGGAGGGCTGTTGGGACCATGAAGAGGCAAGGAAAGGCTGCCGTGCTCAGTGCTATTCATGTGCTTGTCAGTGAGTGGCTGGAGTGTGATTTCACTGTCCCAGCCTGGGGTGAACGGAGTGTCTGTAACTCAACTTCTGGAAGATAGAATGAAGCTCCAGAATTTAAGATTTAGTTCCTAGTAGTTTCTGAAATTGAGAAAGAGCTTTTGCTACAGAAATCCTTCCCACTTCAGGACAGGAACTCAGTAAAAGATCTGAGGAGAGGCTTCATTTAAGCCAGAAATGTTATTTGGACTTCTAGGTGGTGATCTGTTGGCATATGTGCATTTCAGACTTGACAGTTGTTTACTGAAATATCAAAATGCAGATATTTTTAATCTCCAGTGGTGCTGCTTCATTGATTTCCCCTCAGATGTACACATCTGCAGGGATGACTTCTGCATTTACACCGAGAATTTGCTGTTCATAAAAACCAGAAAAAGTTAGGCTTCTTATCCTATTCTTTTTGGCTTGTTAGCTCACTCTGCCCTCTGTCCAGAAGAAAAAACAGGTGCTGAGCTATGACAGACTTTGTAACCATGTGAAGGAAGTTGCAGGGCATGGTGCAGAAAGAACTGCTGCTTTGTATAAAATATGCTTAGAGAACAAGATTGTGATTGTATCCATGTTTATTGTGGAGAAATGCCACTGACAGTGAATAGTTGGGGGACTGAAGCAGCGTTAAAGTCCAAATTATACTTTTTTTTTTTTTTTTCCTGTTTGTAGTGAGGAAACAGGATGACACTGACAAGTGAGTGCCTTCTCTTATTCCAACTCAGTGTTAACCTTGAGGGACTACAGTATGTGTGTCTATTGATTGATGTGTGAACTCTTCTCATTCCCAATGACCTTTGTTGGGCTAAATTTTTATAGAAGTGTTAATCACAGCAGCATAAGTAAGCTAAATAAAATACCAGTTCAAATCATATTTGCTTGGGAAAGTTATGGTCTAACTGACAGACTGTAGCAAGCAGCCAGAGAACTATATGGAGGAATAACAGCTTTGCATTAAGACCACTCAGTTAACAGCTTAATGTATAGGTTGCTACTGAGTAGTGTCTGCAATTCAGCAGAAGAAAAAGTGGGAAGGCTTGAGTGAGAAGAGAATGGAATGGTGTGGTGTTTTTGAGTAGACGTGGTGTGTGCAAAAGGAATAGATTGGGAGGAGCTGCCTGTATTGGTGGGGAGAGACGTAAATGCAGGTGTAAACAAAACAATTTAGTTACTTGAAGATGAGGTGACTGGTGGATCTGACTAAATCAAATCTTTTCAACATTCACAAAAAATGACCAATCTAAGGAAGGTCAAAGTATCACTAACATTTTGTTGGTTTTAAAATACAATTTAAAAAAAAAAACTAAATATAATTATCATCTACAGTTTTTTTCACAGTGTAGCATAGGTCTTAGCAATGCTCTTAACATGTTGTGCTACACCCTGTTTTTCTGCCTCACATTCAAGTTTAAGTGTGAAAACAGAAATCCTGCAGAATCCAATCTCTTTTTACTCAAAGCAAGATGCTGTCATGATATTTATGGCATGTTGCCTCTACACCAGTACCTAGAAGTGCCTCCCACAGAGATCACCAACAATCCATAGTAGGGACCTGCTACCCCTTAGGAGGCTGTTGCTGCCAAATCTAAACTCTGTTACACACCATTTGATTTCAGTCCACTTAGCACCTTTGCCCTACAGCTGACACGCACTGGGGGTGACCTGGAAAGCTTTATGGGAACAATTTAGGTATCCACATAGGAAAAGTCAATAGAAAGCATGTTCAGCTTCCCAGTTCCCATAAGGAACTGAATTGAGTGCTGGTTTTTTCCCCAATAGCAACTCCGATAAGTAGAGAGTGTGCTCTGGTAATGGCAGAAGATAAGAGGCATTAAACTGCAAAATCTGAAGAGAGAAGGGAAAAGTAACAATTACAAAATTATGGGAGGCTGTACACCCAAAATAAAGATCCAGTTGCTTTTGTTGCATTTGAAATAAGCATCCCCCTGCCACTGCACAGGGTGAACAATGAGGGGAATGTCATGATAAGGGAAAAAAATCATGAGGGAGGGGGGAAATAATCAAGTGAACAGAAAGTCACCAGTTTATATCCCACAATCCTCTTCTTCTGTTATATTTGGTTCTCTCTTTATGGCGATATAAAGAGGAAATCCCAGAAGTTGTGTTTCATTGGAAGGAGCTGGGCAAAATGCTGTTGCTGTTGAGTCTCAGTACTACAAGTAAATCATCTCTACTGATATTTTGAATGTTTCACAACAAAACAGTAACATTTTATTTGATAACTTCCTGTGTCTGTCAGTTCAGCTGTGTTGTTGTGTATAAATTTACAAGCTGTTTTTAAATTCAGTTGAAACACAAGTAAGCAGCTCTTTACCTGTGTAAGAAATAATTACAAGTTCTTCTGTGGTCACAGGTTTTGAATGCAGTCTGGGTCCAAGAAGTATGAAGAAGAGACACCTTCTCTGCACTGGGGAATGGATCCTGTATTTTCTGCATTTGCAAGACTCTATATTAAAGATATAAAAGAAATGAAAGAATCTAAACAAGTGCCAGGTGTGTACTTGTGTACACTGATTATGATGTACACAGAATTATAATTGATTTATGTTGTGCTCTTTGACCAGGGATTGCAGAATGCTTCATGAACCAGCACCTACCAGTAAAGTAGTTTTCCAAGCCCCTAAGATGAATGATATTAGTATCTAACAGTTCTAAGAACAACAGGTTGTATGTGAAACATATGTGAAAAAATGTGTTCCTGCTAATGGTTTTCCTCCTCTCATATAGATATAGAATCCCTTTTGCATTAAGGTATGTATTTATTTTTTCTTTGTGGTAGTGCTTTATATATTCTGATAAAGTTAGTTCTAAAAATGTTGATCCTTTCTAGCCATGTGTGTTGTATCATTCTACTGTCTACATAACATTGAGAAGGATTTTATGCCCCTGTTGCAAAATTTTGATAGTTGATGACGTTGCTGAGTGTATGTTTTGCTTTCCCCCTTATATCATAAAATATATTATATATAAAACAGATAAATGTTTTGAGGTTTTGTCTGCTTAATTTAAAGATGTGATAGCTATATGATATTCTTTATACATTTAAACAACCTTACTGTAAATTCTGGCATCTGTGCTGAATCTTATGCCACACCTTTTATTTCCTAACCATTGTTGTAAATTGTATGCTTTGCAGTCTGTTTCCTGCTGGTCTTCAGCCAATATCACCCACATAGGTACATTCTCTAAAGCAGTGTGGGGCTGACCTTGAATTTCTGTTTCACTAAAAAGACTGTAAATCCACTGTAGTAAGTTTTCTACTGTAAAAAGTTTCATCACTTCAAACTGAAGATTCATAAGGTGCAAGATTATCAGGGAGGAACCCAAGGAGCCTAAAATAATGAGGAAAAGCAGTAAAACCTAAGCAGATTGCCCTTTTGGTTGTTTTGTTGCTTGTTCTTTTTCTTCTCCACAGAGACCAAGTATTTGTTTGGCTCTTGGGGTATGCTCTGCCTTGTAGGTTTTGTTATTCTTATTTTTCTTTAACAATAAGGACAGAAGCAGTGCTATTCTTGCAGAAATGAAGGACTAGTGTATCTTCTTGGCTCTTCATGCAACCATTTACATGTAAGTGGGGGCTTTGCACACTTCAAAGCCTAGTGTATATACCTCAGCATGATGGGAGTTTCTTGTCCTAAATCCATACAATGAATCAGGCTGCAGCCTGTTGTTGATGTTTATACAAGAGTGAGTGAGTAGTACTTGGAGGCCTTTTTTAAAATGTTCAGTCTCATAGTAGTGCTGGTGTGGCAAATGCATCTAATAAAAATTGTTCCTGCTTCACTTAGAAATATTTTAATTTTATAACAAAATAAAAACAAAAACAATACAAAATACAGAACAATTAAATGTCACCAGAATAGGATTGTAGTTTGGTCTTGGACATTAGTACACACACAAACAAAAATATATTTAGAATAATTCAATTTACAGATGTCAACAAACCCATATAAAAGCACAAACAGTCCTAGAAAGTACAATTCTGTCCTCTTTTTTTTACTTTTAAATTATCTGAATTTCTTTTTTCACTTTCCTTCCTGCTGTTTTACTTAAGTGAGTTGTCTTGTGCTTCTGGAACTTTTTCAGTTTTGTTATTTCTTTTCTTTTTCTTTTCCCAAGATGATCCTTCAGAAGTGGTATATGTCATGTCAAGATATCAGCCTTTAAAATAGTATGTGTGAGCTTTCTCCATTTCCTGTGCATCTGGTGTCTTGCACAACCAAGCTTGCTTGCAATCCTGTATTATTTTCCAAACAAAACTTTAAAGAATAAAATTATATTTTATAAAACAGAGATTCTGAATTTTGTTCATTCTCCTGGGGCTAGGCATGTGCCAAACCACATGTCTTTCAGTGTATCTTGTTTATTGGCAACAAACTATAGTACAACAGAAACACTAAGAAGAGCATCTTCTGGGCAGGAAAAAGGTAGGTGTTTGTTGTCAATATTTCCTGCCTTTAATGAGTTTGTTAAAGGCCAGCTGAAGCTAAGTATATGATTGGCTATAAATCAGTCATCAAGTAATGGTAATTGAGAACGAATGAGTGCAAAACAGAGTTGTCACTAGGAAGAATGGAAAGAAACACAGACTGAATGTCAGGAAAAACATCCTTAGAATGACATCTGCTAAACGGTCCAGCGACATTCCCAGGAAAAAGGTGGCATGCCGTTCACTGGGATTGTTTGTATCCTGACTGTACGGATTGCCAGGAATTTACTGTACAGAACAGTCTTGCACTCGCCCTGAGGAAGTGGACTGAATGACCTAATACCTTTTTTCTTTCCATTTTTAAGCATTAGGATTTGATGCTACAGTGACTAATCCCTTAGAACAACACAGAGGAAAGCAGTAAAACTGGCCAATTACTATCCTGCTATAAATGGTGACAAGAAGGCTGGAAAACCTCCCAGATAAAAACAGTAATTGTGTTGTCTTAGGGGCCTTGAAATGAGTGGGTGTCAAACTCGGTTGTAACACATAATCAAATCATGGAAATGAGCTTTTTCTCAGAGTTATCGTGCACCACTGCATTGTGACAACTTATCAACAAGCAAGGGAAGCTACAAATAGCATAAAAGGAGGTAATAACAGTTAAAGCAATGGCAAACAGTTCAGTGCTCAGTAATGCTGGTAAAGACATAACCAGAACGTGCCCTAGGGAGCTCTGTATCTATAGCTCCCTATACCACTGCTGTAGCTTCCTGTTGTGGTAACAGCACATTACTGTATGTGTTATTTACGGGGTAACTGGGACCTTGACTGAATGTTCTTGCTCAGAGCTTCAAATGTTTAGTATATTGCTACCAATATGAACATAATTTGCAAAAATAAGCTGGATAAATAAGAAACCATTTAGGCCTTGAAGTCATCTGATTCAACAGCTTATAAGAGTGTAAATATAATTTTGTCTTTCAAATTAGTTCAAGTAGTTTCTTGGAGACAAAGGGTCAGTTTATGGGGATGGATGGGGAACCAGTTTTTTCTGGTCCCCATCATTTGCCAGGACTCAGTTAACTAACTGGAAATGAGCATCATAGCATGTTGCCTGTTTGCACAGGGAAGAAATGGGTGTCACTGCTCCACAGTTACCCTGAAACTGACCCAGACATTCTTTTATAGAGATTTTGTAAGGTTTTGTAAATAATGATATGCACTGGGAGCCTCTCCATTGAGAGTTTCTATCACAGTGTTTATTGGTGTTCTGGTAAATTTAGTGAATGAAAAGTGGACAGACTTGCTGAAGGTTTCCTGACCAGTGACCTCAACTCTAAGATGTCAGTGATAGATGCATCCTCAAAACATTGTAGTGGATTTTTATGAGCAAAACTTCTGTTTATGAGCTGCCTAGATGATCACCTGTGATTTCTTCTGCAACTTAAGGGTTTTTGTCTTTCTTACAAGCAGAAAGTTAATTTCAGGATCATTTCAGGATGCTAGCTATGTAGGACAAGTTATTTTTGGATTTCGGCTTTTATTTTTTTTAACACTGAACATTTTTCAGACTCCCTTGCTGCAATGTTTCTCTTTCCTTTTGTAAGAATGACTTGCCATGGTGTATGGAGCCAAATGTTCCTTTCCGAGTCCCTTGAGTTATCTAGTTTTTAGAAGACAGTTATTGAACATCCCAGATGACATATTTCAGTAAAGTAGCAGTGTATGAAAACTGAAGAAAACACATAGTCTGAAAATTAGACAGCTCAGGGTGTATGTGGAGTTTATTGCCCTATTACCCTCCTGCCAGTAAACTGTAAAACTTCAATGTATGTTTATATCACTGTTTGTTAACATTTGTCAATCTCTTGAAAGGAATTACAGCATGTGGAAATCTCAGTGGTGTCAAAGTCCACTGGGCTCTGATTCCTCACTGTTTCTTGGACATGTTTTTATGTGTTATTCAAATCATCTTTAGGGATGCACAAAAATAGATTTGGAGAGATGTTTTTAGATTGTTATTTCAGAAACTGAAGTTCAATATGCTGTCCACGATGAGTGCATAATATACTCCACAATCTAAGAGGGTTGTTTCTCTGTCCCTGCCCCCAATGGCTCCTGTTCTTTTAGAAATGAAAGACAGAATTATGGTAGTTTTCCTTTTGGAGACTCTGCCTTAATCAGAAACAGCTGCATTGTGAGAACCTCAAACTGCTTCCATTGTTTTCTCTTATTTATTCTGAAGTCTGATGAAGATGTGAAAAAAACCCCAAACAAACTGAAACAACAATTCAAAACAAACTAAAAAAACAACTGATGCCTGCAGCAAGCAAACTGTTTTTCAGATCCAAATGTGCAAGAAAGCAAGAGGTTAATTAAGCTCTGACACTTTACAAAAGGAAGTGTTTGGTATTGTAAATATAGGTGATAATTCTTCCTTCAAATGTTCCCAGTCTTTACTGATCCAGGGAAGTTCTACATGACTTAGATAATATAATTTAAGATATATTAAATATGTAAGAAAGTAAGGTTTTTTCCTGACAAATGTGACTAGGATTGGATGTTGAAATAAATAGTTTCACTGATCTGCAATTTTCTATTTCTAGGTATATTCTTTTATAATGGGCATCCTGTAAGACAGGTGGATGTTGTAGGGACAGTGGTTCAAACAAAGGAGCGAGATGCCTTTTATAACTATGGAGGTAAGAAAATAATTTTTCTTCTTGTACTTACCAACCTTTTAGTCCTAGTTATCAGTAGAATTTAAAAATTGCTGTATTTGATCACTGTCCTTTCAAGAAATTTGTTCTTCCCCTAATGTATATCTGCTGTTCAGATTACTCAGCAAACTAAGGGAAGTTACATTTGTCTCCACTTCAAAAGTAGAGAAACAAATAGTTGAAACAATAATTGATTCATTTGAAGTCATCTAGCAAATCTTAATTTTTGTTATTGCTTTTCCACTGTACTGCATTATCTTCCTCTCATATATTTATACAGTTCCTTTGTTCAGGTATAAACAGACTTAATAGTGCCTGCAAGTGGGAAGTCACTTCTTCCTTTTTGGAACCTTAGAAAGCCCTTCTGATTTTTTTAATGTTTTGTTGGATCTTGGAGTCAGCTCTTAAAAGCAGTCAGGAACTCATTTATATTTAGATGTGTAAGAGTATCAGCAAATCTGACTCAAGCATTATAGGGTACCAGTCTTTGCCAACACCAGATGGGAGTTGTCTCTTCCCTATTACTTTTCCCAGTATTTTATTAACATGGAAACATCTGATTGTCATTTTGTTCAGCTGTCTTTTTCATGTGGAGAAAAAGCAGAGTGGAGTAGTGGTGATGTGGCAAGTTTCAAAACTTGGAGAAGGTCATCTCATAGTAGGAACGGGGAGCCAAATGCTATTAAAGCACTTAAAGGACTCGCATGCAGTGTCTTCCTCAGCCATGGGTTTCCACCTGGTGGATGTATGTCATGGAGTGCCTCTTTCTACTCAATTTCCTCACTTACAAAATTGAAGCAGCTGTAGTTCCCTGTCTCACAGAAGTATTGTGAGGATATAGTTGAAAACTTAACCAGGTCCCAGCTTCCACAATACCTACACTTGCATCATGCTGCTGCAGAATTGTATTAACTGCTAGCACATACAGCATGCCCTGCGCTGGGTGCAGCTGCTTGGAGTTGACTCTGTGCCCTATAGAAATGTCCCTGCAAGTTTCTGTGTGGATATTTTCCAGATTTTTTTGAAGTCTAATTTCTGCTTGTTTGTTATTACCTTGCTATTATGCTAAAGATCAAGTTGACAGTAAATCTTATGAAGCACAAGAGTTTCTGGTACTTGATGGTAGCACAGGCTCAACAAGCACCCAAGTTAAGGGGTGGAGACGTAATTGATGATGCAATGAAGTGATGAAACATAAATTGAACGCCAGCTATTATTCTTTTGTTACTTTAGTATGCAAATTAATTTATTAGTTTATGAGAACAGAGGAAGACAGGATCAAAATTACCATGGCATAAATAGGCTAGGGTTTCCCACACTGCTCTATTGATTCAAATGTAAACTTTCTGGAAATGTTTGACTGGGGCAGAAAATGGAAAAAAAAAAAAAGACACTGCAGAGTTGTGGACTTAAGGCCTTAGTGTTAGCTTAGTGTTAGATCAGGTGACCTCTAAGTATAGCTCTCAGTGAGCCTGGCTTCCTGCTGTCCTTTCACATCCAACTCCACTCTTTGTTCCAGCAGTTCCTGGTTTGAACTTCCGGGCTACCTGCCAGGATGCCCCTCCCCATCCTGCCCTCCCTTTCAAGCAGGCTGACTCCGCCAGCGCAAAACTGTAACTTCTTAGAGAGTTTCCTGCTTGTAACTTCTTGCATCTCTCGGCCCAACAGTCTGGTTGGTGAGTCACAGGGCCGGCGTTGCATCAGTTTTGCCGAGTGCTGCTGAGTACTTGCTCACTTTCCATCTGCTCAGAAGTGACTTACAAAGCAATTCTCCCTTTGTACTTTTATCTCATAGAGAACTGAAATAGCTTTGTGTCACTGCCACTGTCTGCCCACCCCCCCCATTTCCTATCTGTCTACTTCAGAATGCACAATCTTATTTTAAGAGAATCTTAGGCCCTCTCTGTGCTGGAAAAAAACAGAGCCGGAACTGGTAACAAAATAGTAATTGTAAAAGAGAGTGGATTTACTCTTTCCTGGCAAAAAATAAAATTAAAAAAATGACATGTTATGTAAAATCTGATTTTGACATTTTGATTTGTTTGCTTACCACTGTTATTATGATCAATTAGGAGAAAGGTATCTAATTAAAGTGTCGCTTTGAACAAGCTCATATTTTAGCTAATATACCCTTATGACCTTTTTTTTTTTTTTTTTTTTACTTTTTAACAAAACAAAACATTATATGTGGTTTTACTTATACTCCTGACCTGTTTTGAGAGTTTGAAGGGCACTTATCTTAAGAACAAGTGGAAAAAAAAATTTCACTGAGATCACAATTATATTGCATACTCTATGAAGACAGTTTTTGTTATAAAGGATTAAAAATTAACAAAATTATCTCCTTTACCAGGGAGTTTTGAGAGTACTACCCTTCCGATAGCTCATGTGAGAGTCAAAAAAACCCCAGACAAACAAACACAAGAAACCCAACCCAGAATAAACAACAAAAAAACCCAGAAAATAACCCCCCAAAACCACCAAACAAACAGAAATTTTAACTTGGGGAGATGAGGAAGGGTGGCACAGGGAGTAGAGGAAGTTTTCAAAAGCTTGTAGACCCCTTGAGTGCATTCAAAATAGATTAACAGTCTCCTGTCTAATTAGAATACAATTGCAAGAGTTCTCATTCATCTGTGCTTAGGAATTATTTGTCTTTGTGCTCAAAGCTTTCCTTTATGAAGTGGGAAAACTTTGTTTTAGAGTCTTGCTCTACTAGCAGATTTCCTGTGTGGTCAAGAACAGGTCAATCTCTCTAGTATTCCATTTTCGGATTTTACGTTGATGGAGTCTGGCCCTCTAATCCTTTAGTCTTGTTTGCTTGGTTTCTAAGCCTTTCTTAGGAAGTTTCTGTCATGGTTAGTCCAACAGCCAGCTGCAGGCTGGAAAATCTAGAAGCTGCAGTAACGGAATACTGAAATGTTTATCAGCCCTGCTTCTTACTGAAATTGGTGACTTGGATGAAAAGCTTGTTATGGTACATGGGGGCTCTGACTCCTACTAAAATAGTTGCTTTTTGTCTGTACCAAGGAGAGGAAATCCTACCAGCTAGATCCTTATCAATGCTCTGGTACAAAATTAAAGCTGCTGAAGTAGCTGCAGACACAGCAGCTCAAAAGGGGGATAGCAATGAGGTGACCATACTTTTGTGATGGAGTTTGTAATTGCCTGCATCCTAGAAGTGCTGTATTTATGCTATTAGGAATGTGCAGCTAAACCACTGGGAAACAGGAAGGCAAGACAATGATTTGAAATTGGACCCCCCAGGTAGAGAGATTGTTTACAAACGTGTGAGACAATGCAAAGGCATTTTGCTTTGATGCTCTGGTTCCCAGAGGAAACAACTGCAGGTACCAGTAAGTACATTCCTGATAAACATTGCTGTTACTTTTATAATCATGGAGCTAGTTTAAGAAGTAGAATTCCAGCTTGTGATGAGTGGAAGCTCAAGCTCGGAGATTCAAGGAGACAGGTGCTTGGAGCATTAGCTGAAGTG
The DNA here is from genome assembly GCF_003957555.1 of Calypte anna. NCBI lineage: Eukaryota > Metazoa > Chordata > Aves > Apodiformes > Trochilidae > Calypte > Calypte anna. The sequence goes on along the minus strand of NC_044252.1, from coordinate 23,356,420 downwards.
GAAATGTGATTCTTGCTGTGGTTTGACAAATATTTAGTGTCTTTTTATAGTGTTTGGACATGCCATCAGTATGCTGTCTCTTAATCTATGGAACAGCTGATTCTTCTATTTTTTGTTGTTGTTGTTTTCTTTGGGTTTTGTCTTTTTCTGCTGTTTCTGACAATGCAGTGCCTGTGGCACAAATTGCAAAACTTTTGATCAGGTTCTAGTAAAACAGGAAAAGCTAGACAGCCCCTGTGCTCAGGAAAAGGTGTTAAGCTTTTTTTGGCAGCGGAAGTGGCTTGCATGCCACCACTACATGTACTTTAAGTTGGGAATTCCTGGCCTAGAGCAGAACCACAAGCATGTTCTGTCCTTTGTCCTTCCTGGCTAGAGGAGTTGCTTTTCTGTTCCCTGGAACATCTTATTGTACAAGGAAGGCCAGCAGACTTTGTGCACAACATTAGCATGGGAACCAATAGAGCTGGAAGTAGCAGCTCTCCCAGTCTATTCACCTGACTGTACTCCCCAGTGTTGCAGAGCTACTTATTCACTGTTACAGTAATGCTTCTGGGTTTTTTGCCTGTCTTTAAATTTGTCTGGCTTCATCTTTCAACACCAATTCTTCTTCTGACATTGTTAATGAGATTAAGACCCTTTGCCATCCAATATATGTACTGAGCTAATTTAGTGCTTGATCTTGTTTAGAGACTATATATTTTACTTTGCTGACTATGCACATAAGCATGGTACCTGGTGCTAAGCTACTTCCACTACTGTATTGACTGTGGAGGTTATTTCAGTAGTATAAGTAGGGGTAAAACACCTGCTTTCTCTTTCAGATGGATTGGAATTAGATATCTCCTCAGCAGTTGTCTCTCTACATATCTTATGTATCTTTACCTCGTGGAACATCACTACCTGCTTTCTTACTCTGTAATCCTTGCAACTTTTTTTTTAACAGTGGATGATAGTACTGGAGTTATAAATTGTCTCTGCTGGAAAAATCCCATGGTAGCAGAAACATCTTTATCAGGTAATTTATCAATAAGTAATCCTTCTTTTGACTGTTTTTGCTTATGTAATTTACTAAATGATAAAACATTTTGGCAATTTCATGTTACTTTTTGTGTTGTGTCCAATGGTGATGCCAACCAACTACATTGTGACTTATGCCTTTGCCTTCTCTGAGTAATATGGTATTGTAGTTCTGTGCTGTTACATCATTCAGAGAATCCTCTTATTACAGTTCTTTTTGTGAGATCATCTAATGAGGAACTAGTCTAGAAATCTGCCACATGCCACAGCTTGTTTCTGAGATAAATTAATTGACCAGCAACCTGCTTTACGTTCCCCACCCTTGTGATGCAGTGGTTTCAGGATTCATATTTGTTTGCAGTTGTATTCTCCTCCTGCTCAGTTTAAAACACAGTGGGAGGACACAGCAGTCTTCTACAATTTGAGAAAGTTCTAAATGTGCAGAAATTGTGCATTTTAAATTAATCTATTATGGCACTCAGCAACAGAACAATTCACTAGCTGGCTTTCTCTTTGCTTTTTCCCCCCAAGATTTCTCAGACATCAAAATTTGGAATATGTTCTACTTTGGACCTTCTTGAAAACTCATGTAGTAGACTGACAATCCTGATAGGAAGCAGATCAAATCCTACGGAAAGAATTGCTACCACTGTTAGGGCTACATACCCACAGAATGGGGAAAGGAAAGCTCAATGTGAAAGTTAAAAGCTGATGTCTGTGGAACAAGCCCATATGTACAGACAGATAATTTATGCTTACTTATACTTAACAATGATATAACAAGTGGTATAAATGATTTCAACTGGAATCTAAAAGACAGTTCTCACTTTTAGGGAGATGATATTGGGGCATGGCTTTTCAAAAAAAAATCAAGGGCCCACAATCAGATCAGTTTTTTTGTGAGGATCTGAAATTTATGAAAAGAATTGCATGAAATACTGCTTCAAATATAATGAGGATTTAGAATGCTTGTTTCATTCAGGCTTGTGCTCTTTTTTCATGTACATCAGTTGTGCTTGAATAGATGCTGTTATTAGTGAAACATAATTATTTTGTACCTGCTAAAGAAAACAGCTCCTAGGGGGCACAGGAAACTTTCTTCCAAACTTTTGTAATTGTGATCAGGAATAATTAGATCATTAATCAGATTTTAAGTTATGAAGAATCTACTCTCCTGCAAAGGTGTGTTACGTAAATGTGAAACTGTCAAGTTGCATTCACCTCAGTTGCATTCACCAGATTGCATCTCATGAATACATTGGCCCCACATCAGATGACTCATTCTTCTTTAATATAAAAAGTTCTGCTGACCTTTCTTCTCCCCTCTCATCCATCTTAGATTGACAAAATAAAAAAAATAGCAAAACCCAGTTAAAATTAATGTTTCAATTTTGCAGCCCATCTGTGACATTTTCAGTGGTAAACCAGTATTTCCTCCCTTTCACACTTTCCCCAGGTGAATGATTTAAATAAATATAATAATGTAAACTAGCACTGTCACCCAAAAGTTTAGTTACCCAGGACATGTGCCTGGGACCTTACCCCTTTTTTAGTAATGTGAGTCCTGTGATGCTTAGGTTTTTGAATGAATGCAAAGGGACAGTCCTCTTGACCTAATACCTGATCTTCTTTACCCGCCTACAGGTCGTCCAAGCACTCCCAGCAGTCTTACTGTGCTTGAACAGATGAAGAAACTCCAAGGGTTGGTGAGCCAGAAAACCAAGCTGGAGATTGGGGATATTGTCAGGGTCAGAGGTCACATCCGAACCTACAGGCAAGAAAGAGAAATTCAGGCTTCATGTTTTTGTGAGTGTTATGGATCTAACATAAGTAACTTAGTTGTCTGAATTTGTGATATCTAAGATGCATGTGATCCATTAAATAATTACCACTTTATTTTCTGGCAAGTCATTTTTCTAAAGAGATTTTCATCCAGATGTCTTTATTTCAATTTTAGCAATGGAACATTAGAATACACACTACATAATGACTGGGGTTGGTTGCCTGTGAATGATGCATTCCTGGAAAATCTATAAAAGACAAGTAGCATGCATACCAGAATGCTATGTAGGTTCTGTGGCTGGGTGTCTGGGAGAATGAGTTCATCTTCAGTTCCCTGTGCTGAAGCTGAATAGCCAAAGCTCAAAGAAGAGAGTTGGTGACTTCTTACTTTATGTTTCAATAGCATTAGCTGCTCTTGTTGCAGCCTGCATGCTCCATTCCACCAGCACAGGCAGCACAGGGACACATTGTACCACTGAGGCCCAAGCTCTGATAAATTCTCTGGTTCTGCAGAATGGCTGAGGTATTCTTCAACTCCCATCACTCAGGCACAGATCTGCAGGTGCTGCTTCTGTATCTGATCACTCTTTGGGCAGCTGCAGGGTTCTGCAGCCCAATGTTTATACCTTTGAAGCTTCCACTTATATAATGTCTTTTCTCTTCCTCGGCTGTGCTATTGTGTAATAGTTGGTTCTCCCCAGTGAAATCTTCCAGAAACAATGCTAAAATTATTCCTTTGGTGGAGGGAAGCCTGTCTTTTAAAAACTCTGTGTACGTCAGATTAAAAGTCTAAATTTTTCAGCTCTAGCCAAAATCAGAGGGGATTTAACTGTCCTTTCCAGACAAAAGATTTATGAACATATAACCCATTCAAAGGCTGGTAATAATACCATTGTTTCATTAAAAGAGAGTCATGCAATTCAGGTAGCCTCTAAATTGCTTTCACTTTGGCCTAAATAAAATGCTTTACTATGTGTTAACTTCATCTAATGCATAAAGACTGCTGAAAGGTGAAATAGAGAACATAAATTCCCATTGAAGAAGTTGTCAGATAAATGTGTTAATCTACAGTGCACCACAACAGGTGGTTGTTTACCTCCTTCTAAACTGCAGAAGTTGGAGTGGCCTTTATGGGTTTGTTTTTTTGTTTGTTTTGGTTTTGTTTTTTTAATAACATAACAGCAAACAAATTTTTCCAGAATAATACTGGTGTGTGAAGCTCTGTTGTGATGCCTCAGGCTTACTTGCTTAGAAGATTGGTATGGCAGTCTGGGCCAAGTATGTGTGTTCTTTTTCTGCTCCAGACAAAGTGGATGATCCTGTGTGTGATGTTCAGATTTCAAGAATGCTGGAGCTCCCCTGTCTGTATAGAGAAGTTTATGATAAATATTTTCAAGGTCCTGAGGAGGGACAGAGGTAAATGCAGTATCTAGACTGTTCCTGGGGCAAAGTGTGGGATTTTATATCGTTTGTGTTATTATGATAACTGAGCAGAAAGATAAAACAGGGCCTACCTGTGATTTAGACTTGAGCATATAGTAGCAACCTGCTTTTCTTACAAATAGTTGATGATCCAGACATAGGAGATACCTGTCCATAATCTGAGTATCAGGAAGGTAGCAAAATAATGTCTGCAGATCTCTTGGATCTAGTAAAGAAAATTGGGTTTTGGAGCAAGATCTGGGGGTGAGATCAATGGTTTAGATGTAGTGTCCTCACCTTATTTTGTTTTATGTATATGGATAAGGAGCTATTCAAAATGCTCTCAGCTTCTGCTGGCCACGTCATCATCAAATCACAAATTACCTCAATAAATCGAGTTAAATATCAATTCCTGAATTCAGTTTGAGGGTACCTGGATGCTTATTGACAGGTCTGATGCATGTAGTATGGTTTCAGACACTGCAGGTTTTAAAATTACAACACTGTTACAGCAAGTTATTGAAGAGGAACAGTATGTTTATTGCATATAAAAATTGTCTGTTTAATTAAGGGTTTAAATTGATTTAAATTGATACTTTTTAAGGACTGTAAAATACTTTTTTTATCTTTGAAAACCTGTCTAGAAGGCTAACTTTCAGTAATTGTTCTAAAAAATATTAATAGTTATTTCTCGCCTTTTTGACGTGTTCTATGTATTCTTGTAGTGGCCTGAAGCACCAGAATTTCTCAGTTAATGTGCTACATGAGAAAGTGGAAAGTTTTCTATTAGAAAACAAAATTCAGACCTTTTACCAGCAGGAGTTGGAAACAATTGATGCTCTGGTGTCTCTTGCTAGTGTGCATCTACCCAGCCATAGCTTTCAGGAGGTGAGTGAATGTAACTGTTTCAGTTTTTTAGAGGGGGAAATAACACCATATACTTTTTTAAAGCATGAACAACCAGATAAGAGACTGGTACTTTCAGAGGCTTTAAAACCCACCAATAGTTTGGCTTTATGCATTAATTATTTACAGAGCTTGAGGAAACCTTGTCACTTAAGACATGAAACCTGGAAGTCCAAAAAAGTCATATGAGAAAATTCTGTTGTTAAAGGTAGACTTGCACTGGGGTTGCGTAACCTTACAGTCTACAACAGGCATTTATGTTTATAGATCTGTAGATAGTGGCAGTATCACAAAAGGAGATCCCCTTAAGGTGCTTGAGCTGTTTGGGACACATGTTTGAGATTCTGAATTTGATCAGGAAAAGGGCAGCACAAAGTCTTTTGTTTCTCATTTGAAGCTCAATATATTAATACAGATGTCATTTTTCCAAAGACGATTACAATGAATGGATGGACAGTTCTTTCTGCTGCACATTTCTGTTATTGGAAATCCTTAGCTGTGAAAGGCCACAATTGAAAGAATCAGAAGGTGGGATTTAACTGAAATCAGTTGACATGCAGACACACATAACCAAACCATTAAACTTTCCAGTGAGATAATATGCTCTTGACCAACTGCAGAATATGAAATAGAAAAAAAAAAAACAACCAACCAGCCAAATAAAAAAAACCCAGAAAAAAACATTTTGTAAAATTACTCTGTTATTCAGATAAATTACAAACCAGATTCTCAAATGATATGAAGTAGTATATGCCTATGTAGTAGCAGAGTTATGGCTTTTATCATGTTACCAATAGCAACCAAAACTTAAACTAGAGCATTGTGACTCGTTTACTTTGAGTTTCTGTAGAGAAATAAGTCCATGGCATTTGTTTTCACTTTCTGATTATGATATGCACTATTGATTTAAGTGCTATGTTATGTTAATGCCTGATTAATGTTTAAAAAACAAACAAAACCAACACTAAATGAGGTCAAACAATAATAACAGGACTACTGTCATGTTTGATTGAAAAGTTTGATATTAGAATATCCAATATGGGACAGGGTATTTTTTCTGAGCTAGCTAGAACAGTATTAAAAGTTCTTATTCTCTACAGATAGTGGTTATTTTGACTAATACTGGGAACTTTCATCTTTGAAATTTTAGCATTTAGACAAAGAATAAGAGGAAGAACTTCCAAATCCATCTGAAATAGGAGCTGGTACAGAACTAATATAGAAAGGCAGTAGAGGAAAAAACAAACACACAAAAACAATATAGCATCAGTCATAAGGAGCTATCATAATAATGAATAGTTGCTCCTGACCCTGAGGTAAGGGTGTGAGTGTATGTCCCTGGAATCTGGGCATACAGATGTTTATTTAGAAATTACAGTTCTCCCTGTTGCTCTTCGGTATTAATTCCTTGCAAAGAGGCTTATATCTCTTTGCGTAAGAAAGAACCTGCAGTTGTCAAGCAACTGAAATGCCTTAAGAGGGGTGCCTAGTAATGCTCTGGAAATGCATTTCATTGTTCCTCTGCTCTGTCTCTTGAAGGTGTCACTTCTCATACTTGTCAATGAGTCAAGTACTCAGTTTGATCCACAAAAATAAGTGTAATAGATCTGCTATCTGTCCCTTTTCCTTTCTTTCCCTCTTTGTAGACTTGTGTCAAACCAAAAGCATAAAAAGTGCTCCTATTGTTGAATAATGATATTTCATGCCTATTTGGAAAGACAGGAGCTAGATGAGTGGACCAAAGTAATTAGACCACTCCACAATATACACACTTGTTCACTTGTTGCAGTTTTCCTGGATGTGAAAAAATGAGTTATTTGAATGTATAATTTTCTTCCCCTGATCTCGGTGTTCTAGAGCACACTTGCTATTAAACTCCTTTCTTGCCTTACTTTCTTTCCCTGTAATCCTAGGAGATGTGATACCTCCATCTCTTTCTCAACTTTTAAAGTACTTGCACAGTGTTCCTCATAGTGGACGGATTATATTCCCCAGGGAATATTTTCACCAGGGAGGTGGTGAGCTGCCGAGCTGCTATGGAGTCACTGGCAGTGGAGCAGAGCAGGAAGTGAAGGTTGGAGGAGGTAGCTGAGACAGCTCAAGGTACATCCCTGTACCTTTTCAGCATTTCTGTACCTGACCCTTCTCCACATCCCATGAATGTCCTACAATACCTAGTTCCAGTCCTAATGTCTCCCCAGGGAGAAGTCTTCTGGCTTTCTAAAGTTCATTTCCCTCTAGCAGATGCCCATGTCAAAACTCAAATCATGACCTATGCAGAAACGTGTTAGGAAACATTTCATCTTACAGTCTACAGAGGATGGGTAAGAAAATTAGACAGCTTGTTGTTTTTAAAAGTAATTAAAAATTAACAAATCTGTTACAATTTTTAAAACCAGGGGAGCTTTATATCTTGTAATTAATTCCTTGTCTATCCTTAAGGTGTAGCCTTTCCCTTAAATTGCTTTTGAGACTAGAGGGGTGAGTACCACAAAAAAGACTATAAGCAAAAAACCCCAGAAAAAGTTATCTTGTGCTTAGAGAACCTAAAGGGTGTAACTTGCTGGACTTAGGCAATTGGCAAATGGACAAGCCTTTGGCTCCTTTTTAAAAAGAAAATTACATGTGAAATTCATCCATCCAGTTTCTCAACTGGATTGAATTTGACTTGCAACCAGCCAGTCCTGATTTACCATTTTTATGTACATCTTCTGTGCATAAACTATAATGTGTGCTGTTTTAGTATTACCCTTCCAGTTTGTATATGTCAGTAGATTGCTCACATAACTTCAGTTGTGTTTTTCAGACCTGGCTGTTTTTGCTTCTTTTGATTTAGAGTATTATCTCAAGGTCAGCAATAAAAAGTAATTAAAGCAGGGAGTTTTACAATGTTGGTCATACTTATATACCCTATACATTGTACAGTAGTTATAGTGAATTATACATTCTTGATGGTATGTACTTGTCTTCCTGCCTCTTGAGGAAGCTTTACTGATACTTTAAATAGGTATATTGCAAGCTTATTATAGGACTTCAGGACTGACATGCCCAGAATCACTATTACTGAAATTGTCACCTGTCTAAACCAAGGATTACATTGCATGAGAAATTGCAAAGGGCAGTTTCCATGAGTAGAATCTCGTGTGTGGTTATACCAGGAAACTTTAGCACCATCAGGGTGTGTTGTGAGTCATAATGAGCCAAAGGTTACATACTTTCAGCGTTTGAACAGACTCCCTAATTCCTGTAACACTTCATTCTTTGACCTATTATTGATTATACAGAGAATTTGTCTTGTTTTAAAGATCCAAGATTAACTGGATACACAGCACCAGCCCACTAAGCTGTGTGAGACCCGTCAGATGGAATATATTGATTAAAATGCCAACTTAATTCTGCAGACATGTATTCTTCTCTTGCCTTTGCTACAAAGTGTTTGGTCTTGGGAGGGAGGGTAAAATGATAAAATTGTTATTTAATGGTTGCTTTTCCCTCCTGGTCAGCTGAAAGGGAGGGGAGAGGTAAGGTTAGCAAAAGTGATTAATTATTTTTTATGCTTGTCATTGGAATGTACAGCTTCATTTATCTGAAAAGAACCAGGAGAGGGTGAGAACCCCTGCTATTAGTGCTTCATGGCAGATGAGATTGTGCACCCTGAAAGTAAGGCATGCCAAAGCACTTTTTTTGCAAAACGAGGTGTGAACATTGTGAAAGGTAAATTCAAAATCCAGATTTAAATCTTTCTGATGCTTTGGATCAGCCATTAAAGTGCTTAATATCTGTATTTCTCAGATGAAAAGCTTTGTAAAAATAAAGTGGTGGCTAATAAGCTGTGACTCAGAAGAAACTACCTTAACAGCTACAATACATCTTTGTTAAAATGCAAGCGTTTTTTAATCTCCTACTGAAATCAAACCAGGGATGTGAAGTCATACAGGGTTTCATAGTCCTAGATTTCTTCTCTCTGTGTATAGACCTGTGTTCAGTATCCTATAGATTCTGCTCAGTAGACTAAATCACAAGCTTAGGGAAGTATATTGGCTTGGAAGGGGATAAAAGTTCAGGGGAAATGAGAGCCTAGTTTTGCATAAAAAAAAGTGGTAAGGGATTGGGAAGAGGTTGACTTACAAATTTGCAGAATGCGATGCTGAAGAAGTTTTGGGTGGACCATAAGAACTGATAAAGTAATTTTAGATTGTGTTCACAAAGAATCTCCTTAACTGTTGCTTTACTTGGTGGGATGGGGAGCAGGAAGCATGTTCTAGAGCACCCTAGGAAAAAAACCCAAACCTGTCCCTCCTGACCCTCTCCTGCCACTTCAGGTTTAATATTAAGATCTTGAAGAGTGCAAGAGCCCTCATTTGTTGTTCAAGAACAGTTGTGCCATGGAGCCCTTTCCCTTGTACTCTGCAGTATGTCTGAGAGGGTGCTGATATGTAGCAGCTGCTTACTTATTTTCTTGCTCCCAAGCCTGCCTCTGCCTTCATTCTGTCAATCCCTTGATTTGCATTCTTAGTGATTCTGTTTCAGTATCCTTCCAGGCTGAGCTGTGTGTCAGTTCCCACAGAGTCTGTTTTTAATTATCTCCCTTCTCTGACAGGATCTCAGTGTTAAGCCAAACTGAATAATTATGCTTTTTTGGTGATATTTTTATCTCTTTTCCCCCAAAATGTTTGCTTTCACATTAAAAATTGATCGGAGTCTTGTTGCTTTGCTAGCAGCTTCTTAGATTATTCAGGATTTATTACTGCCTTTGAATGAGAAGCAAAGCCTCTACATATGGCTATGAGAATGTGCTTTTCCATTAGACAGTATTCACTCTTCACCTTTCCTGCTATGTTTTATGTTTGTTACTTCAGTTCATCAGAAAAGGCACTATGAAGAAAAATATGGTAGTGGTATTAATCCTGTCACAAGAATGGTGTCCAGATGTACAGTCAAGTCTGTAGTTAGAAGCAGTGTCTGTTGTTATCCAAACTGATGTGGTGGACAGGGGGACAGATGAAAATCAGAGCACTGCCTTTCAGTCTAGAACAGCAGCAGGAAACTGAACTGAATAAAAAAGAGAATTAAAGCCATTGTTCTGTGTTAATTGTAGTGAAGTACTAAGCAAGTATTTTTTACTATTTTTGAGGATAGTTTGCTGCTGTGGGGCAGAGAGAGAGAGAGAGATGTGATTATGGCCTGTTGAAATACTGAGGAATAGCTGGAAGAAGGGGATGGAGAAACTTAGGATGCATGCTAGTGATAATATCCCTGTTGGATCTCTGAACGATTTGCAGTTAAGCATGTTGGCTTCCAGGCTTAGAAGCATTCAAAGTTTCACCTGAGACTTCAAATAGATCAAATAAACATTTTGTGAAGAGATACTCTTCCATTGCTAATGTCATGTCTATTTCACTTATTTGTGTGAATTTGTTCTGGTACATGGTAGTTGCCTGTTTCACTGGCATCTGGCAAGTGAAGTATGATAGAGGAAATCTGATACTTTTGTTGAGGATTGGATTGGGAGTATTTACAGCAATAGTTGAAGAAATGGCTTGGTAAATCTGGCTTTGGTTGCTCTGGTGGTGTTCTAGTTATCACATGTTGGTTTAGGGGAAGCAGTACAGCTCTATTCTCAAAGAAAACCACAGGGAGCAGAGTATGCTCCCAGTAGATTAGGAAACAACAGCTGGGGAATTGAAGCATTCTGTGTAGATAAATAGGAAGCTGAAGGACATAGTAGAATAGGTAGAGATGGAGAAGAGTAAATTGTGGTCTTGCTCTTATCTACTCATGCTTTCTTTTCTGCACAACTGATTATTTCTTTCTGCTTCCCTAGCTGACATTCCACTATCTTTGCTCTACTTCCAAGCAAACCCTACTTTTACCTGATTTTTTTTTTCTCTTTCTACTCTGTTAGAGGTGTCCCAAACACAGAACCCTTTGTGCTAAGTAACCTCCTCAGCTGTGGACTTCCAGGCACATTGTTCTCTTTCACAAGATATTTGTTTCCCCCCTTCCTCAAAGCTTCCCCTCCTTTCTTCCTTTATCTCATGTATCTTCTTTCCTGCTCTTTATCCTTCATTGTTTCCCGTTATGCTGCAGAGAAACTCTTGAGAACATGACCAGAATGCATGTAAAAATTTGGAAATTAAGGGGACAAAACCCAAATACTGTTCTTTCCCGTTTCTTCCTTTTCCATGGACACTCCCTCATTTTCAAATCAAAAGATGGGAATACAGTCCACAGCACTTGGATTCCTCTTGAATATCACCTTACTGATATATCTATCTTCCTATTCTTATTACCAGGAAGACTCTGAATATGAGCAAAACTTGATTAGCTAAACAGTCAGATGCTCTGCAAGCATCACAAACCTATTCAAAAAGAGAGTTGTCAGTACATAATCAAATAGCTGCTAGATACAAAGAAGGAAGATTGTGGTGCCTTAAGAACAGCACATTCTTCTGGTTTTAAGGTTTTTGGTTTTTTTGTTTTTTTTTAAATCTGGGGGATGTTGGTCAGTTCATACATAACAGAGATGATTTGTGAATTAATAAATGAAGAAAAATATGTAACATAATCACCTGAAGCCCATTTGCTCTTGAAAGCACCTTGAACATTTGCTGGCAATGTTTCTTGAACTGAGATTTCTCACCATCTGCTTTATTCTTTCCTTTTAATCCAGGTGAAGTCAAAAAGTGACTCCAGTTCCAAAAGGATCCACAGTCTTTTTAAGGAAGCAATAAGGAAGCTACAAGAAAAAGGCATAGTTTTCAAAAAACCTAGTAGCTCCAAGGACTTATACCATGTAAGGAACTGAGCTGTGGTTGCAAACAGGTTTATGGGTATGACTTTTATGGTCAGTAGAAACTGTGGAAATAATTCAGAAAGAGAAGCTGAACATCCAAGTCCTGTCTGTTTACTCAAAAGTCTGATCTGCAGCTTCCTTTACTGTTGCTCTTACTTCTGTATCACTCACCAAGTTGTTCTTAGCACCAGACTTAAGCACTGCTGCTGTTCCAAGTGCAGTCTGTGTTCACTGATGCCAGGCTGTGCTGACACAGCTGAAGCTGCTGAAGGTTGGGACCTGGGATGGTCCTCTTTATCAAAGTGAGTTGAAAGTTGGTGTTCTACTGGGTCAGTCATCCTTCTTGATGTTCAGTTCTGGTATATCGTATCTTCACCTAACTCATGGATGCTGCTAATGGTAGTAAAAATAATAACTGAATATTTAACATTAGGAATCATGGTGGCAATGTATAATGCAGGCTGTGGTTATGACGGTGTTAGTTTGGAATAAATCATGGCCTTGGATTGCTTTTCAAAAGTCATGCCATCTACTGTGAAATAGACCGTTATAAATAGCCAGTTTCTTCTGTTTTCTCTAGGTAACTGACCATGATAAGGAGCTCCTTAAAGTGACCCTTGATGTGATTAAAGAAGACTGTCGAAAACCCAGGCGTAAGTAGCAGTGTCATCAGGGCTCTGATAAGTTGGTGTGATATATTGATGACAATACCTTTTCCTGCTGCTGGATTGGATATGCTTCCTGTCCTTACCTGTGAACTCAGAGCAAATTTGCTGGTGTAGTTAACTGGTATAGCTAAAAGTGGGAGTGAAAGAGCAGCTTCCTGTAAATATGGAGAGAGAAAGAGCAGGTGTGCCCAGCGGGAAGCAAATCTCTCAGATCTGAAATGGGCAGCCATTATCTTAGATCTGTATATTTGAGAATACTTAGATTTTGGGAGGAACCAAATCAACACAGTTAGGTCAGCACCTACCTAGGTCAGCACCTAGTTGCTTTGTACTCTAGGTAAGCAGCAAATCTTACTAGTACAGTTTCTACAGGGAAGTTGACACAGCAGTGTGAAAGTTGAAATACCCGCCTCTACTAAGTCAACAATAAAACTTGTTTAAGTCAGTAGGATATCTCTGTGGATTTTAAGTGCAGCCAGTTGTTCTTTGCAGGCAGGCATTTCAGTCTAATAAAATGAGCTTCTTTTCAAATAATGTACCTTGTGTGGCTTCTGAGTTATCCCTGTCTCTCAAGCCTATTGTGTCTTATTGCCATAGTGATAGCTTGTGCTTGACTTTAAGGTCTGCTAATTAAAGAGGTACATTGCTACAGAGTTTCTTCCAATTAATTGGGCAGGATGTATCAGCAGGGATCACTTGCTGCTGGAGTGCTGCTATTTGTTGGGTAGAACGCACTATAGAATAAATGACTGACTAGAACATAAAGCATATAATAAATCACACATCTTTACTATCATAACTACAATAGTGCTTGTAGGACCTGAGACATGATGGTTATCCTGCACTAAAAAAAAAGCCCAAAAAACTAAGTGAAGTATTCTCTTTTGAGTTTTCAGCTGGCTACGTCAAGCAGTCGTACAATTGTAGACCAAATTTTTAGGTGTAGATAAAAGTTGTGTACCTCTGGGAGATGGAGGGAGTAGATGTTACTGGGCATACAGGTGAAGATAGGTTCATTTACTTGAGGTTGTTTCAGTGCAACAAGCCACCATACCACACTGTCTTGTAATGAGTTAAGAAATTTCCTCTTGTAAAAAACAATCAGTCCTCTGCTTGTTTCATGCATCAGCTAGTTCTCCTAGAAATCTTTTTTTTTTCTTTTTTTTTTAATAATCATGCCATTTTAAAAGCTAGATCCTGTATACAGTTGACACAGGGCACTGATTGACTACCTAGTATCTAACTCCCCTCTTGTGTATTATCACATTGGTATAGTACTCTGCTTCATGAGAGGCTGGGAGGTTCTTTCTCTCAGTCAGGAGGAGTCAGCAGAAAAAAGAAGCTCCTAGATCCATCACAGAAAAGACTTTGAAGAGTTTTGAGTTCTCAAAGCCATGATTTCAATACCAAGCAGGTTAAAAATAGCAACTGCTTTACAGCCCCTCTTGTTTTCCTTGAAGCTTTCCACCTACTTAGTTTACTGTTGTAAAGAGTAGATCAGTGTCTCTTTCACTGCTAGTTTTTGGAATGACAGTTTCCATGTCCTGGTCACTGGTGATAGAAGACTTTGACAAGGAAAGCCAAGCAACTTCAATCAAAGCCATGGGGGTGCTGCGGATATTTTGTCAATGAGTGATGCAAGAGCGCAGAGCTCACTGTAGCCGTCGGACCCCCTCTGCTGGTGGGACGGCAGTCGGAGCCACTCCCTTGGCCCTGGTTAGTGAGCAGGCTTGTAGTGAGAAAATAACATGGTAGTACCTCAAGGGCTTGCTTGTTTGTTGCAAGAACTGCCTACCCATTTTTCTTCAGGAGTGGTATTACTCCATGACATGAAGACTTGTTTATGATAAATCAAACCCTTCTCCCCGGTGAGTTATTTTGCCAGTTTTCAAGGCAATGCCTCACCCCACTCTCAGGCTTAACACTGCTGCCTGGAACTATTATACAGATAACAAAAACCTCAGCATGCCCAGTCAGAACTCTACAAACCCTGGTCTGTAATATGCCTATGTGACGATCCTAGTCTTTCGCTCCAATTTTAATTCTAAACAGCCTGATCTTGAATGCCCTCATGTGAGGCCACAGTCATAGAATCCTGGAATGGTAGGGGCTGGGAGGGACCTCTGGAGGTCATGTCCAACCCCCTTTCCAAACCAGGATTACCTAGGGCAGGTCACAGAGAAACATCTCTATCTAGAAGTATTAAGAAAGCCAGAAAAGGATGAGAGTATATTTTGACTCCAGACTGAACTGCAGAATGGTGGACTTAGTCTCTGTTTTGTTTTTTGGGTTTGGTGGTTTGTTTGTTGTTTTGTTGTGGGGTTTTTTTGATGCATTTGCTCTGATTTTTGGATAATAGTAGAGAGGAAAAAGCCAAGAACCTCTTGAAGTGAGATTTAATATCTCAAAGTTCACTCCTTTTGAACTGTCCACAGTGGGCAAGTGGTAGTTGTTCTATAACTCTGTCCTCTCTGATACTGGTCAACAGGCAAGACAGTTTATCACAGTCTGGGTTACCTCATCTGGTGGACCAATGCTAGAACCCAGTATGTCAATGGAAGAGGCAGAACATCATTCCACTGCAAGGAGTATATTTCCTCAAATTTGAGTTATAGACTAGGATTGTTACTTAGTGACTGCATATACCAGCAGGTACCCCAAAATGTCATTTTTTACTAGCGTCTAGGAGGAAGATATGTATTGTGCTGTTGGGTACCACTTAAGTCACTAAACTAATTCATTGAGACTTAGGCTAAATTACTGCAGATCAGGGATGGGCACCTCAACCTTCTTATGACAAAAGAATGTCATAAGACATTCTGTACTTATAAGTTTCTGTACTTATCTGGTGGTGGATGTATTTTTGGCTACCAGCCACAAAGGTCTTTCATCACACCAGGAATCACTGACTTCTAAAGAAGTATCTTCGACTGAGTCACAGCCTGGGCTGAACTTTTCTATGTACCAGTACTCAATGCTGCCTCCTATCCACCAGTGACTTTTCTCAGCTGCTTCTAAGGCAGTTTTGGGGCTTAGCAGTTTCTAGACTACAGATCAGTAAAAATAAAGACAGAGGCAGCAACAAAAAAATACAGGGATCTCCCTGCCCAGGGAAACTTTTCAGAGACTTTGTGAAACTTTGCATCATGTGAGCTAAGGAGGAGGAAAGCAATTTGTGCTGATTTTGTCTTATTTTTGCTAATTTTCCATTGTTAGCCATGGAGGAGAAAGAACACGACAGATTTGAGTACCTGGGGAGTTTGGGAGCCTGCAGCACTGATGCTTAATGGTTTGCCAGGTCTGTTGGGAAATGCTGAGTGGGACAGCTGATCTTCAGGTGATCCCTCCACCAGTCATGGAGTAGTTGTGTGCAATCTCATGGCTTGGCTTTGCAAATGAAGATTTCAGAAGGGCTCTCTCTCCCCATGCTGGCTGCAAGCACACTGATGGCTGAAAAGGCCAATGCGGGACAGGCAGTGTGGTTTCAAAAGACACAGCAGAAAGTCTTCTGTGAGGGAACAGTCAAGGCATGGCTCTTTCTGTGCTGTCTTTTCTCCTTGAGACTGATTCTCAAGGGAGGCAGCAGTGTTATGGATGGTGTCTCCATGTCTCCCAGCTGGAGGCCTGAGTGGGCCACTGATGGCAGTCAATATGGCCAAAGCTGCAGGATTGTTTCAGGGAGTCCTAGTATCTCCTCTATGGGGCTCCTCTCTTCTGGCAGCCGGTGGCAAGTTCACCATAGAGCACAATCTTAGGGAGGTGGTGATCCTCCATCCTGGAGACCTGCCTTGCCTAGCACAGCTGCCTCCTCAGTATCATGGCCTCAGTACTGGTGACCCCTGCCTGTTCAAGGACAGAAACATTGGGCACACAGTCAGTCCAGGGGATGTTTAGGGTTGTATAGAGGCAGCACTGATGGAAGTGTTCAAGGAGTTTGCAGGTGGTAGCAGTAGATGACCCATGATTCAGACCCATATAAAAGAACAGACAGTACAATGGCTCTGTAGACACCAATCTTTGCACTTTTCTTCAGGTGTTTATTCCTTCACACTCTTTCATGAAGTCTTCCTAATGCTCTGTAGGCTTTTGCTAATTTGTTGCCTATGTCTTTGTCCATCTTGGCATCCAAGAAAATAATGCATCCCAGATACCTGAACTGCCTTAAACTCTGATTCACCTATGGTGATGTGGGGATGATGGAAGTCTTCCTGTAGTGCAGGCTGGTAGAGAACTTCTGTCTTCTTCAAGTTGACTTCCAGCCTGAAAAGATCTGCAGCTTCCACAAAGCAGGATGTTATGTGCTGCAGAGCTGCTTCTGTGTGAGCAATGAGGGTGGCAATGTCAGCAAAAAGCAACTCTGGGACATGGTGATTTAGGGTCTTGGTGTGGGCCTTCAGTCGCCTTAAGTTGAATAGGCTCCCATCTGTACCATATTGGATGTAAATGCCATTTTCTTCATCAAGGTCTGCTGTGGCTCTTTGGAGCATTGTGCTGAAGAAGATTGTGAATAGAGTGGGTGCGAGAACGCAGCCTTGTTTCACACCATTGATTATTGGGAAGAATTCAGAGAGTGCATCGCCATATCTGCCTTGGCCCCACTGATCCTCATGTAGCAGGATGATCATTTTGAGGAACCTGGGGGGACATACTAATCATTCCAAGGTTTGCCACAGGCCCTTTCTACTCACAGTGTCAAAAGCTTTCAGGTAGAACTTCCTCTGCTATAGCAGGTACTAATCTGTTCAAAAGTATTCTTGCAAGGCTTTTTCCACTTCCAGGAAAGTGGAGTTATACCTCGGTAGTTGAAGCAGCTTGACTTTTCTCCTTTCTTGTACAGGGTTATGATGACTATATTACAGGGATCTGGTGGGAGCACACCTTATTCCCAACAACTCACAAGGTGCTCATGAAATTTAGCATGGAGTGCTTGGCCTCCATGTTTCCATACTTCACATGGGATACCATCAACCCCAGTTGCCTTGCCAGTTTTCAGTTGCTGTATGGCCTTAAGAGTCTCTCCCAAAGTAGGGGCGATGTCCAATTTGGTTTTCACCAGTTGTTGTGTAATGTGCTGAACTGCTGAGCCTTGGACTCCACAGGTGGTGCTGAACAGAGTCTGAAAATGTTCAGACCATCAGTTCAGGATGGAGTTTTTATCTGTCAGAAGCATATGGCCATCTGCACGGAGTAGGGGGCTTTGGACCTGGTGTGTGGGTCCATACTCTGCTTCCAGCACTTCATAGAGCCCTCTGTGGTCACCTGCAATTTTGCATAGTTCAGTCTTTTCTGCTAGGCTGATCCACCACTTGTTCTGGATGTCTCGAAGTTTCTGTTGGAGCTTACTGCATGCAAGCCAAAAGGCTGCTTTTCTTACATGGCAAGATGGCTGAGCAAGGTGTGCTTGGTGAGTTCTCTTCCTTTTCAACAATTCTCTTTGTTGTTTTCATCAAACCAAACTTTGTTTTTCATTGAGGAGAACCCTAGGGATTCTTCAGAGGACTGCAGGATGCTATTTTTAATATGTTGCCTTCAGGAGAGGGATCTATGGGATGATCTAAAAGTCTGGATTGAAAGTTTACCTGGAAGCTGTTCCTCACTGTATCTTTTTGAAGATCATTAACTTTGAGCCTCCTCCTTGGGATGCCATCCCTCTTAGGTTTGGGCTTACAGTAGAGGATAAGTTTACAATACTGCAGCCATTAAGGACCTTTGTCTTTGACTCTAGGAATTCCTCTAGGAAATGGAATTTTTTTTTACATTGACGTTCTCGTGTATATTTTTAAGGTGTATTCCTCTTAAAAGGAGATAAAATCTATTACTGAAATCTTGTGGTTCTTGCTATTGTTTGAGTGGTGTTAAGTGTGGGGATGGGATTGCTAGGTGTATGAAAGTTGCACTGTAGCAGCTTTTCCACAAGATGCCAGCATTGCGCAAGGAGATACAGGTCCTGACCACGACCTTCTTTTCTAGACGTTTTTGCAGTCTGGTATGAGCAGGAGGATTTTCATTTGTTTTTTTCTGTACTTGCAGAAACTGGATTGGCTTTCATAGGTGGACAGTTGAATGTACCCTTAAGCTATTAACCTCTTTGTCAGGTTGTACTGAATGAGACCTTTATATTAGAGTTTACAAGACTGATTATCTTTCACCCTCATTACTAGTGTTACAACCTGGACACAGCCCAGAAAAGTCAGTGGGAACAGTTGATAACTGGAGATCTGAAGGCATGGAATGAATCTGTTCAGGTGCTGGAACAAGTGCAGAGAAGGGCAACAAAGCTGGTGGAGGGCCTGGAGAACAAATGTCATGAAGAACGATTGAAGGAGCTGGGACTGTTTAGCTTGAGGAAGAGGAGGCTGAGGGGAGACCTCATGGTTCTCTGTAACTACCTGGAAAGAACATTGTAGAGAGGTTGGTGCTGGTCTGTTCTCACAGGTAATTAGCAACAGAATGAGGGAATGGCTTCAAACTGCAGCAGGGTAGGTTTAGACTGGATATTAGGAAAAAAAATTTTCATAGAAAGAGTGATCAGACACTGGAATAGGCTTCCCAGGGAGGTGGTTGAGTCACCATCCCTAGATGTGTTTAGGGGTTATTTAGATGTGGTGTTGGGGAAGATATGGTTTAGGGGAGAATTTTGTAGAGTAGGGATGATGGTTGGACTTGGTGATCCCAAGGGTCTTTTCTAACCTGAAAGATTCTATGATTCTTCCATCTGAATACATGCATCTCTGCTGCAGTACCTAGGGCATTCTTCCTCAATAATAGCTATGTTTTTTCATGACTAATCTAGTAGTTAGTAGTTAAAAAAAGGCAGTTAGACTGAACTCTCCCCTCCATGCTTGGCTGCATTTTCCTTTTTCTTTTGCAGATGCTGAAAAAGGCTGCCATTTCCTACATGTCCTGAACTGTGTTCGTCAGAGCTACAACCCCTCACTGGCTGAAGAGGTGATGCACCGTGTCTTGGAACTGCTGGAGAGCAACAGTGATGTTGTCAGCACCATGGAAGGATATTACATGTTTTTTTAAAAAGAGAATATAAGATATATTAATTCTGATCAGTTCAGTATTAAGGAGGCAAAAGGAGAAGTTGAGTGATCCTGAAAAGCTGCTACTACCTGGTGTGATCTATATGGGAGGGGGGGAGGAAAGCATTCTGATTCTCAAAATGCTGGTTTTGTTCAGTTCCAGAGAAAATGTCTAAATACCTGTAGTATTCTTGGTGATGTCTTTGCTGTCCCTAGTGAAACTTGTATCCATATGATTCTGAACATCGTAATGCAGCAGAAGAGCTTGAAAAGAAGCTGGGCTCTTTCCCTGCAGTAAGCTGTGACATGGCTGTCCACACATTTACATCCAGTGAGTCCTAAAGAAAAGTCACTGTTTGCAGCAGTAGTCTCATCAGGACTCTTTATTTTCTGGCTTAAAGACTGATTTTGTGATCTTTCTGTATGGTAGTGGCTGTGGATCTTTCTTTTTATGTATATTTTACAACAGCTAGAAAACAAAAGATTTGCTTGTTCTTCCTGTCCATGTTGGTTTACCCATGCCTGTGTTGATATGCATTTCTCAACGTGCACAGCTTTCCCACCACTAAATCAATCCTCACCTTTCTCTGAACAGGAACAAGGTCCTGCATCCTTTCCCATCCTGCTTTGTTGTCCATGGCTTGTCAAGCATGTCTGGATTCTCTTGGCTACTGTGTGTGCTATTGATGCATGTTGTTGGGAGTTCTGTTCGGATCAGGAGTCTCAAAATCAGCCATTGTTTTGCTGTTTACCCAGATTACAAATGGTAAATTATGTATCAGATACTTTGAAAAAGAAAATGCAAAAGCCAGCAAGACCAGCTGTAATCTCCATGCTCTCTGTTGCCTTTTGTCTTCTGTTTCCACCTTTTGGGAAGAACAGTGTCTATATTTGTGCTTACAGAGGAACAGAAGACATTTCTGAAATCACATTGACCTAAAAAAGGTTTCCATACAAGACATTTGATCTAGGATAATCAGAACTCTTCCGTGCGGCAGTTCACAAGTCCAGAGCTGTTGAGTATTTATCCTTAGTATTTATCCTTGATTCTTCAGGGGATTGCCTGTTTACTTAATCTGTTTAATAAACTGTGGGGATGTGAGACCTTTAACTTGAAAGGAGGAGGAAGGATTGAATGCATCCATCCTCTTTCTTCTGCACCTTCTCTGTAACAGTTGAAATAGCAGACTCCCAGGAGGCAGATGTATTGGTAAAGCCCTATAAGGATTGACATAGCAGGGAAAAATAAACCATATGCATGAGGAAAGCCAGTGAGCAGCCCCATGTGTGCCAGGTCTCTGGCTTGTTGTTATATTATATGCCTCGTTCTATGCCCTGGCTGCAGTGAGATATAGGCTAAGAAAAAAGCATGACAGATTATTTGGCATTCACATTCAGAGGCCTGTGGAAAACTCTCGCCTTAAAGAGATGGTGTGTTTGTTCATAGTGGAAAACTATGTATGAATCATTCTTTTGCTGTAAATTCCCTACTTGCTGAAGGGCTCAATATTTGGTTTTGCTGCAGGCTGCCCCACTCCTAGCATTGCTGCTCTGTTTTGAGTTGAGTGCCTTCTAGTCAAAACTTAATATGGGCTTGAACATGTGCTGAAAGGATATGCCTGTGCAGAAGGAAATAAAAGAGAAGAGGCTTAAGAAAGAATTGCAGAGGTCTTCCCCCCATACAACAAACGTCTCTGGAAAGCAGAGAAAGTTCACATTCTGAAAGAGTGGTACTAAGGGGAACTGCAAATTTAAATTCTGGGTGGCCACAGGGATGATGTGCTTCTCAGATTTTTGTACTGTTTACTAATAAGTTTGAAATGATACTTAAAACCAAAGTCTGTCTGTGGGAGCTGGAGTTTGGAATAGTGATTCCTAAATTCAGACTCATTCCATGAGTTACCCATGATCAAGTATATGGTTAAGTCACATACTTGCCATGAATTTGAGTATGTTGTGAAGGAAAGTATGTGGTGTCTTAGACTATATGGAAGAGCATGGCATCTAATTTAAGAAACTGACTTGGCCATTTTCTTAAAGTACTATATTAGCAGAATCTGATTTTGCTGGGAAAGGGTTAAAATAACACTGCTAGCTCAGTGGGGAAAGGTGATCTCTTCTCTTAGGTTAGAAGAGCGAAAGATTCTGGTTTTCCTGAGGGTGTTAGCCAAGTGTGTGGGCTGGATGAGTTTTGGGAAGAGCTCAGCTGGATCATGGAAGAAAGGATAGTCTGGATATGGTATTGCTCTTTAAGGTCTCTTTAAAATAAATTCCTACCAAAGCAGGATTACATCTTTGTCCTATGGTGCTTCAATAGTCACACACATAGCATCTGATGTCTGTTAGGTGATTTAGGTGTGTTTTGTGTGTAAAGTCTGCCTAAAACCCCTGGCTGCCTACTTTGCATTGGAGGCTGTTGCAGACACAAAGTATCTTCCCTCTCTGTTCTGTTCTATTTGTTGCAATTTAAAAGCTCTGATCAACTGTGAAGGGTTGGAGAGTAGGTAGAAAGAGTTCATCTCAGGAAAGACAGAGAAGTGATCCTGGAAAGAACCTGTCCTTGGGAGGTTTTAAGCTGCTCCTTGCTGGTGATGCTGGACTATTGTGGTTAAGGGTGCATTCTGTTGAAGATAGCTTCCCAAGAACAGCAAAAAGGGATCTTTCTCACTTAACTCAGGGAAATGTGGATGAACATAAGGGAGCCTACAGTTTTTACAAGAGTGAAATGTTAAAGTAAAATTAATGGAGGAGATTCTACAGAATAGTTGTGCCTTAAGCTCGCATGCTTTAATTTTTCCACCGTAGCCACCCTACACACACTGACACTTTGGTTGAGTGCATTCCCTCTTCTGTACCTACAGGGAATACTGTATGCATGTGCCTGCACACAAGTACCACAGCTAGCTGGGGGAGCAAAGAGCTCACTGCAGGGTGATTTACCCATTTACTCAGTATCTCTACAGTATACTTCTGTGACAGGAGTCTAGACATACCCATATTGGTATAAGTCACCTTTATGTAAGTCTAACTAAACACACTGGGGCTTTTACAGCTAGTAAACTGTCTCTCTGTTTAAAGATCATATCCTTAACCAAGAGAGTCATGTCATACATTCTGTTAAAATTTTTAGACTTACACCACACCCACAAAATATTGTGTGAACATTCAGTGAAAGCACACTGTTTCGTTTTGTTTAATTCAAAAACTCATTAGACAACACAATTATTACTGGTTTATTAAAAGGCTTTGAAGGTTGTACTTTTTTGTTTTACTGTAAAACTGATGACTGAAAATTCACATTGTAGGACTACTTCATGGCCAGTTCCAGTTTCCATAGAAACAGTTATGACAGTAAAAGGCGGATAAGTGAAATGGAGTTTTAGAAAGCTCTCAGCCTTTTTATGGTACCTTAAAGTGGCATGTCTCCATAGAAATGCAGAGCTTACACATAAAAATTATCGGAGAATCTTAATATTCTTTTCTACCAAAATATAAGGTGATTGATTTTCTGGTAGAGGAACAAATCTACCTTCAGTCCCTACCGTCTGCTTAGGTGAGAGAAGAGGTATGAGGTTGCTTCATGCCTCCATTTTCCTCTTTGGTAAACTAGAGGTAATACAGCTTCCTGTGTAGGGCATAAGCCCCACTTTTTCCTACTGTTAGTCATTAAAAGTTTTTGAGATCTACTGCTGGGAGCTGTTAGAGAACAACTCTGGGACTAGATGAATGGACAGATGATGGAGTGGGATTTAGTTCTTATCCAAGCCCCACTTTTGCTATTAGCTTTTTCTCTGCCTCTGCATGGATATTGATTGCTTTGCCTGTCTTGTCTTTTTGCTCTCCAGGTTCTATGAGGCAATGATGGTCTTCCTGGTTTTATTTGTATGAAATATTTTTTCTGGAATCCTCTTATGACTTCTTAAATAATGTCTTAAAAATAGAAATCTAGGTAAATTCTGAGCGTTCTTGTTCTCAAATCTTTGGACTGTAAATTTGTACCCATGAGGGTATGTGTTTTGAACAAGCTACTTGTGAAATGATGCTTTTCTTTCAAAGTAATAAATGAAAAATATAAAGATTGGCTACATGACTGAAAGCTGTTACTTTTGTGGAGCTGCCTGCGCTTGCATGTTCCAGTGATGAACACCATAAATAGAAATAGGTGCTAATTCATTATTCAGAATCAGAATCCATCAGTGAACAGCCAGTAAGGCATGGAGCCACATGGAGCATTATGAGACAAAGTATTGAATATCTGCTTGTCAGAGAAATGCAGTTTGGTTTACTTTGGGAGTAAGCTGATCCTGTGGGGAAAAGATGTGCCAAGCAAAGATTTGTATCTTTATACTTAGCTCTAAATGGGAGGGGAGCAAGTTCAGATCCCATGGGCAACCTGAATTTTGAAACTTCCTGTCAGTGCAGTGCTATGCTCTTTATTGACATCTTTCAGCACAGTCTCCAGCCCTCCTGCCCCAACGCTACAGGCTAGGGAGCAAACAGAAGTTCAGCCACAAACATAAAGAAATAGTTATAATAATTGCTTACCATCCTCCAGGAGCCCCAGCATTACAGAAACGTTTTTGTGGATATTTGCTGGCAGCAGGGAAAGGCTGAGTCAAAGATCTTGGGTTTCCTTATCAGGAACATGCCCTGTCAGGCACAGAAGCTTTTCCCCCTAATTTCTTTCATCTGCTCCTGCTCTCCTCTCAGGCCCTTCACTTCATTTACAGTCTCATGGTTCATCTCTGCACCATGGATCCTAGTCAAACCCACTTCTTCTCTTCCAAGTGCAAAGTAAGTGTTATTTAACAATAAAAAAACTTGCATCATGCCCAAGCCTGAACAAGCACAAATCACCCCTGTGGCAGGAGTCATCTGCCTCTCCCTGCCACTTTCACATCCTTGCACAGATATCATTGCAGACATGGTCTGTAAAGTTGTGAACTTTTAGTTTTTGTCTACTAAATAAGTGTGTGTCTCCTTTTACCTCTTCCTTTCCTTTCCTTTCCTTTCCTTTCCTTTCCTTTCCTTTCCTTTCCTTTCCTTTCCTTTCCTTTCCTTTCCTTTCCTTTCCTTTCCTTTCCTTTCCTTTCCTTTCCTTCTTTCTTTTTTTTTTTTTTTTTTTTTTTTTTTTTTTTTTTTTAGGGAAAGATTGATTATATTATAATGTATGTCTGGGCATTTGTCAACTTCTTCTGTCCCACCATCCTGAGATCCTGAGTGACTTTGTAATCTGTTGGCTGGTTAAGAGGGCTGAAGGACCTTGAACTCTTGTGGTCTTGCACATTTTTAGAAAATGGATGGCACTGGTAGAAGAGTGGAAGGCTGTATCATTACCTCCACTAATGGGAAAGAAGAACGTCAGTCATACAGCACTAAGAAAACCACACACAGAACATCCCCAAGGAACTAATTTTTGTAACTTCAGCTGCCACAAGAAGTGCTATTACTGCAGTTGTCTTTAAGAGATTACTGGACTGTTTTTCCTGAAGTTTGCTCACAGAGATCACCCCAATGCAGATATTATGAGAAACTACAAAATGTTAAAATCTGGTAAAGTTACTCAGCAAATGTGAGCAACTGATTGTTAGGGATGCCACTAGGCAATTCCCATTAATATCTTTTAAATGTGTGATAGAGACCATCCTAATGTAGTCACCGTAATTTACAAGCTGAAACCAGCCCAGATTAGCAAGTCTGCCTGAACATAATATAACCAGGAATTTGCTAGTGAAAGAAATAACCTAAAGGAATGATTTTCAGTAAGTGTTGAACCACTGAACAGTGCAGTGCCAATTAACCTGGCACAACATGTCTTGCAGCTCCTGTTTTAGCTTGTTTGTTGTTATTGATTGGAAGAGTGGATGCTCCTTCCCTAACAGCTAGAATTCTGCCACCTTAGCCTGGGATGAACAAACTGAATCTGCAAGAATGTAAAACATCTGCTCATCTTTCTTTAAATCTGGAAGCCACTGCTTCCATTGGACGTCTAGGCTGAGATCTTTTAAATTTCCCAAGTTGAAAGTAAAGCAGAGAGTAAAGTTGTCCCACCAATGCTGTGAACAAGGTAAGATAAATTGCAAATATATATCACTGCCTAGCAGCCAATGTGATTAAATGAAGCTTGTGCCAAGTCTGTCACTGGTCTAAGAAGTTCATGGACCGTTGCAGGACCAGAGACCTTACTCACATATCACGGTGGTATATTTAAGTCATTCATATTGAGAGCCTAAGAGCTGCCCTTGCATGCATGAAAAACTCTTCTTTGCTGTAGTGTCCACAAAAAAAAAACCCTCCAAATAAAAAAACTAGCTGTAAGAAGCTAGTTGGTGTACTGAAACAGCTGCCTCCACTGCTGACTAATACTTTCTCATGTTTTTTTCCCCTCACATTGTCTTCTTTTCTCAGATGAAGTTTCTTGAAATTAATGCCTTGTTCAAAGTAGCTGTAGTTTCTCTTCATCCTTCTGTGAGTACAGTGATCCAGGACAAACATAATAGGAGCAAACCGATACAGAGAGGAGTTTTTGTTGGAACTCTGAATGTAAGAAAGGATGAGAAGTACAGGGGAAGCTGAGGGAGCTCAAAGCTGTTTGAAATTAGTCCCATTGAAAAAGGCTAAGAATTGCTTAATGATGCTTTAGACATCTGTTTTAGAACAAGCAACAGGTGTTGCACGTAATGAAAGTGAGGACTTGTACTATTTTATTTTCTGCAATTAGAAAGCAGGGGAGGAAATGAAGGCAGGAGAAAATGGTGTAAGAGAACACTTATCATAAACAGCTGAACACATTTATATAGAGCACAGTAATATCTATATGCTCTTCCTGTGCCTTCGTCATACTATCATTTAACTGTTCCTCTGTTCTGCGGAGTATTTTGTCCTTTCTTAAAGACCAGTGCCCTGAATGTTCAAATACAGCTGCTAAAGTAAGAGTTGGCCAATGAAATGTCTTTGAGGATCAAAAAGTTTAGGGATAATGTAATTGCCTCTTACCCAGATGCTGTTACAAGTTGATGGAAATTGTCCTGAAAGAGAAGCTCCCCTTGTCTCAGAGGTGATTTCTGTGTGCCTCAGTTGCTAGAGCAGTTCCTGAGAAACAGTCCTGTAGTGAAATGGTCTTTTGTGTTGCACCCCTGGTACTGCATGGCCATAGTTTAACACATGCCTGGATCCAAATAAATGCCTAGGATTATGTGGATTGTGTGTCTGCTCCAAGCTGAAGGGCACACCTACACAAGGCCCTCCAGAAGAAGCCATAGCTTTGCTTTCCATGAGAAATTCTCTGGCTTTGGATGGTTTCATTCTTTTTTCCAAGCAATAAACATCCCACAGGGCATTTGGTTTTCAAGTGTATCCACTATTGCCCTACAAAGTCTACCTGGGAATGAATGGGCAAAAAAATACTATTTATGTCTGTCCATGGGATGGTGTTGCTGCTGAGGGGATCAAAAAATGTTCCTCCTTAAGAAATCTCTTCTGGGAAAGCCATTTTGCTTTTGCATGAAGGTAACTTAAAAATGAATGCACCCCACTGCTGAGCGGTAGGGGTTGCATGTTACAGATTTCTCCTTACACTGTCAAGCTTATGCTGTTTTTCATCTATAGTCTAACTGCAGTTCCATGACTACCTTCTCATAAGGCTTTATTGATACATTTTTACAATTCACAGCCCATCAGTCAAATGTTTTCTGGTTTGAATATTGGCAGTTAAACTCCTCTGCACATCTCTAGGGGATGTGCAGCCAAATAAAATGACTGTTTGGTTTCAAAAGGGATTGAATGAGTAAAAATAGTCAACAAGGAAATTCAAGTTTAAAAATGACTTGGTGGAAAATTTGAATCTGTTAATACAGAGGACTTAGTGTGCATCTACATACTTAGAGGTAACATGGGAAGAAAATGCAAAGAATACTTCTTTCTAGACTGGTTTTATTTGTAACAAGCCTGCATTTTCAATAATGGATTGCCAATGTTTTTTTGTGGAGGATGAGGCAGAAGCCAGTCTAAAAATGTGCTATTTTGAGAACAGCAACTGGCTGAAGTCAGGGAAGAAACCTGGGGAATCCCAATTGAAACCTGAGATCAGTTTGATAAACTGTCTCAAAGGTATGCCTGGCACATATATAATATAAAGAAAAAGCAGAAAAGTATGGTTTCGAATTATTTTTGATGTTGTTGTTGTTTTGGTTTGTTTGTTTTTTAACCATGTTAACAGGTATCTATGAAGCCTTTTAAACAATGGAAAAGTACAGGGTGTATTTGGATAAAAAAACAGTCTGCAATTTGCTTCTACTACCTTAAACAGAGCATGCAATCCACATACCATGGTTGAAAATTCTTCATCCACAACTCTGGTAAGAGAAAAGACTGAAAAGAGAAAAGACTGAAAAATAACATTAGCTATGAAAGGGTTAAGATGTAAGATAGCTGCTTCAAGAAAAAGATAATCTATAATTTAAGTCAAGAAGGCGAAGCAGCTCTTTCATAATGTACGTAAAAGCTGTTATGCTGCTGGGAAAGCATGTACACTGCTAGCAGGAGGAACGATTATTTTGTTTTTTCCATTATACTCGATTGTACAGTGGGGCTGATAAAGCAGCAGTCTCTGGTGAGGAGTCTCTGGAAGGGGCAGCTACTGTGCTGAGGCAGAGGAGGGTGTGCTCTCCCAGGACTGCAGCTGCTTTCTTAGTCTTCCTCCTATCACGTTAGGTGGGCCTATTTAGCTCCAGAGTTAATTTTATTTGAAAAGTAGTAATTTCCCAAGAAGACGAAATGCAATTGGCTTTTAAGAATTAGGAAAAAAAGATCCCATCTTGCTTTGCTTTTCAGAGTTTGAGGTTTGAATGCCAGACTATTCTTATTGCTCCTGTCAAAAGATGTGCATGTTGAAACGCTGAGGTGGAAGGACTGCATGGAAAGCAGCTCTTTTAAGAAGCTGAGGTTTTCTAAGTACAGAAGCTGAGATGGGAGTTAACAAAGGCTCTGTGTTGTGCTGTTGCACATCAGAGCCAAAAAAACCCTAAGGGGCACATCTCTAGTACCATGTCTAGCAGATTATGCATGCAACTCTAGTTGCCAGTAATGAATTGTGTAGCTAATCTGTCATGCACAGCACTGAAAATCTCCCCTTCCCCCAAGGGGCTGAGCTCACCGAGCACTTTGCTTCCCCTAGGGGGCTGAGCACCGTTAGAGCCTCTCCTAGCTAATGGGACAGGAAAACACTGTGTTCGACCTGGCTGCTTAGCCCTCACAAACAGAAAAGCAAAACCAAGAAAGAAAAGTAATTTTTAACTGCAACTTGAGCCACTCTACCAGAATCAGAAATGGCCCTAATGAAGTACAGAAAAGTCTGTCCCTTGTTTTGTTTTCTCACTGATTTCATGATCCAAGTGTTTTCAATTTACAACTCAAATGCTTATTTACAAAAAATTTGACAGCATGACAGAGTCCTCTTGAAATATAAAAACTCAAGTCATGCTCCTGCTCCGAGACAGTCACACACATTCTGTCTTGCATCAGCTTTTGCTGTAACTGGAGCAGAGTCAAGGCTGCTGGGCTGCAATCCGTGAGGCTAATGTGATTACCTGTTTGGTGAAAAAAAAAAAAAAATAATTCTTTGCCCTAAAACCTTCCTAGTAAATTAGTAGAAAAAAGCTTTTGAATTGGCTGGCGTATCTCAGTCTTGCGAAGTCTGAATTTCACAGGGTGTTTCTCAGGTGAATTTTACTGGATACATGAATCCTTAAAGGTGAAATATTAAATCATCTCTTATTATCAACATAAATATATGTATTAAAATTGTAAATAATAGCAGTAATATTCTCATGTAATTATAGGACTTCAGTAGTGGAGACTTAAAGAAAAAAAGTAGAATCACTAAGAAATTTAGAATTAAAATTACTTCAGTAGTGGAGACTTAAAGAAAAAAAGTAGAAACATTAAGAAATTTAGAATTAAAATTCCTTGAGCTCATTATTGTTCTACAATCTGTGGTACCTTGGCCTGTGTGTTCATGGTCCTTGTCAGGTACCAGTTCTTCTGCACGTGGGGTCAGTCATCCAACAAGCCTGCTTTGTTCTTCACTGCAAACTCAGTCTTTTTTTCATCAGTCCCAGCAGCCAGAGCTTGGCTCTCCAGAAGGAGGCTGGGAAGCACTGTCAGCTTAATTTTCCCAGCTGCTGTCTAGGAGGAGCAGATTTTCCCCAGTCTGCAGCATAATAAGGGGTTTCAGTTATTTTTTTATGCCAGTCTTGCAATACTCTGGGGTTGGACTCCCACTAGACTGGGTGTTGTACATATTTTAAAAGAACAATCCATGCCCCTAGCAACATACATT
Source organism: Calypte anna (assembly GCF_003957555.1). Classification (NCBI taxonomy): domain Eukaryota; kingdom Metazoa; phylum Chordata; class Aves; order Apodiformes; family Trochilidae; genus Calypte; species Calypte anna. The sequence continues at coordinate 23,326,462 of NC_044252.1, read as the reverse complement.
TTTCCTGTGTAGACAGAGGGATGCTGCAAACAAACAGGGAGAGCAGAAGGCAGTGGTGAGCAAAAAACCAGCAGATGATGGAGGAGAAAGGGAGGCAGATCTGTACAAGGGCTGGGCAGGCTTCACAACTGGAGGTTGTTTAGTGTTGGAGAATCAACTTGTCTTGAATAGAAGAAAAGTGGACGGTGGGCCAGATGCTATGAAAGTACAAGATAGACAGAAAGAGAGCACAAACCTCAAGGCACTGTTTTGACTGAAAATAGCAGCTCCTTCCTGAAAAGGGCATATGAGAAGCATAACAATAAAAAGATGCCAGTTAGTAAGAATGTCAGGAAGGATGGGGCAGGGTTTTGGAAAGTGATGCATTTTATCTTTTTCCCTCCCAGAGACAGGTTTTGAAAGCAGATTTAAAATGAACCCCAAGTTTTTTAATGATGGGGGATTTTTTTTTTTCGACAGGGTGATAGGAGGAGGGGCTGGAATATATTGATAGTGGCTCACAGGACAGAGGCATCCAACACCAAAAAGGGTGGCCATGCCAGGCATATTTTTATCAATGGGTTATTTGAATATTTACATTTTCAAGGAAGAGTGTTCTTTGTTTGCTCAGCACACCAGGGACTTCTTGGACAGCCTAAATAAAGGTTTCTAATGTAAATAATTGCACTGCAGTCTGGTGTCATGTATGAGGATTAGAGTTGGAAAGTCCCTCAAAGAAGAGGGAAGCGGGTGCTCTGAAGGAGAAAAGATAAGCCTGAAAAGTGACAACACATTAACTTTTCCCCTCTCTCACCCTCCCCATTACCAAAAGCTGGTCTCACACCCTTAGGACATACTGGTGTTTTAGCGTTTGATGTTAGTTCACTAGTTTTGCTAAACTGTGTAGTAGCTGAGGACGAAGGACAAGGCTGGCTCAGAGCATCTTTCCCTAGTATTATGAAGCAGCTGCTTGATTTCCTGCTGCCAGCAGTCAGTAGCTGTGTGCTGATGGAGCTGCTACTGGTTTTCCTTTTTCATTGTAGCTGCTCATCAAAACTACCTATAGTTTGGAACCAATCATTTTCAAATGTAATCCTTCAGACTCAACTAACTATGGCTTTGTGACTCTCTCATGACCATTGTTGAAGGGCTAATCAGTCTCGTAAAATACATTTCTGTACTCCTAGGCTTGCAGGTCTGTAGCTGTCAGCATTACTCTGTAAGCTTGCTGGAAAATCTGCATGGGCTGCTGCTGTTGAAGAGGCTTCAGAGGAATGAAATATCTTAGTGACTTCAGTTAATTTGGTGAATAGCTAATGAATGTCATGAAATGAGCTGAGGGCTGGAAGATCACATGTAAGTTCCTGTTTCTGATGTAACTTTCAACTAATCATATGCAAATGATGCATTACTGAGGAAAAGAATAAAAGCAAACTGAAATTTCTAGGGCAAACTCTTCTTCAAGTGTGACTGGGGAAGAAGATGCTCTTTTACCTATATATATATATATATACACATAAGGGCTGAAATGGGTTTATCACTCCAAAAGCCCAGATGACAAGAGTCTGTGTGACCTTCCTTCAGCTTTGATCTTCCGGTGGCCCCGCACCCAGGGCAGTGTGGAACTCCCCAAAACGTGGCCGGCCTTGAGTTCCCGGCTGGAACCTGGAGGGCTCGCGGGTTTCCAGCATGACCTTAGCAGGCAGCTCGGGGAGACTATTTGGGACACTTTCTGCAGGCCCCGGAGGCGTCCTGCCCTCCCCTTGGGTCTCCTTGAGGCTGGCCTGGGATGTCTCACCCGCCCCGGCCGAAGGCGGACGGTGGGGGCCCGGCCGGGCTTGGGGGCAGCTCCGAGAGGGAAAGGGCCCCCCCTGCCTTTGCCACTACCCCGCGGGGTGTCAGGGGTCACCCGCGGGGAGGCCGCGGGCGGTTGCCACACGGGGGCGGAGGCTCCACGTGCCCCTCGCGCCCCCTCCCGTCCCATCCCGTCCTGCCGGCGCCCCCCGGGGGCGTGGCTGCCGGCCGAGCCCTGCCCCTCCCGCCGCCGCCTCAGCTCCAGTGGCTGCGCAGCCTGAGGCAGCGGGCAGGGCGCGGAGCCGGGTTGTTGTTGTTGTTGTTGTTGTTGTTGTTGTTGTTGTTGTTGTTGTTGTTGTTGTTGTTGTTGTTGCCGCTGCTGCTGCTGCCGCCGTCGCCGGGAGGGAGCCAGTGTCGCGGCAAGGGGCGGAGCCGGCACCGGGGCATCCCTTCTTCCTCCCTCCCGCCCCCCCTCCCGCCCACCGCGCCGGCCGGCATCGCAGCGGCGGGCAGCGCGGCGGAGGGTGTTGCCAGCGCAGGGAGGGAGCGGCGGAGCAGCCGCCGCCGCGGGCTGCGCGAAGATGCTGTCCTACAGCGTGCTGGACGCCAACGTGGTGGACGTGGAGAAGCGGAGGAACCCCTCGAAGCACTACGTGAGTGGCGGCGGGGCCCGGCCGAGCCCACCGGTCCGGCCCGTGGGGAGCGGTGCACGTGTACGGGCGGCGGGCCGGGCCGGGCGCGGTGCTCGGAGCGTATCCCGCCCGGCGGGAGGTGCTGCTCCGGGGAGCCGTCCCCCTGCCTGAGTTCGGGCGATGCAGCGGCCACTGGCAGCCGCCGCGCCGCCCCCTTTGCCCCTGCGGGAACGCAGGTGAGGGGCTCCGGGCGGCAGCGGGGACCCGAGCGGGTGTGCGGAAGGGTGGCTCACCATGGAAATGCATCCCTTTTCTTCACCCCCTTTTTTTTGGTTTTTTTTTTAGTGTCATCATTTTGAAGTTAGTTTATCTCCTGAAGGTGAATCTTCTCTTCTTTGTCACAAAATCCAACATAGGGTGGGACAGGTCTTTCTGCTCCCTAGTTTGTCTCCATCCCTACCACGGCACTAAAGAGTGCCTGGTGGGGAGCCCAGCAAGCCTCTCAGCCTCTCCTGCCGTAGAGTCAGTGATCCAGAGGTGCTGAATGCATCCGTACTCATTTTCTTTCGAGTTTCATTAAGATCTTTTCTGAGAGGGAGCCAGTTTGCGTGTTTATCAAGGCAGACTCAGCGATGGGATCTCTTTCATCTCTCTTTTGCATGCCTTCTTTCGCACCTAACTGCCAACAGAACAGCATCACAGGATTTTTAACAACCTTCCCAGACTCCAGTATTGCAGGGTGTCATGTGGAAGTGTCTTTGCCTGCAGGAGTTTGCAAGCGTGCAGTGGAGTAGATTTGTGCATCCACGTAAGTAGAAAAGGCATGTTTTCTTCCCTCTTTGGCTATTCCTGGGGTTTAGTCACACCAAGACTTTAACTCTTTCCTCATAAGACAACCTGTATTTTAATACAAAGAAGGTTGGATTTCATGTATAGGGAAGATAGATCGTTCAGCTTTGGTAAGAAAAAGCCTGAGGGGGTGTTACCAGATGTAATCTGGTGTGAAATCACTCAGAGTATATTGTGTTTCCTGGCATTGCGTGTCTGCCAGATTTCTTTAGAGCTGGTCATTTGAATGGATTGCCTGAAAGATAAGGCCAAAGATTGGATTTAAGGCTTTGTATGAGTATTTCATATCACTGAGCTATTTCCTCTTACGAGGAAATACGGCTTAAACCATAACCCAGCTTAAGGCTAGAGGGCACTATGTTTCTGAGAGATGCTGATCTGTAGATGCAAAGCTGGAGCTCTCTACCATTCTATCATGGAATTGAGCATCTTGTGCCCAGTTCACAACCTTTCAGGTTGCCAGCTGGACCTGTGAATTCAGTCTATTTATTACTCATTCACTGCTTCCAGGTGGGAAAGGCTGCTTGAGCTTTTGCAGGCTGCTGCTGTTAATTGTGGCTGACATCACCTGAAGGGTGGCAGCAATTCAGCATCAGGGAAATACATCTGCCATGCACAAAGATAAACAAAAGAGCTGGTAACAATTCCTTCCTGATTGCCAAGGGAAATTTACATTGTTTATTTTATAGTTGTTGGAAAATAGCCAGAAAGCAAGGATTAAATCCTGTATGTACAGTTTTGAAAGAAAATGTTTCCCATGTTGTCCTGCAGAAACACATCTGTATTTCTTTGATGATTGTTGTCATTGCATTTTAATAACAGTAACTTAAGCTGTTCTAAGAAGGTCTCTAATGTTTCTAGTGGTAAATCCTTTTCTTCCCTTCCACCCTTCTCTCCATACACCTTTTCTAATATTGTCTTCTGCACAACAGCTCTATGTTCCTGTGTTTCCAGTTTTTGCCCCCCAAAATCACAAACTGAACAGTTTGTTGCATGATTAGTACTGTGTCTGCCTTTTGTTCCATTTACTCTCAATCTCTAGCTCTGCAGTATTCAGCACAATAAGGTTTTGGTTCACAAAGAAACATTGGAGTAATTAAGTTAAAAATAATAGTCACCCGTGTCCCTTTGTATCTCTTCCTTTTAGATGAGTGCAATGGTCCACTGATACAAAGATCTTGGGCTCTTTTTCATTTCTGAGGTTGCAGTTTGCTGGAGATGCATATGCTGCAGCCTTTCATCTGGCTCTGGCAGGAGTAACTCACTGAGGCCAACCCACACTGTCAAAGCATTGAATTCCCTGGGTCTGATCCATTGGTCACTGTTAGTTAGCTCTGTGCTCCTTTTTAACATGAAACAACTATTTTCTTCTGAAATGAATGTAAACATGGCTTGGATTTAGTTCTCCATGTTCCTTGTAGATAGCCTGGAGAGTGCAAAGCTTAGTGGTCTCTGTCTTATGTGGCTCTGTAATATCAAAAGGCCTTTCTAGATCCCAAATCTGTAAACACCTCCATGCCATGCCTTAAGGTCACATGATGCATACCTTGACATCAGATTAACGATGTGTTTCTCTGGTGTATAGTGACTACATATTGTGGCTATATATTGTGAATCCCATTCTTTCTAATTGTGATTTTTCAGGGCCACGGTGGAGCCTGGAGAGATGAAGGCAAGTCAGGTATTGTGGTCTTACAGAGAGGGCTAATTGTGAGTAGTACATAAGCCCCTGCATTGCTTGGCTTAGATGCCAGGAACCATTCCCTGGAGCAGATCTCTTTCGTGATATGAGCATAGCTTTTGTGAGCTTGACTCAAGAAAGTAAAAGAAAGAAGGTGGCTTTGCATATCCTCTCCTATGATCCTTGTGTGTTGAATTACTAAAGACACTAATACCTCACTGGAAGATTTGTAGGGCTCTGCACATGGGAAGAGATTAAAAACTTGAATCCACTGCTATTTGGTAAGCACCCAGCCACCTTCCCCATCTTGGAAATTGCTGGTAAGAAAGGAATCTGCAATGCCTTACTCTGCATCCTTGTGTCAGGAACTGTGTAGCACTAAGCCACTGGTTGGCTGGGGCCTGGATGGCAGCATGTGAAAGGATAAAGTTTGTATCAATAACCACATTCCTCTTGTATGGTATCACTACTATAAGCTCCTTGGAACTTTTGACTTTCCAAAGTAATTCTTATATTCTTTCTTCATCCTCAGTCTTCTCAAAATTGATCTGTGCTTGATAATATTTCAAAAATGGTAAATCACCTCACTTTCCCCCTTCCCTTTTCTTTTTGCAAGAACAATGTCAGGAAGGTCAGGTCTGGGTTTGTTGGAAAGATCCTTGGTGCAACAGGGATTGTACCTTGGCTGAGCAATGCTGTGATGAAGCTGAATGGATTAGGGCCTTGTAATGGCTGAAATGTGTCAGTTAACCATTCTGAAGAGAAAAAGCTGGTAACAAACTGCAAATCCCTTTTCCAACCCCTGCTAAGTTTTGAATAGTCTGGAAGTCTCTTTTCTCCTCTGTTGAAGTTTGAGCTGTTTATGGGGCAGCTTCTCTGGCTTTTAGTCTAAAATTGTGGTTGTCTGAATTAAACGTGAAATGATTCCAAATCAGAAATCCATTCTCTTAATTACACATGCCCACTGTTGATGCTTGTCTCCTTTAACCATCCATTGAGGAGCTTAAACACGACACCTTCCCCTCTCTGTGTTCCCAGGTTATCTTTAGGCAGATAGCTTACCCTTTACCCAAATGTCTGACTCCTTTAGAAGCCCTGCAGGCAGTATTGGCCTACCAGATGTGTCTGATCCTGCTCTCAGGGCAGTGAGAGAGGGTTAGCACCTTCATCTCTTCACAGCTCTGCAGGACCTGGGTGATGGCAAGGATTCATTAGAATCCAAAAGAATAGGATCCCCCACCCCCCTCCCTGACCACTTGCTCTTCTGCAGAGGACTGAGTAGTTACTGATGTGCATTATCTCTAGATGTTTTTACGCCTCAGGTAATTTCTGAGGTCTCTAACTGTGCCTGTGCTAACCCAAGGGCAGGGATGATCAGCACATTTCCTTTTTCATCACTAGTCTGCTCCTGTTGTGGTTGGGCTTGTGTGGATTTCAGCTTTGTACAGCATGGAGGCAAGGTAAAATGCTCTTGCCTTACATTTGGCTGCCCTGTCTCTTTCCAGTTAGAGTGCATTGCTGATTTTAATCCCCTGAGATGCCTGCATACTGTGCTAGTGCCTTCCAAGGATAATTGTTTCCTAATGCCATGTCTGAGATTGCTCTTGTAGGGATCTCTCTGCTGCATGGATATGGTTCCTAACCTCCTTTGGGCACTGGCACTGCTGAATTGTAATGGATTGAGTCCTCTGTGCTGGAATGTGAGTGTGCTTGTCACAAGTGACCTGTTGTGAAATGTCAGCATGCTATGAAGAAAAAACTTGTACTGCTAGGGTCAAGTTCTGTTCTTCATATCTTAGATGCTTCTGCTTTCTCCTTAGTTAGGCTCCTTAGTGACTCAAATGTGACTGGACATCTTCATGGCTTTGTATCTTTTTGTTGCAAGCAGTTGGTTATACAAATGCCAGCACTGACAAGGAGTGTCTGAGCATATGGATTTAGTGGCAGAGATCTTTGTTCCTGTGTTGGTCCCTCATGCTACCGTAGAAGAAGGAGATGCATTCCCTCTGTTTCAGTCATCAAATGGGTTGTTCAGTGTGGCACTGCTTGCAGGTCTGAGCTGAGGAGCTCCATATGCCACCTGTGCTAGGAGTACCAGCAGTTCATGTGTAAGCTCAGCCTGGCTTTCCCCCTCCCCTCCCCCCTACTTTTATTTAGCAGAGCTGGAAACCATGAGCCAGATCTCTTCCAGAGCGAACAGGATGTGACATAGCTGGAGCTCCCATGGCCTGTGGATAGAGTGCATTGAGGAACATGAGTGAATCAGAAGGTAGTGTTAGATTAGTAGGTGGAGTACCTAGTTAGGTTTAGAATCCATTTTCTGTTCTCCCCTTTTCCCCATCAAGACACCCTCTGTGGTTTTCCTTCCAACCTCCATGATCCAGCTTGACTCACTGGTTGTAGTTATTATTATTGTTACTATTTGCCTGAGGTGCTGGAAAAGAGCCAGAAAATTAGCAGACTGCTCTGTGACTTCATAGTTCCTCAGAACTGAACTCCCATGCATTGGCAAGGGTTGTGCCTGCATGTTTTGGAGATCTTTTCTATGTTAACTTAGGAAGTGCCCAAGAGAGGCACAGTCCTTTGACTTGTTCAAAGAAGGCTTGTGAAGTAGCTCAGACACTTTAGAAGTCTTCCTGCTTTTCACCATGTACTGTCTGCAGTTACTGCCTCTCAAGGCTTCTTCAGCAGGCAGTATGGTAGCCCAGCAGGTAATGGAGCACTCAGTCCTTCCAGCAGTGTTGCAGGTTGATAGCATTTGGCCAGTAGACAGTAGTATCAACGTTCAACAGTTTGCAAACAGCTGCCCTTACCCTTAGGAATGGAATAAAAACCAATAGAGAGCCAAGGTAGTTATCCTGGTTTGTTGTTGTCAGGCAGAATAAAATAGTGCAGGAGACTTTATATCCTGGCAGGCTGCAGCATGCTGGGAGAAAGCTAAGAGAAAAGTTGTCAGCAAGCCCATAAACTGGGGGCAGCTCCAAGGGCCTCCAAGTTCCATTTAAAAAGTGATGAAGATACCATGACTGCCTTTCACTGGGGTTTGGTTACCAGGGAGATGGTGACCTGACAGCACAAATGCTTTAAGTTGCTGCAGGTGACCTCTGGCTTCATAAGAACCCTGGATGGATGGGTGGGTGCTGGGGCCTGCTTGTGCAACAGGGCTCAGTGGGTTGTAGTCAAAATTATACCAGTCTCACTTTTTTGAGGTAAAAGGGAGAGGAATGGAGAGACCAAATCTGCCCTTTTCCAAGAAGGGTGCAGAAGAACAGGAGAGAGAGAAAGAGAGAGAAATGAACAGGTATTCTAAGGAAGCAAGTGATGGAATAGGATGCGGAGCCCAGACTTCCTGCATCCCAAAGCAGACTTTCTATTCATCCCACCCATGCACACAGCCCTTAGAGAGATGGGCAGCTCCAAAGGAATCACCCTTCTCCCATCCCTGTGAGGCAGAGTGTGTGCCAGTACCCTCATGGGGAAGATGAAGTATAGAAAGGTTAAGTAGCTGGGCGAAGGCCACCTATGAAGCCTGTGGCAGCATTTTCTATATTTTCTTTGGCTTCCAAAGCAGTCTTGCAATTTATCTGATAAAAGTCCACAGCCTGAAAAAATACTACTCCTGTATTCTGTCATTGTCTTCCTCAAAACCCATTTCCCATTTTATATGGATTAAACAGGAAGAGGGATTTAATATGACCCTACCTGAGACAGGAGGTGACGTACAAGCCTCTCTAATTCAGTCATTTGGGAGGAAACAGCTGGACCTTCTAATGTGAGATGATTTTTTTTTAATTTTCCTTTTTTTGTGCTGTGTCCTCTTAATCTGTCCCTGGTCACACAAAGGAAACTGGTCCCCAGTAACCACGGAGAAGAGCAGGATCATTAGAGCAGGCTGAAGGCACCATGCATCATTTAGCATTGTGAAGCTGAATGCTTTCTTGTAACTAGAGCTGACACCTTGCCTGGAGCATACTGTGTAAATATTATATGAAGAAGGCAGAGAGCTGCACAGTAGCATACTGTTTGAAATTGGTGGTGTCTGCTGCTTAATCAGGTATTGTCAAAACCAAATACAGTCAAGTCAATGGAAAAAAAAACCTCCCACTTACTTCCCTGGGCCTTGGCTCACATCTTTAGAGAGATGCTTTATTTAAAGTTTTACTGAGAAGTTTGTAATTACTGTGGTTTTTATGTAGTGCATCTCCCTTTGTCTTTACTATAAAGGAAAAACATATTTTCCAGGATCTTTGTTATCCTCTTCTAGGCAGGGACAACATCTCATTTTGGGCAGGGGAGAAGGCAAAAGAAATCCAGGTGGATTTCTTCACCCAAAAGGATTTTAAAGTGGAATATCTTGCAACTGATTTAGAGCCTTTCCACTTTAACTTGCTCACTTTGTCTTTGCACCACCTTCTAGGTGAATATATAATAATAGGTGAATAATATAATCCAACCAGTTGTTCACATTCACTAAATGTCAGTGGTATGTATATATTCACTGTATGTATTTATAAATATTGGGGGTGTTTTTGAATGAGTAAGTGCCTGTATTACAAGGCAAGCACTAAACATGCTGACTGTCTTGAAAGGTTTCTGTGCTGGGCTGTTAAGATAAGTGATGACACACATATGCAGGCAGGTGGGGGCAGTGAGACAATATCAACCAGCTGAGCAGGTAATCATCTCAGCATACTGGTAACCCTGGTTACCAGGTACTCTCTGGTGGTCATTTAGACATCATTGCAGAGAAGGGGTATGAAAAGGGATAAGATAATAGCACTTTAAATTGCCCTAGGGTGAAGGTAGAGCAGAGAGAGATTCTATTTGTTGTAATAGGCATAAGTGTGTGAATGGGATAGTGTTAACTGCTGCTCTCATGTTCAGGTGACTATTGTGAAGATTCTCTTATTGATTTTACTTAGCTATTAATTTCAGCAAAGTACTTTGTATTGCAGTTTTTGGTAGAGGATCTCAATGTGTAGGTAACTAACTGGCTGGTTAATTGGTTAGCATTCTGGGAGCATTCTACTTTTGTGCGTAGAATACGTAGCCCCAACTCTGTGTCTTCATCAGAATTTCACATATTGCACTACTGTGCTGCAGTGTATTATTAATTTGTCTTAATAGTCATTGACAACTCTTAACACAGGATCTGGCTGTACCATTGCTTCACAATGAGGCTGTAATGTTGTGTAGGAACATTCATTATTATAATTCAGCTTCTTTAGTTTTTGATAGTTGACTTGTTGGATGGAATAAAATATTCATAGACTATGAGTGTCCATAAATATGTGTGTGGCCTCATACATACTGGGTTTGAAACCTAACTAGCAATAATTTTGTTTTGATATGTTGCTGGTGCTGTGTTTCTGAGTAATGGGGTGTGTGTTTTTTCTCCTATAAACCAAGCTAGCTAAACACAGTGATGCACTAGGCTCCTGTGCTCTCAGCAGTATGATTTTACAGGCTTGGTGCAAACTTGTTTTCAAGGTAAATCTCCCTGTCTGTGTTGATAGGGAGAAATATGCCAAACCTCTACTGTAGCTGTATTTAAACAGGTGTGGCATATTACCATTCTGTCTTTGGTAAAGAAGTCTTCCATAGCTGCCTCTGAAATACTGAAGTGTGGTTCTCCATGGTCCAGGATATGCCTATAAGTGCAATCTTTAATGTGTAAAGTTCATAGATCTTCCAGAAAGGTCTGAACTAATGTCCAGTGTGGTACACTCAAGATATTGTATAGTGTAGAAGAGCTCATGTGTCCTCCTTAATGGTATTGTGGCCTTGGATTATTTTTTTAACCTCTTTGGATTTGGGTGTGCTCTGCTGCAAAGCCATCAGGATTTACTCACCTTTTACTAGGTGTAAAGGTGCATGTGTTACCTAAAGGCTGACTGCTAGCATAGGCTTTGAAACTCCCGAGTTTAGGTCATACTCCTCTACCAGGAGGCCCACAGGGTCAGACCCTTGCTTTCCTAACAGCATTCAGCAGAATGAATGCTGATGAATGGGATGGTAGGAAAGCTACGTGCCAACCACGCTTGCCAGCTGTGAGCCTGTTCCTCTTGGGCATTTCTTCCTGTCTTGGAGTCCCAGGGTCTTGGGAGGTATCTGAGGTGAGGCATGGAGTATGGTTTATCTGGGAGCAAGGCACTTGGCAGGAGGCTGCTATCTGCTGCTGTCAGATCTCTCTCCATGTCTCTGTATCCTCTGTCAGGAAAGATCACTGGCAGAGGTGAAATCTTTCCAGGCATTTTGTACCCAAAGGAGATGATGCAATGAAGAGCATATGAATTACCATTTTCCTAATTCTGTGAAGATGAGATTTCTAATTACTCCCTCAGCATGCACAGAGATTTTTCTACTTGAGCTCAGGCTGTTATGTTATTATTTATAAACTAACCCATGCCTGCAGTTCTGTAGACAGAAGATTATTCCTGATTTTCCCATCTCCAGCTGGTGTAATCCTGCAGTAAACCCCCACGACCTCTAGTAAAATACTCTGTAAATCAATGTTAAATGTTTTTTCCATTCCTTTGCCCTGTGACTGCTTTACTGCACTGTCTCTGAGCTCAGTGTATTTCCTTTCCATGGAAATTTGGCACATTCTGACACCTGCCTCATCTCAAGTAGCCTCAGCTGAGGGACAGGGGGATAGGTGCTGCAGGAAGCAGCTGAGCTTCTGGGCTTCAGCAGAATCAGGGCAGCTTCTGCTACCCTTATGTTCACATCCCCTGCTAGCGTGTAAGTGGGAGACCTGCAGATTCCCAGGCATGTCGCTCCAGCACCTTTCACTGGCATTAAAATCACTTAGAATTTAAATACAAAGAAACAGGGATATGTGATGTATTTTCCTGGAAGAAAGCCATGGAGACCATATTAAGTGCATGTCCCTCCTCCCATCTCCCCAGCTAGTTACAGGAAGAAAGACTGGAATTCAGCATTTTTCTAAGTGGGATTAAACCAGGTGCTGGACCTGACTTTTGGGGTGGGTCAGAGGAATGTGAGAAGGAGGGAAATTTTGTGTATGTGTTCTGTATGTTAGGTGAAATTGTCAGAATCCCTGAACCAGCATCGGTGGCAATATCTCTTTTCATTAACAAAAGAGCCATCTATTTTCTGTTAATGACAAGAGATTAGAGGTGTTGGCTGAAGCAGAGAAGAATAAAAAGTGCCTGATACTTGAGGAACATCCATGCTAGTTTTCCATGTACTGAGGCGTAGCAGTCCTGTATCTTCTGCATTTTACAAGCCCGGGACATCCTTAACAAGCTCTTTTCCTGACTCTAGATAAGTTTTCCTCTAATGGTTCAGCAGAAGGTGTTTTATAAAGGCAACATTGGATGTTTTACTCAAAGGGAAGCCAGCACAGTATCAGCCTTCAAAATACTCTCACTTGAGGCATATGGAAGAGTCTTCCATCTGTTATTACTCAAGAAGAGATTTTCTGTTTAATCTTTTGCTGCTGTCTTTGTGACTGTAACAGTCTATGTCAAAACTGTGGACTGTTCTGAGGAAGCAGCTTTCCACCTGTTTCTGAGCTGGGCAGCTGTAGCTTGCAATATCATCTTTTAATACAGACATCCTCTATTTGTAAAGATAAGTATAAATAGTTTGGTTTACACTAAAAATATTTTCAGAGAATTTGTCATGGGTAACAATCCTTGGAGATTGCAGTAGCCATTGTCTGGACTGGGGAATCCATTGGTCTGTCTTTAAACCTCCCTCTGTCCTTTTTGCATAAGGACCAGTGGCTTTTTGTATCGCAATGGCAGTTTGCTAGTGGCACTGGAGAATGGTGATGTGTTCTGGTGTGTGAGAGGCACCACTGCCTAAGAGAGCAAAGGACTGAGTCTCTGGCTCAAGTGAGCCTGAGGATGGGAAGAAAGTGTTGCCACTCAGACCCTTGGCCTCACCAGTGAAGGTGTTGGTCAAATTCCTTGGCTGTCACAGTGTTGGATTTTCTACTAGTCCTTTCAGCTGTAACACTGTGTATCTGTGTGCAGTGGTGTTGACCAGGATGAACATTGCCATTACTGTTTTACATAATTCTTCATGTGCTGGGGGGGAGTGTGCAAGTGTTTGGTAGTAACTGAGGCTTTGATGTGAGGCTTTGTGTGTGCATACCTATGTTTTCTTGTTTTAACTTCTGTGTTGCTCTGCGTTTGAGCAAGAAGAGGGCATGGTCAAAGAAATGAGTTGGAGAACAAAGATCTGCAGAGGATCTTTGGGTCCCATTGGAGCTGATTGGAGTCCTGGACAGACCCTATGAATACTCTTCTATTGCTTCACTTTTTCCCCTTCTGAAAGCTCTAATCTTGCCCACAGCATGGGATTATTTCCTATTGTCTTAATTCTGGAGTTCCAGGTCACCTTCCAAATATAGTAGGGAGGGACTGAAGAATATTTTGTGGATGAGCACCAGGGCCTTCCACTGGCTTTTGAGGGATCTGTTGGACTGAGAGTATAGCATTGATGTGCTTACTGCTGTTTTTGCAACTGAGGAGAGGTGACACAAAGCTTTCCCTGTCTGCTGAGTGCTCAGTGGAGCTCTGCCCACCACATTATGCATATGGTGATGCTAAGCCATAGTGCTATAACTTATTTGGTGAATGGAGATAGATTGTTCTCTGCCTGGCACTGGCATTTCTTGAAGTCCAAGTATCCTGGTGCTGAGATCCTGTTGGTGAAGAGCTGAAATGTCTTGGTTTGTTGTGTGTGAAAAGTATTGGCTGGCTTATGATACAGACCTTGACACATACTAACTTGAGGATGAAACTGACCATGTGATTTGCATCACAGGGGACTTGAAAACATCTTAAGGAGCCACATGAGGAAATTATGTCCATTGTTCCTATTTGTAGAAAGGTAGAGGCTGTAGTTAGTATGTGCTATATCTGCCAGCACCCTGTCCTGCCTGGTGCTTTATCAATCTTCTGCATCTGGTTAATGTGAGCTGCAGCAGATCTGTGTCAGACCCCTACTGCTGAAAGGCCACCACATTGTCTTTACTGCATGTTGGAACAGAAAGGGTTAAACAGAAGGTGATGGTAGCTAAAAGCTGGCTTTAGGCAGTAAGAAGTGGTGAATACTGAATGACATGGGAACACTCTCTAGCTGACGTCCATGAGAGCCTTTTGATGACATCAAACTCCTGGACCTTTTCCAGCCGAGTTTGGCCTTGCCCCAGTGACAATAGATGTTAATCTGTTGGCTTGTCAAAAAAATGTGTTAGTGGTTCTTTTACAGATCCATTTCCAACCCTCAGATTTCCCTGCTAGTAAACACAGCATTATGTCATTGTTTCACCAGGAGCCAAGTACCAAAGCCAACTGTACAGTGCTGTCATCAGCAAGCGTCCATTCACTTTGGGGTTTTATCTGAGTTCCCAGGCTCTTTCATTCCCACTGTTACTTGTGTTCTGGTCTCTGTGTCCATCAAAATCTCTGAGTGCTTTATGGGAAACATCTGTAGGGTCTAGCAACTGTGGCTAATGCTTTCCCACCATTTTATCTTAGATGGGGCTTCTGTACCTGCTCAGCAAAGATGCGTTGGTTTGTAAAGCTGCATCTTCTGGTGACTTTAGCCAAGCCAAACTGTTGGATTCATGAGTTCCTGCATGGAAAACAAGGTGAAGAGATTTGCAGTCCAGCCTTGCTCTCCTAATTGATAAAATATTAGCCAGGGGCAGTGCCCTGCCCACGCTGGCTCCTGTATATTTCAAAATGCAGTAGCTGCAGCTGTATGAAGAAGACTGGTTGTCAAATTGCTAACATTATAAATTACCTTACTTAGCTTTCAGAAAAAACCACACACAACACAAGAAATAAAGCCATTTATAACATTTTTCTGACTGTTGTATACTGTTTTGCCTGTAGACTTATTTCCTCGGTCTCTCTGCAAAGGATATAAAAATAAAAATTTATAAGGTTTCCCTCAGTGGTTGGGAGCTAAGATGCTTAAAGTAAACAGTCCTCCCATCCCTACCTCTTGTTCGTCTTCCTGGGGCTGCCAACAGTCCAATCCTTCTCATACAGAGACTTGTCTGAAACGATAACCCAAATCAGCTGAAGTAGTCTAGAAACAGAGGATAGAGATGCTCATCTGAATGCAGCTCCTGAATTCATCTGATACAGGCACAGGTAGATAAGAGAGTTGAACAGGTTCAACCTCTTGGCAGTGGTGCAATAATGATGACATTCTTGGGGATGAGGTGGAATAAAATAAAAATTTATTTCTCCACTGTGTAATTAAGCTGTACAACACCTTGCTGAAAGGTGATATGAAGGATGAAAGTACAAATGTTTCAAAAATAGAGTTGACAAATTTCTGGGGCAAGGCTGACTGCTGTTAAGTACAGCAGTCAAGGTATGTGGTTGGATCTGAATGTCTGTAATTTACCAGTTGCTAAAGACTAAGCACACTGTGTTCTCTCTGCTCCTATTTCTCATTAAAATGAGGTGCTGAGCTTAGGTGTAACTTTACTATTTCCCAGCTTGGGTCTTCTGATGCTTTCCCAAATGCCACTTAAATGCATGGCACCAGCTCAGAATTGTGAGACTTGATACATATTGGTAGTATTGGTGAGAGCTGTTGACTCTTGCCCAGATAAAGTTAGGAAGAAGAGTGTGTGCAGTGAGGAAGTGAGTCTCCCATCATCACTTCCAGCTTCTTCTTCTTTTCTGTGCCTTTTTTTTTTTTTTTTTTTAAATTCCATCATGCGTTTTTTGGGCTAGTGTCACACATGCAGGTCACTTACTGCTTTCCAGCCCTGGATCAAGTGGCAATTTATTTTTGTAGAGGCATTAATGTCAATATTACTCTTGGTATACGTTCAAGCTTTGAACTTGCCTGATGTCTTTCATCCAAGGATCCCCCAACACTCTGTGAGTTAGCATCTCTTTTCCAAGGTAGGGAAAGCAGTGTGTGTGTAGCAATATATATCCTGATAGAAGTGCTTTCTTGGAGCCCTCTACAAGGCTAGTTAATAATATGGATAGATGTAAGAAGTTTTCTGTTATGGATGAAAGTATTGGGACTGTAGAACGTAGACCTGGGAAATGTTTCATTCCTACTTAGGAACCTTCCAGGTGGTTGGGTTGGCTTGACTGGAAGCCTCAGACTTCAGATGGCTTGTAAATTCCAGTGTAGATATTTTTATTCACAATGTCACTATTGTCTGTTTGCATAAAAAGGTCCCATCACCTTCACTTTGATTTGACCTCCTGTCTCACTTCTCTCCACTATTTTGTAGACAATATTTGTGTCCTATCTTAGCCTTCAATCTGCTGAACTGCTCTGGGGGCCTCTTGTAGAAGAGGCCATCCTCAAAGGTGCATTGCAAGTAGGTTTTCCTGCCCCTCACTTCTCTCAGTCATTGCAGACTCAGCTGTGAACTGTTTAGCCCAAGCAATGACAACAGTTCAGTCTAGGGAACTCCAAGCATGGAGTGGGTTAATTTGCACTCCTGAGAACAGCCTTGCCCATGCTGTCCAGGGGCCAGATGAAGAGACCTGGGAATAGGTTGACCATGGTGGGGTGATTTGCTAGATGAAGTCAGGTATGATTTGGAGGAGACAGGCTCCTGGGTCTGTCCTGTCCCTGAGCTGTGTTCTATGTCAGCATGAAGGAGGATGCTTTTTGGAGAGGAACTTAATGGTTCTGTCATGGCTTTGTTTCCTTTCCTTTCAGGAGTTTGAGAGCTAGTGCCAAAGCCTTTCAAGTGACACTCCACTTACAAAAGCAAAGAAGAGAAAATGTGGCTGATTATGTTAGCTTTAGCGAGGGTAATATTAAGCAGATGATGCTTATTTAATGTTCTGAAAGCACAGATAAACTGGTTTTCAGCAGGTCTTGGGAACTGAGCAGGAGAGATACAGGGCATCATTTTAGAGGGCAGCAACATGCTTGATGAGATGCTTGGCAGGGTTTCTAGAGTGCTTGGGTTGAAGCTTTCTTTTTTGGGCAACCCCTGTTTGTGGGGAGGACACGCTCAGGTGAGAGGTGAGGTGGCCTGTGGTTTCTGTCTGAACTTCAACAAGAGTAAATAATTCCAGATTGACATTGTAGAAGTGTGCTGTTTTTGTGAAGGGAAGATGGGGGGGAGCCAAACATAACAAGAGTTCCCAGTGCTTGAGGAAGAGAGCCAGGGTCACATTCAGAGCTCATAGAGTTGGCAGGCACAGAAATGACAGTACCACATCAAATGTGTATTGGTGGAGATAGCCGGGGGGATTATCAGCAAGCTGCTTTGTAGGTTGATTTGTGATGTTGATGATCTGAAAGTGATGCTGGGATGTTTAAGACAAACACTGTCTTTTCAGCTTCCATATCTGCTATTTTTTAATGTTTTTGGCATTTGCCTTTGGGGTAAAGAACAGGCCATAGCAACCTCTGGGATTTAAATCCCCATGAGTCCAAGTTATGCAGTTACAGATCTGCTGCCATTAAAATTGGCATCACTTCAAGTTGTCCTCTTTACAAAGCTGGGTGCTGACTCTGCTCCAAAGTACTAAGTTCCCTGTCCAAAGCATCCTTGGCCCTGGTTGTTTGGCCAGCTATCCTTCTGGCTGGGGTCTCTCCATCTTGCTTTTCTGGAGAACATTCCCAGGACCTGACATGGGGATTTTTCCGTGTTTTCACTGTCATGATCAGTGCCAGTTTCAATACATCTTTTAGGACTAATTTGTTATCAGTGAACTAAGAAGGCTTTAGGATGGCTTCAGCTTACTTCATCAAAGCAGCCTGAGGGTCATTTGCCCTTTAGGTGTTTAACTCTTAAAGTCTGGTTTCTTTGAGAGACCCAAGAGAGTGAGCACAGTTTTGAGGCAGTAGTTTTCACACTGAAACTTGTGGCCTATTTCAGCAGTACTGACAAAATAACAACCTAAATTCACTGTTCAGTGGATGAAAAATGTGCAGAGATCACTTATTAAATTTATATATGACGTATTTACCATACCTTTCATTTGCATCTCTCCACAAGCATCAGTGAAACTACAGAGGCACCTTGGAGCATGTGCTTACCCTGAAAGAGCTGGGAGTTGGTGGTGGTGTATGGGATCATGAGGGAAACCCTTCAAAGTATTTAACATAATTTGCCAAAGATAAAGCCAGAAGGTTGCAAGATATCTTTCTGGATTGAGTGAGATGTTTGTGCAGGGGTAGTGGTTGGGTTAGTACAGTTTCTGTGGTGAAGATTCCTATGCAGAGAGGGTGAAAAATGTGTGGCAGGGAGTAACCAGGGCTGGCTACTAGTGAGACCACTGTGATAGTTTGTAGTTCTACCAGGCTGCTTATCTGACACTGGTGAAAACCTCATACACAGCATGTAAAACCTCTGTGCAGCTCTGCAAGGACAATGACACAGATCTGTCTTAGGTTTTTTTACCTGCAAGATGGAAGACCTGGAGTGGCTTGCTAGTTGTTGCTGAGCAGATCAATGGTGAAATTAGGAACAAGAGGCCCTGAGAAAATGGATTTGAGGGTTGTTTGGGGTTTTGAGAGGACTGTCAGACTGTTTTCTTAGGAGACGCTGAGTGTCTGTGTCCTAGAAACCAGACACTTCTTGAGTTGCCCACCTCAACATCCCATCTGCTAATTTTGGCCAATATCAGGTAACCCAGGCTGTCCATGTGCTGCTCTAACTACCAGAATATGTCCTGGAACAAGGACAGGGATTATCCTTAGTTCTCTCTAAGGTTTTTTCTGAGTACTTTAAAGAGCACATCATTTTACCTTCTAGCCTGAGGGACTGGGGTAAGTGCTTCCAACTGGCCAGGCGGGACACAAGAAAAGACATCTCCTGGGCAGTTGCACAGCTGGGACTTCTCAGTGTAAAATGAGCCATGTTGTTATCAGATGTGAACACATGCTCATGGGTCAAGCAGCTGATACCTGACTCCCTCTCCAATTACCTCAGATGTGCCATGAAGGAATGGAAACAGAGTGCAAAGCATCAAGGCAGGACAACATTAAAGATAATGCATGCTAGATACTGGGCCCATTTCCTGAGGCCATGTTACCTGGTTGGCAGATGGGATTAGCAGGAGGAGCTGGGTTGAGGGAATTGTCAGCAGCTGTCACTTTCTTTAGAAAAAGAGGGGCTGACATTCAGCAGTATAACTGGCTATAAAATACTGACTATGCTTGTTTTTGCTGTAATACTTTAATATTATACAAAGGAGTTTTCAAGTTAAGAACATTTATTGCAAAACTGTTTCCTCTGCAGTCTTTTTTCTGGGGTGATTTTTCAATAATTGATTACTTCTCTTGCACCAGGAGTGTGCAGCTGAGGAAAACACCAAATTCACTCTCACCAGTTAACTCTGCTTGATGAATTCCTGCTTGAGTCCATGGGGGTCTGTTGGGCAGAGGAACTGAGGTTCCTCATGCTTGAGCAGTGAGCTGTAAAAGTGATTTTGACTCCACACATTCAATACTGATCTTGCAAAGAGATGCTATTGCCAGAATTACAGAGGTGGATTTGGTCTCCCTTTGATCTCAGTTTAAATCACACAGGCAATTTACTGCAACTTAATAAGTAACAGTGCATGAGTAGTGGGGTGCTCACTCTGCCTGCAAACTCATAGTCTGGACAAACACGTGGTGGAGCTTTCTTTGTAGCTGAACTGAGTCAAATTGTCTTGCAAGGCAAGTTAAGGTTTATGAAATGTTGCCATGTATTGGCTTATGAATATAATGAGGAAAATGGGAGCTCTTTGGTAATATATCTGATCAATCTGTTGCATGATTTAGTGAGCTGTCTGAAATAGCTTCAGGGTTTGGGAGCTTTTGGTTGTGTCTCTTCAGTGTGGTTTGGTGTTTTCTCAACATGAAAGAATTCATCTGGTGAGTTCAGGGTGAATCAAAGGTCTCTTTTGCAATTCCCACTGCTTCACTGGGTTTCCTAGGAAGATCTTTTGATTTCTGCCCTGGTTTAATTGATCTTTGTAAAGAAACATGCTAATGATGTTTCTGGCCATGGAATGCTGTGGATTTGCCAGCAGAGAAGTTTGTTACCACAACTAGAGATGCCTCCCTCTCTCAAGTTACAACTCCTAATTTGTTTTATTTTGAGTGTGTTTGTATTTCAACAATCTGTGGTTTTATTATCCTAAGTTTGTTGCAGTCCTCTTGGAGTGTGTGTAAGAGGTTTTTTTAGTGCTGGAAGTAGGAGGGATGGGATATATATACTGTTTTCATTACTGTTACTGAAAATTGGCCAAATTTCCAACACACCAAGTGTTTCAGTCTTATTTAGAGATACAGTATTATTCCAAATGATGCCCTAAATCTTCTTTAAGGAAACATGTTGTTAGCTCACTAACAATGTAATCTTCTAATAAGCAAGAATTTTTAAATTGGAAATCAGCAACCCCCAGATAGAAGAAACCAATGCTGATAGAAATTACATGGGCTGGGGCAAAGATTTGGGTGACAAGAAACTAAAGTCACTGGAGCAACTGTTAAAAAAAAAAATTGCAGAATGCACTGGCTGGGTTTCTCCTGTGCTCTCAGCTGGCTCTGCATCTCTGGTGGCTTCTTTGGCACACACCCACTCCTTGGCAGCTCAGCTGTCCAGGGACAGCACTGAAGCAGAGAAAAGCCCTTGTCTGGCTTTGTTAGTGTAGGGGGCTGTCTCAGCAATTAAATTAATTTTTATTTTTGGAGGCTAGGTGGATAGAGTCATGCTCCATGCAGTGCTAAATCAGAGGATGAAACTGTGGCCATGGGTGCATGTATGTCTGTTCTTCTCCCTGTAAAGGAGACTACAGAGGAAGGGCAGGATGAGTGCTTCTCACACCCAGGCAGTGCCTTTCCCTTTGTCCCACCAGCTTGGCTGACATGTGTGATGCTGGTCCCAGCCTTCTGCCACTCTTTGGAGCTCATTGCAGTAGGGACTAGCAGAGCATGAGAGGCTGGTGTCACAGGGTGGGAACATGGGATGGCTTTTGGTCTGCCCCCAGTCTGCGTCTATTTCTGCAGCATCCTTAAGTGGGGTAGAAAGGCTCCTTTGGAGATGAAAACAAGCTAGTTTTGGAAGCTGCTCTGCAGCGAGGCAAATGCAAGGGGAAGGAAGAAGGTATCAAATGAATGTCAGTAGAAATGGGTCCAAAATTCTGCACAGGAGTCTAGAGACAGCTATAGTTTTAGCCATCTCTAGGCATGTCCAAAGCTTGCTGGTTGCTAGTAGAGCTCAGGTGGGCAGGGGAGAAGATCTTGGTCTGAGCCACAAAACCATGCCAGTCCTGCTCCTTTGTAGAGGAGGCCCCATGTATTGGCCCCAGCAAGGCACCATGTATTGCAGCACCAAAGCAATGTCTATGAAGCACCTACTCTGCAGCTTTGTGTGTAGGGGTGACTATTTCCTTTGTACCCCTTCCCTCAGACTTGTTCCAGACATGTCTCTGACCTGGGCTGGGGAGGGTTGCTCCAAGGACCCTGACTCCATCTGCATTGCTGATGATGGCTTTTAGCCCTTCAATTTTATTGTTTTGCTTCAATCTAAACTTGCAGGGGTACTTAGGAAGGTGTATGTACCTGTCCTTTCATCCATTTTACTGGTTTGAGTGACATGAGGTTGTTGCTGCATATCCAGAAACATGGTGTATGTCCCTTTTGTAGTACCCCATGCAGCTCCTGCCAGAGAACCAGATGGGTTTGGGTCACAGAGCCAGTCAGGCTACTTACACGTAGGGTGACAGTAATGCTGAGCCAGAGGCAGCTGCCTCTGAAAGTGCATCCCTGGTCCTCTTCCCTGCAACATCTTTGTCTTGGCATTTCTCTGAGGCTGTGATTAGCCAATTCAGGGAGCAAAAAACCTACCAGATTATTTCCTTTTTTGGAAGAGCAGCTTTTCAGTCAGACTCTGTCAGTCAGAGACCTGGGCCTGTGCTCAGGGACGCTATCTGTGCTGGGGTAACGTGTCATCACTTCCAGCTACTCTGGGCCAGAGGTCACATCCTCCTGCAGATCTGATCCTGCCTTCTCCCAAAGCAGCAGGGATTAACTAGAGCCCATTTCCTAGTATAGTTTTTCTCATCTGTATTTTCAAGGGACAGCACTTCTGGTCCTTCTGGCAGAGGTGAGGTGGTGGTAGCAGCTGGAGGGAAGGGACAGCGATGGGCAGAGGTGACTGGCTGCCTCCTGCACCTGCCCAGCTGCTGCTCGAAGCACGTCTGAGCTCAGCTGGGCAGTGGTCAGCAGTCTGACTTGCCAGTCTCTGTGACACACACGATGTTCAAAGAGCCTTTACATATAGGAAGTAGTTTAATCATGGTTTTGTTCCCTATTTCAGCAAATCTGACCAGAGTCTGCATTGTTAAGTGTGAATGTCACACACACAAATATAACAACATCTGGTTTAAAGTGAAAAGAGTGAGGAAATGGATGTTATGGTTAAAATAAAATCTGCATCCTGAGGTCATTCTTCCACGGCAAGGTTTTGTTTAGATAGAGTGAATGTAACCTGTAATATCAAGACACAGCTTGTACATGGAGAAATAGAGCAAAGGCTGAGTGCTGGCCATAGCCCTAAACTTTCTGCCCAGGTCATAAACATTTTTGAGAAGATTTTTCCTGTTTCTGAACATCCTTCTAGCAAATTCTCCTTCATGTCTCACTACCCTTTTCTCTGGTGTGCAGGCCAGTAGGGATATCCTCGTTGAAGTCTGCCTATGATTTACACTGTTGGTATTAACTGAATCGCAGCCCATCTCGAATGATCTTTTATTGAGAAAAAAGATTTAAACTGCAGGCAGCACGTGGGGCCAGCTGCCTCTTGAGGAATTTAGTGCTGTATCTTTGTAGCTGGGTTATCCTCCAGCTTTTCCTGTTCCTGTAGCACACTGTGAAGGAGCATACGAATACCTTTTCCATAGGTCCCTGCAGTTCTAGCAAAACCTCATCCTGTTATTGGCAGCTTTCAAAACTCAGTGCTTGCTCCAGATTTTTGGCTGTCTCTGGTGTCTGTGGGAAATGGAAAGATTTTTTTATTTTGAAAGTTGTAGAACAGATATGTTGTCACACTGTGCCAAAGTTTAAAAGCATTTTCATATGTCTAGAAATTTTAATTTTAAAAACTAAAATGGGAAACAAGTGAACTTCCTTTTTATGGCTTTAGGACAAGAAAGTTTTGGGTGCTTGAATCTTTCATATTAGAAACCACTTGATACCACTTTAAAGGATGCTAGACATGTACACCAATTACATATTTATCATTTAGAAAGAAGTCTTGCACTGCCCTGCAGGCCTCTTTTAAACTCAACGTTAGCTTGGAAACACAATATATGAATCCCTATCAATGCAGCCTATCAGGATATATAAATATTATTCATGGAGCAAAATATTTCCCTTTCATTATGAAAATAAGTGCTCTCTGCAGTGTTAAGCTTCAAGCATGTTGTTCAAAAGATGTGATCAAAACATCAAAGAGAGGAGAATTATTAAAATAGCAGGAACTGAACCAGCTGCCTTTCCTTCAGTAATTAAGAGACAGTCTCATGCATTGCCCTGCTTAAATTGCAAACTTTTTTTCCCCCTGAGAGCTGTGTTCTGAAGTGGGAGTAATTTTACCCCCTTTAAAATGAGCTGTTTAATTTTACAGTCATTATAAGGCTTATCAAGAGGCAACAGTCAACTTCAGCATTGCCCGATAATGTAGGTTATTAGTCCTCAGAACAATTGAAAAGGTCAATACTATTTTCTTCTTTGTTTTGATGGGACGAGGTGTCAAGGTGAAGGGTGTCCTTGGTCCATCTGACTTCAGATGTGCAAAGTCTGCACACAGGTTTGTCACACTGAACAGTCTGAGGGAAGGCTTTCCTAGTGCCAAAAAGTATGATTGCACAGCTTCACTAGCTCCCTGGTTAGCAGTCAGAAGCTCTGGCCCACTCCATGGAGGTGTCAATCCAGATGAAATTAAAAGGTCTACCTCTGGGAGCCACTTCTTTATAAACTGGCATCTTTTGAGTTGCTCCTCCTTCACGCTTCAGAGCCATGGATCAAGAGATGAGATAGGAAAGTAAGTGCAAGCTCTGTGTGGGCAGTAATTTAATGCATCTCTCAAATTTGGGGTTCCCTGCCTTTGCACACCTCTGGGGTGACCTGAAATGGTTTGTTGGACTCTCTCATAACCCAGTCTCATGAGTGCTGAGCATTAGAAGTCATCAGCCAGTTTTGAGAAAATCTGACTGCTTTCATTTTTGTTCTTGGCAAAGAAAGCGAGGTGTCTAGGTATAGCTGAGCTGGCTGTAGCCCTGGGTTTGTGTAGCTGGGAGGGCGGAGGGCTCAGAATATTTTCCTAGCTTCTCACATGGATGTTGTGATTTGTACTTCGGTGTCGATCCTGCCCCTTTGAGACCAGCTTGGGCCTGTTTCTTACCTGTGTCAAGGCTGCCTGTCCCAGTGTCATGTTATAGCACTATGGTCCTCCAGTCTCTGGGATTCACAAGCTGGTCCACAGAAGCAAAATTCTGTGCTCAAAGCCTGCAGTTGGATGGGCAACCCAAAGTATAGTGGCTTTTCCTTCTCTGGTGTGTAGTCTGTGGCGGGCACATGAAACTGGCTCAGAACCAATCTCTTTGGTTTGTTAATGCTCCCCATTAAGACAGAAGCAGCACTGTCTCCTCCAGGTAGCAAGAAGAAGAACCTCAAGATGAGTTTGCATAGAAGGGCTCATCTCCTTTGAAATTTCAGCCCCTTGAAGTGAGGGATATTTGAATTAAGGCTTCAATAAAAATTTTTTGGGGGAGGAAGGTGTGGTGAAACATCTCTTAAAGCAACTTGGTCAGCAAGTATGGTTTTTGTCCTCATCCTTGCTGCAGACAACCATGTGACCATGTTGGCAAATCACTTGTGGTCTGGTATTTCTCTCTCTCCCTCTTTTTTTTTTTTTTTTTTTTTTTTTTTTTTTACATCACTAATTTTGTTAAAAAAAAAAAACTACCTTCATAAAGATGATGGTGACCACTGGTGTTTATTAGCTTGACACAAGCTACTGCCTTTTCCTTGTCCCTTCAGTTTTGGGAGATATGATGGTGTTTTTCCATCTTTGTTAGACATTTTCATCTTGGCATATGGCGGGTGCTTTCATGGGGTTGTACAGGTGATGTGTGTGGTCACAAAAACACAGTACTTGAAGGTTTAGTACTGATCCCTGCCCAGGTGTCTGTGACTGAGGATGTAGCAGCAGTG
The DNA here is from genome assembly GCF_003957555.1 of Calypte anna. Lineage (NCBI taxonomy): Eukaryota > Metazoa > Chordata > Aves > Apodiformes > Trochilidae > Calypte > Calypte anna. Next base: position 23,301,331 of record NC_044252.1, on the reverse strand, counting down.
ATGGGCTTCTGGAGCCATGTGTTACAGCAATCTTGGGATTTACTAGATATAAAGTATCTCCTGGGATAAAACTACATCTCCTTTTAACAGAAGGGTCATACCCCTGCTTTTTGTCACTGGTAGCAGCTGAAGTTTCAGGGAAGGGAGAAGGTGAAAACCACTCTGTAAAAACTGCTTTTTTAAAATGGCCCCATCAGACAAGCTGTAGCTGGGAGCAGAGATACCATTGCAAGTGCTGTTTGTAGCAGGTAGTTAATTTGTTCCTGGAAGAGTTCCTCTTCGTGTTTTCTTCCCCAAAATTACTTTCCACTTCGGAATGATACAATCCCATCCTCTCTCACAGAGTCACATGTGTTTCAAGGCAAGCCCTGTGGGTCAGACCATGACAGGAAGGAGAGGAGATGACACCATGAGCCCTTTAAAATTCTGATTAAGAGGGCAGATAGATCAAAAGAAAAATTCAAGTGGGAGCTGGGGCTGCCTGGAGGAGGTAGAAATATTGCTTCTTTAATCAGAATTACAGTTTGCCCAGGGCAGTGTATGGAAGTGATGTTTGCTGCCATGTTGCTGTGTTTTGGGGCTGAGCTGCAGTTTTGGTGACAGAGAGAGGTGTGTGGGAGTTGAGCATGCTCAACATTTTTCAGGATGAGAGTTTTTTGGCAGCTTGTGTGACATAAGGTCAAAGTTTAGGGACATAAATGGTGGCTGGTAGACAGCTCAAACAAGAGGGAGCAGGCTTTTCTCATTTTATTTCCAGTCATTCCTTCCCTCAGTCCTTTGTTCCAGCTGTAATTGTGTTATGTGCAAATTGGTCACAGTAACATCTACTTAAGAAAAGCCTCCATTGTGCATAAAGTAGTCTCCAAATTGTCCTTAATTCCTACTGCAGGAGAGCTTCCCTCTGCATTCAGAACCACTGTGGCTAAAATAGCATGCACTTTAAACTTGTGTTTTAGTGAAATAACTTGAACTGAAGAACTGTCATTGCAGTTTATGTTCATTCAACACTTTATACCTTAAAGGACATCTTTCCTGCTGAAAGACAGGTGGAGAAAGGCTTTATTTGAATCTACATCCTCTAAAAAATGCTGCATTTTGTGCAGAAACTAAAAGCATTGTTGAAAAACACCTAATGCAACAAATAAGTCATTTTATTTAGTAAAAAAAAAAAATTTGGAAGGAAATCACTCCCAGTTTTGATCAACCTTGCCACAGAAAAGAAGAAATTATCTGTATGTGTAACATAAAAGGGAGCTTAAAGGCCAAAATAACCAAGCCAAGGGAACATCCAGTGCTTAAAACAAACAGCTTAAGCTTTAAGCTTCTCTCTGATCTCTTCCATTAAAATTCACTCTTGGAGACTATTCGATAGGGAAGCCTCCTGTCTCTTTGGATAAAAGAGAAATTTATCTCAAAGTACGGTCTGCCCTGGACACCCTGGCTCTGCAGCCATGCAGAAGGGTACTGCAATGCCAGGGGCTGTGTCCTGCTGGAGTCCTTCAGCTCCTGCCAGGCAGCAGAGGAGATGCCACCACTCACCAGTGCCCCCACCCCTCTCCCTGGCTGAGGTGCCTGTCATTGCTGCCTCCTGCCTTGTCAGGATGAAGGTGACAAAGGCACAGATACCCACAGGGTGAGAAGGTGTCCCTGGTGGTTTCTAATAAAGCATTTCAGCTTGGAGCTACTGCAAAACCCTTTGTGCTCTGGGCTGCAGCAGTGGCAGCAGGTAACATCCCAGCTATATAACCACCTTGTAACCCTGTAGTGGCTGTGCTGGCTTTTTGGGAAACCAGCTGCAGTCAGAGCAGGGCTTCCAAGCAACTTGCCCAGGATGTCTGTGCTGCCAGGGGTCATGGAGGCAGTTGCCATGGGCAATGCTGGGGTCAGAATTTCCTGTTCTGCACTGGGTGCCCTTTTCCCACAAACAGTTTCTGAAGCAGCATGAAGGAAACCCTTGGTCAATCAATCTCTGATGCTGCTGCTTCTACTAAATCCCTTGACAGAAGTTGACCTTATACTGAATAAATTAAAAATATCTGTCTTTAGCCCTCTTGGTAATAACCTGAATTCTACCCAGAAGGGAACCCTTTTCTCCTGATGCTTGCACACTCCAACCTGAGAACATCACCCCCTGGACAATGCCTAATCAAGGGATATTTGGAAGCACTGTGCTGCTGTGGGGAACAGCCCTGAGAGGGGCTGTGTTTGTACTAGGGGACTGAAATAGTGATGAGAGAAGGGCACACAGACCCAGTGTGTGTCTCTGGGTGATGTACATGACTTGAGACAGCTGCAGACTCTGTTGGTGCTTGGTGGAGAGGGTTTAGAGACTTGATACCCTCCCCACCTGAATGGGGCCAAGAAGGAATCTGGCTCACAGGTTTCAGCATGACTGCTGTCTGTCTAAAAAACAAACGTGTTTTTAATGCCTGTGATCAGAGGATCCTGTTCAGACCAGGTATCATGCTATTCACTTCAGCCTGGTTAGTAATCCTGGCACTGAGTTTGACTCTTAGGTTTTTGTTTTTATCATGTGCTTTGATACGGTTGTAAAAATACTGAGTGGCTGTCCGAGCTCCAGGGCATGGATTTATATTAAAAAAACTGTAAAACGAATGTGCTTAAGGTGCTTTTGTCCTTCAGAATATTGTCCCTTTTTCCCCCATAAGATTATTTTAAACCTCATGTTCTTGCTCCTGGTGACATCTCTGTTGTCCTCTGCATGTTGTGCAGAGCAGGTTTGTCCCAGGATTGCCTTTTCCCTGGGCCTTAAACCTAAACATCTGGAAACAGACGGCTTTTATGCAAGCACTGCCTCAAGTTCCATGGGAGAGGAGATAGAGCAGGAGGTGGATTTGGGACCTAGGGAACCCTCCTTGCCCATGATACTGCAGCCTGTGATAATGTCCCCATCAGACATGAGTAGTGTTTGAACTTTCTAAAGCATCTGATGCAGGGATATCCCATCCCTACTGGGTTGGGAGGTCATGTGTGTCTCTATGCCTGCACATGAAGGGAGATGAGAAGTGTTTTAAGAGAAAATCCCTGTACGTGGCTGAGATGCTGTCTCCCCATGCTGGGCAAGTCAGTGGACTTTTTATATCCCAGAGAATTTGTGTGCCATAAAGAGGCTCCAGCAAGCTTATTCTGCAGCTTGGAGGGCAGCTTTGGCTGAGTGGGGTGCAATGCTGTGCTGTGGCTCTTCAGCAATGCACTCCCTTAATATCTGTCCATATTAGTTTTATTTCACAGTGTTCTGAAAGGTTGTTAATTTAAGTATATACCTGCCCTCAATACTTGCTTCACAAAGCTGTTCACCCTTCATTTCTGTGGTTAACTGTCTGTTGATTCCTGCATTATAATCACTGCTCTAAGGTCCCCCTAGAATGGGTTTTACCTGGATTTAGACTTTGGTCTAAATGGTGCTGCTTCCATATGGGCTGGAGAGTAGTTCAGTCTCTCAGGTACTGCCTCCCATTTATGTGTCCAGTCACTGCTAAAGAAATGCAGGGAATGTACTTTATGTTTGGTTTGTGTAGGGAAATTACAGATATTGCTCTGCCTCATTCCTGCCAAAGGGCAACTTCTTCATTGCAGATGGGCACTGCATGCCATGAAGAGTGTACTTGCCTATGAAAAAGTGTGTAGGTAGAACTTACTATTCCTTGAAGCTAAGTACCCGAAGAGAAGATCTTTTCTTGGCCAAGATAGGACATAAAAGTTGAGTGAGATGTTATTAACCTTGGGAATGCATCACACCCTCTGGCAGGCAGCTCCCCAGCACACTCCTGAGAGCCTTCTGCACATTCTGCTGCCCTCTCCTCAGCATGGGCAGCTGAGCTGGAGACCTCAGTCCTGATCCTTCATGGGGCAATGTACAAACAGCTGCTGGGCAGGGACTGAACCCTGTTGGATTCTGCTGTGGTGTCTGAATTGTTCCAAGTGCTGCTAATAATTAGGCAAATAAAATTATTAGTTAGAAAAAGAATTCAGTTTATTGGGAGCATGTTCCAGGAAGGTTTTATAGCTCTGACATAGTATCTTGCCAATCAAATAAGTATTGCAGAGTTAAGAGGAGCACAGTAGCCAGCTTGGCAGTCAGTAGGAGAGCACTGACTGCAGCCCAAGGCTTGAAATAAACCTGGTATGAAAATGCACTGGTTTATAGCCATGTTGCTCTTTTCTTCTTAGAAAAAATATATCTTGTTTCCCTCCAAAACATTTTTACTTCTGTCTTGGGCCTGGCACTGTGAAGTTTTCCTGCCCCACCTGTGTGTGCCAGTGCTGACATTCATGATGGATTTTTACTCCTGAATTCCCTCTGCGTTTCACTTTTTCATGGATCTTTAAGACCTAAGTGCTGTCTTTCCCTGAATCTTTTTCCTTGCCTTCTTGGAAAAGCCTCTACCACCCCTCTCATGTCCAGTTGCCATTCCCTATACCTTTGAGTCAGTGACATGGTCATGTTGGTTCTTGCCATGAAGCTTCCAAATGTGTTTGCAGCAGTGACTCCATTTCAGAAGCTTTGGTTCAGTTTTCCTCTGGAAATGCTATGATTTTTTTAAGGCCATGTTCTCCAGTTTAGAAAACAACTCTGTTGATTCCTAAACACAATTATAGTCCAGGCTAAGCCTCTTGTGGTCTCCATCCTCACATCATCCCACTGGCATCTATGGCCTTTGGCCCTGTGCTCACTTGATGCCAGGAATCAACGTTGAGTATGGGTTGTTCTGAGCCCTACCTGTTCTTGTGGTGAGGAGGTTGGTAAGGTTGCTGAACCTGCTGTAGATATCGAAGCCTATTTCCCCAGTTCCTTCTGCGGAAAAACTGGTTTCTTGTCACAAGGACACAAAGTTGGAAGAGATTTGCAGCTCATGTAAACCTGAAAATAGGAAGTGGTGCTCTAGTGGTCTAGACATTGCTCTTCTAAAGAGGTCACAAATGTGCACTCAGAAGCATGGACACTGCTTGAGTTGGCTTTAGAAACAGATCTACAGGCTCCATATCTAGATGTGTCCATACTGAGACAATTGTTACTGGAGAATTTCTATGTGTGAGGTGGGAGAGTTGTCTTTACTTTTCTGAAGGAGGCTGTAAGTGTGCTTCAGTTTGCAACTGGCAGGGGGTGTTTTTGGAGCAGCAGCAACGGAAATGGCATTTCCTACCCTCTGCAGCTACAGGCTGATGGTAGCAACTATGTTTCTCCATGGGAGAAAGGAGAAGAAAAGGGGATAGTAGTCCAGCTGGTTGGACAAATGCTTAGGAGCCTTGTGTGAACTGACTGCATCCCTTCTACTCCCTGGTTAGGGAACAGAGACCTTTGGAAAATGTTGCTGGTCTTTTCCCTGGGATGAAGGAAAAATGAAGTATTGCATGCCAGATGTCCTTTCATGGGGAAAGAGAATAAAGTGACATGGCTGGGTTATTATTTAGGTTGTTTTTCAATGTCACACCTTGATGGAGTCTGAGGTTATTAACTGGGGGATTGGCTCTCAATATTGTGGCCAGATGCAGCAATTGGCAGAGCTCCCTCTCTTCAGAGCTCACTTTTAAATCATATTTTGATAATTTATCCTGCCAAGGAGATTTGCAGTTCAGTGTTGGATTTGAGTCAGTTTTTGAGCCAAGGAGGGGTTGCCATGTCAGTGAGAAGTCAGCTGGGCCTCCAGTTGGCCTGGAAGGTGTTTCCAACCAGACCTGTTGAGTGGCCAGGTCTGGAAATGAAAATTGGTACCTCTCTCCCATAGATGGGGTTTCTCTGAACTCCTAAAAAACTTAAGTGTCTCTTGCCTGTCCCACTCCTTAAATCCATGGGACAGAAATGGGGCTAGTTGGCTAGAAGCGATGTGACATTTTTTCTACTTTCTGTATTTTTGCATGCGTGATTTCTCACGGTAATAGCGATTTGCTGACTGGGAGGGTTAGTGACACGCTTGCTGGCTGTGGCTCTTTGTGGTGGCAAGTTCAGAGGCAGTGCAGCTGACAGACCAAAGCCACATGGCAGCCTCTCCAAGGAGTCCTGGCTGTTGAATGACTGCAGTCATGACTTGGCTTTCTTGTCACCATGCAGGGGCTGCTTCAGAGCCCTCCTGGCACTGCGTGACTGTCAGTGTGGCATCCACAACTAGAGCGGTTTTACAAGGGTTGGAAATGTGTGCAGACTGCTGCAGCTGTGGCAAGAAATGAGCCAATCTGGAGAGGATTCAGTCATCTCAGCCTGAAGGTTGGCAGGATGTAACTGATGTGTGAAATGAGGGTATTGGAGCAATTCATGTGTGCCAGAGTTGGGGAAATGTTGGGCTGGATGGTTTCTGTTCCTCTGTCAAGGGCTGGAAGAGCATTGTCATATTCTGTCAGAGTTGCAGACCAGCTGCATAGGCTTGGATTTTTGGTAAAGCTCTAAATTATGGTGGAAGGAGAATAGTTGCCAAAAGTTAGGATTTTCAACAGTGTGAAAATGAACAGTTGTACAAGTCCATGGACTGTAATCTGTCACTTCTTTAGGCAAAGCAACAAAGAGGAAGACCTTGACAGTCACAAGCTACAAGTGATCAACAGGGTTAAGAGAAAAGGTTTAGGCCCCTTATTGAAATGCAGCATGGCCTTCAGTGCCTTGGCAGGCTGAGCCTTTAAGGGATCACTGTTGTGACCATTCAGTCTCTGCTCTACGCTTTTGAGGAAGATTTCCTTTTCTGAGGAGATGACATTTATCCACTGGACCAAAGTAAAACAGTTATCATCTCAGTGTTTCAGGGGAAGATCTTTTTTGTGACTGAAGAATTGCAAACGTCAGGCTGCCATTTGCCATCAGGGGAGATTTCTCTCCATGTTTACAGGTCATGAGGTATTGTTTCAGCTCTTGCTGGTTGAAGAACCAGCTCTTGCTGGTTGCTGGTGAAGAAGTCTCGTGAGCACCTTGAGAAATTGTCTTCTCTGTAGCACAGGCAGTGTGTGTCCCAGGCACGCAGGCTCAGGTTTTGCTCTTGCCTGTCCCATCCAGGGCAGTCCTGGGCTTGCTGAGACACTTCTGAAGAATGCTGATGGGAGCAGTGGTTTTGCCCGGTGGTCAGCTATGTCTCAGGCCTGTTAATTACCTTCCACCAAAACTACTGGTCCATTTTCCAGCTGGTCTCTTTCACTTACCCTCAAGAACAATTTGGATGGTTAAGAGAAAGGAGAGACTGTGGGAGCCCAGTGGTATGTCTGTGGCACCCAAGCCTGAAGCTTTTGCATCTGGAGGAGCTCCTGCCTTCATTCTGTCTGACTTCGTCTCTTCCCTCAAGTGGGAGTAGCCACAGTGTCTGTGTCAGACAGGGCTTGATGTGTCTTGTGGGAGACTTCCTCCCTGCTTGCTGATTCCAGTGGGATTTGGTTGACATGGGAGCAGATCCCTGCTCCAGATTTTAATCCTTTTTTTTTTTTTTTTTTTTTTTTAAACTTTAGAAACTTTCTCAACAGGCCTTCAATGAATGGTCGCATCACTGTGCCCAGGGGGGTGTTTGAGATGTCCATTCCTTCTGCCTGAGACAAACCAGGGCAAATTGTAGAGCAAGTGGCCCAGTGGCATTGCTGAGGGCAGTCCCCTATATAACAAACTTCATCTGCTGGTGTGTGTGGAAGAGTTTATTTTTTCCCGGGGGCCTCCAGGGCCAGCTCATGTCAGCAGGCTACAGAGTTGGGCCCATGGAGACTGCAGGACTTGAACCCAGAGACCTGGGATGCTGTGGCTTTTACCGGAGTCTGCTGATAGCACCCTTCCATGGATTGGGTGATTTTACATCTGTCTTCATATTGTTCCAGGGCAACAAGTGGTTTATATTTGAAGCATATTAATTTAATGTTATTGAAGCCTTAAGAAAAGGCCCAGTGAGCCAAGCCCTTCTAGTTTTGCTCACGTTTCACAAGGCTGAGCAGGGTGTGATTTGATCCTCCTTGGACGTATCTCTACTTAAAGGGTGGTTGCGGGGGAGAGAAAAAAGGCAGGGGAATTACAACACTGAAAAGAAATCCTAGCTCTGCCCTGAGCCCTTTTGCAATAAGACACTTCAGGGCGTGAGTTATGATGCTGTAATTCACACCTCATGCATTTCGGGGCATTCAGCCGACTGCTTCATGTCCTGCACACGCAGTGTGAAAGGTTTTGGCTCAGTTTGCCCCTGGTCAGCTCAGCCCTCCAGTGGAGATGGCTGCATGGAGATGGCTTCAGGGTCTGGCTCTCCCTCCTCTGCTCTTTATTTTGTCTTTCCGTTCACTGTGGCTTTTTGGGGCAAGCCTTGCATCTCACTAATGCAAGCTAATTTTGCATTAGGATTTGTATATCCTTACCTGTAAGCAGATCCCTAGTCGTAGCAAAAAACTAAGGACATGTTAGGTACTGTAAAAGCTTCACGTTGCTCTGATGTGTCTGCACAGCTCATGTTACCTGCTGTGGAAACCTTTGAGACATGAAGGGTTGGTGCTTGGGAGCAGCAAGTGAGGTTTGAAGTCTGAAATGGTCAAGAAGTTATTGAGCACATCTGTCTTTATCTCAGTTTTCTGTTTCAAATCCACTCTGTAAGAGTGAACTCAGAGAAAGGATTTTTCAAATCAGATCATTATTAACAAAAAGCTTGGCAGGATACTCACTCATCCTGCAGCTCACTTCAGGGATGGAGTAGCCCAATTACTGCCCTGGGGTGGGACAAAACTTATTACTTGCTCTCAGCTCAGGACACCTGTGGGGTGGCAGAATGTTTTTGTGCCCTTCAGCCAAATTCCCTGTCCAACCCATCAGCTCCATCATAAACCTGTGCCTGGGAGTGTGTTGGCAAAGCAACTGAATGTCTGTCTAGAGCACTGCTCTGAAGTTGGCAGCCGAGCCAAGACAAAGAGGAAGCATCTCTTAAAAAATGCTTGTCTTCTTCCCAGACTGCATGAGCACAAGTTACTGCCTGTCCAAGGTCATTTAACACATGGGCTGACTTTGATCCATGCTGTGCCTGCCCAGGCTGTTGGTGCACTGGCAGTCAGGCCTGGCCTGCTGTCAAGATGCTGTTTCATATTATTATCTTTGCATATCTGCTTCATAGTAAATTATAGTGGTTCTTCCATCTCCTTCCTGTGTTAGCACTTCATAAATTGGACTTAAAATCTCTCTGGGGACCCAGGTTAAAACCTTTAAATTTTCTGAATGTGAATTAGAGTCAAATTCTCATTTTTTTTAAAAGGGTCTAGTACTTGGAACTCTTCCATCACTAGTAGCTGGACCCAATGGCTGTGATAGAGATGTATGGTGTTCAGGAGTCCCACCAAACAAAGAAGCCACATGCAAGTGGTGCAGTGCTGGGAGTAATGTGCCCTACAAGGACATGGGACTCTTGTCTGTGAGTGGGACTGATCCAGCCAAGCTGCTTTGTGGACTGTCATGGACTGATAGCACTGCTGCATCACGGATGAGACACGGGACAATCTGGGCATCTCTGAACCATGGAGACCTTTCTTTAATGTGTATCTACCTTAACTTCAGCCTTTTAGACATCAGATGTCTGTCTAACATAGAATCCTCTTGCAGACAGAGGAAGAGGCACCTCCTGAGGTGGATGTCTGTCTAAGCTACATACCTAGAGAAGGATCCTAGCAGAGTAGCTCTGACCAGTTTGAATCTGTAGAACTGAGTTTTTCCCAATCCTGCCTGGCAAATTCCTGCTCTCTCCAGATGCTGTATATGTCAAGTACAGCTGTATTAGTTCTTGAAAGTCTGCTGTTAAATACAGTGATTTTTCTGGGGTTTGGGTGGTCACTTAATCAGATTTAATAGAGTTTCTCTCTATGGAACATTAATAATTCCCCTTAAGTGGATAAGAGTGGAAGAATATTCAGGCTGGAGGACTGAAGAGGTTTGTTTATTGTTCCAAGGCACTGTAAGCCCTGAATCTGACAGAAATGTAAACGCATACAGTCATTTTGCTGATTCACATTTTATTACTGGTTTTGATAGAACATATAATATAGACATGGCCCTAAAAGGCTTATTTCTAAGGTGACATATGCTGACTTGCAGCTGCACACTCTTGTTCCAGAAATGAGTAAGTCCCAGGGTATGTGTGGTTTGTGACTGGGCTGTGATAGGTAAACGAGAAGGAATTAGTGTGGTTGCCATCACTGCCACCCCAGCAGCTCTGACAGGGAGTGCATTACCACACAGCAACGTGTCTCCCAGAGGAGATGTGGAGCTTGCTTTGGGGAGGAAAGCTGCAGGAGTGATAAAGCCCAGCCTGGGGTCACTGAAAATCCCTGGGGATGTTAATCTCTCCATCACCAAAAGGGTCCAGGCTCACTGCAGGGAGCTAAGGCAATGGCTTGAGGCAGTAAGATGAGCCAGGCATGGAGCTGATTTGGTCATTGTGTCCTTTGACAGTATGGTTACAACTGCTGATGATAGCCACATCCATGAATTTTGCATCCTTTTAGGGGTCTATCCCTTTGTACCTTCTGTACAGGTTGGGGAGAAGCTGGTGGTTTGGTGGGCAGTGCAGGTCAGTATCACAACTTTGGGATTTTCTCCCCTGGCTGCAGTACAGTCTGGAGACTAGTTTTTTAACTCTTCATCTGGGGACAAAGTTAAACAGTGTAACTGTCTGTCTAGCAGCTATACCTGTACCCGGAAGTTTAATATATTTTCCTAATGTATGATCCTTATATTTGCACCTTTTAAAGGGGAAGTAACTTTCTGGGTATAAATGGCCAAAGCATAATATTGCTCCAGGCTGAAGAAGCATTTCTTCATATCCCTGTGTGGCAGGAGGGCAGAGCAAAGCTCACCTGTCCACAGCCAGGTGTGCCCAATAAATGTGATGTGGAAACCTGTGAGGATGTCTGTGTGTGTCTCTGCCTGTGTGTGGCCCAGGCTGCAAATTGCAGAGTTGGAGACGGATGGGTTTACACTGTCCGTGATATTCCTATATGTCTGGGGTGAGAGAGGGTGTTCCTGCAAGTGAGAAGGCAGGAAGCCAAGTGTGGGAAAAGGAGGGAAAAAGAGAATGATTGTGAGACGAGTGGGAGGAAAGGAAAGGGCAGAGACAATAGTTCAACTTAGCAAAGAGGCAGTGACTGAGGGCGCAAGGATTTGGCACAGCATCTTCCTGAAAGCCCTGAAGTTCCACAGGAAGAAGTTAATTTTGTGTTTAATTCAGTGCAGTGCCCTGATGGAAGGGAATCTGTTTTGTGTAGGACTTCTGCATCAGTTTTCCTGCCTTGGCCAGAAGGACTGAGAGAATAAGGAGTGTTCTGCATTTGCCTCTTCACTGTCATTTCACAGTGCAATTCAGGCATTCTTCGCAAGACTAGGAGACAAAATAGTTTTCTTCTTTCACCTGTTTCCTCACAAGAAACAGGGATTTCTCCAAAGCCTGAAGTCAAAGGTTGCTGAAAGACATTTTGCCAGTGACTTCAACACAACTTCTTTCTGGGGTTGTGGAAATTTGTTCCCCCCTTTCCAAGAACTGTTTTCACATTGTGAGGTTTTTACTGTAGAGAACAACTATATTCAGCCATATGTATATATATGGTCATGCAGTATAATCAAACATCTCCATGCATTGCATGTTTATTGAATGGTGTTTACCTTTTGGGGATTAGGTCCATTTTTCAGTCACTCCAGTTGTAGAGTTTTGCAATTAAATGCAAATACTCATCTGTCAGCATGTTATGCTGACAGTTCTGTCATGCTTTGGTTGACCTGGTTAATTTCACCTCAGGTTTTATCCTTCAGTCTTGCATAAAAATGTAGTTGCACAACCTGTATTGAAATTAACAGAGTTAAGAAATTTTTTTTTTCAGGGACTTCAGATCACACTTGAAATACTGTAACCCTCAGGTCTGGCTTTGTGAATCCAAGAGTCTCTTGGTTTACATGAACTTTTTGTTTCCCTCTACTCAAAATGAGAAGAAAAAAACAAATCCCACTGTTCTATGGCAAAATCCCTGGAGAATTTCCATTATTTGGACTAAGAATGTCCCAGAGCTTTGTCATTGTTCTGGAAGGGCCTGGAGGAGTTTTTCTCCCTTTCCCAGGCCCTTTACTGTTCCAGCACTGTGTCTGGGGGTCATATGTAAGGTTACAAATCAAAGCCAGAAGATTTGCATGCTGTTATAAACTACATGCAAGTGTTGGTGCAGAGCAGGAATCCTGAACATGAGAAGCCAAAAAGAAGGTTGAGTTTTAACTACGCCTCTTGGCAATTGTAAATGCTGACTGTGCAGGGAACTTCTGTCAATTGTGTAAGTAAGGCTACATACCTACAGTGTGAAAAATCTCCTCCGTGCCCATACATGAAACAGGTTCAGAAATACCATGGTGTGCATCTCCATGTGGCTGCAAGCTGTGTGTGCTCTAGCACTGGGTACAAGCTCCACAGTTGGGAAAACACGTAAGTACAGCCCTGTCGATATAATGTAAATGGGCCCTTGTTCTCACAGCAGAGAGAAAGGTACTGGGAGAGATCTCCCACAGGTATAAATAACTGTGCAAACTATGCGAGATTTGGCATTAACTGGAGAACAATGATTTCCAGATCTTATTTTTTGACTTTGTGTTTCATCAGTCTTGATGCATTTAACCCAGTAGCAATCATATTCTTGTTCTTTCTCCTTTGACTGGGCTGTTCCTGCATCCCTGGCCCCAGGCCATTCAGTGACAAAAATCCCTTTGCCTTAAATAGGCAAATCCTGTTTTGAACATCCCCCAAGTCAAATAAATCTTCTTGTATCAGGATCAGTTCAGCTGCTGTTCTCTCAAATCTTTCTGATTTGGCAGAATCCTTCTCATATTTTGACAATTCAAACTTTCATGTGAGGTTTGATCCAGCACCAGGGAGGGAATGAAACTTTTACCATTGGCTTTCACGGGTCTGATGACTTCGTAATGGCAGTCAAAACCAGGTGCAATTGTGCCCATTTAGACTGAGGCTGAATTTAATTTACAAACATTGCTCTCATCTGAATGGTGCCAGTCACTGACTGGACAGCAGAGGTGTCTCTTGCTTACAGCTGAAGCTAGAAAGATGAGTTATAAAATAAGGAGAGATTTTAAAGCTGCTCATAGGTGGCTTCAGTACTTCCATGTTAACATTAATTTAAGTGGAAGCAGGCTGAAGCCAGTTTTGAGTCAATTTTTAAGATCTGATCCTGTGTAGATGGTTAAGGGCAGGAGAATGAAATTATCTTCATTGTTGAAAAGAATTTTTTTAAAGTGCCTTTTCCTCTTTATGTCTCTTCTTTACCCTGTGACACTGCTATAGATGAGAAGTGACTGGCTAAAGGGACTTCCACATCCAGTGCTGGCACTGATGACTTCTACATTGAGCCATATTCCTCAGGGGTGATATGTTTCTTTTCAGAACAATTTAAACTACAGATCATTTTCTAAAGTAAATTTAGTGAAATTGATGCAATTTCTGTATGCAGAATCTTTCAGTGAAACTTACTTGAAGGACTTGAGATTCAAGGATCTATTTTGTGTGTTGCTTTTCCCAATTCTCTTTATTTCCAGCGGAATGTTCTCATATTTTGGGGTCTTCATGAAACACCAACCACCTGCTGGAGCAAAAGAAACAAGCACTGAGTTAAAATTATTTTTTAATTCAGGTGGCATTCAGATTCAGGAGTTGATAAACTGAAAATTTTTGAGTGCAGATGAATTATTTTCATTTGCTTGCAAGAGACAGACTCTTTCAGACCTAGGTGTAGGGTATTTGAGAAGGTCACGAGGGAGCCTGGATTCACAGAGAGCCTGGATGTTTCTGGGTTTTTTTATGTTTGTCACATTACTATTCTAATGCTCTATGGACTTAGATGTTTGTTTTTTTTCTAATAATCTTCAACTCTTAAATGACAGAAACTCAGTCCCATGGGTTATTCTGCTTCACAAATAATTCTATCACACAGGGAAAGTAAAGGGAAGTGGATAGAAACAGATTGGAATCAGAAATATGAGTTCACATTGTACTCTGCCCAGATGCTCTCCGTCCCTCATGCATGTATGTAATGTAAGGTGTGGCTGTTGTCAGCTTCCCTTGCCTGCTCTTTCCTTGCAGGGAAGCTGCTATTCTGTTTCCTGACATGGGGAGGTGACCAGTCTTTACTAGCCCTGTTTCTTTATTCTCTTTCTGTAAGCTCCAATTATTTGGTATGTTGGAGATAAGATAGGAGCATTGACAGGTCTTTGATGTGACCCAGGGTATTAGTTCAAAAACAAGCAAAGCCCTGCTAATGCAACACAGATATTGCATGTCTGCAAGAATTAGACACATCATATTCTGCTCACCATCCATAAAAATGAAGTTAAATTAAGTAATCAAACAAGCCCAGCAAGAGGCTCAGAGGTGATTTGTAGCTAAACTGCAGGGCTCCCAGATCTTCCAGTTCTGCAGCTCTCTGATCAACTTATTGCCACAATCTGTGGATGCAAATTCCACTTTTTACCTTTTACATGCCTCTCGTAGCTGTGCAAATGACCACACAAAGAAATCCAGAAGAGAGTTTTTTCCCCTTTTGGTTTATTGCTCTGGTTATGTGGAACTGCCTAGCATCTTGACAAGAAGGTGCTGGGGAGGCTTGAATTCAGTTCTTAAAACCCCAAACTGGAAAATGCCATAAACCTGAGGTGTGAAAATTAAACTAAATAGAAATTTGAACCGTGGGTTTTTTTGAAGCCTCATCAATGTATGGAAAAAAAAAAAAAGGGGGGGTGGGGGGGGGCAGGACACAGAGGCTAAGTATTGTCTCACTCTGGGTGTGTAAACACAATGAGCTGGACTGGTCATTCAGACACAGCCCTGTTACTTGTCTGCTCCATACCCCTGAAGCTAGGAAACCAGCAAAAACATCTAGCCGGTTGCCTCCATACTCAAATGAGCTCCTCTTCCTGTGTTCCCAGGGATGTCTGCTGGCTGGCTTGAAGCAGTTGTTTGCTATTCTCATTTGCTTAAGTACCAGGATTTGGCGTAGAGAAATGAATTTCATCCTGGTTGATTCTGCACCAGGAAGAAGGGTCTGTGCCCAAACTAGAAAGGAACTAGAAAGGACCCAGCTTGAGTCTGAGTTTGTCTGGACTCAGAGCTAGAAACAAATTTATTTTTCTGGTACACAGCACAGTTTTGATGTGATATGGCTGAAAAGATAAGTGGCAGTAATCCAGCATTAATCCTCTTGCATTGCATCCACAAAGGAAAACTGTGAAGAAAAGAAAACTCTCCTATCCCTACTTATTTTCTTTCTTTTTCTTCTCTCCCTGTGTGTTTAATTACATTGTAAATGAACTTGCAAATTGTGATGTAAACTGGCATTGCTGTGTCCTGCTTAAATTGCCTGTCTGGTGACTGCTCACAGATGAGAACTGGCAAATGCTGAGTCTGTCCAATTTTTCCCCCTCCCAGCATTCTGCAACTTTGCTTTGCTTCCCAGACTTCGGTACGTGCAGCATTTGTCCCTGAGGCGCGTGGTCGTTTTGGCTTTTTTCTCAGTTACATTTTCCCTCTTGGTAATGGAAACACGAGCTGGGTAGAGGGTTGTCCATGAAACCACATCTGCTTCATGAAAAAGCCAGACGCCCCGCACCTGCCTGCGGGCTGTGTCAGCCCCCGTGCTCGGGGCTGCTCCCAGGCTCCCTGCCACTGCAGCAGCCGCCCTGCCAGGAGCTTTCCTGTTGGCGGCTGCGTGGGTTTCAAGTTTCTTCTGAGCCTCATCTCTGTTTCTCAGCTCAATCTTCAAATTCCTGGGGCGGGAACAGCTCCAGACTGGGGCTGAAAATAGCTCTTCCTTGGCCCTGCCTGAGCTGAGTTTTGGTCCCTTGGAGACTGCCCTGCTGAAAGGTGACATCATTGCAGGGCACCGGTGCTGGACTCATTATGGGCTCGGGTCTGACTTCACCTCGGTGGGAATTTCCCAGGTCTCTCAGTGCTTTTCAGAGCCTTTTGGATGCTGGTGAGCTGGGCAAGGAGCCCATGCTGTGCTCACTGGGTCCAGAGTCAAACACACTCAAAGCCAAGTGAAGGGATGGGTGATGTGTGCTGGGGGAGGGTTTCCATTCACAGTGCTTATTCCTGGGGTGGCTCTTCTTTTTTAACTCTTCTAGCTGCCATGCTGGTTCTTGTGTAGGGCAGGAATTAAAGACAGTGGGGGCCCTCACCCAGGGGAAAACCTGACTACTGGTGACAGCATCTTGTGGGGTTGGAGGAAAGTGCCTAAAGTGAACTACTCTGCTTCTGGAAGGTGAGAAGCTTTGCTGCTTTGGCCTCGTGGGTACCAAAACTTCTCTCTAGTCTGTTGCCGCTCCAAATCTGTGTCTGAGACAGCATGGATTTGTGTTCATCAGAACATCTTTGACATCAAAATGGTTATGCAAACAGTAAGTCAGTGCAGTACCCATACTTGGGTAATTCAGGACACAGATGTATGGTGACTTTGTGGAGGGCTGCTGCAGTTTGAGCTTTTAATGTGTATTTCCACCAGGTAAATGGACTACCTGAAATTGCTACAAGCCTTGCAGTAGTTGGGCTGATTTTGGCACTGAAATGGACCAGGGAGCTTTTACCTGCTGAGTTGTGCTGGTGGAGAGTTTCCAGCTCATAGACAGCTATAGCGTTTGAATACAGGGGGAAAGGTGCACATTTTCCAACTCAGTCATGACTCACTGGAGGACAAACATCACACACTTTATTACCAAACAGAAGAAGCTAACATTCGCCAGGATAAAAGGAGCTATCGTGATGGTATCTGCATACAATTTGCACTATAGCATTGTTTTTTGCATTCATAAAACTTTCTTAATAGCTGGTAACTACTTATTAAAGGTTAACAGAACCCCCTCTTATGTGTGCAGGGGTATTTCTAGAATAGATTCTTCAATCTTGCCTTTGCCAGTAGCTCATTTATTTGTGGATGTTCTTATCGTGGTCTCATCAGGCATTTATCTTCCACTCCAGCTCATCTGGCTGTAGAAAAAAAAACCATCAGCCTCTAAAAAGCCAATTGAAAAATCAGTCACATGAGAATAGCCTGAGTTCTTTACCTCTGGATTTTGTGCCAACTGGAACTGGATATTTTCCATTGAAAACAAGACGTTCAATGATGAAGTCATGCCCAGTGCACTGGAGTGAGTGTTTCTTGTAGTAGGAAGTAATCTCTTCTCATTGCTTGTGGTAGACAGTAAAGGGAGAGCAATAATTTCAATTTGCAAAAAATTTTCTGCTCTGTGGTGGGTAAAATTGGAGTTTCCTAGAGCTAGAATTAAACAATAATTAGCAGCTGATAAAATCCCCCAGATGTACTGCACCTTCTTCCACACAGCATGAATATTAAGAGCTTCTTATCAAGCTCAGTTCCTCATTACTATTCTCTAGTTTGTACAGGCTTGCTTCTTCATTCTTTGAAGAATGCTTTATTTTTAAATGCAAAAGCTAAAACAAGACTGGATTTGTGAAATTAAAAAATAGACATTCTTACTGGCTTAAGCACCCAGTGACTGGGCAGTGAGGTGTTTGTAATTTGTGCAATTATTATTTATTGTTAAGGACTTTTTTTTTGTTAACGATTTTAAGTTAAATCTTTTGAATAGCAGCTGCATTTTGACTCCTTTAAGGTCATAACCATAGAAGATACTTAAGGAAGATTTTTTACCGTAAGTAATTGTTGTAATAATTTGTAATTTGCAATTATGATTAAAGTTTAGTTCTCTGTGTGTATGGACTGCAGAACTGTACTCATATGGAAGAAGTTGATTCAAGACAAGTGAGATGCTTTGATTTTATCTTCTTTTATGAAGAAGCAGAACACTGAGGGCCTGGGACTCTTCCATGGGCAGGACCAGCTGTGTGCTGAAGTGCTGGCTTTGAGGAACTGTCTCTTGCCTCAGAAAGCCTCTCTCAAGTCTGCAGGCTGCTCACAAGGGTGATGCTGGGCCTGCTGGGTGTTGGAGTGTGGGATGCTTCTCCATATTTCTGATATTTCCTGCTGCCTCCTTGTCCCTTTGCATTTGCATGACCTCAGGCTTCCCCAGGACTGCATTTCTCATTCTCCCCAGGGATGCTGCTGGTGAGATTGCTTTCACAGTGACCCTTTTTAAGATGTGAGAAAAAAAAGAGTCGAGGTAAGCTGATGTAATGTTTGCTGCTCATGAAAAGGTTATGGATCTGACTAAGGCAGCAGAAGTGAATAATCACCAAACTCTGATCTCTGAGGGAGAGAAATTAGGTATGTCAGAGAAATAAGATATGTAAGTATTAAAACTAGGCTTTTAAAATTTGATGTTTTACTGATATTTTCTGAGTTCAAGAAAACACTGATTCCCTCTTTAAATAGTGGCTTTCAAGAAGCAATTTGATTTACACAAACAAGTAAGGAAAATCGATAGCCATTTCAGGTTTTGCATCTGTGTCTCAGTATGCAGAGTTTGACCCCATTTGTTTCTTGCTTCACAGAGCTCTAGGTTATGATTAAATGCCTTTCTTCCTGCTATGATCTTCTCATGAAATAGAAATCAGTGCCTCTGCATGATGTCTGATTCACCACTTGCTGAGCCTGAAGAGACCTAAGGATCAAAAAGGTTTCATTGCTGTTTTAAATGTGCTTGACAGAAGTCAGTGGCTCCTTCATTCTTGCAGAGCCAAGGATTTCAGAGCTGGAACCATATTGGTATTGTGCACTGGGGTCCTGCTCCAACATCCACTCCCTGCACCAACAGCATCTAATCTCTTGCCCAAAGTATCCCTTCATGCCCAGCTGAGCCCCAGCTCCTGTGATGGGCCCATTGTGCCACTTCCTGCACCAGTGAGCACTTCTGGACTCTTAAAACAGGATTAACTCCTGTCTGGGCTGGATGTCAATCAAGCAGACTTGCAGGCTGTTAAAAATTATGGGGACATGAAGTTTTTGTGTGTTCTGAAGAGCAGTCTGGGGAAGCCTGAGGTGCCTTAAAATTCAAAAAGCCTGGATGTCTCTGGCACATGTTTTTTTTCTAGCTTCTGAAGGAAAGCTTCAGATCTTGAAGGTCTTTTCCATCCTAAGCAATTCTGAGAGTCTATGATTCTATACATATTGAAAGAAAAAATACAATTTTTATTTGTGTGTACAATGTTTCTTCTCCCTCTGTCTTGTCCCCTTTGTGAGAACCTGGGGCCTGAATTACAGTATCCAAAGTTGCTTTTGGATCCCAGTCAGCTCCCATCTGTCATGATCTGTTTTTAATTGAATGGGTTTTCCATTTGAAAGTAGCTGTTGGATAGGGAATGAGTAGAAATATTTGTGTTGTGAATTAGCTCAGAGTGAAGCTACAAACTTTTTTTTTTTTTTTTTTTTTTTCCACAACAAACACATGGAAAAATATGCAGTGTAGTGTGGCTGGTCTGCAAATTGGCAACAGCAGCTTCCTTCCCCGGCTCTGTCTCCTCTGGCTTGTCTGTACAGAAAGGATCCTTAAAGAGGACCTGAAATCTTCATGTTAGACAGTCTTATCTTCTCTTTGAGAAGTAGGACAGTGCTGCTGTCAGCCTGTGTATGCGGGTAGTGTGGGAAGGTCATTACTTGGCTTGGTTTTCCAGTAGATATACGAGATGTATTAGAGGAATAAACTGGGTTTGCTGAAGGTTGTGCTCTCACCCCTGGACAGTCTTTCCTTTGGTCTCTGTTCTGGTCTTGATGGTCTCTGCTGTGGTGGGAGCAGCAGATAAGTTCATAATGATAACTGGGTCAAACTCAGGCTCTTGAGTCCTTACCCTCAATGCTCTACGAAAGGTCTCAGTTCTCCTTTAGCAGTCTGTGCTCAGTATATTCAGTTCTTAAATACCATGGAACTGGGTTGCAGGAGGTGGGAACCGAGCTGCCTGGGAACTGAATGTGGTGGTAACAAGCAGAGAGGAAAGTGAGGCTGCAGGACCTCAATGGTTTCAAGGTCATCAGACGATGCCTCTCTTCTGCTGGGAAAGAAGAAGGGGAAAAAATCCATTGGTTCTTGAAAAGCATTAAGACTGTTCTTCAGCATCTCTTCATGCAATACGTTTTATTGTTAAAAGCACAGAATCCTGTATCAGGACCTTGGAAGATAGGCTTGAGTCCTGGGGGAGATGGAGAAGAGGGGAGTGCTTATCCATTCCTTGTTGCTGGAGAGAGCTTCACATCTGCACCCATGACAGAAGGAAGAGCTCCTGCTGCATCACTGGGGCTGAGGGAGGAGGGATGCTTTCCTGTTTCCTTTGCCAGATCATTATCTCACTCTATTTGTGAAACCTGGAAATTGCTTTAAAGAGCGAGGAGCTGGCCTAGCTGTGATTTCCATTATATTGGTCATGTGTGGTCACTCTCAGCAGTCACCTGTGTTGGCTCCTGTGTTTGCTGAAGTCTTGTATATCTGTAATCAAGGCAGCAGAACGAGCATTTGACCCAAAAGCCAGTGGATGAAAGTGCAGAATCTGGGCCATTTTTTACTTTTTTTTTAAAAATGTTTGGGAGGTACTTATGTCAAAAGGAAACATTTGTGTGTTATCTAGATGTGTATGTGTGTGCATCTGCGTGCAAATAGGTTTTTTATCACAGCTTCAGGCAAAACAGTGTTTCTGTAAGGTGATTGTTTTGGGCATGTATTAAGGCTGGACAAGGGAAATCCAGGGCTTGTTCTGGGCCTGTGTTGCAGTTTCTACCAGTGTAAGAACAGTGTCATGCTCACTGACCTGCTTTACCTTTGAATCAGCCTGATAGGTGCCCAGGGTGCTCTGTGGTGTGACTGTGACTCGTCAAGGGCTGGGTGCTATGGGGTTGAGCTGTTGTTGCATGTGTACAGGTGTGTGTAAGTGGCTGAGTTGCATGGCTGTCATCCCACAAATCCCCTGGAGCTGAATTTCCTTGTCTTGCCTGGGGAGGGCCAGAGTCACATCTCCATGTACAAGGAGAACCTGGAGCATGAGTTTGGAAGTCAGTAGCCCATGATGGGCTCTTACTTCAGGAGTAGAAAAACTCTCCTGACTGTGTCTGCAGTGTGTCCTGGGGCCCTCCAAACAGGCAAAGGGCAGGGTGTTATATCAGGGACCAGAAATCATGCTGACACTTGAGTAAAGCTTTAATCTCAGGGAGAGCAAAATCAGTTCAAGCTGATGATGGAGACAGGTGGGAGAACACTGGGTGCTCTCCTGAGACCTCTGCTAAAGGCTGCAGCAAGGCAATGGCTTTATTTTAGGCTAGTCCTGCACCCAGGGTTATATTCCTGGTTGTGACCAGGAGTAGCCAGTGAGATGCAGAATTTACCTGTACTGACATTTCAGTCTTTGGAGGGATCCTGTGCTTCAGAGCCCACCTTAACTTGTGTTTTCTTTTCCTTGAACAGGTCTATATCATCAATGTGACATGGTCTGACCTGACTACCCAGATTATATACAGGAGATATAGCAAATTCTTTGACCTGCAGGTAAGTCTGTCTTATCTAATATAAAATACTATTTCTACTTGCAAGTCTGTTCATGTTTCCAGCTGGGTTAATAGTGTCCTATTAATAGTTCATAGTGTTAATAGTTAACAGTTAATAAGACATTGTGCTTGTTTGGCCTGTCACATATCATGATCATGAAACTTAGCAGACTCTGTCTTTGTAAGGGTGTAAGTGGGTAATATGCTCACAGTGAGTAACTTGCACTGTAAAGGCATTTAAAGCTGACATTTTCATGAATGGTCCCTATTGAAGAGGGCATCTAATTTTAAATGCTTCAGATGCACTTACAACAGAAAGAGAGCTACATCTGTGGCCCCCGGAAACTACTTACCCAAATTGCTGGAAACAACAGAGCTTTTGCACACTCCCACAGCAGTTCAGTAATGGAGATGATAGTGGAAACCTTTCAGACCCTCCTCCTAACCATCTATCCAGCCAGCTGGTGTCCTGACTCCTGCTGTTTTGTACAGCTCCCTTGCTGTATTCTGTGAATGTGTATTTACATTTCATTGAAAGCTTTCTTGCTGGATAGCTGCTGACCCAAGTCTGAAGCTAGCAAATGGGTAAAATCCAAATTATAAAGATTCAGTGTGGCCATCAGCTACTTCATTTCAGGTACTGCTACCATCTATCTGCACCAGGTAGGGGGAGTTTACCAGCTGATGTCCTGTTTAGCAGTAATCTACATCCATTGAGACCTTTGTGCCATCATACCTTTGTGGGCAGCAAAACTGTCATTGCCTGGGGTAAAAACAAAAGCTTTGGCTTGACTGACTCCTGAAATTTGGGGAAAATGTCAATTTTGAGTTGGAGCTTGTGGTTTGGTCTGGGCTGTAGTTAGAATATCAAGCAAATCCTCGCAGCCAGTGTTAAGGATGTACACAGCTAAATAACATTTCCTGGGAAGTAACATTGACCCTTTCTGACATGATAAATTAGGAGAAAAAGGGTTTCCTGCTTTCATATCTGATCTGAGATATCTTGAAGAAGTCCTAGTTTCAACACTGCTCTCCCTTTATGTGTCACTTTAAGTACGTGGACATCTGAAGCTTCCCTGTTTTGCAAGCTATATGGTTATGGTCTCCTGTTTTTCTGGTATGGTCAGGCCTGATTTCTATGCTTGCTGCATGGCTGGAAATCAAAAGAAGGATGTTCTTATGCTTCCTCTTGTGCCTCTCTCCAGTTCTCACTGGTCGGAAGCACCAGATCTGCCAGTTCCACTGCTGTGAAGAATATGTCAGCAACTTCCCTGTGCCAGATGTATTTGCTAAAGATGCTCAGCTCCATACTCACACTTATCAGCATGTGGATAATGGCCAAAACTATTCCTTTCTCTTTTTCCTTTTTGCCCCTGTTCTGTTTTCTTGTGTATGTTCTTCTGGTACTCCTGGCGTTTCCTGGTAGGTTTGAAAAGTTCCCATCAAGTGTGGAGTTATCAATGGGGTTAGTGTGTTGGACAGGAAATGATGTCTCAATCAGGGAGTGAGTCCTGAAAGGTCCCATTGATAAGTGCAAGGGGGCCTAGCGCCAGTGGAAAACTCCTGCTTGCACAACACTTCTCCCCCCATGACAAAATACGACAAAAAATTAACAAAATTCCCTTCCTTAACCCTTTTCCCTCCCAGGGATCTCTGTCAGGGCCACCACCACTCTGTGAGCAGTGCCAGCCCTCTGCTACAGCCTCTTTAGATCTTGCCATGTGAGGCACAGAGTTGCTGAAACTGAGGTCTTCACCTGAGGTTTCCATGGCCTTGTCATGTCTCTGTAAGCATGTCACTGTGCTGCTCTGTGCCTCAGTTTCCCAGCTGTATGATGGGGCCAGAGTCAGGCTTGTCTTAAGGTGTTTTTAGACTCCAAAGCATGATATTTTTAAAATTTTTTTTTCTATTTTTATTTCCTGGGGTTTTGATGCTGCCAGAGTATCTCCAAGGTGAGGAAAAAGAAATAGATTTTGGGTCTTGAATTGCAGCTTAAAGCAATGTTTCCAATGGAAAGCCCAAAGCAGAGCCTTACATGATGAAAGTTGGGGAGCAACGTGTGGGTGCCAGCATGCATTCCCCAAAATCTTTGAGGGGCTGAACCTATCTCTTGGGTGTGGCCATGTGGAAGGTGTTGGGATGCCATCTGCTTGTTGAGGACCAAGGTAGTCTCCTTAAATCCCCCTCACTTTGCTACAGATAAAATGACATGTTATTTCCAGACATTTGGTGGAAGCTTGAACTTCTGACCTAGCACTGGT
Organism: Calypte anna; assembly: GCF_003957555.1. Lineage (NCBI taxonomy): Eukaryota > Metazoa > Chordata > Aves > Apodiformes > Trochilidae > Calypte > Calypte anna. The sequence continues at coordinate 23,277,641 of NC_044252.1, read as the reverse complement.
TGGACCTTGGTTTTGCAGCATGATATCATGCATGGTAATCTGGCATGATCAAGTCTACTTTGGTAATGTCCCTTCCTATCCCCTGGTGGTCCTTTCAGCAGAAAATCAAGCAAATGCTCAATGAGTAAATCTTGGCTGATTTGGGGGCACCACTCATGTACAAAGCAGCTGGATTCTGCAGGGCTCTGCCAGCTCCACTCATCTCACTGTGTCCCCAGCAGAGCTGCAGCTATGGCTTCCTAAAGCCTGCAAGTGTCTTATTTGCTCTTGACGAAGGGGAGGAACAAGGGCTGACCTTGTAATGACATAAGTCAGGGCTTTAGTGCCTGGTGTTGACAGTGGACTGGATAGGAGCACTGGGGGAAGCCCTGGGCGGCTGCCCAGGGCCAAGGAGGGGGGAATACAGATAATTAATTTCACTACTGAAATTTCATGTTTCTTTAAAAATGAGAGATCCCACCTTCCCTGAATGGCTGTCTCGTGGGGAAGTGGCTTCAGTGGTTTTGGAGAGCCCCTTGCATTAGTAGACTTCGGGCTTTTTGAAAACACTTCCTAGCAAATCCTCCCAGGTGCTACTGGCAGTACGGAAGACTGGTCTGTCCCATGGACGCAAATCCCAAATGAATTTGGCTATCTCAGCAGTCCATACGCTTGAAATATGTTTTCAAGATGAGTAATAGGGCAGGAGACTGGACATACCATGGGATTTTGAAGCTAGAGTTTGCCCTGTGAAGGTGAGAGAAGTACAGCAAGCAGAGTTCAATGCAACAAGCCAAGTGTTGACCCTGGGCTGCTTCAGTGGGGGTGGGAGATCTATAAATACAGGCTTTAATTAAATCAGGGAGTTGCTGCATCATTTATTTGTGCAACCAAGTCACATCTGCTGCTGAGTGTGGGTCAAATGATGGCAACAGAATACACATGGGTGCCACCATTTTAGTAAATAGGATTGAAGTATTGAATTAACTCTGCATAGATTAAAGCATTACAGTAAATTGCTTATCAAGTCCCATTATCTTGTCTTTCACCCTGGAGAGGCACTTGCACCTGAGCACCATATGGCATTGAAGCCACCTCCTAATGTAATATTTTTAAGTTCTGCTTTCTCATGCTCTCTGCATTTGGGTCCTTGGCTCTTGCCTGTGATGCAGAAGAGGGTAACCTGATGTACCCATCACTGAGAGAGATGGGGATGTGGACATTGCCTGCAGCTAATGCAGTCTCCCTCATGGCAGACTGGTGGCTCATTCAGGCACTTTCCCTGGATCCTATCTGACAATTTCTACCATCATTGGTGGATTTGGTGGTGGCAGAATCTTCTCCTGAGTTCGTAATTCAGGCTATCAACGTGGCTGTTGCCCCCAAAGATGCTGAAAAAAGACACTTTTACTGGGATAGCAGGAATAACTCCTGGCATTTCCACTATGCATGAAGGACATCTACAGATGTAAGGCTTGTGTTTTTCTTCCCAGGAAGTGCTTTTGGAGGCTGTTGGGAGGATGGGGATTTACGTTTGAATGTGTGCATAAATAATTACCCGAAGTATAAGGTGGAGAAGTATGGGGATGCAGCCAGCTCACCCTCCCAGTCCCCTGCTGGGCTGGGAAGCAACAACAGTGTTTGCAGCCATCGAGCGTGAAGGGTGGCCCTTAGCCCTCTGCCCACCTCACCCAGCCCCATTCCCTCAGTCTCACTTTGGGCTTTTATACAGATGTTATGACCCCACTTGGGTGCTGCTCTTTCCTGCTGAGAAACTCTATCCTCAGCAAAGTGAGCAGGGAAAATGTGACCACGCTGTGCCTGGCATCTTAGAATGGATCACCAGCAGCTCATTTTCTGCACTTTATCCAGTAACTCCAAATGTTTTGGTCTGATTTCATGCCCTTCTTATTCGGTGCCAGGAGTCAGAGTATGAGCAGGACCAGAGCCTTGTCAGAGGGACCAAATTCTACACTCAGATACCAGCCTCTCCATTGCTCCCATGAGGATGGCTGGGTCTCAACGTGCAGAAGATCCTTGCTGACAAGAGCAAAATGCAGCTTCTCCAAGGCAAACGCAGCCAGCTGGTTTCAGTGGTGTGCTATAAGCCCAGGTTGTGCTTTCTGGCTGTGCAAGAGGCAAACAACAGCCCTGCTGGAGCCGTGGCAGGAATGTTAGGTAGGCATATTGCTGTCTCTCTGCACAATAACCCACACAGACAATTTGGCTTCAAGGCGATATCTGAAATGTCACAATTTTGAAAAGGCAAATAAACAAGGCTCTGTTTAAGCATTTACTTTGTGTATCAGTTAGCAAAAAATTATCTGCCTGATGCGGTCTGCTGATCTAAGCAGGTTTTCTTCAAAGTGGGCACAGAAAGAGGAACTCACTAGCAGCCAATTAGAAACATTAAAAAAAAAAAAGAATAATCAAGGATTTTATTAGGGAGCGGAAAGAGATGGAAGTGTTTCCAGGCTGATGATAAAACATCAAGAGGTTCATTCGTTATTGCTAGGGTCCATCCTGATGTTTTATAGTGCTGTAAATGGAGTAACTGAGCATTGAAGGATATTAAACAATATTGTTGCTATAAACCCCAGTAATTTTAGTCTGTATCTCAGCTTCTCTTACTCTGACTGGAGTTCATCTGAACGCTTCTGCTATTGATTGTTCTTCCATCATGTGCTCTTCTGTACAAACATCTCTTTCTTTGCTACCTCAAGCTTTGTCAAATATTGTAACATACACTTTCATTTCCACTTGGGTGGTTGTTTAACTGTGCTACATGCTAGGGACCCTGTATTTCAGTGGGTCACTGTGGTTTGAAAGAGGACCTGGTGGCTTCGGGGTGGAGGCTTTCTGAGGCAGAGCAAAGGCAGAATTGACACCTATTTGTAGGGTAGGAGCCTGATATGGTTCTGATTGGAACCATTTATTCAGTCCATTAATTAATTTTGGGTTAATTGCCTGAGTGGAGACTTAAAGTCCTAGATCTGATGGTCCAATGCATTCTAATTCAGTAATGAGTGTTTTTGTAGGACCTGTGATACTTCAGTTGCAATGTTTATCCTGTTAGCTCTGCAGAGTGGTGAGTGGGCAAGCTCAAGCATGCAACTAAATTTATCAGTAGTAAATAGTATATAAGTAAGAATGCAATGGGGCAAGCATGCTCCCGTGTTTGCAAAGGCTGTCTCCTAACCTTCAACCTGCCAGGCCTTTTTAGAAGGATGGGTCGAGTCACCACCTGATCTTCTCAGCCACCCACAGCAGCCGGGTCACTGCGGTGTGTGATGCTCTCTTCCACAGTGCCATCCACATGTAGGTCCTGGCACTGTGGGAAAGGAAAAGGAAGGGAAGGGAAAAGGGGCTGTTGACACAGCTCTGTGCATGATGGGGCTTGCCCCTCCCGCATCGTGGGAGGTTTGTTTAAAAAGAATTCCCAGCCTATGACAAACTCAGGGAGTGCTTCTGCGGGCTACGTGTGCACATACAGAAACAGGCAGGAAAACTGGAGAAGAAGGTGGGATAGAATAGGGCATGGGAGGAGGTGGGGAGGAAGCAGCGTGGCAGGGGGTTGTTGTATCGAGCTGTGGTATGATGTACACTGAAACATAAGGCAAAGGAAGAGAAAGGGAAGATTTTACTTACTGGTGTTGCTCCTTCTGGGCTGTATTGACAGCAGGGAATCTGGGTTCTGCAGTCAAAGTATGTGCCTCTTCTGTGGGCTGTGCTGGCCTTAGCTAGGATGGCAAAGCAATTCTTTCCTGCTCCTGTTCCCTCAGTGTGGGATGCTGGGCCTTAGCTTTCCAGCCATGTTATAGACACAGAGAGCTGCTGTGAAATCCTCCTCCAGACCAGGGGCCTGGCTCTATACCTGACCTGTGAGATTAAGACCCAGGGCTTGGCTTCAGGGCCATCCCTCATAGTAACAGGGCTGTGGGGATGGAGTTATTCCAGCAGCTGGGATGTAGGGTTTGGTTTGAAAAGAGCTTCCTTAAGAGCAGGACTGAAACTGAAACAAGCCTGGGAAAATTGAGAGGAAATCTGAACGTGGCTCTGTCAACATGTCTGTTCTCAGAGGTCAGCTCTGGCTCCTTGGGGAGAAATGGCATGTCCTTTCTTCCAAGTAAACACCAGCCAGTTGGCTGCAGCCACTATTCTGGACAGTGTGTGGAGAGGCTGGCTGTGGTAAGGTTTGCAGGTTATGCAGAATACCAGATTTCCAGGAGCAGCCCCCGAGCTGCTGGCTCTGAGTGCAGCCCATGCCTCCCACTTTTGGGCAGCTGTGCTGGAGCTCCCTTTGCAGCTGTGTTTGCAAGACTTGGCTCTTAGTAGCAGAGACCTCTTGATGCCTGCTCTCAGAAAAATAACTCAGCAGCAAGCCTGGTGGTAACAGGGCTTGCGTGGGAAATTGAGAGGCCTCTGGAAACAAACTGAATAGCCAATACAGCTATTGAGGTGGGAATGGTTGTCTCAGCTGATATAATGGCTATTTAAATACCATTTTCCTTCTAGCACTCACTTAGTGCCTTAGGATACCAGCTGGCTTGGGGCAGTATCTTTGTCTTCAATGAATAAATGGGATTGTTTATAATGCTTATTTCCATCATTATTTAAATGTTTGCTTCGTGAAACAATCTGTTCAGCTTCCAGTATTTGTTTCTAAAAAGACTTTACACATCAGACAAAGATGAGAGCCATGATTGGGAAATGGCAAACTGCCTGCCAAGCTACAATAGAGACCACATTCAGTGAACACAGCATAAAAACTGCAGTTGGGAAAGCTCTGGAAACCTTTCCCTTCGTAGTTCTGCATTTGGGTACTGTGGCACTTCAATATCACCTGTACACCACAGCATGGGTATCCTCTGCATGGTGGCTATGGGATAGTACTCGCTGTTCCACATCAATTTAATATATTTCCCAGCCTGCCCCATGTCCTGGTCTGGCCAGAGCATAGAGTGAGCATAGCAAATGATGTGGTGGCTTACCTAGATCCTCAGGGTGTTTTGTCAGCAAGATGAGAGGTGATACTCACAATATCCCATCTCAATGGTCTGAAGATTCAGTAGAGATGCTCCCCTGTAGAGATAGTGAATTGATTTTGCTAAGGATTAAGAAATTTGTTTTCTTCATGGGCTGTTGTGGGTCAGTCTGCTGCTGGTGGCCCATTGTACCATCCTAATCTCTCACTGTGCACAGAAGATAGTACATTATCAGGAGCGCTTACAGGAGTCTTGCACCTTCCAGACAAGGTGGCAGTGAGGTTTTGGGGCTGCTGTTATGTTGTCCTGACCCATTGTGGGAACAGGGATATCTGAAAGATGCATCTCTGTGGCTTGTGCCCTCCTCCATTCCGTTGCTGCACAGGACTGGAGTCTGGATCCCATAATAACATTGGTGACTGTGATGGAAGCTGTGATGATAGCTTTTCTTTAGGCAGACTCTTGAGCCTAGAAGTAAAACAAAATTTAATTAAGCTACAGACTCTATATGTAGTTAGATGGATGAACGAGATTTTTTTTTCAGAAAGAGTGGAAGCATCCCAAAGAAGCTGTTAACTTTTTTACAGTGCTCTTTTAACTACACACAATCTCCTACTGTTCTTCCTCTACCCTCTTAGAGGGCATCTTCCATCCTCACTCTAGGGAGAATATGTGTTCTACACACAGACTTATGCCTCCCTAATGGAGTAAATCAGAATTGCTCAACTGTGTGCTTTTGACCAGCAGATAAATTTTACTTGTCAAGAAAAGAACTTGTGCCCCTGTGGGTTTCCAGTCTGCTGCTTCACCTAAGTGCCGTGCAGCCACAGAGTGTGGCACTTGGACTGTGTGTGATCTGAGGCAGGCAGTGCTTTGAAAGTTGCTGTCTCAGATTCTCAGGATTCTTGGATTTTGCTCTGCATGATTTCACAAGGTCTGGATCCCACACTGAATGCCCTGTTAATGTGACTGTGGTGGGATGGCAATGACTGCCTGCACCCCTTCATGGAGGAAGGCCTTTGGGGGCTCAGAGAGGAGTGTAGAGTTCAAAAGTGGCTCTGATTTCAGGTGGAGAGCAAAAGCTTGTAAAGCAGAGTTCTTGCAGGAGGTCTGATTTCCAAAACAGTGGCTATGGGATGGAGCCTGTTTATGAGCCCCCAGTAACCACTGTGAGCCCAGGCAGCTGAGCCAGAGCTTCCCCTGGCTGCAGAATTACAGGTACAGTCAAGGAAATACTAGAATTAAACAAATGGCAAGGCTCAACAGTGATGAAATCTCACTGCTTATGAAAAGCACAGTGGGCTGGGATTTTTAGAGGGTGAGTATGACTCTCTGTTAGGCTTTTAGTATGTGAGAAGAAGAATCCTGCACTGGTGGCTCTTTATCTAAAGCTGTGTAAGCTTTGAGAAAGATTTGGGCAGGTTCAGCTGTGGTGCCAGTTTCTGGTTCAGCTTCTCTCTCTGGTTTGAATCTGATGGCTGTGAAGTAATGCCATGTTTACCAGATACATATTTTTAGAACAAAACAAAGACTGAAAAACTCTATATGGATATTATTTATAACCTATAAACAAACCACTTTGCTGGCTTTTTTTGTGCATGTATTTTTAATGAATTATCTAGAAAGAGTTTAACTTGAGCAGGTTTGTTAAACCCAAGAATCTTGAAGAAGTGCTGCAGAACTCTAATACATAATATATTTCCCAGAATATGAATTCACATTATCTGGAGTGAGAATCTGACTTCTAAAAGATTAAAGCCACTCTGCTTGGGAGTAGGAAGGATAACTTATATCCTACTGTCAGATACTCTGCATCCATCTTGTTACACATGAAAATCCTTCAAGAAATACCTGAAAGGTGTCAAACTCTACTTCTAGGTCTGTCTCAAGCAAAGAAAGCAGTGAAATCAGTCAAAATGGTTATTTGATGGGAAATATTTCCTTGCTTTCTAGAGGTTTGTTTTGTGTAAGTTGTTATTGGTACCTACCTCCCATGCCTATCACTGACTCAGATGCTGTGAGGATGGTGGGGACTGTGATGTGGGAAAGGTTCTCTTGGATACAAAGAAGAAAAGCAGCAAGTTCTCTCAAATGAACCAAGTCAACTTACATCAGCTGAGAAAGATTCAGACCTATTTCAGAGCAGTTGGCTGCTTTTCTTGTTAAAAATTAAAATGTATCAGGATGCATGAGTTCCTGCAAGGTTGTTGTGCTAACGGAAAATATGCCTGAAATTGCCAAAAATTCTGAACTGTGATGAAAAAATTTGGTATTGGACCCATGCCTCCTTGTTTTGTCCCTAGGTGATATGTCATACAAGGGATTATGCAGAATCAAGGTAAAACTGGACTGAAAGGCTTTCTTCAGCAGAGCATGTCAAGGCTCTGTATGTACTTCCAGTGTTATCCCATTGCCATTCATCTTCATTGTTCTGGTGTTGGAAGGTCTCATCATAGCCCATTAGGTCTCCACAGCAGGATTTAAAGTTCAGCTTTGGGAGGAGCCCGCTTCTTTGTTGACCTTGTTCCAGGTTTTGTTTGCTGGAAAAATAAAACCCAGGAGAGCAGTGGGACCTGCCCCAGCCAAAACTGCAGCTCTGGGGCTGCTCTCACACAGGCAGTGAATTCTCCAAATGCTCCTTTATTAGCGTATCTTGTCTTTTACCAGAGATCAGGATCAGCCTTTTTTTTTTTTTTTTTTTTCTGAAATCTCTGTGAAAATTAAACTCCTCAGCAGGATTTTTCCGTGACATTCTCTGCTGAAGCACCCAAGCCCAGAAAGTTCAGGCATGACAATTCCACCCCCACCACCACTTCACCACTCTCCCCTAATCATTCTCAGTTTTCAATTATTTATAGGTGCCAGAAAATCGTGTGGAGTTCACACCCCCAGCCCCGAAACACAATTCTGCTTTTGTGTGGAGAATACAATCCTTCACTTTCATTAAGTGTGCGGAGACCGAGATGAGAAGTGCCTGTTGTGTTCGCATCCCTTGGCTGACGATGAGAGGAGCTGGTTGTTTTCTCAAACGTCCTAAATAACCCTGCAAGGGTTACGGGGAGTTTATTTACATTATTGCATTTAAGTGCAAATAGAAAATTGCCCAGCCATAATGGAAGGGTTATGCATGGCTTAGTTAGGGATCTTTTTCCCGCCACCTTGCCCCTCCCGGCTTTCTGTTCCTACAGGCTCAGATGTGGGAAGTCTGTGTCTGGAAGGCTGTGTCTGGAAGGAGCTGTAGCTCTTGGTCCTGTTATGCCAGAGTTTGCTTACAGGACAAACAGAAGCATCAACTGGCATCTCTTTCACTGTGGGGTGTGTGTAGTCCTGCCTGCCGTAGGAAAGGGTCCTGGTCAGGCTCACCCCAGCCTGATTTATGAGCATTGGTGCTATTTACTTCTTCCCTGTAGCACCTGAATAACTGACCTTTTCTGTAGAAGTAGTGTACAGAGAGTGAAGCTGGGAGTTTGTTTTCTGCCTTATTCCCTTCCTCCTCTAGAATCATGGCATGCCTATCCTTTTCTGCAGCCAGAGTGGTTTCACATCTCGTGCAAACACAAGTTTTCCCACTGCAGAACTGTCTTGCAATTTCCCCTTTCCCTCTGTTAGGGGAAGCATCAGTGAGTCTCCAAGTGGAGTGCTCAGGGTGGTGAAACCCACAGAGGACCCACACTGCAGAACAGATGATAGCAAGGTCATGCAGAAAGCAAGAGTCTTCCTGCAGCCTCCTTCCTGGGTGCCCTGTTTGAACACCACCACCAGGCTGAAGGCTTTCTTCTCCCCCTTTTGCCCTTCATTTAACAGGAGAGGTCTGCTCTGTAAGATCTGTGCCGGAGAGGGGCATGTGAGCTCTTACAGTATATCAGATCCTTTATCATCACACCTAATTTTCTGAAGTTACCCCATTTAACTGTTGGCAGAAGCTCTGTACAGGCTCAAAAAGGACTAAGCAGAGCCTCAGAAAAGCATCTCTGGTAATTTCTGTAAATCTGCAGTGTACACAGGGCTGTCTACTGAAGCCTTTCATGAGGCACCAGTGTTAGTGCAGAGATGTCTCTGATTCACCGGGTGCAGTCAAGGGCAGATCCTAATTGATTTAGTGGTGTTTTTGCAAACTGAGTGAACATCAGAGCCCTGTGCCTGGGCCTTGATGCATTTGTTTTTTCTAAGGGTGTGTTAAGAAAACCTGTGTGACTTGCTGAGCTTCTACCTTCAGCCAGGTGTTTTGTGAGAGGTGAAGAACAAACCATAAAAACACTATGTGAGACAGAGAGGAAAATGCCAAATGGGAAGGAATTAGCAAAACAGAAAAGGACTGAGTAAAATGACAACAGGGAAAAATTCTTTTGGAGAGCTAAGGTAAGTATGATGGTCAGAGTTTTGGATATAAGTTAGTGTTTCTTATCGTCTGGAACAAAAATAATTTAAGATGCTTTTTACCTTATTTGGCTAATCTCTGATTTCTGACAGCCAAGTGAGTTGGGATGTTTTGGCCTCTCTGTGGTCTGGAGAGCTTTGAAATCCATGTCCAGGCTCTTCCTGGTCACTACAGTGATGTGCTCCTGCTGGCTGAGCAAAACTGGTGTGTGTGTCTTTCTGGTGAGGAAAATGTGGTATGACACAGGGAATGAACACCTGCATCCCTCTAACAAGTCTGGGTTTGTCTTTAGTTTTTGGGGCATTGTTGGCTGTTGGTACAGCTTTACAAAAACTGGTGTAGTTGTCTTGCTGTGCTCATTGTGCTCCTGGGTTAAAGGGTGCTGGTCTCTGACACGTCTCATTTGCACATAAGGGTAGGATTTAGCATTTGATGGTTCAGCAGGTGACAGAGGTTTGGTTGCCATTGCAATATGGTAGATGGAGCAGTGAAGGGTGGCGTGTTCCACAAAGGGGTGTTCCCTGGCAATTTTTAAGCAAAGGGAGACATTTACAAAAAGCATTTTCAAGGGGGAAAGAAGCCCTGAAAATTTTTAGGCTTCTTCTAGGCGTGGGACAGCCTGAGAATATACAGCCGATCAGGGTGTGCTGTGGGCTGTAGGAGCACTAGGACTGTAGTTTCCTGCCTGATGCTGTTAAGAAACCTCATGTCAAATCCTGTTCAACTCTTAGGTCAACTTTTATATTTCACTGCCTTAGCATGGGGTTGTTTTTTGTGTAATTAGAAGCCAAGAGTCTGTGGTGTGGAATGAGGAGCAGAGAACTGCTGGTGTGGCAGGGAGGTTATCTGGAAATACCCACCCATAAAATGGGGTCTATAATCAGCCATCCTGGAGAAAGTTTATTTGTTAATGTTTGTAAAATACTTTGACGTTTTCAGCTGGGAGTCTTTTTAACAGAGCCAAATGTTAGCTGAGTTACAGTAGCTAAGCCAGACCCTAATGACCACATTCCTTGTCCTCCTCCCCCTGAGCCCCTAGCCGTTTCTAACAGGGTTTGGTGAAGAAGTGAAATGTCAGCAGAGTGGCCAAAGAGAAGTGAACTGCTCAGCAGAAATATAAGTAGTGCTTTTCTGTCTTGGAATTATGTCCTGGTCCCACAGACAAAATTTTTGCTGCCAGGAGTGGAATTTGTAGAAAGGTTGAGGAGTTTATTTCCAGGCTTGTATCATGTTATCCTGGCTGGTAACTGATTTAGGGTCTGTCTTAGTATTCACTACTGCCCTTTGGGTGGTTCAAGTCATGCTAGCTTGTCTGGGTGGGAAGTCACCATAGCAATACTGGCCTGCTGGGATGGGAGGGAGCTGTGGCTGTTTATGGGGTGCACAAAGTGCAGGGAAAGCTGGGCAAAACAATGAGGCCCCGTAGCAGGCTGCAGGGAAAAGCTGGTTTTATGGAGCACTCATCTCTGTCTGCCCATAAGTGCCCCTTGCTCCATCTTGTCCTTTTTCTTCATCATTGCCTATTTCCTATTCATAACAGAATAACATTTGCATTTCTATTTTCTTGATTTCAGCTGTCAGGAGCTGGGGCTTGGTGATGTTGTTGGTGGCAGCAAAGGCTGTTTTCTTTCATATGGAGGAAATAGGGCAGTGTCTATGGAAGGGATTGCAGTGTGGGGGTGAGCAGCTAAATGGTTGTGCCAGGAGCTGTGGTATGAGGACATATCCCAAAGCATGAACTGCTGTTATGAAACTGTTCTCTGGGCTTGCACCCATTTGCTCTGGGTGGCAACTGGGAACATCTTATTAGTGTGGCCTCATGTGTTGTGTGTTCAGATGCAACCAATAAACTTCCTGGTTGACTCCAACCCCCCAGTTCCTTGTGTATTTGTTCCCTGGCCTCTGCCAAGGTTAGGCTGGGATGGCACCCACCTCAGAGACTGCGTTGTTAATCCTTGCCTGAAGATTTGAGTTGCCCACACATGCCTTGGTGTGGGGAAGGCTGCTCTGTGTTGGGATGATGGGTGTCAGCTGGGTGAGAAGAGACATCTCCAGCCCACAGGCAGAGCAGGCTGTGTTGTGTGCATACCTGCATCCCTCCTGCCGGGAAGGCACTTTGGGCAAACCAGAGGAGCCACTGTCTTCCCCAGAAACCTGGCATTTCTGGTGACTTGTCCTTCAAAAGCATCCCCTGATCATGGAACTTGCGGCCAAAGGCTGACCCAGCCCTTGCTTCTAATCTCATCTTTCCTCTTTGACTCCAGTCCCTGGAAAGATGCAGCTCTCCAAGAAGACATTCCAGGGGGGTTTAATCACTGTGCTCACTGCAGCAGAGCTGCGCTTGTGCTCTAAGCACCTGCTGGTTCATTTAATTAGTAACAAATGAGAGGCGTAGGCTGGGGGGAAGAGAGAGCAGCACCCTGGTGAAGTATTGGCTGCGATGTGATGTATTTTATTTTGGGTTCGGAACAGAGGCTATGAGGAACATTTTCCAGAGGGTTCCATAAACCACCTCCGCTCACAGGGTGATTATTTGAGGAGGGGGTGGGATGTGGCTTTAAATCAATGCTGCTAATTTCTTCAAACAGCCATATTATTTTTAATTCATACTCCAGACTCCCTCCACCCATGGCTTGATGTTAGGAGCTGTGAATTTTCCAGAGTCCCTCTATAAAAGAGGGACTTTAAATATGCTTTAAAAAATTGATTTCAGAGAGATCAGTCTCTCAAGTAAGTCAGTCTTCAGAAAGGAAAACTAACTCCTCTTTACTTCCCTCATGGCGACCTGTTAATTTGTTTGTATTTCAGTAGCACATACCAGCTCTGAGCAGGGTTTGGTCTCTCTGGTGTTAGGGGATGGAAAATGCATGACAAGCTGCAAGCCCTGATGACTATAAATCAAAAGAAATAATCCCTTTGTTCGCCATGGTTAGTTAAGCTCAAGAGCTCTCTGAGATAAAAGCATTGGATTGCTAGCAGTGTTTTACTGATGTGGAGAAGGGAGATGGACAACTGGGATGAGATCTGAGGATTGAACCAATTGTGCTGAACACTGGCTGTGCCCCTGCCCTTGGGACATCAGCACCTGGAGCTTCATACAGGTGAGGTTACAGCTGTAGCTTCCATGTGCTCCAGCCCACCAGTACTGGGGGCTCTTTTTTTACCGTGGGTGTGGCAAGCATAACAGTGATCTCTCATACTTCCACATTGGGTGCAAACTGTAATTCATAGTCTAAAGACATACAAGGTTTATTCTTCTTCTGTCTTACTTTCTTAGGATGGCTAAAGCACCAAAAGGGCTGCAAGGAAGAACACTGTATTTAATATTTTTTTGTCTTGCCCGGACTAAAGTAGAAATGCTGTGTTTTAGCGATTTGGGATTTGGATTCCATGTTCTGCAAGAGCATTCATTTACCATGGATTTTTAGAGGATAAATTAATCTGTGGCCATCAAGTACCCAGATGAAGTGAAGTGGTGACAGGGGTCATGATAAAAAATCAGACTTACTGTTTTGTTCTCATGTGGAGTTATAATTCAGTCCTGGATGTTGGCTCCTGGTCCAAGAATAGTAGAAGGTTCACACAAAATTCTCATGAGACTGTCATCATCCTGAACACCAAAAATTCCTAAATCATTGCTGTATGTCCATTCTACAGTACTAGAACAGGGGTGGGATGGGATGGGATAGAGTAGAAAAGAAATAGAAATAAAATAGGAGTATTTCAGTTGGAATGGACTTGCAGTGATGATCTAGTCCAACTAACTGACCACTTCAGGACTGACCAAACATTAAAACATGTTATTAAGGGCATTGTCTCCTAAACACTGACAGGCTTGGGGCATCGACCACCTCTCTAGGAATCCTGTGCCACTGTTTGGCCACCCTCTCTGTAAGGAAGATAAGGCAGTTTGTAGTTACTCATTGCCTACACAACCCCACAACCCTGTGAGCCCCATGCTGTCAGTGGCACAGTAGTAGCTCATGGGGACTCTCCAATTCTAAAGACAAATGTGAGAGAGGTTGCCCTGGGAAGGGAGTTTGGTTGTACCTGAAAATCCAGTGGCACTGTGGAAAAAAGAATTGCCTTTTCCTGAAGTGGTCTTTCTGCAACCTAAAAATGACTGATTTTGCAGAAATTGACTCTTCCTCTTGCTTTTTTGAAGTAGTTTCATTACTTTCTCATCTGCTTGCAGGCCCGTAGGGCAAACCTCCTGGATCTGGCACACTCTGCAAATCAGCATTACTCTGAAAATCAACACCATGACACCTCAGCAGTATATCTTCCTCCTCTTAGTTTTTGCTCCTCTCTCCATATTCCTATGTTGGTAGTAGGTTCTTTCTGCTTGGATCAGTTCTGGAAGGAATACCTTGAGGGACACATTCAGACTCAGCAGATAAAGTTTGGGGTTCTTTTTCCACCTTCTTTGACATCTGAGAGATGCTTTTAAATAGATGGGATACTATTACAGTGTCAGCCCATCTTCTCATTAGGAGCATTGATGTTTGAATCATATTCTTCTTCTCAGCTTTAACAGAAAGGCAAGAGAAGCAGTCTGGCAGTTTGCCTCTTGCATGCCTCAATATGATTAGGAAGGGAAATTTGTTTTCATTTCAAACCTCTTGTTATATTTGCACTGTTTAATGATATGCAGTCCCACATCCAGGCACAGGGATTGCCTGCCTGCATTGCTCCTGCTGCCTGTAATGGAGAACAGCCCCTTTGCTTGCCCCTTCATCTGCTGGTGCCTGCTTTCGAAATATGAGCATCTTCCTCCAGCTTCAAATCCTTCTCCACGTTGATACTAATCTTCAAGGTTCAAAGCAGGGGTGAGATTTCAAAGCTTCCTTAACTGTATGAGATCTACAGTGTGACGCTCAATCCATGTTGAAAGTCTGTGTGTTGGAGCATTATATACTCACATCTCTGCACCTGTTAGAGCGGGGAAAATTTCTTCTGAATTTTGTTTCTGTTTATCTTAAGCTGCTCTCAGGTTTTCCGCCATTCCTGGCTGGTGTGAGGTTCTTCTGTGTCTGACCTCATGAAGAGATGTGCATCAGCCCCCGTTGAAGGGCTAAAAACAATCATCTGCACCTGGCTGAGCAAAATGTGTTATTTGTGTGTATGCATGTGTGTCTGATAGCGTAATTTATTTGTTCAGTTACTTGAGCCAAGGTTTCCATCCCAAAGGAAGCCCTAATTAAGTGAGATAACTGCATCTGGGTTGCTGGCAAAGTGCAGCTCACTGTGCTTGCATGTGTGCTGGTTCCTACACAGGTGTGTAGTTCCTTGCCCTACATGCTCTTTTCTGTCTCTGTTTGATAACAAAGGGAGGTTAGCAGTAGCTGTGCTTTGAGGCTGGCATCTTGTTTTCTAATAGAAAACAGGTCATTCTGTATTCCAAAATAGTGTATCGTATCCTCAGCAGGGTGCATAAGTAAAATCTAGTTTTCATAGTTGTTTATATCCTGGTAGAAAGCAGTTGGTGTGTTATTTCTCCTCCCACCTTGTCCCTAGTCCACTTCTTTTTGGGGATTCTTTTTATTTAAAAGAATCAAATTGAAGTTTTAGGGCTTGGTTCTGCAGATGGCTGAAGAGGTGGTTCCCTAAAGAAGCTGTGCCCTGATCCCTTGCAGCTATAATGTTGAGACAGTAGGAGGTGATCAAATAAATAACCCTATGGATCACATGAGGACCATGCAGGCTCACAAAGCCAGTAGCCAGGCCAAGATACTGCAATGCCATCAAACAGCTTGGCTGTGGCTCATAAGGGAATTATGGGGCCTGGACATGACCAGAATCTCATAGGTGCAAAGTACTGTGTTCCTGGATGCTTTCTGTGACAAAGCATCATCAGGTAATTTCTGGGGGGAGGGGTGACTGTGAAATGTTAATTCCTTGCCTGAGCCAGGGGCTAGGGCAGAAGAGAGGTCTGTGCTACCTTCTGCTTTTTGGTTAGACTTGGACTTTCCAACACATCTGCAGGGATGTTTCCACAGTCTGGGCAACTTTCTGATGTCTCTATTGTGGCTTTTTTGATGGAGAGGAGGATGGAATCAAAAAGTGCTAACCTATAGGAAGGATGAGAAATAGCCCTGAATACCTGCAGAGTGCTCAGCAGTCAGTGCAAGATGACAGTCATGCTTGTCTGGCCTCCCTGTCTGCTCCTTCCAGCTTCTAAAGCTGGTTACAAAAGGTGGAAAGACTTAGAAATCTGCATCTTCACTGGTCTTGTTCTGGATGACATCAGCCTGGCCACCAAAGTAGCTCATAAGTCACCTTCCCCTCAAATGTCTGAGAGGGAGTTGCTAGTTGGGATGAATCGTGGCTGCTTATTCCCTGCAACTTGCCCTCCCCAGGCCTTTTCCTTGCATCACCCATGCACAGCTGCAGTATATAAATACCCTATCACTCACCTGGCCAGAGCAGGTTGCATGTGTGTCCAGATAGGCTGGAAAAAAACGCATGTTTCCGTTTTAGGACAGAGTATGTGCCCAGTGATATACGAACAGTCCCTGCTGGTGCACTTCCCCGTGTGTCCCTTGAAGAGCATCTGCCCGAGGAGAGTAGGCATGGATGCTCACTGGCAAGGTGGACATGTAGCCAGCTGCCTGTGAAACCAGGGGTGCTGGTGTGCAGCCCAGGTAGCTCTGTGGCTGCCCTCAGCTTAAAGCTCAGGAAGCCACTTCCCTGGTGGGCATGGGAGAGGCTTCTTCTGCATGGGCACAACAGCTCTGGCTTTAAAGATAGTGCTGTGCTCCCTCTGGCAGACAGCAGCATACCTGGGGCCTCCTGCACCTGGTGCCACTGGCCACAGTCCCACCATCAGGTCTCGCAGATGCCACCAGGCAGGGAAACAATCTGGAAACCTCCTGATGGGAATGTGGAGCTGGAATGAATCCTCCTCCTGGATGCAGGCATCAGCCTCCATGTGCTGTTTGTCCCTCACAACTTGTAGCGGTTTTGTCATCAGCAAGTTTGGAAAAGTCACAGCACTGACAGTATTTCTTGACAATGTGCCTGCAGCACTTAAAAGCTACTGAGATTAAAAAAGACCAAGCCCCGCCAGTCCCCCAGTCCCCACAACTGTCAAAGACCTCCATCAGTGCTTTTAATACCCTGCCAAATACTACGTGTGATTAGTTGGTATAATACATGGAATACCATCTGGTTTGTGAGCAGTGCATCCAGGGGTGGATGATTATTATTTGAATGAAAATCCTGGAGTAACAAACAAGCACAGAGAGTGTAATGCAGAGGCCCTGTAAACACTCAGTATGCCCGCCCTGCTCCCAGCCGTGTGCACGCAGCCGCCGTGGCCATCATCCAAACCCATCTACTTTGCCAGAGTTTGCTTTCATTCTCAATTAAATTAACAAAGCTCCTCCAGCAGACTTGTACTTAGAAAAATAAGGTTTCAGTCCCAGCCTCCTTTCATAGGGGGCTGGGTTGGGTTTGTCCTGTGAGAGGTGTCCCTCCTTCCAGGGTAGCCTTGCATCATGCTCTGGTCCATCTGCAACGTTCTTGAGGACAACTGCTCAGATCCCCTGGGATCCTTCTTCTGGGCATGGGCCTTAAAGGATCAGATGTTACCCATATTCTCCTGCCCTTTTAAAGAGAGAACAGTGTCTGTGATGACTGTGGGCAGGGATTGGAAGGAGCTGCTGCAGGTCTGGATGCTTAGCTAAGGTGCCTGCATTGTGTAGTTGTGCTAGCAACGAGATTTCTCTTTGAAACAGCTTTTCTGATACCCCTGTCCAGAAATAAATCTGCAGAGAAACCCATCTGTGAGATGCCACTGCAATACGTGCTGGTCAGAAGCAGAGACTGCTGCAAGCCTAGGTTTGTTCTTCTTGTCCAGCACATAAATACTTCCTTTCCTCTACTGCAAGCCCAAAGGGGAAACCACAACTTGAAGTCTTTTCTTCCTGTGCCCTGGACACCTTTGCTGTCTTTACTTATTAGATGAGCATCCTGGGAAGATGCCAACACCTGTGGCTGGACTGTGACTGAGCTGAAGGGCTCACAGTGGGGCTGACAGCTTGCAGCTGGCTCTGAACTGTTGGAAACTGCCTGTCCTGCTGGCTGCTTGCTTACCTGCCTCAAGTCCTGGAGCTAGGTATCTATTACATGTGAAGCTCTGTTTGCCCACTCAGACAGTGGGATTTGTTGTCTGTACTCCTTTCTAAATCCCCATAAAGAGAGGAGACGTGTTTGGAACCGGATATGCATGCAAAACATCTCAGAGTTTGGAGGTAGGGAGAGAGGGGGAAAAGAAGCCAAAGGAGTCTTCTCCCAGCATGGAGTTAAAACCTGTGGTTATGTTTTCCTTGGCATGCTTTCTTCATTGTACTGAGCTGGGCGGTCGTTCTCCACCATCTCCCCAGAGCTACAAGCAGTGTCCTACAGAGATGAGTAGATACCATTTCAGATGGAGTTTCTGAAGTAAAATGTGCCATTGTGTTCAGAGCTATTGTTTCTGTTTTCAATATTGAAGTTCTTTGTGGTTTCCAGGGGACAATACATCAAGCAGAGCTAACAGGCTGTAGAGAAGATGTAGATTATGAAAACAGAGGGATTAAGTTTCATACATTTGGAGCTAAAGTCACATCTCTTTCATGGTAGTGTAAGCAGGGGTGTAGTCTCGCAAAACTCTACCAGTTTAGTTAAGGGTGTGTTTTTAATCAGGTTTAGTCAAAAATGTGGTCACCACTGTGTGAGCTGCGGAAGTCTAAGGATGGATGCTGTGGTTACAAGATCAATGGCTATCCTATGTAGAAGTCAGGTTTCAGAGCACTCCTGCATAAAGGCTTTGCTGGTTCAAAAAAAGTCAGTTTGCATAGATGGACTGAGTAAGATGGGGAGCCCCAGCCTAAAACACTGGTGAAATACGTATGAGAGAGGAGTAAGGAGGGGTAGAAGAAGGCATTGTACAACAGATGTGATTCTCTAGCCCCTGACACTCCCTCTTCCTCCGGGGAACCAGCTGGACTGAGGGGAAGTGGGGCTGGCACATGATGGGACTCTTAAATGCAGAACCAGCACTTCCCTCACTCTCATGAGGTGCTGTTCTAAATCTGTGATGTTGTAGAGCAGGTCAGGAGTTTTAGTCTGTGGATAATCTGACAGTGCTTGACAAAACCAGACTGAGACAAAACCAAACCAGCTTGGAAATGGTGTGACCTTACTTGGTGTGTGATTTGTGCTAACAGCAAGTATGTAATTAATAGCAGCACTCTGCTGATAGGCTCCGTGCTGCTTTTAAGATGCATCTTGATACCAGCTGCAATGCTGCCAGGGTTTCCTGAGGACTAGAGGGTTTGAAGACCTGTGGCCTGCCATCAACCCATCCTGGTTTTGTGCTGGGCAGAGCTGCTAGGCAGTTTCTCCCAGGCAGGATTTAGGCACTTGAAGTTTTTGCATTGTGAGGCCTTCGGAGTAGCTGAGGAAGGTTAATGCACCCATAAAGACAAAAAGCTCAGTAGGACTGTGCTGTATTTCAATGGTTGGCTTGAAAAGATGGAAATTTAAAGAAGGATGGAAGGTAAATATTTTTTTAAACTCCCAGGTGATGCAGGAAGCAGTGATTAATGGAAGTGACCTTGGCTTTCAGTGAAACTCTTCAGAGTTGTCATCATATCTAAACATGGAGCTTGGCTCTGACAGTGCTCTCAGATGTAGTTCTGCTACTGTCTGGATGCTGGCATTATGGGAAAGCTTGGTCCTGCTTCCCTTAATATCCAAGAGCAATAGTCACCATTGCTGCAGTGTCTCACTGGAGCACTCCGGTCTTCTGCTGCTTGTGTGCACCTCAAGGCCAGTGATTTTTGTAAGGATAAAAACTTACAGGAGGAGAAGGATGCTCTACATTTCAAGCCACTGATCCTCCCCTCTGGATTTTCACTGTGACCTGCAGTGAGCCTTTAGGACATGCCCAGGTTAAGCAGCAAGCACCTAGGCTGGCTCTGGATGTGCTAGCTCCAGAAAAAAAGTCAAAAGCACTTATACTCCTCATAAGCTTGGCTAATTGACCCAGTGGGGCACAGCACCAGGGTGGCTCTGATACCCCTGCACAACCCTGCTGCTGCTGTGCCGCATAACTGCAGCATTCATCTCTCCATGCCTCTCTAAACCAGGCATTATGGTGTGGCCTTACCTCCCAGGGATACTGTTGGGACAAATCCACTGTAGATACCACAGTAACAAGGGACACATAATCGCCATGGAGAGATGGAAAATTATGAAGTAGCCTTTGTCCAAGCATCTTCCAGTGCGGTTAGGTTGGATGAGGCCAGTCTAATTTAGCACTGGGGAAAGAAAATGCATCTGGCAGCAGGCATCAATAGCTGCTCTGTGAGCAGACAGTGTGGGCTTTCTGAGAAGCTCTTCAGAGATGCACCAAATACCTCTCATCCCCAACCAGTACCTCTGAGTGGTTTGCCAGTCTGTGTTAGCCACAAATGCTGGGCTCAGGTTTTTTTGAGCCTTTAGAGAAAGCTGCATTTCTGTATGAAAAACATCAAATGTCTCGACTGGGAGACAGCATTCCCTCTTTTGATGGATCATGTTGGGGAAAGACCCGCAGTGTCTGCTTCCCCCTCCCCCCCTCCCTTCTCCTCCCCTGGCTGTTTTAGTTGGATACTCGAGAGATTTGTAAGATTTCCAAGAATTCTGGTGGAAATTTTCAGACCTGAGAGAGGCATTTTTCCTCTGGGGATTACACCATGCTGTAAATGTCTGTTCTCCTTATTTTATATGCATTTTCCTGCTTTTGTTTGACTTTATCACAGATTGCACTTTATTTAATTCAGAACATACCCTATAATGCTGTAATTGTCAGGCATGTCAGCCTGTTATCTGGGTGGGTTTTGCTTTATTTTTTTTTCTTTCAAAATAAAAGAAAAGCCAGTTGCTGCTGCTTCTCAGAGACTGAATTAATGTACTTCTCTTGCATGCTGTGGCATCATGTAATTCCAGGAGAGAGCTGGTGTCACTGGTTGCCTGATATAATTATTCCTGCTGCATTGTGAAACTGGTTACTGCTTTACAAAGAGATGGAGTTTCACCTCCTTCTGCTGCTTAGGTGTCAGTTATACACGTGAGCAGCTAACAGATGGGCTGTGCTGTGCTCAGTCTGTTTCATGCCCTCACCAAAAATCTCCAACTATTTTGCAAACTGTTGCTAATTGATATTATGCTCAGGAACAGCTCTGTTTTGGCTGATTTAGAAGGGGTGGGAGTTAGGCAGACCTCCTGCTGTCCTGTGTCTGTGAGACCAAATTGATTTGTGGTTCCTGTGAGAAGGTGAAGCAGAGCAGGAATAAAAAGCTTAGTGTGACCCACATCCAGGGGAAATCCTTCAACTGATGTATCCTGCAGAGGGATCTGTCCCAAGGCCAGTGGTTTTGTTCCCTGTCATGCATGTCTTTCTGTCATTGATCTCAGCAAGTACAGTCCTGGGCTGGAGTAAATTGGGTCTTTTTACTTCTGTCGTGTGTGTCCTATTGATTGACCTTAGCAGAAAACCTGTCTTGAAATCAAACCCTTGGAGAAGTGATCTTCTCTAGACTGTCATATAGAAGCTAAGATTGTGGAAATGGGCTCTCATGTTGTCCACTTAAACGGACATTTAAATGCTCAATCCATTTAAATGCTGACATGTTACCTAATGGCATGAGATCCATTTGCTGCAAATGGTGGCTAACCATCTGTCTTAAGTGAAGGACCCCCTTGGATGCTCTGGTTAACCAGGATTTGGAATATGCTACAGATGGACATGGCCACAAATGAGAGGATAAGTGTATCTGGAAACCACCAATGATATTTCTTTTGCTTCTGTCTTGTTGATGTTAGATGAGTACAGTCCCTCTGAATTCGATTTCTGATTCCTGCTTTGCAGCATAAGGCTTAGAGCATTTGATGGCTCTCCATTAAATCTGATGCCACGTTTAACTAATAACCCTTCTTTTATTTTTATATCTTACCTTATTTTTATTTTATTTTTATAGTTTACCTCTCATTTTCATCTGAGCTTTTGTTATCTATGTGAGGGACTTTCAATATCTTCTGAATTGCAGATGCTATGAATCCCTCCTGGTGAGGGTGTGAGTTTCTTCATCCCCGGTTTCAAATCCCTGGTGGCACCTTTGCTTTTCTTCTAGTTTCTTTGGCAGCCTTGTCTTAGAAGTGCTCACAGCCCCCACACAAATGCCTCCTCTCCTCTGCTCCATCCCTCAGTTGGCTGTAGCCTCTCATTCCTTCTTGGGACTCTGAGAAGGCATCACTGTACTTTACCTTTCAAATCCAGTAGTGGCTAATTGAAAATTATTATTGACTTGCCTCATTTTTAGTGAAAAATATATTTTCTAATGAGGACTTGGGAAATGGGAAACTAACATGATTTATGGCCTTCAACCAGAAAAGAGATATAGGAATATCTATAGCCTTAGGACCACTTGAGTGTCTGAGACTAAGGTGGCAAAGTCACTGAGGTCTCTGGTGGCACCTTGCCAAAAATTTGCTGCTTTCAGTCTCTTGGTCATGGATTGATTTTCATCCACTGTTTCTCTGGGACAACAGTAAATTAGACACTCTGCAGAGAGAGATGGGGCCTCACTCTCTTTCCAAGACATCACAGTACTGAATCGATTTGCAGGAATGGATGTTGTTTTCCAGGCCATAGTGAGGGGTTTGGATGAAAGTCATTGTCAAAGCCTTTGTGTGTTAAAAATAATTATCCTGTGATAGCAGTGCTGAACTCCTTCCTGCGGGGCTTTGATTTTCATCTGTGCACATGGCAAACCTACATCCACTTGAAAAAGAAACAGCAAGATATGCACATTGATATGCATGCTGATAGAAGATTATGTGGGTGTCCTAATTTGCTCCTTTTAAAAGGTAGAGAGCTTGACTATTCTGACTGGGGCAGAATTAAAACTGCTGCAAGAAAGGAAGGGGAAGAATTAACAACCCATCAGGAAACTGCATCTAGAGTCTGTGATGTAAGGTGTAGATGTAGGTCAGGTAAATGTCTTAGCAAATAGAATTCAGGGAGTTAGATTTGGTCACAACTTTTCAAAACCTTGAGACCAAACCAGGAAGAAAGTTCCCACTAGCAAATGTCACAGGATCAGGCCATTAAACAGTTCATATGTTCATGTCTCCTGCATAGGTTGTCCTACAGCAGGGTAAAAGCCTCTCTTGGAAAAGAGAATTTACCATCTCAAGTGCTGTAAGTCCTTAAATCTAAAATGGAAAAATATGTTATTTTATGAAAATCTGAGCAAGATAAATAAAATGTAATAAGTAATTGTCAGGAAGATGTTAGGCTTCTCATCATCAGAGATGCTACCTGTAGCATCTCAAGGGGTGCTTGTTTTTCTTAGATTTTTAATCAGCTGGTACAATCACAAGGCAGACAGTGGCTGAATCTTTTATTTTCACAGCAGAACTGATGCGAAGTGACCATAGATGCTATCAGTTAGTGGTTGCTGAGCCCAGATATTTGTTGTGCAGGAGCATCTGTTTCTCTGTGACGTATTTGCATTTTTAGGTAAAGGTGGCTTGAAGCAGACAGGATAAGAATGACGTAACAGCTTAACTGTAGGTGAGGATTCTGGCTACGTCACTTATTTCCCACTTATGAGGAAACCTTCCAGTGTGAGGAACCTTCCAGAGCCCCCTACACTTATGTCAGAAGTTTGGAGACTTATTTTCTTTTCAGTTTCTGTACCTTTAAGAATGAGCTTGGGTCGTGTTTGCAAATTTCTGCTTTGCACCATAAATGCTAGACTGGTTTTTGTTTGTTTTGTTTTTACAGTGAATGCTGATTCTCAAACAGTTGCTCACTTCAAAGAGCTTGAACTTCAACAAAAAGGCCACTTACTATGAGAGTTGATACCACTGAAATCTTCCTTTCTTGCAAGTCAACTGATTTCACATGTATGTGCAAGTAGTGGCCAGTGCTCTGAGCCTGCTTTCCCTTCATTAAGCAGCAGCTCACAAGGGTAGTTCTCTTGATTTGCAGTGAGATTACTTACATGATCATTTGCTGACCACTGTAAGGAAGCTATAGTCTGGCAGATCTTTGAAGTGATTTTAGCACAAAAGCAAGACAGAAGCTGTTTGGAGCAGAAGGTGGGACTCCATTCAGGACTAACATAGGAATGCTGTTGGCAAACCTAGAGCAGTTTGGAGAGACAAAGCTTGGGGAGGTGGTTTTGGTGATGAGTTATTTGTGGATGTGCATCTGTTGTGCCTGAAGCAGGATTGGGATGTTTGTTCAGCCTGATTGCAGCCATGCTGACCAAGTGGGTGGGAAGCTCACTTCCCGGTTTCCATATATCCTCCCTGTTTCCAAAGAGATCCCCCACCCTGTGACATGGTGACATGCTAACAGATTTAATCATAGAATCATAGAATTTCCAGGGTTGGAAAGGACCTTTAAGATCATCTAGTTCCAACTCCCCAGCCCTGGGCAGGGACACCTCCCATTAGATCATGTTGCTCAGAGCCCTGTCCAGCCTGGCCTTAAAACCTTCCAGGCATGGGGCTTCCACCACCTCTCTGGGCATCCTGTTCCATTGTCTCACCACGCTCTTGGTGAAGAACTTCTTCCTAGCATCTAATCTAAATCTACCCTCCTCTAATTTGAATCCATTCCCTCCTAGTCCTATCACTACCTGACATCCTAAAAAGTCCCTCCCCAGCTTTCTCGTATCCCCTTCAGATACTGGAAGGCTACAATAAAGTCTCCTTGGAGCCTTCTCCTCTCCAGACAGAATAACCCCAACTCTCTCAGTCTGTCCTCACAGGAGAGGTCCTCCAGCCCTCTGATCTTCCTTGTGGCCCTTCTCTTGACACACTCCATCACGTCCATGACTTTCTTGTAACAGAGGCTTCAGAAACTGGATGCAGTACTTCAGGTGGGGTCACACAAGAGCAGAGTAGAGGGAGACAATCACTTCCCTCGACCTACTGGCCACATTTCTCTTGATGCAGCCAAGGATCTGGTTGGCAAGTGTACACTGGTGGCTCCTGTTGAACTTTTTAGCCACCAGCATTCTCACACCATTTCTTTCTGCTCATCACATAAATTGTACAACGGGAGGCTCCCTGTGGTGGGGTTCACATACTAATACTTGTAAGCAGTTGAACTGAATGTGAGCTCTTCTGGGTTTGTCAAAATGCATTGCCCACTTGTTTTCTCATGTCTACTCAAAGCCAGCTACAGCCCTGACTCCATCCTTTGGGGCTTCTCCTCATCCAGACTGCTCTGCTCTCCCTGTATGCTGGGATGGTTTTATTCCAGGTGACAGGATGACTTTGTCATTCAGTGAATCTTTTCCCTGATACAAATATCACATATGAAAAATATGAGTGACAACTTGTTAGGACTGTCCATGTCTGAGCAAAATAACTTAGGCATTAAGTGAAACATTTTTATGCTTCATCATATGTATATTTGCTATAATAACAATAATGATTTCCTTTCATGGGGAAACATTTACCACAGACTAGAGTTTTCAGCTTTCAGGTGCACTGCAGGCAGCTAGTTGAGTGAACTGAAAATCTGTTTATTGGTCTTTGGCTGCTAAGCATCTGGATGGGGAAAGTGCTGTGACTACCAAGAGGAGTTTGGATGGTTCAGCTTTTAGCTCCCTTCATTTGCAGTTGCTCCATTTATCGCCATGGTTAGTGTCTTCTTTTACCTGAGACAGAATGTTAGGCATTGATTTAGGGTACCCCATCATATCTGGGGGATTTGGGATGCTTCATTCAGGCCTTTTACTGTTTTTTTTTTCCCCTTGCATACATCTCTTCCTTGTCTTCTGCTTTGCATCCTTCTCCACGGGTGACAGTATACATAATCCTGTTTTTTGGGGATTCTGGATCTAACTTGTACTGCCTTTGAATGAGAGAGCTGGGTGTAGGGAAGTGCTAAGGAAGGCTCCATGCTCCTGCTGCTCTTTGTTTGGTTTTAAAATCCTGAAGGGTTTCCTGTGCTGCGGAGCCAAAGGTAGTCATTACCTTCCAGTCTGTGTGGCAGCTTCTGTGTGTTAGTACTCATCTCTAAACAATCATTCTGGGAGTGTGTTTTTAGGCATCAATGAAAACAGCTGGGCATAGAATCCGGGGTATAGCTCCTGGGCTACAGTTATATCCTTGCTCTGATCCTTTTTAGGTATTTCTCATGTCATTCTTGAGACGGTTTCCTCCTGGACCTCCTGCACAGCTGCCCAACATCAGCCTGTCCCTCTCGCTGGGGCATTGCAAGAGCCAGACTCCACTTTTTCGTCCAGGGCCTGATCCACAGGCCAGTGACAAGTATCTTCTGAAGTCAGGAGCATGGAGAGGTCCATCTCCATGGGACCCAATCTTGTACAACCTCTTGAGGAGCTTCGCTCCTTGTCTTCAGTTTTGCACAGATGTGTGCACTTTGCCCATTGGGAAATTGTCAGATCAAAGAAGATGAGAAATATTCCATTCCTCCTGGGGACTTTGCACTGAGACAGGCTGCATCCCCATAAATTTCATCAGTGACCTCCCAAGCTCCTCTGCCTCCTCCCAGCTCCCTGGCATCCAGACCCTCCCAGTGGAGGCAAGAGCTGGGAAGGAAAGTGTAGAGTAGGAAATTTTAGCCAAACTCTTACAGCTGCAGTTTATTGTATCTATTTTGCTGATATCCACCCTTTAGATAAATAGTGCTAAGTTATACACGTTGTGGCTCTCTTGATGTGGTTAAAAAGGCTTGTATTAGCCAAGCTAATCTAACTCCAAGAATAACCATGGGAATTTGACTGTGTCGGTTCCAGCTTGAATCAGTCACCATGTAGTAAAGTGAGAATTGCCTTCCTGGCTAAAAGTATAGCAACAGGGAGATTTCAAGTCAACTGGTGAGATTTTTCTCCCCCTCATTTTCTTTTTTTTTTTTACTCTTTGAACAAAACTGCCCATGCCTGACTTCAAGCACCCAGTCCTCTACCTACAAGAAAACAAAATTTCCCATTTGCTATAAAAAACTGTGTCTCCATAGGCAGAAAAATGAATTAGGTAACAATCCGCAAAGCTACGGTCTATTTATTTACCAGGCTGACTCCCTGATGGGGAAACATGTGGGATCTTTTAACTTTTTCTGCCACACAGATGTTCCTTCTACTCCCGAGTTTCCTCTTGATCTTTGGTTTGCTGTACCATATGGTGAAAATGCTGGAGATGATGTGTGTGGTGGAAGAAGAGAAGGATTCTGTATGCTTAAAACAAAAACAGTAAAAAGAAATATTTCTGACTGTTTTTTTCCCCATGTTAGCAAAAAAATATTTTTAAAAGGAAATCTGTTGAGGTAGCAAAACCACTGTTAACTTGCACACCCTTGCTGTTGGACTTGTAGCATTGATGAGAATGAATGCTGATTGACAGTCCCCCTGCATGCAGCTTTTGCTGCCACTTTAGGTATTTGTATTGAGCTGTAGATCCATTTCAGGTGAGGAGATAGGGGTTCTTCAGGGTTAAGTAATTGGATGATTTACTTTCCTTCCTTGCCTTCCTCAGGGGCCACAGGGCTTGTGGACTGGGGGTTGGAAGACATCTCTCCTGGTCTGTTAAAAAGGAGTCACTGTGCTAGCATGAGCTTTGGTGTTCCTCCAGCCCAAGGGAGCCAGAGCTTCTCTGTAGAAACAAAAGGGACATAGAGCATTGCATTGCACATCTGAAACTTGGAAGAAAATAGCATATGAAGATTTGTGTGTTTATCCTGGTACTACAATAGGCTGAATGGCAATGAAAGGGTGCAGAGGGTGAATAGGAGAGGTGAGAGCCTCTGGCAGTTTTCAGGATTGGGGACAATCTTTCTTGTGCAGGTCCATGAAGGTTCCACTGGAGCAGGTGCTTCTTCCTTTCCAGCTGGGGTTCTGTGTGTCCTTTTGGCTGGTGTTCAGCCTCAGAGGCATTGGGCCATCTGGGTTCATTGCCCAGTGAGAAATTGTAGGGCTCATGTAGGAACTCAGCATACTGTTTTCCTTGGCTTGCTTCCACTGAAAGTCACTAGTGGTCAGCAGTCTGCTCCATTCTATAAGATGGCCATAGCCATCAATACCCCTTGGAGCTCTTAAGGTGGAATGCTGGTTGTGGCTCTGTGATACAACAGTGTCCTGAGAGTGGTTTGCCCTTAGGTGTGTGTTAGATACAACGGTTGTGATGAGCAGGGCTTATGAGCTGGCGGGGCAATATCTTAGCTCATATGGAGCCTTTCTGAAGGCTCCCTCCTTGTTGCCCTTTCTCTGCTGCTGTCCTCCATGTAGGGACTGACTACAGTGGTAGATGCTCCCCCAAACACCATCTCTCTCCCTGGGAAAGCTGGAGTGCTCTTACTGGACCAGGGCAGTGGGCAGTGCCTTACCAGCAAGAAGCTAGAGTGGGTGTTTTAGTAAAAATGCTTCAATCTGCTTGCTTGAATGACATTTTTAGCCAGGTGGGTGGTCTGTCACACAGATAGGTAAAAACTGTGTCTCTACCAACACGGGCAGAGTGTGGATTAGAGTTAAAGCATGTATCTTGTAGCAATGAACCAGAGCCTAATTTTAGAATGGTGGCAAGACCAAGCTTGGAAGTCTGGCTGGGCCCTGTCCCAGCTCGTGTGTGCTGCCAGAGACTTGCCCTCCCTTCCTTGGAGTGAACTGTATCATACCTTTCTATGTACAGACACCCCTGCAATGAGGCAGAGTAGTTCCTGCAGTTGCTTTGCTTTGCTAATCTTCTAAACCACACACAGACCAAGAGTTCCCCTGGCCCCTGTGCAGCCAGTCCATGTTTTCCCCCTAAGGCATTTATTCTGTTTGCTTTGCAGATGCAGCTTCTGGACAAGTTCCCTATTGAAGGAGGCCAGAAAGACCCCAAGCAAAGAATCATCCCATTTCTACCAGGTAATGCTGTGGGGAAAGCCCTAAATAATTTTAAATGAGTGAGAGCAATTGGGGACTGCAGTTCATTAGTACTTTTTTGTGACTGCTTTTACAAATGCCTTTTGCCTGGCAGCTCATATGTGCAGCCTTGTGATACCAGATCTCCACCTCCTCCTAAAATAACTGGCATGGTGTTTACAGCTCCCAGAGGATCTTGTATCAGCTCTTGAGGTTCAGGTTGGCTCATGCCCGGCCACACAAAGTGATTTGGTGGCTTCTGGGGGCTGTGCCTGTGGGGTGCAACCAGATAGCCTGAGATTGGGCTGCCAGCTGGGAGGCCACCAGAGACACTGTCTTGACTGTTTCTGGATGCTGTGGCTCTGCAGACACTGTTACTGTACAATAAGGAATGAATAATTAGAGTTGCCACTAGGATATAAAGGAAACAGACAGAAGGTTAAATGCGAACAGGGATTTCTGCAACACTAGCCAAAAAAGATAAGTAAATACCTCTTTGGCCTGAGCCAATGTCCCTCTGACAGCTTTCAGAAAAGGCCTGGATATGATGGATGTCCCCTCCTCAGGGTAATGGCACACATTTCCACACAGGCTCTTCCAGCAGTGACTGCAGGGAAGGCACAGGGGAGATGAGCCAGAACTGCAGTGTGCTCTTGGAAATGCACACTTGGGACAGCTCTCTATTGTCTGACTTCACAATTCTGGCTGTTGGTTTAAAGTTTGGCTCGCTGCACTGCCTGCCAGAATAAATGGAGTATTTTCAGCCTGTTAAAAGTCTGTTCTGTCTTTAACTGTAAAAAGGAGATCCCAGCTCTTCCCCAAAGGTCTGCAAGGAGAGGGAGGGTTTTGTCCTCTCTGGGAGAATGCTGTGGTCCCCAGTGCTGTTTGCAGGCAGAACAGCTGCTCCAGATGTGTGGTGAGCACAGCTCCAGGGCTAGCAGGGAAGCAGGGACTTGGAAACCAGCAGAGCAAATACGTGACCCAAGCATCAAAGCTGCAGTAGGACAGCACAGCAATCTGGCAGCACCCACAGACCTTCTGGAAGGCAGCCCCAGGATCAGGGTTTGCTTTCATGCCGTGCTCTATGCTGAGTCTGGGTCCTCTGTAGCCAAGGAGAGGTGATGCTGCCCTCCATTTTAAACCTGGGTTGAGGAGAGGATTCCAACTGTGGGCTTTTTTTCTATCTGTGCCACCAACAAACTCACAGACAAGTCAATTTGTGAAACTTCTGTATGATGAGGATGGATACTGCTGGCCTGCCTTTCTTGCTAAAAAAATTTTGATATCCTTGAAGAGCATTGTACAGGAGTGCAAATGACTTTGGTTGAGGTGCTGTAGGAAAATCTGTTTGCAGGTAGCAGTTATTGACTGTCAATGGCCCATTTCTTTTATTTTGTCCTAGAAAAATACTGGCTGGATGCAGGTGGCTGATGCTCAGCCTCTGTGCAGTTCTTAGGGATGGATGTCCTCATATGAGTGGGTGATGCTTGTGGAGGATGAGAGATGTCCCACATGCTCATTACAACACTTCCTACCCTTCCCACCTTCCAAGAACATGAGGGAGATGGTACTGCTCCATGTCTTTGAGGGGAAATGTCATATCTGGAAAACATTTGGGCTGATTGAAGTGTCCCAAAGAGAGAAGCTGCCAGAATAGGATAGACCTCAGCTGTATTGAATTTAAAATTTCTATGATACATGTTCTACTTTTGATATTGAATCTCTGCCTATTTCTTGTTCAGTTGCTGAAAGCCCTTGTTGCTTTACCCAGGAACAAGGTGACTCAGCTAAATGTCAAACAACGTCAAACTCTGTTAATACACTAACTGCCATAATTAGAATATATATGGCATTTCTGCAGTCAGAGCTGTGGATTACTGAAACAAATACCTAGCTATAAACTGTCTTAATTAAAAACCATCAGGGCAGATGTTTGTAGTTAAAACCTACTTTTATGAAGATGCTGTGATCTTGCTTGCTTATTATGGGCCTGTTTCAGCCAAGCTGGAGTTCTGAGTGCCAGGTTCTGAATACGCAGGATTTGCCCCTGCCATCTGTAGGCTTGGGTGACTTTCCCCCATCAGGTCTGGTTTAGGAGGAAGTTGACCTTTGCCAGCCAGTGACTCCCACTTGCCAGCATTGTTGTGGTGCTATCCTGAGGTAAAGGTATGAGCTGAGCCTGGGAACTGAGCAGCCAGGCAGTGGATGTGTTATTGGACTGGTGGACAGATCTCCTGTCGCGTGATGGATCCACAGCCCATGCAGTGGCTGCTCCATAGGCAGAAGTGGGTGGTGGCACCTTGAAGAAGTGGGTACCAGAAGTGGTAGCAGCACCTGAATCTCCTGCTGCAGCAAAGGGTTGGAAAGAAAGAACCAAAGGATGGTGCAGCATGTTGGACCAAAAAACCACCCAGCCCTGGTGGGAGTCTTTTCTGCCAGGCCCAGCCTTTTCTGGGTCTTGCAGGAGTACAATCCCCTCCTTTCTCCACCCTGACTGCTTAGCAGTCACAGCAGGGGTTGGCTGTTCCAGGATGCTGAATATGGAGAGGGAGAAGATGTCTAAACCTAGAGATGAACGGCCCTTTTGATACCCTCCTGTTCTATCCATCATCATTTGGACTGGGGGTAGGGCATGCAGAGGGTCTTGTTAGGTCAAAGCAAGCTCCCACATCTTCTTATGGAAGAAGGACTAGCATGTGCTCATCTGTCACTCCAGTAGGATCAGGAACACAGGTCAGCTCTGTGTCTAGAGCAAGAGGCTGGACAGTCCAGGTCCTGTTGCCTGAGCAACAGCCATACTGTTTCTCATCTTACCTTGCATAAAGCAGGGATGGTGGTGCACAATCCTGATTTATGAGAACAGCAAAAATTTCCCCTCTGTCCTGTTCAGCTCCCAGCTGTGCATCTCTCTCCCTCCCATTTTCTTCACAGATTGTAAAGTCCCTGGATACTAAAAAGTGTTTCTCTGCAGGCTTCATCACTACCTGGGTGCAGATGGCTACTACTTTGTTAATCTGTTATGCCTTGGCTGTGATTTTTGCTTTATGAACAGATGATAGTCCCCTTTGCCCTCACCACTGTTGGTCTGAGGTGGTTATATGATCGCAAATCACTGGGCAGGGTGCCTCCCTGTTGGGGAAATCAAGCTTTAGTATTCAAGGTGAGGTAGAAGAAAACCACATAAGAAAACCTGTTTGTGGGGTGACTAGAGCATGTTTTTTAAGTTGGTGGTATGAAATTATTGTTTGGAAGAATGGAAGGAGATTGCAGAACTTTGAATAAAAGTTGCTGCAAAAACCCTTTCTAGACCAAATATGGTTTGTCACTGTAAGAAGACAGAGATGAAAATTTAGGACTGCTGGTTGAGCCTATTTGCAGTGCACTGATGTGGTTGTGTCTTCGTTTCTCTCCCAGTCCATATCTGAAGAGCAATTTTTGGAGTGTGGACTCAAAGCTTTGATACTTTTATATCTGCATCAGCAGAGAGAAGAGATTGTGGATTTGGGCTCCATTATTTCTGGGATCTTGAGGTAACTAATGGAGAAACTTCAGCTGGAAGGAGAGAGCAGGTCAGTTGTGCTTCTGGAGAAGACATGGGCAAACACAAATGACAAAAATAGGTTGGTGCAGCCCTGGGATTGACAATTTTGCAGTGGCTCACCCGAGACTCCAGGACTTGCATTGTTTTTCTTTTCTCTTGGCACTAAACGGAAATGCTATCTGAAGTTTCTGTCAGCTTCTCTTGCTCCACCATGTCTTCCAAAGCATAGCCTTGGGGAGAACGCAATGCCTAGCATGAAATCATCCCATCACCCTGGCTACAGGGATGCAGATCCCTGCTGTAGAGAGGGTTGGACTTTCCATGGCATGGAGGGCTGGGCATTGATGATAATCCTTTCTGTCCAGATTCCAACTTGATCCTCAGATGGACTTCAAACCAGCTTTGAGCCCTGCTGAAAATATAGGAGATTTTTGCATAGGCTGTGCTGGAATGGGAAGATTCTTGTGGGGTGCCTGCTCTGCAGCTTCCCTGCTACCTGGAGAGGAAGGCATCCTGCTCCAGGAGACTGCTTTGTTTGCCTCATTTCTTTTACCCTTGGGATGCTATCTCAGGAGACCGGGAGGGTCAGTGCAGGCTGCCTTACAAGCTTGGTCAGACAGATGCAGAAGTATTTCCCCAGCCTGTTTCCAGTCCCAGCCTCCAGCACATGGTACCCTCTGCCAGAGTCACCTTCCCTCTTCCTTTATTTCCTACTCTGATTTTCCTCCTCTTTTGGTGAGGAAAGAAGTAATTGGCTTTTTAAGGGCATGTTCTGCCAAAGGAGAAAATGCTGTTGGTGGCTGTGTCCCAGGGGTGATGCTGGTATGGTGGATGAGATGTCACCAGCTGATGTCTGTATTGCCATGCTCTGGTGACTTGCTCTCCACCCTGGAACCATTTCAAAGGGGTCTCTTGGGCTTTCTCTTTCCCTGGCCCCAAGGCAGTGGGAATGCACAGTGTCCCTGCTGAGACATTTTAAGGGGAAGCAGGAAATACAGGGCAGCAGGAAGAGCCCTGCAGGTAGTGCAGGTTTGGCCCTGTTTTTTGCTCCCAAGCTGTGGCATGTGGCTTGTGGCAGTGACGGTGGGTGGGGAGTGGGGTAAGCAGCTCCACGCCAAGGGGGCTTTGCCCGACTCTCTGATCTCTGGGCAAGACTCTCAGAACCCTGGGGGGAACCACAAGCCCTCCTCCTCAAGGTTTGCTGGGGGCTGTTCCACAGGCAAAGCAGGACCTGGAGGCAGGGCCTGGCCCCACGTGTGAGTCAGGAAGGCTGAGCAGGGAGAGGTGCGGTTGTTGAGGGCGCGGGAGGACATCCCAGCACCGCCCAGATACCTGGGGCTGGTTAGGGGTGCTGGCAGCAGGCAGGAGCCTCCCCAGTTTGCACAATGCAGAAGGACAGGGAATAACTTCTCACCAGAGCCAGCCAGGACCTTCCTCGCCCCCCGTTTCTGCCACTCATAGGCTACAGTGGGGAAGGAGATCTCCTGCCGATGAACTGCATCCCAGGTGGATATGTCTGCTTTTCGGGTTGGGTTCGGTGCGTTGAGGTGGTTGTCTTTTTCCCTTCCCCTTTTCAGTGCTGGCTCTGGGGAGGAGAAAGCTGTTGAGAAAGGCTTAAGCAGGTTTGCCACAGCAGGATTTTGTCCATGGTGATCAGAGCAGCCTTTTTTCTCTCAGTTGTGTATGTTCCAGCACTGCTCCTTTTGCTTTGCTCCATGCTGGAGAAGAAACAGCATTTTGTTCAGAGATTCTGGGCGGTTATTCTTGCACTGAAGCAGAGATAATGGGCTCATCCTCACAACCAGCACCTCTGTGACCTTCCAGTCCAGCACCTCATGTTCCACCTGTATAAATTGAGACCAGGATCAGCAAAATTAGAATGTGCTGTGTGTAATTTTGTCAAGAGTGTTGCATTTCAGCGGTGGTCAGTGCAGTTTTCAGTGTTTATTCTGCAGGGGTACAGTGACTCTGAGGAGTGTGGTGGCTGAGTATCACTCTTGGAAATCTCAGACATATGCTTATTGTAGGCTATTTTCTCCTTTGGAGAGGTGGTTGCTAGGTGGAAATTTAAAGGAAATACATTCCTTGTCCTGATTCTTAGCTGGATTTTATGTGCAAAAAACATATGTAATTTCAGACTTGTTTTCCAGTTTTGATTATCCTCCCCTCCAGTGTGCTGATCTAGGTGTTACTGATTTCAGTTTTGCTTTAGAGTAATTTTGAATTCCTGACCTGCACAGAACTGAACAATGTTGCAGATATAAAGAGACAGTCACAAAGTATCTTAAAGTTTAGAAAAAATAAAGGAGAAATCAGATAAAGTTCTCTTTATCTTAGAACCAGTGATATCTTGCTTTTTAGATTAAAATATGAATTATCCTAAATTATGTTCCTTTAATATGCAGAGGTAATCTTGCAGCACACATAGGAATCTCAGATGTTTGATTTACTGAGCCTTACCTTTGTAATACAAATAGCTGAGATAGTCTGCTGTGCTTTCCTAAATTTGAAGCAGCAAATTTTCTTTCCCTCCATCCTCTTCCATCTACGTGCAGTAAATCAGCATTGCTGTCCTGTGTCCCCACCTCAGAGGAGCTGCCAGGAGCTACTGTGGCATGGGATGCTTGAGCAGCTATGGAGAACTTTTTGGGGGGTGTGCCATGATACAGTATAATTTCGTCTTAATACAGATATTTTCAGTTTTCCTGCCTGCTCTTTGAAAGGGGAGAGTGCTTCCAGGTTTAAAACTTACTTATGTTTGAGCCAGGGCACCGTGCAAGCGAGATGGCGAACAGGTCCTTGGCTTGTTTCCACTCCAGCTTATTTAGGAGTTGGGTGATGCAGAACCTCTGGTGAGTTGCTCTTCAGCAGCTCCTATTGTTTGAGAAAGTGGTTCCTATTGTTTCTCTCTATTTTCTGCCTTGCTAGGAGAGCTATTGCGGAAAATTCATCTCCTGTCTCTCACAAGAAGAGAATGGATTTCCTGTCGGCTCTGGGCTTGAAGGGAAAGAAGGGGCTGCCGGGAGGAAGCGGCGGGAGGATTGATGATTTCAAGAGAGGCAGGCAGACGTATTATTTTCTTCAGCTCCATGGAGATATTTTTAGGGTTTAAGTCTTTTCTGGCTGAAAGATGAAGCCATCAAGTATGAGGTCATAGGATGCCCCTAGGCTGCTTCCTATTGAAGAAGCTGTGGCAAAGGCAGCTGCCAGCGCCTGTCGGCTTTCAGAGCTGCCCATGGAGGAAGGGATCATAAAGAGCCCCCACATAATGAAGCACAGGAGGGGCTTTTAGCTTGGCATGCTGAGCCTGTTTAACAGGCGTTGTCAGGCCCTCTGCAGGTCTTTGAGCATTCATAGGGCATGAGCCAAAGGCCTGACTTCATTAAAAAAGGAAGAAAAAGTGGTGGAGAAATGATGCTGATGTCTGCCCAAGTACTTGATCCTTTTCCCTCTCCTTCAGTCTCCTCTGAGTCTTGTCTCAGCATACAGATCCAAAAGCAACAGGCTGACAGATAAAATGAACGACTGGAATAGGAAAAATCAGATTATTTTCCTGGGGCTTGTACCTGCTCCTCTCACACGGGTTAAGAGCTGGCATTCCGCTCAACAAAAAAGCACCTCTGGGCAGAAATCAGCATTTGCAGAACATGGTGTGCCTCCAATTAGATAATTTGAGTCTACTGATGAGGAGTTTGTAATGATTAAGCCACAGTTTCAAGGGAAAACAAAGAAAAGAAAGGGGTTTTGGTTTAGATTTGCTCGAACTCAGAGCCAATGGGGATTATTTAATTTTTTTAATGTTATGCTAGACCAAAAATGCCAGGGCAGGTTTTCAGCTCAGTGTAGCTGCTTGGACTCCTTAGGGAAATACACAGACGTTTTTACTCAGAAATTAGTTGGATTTTGATTCTTGTTTTTAAAGACAATAAACAAACAGGGTTATAGACTTGAAGAACAGTTTGAGCTGCATTGGGCTTGTTGTTTCCTCAGGCAGCTGTTCCAGATGAGTGTGCCCTCTACTACTATAATTATTTTTTAAAAATAACTCTGCAAGTCTGTAATCTAAAGTGGGTGGTATGTAGCAAGTCTGAGAGCATTCTGCATTCAACCCACAGGCTGGGGAGAGGGTGACTTTATATAGAGGTTTGCTTGTCTTCCTCTCTGGGTTGAAATCTGACTTTTTCCCACAATCCATCAACAAATGTCCCATATAATGAAAGTACTTTTTAACACGGTGGTTAAGCTTGCCAGGGACTCAGTTGGCTTTGCAGCCCCACAGACTCTAGATACTCCCTGTGTATGTTACTTCTCTCCCTGATTTTGTCTCTGTTGTATTCAGATTATAGCTGCCTGGGCAGTAGAGGAGAGCAAAGCCTAGCTGAGATTCACAGCTAAATAATAGTCCAGACCTCTGTTTGAATCTGTTTTTATCCCACTTTGCCTTTTGGCTGGCCCAGCTGATTTATTTATATATTCACATGCTTAAAATAGGCCATGATTATTTTTTTCCTGTGGATTGGAAACAATGAACCTGGGACTTCGCTGCTTGATCACAAATGATTTCTCCTGCTTTATTTTCTATCTGTTAAGCTTTTTGGGTGTTGATGTTCTTAAATGTGGTGTGCTTGGAGGACCTCCCTGCTCCACAATGCAGCTATTTTCAGGCTCTCATGAACATGTTTGTCCTTACTTATAAGGGGATCTTTATGCTCAGGAGCAGAGTTGAGGGGATACTGCAGATAGGGATTTGCCAAACTGAATCTGTTTCCACTGTAATGAAATACCCCATGGTAGTGTCAGCCCTTCTGTGATTTATTTTTTTTCTTCAGAGTTGTAGTCCTGTTTAACGGGAAAGCTGAAGTGGAGAGAGGGAAATAATGTGGGAACAGGAAAGAGGAAACCAAGGGTAGGTAGATGAGGAAAACAAAGTAAGTCCTGGAAACAGGAAATTCAATCCTCTTGAGCTTCTCCCATTCAGAAAGGTGCTAATGTAGGCCCTGGGCTTGTACTTAGGGTGGAGGTAATTAATGTTTGCTCTCAAATTTCCTTGGGTCTGAAGTTAAGCACTTTCAGCATGTAATTTTCTATCAAGATTTTGCCACCTGTAAATAAAGAGCAGAAAATTATATTCCTTCTGCTTTTATACATCCTAAGCATCAGCAAGTTCAGACTTGCAGGTTCCTTCTCTCACATTCCAGGCTCTGAACAGCTCAGGACCCAGAATAAGCAAAACATTTGCAATCTAGTTTGGCCCATTCCAGGGTTTTACTGGGAGTGTTCAGGCTGGTGGGCAGATCTCACTTTCACACTGAGTGAACCCTTAGATGTGAATCTCACCAGATTCTTCCAACTCTTTCCACTGAGCACACCATAGCCTGCCTAAAGCAAGCAGTAAAACCATCAGACTGAAGTACAGGGTAAAGGCATTTGTGCCTATTCCCACTTGGCAGTGTCCTCACTGCTCCTTTATTTAAATCATTAGATGTGGAGAGCAGAAGGGAAAATGTTCCTATCTTAATCCTGGCTCCTACAAAACAGCAAATGCAGAATTGTGTGTTTAGCAGATTTCCTCTTGGGAAGAGAAGTCTTCTATAGATAATAATCCTTTTAGCAACATCTCCAGTGAACGAAGCTTTGTCTGAAGAACAAAGAAAAAGTCGCAAGCTTGAAATATGCCTGAGTTTCCTGAAAGCGCTCGCCGCTGTGTGCGGGCAGGAAGCTGTCTTGGTCTGGTTTGGATGTTTGCTCTGAAGTGCCATAAACAGTGTCAGATCTCCTGAGATCCTAATCTGAGCTGTGGACCAGGAGATGGGGGTTCCTCTAAGCTTCAGGTACACAAAGGACTCCCATAGTTATGAAGCTCTGTGCCTGTGTCTCTGACTGTGTTGTTTCCATCCATCCCCTGATAATCCAAGGTGGATGTGGGAGCCAGCAGCAGAGATGAGTGGTGTAGCCACAGCAGAGCCAGCACACATGGGTGTTAAGCTGCCAGCCAGCGGGGAACTCATTTCCTGCACAATTATGAAAACAGCTGATCTGTGACATTTTAAGAAGGAGGAGAAAATACAGGGTAGGGGAAGGAAGGCCCAGGCTATATAAATATTTACTTTTGCACAATGTCCCAGCCAGGGGCTGGCAGAAGAAGGGTTGCTTGCTGGTGGCTCTGGTACATGGTGACCAGGGATGGGAAAGCCAACAGTGGGCTGCCTGCAGCTGGAAAAACCATTGGATCTGCCAAGCAAAAGCTGCTCTGCTGGAGTGTGATATGGCCCTGCTTGACCCTCCTGATCCTGGCTACATCCCACAGCCCAGGGATGTGCTGCTGGTCCACCAAGAGCTTGACTGAACCACCTGCTGGGGCCTCTCTTCCTGCTCCTTGATGTTGCTTTAATGAAGTCAAACTAGTGAGGTATATGCCTGCTTCTTACCAGAGAAAAGCCTTGGGAAGGGGGCTGGGAAAATGAAGGCACAAACCTTTCCAGGGTAGTTAGTGCTGCTGGAGGCAGATGAGGTGTTGAGGACTGCAGCATCTATTGTGATGCTATCACCATGTCACATATCCACTGCCAGCCAGGTATGGATCATCTGTGAGCCATATTGTATTCAAAGCAGACACTTATTAGAACTGATTGGAAAGACCCTTGGACATAGGTCAAAAAAAGGTCCTCAGAGATGGGGAAAGGATCTCCTTTCGATCATCGCATTGTTCAACCTGGTACAATCCTGGTTTTCAATTTCTTTCCCTCATCCTAGCCAAAAAACATTGTTTTTTCAAGCTCTTTCAAAGAGGATGAACTGATGCTCTCTGGTCTAGAAATGCTGCTCAGTTGCCCTTTCATTAGCCCTCATCAGCCGTGCCATGCAGATGCTGTGTAGGTTTGACATGGTACCTGACCACAGGGGCAGCTCCAACGTGTGTGTGCTCAGTGGGTGGAAGGAGGGCTGTGGTGTGTTTTGCCCCTTAGGTCCTGTTGGTCTGTCTGTAGCCAGGACTGCACTGCCTGAGCTGTATTTCTGCAGCAGGGCAGTGTGCCATGGTTGTGACAACACAGGGTGATGTGTGTAGGGAAATTCAGTGAGTCCCAGTAACAGTGACACTGATCCACTGGTAGGCCTCCGTGTGTTTGGCTCCCCTGGTGCTGTCTATGAAACAAGAAGAGTTGGAGTAGGTGGGATTTAAAGATTTGCTTCATGCAAGTGGTTAATCTGGTAACAGAGGTACCTCCAGTCTGTTCCCCTCCACGCTTTCATCCAGAAAATATTGGTTAAACTCACTCCCTAGGATATGCACCATCACTCAGTGAATAAACACAAGGGATTTGTGTTACGGGGTTAATTCTGCTGCTGGAAATCAAACCCCATCCATGGTCAGATGACATCTTTTTTCTTGGAAATGGACCAAGGTTAAGAAGACAAGGAAGGCAGGTTAGTTAAAATATGTCAAAGTCTCTTGGGTGTAAGTAAAGATTATAAATAAAAACCTTTTAACTTGGAAAAGAACTTTACAGGGATATGGTCAG
Organism: Calypte anna; assembly: GCF_003957555.1. NCBI lineage: Eukaryota > Metazoa > Chordata > Aves > Apodiformes > Trochilidae > Calypte > Calypte anna. The sequence goes on along the minus strand of NC_044252.1, from coordinate 23,238,321 downwards.
GTTCAATTTAGTCCAAATATTGCTTTATGCCATTAAGCTGTTATCAAGTTTTGGTTCAATTGCAATAGTTTTATGGCTTCGGTGCAGTGGGAACAGTTGTAGCCTTTATGCAAGTAAAGAATTTCCCCTGAAATTCTGGCAGTGAAGACTGCTGTATTGTGAAAGAACCTGGGAGTAGAACTGCTTGAAAATGAATAGCCAGGGAAGTGACCTTCTTTACCTCTTTTCTTTCTCCATTCTAGACTAACTACACAATATGTTGATTTATATCATGAACAATGAGGGGATTTAAATGAGGTTTGGTTTTACATTCTCATTAATGACTCCTCAAACTTAGCTTAACATTTTGATTTGTTTCCTCTTGTGCTGCAAACATGTCTGATTCAGCAGTGTCTTGAGATGATTTGTCAGGATGAGAAAATAAGTCACATCCTTCTTCCTCTTGGGATTAATAGAGAACTAGAATAATCCTGTATCCATAATATTATTTCAGTTGGGTTTGCACAATAGCCTGGAAATGGTTATATTTGATGCAATACTTTGTAATGATGATGTTTCATCTTTTGAAGTTAGGCTAATTCATGTCACAGTGTTAGATCGCTATGAATAATACCCACAGATACAGTTCTTCTTAACTAGCCCTCATTTTCTGGTCCAGGTTTTACTATGGTTGATTAGAAGTGAGTAGATTTTAATGCTGTTTCTGCTGATACCCAGTACCATCACAGACAGAAAAGTATTCTCACATTTGCAGTATTTACATGTCAATGTGGCTGTGGGTTAGGAAGATCCTGGTGTTTCTAAGGAGTCTTGCTGTGTGCATGCCTGTGCTCAAAAGTTCTGCAGAGCATGAATAATTCCACCAAAATCGTTGTAGCTGACCCTTTCCATCTGCCAAGGTTTTCCACATGCATCATGACCCTTGTTCCTGGCTTACATTAGAGAAAGTGAGAAAAATCAGGCCCCCCATGATTACTTACAAGCTGCGAGCAAGGCACATATGTAAATATTTTCAGGGTCACAATTTAGGTCTTTATTTTTAATATACTTGTTGTTAGTAATCACTGTTGAAGAGACTGAAAATCCCACCCATAAGTTTCTGTAGCATCAGTCCTACTCAGCCTTGACCTCTGCTCCCTGTGGTATCATTGGATTTACTGTTGACCTCAGCAGGAGCAGGCACAGTAGGTCTTAGTGCTTTTGAAAGCCCTTTCCCTGTGTTTTTCTGTATAAAGCCCATCACTGTAGCTGCCAGATTATATGACACTAGGGTTTAAAGCAACTTAAGAATGAAATCAAACTGATAAGGAGGCTAAGATGTAATAATGCTCAGCAAAGTAAATTGGCTTTCTTTCTAAGACAAAGTGACTTTCACAAGGTTTTAGTTTTCTCTGGCCCAAGTGGAATAAGAATGGGAGTTGGTTCAGTCTGTACGTGCATGCTGAGCATGTGTCAATACTGCGTTGCAGATTGTGTCCCACGCTCACCACCACATGTAGGCTTACTCCCTCGGCATGTGGGAGCAGGTGATGGGGGCTGGAGCTCACTTAGGGGATTCAGTTTCAATTTCTCTCTGTCCCAAACCACAGGGTGCAATCTTGGGAATCATCAGTGAAACCCACATTTAATCATTAATTCTGAAACAGGCTCATCCCTCGTTTTCCCCACTGACAGAGTTGCTTTTCAAATAGGAAGCTGAAGATCTGGGGACTCAGGTGGGATATAGTGGGTCCAAATCTACCCCCAAACTCCATGCACTTCTTTTATTGGGGAAAAAAAGAGACAAACTAAAATTGATGTATCTCCCTGTGGTGTTAAAAGAATAAATCCATAAAACATTGTGCAGCACTCAATATTGCAAAGCTAAAGTACTTCTGTAATTACCTCTGCCCCTGAGTTCTGCCTTTACTACCATGCTTAAAGCCTGTGTGCTCACATCTGTTTGCAGATGTCCTCTGGAGCAGGGTGGTCTCTTGCTGTAACAGTGATGATAATACTTTGCTCTTATGGATTAGATTATTCCTCAGCATGTTGTTCTCTGTTTTGCTGGAGGTCAGATATACTCATCATCTGTTAGGATTTTTTTCTCCTGCTACCTCCCTCCCCCCCACTCTCCACCCTCCCCCTTTTTTTTTTTTCCTTTTCATTTTAACTAGCTCCTTTGTTCTGTGGTGTCAGCAGATAGGAGTGCCCTCCACACAGCTGTGAAGACAAAAATGTACAGGCAAGGGTGTTGCCTCTCTCTGTGACTTTCTACTCATCTTGTCCCATTGCCAGCTCCCCATGCATGGTGCTTGCTCTGAGAGGTGGTTGTGCCCTCTCCATACCACCCATTACCCATTACACCCCCTCTTGAAAAGACTACAGACATTATAATCCTCCAGTAAACTCTAAAAACTGTCAAGATTTTTGTGTTTGTTTCCCTCCTCTTGTTTTATTTTCTTAAGCCTGTAGATTGACTTTATTTCTCTTAAATGTTTCTAGGCTGGGAGGCTGCTATTCATCCGCTTTTAATTAAAGCAATATAGGGAATTAGGCCTTGCACAGGGGTGGTGCTGGTGATGGCTGAGTGTTTTTGTTAGTTTTCTACCCTTCTGAACGAATGCTTGGAAGTGTGAGTTGGAGCTTAAGCCTTTTAATTACCGAGGAGTAAAATTACTACATTGTGGTGAAGTGATTTCCTTGCAAAGGAAAAACTGTTTCTTGGCTACTGCAATGTTCAAAATAGCATAACTAAGAGAGAATGGGTCACAGCTGCATCTGCAGAGAGCAAGGGGGTGGTAGGTGAGAGAAGGAAATATGATTTTGGGAATGAAAAGGCTGGGGCAGTTTCTGGGGCAGCACAGGGTGAGCAGTATGGTGTCAAGGACAGGAGATGGTGGGAACCCCGTCCCTTGTCCTGGCAGTTCCCATCTGTTTCCCACAGGAGTTTGGTATTGATTAGGCTGCCCAAGGCACAGTTTCTCTTGATGTTGGTACCACACTAAAAGAGCATGGATGCGGGGCTGAGAGCATCAGGGACAGCAAAGTCCTGCTGTTCCCAGGTGATTTTCAGTCCCTCACTCTCCTTTCACCCTCCATCCAAGCAATGCTCTCGGTCTCTCTTGTGATCTCAGGATCACAAACTGGACTTCTTTTCTACATCTTGGGGAAGGCATCAGAAGCCTTCTTCCCCCAAACATAATTATTTTGGATGAGTATTTGGATGAAGGATCTCAAGAGCAGGTCTCCAGCTGACCTAGGGAAACAGCTGGCTTTTCCGCCTGGAGGGTTCAAATTATTTCAGGATAGTTTTACAACGTGAAAGGATCCAGCAGGAAATTTTCTTAACAGCCCAAGTGCCATCTGACCCTGACTTCTGTTTTCTGAAGTGTCAGTGTGTTCCTGGTGTGTTTGTGTGTGTATGTTTGGAAATGTGACTGCTGTTTCAAATTGGTTAGTTATTTCAACACAATGGAAGGAAAGCGATTACCCTCAGTGTCAAGTGCATCAGTAAACTTGCAGGAAAACCTGTATTTACCCATAGGTCCTCAGGGAGAGGGGGTAATCCTTTTCATTTTCATTAACTGCTGTCTCTTGCTTCTGTCATTCTTGCATGTTGCTTATTTCTGCACAAGGACACAGCTTCTCTTGGCTTCCTCAGCCCCAGTGGTTCTCATGGTGCTGCAAGAGTAACCACCACGTGTATTTGTCTCTTTCTGAAGTCTGTTGGGTCCATCTTAATACTAGCTTGTGATGAAGGGACTGTCCCCACCATGCTCCTCTATCTTCTTCTCTCATGTACAGGCTGAAACAGTTTGATGTCCCCCCGAGCCTCACAGATGCTGCATGTGTTTCTAATCTTGTGGTGTAGCTGGGCTGGGATCTCACTTACAGCAATGAGACATCAGCTCCGATGTTACTCACTTTGGTGCTGATCTATGCTAGTCCCAGGGCCAGACTCTGCTCTCATTCATGGCTTTTTCATTTGGAAACATGTACTTCCCTTTCTTCAGTGTTTCTCTATTGCAATGCCTAGGAAAAGGCCAAGTAAAAATTTTTCTCTTCACCATTTGTGATGCCTGGGGTTCCTTGGGGTCTCTGGGTTTACTCTGTGGTTTGTTATTAATTCAGGCTTCCTGGGGGTTCTAGCATGGTCTAAAGCAACGTGACTTTGTGAGCTGAGTCAGAAGTGATCATCCTGAAGTGCTCCAAGGCAGCTGAGCTGTCTGAAGAGTTGACTGCAGGGGACTGAGCTCCTTGTTAAAAACAAAATATTCTGTATGTCTTCAAAAATATTAACAATTCCTTGTTTCGTGAGTATTTTCAAAAAGGTTGTTTCAGCACCCTCTTTTTCAAGTAATAGTGATTTAATTAAACTCCTATGCAGTATCTGAAATGCACCTGTCTTGGAACCTGAACAAGAAATTAATAAAATGTGAGTTAAAATGTACAAACAATGTCATCAAAATAAAAATTGCAAAAAGCCACAGTCCTGAACTACATAAAGAAGCACCTGTGAAAAAGTCTGTTCTAGTACTTTTTCTGGCTAGATAACATGGAAAAGAAGATACTTGTAATAGGATTTGTGTTTTAACTCAGATTGACTTGTGGATCTGCTTTCATAGAAAGGAAAATAGGAAGGTTTGGGAGTACATATGGAATGCTCAAGGTGTGTGTGTAAAACTAAGGCTTCACACAGAATCAATGAGCGAATGGATGAAGTCCCTTTAATTCCCCTACACTTGTAAGGAAGATTAATTCAGAGTGTGTAGCAATTGGACATGAATGGTCAGTAGGTTGTGGCTGTACAATTTTGGCCTCAAAACGAGGTATGTTAGTCTACTCAGTAGTAGACATGTTTTCCTAAACTACTCCAGGTTTTCAGTCCAAACTCCATGATTTCTGGACAACACCCCTCTGATTTGTAAGTGGCACCAGTATAATTCTTGTCACCACAACACTGGTCCCTCAGTTGAACGTGCTCTTTGAAGTGTACACATATGAATATTGCATTCAGAAAATCTCGTGTTACAGAGCAATCATTGTAGCAGTAATAAGAAATACTTCTTGTTTCCTCCTCCTTCTCTTCTCTGTCTATAAGAAAAAAGCCCAATATTTTAAATCTATGTGCAACAACATCATTCTCTGTAACACAGCAGGTAATATTCTCTTGTGCATCTTGCAAATGAGTGCAGTGGAAGGAGGCTGCATGTTGTGGGTATCCAACAGGATACCTGAGGAATTTCTTGGCTGGTCCTGCTCCCTTCCTCTCTCCATCTTCATGCCTTCATCCACAGGATGTTATCAGTGCTTGAATCTTGCCCAACATTGATGTGGCCAGTGCAGCATCACCAAACTACTGAACCTTTGCAGTGCGATAGTTCTGAGGTGTGACCTGGGTTTTGTTTTGCACAGTTACTCTGTGTTAATTCAGGTGCTCAGCCCCTCTCTGCTGTGTATTAAGGTGTTTAAAAGCCCCGTGTAGCTGAGTGTTTTGGTTGTGATAAAATCAATCTTGGGAGCTGTCTTGTGTTTTTACAGTGTCTGGGATAGTGGGTTTCTGCTCTGGGAATAAATATTTTGGAAAATATCTTCAGGCTTCTTGCAGTAGCAGTGCTCCTCTGCAGCCAGCTCCCCCTGTCCTCACACCTCTGTCTGGGATGTGACATTTCCACCATGCTGGTCCCAAGAAGGGACCCACTCTTACCCTGCCCAGGGAAAAAGTGAGGGCTCATTCTGCTCGAATCAGCATGGAAAAAATATTACATGGGGCGAGGCTGAATTCCATCCAAACATTAATAGAGTACCATGCCCCAGAATATCTTTTCAGTCTAAATCTTGCTCAGCAGTCGTAAGTCCCAAGTACCAATAAAGTCACTGACTAATGTGCATTACTCAGTTCATTTGGGTGCCTGCTACAGGCACTCATATTTTCCAGTCATACGATTACTCCTTTTTACTTTAACCCATCCTGTTTTCCTTCAGTCTTTCAGCCTTAGAGAAACATTGACTAACTATGTGTTCTGCTTCTTAATGGCAAAGTCGGGATCACAGAGACACAGATCATGTTGGCCTCCTTTCCTGCTAGCAGGAAACACCTTCTTTGTTTCTGGTGCCAGCTGAAGTGTTAATTTTCTGATTTATTTCCCCTCATCCTTTCTAAGTCTCTCTTTCTTGCCCCTTTTCCACTGGAACAGAATGCAAAATTGGGATTTTCCAAGCAGAAATGCATCTCTGAGAGAAGATGGAGAAATTAACCAATAGCAAGACATTTGGTGTTGGCTCTTCACACTGGATTTTTGGTGAGGAGACAGGAAGGGATTAAAATCCAAACCTGAAGAGAAATTTGGCAAATTATCTCAATAAAAACATTAGGGAAGTCCAGCCCAGTTTCTGGACAGTTCATTCTTGAGTGCTCATGGAGATACAAAGAACAGTCAGCCTCCAGAATAGTCATTAGTCTGGCACCTTCAATTCAATCCAATTCCTTGTGGTCTCTTGCAATTTACCCACAGGAATAAATGTCTGCACTGTACATCTGAATGAGACCCATGAGTTCTTGAGTTGTCATTGATACCTTGTCTTGTGTTATTCAGAACTGCATCATGGCCCCAGGGTTTAGTGACCTCCAGTATATAGTCACATCTCCATGGACTTTGTGTCACACAGTGTGTCTTTGGATGGGCAGTGGTTTTGCTGAGAGTCTTGCACCCCTGTACCAAGTGGAGCTGTTGGTGTTGTGATTTCAAGAATTGTCTTAGCTACATTCATTCCCATTAGATCACTGGGATAAAGGTACATATCAGGGGGATGACCATGAACATTTTATGTATTTGTGTGACCCAGGAACACATTTTGCACCTTCTGATCAAAACATGGCTTGAACTGCATTGCCAGGTGCAGCCAGGAGCTAATCCACACCAGCCATTTCATCCTGGCCTGGCTCCAATTGGGGATGTGTAGGTCCCTTGGTAGGGAGAAGTGTTTTGCCTGCTTCCTAAATCTGGCCTGTATATTTCTACTTCATAGAAGTAATGGCAGAGTCCAATAGGTTGGACTGTAGAGAAGCTGAAATTGAAATTTACTTGGAGGAGGGGTTCTGCAATATTATTTACAATACTTGACATATCCCACCATTCGATTTTGTGCCATGCAGTTTTATTTGACTTATTTAACTGTGGGAATGGCTTAGAAGCCAGTGAAATATCTCCATCTTTGAAGTCTAACAGTAAATTTTGGACAGCAACATTATGCCTCAGATTGTGAGCAAGGATAAAGAAGAATCCCACGTGCAATTGACCATGGCAAATCCAATTCAAAATGCAAAGGGATATTTTTCTTCCCATTAGGCAGAATGTGATTAATTTCCCATGTGGAAAATTGTTCAAGACAGTTGTGCTTGTAAATTATGGCATAAGAGATCCTATTACTGGAAGCTCCATCAAAATCTACTGTGCCTCCCAAAATAGCAATAAGAAGATAATTATATTAACACCCTTTCTTGTTACTTGATGTATGACTGACGTAGGGTGTAAGCTCATTTTCTGCCAAACTGGAGCCTCCATTTAGGGGTGGATGCTTTGGCATTTATGGACATCAACAGTAATCCTTGATTTCTGACATTTGAAATAAAAAATGTTACAGGAAACTTTTGAAAATATGGGATTGAAAGCCATCAGGTGCAAATGAGCATACAGTTTAAAGCAATGCATCCACTAGGGCTGGAGACATAAACTTCATATCCAGAAAAGAAATACAGTTTTACCAGCAAGGATTCTTGAGGGATCTGTTAGCAAAAGAGAGTGTTAGAGATGTAACTAACATCCCAGCTGGGTTCTTGCCCTGCAGGCTCAAAGGAGGCAGGAGGAAGGGTGCAGGTCTGGCTTTAAAGTCAGTGCAGGGAGGTACCAAAGTGACTGCACTGGTCAGATTCCCAGTATGTGTTGGAAACAAAACCACCCATCTCTCTTCTCTTGTGATACACAGATCATGAAATTTACTTAGGATACTGAAATTTGGAGCCAGCTGCAGAAAGTTGGAGCAGTATCTCATGATATTCAAGGTAAAAAAGCAGTTTGGTGTTGGTAAGCACACAGAAGTGCTAGGGTGGGGGTGGGGGTGTCATTGCAATCTTGGAAGGAGATTTCAGTGCTTCTGAGGGTATTTCCATGAAAACTGCACCTCATTGACCAGCAAGAGCTAAAGGAGGTGTTAAAAAGAATTAAGCAAAGAATGGGGAACAAAACCCGGAGCTTCAGCTGCAGAAATCCATGATTTCCCCACATTCTGAATACTGTGTGCTGGTCCTGTCATTGCCTCTCAGAAAGGGTGTATAATAACCTGAGGTGCTGAGAAGAATGACAGAGGTGATTACAGGGGTGAATTGGCTTCTGTATGAGGAGAATAAATAGACTAAAAGTTTTTAGTCTGGAGCAAATGTGATGGTTGGGATAGAGTAGAAGTTTGTGAAATCACAGAGAATTTGAGTAAGAGGGACATGATTATTTATATTTCTCAAAATGCAAAAACCAGGTACAGCCTGTGAAATTTGGAAAGCAAGCTTAAAGTGAACATAAGGAAGTATGTAATTACATGCCACATGATTAAATCATGAAATTGATTTCCAGAGAACTCTGGTAGGGGCCACAATATCTGTGGGCTCAAAAATGTACTAGAGCAGTTTCTCTAGCACTTTCTATCCAACATTGATTGCTAAGAATTATTTTCCAGTTCTGAAAATCTCTAACCACTAATGTGCAGGAAGGAGGGGTGCGTATCAGAAAGATCTCATTGCGTGTGTCCTGTTCTTGAATTTCTTGCTTATTTTTTACTGGTGAGTCTTGTAGACAGGGAGCTGAATTAAAGAGATCCTAGACCCAACCAAGTGCAACACTTATATAGCTGCAACGAAGTGAGCATTATTTTCTGTCCCTCCTTAGTGTGTTACCAGTGAGGCTGCATTCTTGAATTACAGTAGCTAAGCACATAGGTGGTGATCCTCCATCTGCAACTGTGAGGAGATGGCATCTGTCCATTCATCTGCTTGTAGACCACAAGTCTGCAGGCTGGACCACCTCAGAAGGGTTATCTGAGGTACCCAACAGTGGGACTTTGTACCTCTGGCCAGCCCTGTTCAGTGTTGCACACCAGGACACAAAGGCAAACAGCATTTGGGGAGCTGCCATTCCTATGTGGTGGCACAGGGAAAGATCAGTTTGTTTGGTGGTGTGGATTATGTTAGCAGTCAGTCCCATTTGGCTGCTCAGTGTATCCATGGCTTCAAAGGCAATTAATCCGGGCCCAAAAGGATAATTACTAGCTCACATTCCTAATTCAGATTTCTCTGCTTATTCATGTTACTGTTTTTTCTTTAAGTTAGCAATATAATTGGGGTTATTTTCATTTTTTATGCTTCAGGCCCAACAATCCTTATTAAAAATAAAAAATAATGAAATGTTAGTTTCCAGTCCACTTTTATTTCTTCTCCCTGGGAAATGAATAAGCCATATTTACCATGAGAAGGAAATGAAAATTACCATAGTCCTTGGGTCCTGCTGTCACCTTGGTTGAATGCACTTTTCCTTTCGTTGGGCAAGTAATTGCTAAGAGCATTAATACCTGAAAGGGGCATTTTATTCTGCAGTGGGGAGAGCTGATGACATCTGACAGTGCTGTTTCTTTCTTTGATTGTACACAGGCACCTTGCTGAACCCAGGAGAAGGTGGCCATGCAAACCTCAATACCCGCCACCCTGAGCTCCAGGGCAGCAGCTCTGTCCTCTGGGGTGCTCTCATACCCTTAAGGCTGCATTTACTTGCACATGGAGGAACCGAGAGAAATTTTTCAGGCAATTTGTCCTCAGCTGTCTTCTGGTGTCAGCAGGCACTGCTGGTGCCAAGTTGCATGTGGGTGTAGTTTGGATTAAGTGGCCTGAGCTGGAAATCACTGAAGTGCTCACATGTGAAGGAGCCGGGTGTGAAGGAGGTCGGTTATCTGATAATTATAAAATAATTTCCCTGTTCCTGTGCATTGGCTACAGCATGGTAACTGCTGGTGTGAGTACTCTTAGTCGTTCAGCTGAGGAGGAGCAATGTCTCTGAGCTTTGCTGTCCCTGGGAGGCCGAGTGACTGGGCACTGGCTTGTGGTGATGCAGGCAACGTGTGCCCATGTGGATCACAGTGTCCACTGCCTGCCCAAAGGGTGGGTTATCCATTCATCCATCAGCTGGGAAGGGGCCATAGGGGTGGTTTCATGGTCAAGAGTTAAAGATGAGATGCTGCTGGGTGACCTGGCCACAGCCCTAACCCAAAGAGTGTTTTGTCAGGAGATGTTGCTGGATGGCATGTTCAAGCTGGGTTATTGCCTTGCAGGCTCAGAGGAGGCAGGGAAAGGGGTGCAGGTCTGGCTTTAAAGTCAGTACAGGCAAGGTACCAAAGTGCCTGCACTAATCAGACCCCCAGTATGTGCTGGAAATGAAAGCACCCATCTCTCTTCTCCTGTGACACACAGAATTCAGCCACCCCTGTCTTAAACCACACACTCATGAGATTTTGAAAGCAACAATAGCTTTATCAGGGATCAGAGCAGGCAGGGAGGAAATTCCTACCAGGGAGTGCCTTAGTGACACAAAAGGTAAGAACATACTAAAAACTCTGGTGCCTGTGGTTTAAGATGGTGTCTTGGTCTGCAGATGAGCTTCCTGACTTGGAGGCCAGCAGCTTTGGTCTGTTTGTCATTTAGCAGCTTTTGTGCCTGTCATCGTCTACCGAAAATTCATCTTAAATCTAGTCACAAGTTTTGCTGAGAGGACTCCAGGACAGCATTTCCCTTTGGAAAGAGAAAACAGTGTTCTGTGTTGCAAAGCACAGGGGATTTTGTTTCTGAATACTGCTCTCTGAAAACGTAGCTGGTGAGTTCCAGCCTCTGACAGGCACAGACACCTAGTTGTGTTTGCCACCACGGTTTTTGTTTGTTTAATTTCTGTGTTAATTGGTGCCTTTCAAATACCACAGCTGCTCTGAGGAGCACTGTCCCTGCCAATCTTGACTGCTGAATTTCACCTCCTGTTATGCAGGATGTGTACCTGGCAGCTGACCTAATTGAGGTCTTCTACAGAATTTTGCTTCATTTGTGAAAGAAGTCAAGGAGTTGTTTTTTATTAGAATAAATGTTTGATCAGAACAATCTTCTGGCCCCAGATGGCAGGGTAGATGTATTTTCATCCTGCATGCTATTAGCAGAGGGATCTAAGGACTGGCTTTATTGCTGTCATTAGCGTGTGCTCATTTTGTGACCTTGTGAAGCCACTTTTGCATCCCAACACCTCAAATTTCTATCTGCAATGTCTCTGCAAGAGTATATGCTGTAACACTGCATTATTGCATGGCCTCCCGCCTAGTAATAATAACTTTGATCTGTGTGGTGTGAGTGCAAATATTATTTTATCCACAGCTCCCGTTCTCAACCAGCTTAAAGGTGCAGTCTCCCAAGCAGTGTTATTGCCAGTCACGCCAAAGGATGTGGCTAGGACCTTACTGAGCTTTTCCAGTGTAGTTTGGCAAGGGTGCAGTGCAAATCTACCTCCCTCCAGTGACCTTGCTATGAGGTCTTTGACCTGGGTGGATGTAGCTCAAAGGTTTGCTGTTAGGGAGCCTGGCCCTGGCCCAGTGTCTGTGAGGTAGAGTCTTGGGCGTAGTGTCACACCAGCACATGCATTAATGACAAGTCTTATAAGAGCTTATAAGACAATCCAAATGTTTTAATAGGCTCAGTTAGTTAAGGCTCCTGCTTTAAAAGATTGAGGTGGAACCATATGGTACCACTGAGTGTCAGCAGAAAGACTGCTATTGACTTCAGCAGACCCCAGTGATTAAGGTGGTACCTGGCATGGCTTTGGAAAGAGCAGAGAATGAGTTCAATTAGTGTAGCTACAGGAGCAGCCTTTCAGGAAGAGCATTTTTAATGAAAAAGGTGGCACAAAGGCATTTGAGAGACTCTTTCATTTTCCTTCTCTGAGGGGTAGAATGTGTAGTAGCTTGGAGAATAGAATCATGTTCACTAGCAAATACCTGATGTTAACAGGGGCTGCTGGTTCCCAAACTTATTGGACCAATGTAGTGATCCCCCTCATTCCCACACTGCCTAGGAGTGCAAGTTACTTTTGAGTATAGCTCTGCAGACTGTGGACCACTAGTGATTTGGAGATCACAGGTTAGGACCCACTGTCTGCCTGGGTGAGAGAAGGACACTGATGTCAGGTGACACAGGAGGAAACCCAAATGTTTTTTGAGGATGTTCAACAAAATGCAGGATGCAGTGAAAGTTTAAGTGAGCAGGTTCATAGCTTAGCAGAAAAGTATGCATAGGCAAGGGAGGCATTTAGATGCTTTGGATCTGCATAGGCTTTCCTGTTTTTCTGCTTCTTAGCAAAGGAGCTCCCAGCTTAGCAAAGACTATGCAAAGAGGAGGAGACGCTCCTGCATCCTCTGTGTGAGGAAGCCGGGCTGTTTCCTATGGCAGTGTTTCTCGGATGTTTTGAGAATGTGACCCTCTTTTAGCTTCTCAGTTTTTGAGACTGGGAATTCTTATCAGGTCAGCTCCTCCCAGTGAGGGTGTGCCAGCTGCCAGTATTGTGGCTGTGGGTACAAATACCCTTCTTCCTCAGACAAACAGGCTGCTTTCTGCCATTGTAAGCAGCTGGCTGTTTGTAGCTAATGTATCACCTACAAGCAGTAATTGCAAATCAGTTCACTTTCCACCTTGGGGAAGCTGAGCTGTGTAGTTCAAAAGGCACCGATTTCACTGTAGAAAGTGTAGACTTTGCTTGCTGAATCAACACTCCTAACATTTTGCAAACACTCACAGATGGGGATTCAAGGGATCTGGGTACTTAGGCTCAAGCTGCCATCCTCTTGTATGACATAGATGCTTTACTGTACTCTGTCATTAAACTGTGTTTAAGCAGCACGGTGGATCCCTTTTGGTTTACACATTGGACACAGACCAGTGTACAGAGAGCCTTCCCATAGTAAGAAAATTGAAATTGAAAAGAAGATTGAAATCAATTTTGTAACTGTTGCCTGCCTTTTCCAGACCAAAGGCTGCATAATTCACATGCACCACAGTTCCTGCCTTGCTTTGATGAGGTGGCAGATTTCAAGCAGGGTCAGCTGAAGAGAAGGTTTCAGGAGGATTGGGTTATTTGCGTGATAGCAGCAGGACAAAGAGCAACATGAGGTAGCCCTTGGCTTATACAAAACACAGTAAAGTAGAAAAAGAACTGTTAGTTTGAGATTTGCACTCTGTGGCTCCAAACCGCCCCTCCTGAATTTCAGCATCGGTGTTCATGGCTTTTCTCCTTCTTCCAGTTGTGTTTGGTGTTTGAACTCCCAACATCTGTACTAGCAAAGTTGTTGCAGAGGTGACACTGCTGTCCCTGGAGGAGAGCAACCCCCCGTACAGACAGTAGAAAGCAGCCAGGTTCAGAGATAGCTCTTTGCTGGTGAGGAACCCAGCTTCACCTCTTGTCTTTCTTTGGTTTCCACTTGTAATTTTTCACATAAGGGCATATTCTTGCTTATCACTTCTAATACAGGAAGATGTCTCTTCCTGGTGATACTCTTTTTCACTTAAGCCATACTTTATGGCTTCTCAGTGATTATATTTAACATTGCAACCTCTGGGTATAAAAACCAGGATCCAAATACTGAAGGACACCCTGCTCATCCCCCAACCCATACATTGTTATTGCTTCTGTTGGCTGCCCCATCTGTCGCTATCATCTCTTGTCACCTTCTATAGTAATTCCTGCTGATTAGCAAAGGCCTTTATCAACTGAGGCACTGCAGCAGCCAAGTTCAGCCAACAGTACTGACTCTGTCACAAGTTTCTAGTTATTAAAAAAGTCCTTCTCCCTCCCACTAGTGGAAACAGTATGAATCACTTCCCCCTCTTTCTTTGTCAGGAGCAAATGCCATCAGTGTTAGGACCCTGGCACTGGCTGTCTGACTCCAGGAAATCATGGATGAAACAATCCATGGAAACTGAGATCCCCATGTAAAAGTAAGACATTATTTTTTAAGGAACACACCTCTTTTTTGGCAGCTGTCAGATTGCCATCTAGTTGACAAGCACATGTACTTCCATGAGTAACATAAAATTGTTCAGCTATTCCCATAGTGTTGGGCTGTTGAATTATCTATTTCACATTGCAAGGTGGCAATGTGTCTTTAAATGCTCCATTTTGAAATTACATTGTGTGACAGGTGCCTGAGAGTTCCGTGCAGGATCTTGGGGTCACAGCTTAAATGGGTGGAGGGAAATTCATATTGTATCTGATTGCACATCTGTGCTTCTTCAGTCTATAAAAATAATAATAGCAGCCATGTGCAAGGAGTGGAAGCCTTCATAAAAATACTTGAGCAACTGAATGGATTTAGTTACACAGGACGAAGCTGCTTAGCCCAAGAGGAGAACCTGTAACTATGTGGGGGCTAAATTCTTTTCTCCTTTTCGTCTATGCAATCCACTATAGCTGCAAAAAAAGTCTGACCTCATCTTGCTAGTGGGCCTTGTCTCTCAGAAGTTATCTTTTGTTGAATACATTGCTTAGCGATGATACACAGACTTGGAATCTCCCAGGTTCTCTGGTGAAAAGAAAAGCAAGTAACAAGGGCAACATGAAAAGATAGAAACAGGATCTCTTCCCTGCTCTTAGGAGACAGCTGGCCGATGGAGCTTCTGCAGCTGGAGCAGTTGGAGGCAGCATATGTCTCTTTTAAACATAAATCTGATGAGACATTATAGTATTTTTAATGTACTCACTAGCATTCAGGCTGTACTCTGCTGATTATTTATCATACAGCTTGCTTCACTTACTGCCCTCTGAAGTGTGCTGATGATACTTGAAGTAGAATATTAAATGGGAATATACATTTGTCCATTGCCTCTTTGACAGGAGTTTGACAGCAAACCTTTGACAGATGTTTCTGGCTTGAAGCAGTATGTGTCCTCAGAACAATCCATCACCCAGACTTGTAGTGAAATAAGACAACCAGGTGCCACTAATTGCCAGGTAGTGGGCATGAGCTTGTGTTAATCCCACCTGTGCCTGATTAGGGTGGGCCCCCACTGCACATGAGCAGGATTAGGGGGCCAATAAAAGGTTAAGGCTCAAACTCACAAGCTCAGCTCATGCTGGAACTTACAACCTCAGCATGCTTGGCTTTTACTGCTTCTATGAGCACCACACTAACCTGATTGCGGCCCTGGAGCTTTGTCTCAGCACCGCACTAACTTGGTTGTGCCACTAGAGCTCATCACCATTAGGGTGAGGCTTAAGTGGCGCAGCGCTTAGCGCACTGTACTTATAGAGCAAACCTGAGCAATGCTGAGGCTGTGGGTTCGAGCCTGCTTGTAAATCAGGATGGATTTGGATAAGTTTCTATGGGCAGTCTCTCTCCCCAGAGAAGACTGGGCATTAGGAATTGTCCCTCAGAGGTGTTTCAGTACCCCTGGCAATGAGGCTTTTCTGCCCAGGGTTTGTGAGGGAATCCCTCCTTGCTGCCCACCAGAACTGGATGTGCTTGAAGAATGTTCATGTTCTTCTTACTTTTTCTTTATTCCCTGCTACTCTAGTGCTCTAAACAACTTGACTTTCTCCAGATCTCAGTCTTGAAAGCCATATTGTACTAGGAAGCTGCAGATCATCTCCACAGCAATCATCAAGTCTTTCTTTTTCTGAAGGGATAAAAATGGGAGCACCTTCTGGGCTTTGCTTCATCCTAACACCACAGTTATCCTGGTATTTTCCATCTCCATTTAAGGACTGAATTAAGACTCATCATATCCTGGGGTCTTTTTTGTACTCTGTGTTTAATAAAACATTCTTTATTATATTTATCTTGTTTCTTATGTTTGAGTCTCACATTTATTATGTTACTTTGAAGACTGGGCCTCCCTGTAAACTGTCTTTTTAGGAAAGCTGAATAGCATTTACAGGAGATCTTTAATGTGTTTGTCTTTTGATTCCTTTATGTTTTTATATGGTCACCAGTTTGACTTTCAACTCATGGCTTGAACTGAAAACAGGAAAGCCAGAAAGTGAGAATGTTTCTAAAATGTTGCTTTCTCTTTGCAGTATATTTATAAAAGTTGAAAAGAAATACCAAGATCTCCCACACCAGCATTCTGGAGCACTGAGAAAGGAGCTAGTCTTTTCCCTACAGCTATCCCCACACTCCTTTCTCCCCTCCCCCCAGAATGTAGCTTACTGCAGTTACACAGTAAAAGTAAAGTGTGACTCTGAAGGCTATCAAAAATAGTAAGAAATGTTTTGTAATTGCAGGTAGTTCTCCCCATTTACTGAACAGAGGAGCAGGGAAACAGCAATGTTCTGGCGTGTCCAAAGTGGGTTGGTGCATAGGGATGGAAAGGCCACGTTTCTTCTCCAGCAGCTTTTGTCTAAATCACTCAAGCTCAGATGAATAGATCAGAACCTACTGAAGCCACCCTGTACTGTGTGATCACTTGGCATTGCATCCTACAGGGGTGGCTCAACACCAGCTTTGTAATGAGATAACCATAGGGAACCCAGGGAGATAAACTTATGGCATTAGGAAATGGCTTTACCTCACAGGGCAAACTGTTCTGCTGCCAGAATTGAGGATGGAGATAAATCACTTTCTCATGTTTGAAACAAAAGGCTTTAACACCTTCCAGATTAGCAGCTATGGAGGGAAAGGCAAGCAAAAAGGGCAAAGCCTAGGAGGCTGAGCTGCTACTGAGCTGTTGAAGGTTGCTGTTTCATTAACTTCTCAGCTTAGGTAATCATGAAAAAATCAAAGCCACATATTCAGATTTTGGATCTGATTTCCTTTCCTACTCTATTTTCTTATCCCATGATCTATAGATGAGTATCTCATTTGCCTGTTGGCAGAAGAGGTTTGGAGAAGGAGTGGTATACAAGTCAGTGGTTTTTGTGTAGACATTTCATGGACTAAATAATGCTGGCAGATACCATTTTCTTCCACCACAAGGAGAACATACAATTTATTCTTGTCTCATTACATTAAAAGAAATACAGCACAAAAGAAAAAGGGAAGAAAACCACCAAAAAAGGATATGAAGATATAATCCCTTCAAGCCAAGAAAATAGTAACTCCATCACATCCTTGTGTGTGGGTAAACTCAGTTCCTAGATTATTTTGATAAACTTTGTTACAATCAGGTTCGCACAAAACCCAGCCATTTATTTAAGCTTAACCGGCTTGGAGAAATGTCATCCAGTAGGGACACAGAAGTTATTATTATTATTACTTTCAAAAAAAAGAGAGTTGGTTTATTTTTCTTCTTTTATTTGGTTTCCCTCTGTAGATTTATAAGGGCTGTGTCACCAACAGCCTAGTCTTTGCTTGTGAGCAGGCTGTGTGGTTTGTCTGCCTGCAAGGGCAGGAGCATCTGCAGTGGGAGATGACTGAGCGTGCAGGCAGGGTGTGTGGATGGAGCCTGAATCCCATCCCAGCGATGCTCCCTGTGCTGTCAGCATGGATAAGCCAAAGCAGCACCAAAGTAGAAGGGAGTCATAACATAGTGGCAGTCCAGTCCACCATAAAGCCATCACTAAAAGGCAACCAAAACTTTTTGCATTGCCTGCAGGATGAAATGAGAAAAAAGCCCCTCTGCCCCTTGAGTCTCTGTGGTTGCCTTTCAGCGTCTCACACACGTGTGACTTCTGGGGCAGTCACTGAGAATTCACAGAGCAGCTGTGCCTGTGGTAGCTGTTGGCCATGTGCTGCATCTCCTGTGCAAACTTCAGACCAGTAGTATCAAACCTTGAGAGGTGCCACGCACACTCCTGCAGCAGCTGTTGCTCTGCATCCTTCCATTACCTGCCTCACGGTGTATTTCTGTGCTGTTTGCTCTGATGACAGGAGCAGATCTGCTGCTCACCTCCTCTGAGTGTGCTGTCCTGTCTGTCTGGTAGCAATGGGGGGTTGCAGTCACACGAAGATGCTGCTGCACAAACCTCTCCAGTACTGGGACTATTCTTTTGGGGGCATAATGGAGCTCAGCTACTGGCACTGCTGACAGCTGTGATTGGAGATGGGGATGAAATCCCATCTGCTGATCTTTCTGCTCTGTGCTGTTTTACCTGTCCCACGTGGCAGGCAATGCCCCTAACCCTCCTCTTTCATCTGTTCCTTCCTCAGGCAAGATTCTGTTCCGAAGGAGCCATGTGCGAGACGTAGCTGTGAAGAGGCTGAAGCCCATTGACGAGTACTGCAGGGTAAGAGCTGTGAGGGGGTGTCTGGCAGCCCTGCTGTGGGGGGATTTATGGCCACCACCAGCACTGTGCTTTCCCTGATGGATCCTACTGAGAATGTTATCTGTGTTAAGTCCATCAAAAAGAAGGATGGTCCTTCCCAAATACCACCAGGACTAACAGGGCAAGTGGAAAACAGAGACCACTGTTTCTTCCCAGGGTGCTCGCATCGTTTTTCCCTGCAAACTTTACGCACATGTTTGGTGTCTCATTTACTCAGTGAAGGCCATAACCCTCCTCTGTTCTGAAAGTGGATTTTGTTTCTACGTCAGCTTTGATGAATGCAGGAGCTGAGTAGGCAGAAAGGCACAGCTAAGATGGAGTCATCTTCTGTTCTATGCCCATCTGTCCCCCAGTGCCACACAGAGGACAGTTCTTGTAGGGGTAGCACTGGGGGTGGACCGGTGGCTTCCAGGCACACTTCTCATGAGGAGTGAAAGCCTGGAAATTGATTGCAGGATGGAAAACCATGGCTGTGTTGAGAAGAAGATTAAGTCATCTAATCTTTCTTTTCTAGTTTAGAGTTCATGATTTGATGATAATTGATCCTCTGACAGTAGATTAAATGTTGTTTCTAAGGAAGGTGTATAACCAGTTTTTGTAGAGATATTGAGCACGTCAGTGCATAATTTAAGCCCCAGACTTCCTCTCTTATTTCCCCTGAGGTTTTCTTTCCGTTTTTAGAAAGCCAGAGGAGCAGGTGGAGGGGAAAAAATACATTCTCAAGAACTTCTTCAGTCAGACATTTGCTCATCCAAAATTGGGAGCAGATCACCAAAGTGCCTGAGGCGTGCTAGGGGTGGGAGTGATGAAACTCATGCCATTTGCATCCCCTGGGCAAGGAAGCTGCCATTAAAGTCATATCTCATGAGATCAGACTTTCTTGTGTGACAATTAACACACTGTCTTCCTGCCAGCAGACTAATGGCTTTCTTTAAAATATGTAGGGTTTCCCGGCGTCCCCAGCCACCCTCCTTCAGACAGGAACTGCCTGCGACAGAGCGGTGAGGGCTGATGTCAGGGTTCACCCAGCAGATGGGCGGTGGAGAAAGCAGTGACTTGCACTGATGGGGGGGCTGGGGGAGAGGGGGAGAGGTAGCTGCTTCTCTGGGACCCCTTTGTCTGAGCCCCAGACAGACCTGACCTGACCTGGCCAGGCTTGCCGGCGCCCCGCCAGTCATGGCTCAGGGACATGTGGCGTCGGCCACTGGCATGTTCACTGACACCGCAGTGCTGTGGCTGCCGCCTTCCTCCTCCTTCTCCTCCCTTCCTTTCCTCTCTCCTGGAGAAGTCTGGCTCAGCTCACTCTGGTTCAGATGATACAAGGGAAGATTTGATCCTGTTGCCTAGTTTGGAGACATGGCTGGGTGCTTTCCCAATACCAAGCTGTGTCCTTAATCTATGTATTAATAGGCACTGCTTCTTTGAGCATAGGCTTAGAGCATGAATTTAGACCCCATTTTCCTCCAGCCCAATGTTTCCCAACTGCAGCAGCAGCCACAGTGGTGTCAAGCAAAGAGTACGAACCCTGTATAAACTGTAGTGACTTCTTCAGAATATTATCCCAGCTTCCAACAATTTCTGGCTCACAAGTTTCTTGTGCCTGATGTAGTGTCTTTTTATTTCATTTGCAGTTTACAGTAATTGCCTCAGTACTTCACAGCAGAACATTTTAAAATCTGGATTTAAAATTGGAGTCTGAGGTTTGTAGACACTGAAAAGTTCAAGTGGACATTGCACCTCATGTCTGTGTGAGTGTTTCAAGAAGGCTACATCCTTCATAGTGTCTTTCTGCATGTGGTGTCAGGTCTTGAGGAAAGAAGGCCCTGGCTATCTCATCCATCCCCCCGGGTTATGCCCTGTTGGAGCTTATATGACCATGGTTGTGTCTGAACAGCCTGGGCTGGGTGTTAGTCAGGTGGGTGATTGCTTTGGCCAGTTCTGGGAAGGAAAGCAATGCAAAGCTTTTTTTTCCATCTCCTGCATTTGACTCTGAACCCATGCCCAGGCAGTAATTTATGTTCAGTGTGGCTAGTAGACAAGCTTGTGCCCACTCTTCAAAGACAGTGTAGCTCTAGTTATGATGTCCTGCCTATCATCCAATATGGGCTGATTTTATTTTCTGCTTCCACTACAGCCTCCTTCTAATGAAAGGGAGTAAACTGAAGCTGGTAGTTGGTCACACCAGTGCCTGGCACTGGAGGTACCCTATCATTCTTGAATCCCACAGCACGTGTTTGGGAACATGTGTAGCTGAGCAAAGGGACCTGAGGGTTGCAACTCATACCTCTCCCAACCTTTATAAGTCTGCACATTTTATGAGAGTAAATTTTTCTTTTGGACATTTAGGGTTCATCCCATGCATTTATTTAAAGAAGGATTGTCCTATGTTGTTGCTGTTACAAACCCAGCCCAAGGTATGGAAGTCCACAAGACTGAAAATAATGATGAAAATCGAGCAGTGAACTTCCAAAGTACAAAGAATTTAGGGAAGCAGCTTGCAGAAGGTGAGCTTCTCAGTACAGTGAAGTCAGTGGTAGTTTTGTTAGTGACCATCTTCAGGGACAGGATTTAATTTCTGTGGCTTAGCAGAGGCTTAAAATTCAGAAATGCTTTCTTGCTACTTTCACTGGAGGTCACCACATACAAAGTTTTGGGAATGTGACTTCCATAACCTTACTGCAATCTTTCCATCCCAATGTGATATTAACCAGGAATGACAGAAAGCTGTGAATAGGGAATAGAAGATTAGGAGATTAGGTGGTGAGTCTGAACCAGAGTGGCCTCCTTTCACCAGCCTAAACAATACACAAGGTCTCTTTCCATTCAGCTATAACTACAGAAAGAACCTGAGTGACCTGCTTAGCTCTAATGCTAACTTCTAAAAAGCTGAAGTGCAATGCAGTGAATCCCCTGTTAGTGTAAGAAGGGAAATTTGGGGGGGGGGGGGTGTTGGGTTTTTTTTGCTGATACAATAGTGTTAGTCACTACTGTTCCCTACTCTGTAGCAGCTACCGGTGCATGTGGCTTCAGAGTGGGATCATAGTGGACCTCTTTGGAAGTGTTAGCTGTGTTCTGCATTTCTTCCCATGTCCAGTGGATATTATAAATCTTTTGAGAATTGTGTGAACTGTAGAGTATGAGATCCATTTGACAAGTTCAGTCTTGCTTCAATAAAAGAAGCTTATGTTTATGCTTGTCCTAAAATGGGTAGGAAGACAACATGCTTAATTTTTAAAAATATAGAGAATTGCTCTGGAATGATGTGGGTGAAGTTGATGGAGAAAAGGTGACACAGGATAGTTAAATGAATAAATGAGGCAATAGACTTCTGTCTGCTGAATGTGAGGAAGCAGAGGAGGGAAGCAGGTTCAGGTGCAAAGTTTGTGGTAATGTTTTTGCCAGATGAGGGTTCTCCATCTGTCAAGGGTCACCTGCCTTAGAAAGATAAAGTACAGATGAGCCCTGGCAAATGAGCAGTGCAAATGTTCAACCATTTGTTGTTTTGTTTTTGCAGACTGTCTCTGGTAGAGCATGGTGATTTGCATGGCTGAGAAGCATCTCTGACTTATTGTATTCTGATGTCTTATTGTCTCTGAAGTATTGTGGTTCCTGTGCCTGGCACGGGAGCAGTGACAGGCAGAGGCTGTCTGAGGTTTTTTGGGACACTTGGCAGAATGTTCTATGTCAGGAGCATGAACCCTCTGCACCATACAGCGTGGGCTTCCTGACCACTCATGCCTGGGCTTGTTTTACCTTCATTGTGTTTTCACAGAGGTAATCAAGCTGGATTTTTTGCTAAAGCTGTGAAAAGCTTTGATGTTGCAATGGAAAACAGAGCAGTGGGACTTAGAGGGGAAGATTTTCAGGACTTTTCTCATCTGTAAACATGAAAGTGCAGGGCTTGGTACTTACTGGTAACCTGAGCGAGTTACCAAACAGTTGGTGTTTTGCCAGTAAATATGTGCTGTCCACTGGAATTGGTATCTCTGGATGATTTCCCTCTTAAGCTTTGAATTAGTTTAGTGTGATTTAAGGTCCTGTGTGCTCATTGGGCCTGTTTTTCTTAGTTTGTTTAGGAGGTTTTGCCAAAATGAAAGAAAGAGCAACTTCATAGCCTTGCCTTCCCAGGGGCATTTTATTTATTAAGCTTTTGATCTCCCAGACACACCTCTGGTGTGTGCTTGTCCATTATGTGGTGTCCTGTGTTCATGAAGGACCTCTCAGGTCGATGGCTCACAAAACCAGCACTCTCTCCTTACTCAGCCCTCTGGGGAGACTCAGGCCAATATTTGCAGACTTGCATCTTTATGCTTCTTGGTCCTAATTGAGGGAAACATCTTTCTTCAGCGGAACTCTTAAGATGTGAAGTCTCATTGTCATAAACACTTCCCTGAATTTGTCATACACCTTCATGCTGTCCTGACTGGAGGTGGATTTAAGTAGAAGCTTATGGGCTTTTCTCTAGGGAGGGTTGAGTACCCAAATGCACGCCGCCTAAATAAAAATTATATGAGCAAGTCACACCAATGCTAGGAAATATTGGTTATTCTTTTATTAATATTCATAATTTGAGAGACCGTACTTCAAAAACGTAATTACCTCCCTCTTGGTCTCTCAATCCTATCTCTCTTTTCAAGGTTTAATCCTTAAACCTGTCAAGACAGATACACATACATTTCTTTCTCTGTCCATTATACAACTAAGCTAAGTGCTGATTGAAGATGGAATAATAATCCTGGTCAAGAATGAAAAAGTTTAAGTGAAAAACTCTCAATCTTTATCTGTTTTGTTTTTTTTTTTAAATCTACTTTTCATAATCCTAACACATTTAAATCCAGATGCAGCAATGAGAGTTGCTTATTTGCAACAACTCTCAGCCCCTGGAGTAGAGCCCTGCTTTACACTGTGTTATGGTCCTTCTGTGCCAGAGGCTCAGTACTATGTCCCAGGTACTGCCCAAACTCTTCACCTTCTTTTCTTCCTCCCCACAGCATTTATTCTCCAGCATGAGTCACTACCATGCACTCTTCATCCAGCTCTCTGACTGTCAGTGTTTGCTATCCACAGCTTTGGGTTCCAGCTTGGAGTTGTTTCCTGAGGCTCTCAACAAAACCAAAACAGAAAGTGTTTTAATGTAGATGAAAAACTTGTTTCTCCATTTTGGGAAAAGTGCCTTCCCCTGCTGCTGGATTCATTGCCATTCCCAAACATCTGACACTAACGATTAACAATAATTAAAGGATGCTTACTATGAAAAGATAAGGACTCATAACCATGCAGTACTGTCAGTTGGCTCTGTGTATTTGTGTGCAGAACTGGGACTGACCCCACTGGACATCAAGGCTCTAGAAACTCTTTATCTAAGAGCCTCAATGGGCTGTGGGGATAAACAGTCAGTGATTTACCCCACCCAGAGCTAGACATCCATGATGAGGTAGACAGAGCAGTCCCTGAAGGTGCTGGTATTTCTTTAGCTATTATACAAGTTGATAGGCAAGTGTGACCAGTCTGTCATTCTGGACACAAACTTCAGTGAGGTGCATATCATTCTGTGCATGTATACGCATAATGCCTACACATGCACTGTGTATCTCTACATGTACTTGTCTGTGCGTCTGTTCTTTACAAATATGTCTGCAGAAATGAAACACATCACACCCAGTGCATCCTTACCTTATTGGCTTTATACCCATATGCTTGTATTTCATGGAGCCTTCTAGCTGTAATGTAGTCCCAAGATGGGGTTCGCACTTCACATAACCTTAGGTGCTGAGCCCCTGCCTGTGCCTGGTGCTCTGCTCTGCTTCCAGTGCCAAGTGGGGTGTGCAGCAGCCTCCTGCCAGGTGAGCTGGTGCTGTCTGAAGAGATGGCCATCCCCAGAGACTAGGGCTGCTTGCTCACACCCTGCTTGGACTCACAGCTTTCCTAATAGCCTTTCAAATCACCCACTTTCTGACACTGAAACCTGTAATATAGAGGCAAACATCATTATGGGCTTAAAGAATGCATAAAAGTGTATCTCCTAAGGAGTATGTGAGGGCTGAGCAGTGCACATCCGCCTTTGTGTGCTGAGCAAGGAAACATGCTATTACTGATAATACTCAGTGATTGTGCAACACTGAATTCTGCTCACTGACACTTTTTATCTCTCACCTTTCCTGTGCAAATTCCTTGCCCTTTCTGGATTCTTACTATTTGTATCTGTGCAATTAGCTCTGGTATCCACATCCTGGAAAGAATGCCACATGCCTTTCCTTTCCGTTCTTTTGCCATCTGTTTTCCTCATTTTCTTTGCCTATCTTTCCTCGACCCTGTAGTCTTTCCTTCAGACTTTTGCATCTCTGCCCTGGAACCATGTTGCTGGAAATGCCAGAAACTTGCATTTTCCCCTTGCAGTGTGACAATGGTGTCCCTCATCTCCTCAATGCACTTTTTGTTTAGTTGCTGGAATCACTTTGGAGTTGGCTTGCTCGCAGGTGGATGTTGTGTGTTTGCTGAAGAGATGTTTGTTTTTCAGAAAAGTGTTGCTGCTCCTTGCCACTGTCCAAAATCAATAGACTGACTCTGCCTGTTTTTACATCCTTGTTTGCATTTTCTTACCCTTTCTAGGTATTTTTTTACCCCTTCTTAATGTTTTGTTCTTAACAAAAACAAGTGAAAATTGACTGGCTGCAGACTTACACCTGAGTGCCCCAAAGAACATGCAATGGCAAGTTACTCCTGGGTGGATTTCATTCCACCTCTGTACACAGGGCTGAAAATTACAGCACTTTGGGAGGTGATTCAGAAAGCAGGAGAGCCAGCCCTGCCCCAAGGCTGCCATGTCCATGAGGTGGGAAGGGGGATGGCTGGGTGTGGAAATGACTTTGGATGATTTTTATCCATGGCCTGTAAAAACTTGAAGTCACGGAGGTGCTTTTCAGTTACCTGCCTTTGGCCCAGCATGACCACAGTGCTCCAAGGAATTTCCAGGCAGGGGACCACTGATTCAGGGGGGTCAGATTTCCTAAAGCCTGTAAGGATTTAGAAACACACATCTCCATGGCAGCTTGAAAGGATTTGTGTTTCTCCATCGGAAACCCACTTTGTCCTACAGCTCAGAATTGGCATCTGGAGCCTGGCTTTTGGGAAAACTAAAGGTTTTGCAACTTACAGGGAACTGATGACTCTTTGAGAGGGTGATTGATGTCCAGGGCCCCCTGCGATAGTTATAACTTGAATATTTGTGTTTCTCTAGTAGTGATACGTATCATTTGCAGTGCTTGCTCCTACCCCATTGACTCCACAAGATCAAGCCCTTTGAGATTTCAAAGCACGCTGTAGATATTAAATATCTGAGCTTCATAACCTTTCTGCAGATTACAAAATGCTTTCTCTCAGCATTGTAAATGGGTAACTGAACATATATCCCTGCTGTATTTGTTGGATTAATTAATTTGTTGGGTGAATTTGAAGAGGTTAATTAACCTGGCCAAACTGAGAAGGGCATTAATAACAGAGCCATCACTAACTCTCAGCCCCATCCACTGTTCCTTAGACAGCATTGCTCCTCTGTGTGAGTCTGTCTCCTGCTTGAGACAGAGCTGAAGAAAACATATTTTAATGTTGTTTGTGTCCTCAGTAGCCTGTGCTGGTGAGGCATTACTCTTTCTCTTTCAACATGCTGTAATTGTTACTGTTCCCAGACAGTTCCTGACTTGCCAGTGTTAGTCGTGATTTGCCAGCTGGATATTTGCATTTATACACACTAGAAATAAGGGCAGAAAGCTCACAGCTTTGTTGCGCTTCTAGGTGAGACTGAGTGGATAGCGGTGGGGACCAGGGCATCTTTTGTTTAAATTAAAGCACTTGAGTTTTCCACTTGCTATGTTTCATCCTCCCTTAGTGCAGCAACTTCCAGTGCTTTGTATGCTTCCCCCAGCACTTGGGCCTGCCAGGCTGTTGCCCAGCTTCAGCCTCTTTTTTCTGCTCTGTAGTGTTGCACATGACCAAAGACCAGTGCCTTATTCTTCACAAACCTGCTAATACCAAATGGATTTCTCCTGTTTTTTAATAACATCCCTCAAATATTGAAGGAGAGCTATAAGTCTGGAAGCACTTGGCTTCAAATCTCTGTCCATCTCAAAACCAGGACCTTCTCACCTAATGCTGGAGACTTGCAGTTTCATAATAGGATTTTTTTCATTGTTTGGCTGTTTTCCTTCGTGTTTTCAGAAGTGGTCTTGGAAACAAATCTGCTCACTTCCAAAGCCTGGTTAAAAACAACTGTGAGGGTAACCAACTGTCCTGCCTTCTTGCTTTGCCTTGCTTTTCTGGTATGTCTGACCAAAATCAATCAGATGTCTCATGGGTTAGTATAACCAGTTTGTCCTAATGCAACTTCATTTAGCTCTGGTGCAGTTTTTCACCCATCTTTCAAGATTGTTTGTCCTCCTTTCAACTGGCAGAAGAACCAGACAATCTCATTTTGTCAAACAGGTTTACAACAACTCTAACAAGCTTGATCTATATATAACTTGTCGCCTATTTTCAACATAGCGCAGGAGGAGGTGAACTCCAGCTTCTGGTCGTTTCTGAAAGCACTCTTAGAGTCATGTCTCAAAGAGCTGCTGCCCCATTTCTGTGTGCTGGGGATGACTCTTTGCTCAGGCTCTAGAAATTCATAGCATGTTTCTGCCTTGTGTGCCTCATTGTGTTAAGTCTTGCTTTTCTGTACAGATCAACATAATGTGTTTGCTTCCAAATTGTACTTAACTTTTTGAATGTGACAAGCACTGTGTACCTGTACCTTACAGGCTGCATGGATGTTGTTAGAATGTGCTGCAGTGAAGCACTCTTCATGCAGTAATAGCCTCTCTGCCTTTTTTTGTTTGGTGTTTTTTTTTTGGGGGGGGAGGCATGGGATTGTTACTCAAGTTTCCTTTCCTGTTAATGTAGGAACAAATTATTTTGTTCCGTGACGTTTGTTTGGTTGTTTTTTTGTTTGGTTTTTTTTTTTTTTGTGTTTTTTTTTTTTTTTTTTTTTTTTTGTGGGCTGAGGGAAACTCTGTTTTTTCTGTTAACAGTGCTTATGAAGCTTTAATGAAAACATTAATCTGTTGCATTAGTGGGTGTTGAGTCTGTAGATTTTCATTGCCTGAATTTGTGTGCATTGATATAGAGCCCTTAAGCCCTAACCAGTGTTTGAGCTGCTGTACAAACACGTCACAGAGACTGTCCCAACACAGAATACTTACCTACTTGAAGTTATTTTTTTCACATGTGGACCAAATCCTGCTCTTGTACATATGGCAGAAAAATTACATTGACTGACTCTAGGTACCACTGGCTGTCCAAGTTAATTGGATCCTCTTTGACATTTGCAGTCAAGAACTGCTGTTTCCTTTCTTCTTAGGTAAGTAGCCTGGGCTGATGCTTTCCTTTTGTATTCCCTTCTCCCTGCCATGACTATTTTGCCTCTTCTTGCTTGGTAGTTTAGGTGTTTGAGGCCTTGTGTTGAACTTGACTTTTCTAAGTGCCTCTCCCTCCCTGTTTGGGTTTTTTTTTTTTTTTTTTGCAGGCTCTGGTTCGGCTTCCTCCTCACATTTCCCAGTGTGATGAAGTCTTCAGGTTCTTCGAAGCTCGCCCAGAAGACCTTAATCCTCCAAAAGAGTAAGTGTTGTGATGGATTTCCAGTGCTACTCAGTCCTTTTTTATTAGCTAGAAGGAAAAGGTCATTTGTTTTTATTATTGCTGTAGTGTGTGAACAGATTTTTTATCTTTCAAGCACTACCTAGAAAATGCCCAGCAATTATGTACAATCTTTTGGGGGTGTGGAGGCCAGGGGAATCAAGCAACCCTCAGACACCATTTTCAACCATCCTCTGCCCACCTTTGCATGGTTTCTTGCTGATGGTTCTAATGAGGGGACCTCCCCTGGCTTGTGGGTTTTACCTGATAATTATCACCAAAGAGTCATTTAATTCCCGAAAGCATTGGCTCAGCAGCAGGGGGAAATCCTGCCAGTAAGCACTTGGCTCATAATTACCAGCTTCTTCTTTAAATGTACTCCTGCCCAGAGATACTTAGTTATCTGAAGGGAGCAAGATTGTGGTCCAGATCCAAAGTTGTCTGTGGAGAGTCTATTCTTTCTATACAGGAAGCCAAGAAAAGGCTGGGGAAAGAATTCTCTTTGAACACGAAACAGAATTGTAACCTCCACCTTGAAGCAGACAGGCTGATTCACATTGATGCAGTCAGAGTTCAGAGGGCTAATTTATCCAGGAAAGTGTTAGCAGGGTAGTATTTACAAGCAACTGTGCTTCCTCGCCTGAGATTTCCTTTTTGCCTGCATACTGAACAGGATATATTTTATTGTGCTCCATAATAAGATTTTTACTTGGTCCCATTGTGTTTTGTGCCGCTTTGTTGTATGATTTGAAACTTGATTGCAGGCTGTGTTACTGTAATTTGCTTTCTCCAGTGGTTTCCCAGCCCACTGGGTAAGGGGAAATGAATGTAAAGCTTTTAGGTTCGGGGCACTTCAGCACACACAAGCCTGTAGTTAGCAGAAACATTTGTATTGGCTTCAACTGAGTGTTCCCATGCTGGTGAACCTGAGAAGACCTTTGTAGTTTGTTTTCCCAAACCTTGTCTCTTGCACATACTTGATTTTATACATGGGGATGTATTAGCATTTGTACTAAAGAAAATGCTGCTAGCAGAGCTGTCAGCAAAGTCTTTTTTGATTGAGAAAAAGAACAGTTTTTAAATCAAAGGTCTGGAAAAAGAGCTCTTGGTTTTGTTGTTGGTTTGTGTTTTTTTTCTTTCTAGCCAGCCTTGTTTTAGAAAAACATCTAGGGTGAATAAATACAGTTGCATGCTCATTGTTAAATATGTATTGCGAAATTAGAAACCATAGCAGCAGGATATGCCTATGCTCTGAGACCTGCTGACCACCACAGTTTCCATTTAGGGTCTGTAAGGTTTGCCTTCTGATTCAAGGAGACAGCCTTGTGGACCAGGCAGAAACAGACACCAAGAAGAGGAGTGAGGTCCTCAGAGTTATGGGAGATTTCACCTGAAGGATCTCAAAGGGACCTTAGCAGTCTGCTTTAAATGCTGTTTAATGTTCTTGTCTGCTTTCTCTGGTGATACAGACTCTGCAGCATTAAGAGTGAATAAAATTGGGTCAGGATTGGACTTCTGCAGGCAGGGAATGGAGACCAAGGTTCACTCCTGGGCTGGCAGTAACCATTATGACTTTCTTTCTCTTTTCCCTCCTGCTACAAGTTGTTGAGGGCTTTTTGCTGAGCTTTCTGCTTGGCAGCCTTGTACCAGTTTTCAAGTTATCCATTTGCTCCCCCATGGAAAAACAAAAACGGCTAAATTTTCTCAGCCCAAGCCTTGCATCTTATCCCAGCCTAGTAATAAGTGTGATTTATTTCCCTGGAAAATGTAGAGCAATAACCTGATTAAATCTCACTTCACTAATGTCTGCAAGACATTAATCTAGCTGGGTTTAAACAAATCCTACCTCATCTTCTGTAAGCAAACAGATCTTAGGGAAGGTGTCTAAGGTTTCTGCTGGGAGCGCTTCACAAAAGATGTATTGTTGAAACTGAAGATTAATGTCTACAAAAAGATGTTGTAAAAGCCAACGGAAACATCTTGGTGTTTTTCTTCTGTGAACTGAGGGGGGAGGGAGGAGATCTGGTGCTCACTGGACCACTGTGTAGGGTCTGGGGGAAGGACACCTCCAGGGTGATTCTCAGCCTCAGCAGTCACTGCAGGAAGGAGCATGATCAGCCAGAGAAATTCCCAATTTATTCCTTCATTCTGCTACTCTGCCAAGCCCCTCCAGAAACAGCAAACCAGTGATGCCCAGCCCTATGAATTCAGTTTTCGCTGGAACCTCATGGTCCATTGTTCATCATACTGGGGGTGGTAGGGCTGTAGCCTGGGGGCAGCATTTAGACTACTCTAATTATTTTATGTATTCAGCTGCTTCTTTTATCCCTCAGTGCAGAGGTGGCTGATATATTAATATATCAACATAGACATGGTACTCAACTGTCAGGGTTGAAGGACAACAAACACTGCCAAGTTGAAGGACTCAGCCACAAAGGGATAGTTGAATGGAGTTGCTTGTACTGCCTTCATGTCTTCTTTCTGTGTACAGTGAGATGGTTTTCAGTTTTATGATCATCTGATCTGTCTTCAGCAGCTCAGCCTCATAAGATAAGCCTGACCTAGAGTTTAAGTAATAAATTTGCGGGAGTATATCCTTAATCCCAAGGCCACTTGGGTTGTTGAGCCCAGAGGGTCCATTATTTCGTTGTATGCCTGCAGAGCAGTGATTGAGGATGTGCTCCCAACCAGAAAAACATGGAAGCTTAAACTTCTAGGGAGGAGGCACAAAAAAGCCTGGTTTGCTTTGCAGTTGGGATGTGCATGTATCCGTGCCCTTAGTTGCTGAGCCATGACTTGTGATGATGCACATGCAGTAATTTATGTATTACTGCAGTAATTCAGCTGTGAAGCTGTACCCTTCGCTTTGTTCTTATTGTTCTAAAAGAAACTAACTCTTCCCTGTAGTCCCTTAGGCACTTTTACAAATGTGTGGCTGGACTCTGCCTTGTAACTCTTCATCTGTCCTACCCTTGCCTCCACTCTGCTTCTGTGTACTGTTCTTTCTGTGTTGTGCAGTGTTTGGCTTGCAGGCTGCTTCCCTACAGGGTCATTTCCTACTGCTCCTGTGATCCAATTGCCTGCAGTGCTGAACAACACACAATCCAGTTATAATAAAAGCTGGGATTTCCCAACACTCTTATAATCCGGCCAATTTGTTCAGTTGGATTCGTGGTTTAGGTTTTCTGTTTCCTGTTTTGGTGATGGTCCAGGCTTTTGAGTCCTGTGACAAGAGGCAGAAGGTATTCCTTTCAGACCCATTAAACCTCTTCTGGGTACCACAGCTTACAAGCAGATAGCTGGAGGGATGTCTCAAGAAATCATAGCTTTGGAACTGTCTGGCACTGAGTCTGCACCTGCCAGTGGAGCCAGCTACCAACAGCAGCTTCCTGTGTTCTGAGAGGGAGAGAGCATAGGAGGACACTAAATGCCTCTGTGGGACAATCTGGGAGCTCTCTGGGACTGTTTCATGTGGTGAAGGCAAGGCCACTGCCAGGGGACGGTTTGGAGCTCCAGTGCTGGTGTTCCCAGGGCAGTCGCTTCTGCTGTGCTTGTGCCACTCTGCTTCTCAGCTGCAGAGAAATGAGCTGTAGAGAAAGCAAACCATCAACTCTGGTACAAGAGGAGCATTTTGCAATTGCTCAGGTTTCTAATGCATGGAATTTTAGTGTTTCAGCAAATGCATTCGTATATACAGGCAAGTGGCTGGGCTTTAATCTTTTACCATGCCCACGTAAGGACCAGAACCTGCATTACTATGGGAGAAGGTGGTGTAAGAAAGAAAGAGTTGCATTTTAATTTATCCATTATTCTAAGTTAAAACACCATGTCACTGAAAGCTATTAATTTACTGAATACTTCTGTTAATAATTATAATTACTGATAACAAAACCAAAGGTAGATTAATTTCAGACTTCTACTGGGGATTTAAATTCAAGGCTGAGGTCAGGCCAGGGCTCGTAGTCAATAAACAAAATCTCAGAAGCCATTTTTAAAACTGTTCTTTTTGACTAGAAATGACAGAAATACACAAAGAGTTAGATTAATGAACTGGAAATTTCATATGATCCACTGCTTTTGGGTCTTTTTTGCAGTTAGCATCAAAATATCAGACCACTCACGTGAGAGTTCGATTTTTCTGGGTCTGGATCCAGTCTAAAAAGCAGACCAAGAGCCAAAGATTCTGTTCTCCAATACTTGCCCTGCAGACCTGCATGCAGGCTCAAATGAGATTTCTGTTTAAACCACCACTGACAATATTAACTGAATTTAAAGCAATGATCAGTATGTGAGAATATTTTTCTTGTAAGAATCATAAAGTGATTTTCAAACTAAATGCAAATTCAGGAATTATATTAGATATACTACTTTGTATTATGAGAGTTGGCACAGAAAATGGTTTTAATGCTGAAGGTACCTTTACTGAAGAACATAAATGCTTTCTTGTGGTCTGTAGCTGTGAGCTTTACTGATCATACCTATCCTATAAATACTAATGTAGCACTTGGATATTCTGATGCTAGGCAGCCACTGTAAAATAGAAGCAGTTTTCTCTTTATCCTTCATGTACTACTAATTCTGACAAGGAAACTGGAATAAAGCTGCCAGGGTAATGCAGTGGCAATGTTAAAGAAGTTTAGTTTATTACTAAACTTCTTATTTATTGCTTATTTATTGCTAAAGCACAGTTCCCCACTACGCTATTTTCTATCCACAAGCATGACTGCATTTACACAGGACTATTTCTTGACATTTGATAGCTGAGTCTCTAAGCAAATGTGCTATGAGGAAAGCTGTCAATCTTTTTTGTGGTTACTCTTTCTTACAGTACAGATAATTTTTACATCATTTAGGAATATGGTCAGCACCATTTTCTGACTATTGATGTTACAGTCTGCACTTGGCAGTGGTGTTGTTACTGCTCAGTGCATGCATTTTATTAGGGAAATTCATTCCACTTGAGAGGAATTAATTTCCCTAAGAAATGCAAAATCAGAAAAAGATGAAATTTTTGGTTTTCTGTGATTCATCAGCAGGGAAGTAAACCATCAAACACAGCAGGAAAAACTCTGAATAAAGGTGGTGGTAGAATAAGGCAGTTAAGAACCACTCTTCTGAAGGGAAGAAAAAATTAATATTTTCAGAGAATTACTTAATCACCCTCAGTGAAATTCAGGATGCAATAGCCTGTTAGGGCTGTGTTTGACAAGAGCCTTGCTTGACTACTCCTAATTAGTCATTCAGCTCTCATTGATTCCAGTGGGAATTAGGTACCATGGCTCTTTGAGCATCTGATTGTACTAGAGCACTTACGTTTGGTTTTTCAACTATGCCTGTTTTAAGGCTGTATTTCATATGAATATTTGGCTTCAGCACCTAAATTTTTCACGAAAATGGTCTTCAGCGTCTAAATCGCAGAAGTGCTTTACATTGTCCTGTTTCTAGTGTGAGACTATCATAAATCTGTGGCTGGGAGGCCAGGAAGCCTTGAGCCCCAGAAACAGAGAAGTGGGGCTGATACCCAGTTGTGCCCTCTCTAATCCAGAGAGCAGCACCTCAGGGTCTGTGGCCTGGCTGTTGTCAGGTGGGGCTCCAGATACCCCAGCAGTGTATTCTGCCTTTCATTCATGCATATTGCCATGATCTTTGGGAAGGTCTCACTTGGAGATTGTTATCTTAAGTAAACTAAGCCAATACTTAGTTTGAAGAAGTCTCTAGGAATTTCCATGAGGAAATAACAGATGCATTACTCGTCCTTTTCTTTAGTTTCATGTGGGACTTTTGCTTTTTTTTTTTACAAGATATAAACAGTTCGGGCTAGCATATCAAGTACAGGATACTGAAATTTGCTACTGGCTGCAGCATCAGTAATACCAGCAAATAACTCAGCCTTCCTCAGAGAAGATTTGAATCTTTTTGCTACTGATCCAGAAAATGAAAAAAGAAATTACATGTAGATAAATATCAAACCTGGGGGAAAACAGAAAGCATGTTACATTATGTAGGTTCAGGAACCACAAAAAAAGGATGTAGAAGAATGGCAGTGGAATGGCACATGTTACTGCTGCTACTGTACAGCAAGAGCTTTTTTTTTTTCCTGGAATATCACATTGGGTTTTGCTTGTGCTTTGTAGGTCTGACTGTGAAAGGATGTGAGAATGAAAGAAGCAAAGATAGTTCAGTGTACTGACACTTGGCACTGGTGGCTAAGTGTACAGAAATAGTTTTTGCCTGGATTGGTTATGAGTGTGCTGCAGGGTTTAAAAGTGCCATGCTGTCATGGGCACGGGATGGATTAAGAATAACCAGAGTTATCAAAAATTTTTCAGAATGTGACCAAGATCAGAGCCTTGCTGACACGCTGCTGCTTTAGCAGTGGCACCAGGCACTGCCTTGCTGCGGCCAAATGCAACAGTAGTGTCAGTGCTAGTAAAAGTTTACTGTTTATGAGCACAAATTCGAGACAATTTTTTTTTTCTTTCTCTGTACAGGAGTTGGGATTGAAGAGGTGTTTTGAAATACAGAGATGTTGTCTTTAGAAAAACTAAATGCCAGGCCTGTTGGCTTGAGGGCCTTTTCTTGTCCAGTAATTTTTGTTCATATCCTAAAGGAACAATCACTGCTGATAATTTGCCAATGCCTGTTTTGTAGGAAAGCCTGTTCTGCTGGTGCTTCCATGTGCAAAACCAGTTAGGGAGCCAGAATAACAAATTTATTCCTCTGGCAGTGGGAGAAACCTGGGTTAATGAGACAGGATTGAAGCAGAACCAAAATAACTGCATTCAGGGGTTATCAAGCTTTTGTCAAGTATTTGGGGCACCTGTTAACTGTTGCCCTCACTTCTAGAATTTTTAGGCTCTGTGCCACAAGATCTTCTGAAAGTCTCTGTTTAAAGTCTGGTGATGCTTGGTTTGATCCCACAAAATAGGGGCATCCCATAGGGTTGAATTGCCCATGATGATAAACACAGAAGAGATCTTTAGGTCCATGCAGAAGGGAAGCATCCAGTTCTGCTGAGCTATGTGGATAAGCATGGAAGTGAGGAGAGGAAGAAGGATGGGGGCTTCTGCTGCTTATCTGGATTTCTTGTTCTTAGTGAGCCCCTGCTAGCAGGTTAATTGCACTCACTGAGGTATCTGTAACTGTTTACTCATAACCTGCCAGGCAGGAGAAGATGGGGTGGAGTTTTCTTTTCACTATCATGACAGAAGTGAATATAGCCTGTCTTGTCCTCTGTATGTCATGTCAAAGCAAAATAAGAATAGGCTGTATATGTTACAAATATAATTATATCATGAAGAAGAATCCATCTTGTCATTGCTACATCTATATTTAATACAGTTGCACAACTGTTAAATGAAGATCTTTTACCATTCTGAAAAGGAGGGCACTAGGGACAGGTATGTTTGATGTGGTGTTTGCTGTCAGGGTGATAAAGTATTGCCCAGTGGTGCCTGAGATCAGATGGAACTTTTCAGTGCTCTGCATTTCCTACTGCTAATCACTGTGTAATTTTGACATGGTTTATCTGGAGAGTCCCCTTTCTTTTTAGGGCTGTTGAGGATCAGTAACATTGCTGGTTATAAAAAGAGCTTTTTTCTCATGTACATATACTTATTGCAAACCTATATGTGATTCTGAACTGTTTGGGGGACAATGCCAGACATCCTATTACATTTGGTAAGGTTATAGTAGGCTGTACTGTAAGTTACAAGGAAGGAATTGCTAAAAATATGTTCTAATGCTGCTGACTAGGTCAGGTGGAGTTGACATCTCACATTTATTTAAGGTGGAGCATTTTGTCTAAACAGGGGGAAGCAGAGGTGAAGTTCCTTGGTAAACAGGACTTTGAACTCTTGAGTCTCTGCATCCCTTAGTTAGCATACAGCATTTGCCACTGAAAAGAGAAGAGGAAGCATTAGCAATCAGAGTGCTGAACAACAGGTAAAGCAAGACAGGTCTCTCTGGAGAGCCATTGACTCCTGCTTTGAGCTAGGAGGAGAGCTGGGCTTTTTTTCTGGCTTGGCTATATCATAACAGCATGTTAGACAACTATTTTTTGATTGACTTCACCTGTTTACCTCATGTCATCACAGGATTTGCTCTGGAGATCCATTTCATTACATGCATAGGCTTTGGTGTTCCTAGTCTACAGAGTTTTGCATTCAGCTCCCAGTTCTGTTGCTGTTTAAAATCTTGCTTGTGGCAAGGCCTGAAAGAAAAAACATAGTGAAGTAGGGAAAAAAATAGGCACTAGAGAACCATCCCCTGGCATGCTGCATGCATCTGGGTTGATCTGTCGTGCTGTGTCCTTTTCTCTAAAGGAATGGGGTGTCTTCTTTAGGAGTTAGGATGTATAAAGAATACCAGACCTTAAGTGGCTCTGTTTGTAGGACACATGGATCTATTGGTAGATTCATTTCCACCCTTTCCATCTTCTTGACTGGTCAGCAGCTGACTGTCTTTCATGCGTTCCCAGAAACACAAGCAGAGGATCAAATAACAATGTGTTTTGACTCCAAACTCTGGAGTGAGTTATCATGTTATCAAAGCTTTTGATTTAATTGAAATTTCACAGATAACCCTAGACCTGCTTTTAAGTGCAGACTCAAGTGCCAGTGGGAATTCAATTAAAACCCTCTTCTCCCCCCTCCTCCATTCCTCCCACTCTCCCCGCTCCCCACCTGCACTTCCCTGCCCCTTTTAATGCTAGCATTTTTCTTGGGAGTTTTATAGAAGGGATTTGCTACTATTTATCTCTAGCTAGACCTGTGTGTCTGCATTCAAATATACCCTTTGCCTTTGGGCCACTTTCTTTTTGCAGTTATGCCAGAGTTTTATCGGAACAACCCTGCTGACAGTAATGGACTATTTTGAGATGTATGCTGATGTAAGGATTGCAGAATTTGTTGTGTTAAAAGTAGAATTTTTGTTTCCATTTACAACCCTTAAAACCATTAATCTAAGATTAGGAAAGATGTTCATTAAACAGACCTCAGATATACTCTAAATAGAGGATTGACTGGCTTTGCAATACTTTAGTCTAATCTAATAAATGCTGGTTATATGCTGGATTCTTGCAAGCTGTATTTGCTTCCCAGCTCCAAGGAGTTCTAATAGCCACTCCAGTAATGCTGCCTGCAGTGCATTGTGGTATACCTCAGAACACTGTATACGTCTGATTACATTTGCTTTCAATTACAGTCTTGTGGATTTGAAAAATCAGAGCAGTTCAGGTTCACTGAGAAACCATTGCAAAAAATCACTAGTAATCTGAGATACCTCATGCTTGAAAATATAAAAGAAGAAAATGCTGAATGTTAGGGGCTGAAAAATGTCTGTTTTGCTTTATGAGAAGACACCCATTCCAACACCTGTAGGGTTAAGATGGAAGGGGCACCATATCTAACAGATAAACCTTTTCCTTTCCCATTCAAGTGTTCTGGGAATAAAGTGTGAATGAGTCATAGCAGAGACAGCATTCATCAGACTTGAAGCTCTCCTGGTTCACTAGTGAATTAGGAATGTTGCCATATTTGCTGCTCCCTGTTGAATAGGTTACTGGTCTGGGTCCTTTTTCTAGTAAAGAGGACCTCACCAAAGTTGTCCTGTCATGCTGGGGGACCCTTATATGTTTTGAGGATGTTAAGGTTAAATGAATCTAATTTACATTTAAATGCAGCATTTGGTGGAGCTGTTGATTATCCTCTAAATTTGGCTAAGGGAGGAGCTTTTTTTCTTGTAAACCTTTTACCAAAAATGAATCTGTTGGTTTGCATTGAAACTTGATCCCGAACCCCACGATTTGGATAGTTTTCATCAACCCTACTGAGCAGCAGGGGGGCTGCAGAGTGAACAGATGTGTACAGACATCTCACAGATGACTTCATAGGTCAGCCCTTCTGCAACTACGTTCAGGTTTTTTGGGAGCTGTGTAGTTGGGACTTCATGAGCCAATTGCAGTGCTGTGATGGGTCTGGTCCTGCCTACTTAATGCCTCTCTCTTTCAGCAGGCAGCTGAGGAATAGCACAGTGCCGATCTCTTGCTTTTCTGCCAGCTTCTGTCTAGCAAAGCCTGGGCTCTCAGACATTGAAGAGCAAGGCCTCTTGCAACCCTTGTTTGAGGCATTACAAATATTTGCTAAAAAAAACAGAGGAGCAGGGAAGGTTTCACTGTTAAAAAGGCCAACCACAGCACTGTGACACCAGCAATGGATGCAGAGAATTTTTACCCCAGCTGAGAGGAATGATTTCAGCTATTATGAGCTTAGGACCAGAAGGTCCTGAGTAAGGCTGCCATCAACCCCTTGAAAATACAGTCAAATGCAAACAAGATATGCAGACTGAATAACTGGGGTAGCTTTTACTTTATTGGGGACCAGTACACGTTGCCCATGTTCTACATTTCTTCTCATGGAATGGGACACCTTAGTAATACAG
This sequence comes from Calypte anna, assembly GCF_003957555.1. Taxonomy (NCBI): domain Eukaryota; kingdom Metazoa; phylum Chordata; class Aves; order Apodiformes; family Trochilidae; genus Calypte; species Calypte anna. The sequence goes on along the minus strand of NC_044252.1, from coordinate 23,199,904 downwards.
CTCCCAAATTTGAGGCAGCATGTGGGTAACAAAACTGAGCTCCTTCCTCTCCATGCTCCCAGTAATAAGGTTCTTCAGCTTGCACACAAATTCTGCAGTCCCTGTAGCTGGCAACCTGAATGCAGAAGCATCTCACGGGGTCTGGATTAGTTCCTTCACCTCCATACCTATCTTTATAGTGAATCTAAGGGCCAGGAGCAACTAGAGAAAGGTGTGAGAGTTGTTCACATCCCTGCAAAGGGTCTTTAAACTCTTGCAGGAAGAGGTCAGTGGAAAAATATCTTATTGTTTGCCGAGTCATTTCAATGCACAAAGCAGAGCTCTGTTGGGTGCACACTAACAATGTTATTAATGTTCATGATGCATCAGTGTCATCCCCTGGGAGGAGAAGGAACCCCGGTGGCTGAACTGCACAGGCAATACCAGCTGATGAGATGCTCTTCTTGCCAGGCCTGACATATAAGCTTCTGATAATCTTCATTGTTATCATTTTCAAGCACATCGGTGTATTTGGGACATTGGTGTAGTTTTTTACTAATGCTTGGCTGAAGGATGGCAGGGTGACCCATGCCAGCTAATGATGAGTGGGCTCTGAAGATGAGCTGGGAGTTTAAGATGAGGCAGACATTCATCAGATGAGGAAAAAGCCTTTAATCCATTCATTAAAGTAGTATGCTGGAGTGAGTGCTTGCAAGATATAGGAGTTCTGCAGAGGACAGAGATAAAAGGAGGCTTTCAGGCAGGAGAGAGGATTCCTGCCTTTTCCAGATGTAGCATTTGCATTTGGAGAAGAACTGCCAAAAGGCTGGGCTGATGAAGGATGCTTTGTGATGCTTCCAGACTATGAAAAAAACACACTACTTTTAAAGTTAGGTGCCTTTGGATTATTAGTCAAGGGATGAAATAGGCATTGTAAGAGGAGTCCCTTTCCCCCTCTTTTTTTTTTGGAAGGTTATATTTAATTACTACCTTTTTTCCTTCCTTTTTTGTCTGCTTTTTCTTAAGTTTTTTGTTGTTTTTTTTTAAATATGCTCTTGCAATAATGATTCAACATGCTCATAAATCGGAAAATTTTATTCTTTCAGATTTCTGACAAGTGGTTTATATGATAGGTGTATAAACTACTGAGCCCTGTTTTACTGCCCAATAAGTCCTGATCCCTGGCAGGATAAATAATGTGTGTGAGAAAAGATTGAATTAATATCAGTGAACAGAGAATTTTTTTCTCTAACGAACAAATGCTGATTTCTGGCATGATTTTGTCTGTCCTAACAAATGCTAAGAAGATCTCTAATCTTATTTCCACTTCAGCTATGGTGAGTTCAGATATACTCAAATACTAGGGAACTGTGTATATAGAAGATGTGACTATGAATTTAAGAAAGCACTGATCCAAAGCAGATCATTTAACAGCTTGGGACTCTAATAGTCTTTGACAAGTTTCCCAAACAAGTTTTGGCAATTGTGTCTGCTTCTTCTTCTAAGGCTTTATTTTCAAAACACCATAGCAAATTTCTGATTTTTAATTAAGTAGGACACAGCCTTTCAGAGATACATGTCAAAAACATTTCACCTCCAGAGTGGAGTCCAGCCAGATAACACTAAACTTGCTGCCAGCCTCATCCCAAAGTGGCCCTCCTCCTTCAAACATTTATCCACATGGGTAGTTTTCTACACAGTGAATGACTACATTGAGTTCAATGGGAGCACACATGCACCCAAAGTTATTTGTATGTGTTTTCATGTGTATGTTTGCTTGATTGAAATGAAAAAATTATGGAGACTGCTGGGCTATAAAGGAGTTTCATTCATCAATAAACCCCTCTGCAAATCATTTAATCATTAACTCTTCACTTTTGCCTGGAGATGGACATGTATGGAGTACATGCACGCAGGCTTTGGGGCCAAGACAACAAATTTAACTTGAATTAAGTCACCATCTTTGAGGCAATAAGGGTAGGTAATGTCTGTTCTTTAAAACTCATAAATACAGATGTCACACAGCCCTGAATGTCCTTTTTATTCATTTAATTATACTAGTATTTCATAAAGAAAACAAGAAAGGACTTGAAGGCAATTAGCCGTGTACCTTTATCTGTACCTTTGAGGAGACCTTTTAATTGTGTAGCTGTAAATGCAAGGGAGCACCAGTACAGTCTCCATAAGGGGATGCAGCCACTCTGAGACAAAGCAATGAGCACAAGGCTATGGAGAATACAGCTCCCTGTACTTGCTATGAAATCCTACCAGCTACCATTTTCACTGTGGTTTGTGCACTTCATCTAGGGCTTACTCTACAGTCAGAGGGAATTCCATCATCAAACAGTTCTCATTGCAGTATAAAGAACTAGGTCATTGCAAGCTGTCTAGTGGGTATTGCAGGCAATTGACTGTCTCTTATTTTACATACATACATAAATCTCTTACTGGACATTTTTAAATTGTACCTTGTTCTTATCTCTTGCTTTCTTCTTGCTTTCTTAGTAAGCCTGACTGCATCAGCTTCTCTGCCTCATATTGGCACATCTTTTCTGGTGTCATTTTTAACTGTCTCTGGTTTTTTTCATTATCCTTACATCCCTCTGATATTGTTTTCTTCCTTCTCAATAATGTGTTCTGACCTTCTTCCCCCAGCATTGCTACACTCATTTCTGTGTATCCTACTGGTACTCTGCATGTTGGGTTTATTTGCTCTCTGATGTATTTCTCCCTCCACTTTCTCTCTTCCCTCTATCTTTTCATCCCCAATCTCACATAATAGATAACAGAGGGATGATAAGAGTGTCCTGGATGTAGGCAAGATCCTGTGTTTGAGTGTCCCTGATAAGGAGCCCTCAGCAATATGGAGAAACCTGCTTTTTTTTGCAGCTTGTTTTAGGAGAAGTGATGGAAATCTAATTTGTCAGGAAGAAAATCATCAAGGTCTTGTGCTGGTTTGTAACATGTAACTTTTGTAGAAGTTCTCTCTGCGGTCCTCCAAACAGAAATTCATCATCTCTGGCCTGAAGTTCCTGGGTAATTAATCTTCTCAGTGGATAGTGCAGGCTGAGTTTTTGGTCTGTAGGCCTGGAGAGGTATGAGCTAACCCGCAGCACTGCTGAACCTTTTCTCTATCCCCTACTTCTTCATTTTCCCATGACCTTAGGAAAAAAAAAAAATCCACACTTCATAGGTCTTTTTTTTTTTCTAAATCACACTTTATGGAACACAGTTTTAATACTGTACAGTGCGTGTTTAATGATGTCCATATGGGTTTGTGGGTACAGGAATTAAATACGTAACGATTCGCGATGACATAACACGGAAATGCAACTCCTGCAGTGCTGGTGTGTAGGCTATAAAGGGTTATTAATAAAAATGAAGGTTTTAAATAGAAAACAAGCTTAGCAGCACCATTTTGGCTTCAGGCCCATCTTTGAGTGATGGAAAAAAAAGAGGCTGGAATATATGGTCTTTCCTCAATACATAAAAATAAATACATTTTACCTCCATCCCCTGCTAAATGTTTCAGAGAGAAGGCTGCAGGCCTGATGCATGGCATCTCTTTTCAATCAGAGCCTGAGCTCAGGGAGGTCTGGAGGGCATATTTCAGCAGGGTGCAGAACACATCAAACAAATACTAAGGGGGAGATTGATGCTTTAGATTATTAAAATGGGGTAAGACCACAATGTTTTGATTGGCAAAGCCTTTCAACAGTTGGACATTAGTGTTTCAGAAGAGCAAACCACTCTGTTTGTGGGTGAGCCAGGAAAATAACAACTCACACAGTCTGGGGGGAATGACCTCAAGGAAATCCCATCCTGTCTTGTAACCAGAGTTGCTGCATCAGTAAGCTAGGGAAATTGCATAATGTGCCTATTAATATTATATACAAACAAAAGCAAATTTAATTTCTATGTTCAGCCTTGTCCTATCTGCAGTAGCCTCAAAACTTTTGTTTTAAGTCTTCAGAATATGTAACACAGCAGTGGATGATGTGCTGAGCATCTGCCTCTAAAGATGCTGTGTCTGAGACATCTGTCACTGATTTCCCACCAGTTGTTAGCGACAGTAACTGTATGAGCAGAACCAGCACAAACTGAATATGGTCCTTCTCTTGCTTAGTTCTTTATGCAATTTTTTTGCTGGAGTTTGAGATACTCCCAATGCAAAACACATAGATCCAAATGCGCACAAACTAAGTCTGGAGCCTATGGCTTGGGATTTTACATGTTGCAAACATGTTTAAATTACCTCTAGGTTGTAGTCTGGACCAAGGTTAATGCGTCACAGCAGCTGCATGAGGGTCAGGATGTGCCAGAATCAGAAGTGACCCTGCCCTGGTGCTCATGTTATGAAATCCCAGCTGCATCCCTCTGCTCCTTCTGTAGTCCCTGCTCTATCTGCTCACATTCTTCAGCTCCAGCATTCACCTCAGTCCATCCTCACACCTCTGGATCCCAGCAGATGGCCATGGAGGATGCAGTGGGAATGCAGGAGGAATCAGACTTTCCTGTATTAGCTGGGGCAAATTCCCACTGTCTGCTACTTCCTTGCTGCCTCTAACTGCTATTTGATGTGAGACAGATGTTGTAAGCTCAGTGGCTTCTGTCCAACCACCAGATACCTGAGCAGGGAAGAACTCAGCCCATTATATGGGTTTGCAGTTCATGCTGAATACATAGCATCACATTTTTCCCACCTGCCCATAGTCAGGACAGTGAACAGAAATGTAGGAATGTGGGACAAAATACTGTCCTTGCACAACCAGTCCTGCGCTTTGTTCACCCTTCAACTCTGGCTTAAAACCAAGATCATCCTCTAAAAATTGGTCAGAAAAACTGCTCCCTGCTTGTGATCTGTCGGAGAGACGGCTGGGCTCTGTCCCACAGGGTGTTCCTCAACCCCTTCTCCCATATGCTGGGTCATCTCAGGCACACCTAAAGCTTTTGGAAAATGATATTATGTGTCTTTTCCCAAGTTTCTTTGTGCTGACAGAGGTCAGTTGTTTGTCTTCTGGAACTGGTCTTTTCAAAAATAGGTGTTATGTCCCTTTAAATAGCTAAAACCACATGGAAATGGGATTATTTTTGTCCCTAGCTGCCTATAATTTATCTTCTTTCTTTTTTTAATGAAGCCAAAATCTTCCCAGGGGTTGTTCCTAAGAATAATACTGAGAAGAAAGCATCATGTGAATCATACAGTAATAGCAATGGCAATAGTTCTGCATTGCCTTTCTTGAGAGCTACCTCACCGTAGACCACAAGGTACAGCTCAAGCATGAACCTGCTCTTTTAGCTTCATTGTGAAATATAGGTTTTATTTTAGAACTGGGGAAGCAAAAGTATGCAAGTGGTTTTGAAAGGTCACCAAGGCTGGAATAGGAGCCTGAATTTTACCTTCATGTTGTGAGTCTCAGGATACTTCCCATTACTTGTCTTTGCAAACACTGCTACCACAGAACAGTTTTGCTTGCTGATATGCAGCTCCCTGGATCTGCAGAATTGGGTCTACTTCCATATCAGTTTTTGGAAAACAGTGGCAACAGTGAAGCAAAGGAAACATGGAAGTAGTTTGCCCTAGGTTACAGTGTGACTAGGATTAAGGATGCCTTTAAATTCCCTGCATCAACCCAGCCCTCCAGTCCTCCAAATGAACATACACTCATCCCTTGCTCATAAGCATGTGAAGGGGATGCTCAGCTCAAGATCAACCTCACCCTGTTGTCTTTCTAGTTCATCCTGTGATGAATTACCTTATCTAAAGTCATTCCTCTGAGATGAACAGCAGATACCTGTGCAGAAGAGAGACTGAGACCAGCCCATGCTTCTTTACACAGCAGGACAGCACAGAGAGCAGGGTGGGCTGTAGCTGTGATGTGAATGAAGCATCTGCTTTCATGCACAGACTCTGCCCTGAGGCAGTTCTGCATAAGATCAAGTGTGATCATGGAGGAAGGGAGAAGGCCTTATGGTTTCCTTGGCTTCTCATTTCTTCCTGATTCAAATTTCAGCAAGTACTGGGAGCACAGTCTGCTGTAGAACTAATTGCTCAGGAGGCTAGACTGTTTCAGCTCCAGCACATCAGTCCACTAGGGATTGCAGTCTTGGCTTTCTGTAAAACTTGGCAAGGTTATTTCATCTGCAAGTCCTTGTCCACAATCATCCCTGGTTGTCTCTTGATGTCCTCTGCTCTCTGCTTTGGCTGAGAGCACTGTTTGTCCTGTGTTCCTTAGTGCAGCATTTGCTGATGATAACTGGTGTTGGAGATGCCCCTGTCCCCATAGGGCTGTTTGCTTATGGAGATTTGGCTGGGGCTGTTCAAACAGTCAGGCAGCAGTGTATTTTGGAGCTTGAGCAGAGCTTTCCTGGTCCTAGTTACCTTCCCGAGCAGGTGGAAGAATGATTTGTCAAAAGTGCGTTGCCCTTCTTGTTGGCTTTGTTCTCTCCCTGCCTGCACTGTCGTGTGTTGCCCATCCTTAATTCTTGTACTTGTTGATTTGTGAATTAACATGAGCACACCTGCCTCAGATAGACTTTTAACTGCCTGACTTTCCCCTAAGGAGCTACTAAGATTTTCCATTGGTGTGTGCTCCATTACCCACACCATCCTGGCCCTTTCTTCAGCACATCTTTTCCTGTCATGAGACCCTTTACTACTCTGTGCTTTCTCACTGGATTTTGTGGTCACCAAATGTGTGGTCTTCCCAGAAATTCATACCATGCAGCAATCTCAGTGCAGGCCCCCTGCTCTGTTGTCCTCTGTGGCCACTGGTGCTGAAGATAGATCTTGTCCTACACAAATCTGTCCCTGAGCATGCCTGTGCCAGTGGGTGAGAGAATGGGCCCTTGCATGTATCTTTTGTTCTCAGTGCACAACCCACCTCCCAGAGCAGCAGATAAACACAAACAGCCTTTTTGTGCAGTTTAGTAAGCAAACAGAACAGTGCTTCTGAGCCAGTTCTTTAAGAGGAAGGGCATCTTCACGTCCTGAGCCTCATGTAAGTAAATCTGTTGTCACTCTTTAGTCTTTTTTCTGTACAAAACCTTTTGTAGCAGCTTGTCTTAAACTTGTGAAAACATTTTCTGGGAAATTATGTGTGGGAGGTGGGCATCTTCTTCCATGTATTGCCAGCTAATCTGTAATACCCGCCTTCATCATAACAAACTGCAGGTTTCTCAAAAGCAGTGTCTTATACTGCTCTTATATCTCTTTCCTTTTGCTTTAAGTCTGGAATTAGGGTTCTGCCTTGGATATTTTTTAAAGCACAAAATGCTAGGTCAGGATCCCTGTCTTCTGGTTTTTAGCAATGGATGCTCATGGCTGTTCTAAATCCTGCTTGTACAGTATCTTTGTGAACTGGCAGGGGCTATAGGTATGAAAAATACTGGGCTTAGCCATAAATATTATAAAATTTAGTGTAGGAAAAAAAGAAGTGTTATAAAATGCCCAAGAAACCAGGAAACTGGAACTCTTTCAACTGTTCTTCACCTTGGGAAACAGAACTTTTGCATCCCACTGGTGCCTTACTCTCCCACTATCCTGAAATGTTTTATGTAAATGAAAGCTCAAGGTTTTTGCAGATTCTTGTGACAAAATGTTTTGCACCCTCTGGGATCCATCATCATTTCACACCTCTTCACTTCTATTGAGCCATTACCCCTCTCCTCCAGACCAGAAGGTGGTACATGAGGTATCACATCATCTGTGTGGAGGAAAATTAGCACAGAAGTACCATGAAATTTGGCAAAGTACATCTCACTTCCTGCAGCAGGCATTATCTCCCCTTTAATGGAATTTAAGTGTCTAAATCTTTTCATCTTACCCTCTTTCTCAGTTCTACTGTGTGCTCTGCAGTGAAATTTTGTTGTGTTACATTTATTTCTTCTTGCCAAGATCTTTTTTATGGCCTTTATTTAAACTAAGTCCAATCAGATACAATGGAAGGCCATCATATTCCAGTCCTGAGGATGTGGTTTGGAATTACCTTTTTTTCCAAGGATAGCATCACATTTGTGTTTGTGTTGTGTGTATATCTTGGGCTTACACAAAAACTTCAGGATCTGATTCTGGTGGGTCATGTTGGCAGGTATCCAAACCCCATAAATCTGGTCACTGTGCTTTTCCAAATGTTTATTGTGCTGTTTAAGCTTTTATGGGCTCTTGTGTGTATTACACATGGTCTAAATAAATGTAACACAGTATTACTGTGCTTAACTGAGATGCTGAAGAGCCTCCAAGAGCTGGGGCAGCCCTTGCTGGCATTTGGAGATGAGTTTTTTGGTTGAGCTTTTCAGGGTTGGTGGCTTCAGCGCTGTTCTGTTGGTTTTTAATGCCACTTGATCTCAGGTCACAAGGGTGGAAATAAGAAGCAAAGAGTTGCAATGCTTGGATTCAGTCCAGGATTCGTGCAGCAAATTTCCCCTTTAATAAACAGTAATAAAAAGAACTGGATTTTGCACAGATTTGATCTATGTCCTCTGTGCCGCTGCTGTGGCGAAGTCTGCACTGATGCCAGTGGGACTCAGGAGAAGCCTTTAACGCATCAGTGGCTGCATAGTGGGACAGAACTCACCCACGTTGCTGTGAGGAAACACCTACAGACTCTTAAGTGTCAAGGCTGTATTGCTTCTTTGGACAGATGGCAAAGAGGATACTCCCTGCCCTTCTGAGCCTACAGCTTTTCTTTGATCCTGAAGATCAAACATGAGCCAGCAAGACAGAGCCATCCAGACTCCAGCTGGTGGGAGCAGAGGCAGGAGCAGACAAGTACAGAACTCGTGTGAGGGACATCCTCACTTGTGTGAGGATGCTACCTGGTCCAGGCCATCTCTCCTTGTACTGTAGCTCTGACAGCATTTGGGGAGCATGCATGCCCCTGGAAGGGTACCACAGTTGTGCTGCTTCTAACCTTTGCACTCTTCTGTCCCAGCTAGACTGAGCTAAAAGTCAAGACCTTTGGAACTTTAGGAAACATCCTGCAGCTCAGCTGTGGGCTTTTTTTCACTTGGTCAGTTGGACTTCTAGTCCAAGCTGTCCTTCTAGCACCATCACTTCAGTTCCACAAGTAACCACACTGGCTCCAGAAAAATATGGTCTTGCAATTGAGCTTGCTGCCAACACTGTCTTTCTTCAGCTCGGGCTTTCTGCCTCTGCGCTGCATGGCTATTCAGGTTGCATGTTTTGAGGCAGAAACACGCAGGTTTGTGTTTCTGCAGCGGATATACAGGCCCCAGTTTGCCCATTTGGGTTGGCAATTAAAGCTGATGTAACATGTACCATCAATAATTCCTCTCTGCTGGGAGAGATGCTGAAAAAATGGGGTCTTCAAGAGGCACAGGAGAGTAATAGAGGAGGCAGATGGAAGTGAAACTCGGAGAAATGGGGGGAGGACCAGAAGCACTGGGAATCAGAAGAGGTGCTTTGCTTCTGGAGAGCTGCTTTTGAAACTGCATTCTATTCTGATTGCTTTTTATTTTAGCTTGCTTTTTACTGAGACTAAATTTCAGGTATCCTCACTGTCTTGGTTCAAATGTCGCACCAGTGGAAAAAGAGCTAAAAATGAAAGAAGTGGAGAAAATGTGTATTTGCAGCCAGAGGTAGAGCACTCCTCACTGTAAAAATGGATGGTTTTTCCTCTTCCTTCCATGTTGTTTCAGGCCAAGGATTAAAATGTGGGTTACTGCTGCCTATGCTGAGATGAAATCTTCAGGTAACTAATGTGACTACATGGAGGGAATTCCTTTGCTACGTACCTGATGCTGGATGCCACATGCTGGGAGCAGGAATAACAGCACTGATAGCAACCTACCTGGGCATGAAAGTGTTAATGTTTGAGACCCTGATCCTCAGGAGCATGTGTGCACTGAACAGTATCACAGCATTTTGACACCTAAAAGAAACAGAGGAAGGAAAGAGGGCATCTGTTGGTCTTGACAGAACGTTTTGAACCATTTTTCTCTGAATAGAGGTTTTTTCCTATGACCTCTAAAACATGAATACATTTGGTGCAAGGTCATTTATGGAAGAAATCTCTTCTGCTGCACTCACCTCTTCGACCTTGAGGCTATTAACATCTCTGGGGTCAAACAGGACCCAGGAAGGATAAATGTAAACAACAGGTAGCACTAACACTTTGGTTGTGATGGGCTACAGCTTGCGTGATACTGACAGCTTCACTTCAATGTGGATGGTTGAATTTGGGAAACAGTAATAGGAAATAATATGAAAATAGTAATTCTGGCATGCGAATGCCTGGCAAGCCCAGCATGCACCTGAAATTCTACCTGTTCTGTGCTACAAGGACTTTCCTCAGGCCACAATGAGGGAGAGGATGTGAACTGTCTCCCCATGGGGTACCAGCAAAGTCCAGCACTTGGGGAATATCCTGCAGCAAAATCTTGCTTCAGGGGCGTCCACCTGGTGTTTGGCATTGCAAGCAGCCTGCTAGGGGTTGCATAACATTGGCAACTGTGTGCAGTAACACTGTTGATATCAACTGAGTTACCCTGGGAATACATCAGTCCTCAGGTTTTTTTGGAGGTATGAGGTGGGGCAGTCTATAAGTCAGCTTTACACTGCACTGCAGCATGCATCCTGCTTTCTGCCACTGCAATTCTGTTGGTGGTGGTCCTGCTTTGACCTGCTGGAAGGGGTTGAACCTACCCGTTTGGCCATTTGGGTTCCCCATTAGAGCCTGCTTACAGGAACAGAGGTGTTGCAAAGTGCTGATTTAGCAGCTCAGAAACCTTCTCCCTCCCCTCACTCAGGCTTTTCCCATTAAAAGCTGCAATGCTACTTCCACCTCTGTGTGCAGATGCTTGCCAAAACCTATGGTGACCCCCATAGGTTCCTGGATGGGAAAAATTAATGGTAACCATGAGCAGAGAGACTGAGGTGAACATTATCTAATTCTGAGGTGGGCTCAGGACATGGGATCACAGCAGCAGATTTTGCCACTGGAGCTGAGATTTGAAAATAGGTTTTAGGGAGACCCATTTATTGGATTGACTCTTCCAAGGTTTGGTAAGTCGGTGGTTTTGAAAATGGAAAGCAAATCCCAGAGTCCTGGTGTGTTGTGGCCACTCAGTCTACTACTACATGAAGGTGTTTAAAAGTGTATTACTAATGGGGAGTGCTACCCAGAGTTTCTTTGCTTCATGATGTATAACCTGGGACTTGTCTATATGTGAAATTAAGAGAACAGGCTAAATTCATCTAGTCTTCCTGAAAATAATGGGCTTTACTGGGAGCTCACTTGGCTATTTGGCTCCCTCAGAGCTTGGAGGTTCTGGCAGGGAAAGTATCAAATATGTGGGAAGCGCCAGTATTGTCATATGGTTTGTTGGCAGCTTCATTTTGCCTGTGATACCTCTCCGTTCCCATCATTAGTGCTGCTGAGCAGGCACCATACTTATGTTTCTAGTGTGTCTGAGAGCAGGGCAGTACGTGTAGAAGTGGCACAGAGAGGGCTTTTTTCAAGAATAGCCTACTGTCTTCCCTTTCCCTGCCCCTCCATCAAGCAGTCTCAGTGTGTGATGCTGAAAACTGAAGGTGGGAGGGACATTCTGCTGCTTCAGCCACTCAGTTCCAGTCAAGTTAAATGTGAAAACAGGAGTGAGGGCACAGGGTCTGAACACAAGTGTGCATCATGTTCCCTGAAGCCGTTTCTAGTTGCTCTTGGGCTGCTTAAAGCTGTTTATTCTTTTATTACAATTTGAAGAAGTTCATCCTCCCCATTGGGGTTTTTCCCTTGGCTGCCCAGATGAGAAGGAATGGAAATGTTATTTAGCCACTCTGCAGTGTGGAGCGTCAGGGGATCCAGAGGATCCACTTTGCAGGGAGATGTACTTGGAGAGGAGCTCAAAGTGGAGAGAGACTGCTTTTTTGCTGGCAGAGTCCTTCTGTGTCAAGCACGGGCTGTGCCGGGGCTCCCACCTCTTCCCCTCTCCGGCTGAATGTTGAATCAGCTGTTTGTGTGGCCCCATGAGATGCAGGGGACAAACTGTCTGGCAGAAGGGTGAGGAGAGAGAACAAATAAAGGATTTACAGTGGGGATGGTTTGTTTGTTCACAAACAGCCTGCTGCAGCCTCATCCTCACAAGGCAAACCAAACCACAGTTGCTCATAGGCTTTCCTCCCTGTAAGCATTTTGCTTGCAGGTTCTGGCTGAGGAAGACGGTGGCGGGGGGTGTCCTGCTGCAGGGGCAGCTTCTCCGTGCCTCATTCCTCTGCACGTCCCAGGGCTGTGACCTCCCCTACCTGCAGGGAGAGGGGAAGGGAGGTGGGCAATGGGGTGACAAGACCAAACTTCCTGCAGCGTGGCCAAGCTGCTTCTTATCGTAAGAGAACACCCCTGATGGGGGTAGGCAGAGAGGATCCCCTCTCGCTGGCCCTGCCAGCTTTGCCTGCAGGTACCTGCACATCCCAGAGAGACAAGGGCTCATGACATGGCAGCACTGAGAGAAAGGCCATCCAAGCCACATGAGAGGGAGAGGCAAGTTAGCACCAGGCTGCCAGGGAGCGTTTCTGCCTGTGGAGCTGCTCCCGCTGCTGCAGGTTTTGTGTTGGGAAAGCTGAGCCATGCCTGCTGGGGAGCTCATCGGGCTGTCTCTGCTATGGTGAGCAGCTTCACCTCCTGCCTGGGTTCCTGCCAGGATTCAGCTCATGGCAGCTTCTTGGGCAGGACCTCACTTCCCTGCAAAAACCAGAGGACAATGTGTAGGGTTGACTCTATCCAGATTTATTCCTCTTTCAGTCCTGCAGTGTGAGGTGGAAAGAGATGAGAGAGTAAGTCTCTGTGTTACCCCTACCTAGGGGGCAAGTTACACAGGACCTGTGAAGCAAACTGTGCCGGGCTAGAAGTTCTCACTGAAGGCAGAGCAGTCCCTGTGTTACTAGTCTAAGGATGGACCCCCAAGAGCCTCCTTAGGTCTAAAATTGGAGCACTGTGCCACAGATGGAGAGTACAGCAGCAACCTGAGAGTTAGAGTGGCAGCACCTGGGACACCAGACAAGGTGGTGGTGGTGGTGGTTTTGTCAGTGCTCCCTAAGCCTGAGGAGCAGTGGATTGTCCACAGGTCTTCTCCTCTAAACCTTGCTCCTGAAGATGTCCAACATTTACCCAATTTACCACTTTAAGGCAAATGCTGTGATATCTAACATGGCTCAGCAGCTTCCTTTGAGTACCCCCTTGATGAACACCTTGTCTTTTCTATTGCTTTTTTTTCACTTATTCCAGTATTTTCTTTTGTCAGTGGAGCCACAATTCATTTGGACTCCCAGCAGTCAGTGTAGGGCCACCCACAGGCACTGCTTATTGGCCTGAAGTGTGGGTGGGCTGAGGTGTCCTCCAGGATCAGTGTCAAAAGAAGGCTGATCAGTGTCAAGAGTGCTGCTGCAGGAAGGACTCATGAGAAGAGCAGCATGAAGCTGAGGAGGGTAAATGCTGTGCTTTTGGAGGCCAGGTGTGTGGGGATTAATTGGACCCTTTATGCTGGCAGGAGAGCTCAGCAGTGGGGGGGAACAGCTTTCTTTCCCAGCCCTGTGCAAGCTCTTCCAGTGTGTCCTGTCCTTCGTTCTGAGAAACCAAATTGAGACTGCAGTGAAACTGAGTTGATGTCTAGTGGCCCCCAACCCATCACTGGCATCTGTTTTATGAAGAGATTCCCCTGAGAGAGGCTACTTCACTCTGACATCTTGTTCTTCACTAGCAATGGCTGGCACAGCAAAAGGAGCTCTCAGTGGAACAGATAGGGCTTCACCTGCCCAGTGTCCTTCCCTTTCCTGAAAGCCAGGAGAGGGACTTCTCAGCACACTTCACCATGCTGGAGGTCAGCCAGGGACTGTTAACAGGCAGATCCACCCCACTGACAATATGCTCCATGTTCAGCATAGCTCCAAAAGGCAGATACTCCTGACTGGTTTTCACACAAAACTTGTTCAGAAGTCCACTGTATGTCAATAGATGCTTGATGCAGGGAATTATATTTTGTGCTTGTGTGCATGGGTTTATATGCATAGATATGTACAGTCATTCTACTACAGCTGTATCTCACCATTTCCATGAATAACTTTCTATGTAAAATTGATGGCAATGCTTGCACTTCACAGGCAACCTGCAGTTCAGCCTGGCTAAAAACTTCACCAACAAGACAAGCAAACTTAATATTTTTAGGATTTGCACTTGGTTTTTTTTGCAGAACTCCCCTATCCTCTCACAAAGCCATATTTGTTATACAGCTTGTTGCAGCCTGTATAAATAGCTTCACTGGATGACAAGGGGTTGGGCATGGGAAGGTCCTGTATTACAGACTCTGCAGGCAGCTACTGCCACGTCGTGGGGAGATGATGCTTTACATGCACACACAGCGTGTGCAGCAAAAGGCACAAGCCAAGTAGGAAAAAAATGCCTTTGGTTTGTGTGGAAGTTGGACAAGGTAATGTGTGCATTCTGCTCTCTCCAGGGATGTGCCCTCCCTTGCCTGCTTGCCACGCTCTTATAGCAAAGCTTTCACTTGGCTCTCACATCTCATGAAAGCAGGAGTTCCTCTAGACAACAGTGGGAAAGCTGTCACACATTGCTATTAACAGATATGAAATATCTTTTCCACCTTGCTTCTTATTAGGTGTTACAACCCTGTCTTTTTCCTTTGGTCTTAAGATAGTAATTTTATTTATTTTTTTTTAATAACATTGCATCTAAGGCTTGATAAAGGAGTAGGAAAGAAGTAGCCTTGCAGTCTTGGATATTAATACTAACAACTCCAGCACCACACCTGGATCAGACTTTTGTAAGCATATGGAAGAGATTGAAGATTATTTAATTGTCTCTTTAATACTTGGTACAGGACTGAACCATCTCTCCAGGCCCAGGAGGCTGTGCTGATCACTGGGCTCTCCTTGCTCTCACTTCACTATGCTAAAGAGCCAATTTGGATAGGGAAAACTTTCTCATCCCCAGCTTCAGCTGTGCTAGGGCACTTGGCAGGGTTTCAGTGTGGAAGGTGTCACTGGCTGGCTCACATTTTTTGGCTGTGAAAGTCCAAGTGACAGTTCTTCTTATGGATAGAACCTGTTAGGGGAGTTGTCAGCACCTTCTCTGGATGTTTGCTGTCATTCAAGTAGTATTGCCAGTGAGTTGCATGTGCAGCCTGACAAACTGTATATTAATGCAGGTTTTGGCTTGCTTACTTGACCCAGGAAGAATTCTATCCCAGCTGACATCTGCTGAGGCTCCCTTGGGACATCACACTGATGTCCTTATCAGAGCCCACTGAAGGTCTTTCCCTCCACAGCTTCCCAGACAGTCTTCCCTAGGTGGTAAGGACTGTTCCAGCTTGTCCTGTATGCCTCCCATCCATTCATCCCTCCCTCCCAACCTGCCCAGCACAGTGGCTGCAGATCACCTCCTAGCCAAGCTGAGTTATTCCCCACCAGGCCCTGCTCCTGCCTTGCAGGGATGAACAGCTTCTCAAATTGGTCCTATCAGCCTGGAGTAGCAATCAGGTTGGAACCACAAAGCCTTTAAAAAGTGAAGGAACAAGGGCAACTTTCCAATCAGAGTCCTCCAAATGCTAGAGAAAAGAGTGACTGCTCCTGGGGGAAGGAGAGAGGGACCTGGGACCTCTTCAACATGATTTAGTCAAATGACTTCTTATGGTTTACAAGTGCAAGCAACTGTCTGACCCAGAGCTGGGCAATTTGCAAGCCACGGAGTTATGAACTGTTGGTAAAATAGAGGAAAATACATTTGCAATTAGAACTGAAAAACCTGAGCCCCAGCTCTTGAGGTTTTAGAGCCATGTGCATCTGCCATGTCCAGATTTGAGGTCTCTGCCCTTCTCCGGCCTCTCACCAGTCAACAGTTCCTGGAGCAGTTCCCAGTTGAGCCCCCTCAGGCAGTGGCTGTCCTGACAGTGTGCCTCCTCACAGGAGAGGAGCTGGGGCAGAAGGTCCTGGGCAGGGTGCATCTGTGCACTGAGCAGGTGGGCTGGTGACCTGGGAAGGGAGGAGAATCTGGGAACAGCCCCTACCTAGAAATGGAGGTGCTGACCCAGCCTGCTGTGCTATGGGCTACCCAGGCTCTTACTCGAGTCAGCTACCTGTGGTCTCCTGGGCCTGGAAAGAGAAATACTTCAGAGAAGAGGCACCAATCTCAGTCTGGTTACTTGAATCAATTTAATTTGTACTAACTGGTTTGTTCTTAGAAGTTGCCGAGCATTCCTGGCTGTGGCAGAGGCTCCCTTCATTGCAGGGCGAGCTTCAAACAGGACATGCCTGGGCTAATTGTTCTGGATTTTGCCAACTGGAGTTTTTGTCTACTTCTGGAAAACTGTCTGGTTTTCTACCAGTGGTATTTGCAGATTGCTGGCAAAATTCCCTTCCCTTGCAATACTGCTTGGCTGCTTAAGGTGCTGTTCCCTGGAGATGTGCTTTTTTCCCTTTCAAGGCTTTTGATGTCCTTTCTCATGTTAGAAAATTGAAAAAAGTGGTGTGTGAAGCTGGCTGGGGCGGCAAGTGTTGCTGGGGGCAGCAGTTTGATCCTCAGTGGGAGTTCTGCAATAAACTTGATCATGTATTTTTCATCATTTGCTCTGTGTGCATGTGCGTGTGTCTGTGCCTTGCAGGGGGTACAGGCACTTGGTTCTGAAGCTGCACTCAGCACAGGCCTAAAATCCACTCACAGTTCACTGCTGATCCAAATCCTTCTCATCCCCAGGGTAACTTTGCCTGAGGTACCCTACATGAAATTTGACCCTGACATCTAATAGCCATGGAGCTGCTCCTGCCTTTAATCTCTCTGGCAGGGGCCTAGTCAGGGCTTCTTGAAGAATTTTTGTTGTTGGGTTTTTTTTTTTCCACATGAGCATTAGTTTTCTTTATCTGGAGTTTGTAATCCTAGCTGACCCATTTTCTTGGAAGTCTATGAGGAAGGTTGAGTTGGAAGGGAACTGGGTTTGTGATCGAAGTATGAGTTTCACTGTTAATTGTATTAGCATTAGTAATTGTATGCACATTTCCTAAACTGTCATGATCGTCACATCCTTTTAAAACTTGGGGCCATGACATCAAAAAGAGTTCTGTCTGCTTAGAGAACAGCAGAGAAGCAAGAAATTAAATTGCTTGATACCTTTAAAACTATCTTGTGAGCCATTTTGCCCTCATTGTATCAGAAGTGACATAGTATAAATAAGTCTGGAATTAGGCTTTTAAAGCTCATTAGCCTTCAAGATTTAATTATCAGGAAGGAGGCTCTTTAATGAAGGATTCTGCTATCCTGGACTTGCCAAGAACTGGGCAAGAGTTCTAGCAAGACTTATGGGATGAGTGGGAGGAAAGGGTTAAGAAGTCAGATTCTTTCTCTGCTGCAGATTTGCTTTATATGAGAAGCTTTGTCTCCCTGGGCATGGCTTAACCTGTATTCTAACTCTCAGGCCAACTCCTGGTGAAAGATATCTGTGGCTGACAGGTAACACAGTGATTCTGTGCTTTCTGATTCAGACTTTGCAAAGTCCTACTGGTGGCAGGATAACATCATGTCTGTGCCTTGGGAGTAGTCATCCTAAAGGCATGAAATATATGGACACATGCTGGATTCTCCATCTCTCATCCTGTCAGCTGGATGTGTTTATATACATTTCACTAACAGTCCTTTTGGATGACAGATTTTGCAGTAATGATGTTCTGCATGTCCAGGGATATTGACAAAATAGGTTGTCAGGGCAAGGGAAATGAAAGTGTTGCCTGAAATTAAGTTAAAAACCCTCTCGTTCCCAGAGTGCTTATTACCCACTGAACCCAACTTGCTGTGTGCATGCTTTGTGCCTCTCACAGAGTCAGTGATGGAGACTTCTCAGTCCCAACCAGAAAGTATTTCTTCACAACCCTGTGCCATGCCGTGTAGACCTCACCTTTCACATATGTGCTGCCCCTTTTATTCCTTACCCGTGTAAACCCCTGCAGAAGGGGCCTCACTTTACAGATAGTGCACGCACAGATGTTGCCATGATGCAAGCAGGAATTAATGGTGCTTGGCCTCCCTCAGAGCAAGACGCATCGCTCCCCAGAGCTCCCGGAGGATGCTGGGCAGAGCGGATGCTGCCAGCAGAGGGAGCGCGGACCATTGCACGCTGCCTGCTGCTCTTCGGAACTGCAGCACCCTCCAAGCCGGCCTCTATTCCCTTTTCTCGGCAGACTGCTAAGTGGGAACAGAGCAAGGCGATAACGGATTGTTTATTATGGAAACATGCCACTTTTAGTAGATTTACAGGCAGATTTGTGGAGCTCCTGATCACTCTGTATTTTTGTATTTAATCTGTTACTCATCCTGATGCATCATCAGTATACATCCGACCAGGGCTGTAAAAGACACTAGCAGGGACATGATGGGGCCAAAGCATGGGATACAGAAAGCAGCTGTCAGGCAGCATTTCTTCCAGGGTTTTGAGGAGTACCAGCAGGCTGTGTCAGCCTGGCAGTGACTGTTTCTCTGTGACTGACTTTATAGTCAGACTGTTTTGTAGTTCCTTCAAGGCCCCATGGTTTAGCAGCTACACAGATTTGCATTTGTAGCAAAGTGAAATAACACGAATTCCTCCCATCCTTTGCTGTCTCACCCAGAGAAATTAGCAGCCTCTTTTGGGAGCTACAAGTAAAAATCCCAGATCCAGACAGTTCCGGACTTTCAGCAAAGTTTGAAACCAGTTCAGGAGCTGAATTTCAAGTCTTACTTTTCCAGTGCCACAACCACCAGAGCTGAATACCTGACAACTATGGAGGTGGGATAACTCATAGACCACATACACTTTGAGTTTTTCATTGTCTATCTCTTCTAATGCATCAGCTCTCCCAAAATAATATGTCTAGCATGATTCATACCACAATCACCACTGAAACCTGGATAGGTTAGAAATCCATATGTGGATCTGCATCTGGGTGAGTTTGGCAGACAAAAAGCGGTCCCTGAAAGGCAATTTCTTCCTATCAAGCCATCTGCCAATTTTAACAGTTTTGATTTATGCTTTTCAAGGTTACTGAGCTCTGTGCTGAAAGAGTTGAAGGCCATCTCCACTGCTGCTTTTATTGAATGAGCCACCTCAGGAGCAAGCCTGGCTTCCAGATCATGGAGTAGCTGGAGGCTTGTATCATTTACATCTGAGGTTTCTCTGCCTGTCTCATTGGTCTCTTGCACTTCCTTAGCTCAAACAAGTGCTGCTAATTACAGAAAAGTATGTGACATATACATCAGTCGTGGCCATGTTTTATGCATTGTTTTAAATTTGGGAGGGGGAGTAGGGGGCTACTACTGTTGTTACCTGTTCCTTTACTTGCTGCTGCAGCCTAGGGTGGGGAAGAAATATGCCACGTGGGTACATAACCCTCCTGGTTTCTCTAGTGAAACTTTGCTTTTGGGATATGGTTTTTTTTTTTGTTGGTTTTTTTTTTTACTTGCTCTGAAAGAGGAAATTAATTAGACTAGTTATAAGCGTACAAGAGCTGTTTTGCGTGGGGAAAACCAGAGCAGATGAGTAGTTCTTGGAATTGCTTGGACAGTAGACGAGAGCATGGAGTAAGAGACTGACAAGAGGGTAGTTAGTTTATTTAGAAAGACTGTCTGAGTGTAGCAATCTGGAAAGTAGATCATCTTTCTGAAAAGCACAAAGAAGAAAAATAATGGCTCCAGATTAATCCCTTGTGTAATTCTTTTGAAGTTGGTGGCTTACACCAGGATGATTTAACCCCATTAATTTTAATGGGTCACTGCAGTATCCCAAGAGTTTCTTTTTGCTGTGCTCCATTCTGAGGAAGAGATATAGTAGAGCCTCAGCACTGGGGCTTGAACTCAAGTTTCATGTCCTCTTAGAGCTGGCCTGGGCCTGTCCACATTGTGGCTGACTCCAGTTGGAGAGGGAAAAGAATGCAGAAGATGATGATGTGTCTGAGCCCCCATCTCGTGACAGCTGGATGCTGCCAGGACTTCATAATGAGCCATAACCTGCTCGAAAAGTGATACCTGGTCTGAAAACCAAGGATAGACAGGTGAAGAGTGCTCTCCAGAGTTAACACCAACCCTCACCCTGCTGTGAGTCTGCTGATCCAAAGCAATTAACACATGGAGAGACAAGGAGGTGTGGAGCAGAGTGTCAAAGAAAGGAACCTAAAATAATGCATAAATCAGCTCCAGATGAGCCCTGATGGGAATCAGTGGGCAAAGAGTAGAGGTTAATGCCCCTGACACATGACAGCGACTCAGGAGCTATGGCTGAGGACAAGGATAAAGCATGTTAACCACCCATTGATCAAAGAAAGGTGGTCATAGCAGGAGCTGGCCATGCATAGTTAAAAAGCCCATGTATCACAGCAGGGAAAATTTAATCTACTGCCAAGAGAGGGGATGTGTGTTTGTCACCAGTTGTCAAACAGCTGAAAATGTGGTGTAGTGCTCAGGCAGAAATAGAGATAATGCCCCAACCTCATAAGGCAGAAGATGTCATGTGCCATGCTCAGCCTCTGTTCCTCAGGGGCCTCAAAGCCTGCCTTGTACCTCAGCTCTCTGTTTTCTGTTTGACTGTCCCTGTGTTCCTCTCTCTGTGGGACATTTGTAGGAAAATAGGATTACTGTCCTATTTTGAGGGTTGAGTCAGCTTTCACCTGACTCCCTTGTCCTTCATTTTCAGTCATTTTCAAGTCTTCCTGTATTGACAGGGCAACAGAAAATGAGTCATGAAGAGCAGATGGACCACAATGAAATAAAACTCTGGATCCTCAAGCAACTTTTCTTATTAATAGGGAGGAGTGGGAAGCCCTGTTTGGTGAAGGCTGGGTGTGAAGTTGCTCCTAAGGAGCTTTCTATTGTGAAGTCATTAAATGATCTTTAGCATCTTGCAGAAGTGAGAGAAGATGAGCATCATTGTGTTACTGGATGTTTTATCTCTTGACACACACAATTGGGCTGTGAGCCCAGGGACAGAGGGAGTGCATGTGAGTACCAGTAGGAAAGGACATACCATGTGTTGCAATAAAAGTAGCTCAGTAAACTCAGTGGCTTAACTTCTTCTGAAGATGTACTTCATTGGTCTATAGTTTTCTCCTAATGAAGTATTGTGTGGCAAACTCTATTAATCATTTCACAGCTAAAGCAGATGAGAAAATCCATCTGAATTGGCAAACTCATCTATAAAATGCTTTATGAAATAAAATTGTATCTGGTTTTGAATTCTATCTACTGCCAAAGCAGAAGGGAGGGAAACACAACTCTGAATACAGTGGTTTGTTCTTGCAAGTATGTGGGCCTTCAAAAGATTATGTCTGCTACCACCAAACACATAATAGTGTAATATTTACATGTCAATGTACCTTGTACGTCTCTCTCCCTTATGGATGAAGAAGTGCAGAGATGTGTAACTCACTTCACCAGAGCCCAAGTTATGGTCGAGATTTACCCTAAGGGCTGGAATGAGTGCTGCTGCTGCTTTGCAGCTCCAGGAGAGGAATTTTGAGTAAAAGAGGTGGAAGAGCCCCAGCAAAACCTCATTTCTGTGTCAGGTTATTTTAAGTAACCACAGAAAATCCCTTCACATCTCATGGGGATGCCTGCACGGTCCTCGTGCAGCTTCTTCAAGGATAGTACAGTCTGGTGGTGTGAAGGAGTCCAACTGCCACAAGATTCTCCAGGAAATCAAGTCATTTCCATAGCAAATGAAGAGACTGAGAAGTGCAGGTGCTGCTGAAATAACTGCCTGCATGTCCTGATCAGTGAGCAGCATCACCAGCCCCAGTCTGTGCTGCAATGTGTTATTACAGCTCACTACCACACCTCTAAGCTCCCAAGGCTGCATCCTCAGAGCATCCTATCTATGCACAATCTTGCATTATTTCCCTAGATTATGTGGCTAATAATTCTAAGTAATGGAGAACTCTGGAAAAAAAAAAAAAGTGAACTTCATTGAACAAAGGAAGTACTAAATATGCTAAGAAAAGTATTAGTTACTGCTAATGTGCTCTGCTCAATAATAAATGTGAACAGACCACAGCAGGTGCGAAGGGATGTGATACAGGATTGGAAACCTGAGGCATGTTGAGGGAAAGCCTGTGAGAAGAGAAGAAAAATGCAACATGATGATGAAATGCAAATATTTCTGCAACAGTGTTTAAGTGCAGGATCAGGGGCCATCCAGCTGTCTATTGGCCTCTTTTCAACCAAAAGAGAACAGAAGGCAGTGAATGATGTCACCCTGCACCTCCTAAATCGGCAAATCTCCTCCACAGTTGCTTAAATATCAGTTTTTCTAAGGTTATTCTTTGCCAGCTGTTTGGCAAAGCCTACTGTGGGTTGAAATTTTTCTTCCTCTCACTGCTTCCTCCTAAGGCAGGAAACAGCTCAGGTGGTTCAGATGGCTGTGGATGGGAGGTAGGACAGCCCGGACATATTTCAGGGGTTTGAAAGTGTGTCAGCAGAAAAACCCTCAGCATGAGGCCAGCTTTTGGGAGGATAGTGCTGACGTATGGCTTGCAGGGATCAAAGCCCAGGAGAAGCTCAAACAGGGCTGTCTTTGAAATGCTGGATCCTGCAGATACAATGTGATGGTTTTATCTGACCTGTGAACATCTCTGACAAGGCATCAGGTCATTAGTCTTGTGCTTGTTATTGTAACATTTGCTGGAATGAAACACTGGTATTTTTAAATCACAGCTATCAAAGTGTTTAATAAATTGTAAGCAGTTTCTTTTCCTTTGTTTGAGTATATCCCTGTGCCAAATTATTTGGTGCTCATATCTTCTAAACTGAGCATGACATTTCCAGTGAAAAGCTGTGACTGAGCATAAAATAATAATTAAAAGAAAAAAACCACCAAAAACAGAGCTGCAAACCCTCCATGTATTTGCTAAGAAAATTAATAGAAGGTGACCCCTATCTCTTAAAACAGTTCTGCTTCCAGTCTCTGATGATAACTGTGTGTTCGACTTCTGAAGTGCTAAAAAGTCTGCTTTTTCTAAAGTGGAATTTAAAAGACTGTAGCTGAAAATTACATATATATATATATATATATATATATATACACACTGTGCAGTTACTCCCACCCACAGCCTGATTTTCTTGCTTCTAAGAGCTGTGACACATTTATAAGAGGAGCAGTGTATTTTTAAACTCATGCTGTGGCATATGATGAAGGTTGGCCCAACTGAGTCTGAGTAACTGAGGGACCAAGAAATTAAGCCCCAGCCTCCACTCCACCTGTGTGGCTTCTGGGCAGGAGTTCTCTGCTCAGCTTTCCTTGTGCAATGTGGCAGCTTGTCCCTGCTTCTGAGGAGCTTCTGAGTGAAGATAGCATGGCTATGGCTGCATTAGATACTGGATTCTCTGAGGTCTTTCCAGTAGGGACTGTTCCCAGTCTGAAGTACAGTTTTCCTCCTGAGATGTCCCCTACTTTAAGCATTGAGCAAAACTGCACCTGGAGTCATATTTGCAGTTCTCTGGTCATTGTTCCTGTAATTTTTCAAGTCCTCTTGGGAGATGAACTTTGGACCGGCAGTGAGCTGCGGCCTCAGTGCATGAGCATGGTGGGGCCCATCTCTGCTCATATCCTCTTGCCATGTGCTCCAGGATGTTGGCTGCTTTCATGTCTTCCTTGCCTGCCCTTTGAAAACCTTCCAGGCAGGTGAAGGAGGGGCCAGGGACAAGGTATAATGTTTTTATTTTGGACTGTGTCTCTGCTGGTTAGAGTGGTTTTGGTATCTGTTGGGCTTGAGGAACAAGGGAACAGGGAACAGGGGCAGAGAGATAACCAAAAATCCTCCCTTCTCTGTCACCATCCCAGATTTGTTTTTATACACACAGGGCTCTAAGATTTTCTCAACATTGTTGAAAAAATATTTTTGGGGGGCTAAAACCTATGTCTTTACTGAGAGAAGAGTCTTGGTATCATCACAGCAAGCAAATGAAGCAATTTATTCCCTGTGATAGAACCTTGCATTCTTCAGCATATAGCAAAGACACATAAATTATAAGCATAGGGGATGTGCCCGATCTCTACTGTATGGGGAGTACACTCTTCCAGACCCTTGGTTTCTTTTGGACAGTGATTTAGAAGGAAAAGCTTTTATCTAATCATGAGATAGATCTCTGCATAGCTCCCCAGGCAGCACGGGTAATGGATGGGATGCACAGCAGAGCTTGAAGTTTTTTTATACTATGAGTAAAACAGAGAACTGAGTTTCTGGTGTTTCACACAGTGTTGCTAGGTAGGTCAGAGTTGAGCTTTGTGCAGGCTGTGATATGTTCATGTGGGTGATTTTGCATTACAGTGGGGGGTGTGTTACAGAGAAGAGAAGGAGGGAGGCAGCCATGGAGGGGAAGACAGGTCAAGGCCACAGGCAGTGAGGCGAGGACGGGTGGGGAGCTGGTGCTGGAGAGGCAGCCAATACAAAGCAGAAGGGCCCCATTCCAGGAATTATCTTTGGTCCCAGAGGATTATTGAGGGATAAATCATTAATAAGTAGGTTACAGGCAGCAGGATACTCCATTTTGTACGCTGATTCGTAATTCCTACTCTTGCATCTTGTGGCTGGTGTGCCCAAGCTCTAGTTTTGCATCTTGCAGTGTTTTACAGCACTGAGAGGTTATTCAAAATAGTCCTGAATTTAAACTCAGTACTGGGAGCTAAAAGAAGTGAAGATCACATCTGCAGTTTTTTTTATGGAATACGATTATGACATAGTGCAGTATCCAGTTTATCTGCTTGGCTGGACAAAGTGGTGTGGACTTCAGGATACACAAAATTCCTCAGGACCTCAGGGATGCTCTTGCCATCCTGTGGTAGATGCAGCTCTGTGGGGAGGAGCTCAGTGCCAGGCACAGCACTGCATGCCCTGATAGGAAAGGTATTTGTGCTGAGAGTGTGGTGGTGTCTTATTGTCCAGCTTCTGGCATTTCAGTTAACAAAGGGATAGAACAGTGCACAAAACCTGGTTGCAGGGCACAAGTTTGCAGAACCTTGTTAATATTCTGAGCTTGTGAATTTCTGAATGAGTGAGATCAACAGCCTAAACTGAGGGGGTGTAATGCCTGACAATGACATTTTCTCTTCGCCCACATCTGATATCTATATATCAGATAACGTGAACAGTTAGAGCAGTAATAAGCTGCCATTGGCCTTTTAGCTACAAAACCATCAAATCCTTCATGTTGCAGGCCAGAAATACCCCCAAATAAATTTGAAAGAACAAGTAATTTATCTTTTAGCAGAATTAAAAGGTAGTCTTCTATAACCAGCTGAATGGATGGAAATAATTAAGGTCATTCATTATGCCTCTTTTATGAACACAGAACATGAGAAAAGGTGTTAGAAATACCACACCCACCCACCCACCCTTTGGAGATGCATGAGGTGAATTAAAAGTTAATGTCTGGATTGAGAATTGGACAGGAGTTACATAAAAGGAAAAAGGAGAAATTTATTGTTTTCTGCATGAGCAGATCTGAACAACGTCCAAAATTGTGTCTGAACTGGACTGCAGAATTTTTGGTCTGTTCAGACATCACACTATTTCTTAGCAATAGATGTTATTCTCTGCTCAGCATACCTTTTACATTCTGCACGTTTTGAATGCTTATAAAATATCATATTTTCTTAAATTTTCCAGAGTATTTAATATTTAATGCTGGTGACTTAAAAAAATCAGTTGACATGATTTGGGATGGTTTGGGGCAAGTATATACCTATATATTTGAGCTGGGTTTTTTATTAGCCTTTTTGATTGTGGCTCAAGGAAGTTTTAGTATGGATCCATACACATCCAAGAGAAAATATCTTCTGTGTTTGCCAAGTCATTTTTAAGTTCAGTATAATAATCTGTAAGTATGTGATCAAATATCCACCAAGTAAAATTTACTAGAAATTTTGTTATATCTGTAACGCTCAGAGTGTAATTTGTCCATTTCCTAATCTGTCCATTTCCAGTCTCAGAAATCTTGTTCTAGACCAAGCTAAAATAACTTCAGTTTTCTTTGTTTGCTTCCCAGAATGAACTGAGGATTGAAACAATCTCTTACAGAATCTGCTTTTTTTTCTTTTTTTTTTTAGTTTGTATTTTCCTACCCACAGTGCAAAAATAGCATCACCACTTACTCATGTGGTACTCAATGTGTCCTTGCTCAGTGAGTCTCATACTTCCAAGGGTGGAGCACATAGGGAAGATTCGTGGTCTTTCTTTGCAAATGCCATTTAATTTAGACCTCTTGGGGAGGAGTGGAACCTGTTTTCAGTATTGGATATTTGAAAGGGGTTGTGGCCATTACCCTGGAAATTAACTCTAGTATTTGAAAGTTTTTATCTTTGGGAAGTTGTTTCTATTTTTCTGGCTTAATTGGTGTCTGTCAATGATAACTTAAAGTCATTTAATGAATTATAACAGTTATATTAGGCAAGACAAGATCAAGATTTCTTTTTTCTTTTATGCTTTAATATTACAATCAGAGAGAATGTTTTAAGACTGTCTGATGCTGGTACATAATCAGGGAAGACAAGTCTACTTTTAGTAGTTGCCAATCTAGCAAAATATACTAGATGCATTTACTAGATATGTTTTGGAGTTTTACAGTTTCTGAAAAAACTCAGTTCAAAGAACAGTGATTAGAAATGTTTGCTGGAGTTCATGAACTAGCAGTAGATCTTACATGCCATGATTTATGTCACTGAGTAGTAAATGAAAGAACCTGATGACTTGAAAGATCTTTCCATGTGCTGCTTTGTAGAAACAGGCAGAAAACAATTCCAAGGTGTATAAAATTGGTGTCTTATAGAGAACTACATTACTTTTTAGTATGCTGGAAAGAGATTAGATGTTGCAAGACAGTTAACTAAGGATGTGCTGCTGAGGCAGATTTGGGGAGCAGACATGTTTTCATCTTGCTGTTCTGACTGAAGGAAATGTAATATGGGAAGGAAAGACTGCATGCACCAGATGAAGAAGGCAGAGTTCTTACTGTGGGACTGATCTTGTCTTCCCACATGAATTGTAAGATTTTACCTCTTCTGGAAAAATTATTTACCATTCTTAGAGCCATATGTACAACAGATGCTTTGAAGAAGTCAGAAGAGAGATCTACCACTAAAAGGGAATGTAAAACTACCTAGAGCAATAGGGTATTTAGCAGTGCAAAGTAAGTGCAGATGCAATAGCCATCTGCTGTCTATGCATGCTGCTGTCTTAATCTTTCAGATCCTGCTGCCCTTGGACATGTAGCAGGAGCAGCAAGACAGAGGGGTCCAAGCAGTATGTTGCTAAAAAAGACAAATGAGTACCCAGAAGTGCTAGACACAATAAGAGCAGCACCAGGAAGGAATGCAAAATCATGCATTTAAGCATCTGGCAAGCATTCCTTTCTACTGGGAACTTGGAGCTCCAGCAGAGCCTGGGCCACGTCTGGAAAGCCTGTAGCTCATTTCTTTGCTAATTTGGAGCCTTAAAAATATCAAAAATGCCACTGGCAGCCTGCGAATTCCCTATGTGAGCCTCTGGTGTGTGGGCTGGTGCCAGTGCTCTCACCCTGCTCTGGGATGGGAATCCCAGGGAGCGATGCTGAGACCTGGCACCCACCGTGGGGTGGTTTTCAGGCTGGTATGGGGCAAAGGAGGCTGTGAGTGGGTAACCCCATGGCTTGGGAAGCCAAAAGAAGGACAGATGGAGGCTCTTCTCCCTTGCCTTCCTGGTGGGCTTCCTCCAGGGTCCTGTTGTGTGGGACTCCCCAAGGCTCATGTCACCAGCCCCTGCAGATTCATTATGGGGAGCTGTGCTGACAGGTAGCATGTGGCTTATGTCTGGGTCAAGGGGGACTGCTTGTGCTGAGGGCTTTCCAGCAGCAGGAGGCCATGCCAGACTACCGTTATTTAGGTCACTGCTTTCTCAGGTTCTCCTGCCCTAGGATGAGGAATGAGGACAAACAGGAGAAAAAAAAAAAAAAAGTTGAGTCATTTTTTGTGATTCTATTACTTGCTTGGCAAAGGGGAGGTAAAGAAGTGATCTAGTAGCAACCTACAGTTTCTTGAAGGAGAATTACAAAGACATTGTAGTTAAATTTTTGCTGGTAGTGGCAAACAATACAGACAGAAGCAATTGTCATAATGTGGTGTGGGAGATTCAAATCGAACAATAGAAGAAACTTCACAGAAAATACTTTGTTATTGCCCTAGTAGCTACCATCATTCTCTCTGACAAATGGAAACATGGGAGAGGAGTTTATGTGCTGTTTGAGATCCTTTACTTAAAGTATTTATTGGTTTTAACATCTTTGTTGGAGACATGGACAGTGGGATAGAGTATGTCCTCAGCAAGTTTGCTGACGATACCAAGCTGAGCAGTGTGGTGTGGTTGACACCTCAGAAGAAAGGGAGGCCATCCAGAGGCCATACACACTTCACAGTGCCCTCTGTCCTTCTCCTGGCATCTGTCCCCTGGTGTGAAGAGACCTGCTCTGACCTATGCCTAAGGCTGGTTGGATGCCACTGGCAGGTCAGGTCAGGCCATCAAAACTTGGGTTGCTATTGTACCCCTGAGTTACTCCATGAGCTTGCTTAGTCACCTTTTCTACATCCCTCTTCTCTAAACTTGTGACTCACCCTCATTGAATGCGCGCTTGATTTTATTAGATAGGCATCAACATGATTTGTATGCTCTCTGTTGAAGAATTGCATGTTTCTTTCCTTGAATATCTCCTGGAATCAGCTTAGGTAAACAGCCTAGCCAGGGGAAGCTCAGTGCTCATTACCAAAAAAAAATTATCCTATAGGTTGTTTCTTGTTTCTTGTTAAGTACTGGATGCAGCATATGGGAGAATTGGGAATGATGAACTATTTCCTCAAATTGCTGTTTCCGCTGCATTGAAGTCAGAGACGGTGAAGGGTCTGCAGCATTTATAAGTGATTTCCTGAACAGAGTCGCAAATTGAGATGAGAACCCTTTTCTTGTAACTCACGTATCACTTAGCTAACATAAATCAGGGTTAAAATGTTTTTAAAGGCTCACAAAACATTTCTGAAAGAGGCAGGATGAGGAAACCATTTTGCCATAGCAGAGTATGTCCCTGTGATGAGTCCTATTAAAGCTTGATCAAAGAGTCTTATTGGCTTTTCATCAGAGCCTGCTTACGTATAGGTGAAATTCAGCAGTGATTTCAACAGAATAGGCACAGACATATGCACAGGAGATAAATTTAAACAGGAATCTAGACCATGAAAGTATGTGATTAAGGACAATTTAATGTGCTGAGTAATGCAGCATGATTGGGATGTAATTTATCCTAATCCAGTCTGATCTTTTACAGGAGAATATATTATAAGGCCACAATTAGGTGAGACCAGGGCCCCATCTGGCCTCTTGTCTCCAGCTGTGGATTATAGCCAAGACAAGAAACAAAGCAAATACAGAGAAAGCTTCCCTTGTGTGTCTGTATCCTCTCTGTTTTTGGCATTCAGCAGTTATGGGACTTTTTGGGTCAAAGCAACCAGAACATGTAGTACAATAGCCACCATTTATCCTTGCTTTGTGAATTTATCTCATTGCTTTTAGTTTTGGTGATTACAACATCTAACACTAATGAGTACCATGACTGATCTGTGTTGCATGCAGAAGCTCTTCTCTTAGTTTGATTTAAACTACTGTGTTCCAACTGTTCTTCCTGGTGCAGTAATTCAGTGGCAAAAACCTTTTTGGACAAGCTATAACTGGACCTGGGACTGAGTCTTGGAAATATGTAGCTTGCAAGTTTTCTTCTTTGTCTTCCCTCTCTCCTTTTCCAAGGAGTCTCTGGGATGAGGGTTTTGGGAGTGACACTGTTGGTCTCCATGAATGCTTTGGCAGAGGTGGTGGCATTCTGCCTCCTGTGAGCAGGCACAACTTGATGAGCAGTGGGTGATGTCTCTTTTTCAGGGAGGCTATTTGTAGGGCTAGTGCCACCATGGGATGGAGAAGATAGTGGCTCTGCACTATGCATGTATCTGCAGGCAAAGTTAGTCCAAAATAGCAGAAGGAAGGTATCCCCGGAGGGAGACAGCAAGGGGACTTTCTTGTAACCCCCATTCAGGCTGTAGTTTAGAAACCCAGATAGACCATGTGTTTGCCAGAAAGTGGTTATACCCAAATCTCCTATGGAAACTAGAATTTGTGGGGCCCACCCTCAAATCAGGAAGGGCTCAAAAAAACCAAAAAAAACCCAAGATTCAAAGCTGCCTTCTTAATCTCTTAATCAGATTCCCATGATATATATGCAAGCTCATTAGCCCAACTAGTTTATAAGATACATTTGAATTTATGATTCTGATATTCAGTACTTAATTTGTAACTCTCATTTGATGAATCTTTTAAACATGTGTGTACAAATGTGTAATAAAATCCCAAATTGAAGAGCTCAACTGGAAAAGCTGCACATGAAAATGATTAATTTTTATTACCTTGTTTTTATCACTCAGCATTTATGTTATAAAGGCTGTAATAAAGTGACACATGCTTGGTCATAGTAAGACAGAGATAAATTTGGCCTCCTCACAAGGGACAAGCAAGGTCAGTTTACAGGAGGTGAAGAGCACCTCCACCCAGAGTTCTTGCTAAGGTAAATACATTTTTCTGTCCTGTGGAGAAGTTTGCCATCTGAAGGAATAAACAGGGTAAACCAAAACCAGATGAGGATGTTACTCTTAGGCAAGATGTTGGGTTTTTTACTTCTTTCCAGGAAAAAGCTTGCTATAAACATTCATGTTGTCTTTTTCGAGGCTGCTGAAGTCATTCAGTAGAGGATCACATGGCG
The DNA here is from genome assembly GCF_003957555.1 of Calypte anna. Lineage (NCBI taxonomy): Eukaryota > Metazoa > Chordata > Aves > Apodiformes > Trochilidae > Calypte > Calypte anna. Next base: position 23,169,122 of record NC_044252.1, on the reverse strand, counting down.
ATAGCTCATTGCCCCCACTCCCTGCAGCTTCCAGGTTGTGCCAAAATGTCTCTCCCTTGTGCTGGAGAGGCCAGTCTTTGCTGTCAGATTTCCCTGCCCTGTTTCTGACAGTCTGGTGAAATGCTGAATGTGCAGTTCTAAAGCCCTGTCTTCCTTCAGGAGGATAATGTAATCATAAAAAAAATATAATTGTCAAAAATTCATGAGGCTAGTTCTGCATTTCTACAGTCTGAGTCAAATACTGAAGTTGCACTCTGGAGCCAAGTGATCAACTTCACCACTGAGGAATCCTGGGACTTGAATATATGATGTTCCCCACTCATTTAGGGGAGGGGCAGGATGCCTCAAACCCACCTTATGCCCTCCTATACCCTTTCTACACAAAAAAGAGAAATGGTGACAGCTGTCCCCAGACACCGTGATTCTGCATGATGCTCAGCTGGTCCATGGGAATGCTGTTTAGCTTGGACCTGTCTGCATCCCCTACACTGTTGACCTGGAGGCAGAGCTCAAGTTGTACTGTGCAGAGCAGAGGACACTGGTTTTCCTTGTCTTGCATCTCCCCTTCATGGTACAAGTCCATGGATTCAGGTGCAGGGAGCACTGCTAGAGAAGAGGCAGCATACCTCTTCTTCCAACATTGGCTTTTCTATGGAAGCTAATGTTACTGGTGCAGGGAACTCTTCTGCACTTGTAGATGAGTTTCCAGTGTTGTGTTTGGAGTTTCTCAGGGAGAAGCTGGATTGACTTTTACTTTGTTTGGTTCAAGGGAACTGCCAGAAGTTATCACTAAATCCAGATGGGTCCTGGTGTGCCAAACTGGACCACCATTGTTATATGATGCAGAGAAAATCACTGCAGCCTAACCAGAAATATATAATGTATAAAACTGTGCTGTTTGCTCCATGCCAGGATTACAAGCTATGCTATGAAGACAACAGAAAGGTGGCAGGAGCACAAAACTCTCTCTTTTGTGTTTTTTTCTTTCTCTTAAGGATCTGGTTGTACAACAGTGGCTTACCCTTCTTAGCAGAAAGCAGAGGTTGCTTCCATCCAGCAAGAAATGCCTGAGTTTCCAGTCAGGTCACCAAATTTTCTTCTTGCCCCTCAAGTCCCTTTTGCTTGCGGCAAGGAATTCAGTATTGCCACAATGGGGCCCTTTCTGACAGGGCTGGAAAGCTCGACCTCTCCTCAGAAAGGACAGATTCATGTTCAAGAGAGTTCCACAATGCAACGATTTATATCAGGAAATGAGCCGAATATTTTCTATTAAAAAAAGAAAGAAAAGGGACAAGGGAAAAAGCCTTCATCTGTTTATTTGGCTTGGGGAAGAGATCAGCTGGTCTTTTATGATTTTAGAGGATGGAGTGCTGGAGTGGGAAAATGTATAGCTCTATGCATCCATACGTTTGAGTTTTTGTTCCTGTTGCTCAACATGCAGAGTTAATTTTGCTTAATTATGTATCATATGGGTCTCAGAATTCAGTGGGAATGGAGATAACTTCATGCACATGGTTAAACTTTTTCACTTTAGTACCATGAATACAAATTTAAGCCCTGCACTCTCTATATAGCTCATGTGTGCTTGTGTAGTATTAAAGTGTTTGGGTGCTCCTCTGGCCATAGGCCGTGATGACAGGAGGCACACAGTGACAGTTCTCAGTCAGGCTTAGTTTTGTGCCCTGTCTCAAATAGAAAATATCAGCCTGGCTGTTGAGGAAAATCAGTTAGGAGAGTTTCAAGATGAAAGTATATTCTCAAGACTCATGTTCCTGTACATGTAAAAAGCAGTAGCCAAGTATTCTTATATTGATTTACTTTACAAACATTATCACAGAATCGGATAGCAATGCTAAGAAAAACCAGTGAAAACTCAGTCTTCATTACTGACTGCAAACTGTATGAGTGTTGGGAAGGAGAGAGCACTTTCTTATAAAAACATTTGTGTGCTTTTAATCTGCCTGGCAAATAATTGGTGATTAAATGATAATCTGAGTTGTTTGTTTGAAATGTCACACATCTCCACCACAGCCTGCCCACACCACTGGACACTTTTAGGAATTAAGAAGCATGGGAACATAAATGTTAATAATGTATTTAAACGTGAATTTAAAAAAGCCAACAAATAGGGACCAATTCTAATTTACATATTAAAATACTTGATGAAATAAAGATTAACCTCCATTACTCAGGGTTTGTCACTGTCTCATCTCCTTCGGACAGCAAACACTGACAAACAGATGGAAAGATGATTTACTCTGCCTTTAGCTTTTGTCTCATCTGATGAAATGTCTGCAGTGCAGCTCCCCCGGCTACGCTCCTTTGTGGGTCTGACAGCTCCTCATGCTTTACAGGCACTGTTTTCTCTGGTGGTTGAAACTCACAGCTGCCTGAAGTCTGTGCTGAACAAGTTGAAGCAGAGCCTTGCTTTTCTGACAGGCAGAGGCCCCAGGCTAAAAGGTGAGATAGCTGAGGTGGAGAGGTTTATGGGCTGCTGGATTCAATGGTGAGCAAAATGTTTTCTTTTTTTGAGGACCTAAAGGAAAAAGGTGCTCTGAAGTGGGAGGCTGAAGCCTGTTTTGATCAGAAATAGACTTTTAAAAAAATCAATAAATAGCCATATTTACAGAGATGAGGTCTAGATTTTTCTTTCTGAAGTGATGCCCCGATTAGAACTGTGATGTGAGACTGTTGCTAGATCATCTGTTACTTCTACAGATTATTGCTTGCCAAGAAGAGACAAGTCAAGAAATATTGCAGCCTCAGGAACTGTTAAGACTAAAAAATACTGGCATTTCTGCTAAGAGAAGAATTTAAAAGTGCCAGACAACACGAGAGATGTCTTATTCTTGTTGTTCAGTCTTGCTTTGCTAGCAGGTGAGACAGCAGAGAGGGTTCTTGTGCTGAGGAGCCCAAGTACCAGGACAGTAAGCAGGAAAAACCCATCCTATTTTTGATCATATTCTTGACTTCTTGTCCAGTCTTCTCTTGGGTCTTGCTTCTCAGAGGCATTCATCACTCCAGTGAAAGTGCAGTCCCAAGATATCTTTATTTCTTGTGCTGCTCTTATCATCTCTTTCCTTCCAGCTTGATGTCCCCATACTCCATTCTCAGCCAGCTCTTGCTTCCTTCCAAGACTAATCACCTTGGAATTAAAATGAGTGAAATTCATGCCGTAGCTGAGAAAAGAGAAATCCCACGGTGAGCTTGTTTCGTTTTGGTCTGCTGTCCCATGGCAAAGAGGAGAAGCTTTAAAAGAGCCTTTGCATCGTGGGTACTGCAGGGATGAGGGGCCTTGACTGCATGCATCAGCTCCCAAGGGGAGCTGAGCAGGAGCCAAACTGAAGCCTTGGAGCCCCTCCGTTGCTTTGCAGACTTCTCTCATTCCTGCAGGTTTCTCCAGCCCTGCTGGATCTCCATGCAGGAGAAACCCTCTGGGCTGAACACAAAACAAGCTGAGTTAGAATTACAGCTAATGGGATAGGCACACTCCATCTCTGAAAGACTTAGTCACCTCAGTCTTCTCCTCTACTTGGAGCATTTCTTATACTTTATTCGAGAAATCTGAGGATACTCCTCATTTGTTAAACAGCTTCCCAGTTGTGCCACTACCTGTTTGTGTATATCTGTATGTATTTAGACAGATGAATACACATGCGTACACACATCAATGTTTATTAACTCACACTGACTACAGCAGCAAAGTTAGTCCCCTAAGTAAGGGTGTTCCATAAAACCTTTACATAACATTGTGAATTTCACCTTCATAATTAAATTAGGTTGCAAGTGAACTATAAATTCAAATTACATAAGATATTTTTACCTCTCACAAGTTTCCAGAGTGACTGTGGGTAGCTAAATGTGATAACCAGGCAATCGGCTGTGTAGCAGTCCTTGTGCTCTTCCTTTCACATCCATTGATAGAAGTCAAATGAGTAATGTTATCCTAGTGTAATGATGATGAGAAGGAAGATCCAGCCTCCTTCTCCTTTGTCATTAAAGCAAGAAATGTGTCCAGTTTGTGTGACGTGCTTGGCACCAGCCATATTTTAATATTGTTAACAGCAGGAAATGCTTTCCTTGCCAGTAATGAGGCTTAGTGTCAGCTAAAGGTGTTGCCCCACAGGAAGACTTTACATAAAATTGCTATGTTGTAATATGAAAAAGGCTAGAAATGTGCTGTTCTTTGTGAAAGGCATTTATTCAAGTATGGAGTGATCTTGGCTAATGAAGAAGGGACCTGCCAGTACTATTTTTAGTTCCACTTGCTGCTGGTTTCAATGCTATTCATGTAGTTATGGCTAGAAGGGAAATTAGGATGGTGGTGTCTGTTCTTTTATAGAAATGGAAGAAGAATGGAAATACAAGTGTGTGTATAAAGCTAAAAAGAGCAAGAGCTTAAGAGAAAGTGAGCTTCCCTGTGAAGCTGCAGATATGGCGTACACTGAACCTTTCCTTGGAAGGGTTTTTCTTCTGCAAGGCCAGGCTTCTTTTCTGATTTAAGGACTAGTGGTGTGCCAGGTGCAGTCTGTATTACAGGAGAAGATCAGAGTTTCTACTTGGAATTTTTTACAGTTAAGAGAAACTATTAAATTATTTATTATTATTTTTTTAAGATCCAATACTTCAGCCTCACACTAATGCTCCTCTGAAATTAGTGAGGCTGAGAGGTACTCACATTATAGACTGTCACTTGGGAGAGAGAAAAAACATCTCTCTGAAAGAGAGAGAAAAGACATCAATGAATCATGTGCAGTATAATAGACCATAAAAAATAAACTTGGAGTCAAGCAGGGCTCCTTGCTGCTGCAATTGCAAACCAGCAGCACAGGCTCTCTTCATTAGCAGAAAAAAAGAAGAGTATGTATACAAAGAGCACTTCACCCAGGCAGAGAGACTATTTGCTATACCTTCTTTGCTTTCAATTTTAGCAGTGATTTTTTTCCCCCATCCTCAATGGAAGGAACAAAGTTTTGGCTTTCAGAGCATCCAGGATGGAGGTTTGAATTCTGAGTCTTTTGTGGAGTTTGTCATCATTGCAGAGAGTGAGAGCACAGCCAAATCATCTTCTGCTGTGCTTTCCTAACTTGGGTACCAACTTTGGCCTGATCTGGTAGGCAAAGACATTCAGCAACATCTTTATCCATTTTTGGTTGCTTTTTAACTGTATCAATCCATCAATACCCTTTTTCTAATTGTGTAAATGGGGTGATTTTTTTTTTTTAAATGGCAAAGAGGAGTTAGGTTTTCAACTTCAAGGAGGCTGAAGGCTCCTTCACCTTTGTCTGCTGCAGCTTGCACCTTGCTGTACATGCTCTGCTCATCTATGACCTATCTTAGGGCTCTTGTGGGGTTCCCCCAGCACAATTGGCTGGGGGAATATGATTGAAATGGTCATCAGGCATGTGCATGATGGAGATACCAGGTTAAAGTGAATTACATGTGTGGATTTCAGCAGGAGGGTTTCACCTGCTCGCCATTCAGTGCTGTCAGAAGAGAGGCAGTTCAGGGCAGGACAAGACATAGACTTGAACACGCCAAGGGAGTTGTATTGACTGCAACTGTGAAGTTCCAAGCTGGTGTGGGAGTGGATTTGGGGCAGAGGACAACGTTTCAGGGATTGTGCCTTCCTTGGCTTGTTCTGAGGGCTTTCTGTTTCAAGCACCATATAGCAGGCATTATATATGCATCTGATATCACTGCTGTAGAAGAAGCAGCCTATTCATAGGCAGTAGCAACTTCACATCAAATACAACTGCAGACATGGCTGACAAAACAACCCTTTAATTGAAATAGAAATTACACTGGGAAATTCAGACAGAGAGTATAAAAAACTCCCAGGTAGTTAGTACTTACTGGAAGCAAATCCTAAACATGTAAGGCATGGGATGCACACAAAGTGCTGGAAGAAATAATTTATAGGTAGACATACCTCTACCCTCAAGACGTGTCATTTCTTAAGACAATCCCTCCAACTCTCCTGAAATTAAATACATAGATTGGGAAAATCCTTGGCTCATTCCTCTGGAGTGTACAGCATGCTACCCAGTAGGATCCCCAGTCCTGACAGTCTTTCCTCCCAAAATTTAGAGGCTGCTGCCTGCCCCTCCAGTGGGATTCTGGCAAACACAGCCTGCCTCTGCAGTGGGTTCATCAGGGATTTTTCCAAGTTCAGTGCCACAGGGTGCCCACACACCAATGCTGTCTCTGCCAGAGCTGTCACTGTCCAGGCTCCCACCTGTGCAGACCATTTCCAAGCTGAGTTTGAGGGGTTCCAAGAGAGCACCATGAGGACGCACAGCCAGAGTGAAGTATTTCAGTCCTCGCTTCTGCCTATCCTGAGCCTGTTCTCACAGCTCCCTTCTGTAATATCTTCCCGCTTCTGCAGCGGCTGTCTGAGCTTTCAGCTGTTGTGCCATGAGCAAAGGTGCCAGCACTCTTTAAATCGCTACAGAACAGTAAGGGTGCATTCCCCAATCCAGCAGAAGAATGCATAAAGTTTGGACTTTATTTTTTTCACTTGCAGAATACAAGTGCTTGTCAGCGATAACTAGAAAGGATCTGGAGGTAATTTGCAAATGAATTAGCCTGTGAAAGGAGAGGACTGCAAGCCTGTAGCGGCAGTATCCCTGTAGCAAACAGTTAATATTCCCTTTCCTCTCCAGGGGCATGCGAGGGGTTAATTCAGTAGCTGTGCATTTAATAGCTCAATTTAAAGGGGAAAAAAATTACACCCTTCTCCCCTGCCTTGTTGGTTGTGGATGGTTTGCTCTGTTCCGTTGATCACATGTTCCCCCAGCCCTTGGTGCTGCAGAAGTCCCAGCTGCTGCTGCTGCTGATGAGCCGGTGCTGCTCAGGATCCCTCCCGTCCCTGCCTGTCAATGCCTTGCAGCCCCGACCTCCTCTTTAAAGGAGGAACCACGCAAAATGAGCTCTTGAGCATATGGGTGGAAATTTGGGAGGCACCCATTCTCTCACCACCGTTTCCAGCTCTAACCATGTCTATTTGTTGTTGTCTCTTTTTCAGGGACTATGGATCTTCAAAGAGAAAATCAGGTAAGACACCAGGCTTTCTATGTATTGCATGCTTAGAGATGACCTTCTTCTCCCTCCCTCTCTCTACTCCTTCTCTCCTCTTTAAACCTTCCCTTTATCTTGTGTTGCATGAAATTGTGCGGCAGTTTAACTTTTTATTGCTGAAGCCTGCTAAAGGCAGACATCACTTGCTTTGCTCTAGAGAGAAGAAACCCACCTTATTTAGTATTACAGTTAAAATGACTGCTTTTCTCTGACTGTAGTTATATAGCTCCTTCTCTAGTGGGAGGGGATAATTATATTAAATTTCTCCCTCATTTTTTTCTTAAGTCACTCTTTACCTGAGACTACAGTCAAAATGCAGCCTAAGAGTTGTGGTCCTTTTCTGGAAAGGAAGGAATGCTTTTCTGTTCTGGTCTTAATTAGGATATTTTGCTTTTCCAAAAAGCTCTTGTGAGGCTTGATGTGAAATGTTTTCAGTGCCTATGGCTGGGCTTGGGCTACCTCAAAGGCTCTAGCTCAGATCCTGAATTCAAATGTCTTTATAAAACCTTGATTTGAAACTATATATAAATCCAATCTTTCCACTCCCCTTGTAGCTCTTGGTGATTTTTACAGATGTGTTTTCAATAGGGACCTGTAATTATGGGCCTCTGGGTTTGGCTGCTCTGAGATAGATGTGTGGATGTGTCAGAGCTTTCTTTTTTTTTTTTTTTTTTTTTTTTTTCTCCTCTCTCTCTCTCCAGGTGGCATTGAGCACCTGCAACTCTCATTGACTTTGTTTGGAGTCCTGGGTGCTCCAAATTGCATTTAGGGTATCCAAACAGAGGCCTTTCAAACCAATAGCAGCTCTTGGAAACCGCTGGCCTGTGTGCAGGAGAGGAAAGGATTTTTCTTTTTGCTTTTTAAGATGATGATAAAACACTGTAATGCCTTAGTGTCTGTGAAGGAAGGGAAGATTAATGTAATATACTGAACACCGATGAATGTCACTGTCTGGATTGATTTGTTAGTTAATTATGAGAGCTTTTATGCTGCAGTCCTGTAATAAGCTAAGTGATGCACTAAACTGGAGCTGTTGCTTGACCCTGCTGTCCTGTTCATTAAATGGCTGTTGCCTTTGCAGGCCAATACTAGTGGTACTCATTCCCTGAATTTCCCTGAGGTGGGTGGTGATAATGAAGAGGCAGAAATGGTATATGGTGATGGCCTGATGTGGCAAATTAGAGCACGCTTCATCTTCCTAATCTCCTACAAAGCTTTTGGCTAAGTTGCAATTAAAAAATAGGTCTTCTTAGATGCAGTTGCACTTCTAGGACCTTTTAATATTAAATGTTTGTGCACAGTGGCCAGTGAATTAAGTTGGCTGCAGAAATTTTTCTAGAGGAGCAGACCATAATGTACAAGAGACTCAGCTGAAGGCAGAGCTGGGTGGGGGGCTCCTGGCTCAGAGTGCCACATCCGAAGCACTGAGTGATTATATTGGCTGTGTAAAGATCTTTGAAAAATATTGCTGAGGTTTCTGGGACAACCTGATTTATCACTGACTTAGAACAGCATTAGCAAGCTAGGAGAGCTTTGGGCTTTGCACCAGCTGACATGCACAGGAGTTGCAGTATTCTTGCAAGAGATGTGTGGGTTGCTTTGGGAATGCAAGAAGCTGCTCTAGGGGAAAGTTCAAGCTGATCTACCATGACTTTGGGGGAAGAGAGATTGAGTCAGTGTAGCAGAGGTGCCAGTTATGGATTCTGCTCAGATGGGCTCCTTCTTTGCCTCTGGCCCTGAGCATCTCAAGTGACATGCTGATCCATCCCTAAGGGGAATGGATGCTCAGGTCTGGCTCTCTCTCCTTTTACTTTTCCCCTTCCACATGTTGCCAGGTCTTTTCTTTGGATTTCTTTCTCTTATTTCCTTCTTGGTGTTTTGCTGCTTGGAAATAGGGCTTGGAAATGGTGGGGTTTAGAGACACTCTTTCTCCACTTTCTCTGTACTAAGAAAAACGTGAGGCAGCTTGCTGACCAAATTAAGCTGCATAAAGGCACTCTGTTCTCTGCCATCTTCTTTCCTGATTCTAGAGCAGCAGGGATTGCTTCATTCCTCTGGATATTGTGGGAATAATACACAATGAATGAAGGAATATGCCAATGGAGTTGGTAGTTAACGTCCTCTAACAAAGACCAGCTTCATGACACTTGAACAAGTGTTGTGGTAAATAAGTAGATTCCAAGGGTGTGATGTGAGAGTTTAAGATAATAAATAGTTTTGAAGTGTGGTTCCCTCCATAGGTGTAGACACTGTTCTGATTTTAAACAAGAGACAAAGGTGCTTTTAAATGCCAACACTTCCTGACAAATCAGACCTGTGAACACATCCAATGTCTTGACTGAAGATGTGCTGGGAGGAGGCTTTTGGGTGTAAGCACGGCTGTTCCCCACTGTCCATCAGGATTCCCACAGCTGCTGTGGCTCAGGCATGTTCAGGCAGGACACAAGTGTGGCTGATTGCAGAAACATTTGGGGAATGCTTCTGACAGCCAATGTCACCTCTATCCTGACCTATGCCTTGCCTGAATGTGTCTGACTAGTCCTGTGCTCTCTGCTTAGAGCAGGGAGAAATTGGATAAGTTCAGAGTTTAATAGGAGTTATGGAAACATTTATGGCTGCAGCTGATATTGGTTGTAAACATTTGAGACCTTCTGAACCAAATGCAATAGCATGGTGTGTCCTTAGTTAAACAAAAGTGAATCTTTCACCATTCTGGGGCATCTCTGCATGCCAGCTCTGAGCCAAGCTTCCTTTTGTGCAAAGTGCTGTGTAAACACACAGCCCTTTACTTGGATCTGATCTAATTATAAATCCTTTAACCTGCAGTCAGCTCAGAGACCTGGAGCTTCACTGAAGCAACTGAGGATCTGTGCAGGCTTGCGTGTTTCCTGTGGCCTGAACTGCCACATATGCTGTTCCCTTGGATTTGCAGGGCTTTAGATGACATGCTGCAGAGCTGCTTCAGAAAGCTGCCTTCATATTTCCAGGCAATTGAATTGTTGCTCCATGACCATCTGTCAGCACTAAAGAGACCTCAGTACAACCCTAAGGGTTGGTTGCTGTGGGTACATGCTGTACACTAGCAACAAATGGTCTCTAGGTCTCTCCAAAGACCCTCTCTATAGTAAAAAGGAAAGGAATTATTTTTCAGACTCCTATTTGTTGGTCACATTAACCAAGTGAACAGCAACTGATATATCACTTGAAATAGATGTTAGTTCTGTCCAAGCATCCATTGTATGGTTTTCTCTTCTCAAAGCAGAATAAGGGCAGAATTGCTGCAAGTCTAGTAATGGATATTTCCATGGTACATTACAAACCACAAATTGGGTTAATCCACTCTGCAAAACCCACCAGCTACCATCTGTACATGGTGAACTAATTAACCCTTGAGACATCTGCTAATCCTAAGTGGCTTGCAAAGCCAGTTGGAGTATGATTTTTTTTTTTTTCCCCCCAAAGATGTTACACATGCACATACACGCAAACCCTTGGCTGGCTAGAGCAAATTTCAGACTCCTGGAGTAGGATGATCTTGCCCTTTTCCCTTGCTGAGAATCTTCTTGACTGGCTTAATGCCAGAGTTGTTGTCAGATCCCCAGTCAGGAAGCTGAAGCCATCATCTGGAATGATGGTTGGCCAACCTGGTGTTTAGTGGCAATAGGTAGCTCCACAGCTCTTTCACACTGAGTCTGAGTGCTCCTCGGGTACTGAGAGGGTTTCCCTTGCTGACAGTGGGGTCAGACCCACCAGAAGAGGTGTTGCTTCACCTTTGCTTTCAAAACTAAGCCATGGATCTCTGCTACCTGCCTGGTAGGTGACCAAGCCTTTGTGCTTACTGCTTTCAGTGTGCACTGGTGGGAGCACTTCTGGCCACCCCTTCTGAAAAACTGCCAAAGGCCTCACTGCTTGCTCACTCCCATTGCTCTGACTGCCCTGCTTGCTTCTGGAGACACAGCTGTCTTAAAGCTGTTGCTCAGCAGCTTTCTCTGGCACCTTGTTGCTATGATGTTGGATGCTCCTGTGAGTGAGGGGGGTGGAGGGATATTAAAAAAATAAAAATTTTATATCTCCATCAGTACTGCAGTGTCTCCTTTTCTCTAGCTGACCAGATCCTGCCTGTATCATGCTGGCTTTACACTGGTTGAGTCTGCCAGCTGAAATCTATTTAAATAATCCCTGCAACTGAGCACTTAGAATATTAACAGTTTGGTCCAAGCCAGTGTTGCCTCAGTGAGGATGCTGAGGAGGCTTGGCTTCCTCAGCAGAGGGAACTGTCCTGGTTCCCATGTCCAATTTTTGGACAAGAAGAATATGGCAGCACCCAGACAAACTCTTGTTTCTTTTCCCTCCCATAAACTAAAACTAGGAAGGATCTATCTGCTGGCAAGTAAATAAAAGCTTTGAGGTCTGTTGGAAGCTACTTCTCAAACTTTTAATAGAAACAGCTGTAATGTGATCTTTTTCCTCAACAGGGAAATTAAGTGGAGTTGAGAGGGTTGCAACAATGACAGAAGTGGGGCTTCCAAGTGAGAAACAAGAAGATCATTGTAACAACACCAAGGACCCTCATGGCTGATCACTTTGTGGGATTACTGCCTTGGGCATAGGAGTGAAGCTGACAGCAAAATTGTTTCTTTAGCCTAATTCTTCCTTATTAGGGAAATCCTCTTCTTTGCTCTCTCAGGTTGAGGATGTGTGCTGTGTCAGCATCAAGGAGATACCTTAATTGTTGTTTCTTTGAGTTATCAGGAATAGCTTTTTCTGCTTCCTTTGTAATTATGAAGGGAAATGGCTTAACAATTGGTATTTTTGTCTTCATAACTGAGCTATGCCCATCCCTTCAGAGTTTAACCTTTCTGGTGCTGTCACACTGCATGAGTCTAGCCTGTAGTTGCAGCTCCATGGCATGTCTCACTTTTTTTTTAATTTTTATTTTTATAAATGTGCTGTATTTTCTTCAGTTTGAGCTGCTGCCTTTGAGGTGATACAGAAAATGAATCACGTGTGCTAGCTCTTCTGTGCTTAATCATTCAGCAGGGTCACAAATGTGTAAGCCATTAGCTGGACCAGCAAGGCTGTGTTGCTGGAGCTGTCTCTGTCTGTTGCAGGACTGAGGTGCCAACCCTCAGGACAAAACTTTGCTGGTGCAACCAAGCATGCAGCCTCCTCCCAGCTTCATAGCTCGGAAGCAGGCATTTAGCTACTTGTAGGTCCAGGTAGAGGAGGGAGCATACAGCCTTCAGCCCTGGCAGATGTTTCCTGATGTTTGTGAGGGATGGCTGCAAGAGGAGGAAGAAAGAAGGACCTCTCCAAGAAAGGCATTATGCTGCCTTTTTTCTGCTTAGTAATATTGCAGTGTTGATGGGATGTCATCTGGAGTGGTGTATGCCCTTTTAATTTTAGAAGAGCTGTGAATGTAACTGCAAACCCATGTGCTCTGGGGATGCCTTAACTTCTGCTCAGTTTGATTTAATTTTCCCCTCTCAGCCACAGGACACGTGAAACTTCTCAATGGGTTCTCAATGGGGACAAATCTGAGAGTGTGACACTAAAGGTTTTGAAGAAAACCCAATTAATTAACATGGTGAATCCCAGCATGAGGCAAAGCATCTTTTGTCAAGGTGGTGACTGGAGCAGATGTCTTGGGGCTACCTGCATTAAGTGTCTGTGTAAAGAAGCAGGCAGTTGGTTATTGCTTGATGAATCTTAGCCCAGATGGCAGCAGGAAAGCTAGGATGAGGTTTTTAACTGAAATGTTAGTTTGAGTCATCCTGCTGTCATGGTGTTTGTCTGTCTCCCTATAGTCCATCTGAAAGGAAAGCTTCAAGCTTAGCTTGGAAGGTTAATTTTTAACTTTTTTAAGGTGGTGATTAGGGATCTCAGTTTTCCCAAGCCCATGGCAAGGTCCCAGGAACATATTAAACCATGTAGCTTGGGCTTGGTGTCTTAATCCTTGTAAGAAATCTGTGGCACGACTGATCCCTGCAGACTGAGGCACGTGCTTTTGTTTGTGTCCTGATGAATCACACATGTGTACTGTGTTCCATGCCTTGTTTTCTACAATTCTTGCAGAAACAGCTATGGTGCACTGGCTCCTTGGTGCCATTTGGCCTCATGATTGGGATGGCTGGACAAGGTAGCTTGTCAGCTGTTATTTTGTAACTTCTCAAGCATGTACTGACAGGGCTGCCTTCATCAGAAATCCGGATCTGTTCTCCCATTGTAGGATTAACCTTCTTGGCTGTATGTACTAATTACTGGATGGAATTTAAAACTAGAAGATTCTGGCAGAACATTTTGGTTCTTGCATAGCGCTTTTTAAAAAATATTTTTTATTAAAGAATAACAAAACAAAACAGGATAAAGGATTTAGTAACAAAAGTAGGATAGAGTAGTCAGAAGCATAGCAACTGAGGACCAAACAAACCTTAGTATATAATTGCAGGGGATGTACATTTTGGGCCTGGTTCTGGAAGATATTAATAGTTAATGATCTCATTGTGCATCCTCAGTTCAGTCCTTGATAATGGACGTTCCTTTTTTCATGATGGAAAAATCATTTCTGTCAACTAATGAATTTGCTAAACTATAACTTCTGCTCAGTTTATTGGCTTTTGCTTGATGCAATAATCCCCAAAATGGCTCATTTTCTTTCCTGATTTTTTTTTTTAATAAGCCTCTGAGTGTCTTTTTTTTTCTCTTAAGAAGTCCTTCATATAAATGAAGGCAGACCTCATCTCCTTGCAGCATCTGTGTGTGTATAACCCAACTCTGCATCTTTAGTCAAGATGTGAATCTGTCCACTCCAATCTCACACTCCAGATCCAATCTGTGGTATTCTGGAAGGAGGAAACTAATCTCACACTTATCCTAATACACCATATTTTTAAAGTCACTGTTCAGGCTTAAATGCTTTGGACTCCTGCCTGAGGCTACTGAAGAGAGGAGCAGATAGGAGGCTATTCTGCACTACCTCAGTTTTCTGTTGACAAGACATGGGGCCCATTAGATGTATAGGATTGTTGTCATCTTCTGGGTGGCCCATATGCTGGGGTGGGAGGAAGATGGGATAAGAAAGGAAGAGTTGCTCGTGTGTTGTGTGGGTTTGTTGTTTTGCTCCTTGATTTTAAACAGAAATATGGGGACAAGGTAAAGGATTAGGGAAAGGAATGTGTGATCATTGCCGTTCCCAGTCCAGCGTCGGGGCTGTGCAGAGCCCCGTGCCAGGGAGAGAGGGCAGGGAGGCTGAGTGAGCAGGGAGGGACTGCAAGTATGAGGTGTGGCTTGAGCAGAGCCATGGCAGAACAACCCTGCAAATACCGTGGAGAGCCTTCAACTAAGTGCTGAGGAAGCACTTGGGTACTTCAGGGGGTGTAATGGTGTTTCTTGTGGTTTTAAGAAGTTCTTTATTCTCCATCTGCTCTGGTTCTGCCTTCCTCCCCTGTCTGTCAGCGGCAGGTGGTATGAACACTGCCTGTGTGGGTTTTCCCTCTCTTACACAAAGGGAACTGTGTGCTACCAGATTTTGATTTCAGCATGCTAGATAAGGCAGGTGAGAAGTGCACTTGGGAGCTGGAGTGGAGAGTGATAATCCTCAGCCTTTGTGGGAATCTGAATGTGGCATGGACAGGTCTGGCTGGCTGAGAGGAGCAGACCTCTTACCTGGGTGTTTTAGGTAACTTAGTCTCAGGCAGGTGAGCACCTGAGACTTGAATATCCCTTGTGCCTTATGAGAAGGAAACTTGGATGGCAAAGTGTGTGTCCTTAGGCTATGAGAGCACTCAACCTTAAAATATCCCTCCCTAAGTGATTCCAGCTTTGTGTATGGTTTTATACCTGCCACGTTCTTCTGGCCTGCATCCAGGCTGTGTGACAGGCAAAATCCTCACTTGTCTGCTCTGAATGGAGTGGCTCATCTAACCAGAGAGGGCTGGAAGCATTACTTATAAGGTCTTCAGTCGGAGTTACATGCATCAGTTGGCCAGCTCAACCTTCTGCCAGTTAAAACAGGCTGTCTGGACATGCTGATGCTGCAGTACATTTTCTGTGCTTGGCAGCATGACTTCTTCACAGTTGGGATTTGACTCTTTTGAGCCATGCAAAAAGATCAACTGCTGGGGCTTCTCTGTCCTCCTCCTTGGCAATGTTGGAGACTTTTTTTTTTTTTTTCCCCTCAAGAGGTGATGCTCTTAGTTTGTACTGCTGTAGATGTGGATTAGCATTCAGATATTCTAGGCACTTCCCAGAAAAACGGGGAACTGCTACAAAAGTGTATGTGCAGGGGCCATACCACAGTGATCATGTGGGAAGCAGTCCTTTCTTGCCATGTGGAAAGAGTTAATATGAGCTATTGCTGCCAGAACAAAAACTAAACAATCCTGGATATTTCAGGGTCTGCAAAGGGGATGGACATTTGCAGAAGTAAACAGAGGAATAAACTGGGACTAAGTTTTCTTTACGTTTGTACTTTAAGAAATGATAAAGGACTATATGAGGCTGTGGAAATGCAGCTGGTGTGTTACTGTGCAGTTTGTCGAGCCTCAGTACTCCATTCTGACTCTGGAAAGGGCGCTCTGGCTGTGGATTTCTTCCCTGCAGGAGTGAGTTATCGAGATGATGAATTTCTGAGGCATGCTTGAGTCACGTGAAAGCCAGATGTGAGCATTTTCCAAGCAGTGTGTGTGGGTCTAGTGTACGCCAGGCAGCTCTGCTTACGTGGCAAGTGGAAGTGGTCTGAGATTGGTCTGCAGTGTGGTGCCGGGGAGGCAAAGAGCCCCAGCAGCTCCTGGAGAGGCCATTTCTGCTGGGGAGAGGAAGGTGCTTGCTGCTGGGCTTGTCACTGTGGCTCAGCACATCTTCTTCCATGCCCTGCACAAATGCAATGTCTCTTCCCGAGTCCAAACCCTGCTCAGACTGTCCATGATGGGGCTGGACTTGATGAACAGGAGTAAAATTAAAGGCCTTATTTAATGCCAGCTGGAAATCCTTTTACTTACGCATTTTAGCTGGATTTGTGTTTGCTAATCTGTTAGTCCAATATTTTTTTCAAGATATAACACTTTAACATACTACCTCCTTAACAGATGGCGTTAAGAGTGGAGGTGACATTCTGCATCAGATATATAGAAGAGAAGATATCTGCAGTGGTCAGATACTAGAAATTAATATATATATATTTCTTCAAGGACTATCTTGGAACACTTGCTTTAAACATGATGCATCAGCATCCCACAGACACATGACCAAGTAAAGCTTATTTAAGCTGTTCTGGTGAGGAACAGGGGTGGCTGCTGTGAAAGCAGTAGCAAATAAATCTGTCGTTGTGGTACCTAGGAGGTGTAATGGCTGACCAGACCCACCCTGGGTCAGGCACTTGGGCACAAATGTTGTTTTTGTTTAGGTCCTTCTGGAGCCTGGAGGAAGAAACATCAATGGGGCAGTTCAATGGGGTGCCTTGGGCAGTAGCATTTGAAATAGATCACAACACTTGTGACCTTTCTGTGCCAACCTCATATTTCTCTGGCTAGCTGTTGTTCTCTGCCTAACTGAATGAGTCAATTGTCTGAATCAAGAATGTGTGACTATGGTTCCAGTTCCAAGGCTCATCTGCATTTTTCCTCTTTCCAAACTGTTTTACAGTCATATTGTAGAGCTATATTAGACTCTGCATCAGAGTAATTCTCTTTTAAAAAACTACTTCCATTCCAGGGGGCAACACCAAGTATTTGTCTCTCCCTTCCCTAGTCTAGTAGTACTGTATCATACTGCCTTCTCATTTGACCAAAGTGTCGAGCCCCAGCTGAAGGGGAAGGGGACAGAAACTTGGAAACAGGCAGACAGGTAGTTTGATCAGTGGGCATGAAGGGTTTGGAGGTGACAAACAAGGCCATGAGGGAACACTGAGCCTGGTGCTTGCTCTGCAGATTGCAGCAGAAACAAGCCCCACAGTTTTGGGGCTCCTCATTGATGTTCCTGTTCTTGGTTGTATGGATGGCCAGCCTCAGCTTGTCAGAAGCAGTAAGGTGTCTCACTTGAGGACCCATAAAAAAAAACGTGGCACTTTGTCATTTATGCCAACTCTTTGGCAGATGTGACCTCCAAAATCTAGATTGAAATAGAGACTTTCTTTTTTTTGTTCCACCATACATGATGAACATAACACTGAACAAGGCTCTAGGCCACTTCTAAGATATGGACTTTTCAAAGTAACAGCCTGAGCAGCTCCCTTCTTGCAGACGTATCAAATACCACTGTTGAGATGAGAACACCCTCATTCTTCTCTTAATGGCTTTTATTTGAACAGTGATGAGTGGAAGCTTTTATCTCCCCCAGCTTCACTCTAAGAAATCTCTGCCAGTTACTGGACCACCAGTGAAGTTCTCTGAAGTGGAGTGAAGCACTTCCCTGGAAGCTAGTCTAGCTTCAGTTTACTCTAAAATTGTACTGCCTAGTTTCTTTTCATCAATTAAGACAGGAAGGTTGTATGTCTGGGAAATTAATCTGCAAAATGCTCAGCTGCACTCACCACTGTGGTCACTGAATAACTGAGCCAGTAGTACCTCATCCTGGAGAGGATTAATGACATACAGAATTAAATATTGTTGGAAAGAGGCAGTGTCTTTCAGGTGTCATAATATCTTTAGCATGACCACTTGTTTTTATTATCCTCTTCTCACTGCTTTAAGATGCACCTTAACAGATGCAAGAAGATTCCCAGGTGATTTTTGAGGTACAGCTTCATTAAAACAGAATAGTTTCACTAATTAAATGGACTTAGAAGTGCTATTGCCTGTGGAAGGCAACTTCAATAGATACCTCCAGCACCTTCTTGACCAGGACTCAGCTGGATGTGAAGTACTGATGTGAACCACGAATGTGGCATCTTCTGAATTTCACTAGCACTGAGGTCATACATTCAACTTGAGACCAACTCTAGTTTTTGTATTTTTTCCTTGAAGCTCATTCCACTCTTAATTGCACACGAGACAAATAGTCTGCTGCTAAAATGAGACAAGTGGGTCTGTGTTGCAAGTGTAAAGTGTTGGTCCTCAGCAGGCTGGTGCCTGTCCTCTTGCCAGGGATGGGAGAAACGGCAAACAACCCCATCTCAACTGGCAGCAGAAAAGCTTCTGGTGAAATATAAATAAAATCATCAATTTCATGTGTTTCATTCTCCAGAGCAATGAGCTTAATTAGGTCTTTAGAGTCTTTGACCCCCTAACTCCCTCCTTTTCTTCCTCCCTGGGGAGGAGCCCAGCTGACCCATCTGGACCTGCCCACTGCTGTGGTAGCAGCTCGCATGGTTGGGGTTTAGCAGCTTCTTCCAGTGCCTTTTCTGCTGCTATTTCTGTGCAGTGTGGCTCTGGTGGAAGCCTCCTCTGCAGTCTTCACAACCACCTCGGCCCTGTGGCTTAGCTGTAATTTATGGACCAGTGTTTCTTTTTGAGCTTTTAAAAATAATTAAAAAGAGGGATTTGTTCTGGCTCCAGCTGAAGCTGGCAGTGAGGTCTGAGGGGGGGGTGGTGTTAAAAGCAGAATAGGGATGCAGTTGCCTTAGGAGTAGCTTGCTTTGAGCAGGCAGCTTTATTTTCCCTTCCAAATACTGAGATTCCCCTCACCTCTCTAAGTCATCTGCAACCAGCTGATCTTGAGTTGTGTGGCGACTTGGGGAGAGGAAAGGCAGGAAGCAAGGGTTTGCTCATTTACTGTTACCAATCCCATTGGAAACTGGCTCCAAGACCCATGCAGAATTCCAGTAAAACTCTGTCCTAAAGGGGAAACCCAGG
Source organism: Calypte anna (assembly GCF_003957555.1). Classification (NCBI taxonomy): domain Eukaryota; kingdom Metazoa; phylum Chordata; class Aves; order Apodiformes; family Trochilidae; genus Calypte; species Calypte anna. The sequence continues at coordinate 23,150,253 of NC_044252.1, read as the reverse complement.
GCTGTTCAAAGCTTGTGTTTTGCTGCCTTGGGCACAGCGTGCTCCTGGGGCCTTTGACCTTGCCTCTGTACCCTGGCTCCCTCTGCAGCTCTTCATTTGAGCTCTCTGTGAAGTGGAATCCATCACTAATGTCTGATATTTTTATTATTTGTAGGGGGAACTCTTAGAAGCTGGTAGCAATTAGAGCTTAAATGTCTTGGAATTAAAAAAAAAAAACCAAGAAGGAAGTTTAATGCTAAGCAGATGTGCAGGAGCAGCTGAAATATGCAAGCTGTCTTCTGCTTCAGAAGCAACCTCATCCACATTTAGCTGCCGTCAGGCTGGGGCAGCTCAGGAGTTCTGCTGCTTTTCTGCTGTTGCTTGGGCCAGGGAGCCCATGCTGGGGACCTGTGAAATGGTTTACTAGTTGATACTTAGATTCCCCTTTTATTCTGGCTTAGAACAGTGATTTTGACAAAGAGAAAACTACTTCATTTAAAAAGGAATTTTCTTAAAAAAGATTGATAGTAGCTAACATAATTGGGTTTTATGTCCTTGGGATGTCTTGCAGGGTGTTCAGTATGGCTACTGTAGATCTAGGTTCAAACTCCCACTCTTCTTGGGCAGATAGAGCCATGGTAGCCCTAAGCTTGTGTTAAGTGCAGCTTATTCCTACTATCTGTTGCTGTCGGCAGTTTCAGCCTTTTGCTGCCAGCTTGGACTGGGTAAAACTGTTTGAAATTTTCCCAGTTGGTCCTGCAATGCATCTTCTGCTTTATTTATAGCTGCCATATTCAGGTTCTTCTGTCTGGAAAAAGATCTGACAGTTGCTTGAAGTTCATAATCCTGTTCCTGAAGGCAGTGGAAGTCTATTCAAAAGCTAATAGACAAGTTGCTGACAACAACTCCTTCACACCCTTCCCAGTGTGTGCCCCAAGTCTGTAATAAGAACATGCTGTATATATATTCTGTCCATAAGCCTGAGCACAAGTTACTCTGCCAGATGATTTCCTGTTGTACTCTACCAATGCAGAGCCTCTTCCTTTTTTTTTCATTTTTTTTCTTTTTTTTCTTAAATGGTAATCCAAAGTAAATTATTGTAACTTACTGTGGTTCATTTTGTACAGTATCGTGAGAGTACAGTGTGTGGGTTTTGGAGTTAGATGGTTAGAAGACCTCAGGTTTTTCTCCAGGCCTCCACTATTGAGAACCTACTGAAATGTAAGCAAAACAATGGACCCATCTGAATTCCAGTTTTGCTATAAGTCAATGAAATTTGTGTGTCTGGTTTAAAGATGGGATTTCAAAGCCTCACTATTCCTTAGTTGGAAATGCAGCGATGCCTTTGTTGGACCTCTGCTTTCCAGTGGGAAGATTTTAAAGTTTTTTCTTATACCTTGTATCATGCTAGCAATTTCTCAGTTACACACATATTAGACATCTATTACTGATTTTAGGTTGTTCTGTAGGTCAAAAGACAATAACAACTCAAATAGACAAGGCCACAAGTATAGCTTGCCCCTCTTTACAAGTGATTGATCTTCTCTGCTGTTAAACAGAGGGGCTAAAACTAGGTTCCCCAATGCAAAATAGTTTTTAAAATGCACTTTTGAGGAGTTTGTCAGAATTTAGGAAGTTAGGAAGAATTTAGGAAGCCTATTGTATAAACACCTCTCCTCATTTCCTCTCCTAGGCAATGAGAGAGTAACAGCTGTCCTTATCTCCCTCACACCACAGAAGGAGAATGTTTGCTGATTCTTATTTTGAAATGAGGGCAAACCTACTAGCACTTAAAGCATTATTCCAGTGTATTCAAGCAAAGAAACCCACCACTTAACATTTGAAGATTATTCCCAGAATCCCAAGCCAAGTATTTACACCTCATTTCATGGAGGGGGAGGGAAATCATCTGACCTTCTTGGTAGCAACTCTATTAGCTTTCTCCTTAACCAGACTTCTGCTTCATTCATTGGCTAAGAAGTGGTATTTCTAGTTATACATTGAATGTACCTTTATTGGAACTTTGTGTTCTTTTCTCACTTGGAGTATTATTTGTCTATTGTTATTTTCCTCTGTGTTGTTCCAGCATAACAAAATTCTTATAGAAACTTGCACGTGTTTGCTAAGCTCAATCTCTGTGGGTTTCCTGTTGGTCTTCTGGGGATCATTAACAGCTGCAAATACTTTTGCAGGTCTGAGGCTTAATGAATCAAACTGTCTCTTGGTATGCATTCCTTGTCCTACTGGGAATTAGTGTATTTTATTTCAAGATCTCAAAATTAGATCACTGCAGTTCAGTTTCATAAGTTCTGCTACTTCCCTAAACATAAAAATTAACTGGATAGTTCTTATGACTTGACCTTTCCCCACCATGCCAACACCACTCTTTAGAAAAACTTAGTATTTCTTTCAAAGCTGTCTTGACTAGCTTTCAAACTTCCTGATATGACTGTTTTCTTTTTTTTTTCTGATTACTTTCTCTTTTCCTGGCTGCCCTCTTCTTGGATTTCAAGTTTGGATGTCCAGTTTGTCTGAGACTCCAAAAAAGAGTGTCGCTCCAGGTAAATACTTGTGTCTTGGTGTTCTGCATGTTATTAAAAAGAGAAGTGTATAGTTCAAACTGTGTTGTGGTTCTGGAGTTGTCTTGAATGTGAGTCTCTGGCAGCAGGTATCCAGGATCTGTTGTCTTCTTGCATATTGGTTATTCATGTTGCATGTTTCCTGGGAAGGAAGAGCTTTGCTGTTCTGATTGCTGCCTCACCTTGATGTTGCTGCTAGCAGTGGATAGTAGTTTGCTGGGTTGTTTCTCTTGCTCAACACAAGGCCACAATACAAAGCAGCTTCCTCTCTGTGGTGAGTTGACCCTGGCCACAGCTCAAGTACCTGTACAGCTGCTCCCTTCCTACCTCATGTGGGATGGAGAATGGGAGTAATCCAGTAAGAGGTGAAAAATAAGCTTTATAGTATAAAGAATCAGGACTCTTCCTGAATAACCAGTGGATTTCTTCTCCAAACATTCGTCACCTAACAGAGAAGAGGTCTCTTCTTCCCCCAGACTTGGGAAGAATGTTCATGAACCATAAACGCTGTGTCTATACAGAATGCTGCACTGGTCACTCAGGTGGTTAAGACCACCCATAGGCCTTAAGGCAAGGAAAGATGGAAACATACCTGCTGCTTTCCATACCTGATCTGCTAAACATTCCTGATCATGCCATGTTCAATGTGAACAAACTACCATCATCCCCAATTGATAAGTGCTTGCTTGTCTGAGGTTTTTAGTAAGCAAGACTGCTGTGATTTCAGAAGTTGCTATCCTTGACAGAAGTTCCTTGACAGAACACTCCCTGGGAGTGTTCAGCCTAATCATAGCAGAATAGATCTAATTTCAGGGTGGTAGGTGGACATAAAAGTGCAGAAATATCTGGAGTATTCAATCACAGGATCCAGATGATGGTAGGTTGTTAGGGATTTCAGCCAGAGGAATAGAATGAGACTGAACAGGAGGGGAATGTGATGGGAAGGAGATGGAAAAGGTGGTGCTTTTTGGAAATAATGACAAGAAGCCTTAAGATTACATAGCTGAAGAGTGAGGTTGGGTTTTTCTGACTCTACATATGGTACGACTGTTTTATGACAAATGAAACACTGAGGCTTTCATCATTCTTGAAAGGCAAGAAAGTGGAATCTTTAATAGAGAGACTTGACTTTCTCCCCTCCTGCTGGCTGGTTTTAGCTAAAAATGTGTTGCTAGTTTGGCTTTAAAAATCTATGCATAATGATAGGACAAGTGATTAATTGCATTGCATGGTGCTTGAGAAGGTGAATGTTGATAACATGGTCCTGCTCAGAAGTCTTCTGGTACATCTGGCAGGTTTTAACCTCCTCATGCTGTTCCAGTTCAGGTGGTGTTTCAGTTTACTTCTCATCCAAATGAATCCCTGCTTTCCAGAACAGCTACTCTTAATTCCAGACCAACTGTGGGCTGTACTGGAACGTGGCAGGCCAATGAAGCAGACTTGAATTTGAATGTGATCTTTACCCACATTGTATGTGCCTGGGCTGAGAGTTGGAGGCTAGAGCAGAAACCAGTCTGGTGCTGCCCAAGGTCCAGATGAGGGCATGTAACTGCTCCATAAAGTAGAGATTCTAACCAAAGATTGCATGTGGTTTAATTTCCTACTTTGGAAAAAGACAGGTGCCATACAGCCAGAATCTGAGGGGTGCTGTGGTGAGACACTGGTTTGGGTCACAGCAACTGCTATTGAATTCCTTGGCTAGTTTGCTTCGTGCCTTGTGGAATAACGTGAGTGCATTGCACTGCTGAGCAGGACTAGGGCAAATGCCAGAGTATATAGGTGACTTCAGCCTGGTGGAAGACCCTGTCTAGCAGCTGTGTGAAAATCTCCAAGCAGTTTAACAGATTTGTTTGCAAAATACTTAAGTATCCTTAACTGTTGCTACCTGTAATATAGTTGGTTGGAATCACTGTTCAGAGAGCCAACTTTCCAAGAAGGAGTGGAAAGAAGACTCAAATGGTTGGGGTTTTTTTTCCTTTCACCCTCCTGCCTCTAATTTTTCTTGGCTCCCTCCTAAAACCTAGCAGATCAAAAATAAAAAATAAAAATCCTGAGACTAACAAGCCCCCCTTGGCAAAGGTCAGCACTAAATTTCTCCATTGGTCAGGATCTTGTTGGAAGTGCTACTGGGAACTGTAAAGAGGAAAGAACTGAACTGGAGTGCTTGCTTGAGAGAGTGCCTGCCATTTACTGTGGGCCAAGCTCGCTCCTGATGCACATCTCATGGGGGTTGTGTTTTGCTGCTGGTTTTAGCTGTGTGTCAAACACGTACTCCAGTGCTGTAAGTCAGTCTACCTTTAAACTGCCACTTGTCTGAAACTCTTGAAGGCTTATGCAGATCTTGGTTCTTCGAAGTGCTAGAGAGTAACACATGCACCTTAAGCTGAATTCAGGCATTAGGTCAATTTTCTGCTGCCATGGTGTCTGGCCATATTCCCTTTTTGGTGGCAACATTTGTAATTGTTTGTAGCAGCAACCCAGTAGACCAGGGGTGAAGTAATACAGCTCATGGGGTTACTACCCTCTTCACCAGGTTTCTGCATGTGTAGCCAGGAAAATGACAAGAAAGCCCAGACTTTTAGCTACGCTGCAAGGAAGCCATTGCCCAATGTGCTGAAATGCTTGCAGAGCACAAGTGCTGTGGAGATGAGGAAGGTGCATGTACAGATGCTTGGTTGTGGAGAAACTTACTGTACATTAACTGTGGCTGCTAACCTGGGATGAGAGGGTTTGCATGCTGACCTGGCCATCACTGAGTGGCTGATGCTTAACCTTATTTCATTCTCAGGCATTCTTTGTGATTTGGACAAGGTCTTAGCCCAAACTTCTCTGGCTTTGAGTCTTCTGAATTACTTAAACGGCCAGTCAGATCCAAACCTTTCCCTTTCTTCTTTACATGCTATCTCTGCCTAACAGCAGGGTGTCACTTGCTTCTGAAGCTCCTTCCTGAGAGTGCAACAGAATAGCTTTCTTCTTCCTAAGAAAACTACCTGGCTGAGCTCAGAAAAGAAGAAATGGTTGATAACCCATTTAGTAGGCTTATCAAAATACTTCTTTTCATCTATAATGAGGCAAAGGGATTTTTACCAGTACTTTTTTATTGGTGGAACCTGGACTGGACTTGTACTGAATTCCTTGTGTTACTGTGGGTGGTCCCTAAAGCTTTGTGGCTTAGGGATGCTACACAGAGAGCTGTTGATCACTGAAGTTCAACACTGCTAGGACTGGGCAGATTCCTGTCTAGCAGAAGGGATGGAGAAGCATCCCCTTTCCTATTGCCACAAGCTCTGAGTGGCCTTTTACCTCCAAGAATAATTGATGTGCAAATATAGCCTGAATTTTGATAAGTGGAAAGGGGATGAAGAGTGACAGGCTGAAGTGCAGATGAGTCCAGATGAGTCAAAGGCCTGATTGCTTGTTTAGGGCATATTAAGAAAAAAAAAACGAAAAAAAAAAGAAAACAAACAAAAATCCAAAGCAAATAAATAAACCCCCCACTGAATAGAAGACAGATCCTAGGCTTAGAAATCCATATTGTCCCCAAGGAGATTTGTAGGAGGCTTCATCAGTCTCATTCCACTGCTTACTCTAGGAACTAGTTATTTTAGGAACAGCTTTTCTGAGACCCCTGTGAGACCATGAACTCTTGTGTAATCTCTTGTGCTTACATGGTAAAATCTGGGTTTTATCTTCTGTGCATATAAGACATCTAACTCAATTCTTAGGGAGACCTCAGCTCTCTATCTTAAAATACTTGGTGATAGATCACTAGTGGAGGGTTCAAAGAAAACATGCAAATTTAACATGTTTATTTATCATAGAGGTGTGGTCCTTCTGATAAGAAAGAGCTAGTTTTTAGGCGAAGAAAATCCCTGTGTTTAGAGCTGGGCATATGATTGTTGTGAGGATATAGGCTGATTTGAGGATTTAAAGTAGGCTTGCTGCTATTCTGGGTATTTTAAAATTATTTTTTCTTTCCCCAAAAGGAGTTTTCCAGAGATATGTAAAGGCTTACCCATGAAGAATTGGCTTTAACAGGAAACCACAACTCTAGATCCAAGCTACCACAGTTATTCCTCCCTATGCACAGAAAAGTAGGAAGCTCCAACTGTATCCTATGGAAACCTGTGACACTTGGGAGTGCTTTCTGACAAACACCCCTACATGCAGACCCTGCACATGTCCACAGCAGTTGTGCCCAGGTCAGAAGACCTGTGCCAGTTGGTTGTTCAGCTGTGAATCATCCTTACAGCATTCACTGACCGTTTCTGTGGGTTTGGCTGCTTCTGCAAAACTTCCACTGACCAGCCTAGTACTAATTCATTTAGTCTGAATCTGTAAACACTAGATTGCTAATCATAAAAGGGGAATATAAAAGCTTGTGTACTATATGGATTAAAAGAGCAGACATGTTTGCAGACATGTTTATAGCCTGATAACAACAGAATACTCTGGCAAAGATCAGCAGTCTCAGATTTCCATGTCCAGATGATTTTATTTTTGGAGTCTAGTTAGTGGTTTTCATTTTTGGCTGTTGCAAAACCATCGTGGGTCTTAGCTGTTGCAACACAGGAGGAGGAGGAAGACCTTCCTCAGAACTGGTGCTCTGCACTCTTATTTAGGAGGCTTCCACAGTAGCTGCCGATCTCCGAGTGCCACGGGAGGAATGATGCTCCCTCCTTGCTGCCTCATGAGAGGGACAGGGTGCAACTGTGTCACTTAATAGTGCCAGCTGTGAGGGGCATGGACAAGATCCAATGACATTTCTGGCCAGCCTCAGGAAGGGAATAGCTGAGGTGAGGAGCGGGAGGATTGTAAAGTGGAGCCCTATGGAGAGGAGGAGGGGTATCCTCAAGACTTTAACCAGGAAACGGACTCAAGGCAAAAATAAACGGAGAGGCAAGCAAACTCTTATTTCAGCCAGCAATCTATTGTGTGCTCTGCTCTGGGGAGGGCTTGCAAGCTGGAGCTAAACCACAGCACTAATTCTGCTTTTCTGGGGGGAGAGGAGGGGATAACTCTACCTGGAACATCAGTCTTGTCTTATCTGCTGCTCTCCACTTCTGCCTGGGCTGATGAGGCTTTTAAAAAAGCGGGGCTCTAATTTCAGGGGGCATTGCAGTGTGCATGTGAGCTTGATGGGGAACTCCTGCTGCTCTGCATCCTCCTTCTTTGTTGTGCTTCAGAGTGAGCAGCCTGGTACTCTTCAATGAGATGCTGTGTCTTGTGTTGCAAATTAGACCTGAATTAATTGTCAGGGATGCAGAAGTGCCTGTGGTGGTGGGTGTGATTGGTGCTGTGCTCTCTGCCGTGTTTCCTATCCTGTTCTTTTGAATCCCCTCTGGGGGAAAACCTCTAGTCTGGTATGACATACCAGCAACATAGTGGGCATCCTGAGTGCCACTGATAAGTAATTCATCTCAAGATGCTTGTGAAGAACAGAAGGCTGAAAACACTATAACTTTCAGTTTTGTTGGTATTTTTTTACCCTACTGACTGTGCCTGAAGGGAACACAGTAACAAATTAAAGTTTAAAAGAGTACAGAGTACCCAGAAAGTACTTAAGGCTTCTGATTACTGGGAGGAGCTGTTTTTTCCTGTTTTCTTGCCTCCTCTCCTTTCTTATTTCTTTCCTCCTTTATTGAAGTCTTCCCCACAGTGCAGTGCTTAATCCTAGACTAGCATCGCTCCAGAAGCCACAGGGACCCCACCCTCCCAAAGGAGGTATCCTCTAGGCATGATCTGCTGTAGCTGTAAATGAGCAAGTTTGTTTGACCTTGGTTATTTCCTGGACCAAGGAATTTATCACACTATTTTTTTTCCTTAGTAGGAACCCTGTAACTTTTATACAAGCTTCTATTAAAACAGAATCTTAATTGTGTATGTTGCACCGGGCTCTGTAGAGACAAAGTCTTCCTGCAGCAAGTGCCTTATCTGAGGCAGGCCAGAGCAAATGGCATTGTAAAGTCCTTATGGGTTTTGAAGCCCAGATCTTGCTGGACTATTGTAAACCAACTTTCTTGGAGCCAGAGTTATGGAGCTGGGATTTGAAGTGCTTTTTCTCCACATTTCCTGGCAAGGGCGCTCCCCTGGCACATGGTCCCTGGCTCAGCCTCGGTGGCTGACAGTGGGGTGTTTGCCAGCCTATGCTCCAGCCTGGTCTTCTCTTTGTTGCCAGCAGGAACACATGCATCACATGAGTGCTTCCCCTGCCACCAAATCAGTGCTGTAGTTTTGGTTTGGTTTGGGGGTTTTTTGTTTTGGTTTGGTTTGGTTTTTTTCTTGCTCTATTCTGGTGAAAACTGTCAGGAAGATGAGAGAAAAAAAGATATTTGGAGTGTCTGTTTAGCAAGTAGCTTCTTGCATATCCCTTGTTCCATTTGCCACTGTTTGGTCCCATCTTTATTTTTCCACATACTGATTTTTCTGCTGATGCATGAACATACTGCCACAATGGGTCTTGTCTCTGATTAGAGAACTGGTATTTATTTTAAGACTGAAATGAAGTTGGGGTTGTAGGTGTTACTCACCTAAATATGTAGAAGGAACATGATAAGGCTGAACTGCCCTGGATTGGAGAAGCGACTGTGTGAGAAGCCCTGTCACACAGGAAAAGCATCTTATCACACTCTAAGTTTAAATACTGGTTTAAACCAGAACACACAAGTCAAGATGATTCATCATGAGCAGAAACATGATGCTTATTTGGAATGAACAGCTTTCATGAAAATTTTTATTATAAAATTACAGTGTTGCCAGCTCACTCTTCTACCCCTATTCCTGCTATTGGCTATGTCTCAACTATCCACAGAAAACCTAAGTCTCTTAAACACAAAGTTCCAGAGGAGATGACTTCTCTTTAAAAAAAATCAACCTATGTAACCTGGGGAGAGCCAGAGACATACTTAGGGAGCAAGGAAGTCTTCTGATTTCCTGGATTTCTTAAATCTGGCCCATAGGGAGGTATTGTGATATTGTTTCCTTTCAGGAAACAGTTGGATTAATTGCTTTTTGTTCTAGGATTTTCATTTCGCAGGATGCATTTTAATGGCTGATGCACTCTACCTCTGTCTTGGCAGAGATGCTAATTATTTGTCTGTGGGATCACTTTGCATCTTCAGCCCAAATACATACGAGCAAGTTGCTTTTGGAAGTACAGCAATGAGCATCCTGTGCTTGGCTGTCAGTCCCCTGACTTGCCCAGTGGACAGTTTCAGACCATGCTGCTTCCTTCCTGTCTCTTGTAGCCAATTTGTCATCAGAGATTCAGGAGATCTGGAGCCTGCTCCTGGCTATGCCCTCATCATGTGAAATGGGACTTAGAGCAAGTCATACATCTGCTGTCTCCCCTTTCCCTCTGTGTCTTAATCTAGAGACAGGAGCTGCCTCTTACTATGTAAAATGTATAATAAAGCTGTTGGCCCAAACCACTCTGCCTTTGTGCATGTTGCCATAGTTCAGGAAACCTGTAAAATAATTTTGCATAAAGGCATGTGTCTGGTGGCTCTTAGAAATTGTCGATGCTTTTTGCTCTGGTCTGACACTTTGAAGACTGTGTAAGTGAAGGCAGATCAAGAAACTGTGATGTGCTAAAAGTTTTCATGACTATTAGAGGCAGTTTCCAGGTACAGCACAATCAGTCTGTATCTGGCGTTGGAGCTGTGGAGGGTCTGGCCTTGCTGTTTTTCTTGCACCAGGGAGCCAAGATGTGTCTCATACAGTGAGTGGCAGCACAAGGAGGTCCTCTTCTGTGTCTGGACTGGCAGCCTGCCTTCCTCACAGCTCCACCCCAAAATACACAATTTTAGTAATTTTGACTTGGGGATGGAAAAGTCAGAACTTAAAAACAAAACAAAACAAAAACCAAAAAACAAAACCCCCAAAGAAAACAAAAAAACCCCCAAACCAAACTAAACAAACAAACAAACAAAAGAAACCAAGAAACAACTCCAGGAATGTGGAGGAAGGGAGAATGGTTATCTTGTGCCTCTTTTTTGCCCCCATTTGTGTGAGAGGCTATGCTCATTCATAAATGACATCTGACATCTGAAAGTCCTCACTACAGAGAAACTGAACTGGGGAGGTTGGGTCAAGGGCTCCGAAAAGGCACCACAGGCTGATGGAGATGGGGGTTCCGGGGTGTGCTGTGCCCCTGTCCCAATCAGGGCTGCTCCACCATGGGGAATGCGGAACTGCGGAGCTGGCGGGGGGCAGGCAGGGGGTGGCTGTGTTTGAGCAAGGATCTGGCGCTATAACTTTTTTTTCTTCTTCTGTTTCAAGTAAACACTCTTCCCCGCCCTCCCCTCTCTCCCTCCACCCCACCTCCCTCTCTTTCAATCCCGCTCATGTGTTTCTATTTAAGGGCTGCAGTGCAGACGAATATGATTGGCATCTACAGCCCCCTCTTGACTTTCAGCTCAAGCTTTTAGAGTGGAGAAGGAGCTGAGCCGCCAAGGGGAGAGCTGTTTCTTCTTTGGGTTTACCAGGGGGATGGCTCAGCTGTGGAATTATGCTGCTTCTGCCCAGGATTTTTCTCTCTGAATGGGAGCAAGGATTGTGGAAACCATGTTGGGAAGAGGTTTATTTTCAGAATCCATCATGAAACTTTGCAACTAATTCGCTGGTTTTGGCTCCTTTTTGTATTTTTTTTTTCCTTCCCTTTTTTCTTCTTCTTCTCTCCAATGTCCCTCTGTGCTGCTGGGTTGTGGGCCAGAGGAGGCTGTTTCTATATGGCCAGCCATTTGGGGATATGCTGCGAGCCAAGGTTGTTTGCTGATTCTCTTGGCTCTGGTGACAAGTTGGCCTGTCGTGAATCGGATGGACGGAGGTCGCTCTCGAGGAGCCATGGCTGGAAGCTGGCTTACGGCTTGCTTTTTCCCTTCCCCAGGTGCTGATGCTAGCTCTGAGCCCATGATCCTGGAGCAGTATGTGGTGGTGTCCAACTATGAGAAGCAAGAGAACTCGGAGATCAGCCTCCAGGCGGGAGAGGTTGTGGATGTTATAGAGAAAAATGAAAGTGGTAAGACACATTTGGTGCTTTTCTCTCTTCCAGTGGTCTGATTTTTACATGTGTTCATCTTCTTTCAGTTTCCCCATCACTGCTTGTAGCTGTATGTTAGCTCCATCTGGTACAGTTACTATGTCTGGCTGAGGATGTTGAAGTTTCTCAATGTTGTTTTGGGCTGGGGTCCAAATGTTGCCTTCTACTGTAAGAATGTTATATAGGTTTTGTGTATTAATTAGCCAAAGTACACTCATGGAAAATGAAGGTGAAGGAGAGAAGGATCCGCAGCTAATGAAGCTGATGCATACTGGACTGATACAGTTGCCCTGCTGTCTCTTTAAGTCTCTGTCAACATTTCCATTACTAACTCCCTTTTTGGAGGATTTATAGGATGAGTGTTTAAAAATTGCTTGAGATGAAACTTGGCATGACAGCTTAGCCTGTGGCCCAGAGTTTAGTAGGGAGGGGAGAGAATGTGCATAGATAAATACGTGGCCATGCACAGTTTCAAAACTTGCAGAAGGCAATAACTGGGGAATTTTGAGGCAAGGAGGCAGAACCTGTCATGTAAGAGCAAGATGAAATCCCTTCTTTTGTCATCCCTGGAATAACCACCTTCCACTTGGAAAATGAGGGCTTTGGGAAATATTTGTATAGATGTCTTTTGTGTACTTTAACTCTTGAACATCTGGCAGCTTTGAGTCAGGCAGAACAAATGCAGCAAATACAGCATTCTGTATATGTGAGTGGCTGGAGCTGGTTAGCAGCTGGTTTGAATAACTGCCTGTCTTCAGATGCTCCCCCTCCTCGCCTCCAGTGCTCCTCGTGTATTAATCCAGAGCTGTTGTCCAGGACTGGTTTCCAGCCCACTCGTGACTTGTGTGTCCTCATCCAGAGGAGATGCTGGCACTTGGAGCCATTCAAACACAGGCTGATGCATGTGGTAGCTTCACATGCAGGGCTGTCACAGCTGGCTGGCTATGGAGCTTGCTGGGCTTGCCAGAGCTTGGGGGAATTGGGACGCCCCGATCTGGGACTCAAATCCATCTTCCAAGAGATGAAGTCAGGTTACCCACAGTGATGACCATGCATTGTATTTTTTCATTTCTTTTCCTTTTAATGGAATGGTTACTTCTCCGCCATATGAAAGCCTAATGCTTCTTTGGCTCAAAGCAATGCAGTCAGTTGCTGGCCAATGATTTAGTGTGATGTCCAAAAGGATAGCATGTGGAAATGAACTGGCTAGTGTGAATAGAAGTTGCTGTCTCCTGGGTACTGACTGTATCACTTGCAAAACTAGTAGAGGTCAAAATGCTCATCTGCCCCATTTTGAAGCTATAGTTATGACTCAAGGGGGGGGAAAATATATTGACTTCTTAAACTGTCTGGGCTAGTGGACAGGCATCCTCTCCTCCAAGCCTGAGTGCTCCTCACAGTCAATAATGGGTGTTACTGCTATGAGAACAAGCCTGGTTATTGTGCAAACTGTATTCTTATCCATGATATCTCTGTCCTGGAAAATGGCTTATGGACCCAAATGAATTGGGCTGTTAAATAATGCAAGAAGTGTCTAAACTACAAATTACAATTCCTTTGTTTTCTTCTGAGGTGGCCTCTCAACAGGTAGCATCATATTGTATTGAACCGTGTGGTATGTGGTGATGCAAATGGAGAGTGGCAGAGTTTGAATTTAATTACTGGATACATAAATGCAACTCTTCCAAGGAAACGTACTTGATGGATTACAGTTCTTAGGCTCATATTTTGATGCCTAGTAGCCAGATTTCCTATTGTCCATATAAACAAGGAAGGAAATCTGAAGCCCTGAACTCCATGCTACAAACATGTCCTTTATATTGACTTAGGTACAATACTTATACAGATTTGCATTTAACAAAAAAACAACAACAACAACAAAAAACCCAGCCACCAGTTGGTGATGGAGAGAGCATCATTTGCTTTGAATGCTTGTGTAAACTGTTCTGGTGGGCAATTCATGTTTCAGTTGTTCCAAGAACAGGACTCCAACCATACACACTACCTCTCTTCTAAGTTAGGGATATCCCAGGAATTACTTCAATCCTACTGTTCTTGTATTTTCAGCTAAAACTGAGCCTATAATTGGCATATAATGAAATTTTTCCTTATTATTTGAATTGTGTCTGTTTAGTCAAGCATGCCTAGAAGGCATGGTTCCAACTTCTAAGAACATGGGGATACTCTTTAAAGAAAGTAAGATTATTGAACTTTGCAAATGTGTGGCAATTCAATTGACTGCATGGTCATATTGACTTTAGTGTTGTGAAACTATTTGTGATTGCATAAATGAGACTTGTTCTGATGCAGACAGGCAAAGGTGATGGAAGGTACCATGGATGTCACTTACAGCACGGACACTTCTGTCAATGAAAGGAAGGAAGAGTGGCTTGATAGCTTGTCAGCTGTGTGGCTGAGAAATCCTGTCAGACTGGACACTGTGCAATGTGTGTGCTGCAGGGCCAGCATCTCAAATCCCCTTATGTATATATGTGCATATAGCATATCATATAACTGTACTTTGGGGAAACAATGAATGTATGATTGTATATACTGGATAGTATGGATGACTGTGATTTTAAAGGCCTTGACTGAACAGGGTTGCATGTTGATACCTAGGGATGCTTAAATGTTGTGGAGTTTCTTCTTGTTTCCTCAGAGTGGGTTAAACTGTAACTTGGTTCTGTTGCATGTCTTGATAGGGAGGAAGCACCTGAGCTGCACTGGTCAGTTGGCCCTATAGCATACTGCTCCCCTAGGGCCTGAGCTAGAGTTAGTTTCTCCTCTGATATTTGCCTCCAAAGTGCGTACCCCACTGGAAAGAAGTAAGCTCTGCTTTCAAAGGCCACTATGTAGGACAGAGGTAGAAGAGGGGAGAAAACTGTAATTTGATTTATTGAAATCTTATCTGGCTATCGTCAAGGTACATTATATTCATCTTGACTAACAGTGTGTTGCATTTACTTTGTAGCATTATTGAGTGTTACTTTTCCATATCAGAGATGGAATTTAAGGCATATTACAGTCAGACATGCAAACCCATTTGGTGTTGTCTTATATACTTAGTTTTCTCTTTCACTAAAAATTAATTGCCTAAGGTTGTCCTCATTATGGAAGTTAAAAGTTATAATTTGGACATCACTTCAAGTGGCAACTTCTGTTCAGTATTATGGCTTAAAGGCAAGGTCAGTGTAGCATATGTGGTGATTGATTTCTGAACCCGTTCATCTCAGCTATGAAGCCCATGGGTCACTGTAACTTGACTGTTGCTGCAATTGGCATGGAAACAAACCTTGCTACACTGAAAGAAATGTGTAGGATTGATATACTTCTGAACAAGCTATTTAGTAATGTACAAGCTCTCAAACTTTGATACTTGGATTTTACAGCACATACCTATATTGGCTCAATGAAAATTGTCCTTCAGAACTTCAAATTCTGGTTATTATGAGTAAAGACTCACAGTGTGTCTGTATCTGTTGTATATTTATATCTTTCTTTTTTTTCCTCTGCTGAGGAGGAAAATATGCATGAAGCAATGGCCACAAATGCATCAGGAAGGAGAACAGAGGTTTAGTCTCTCCAGATGGTGTCTGGGAACAGGCTGTAGTTACAAGGGTTGTGTTCCTTGTTGGAAGTGACTGTGATTTGTTTAAATGCACTGTGTAACCAACCTGAACCTTCCAACACTATCTAAACATCTCTGAGCTGTTTCGGAATAACAATGTGAATAGTTGACTCCAGTCTTTTCTGTCAAGTACATAGTCTTCCTTTAAATCTTAACCAAAAAAAGCCTTGTGGAATTATTTGAAACTATTTCTATCGCAGAAATGAAATGTTGTAACTTTAAAGCAGGAATTTGACACAGATTTCTTTAAAGTAGAAGGGGGAGGGACTGGGCCAGAGCAGTTTCCCGTCTGCCAAGTTTTGCATGGATGTGGCTTGAAACGGTCAAGCTATAAACTGTGGTGGCAGTGTTTGCAATGGAAAACCTGACAGATGGTGAAGTATAAGCATACTCCTGAGCACCTCTGCAGCTGCTGTGCTCGCAGGCAGGGCAGGGATTCTTCCCTCTCAGCCCCTGGGAGCCAGGTCAGTGGTGGAGGCATCGTAGGATGGTGTTTTCAGCTGGGCTGAGCAGGAACAAAGTAATTTCCTTTGCAATTACATAACTGCAGGCCAGTTTCCATTATTATATTACAGGCAATACGTAAAACAAAGCTATTGTGGCTAGTGTAACTTTACTGAGACCAAAAGGGATCTCTGGGAAGGGAGATTGCTTCTCTGTCATTGTCTGGGATGTGGCACATGGCACTGAACTGTCCCTCTAAGGAAGGCGTCTGTCTCAGTGTCCTGGCTCAGGGGTCTTGGGACTTACTGGTTGTCCACGGTTTTGGGAGATGAATGAGTGCCTGACAATGTGCTCTGGGTCACCATTTGTTTTCATTTCTGCTGCTCACAGGCATTATTTAGGAGAGAGTCATAAAGAGGCCACAGCTCTTTTGTGACTTTGACTCCTGGGGATACAGTGGCTTTTCTGTTGTGAAATCTCTTAGATTGTGGACTTTATGAGATCGACTTTGTAGTGGGAAACATAGTACACTTTGTTTGAAGGTGTTGCTTTCTGAGGTTAAGTAGCTGGTTTTCCTTGTTACCAAGTCTGTCCAAGTTTATTTTCTTGATGAATTACTGTATCTCATCTAGAGGGATGCCATTAAAGTGGCTGAGAAAGAAACAGAGAAGTTGGAGGTTTTGCATTTCTGGGGCGTATCTTTCATCCCTATATCGCATCTGCCATACCTGCTTCTGCAAGTAGCATTGATTATTTTTGGCCCCTTCTCTTTAGTGTGGTGGGAAGTTTTCTTTTGAATTCTGTGAAGACAACTGCTCTTGTCTTACATCTTTTTTTCTGAAGCTTTACTCCTTTGTCTAGGATGTCGTCTTCATGATTCCTGCTTTTTACACAGGGAGAAAATGGCACTGTGGGCACTGCTACTGAATGTCTCTGAGCGTTAGTGCTATCAGCTTGCAAAAGCTTGACAAACCCCAGTGTGGTTCTGTTTTATTCTAATAAGTGATATTTTAGCAGTTTCCTAAACTTCAAATGTGAATGCAGCTTTATACCAAATTGCAAATGCATGTTTGCTTATGAAATGTCAATAGCTGTGCATCCATGGGTTGGATGTGTTGCCAGAGACAATGTGCCTAATTGCCAGCACCACGCTTTATTTCAGGTGCAATTGTGCATGCTGGCTTTCCCTGGGAAGCTCTTCTTTTCCTTACAAAGCATTTTGAGAGAGCATGGTCCATCAGATGTGACTCAGAACTTGCTTTCTGTTTGTACATTCATCCCTGCCCTGCTGTTTGCTCTGATAGAGCTGTCTTTACATTTCTATTTCTTCTCAGCATAGCTGTGTGTTTGAATTCTGAACAATTAAGAGCCCAAGGTCCTAATAAAAAAAAAAGCAAATACGCCCTTGTGCAGTAGACACTTCTCTTCATCAGTTTTTAAGCTGTGCATGGCATCTGAGGAGGAGAAAAAAAAAATGCTTATGTGGGTCAAGCACCTGTCCTCCAGCACTGGTGGCTTCATCCCAGAGGACAAATTTATGTGAGTGGCCACCACTAAACACCTGGGATAGCTCATGTAACTGCTTCTGTATGCACCAGTGTTCATAACTCTTGACAAGCTGAGTTGAGTTCAGGGAAAGACCATGCCAAACACCTTCTTAAAAAACAAAGGTCTGTAGGCTCCAGAGCCCTATTCTGAACACAGTGCTGCCTTGCTGTGAGTCCTGCCATTCTGGGCCTGTCACCAGTCCTGAAGAAGAGGATATTTGATCCACTTATGAATCAGTTCCTGTCCTGACGCAGTTTTCTGCCCAGCGCGCATACTAAGGCAGACAAACAGGCCATCTGAGGAGGCAGGGTGGGTGATTAGGAATTTTTGGCTAGGAGTTACTGGAAAGTTGTTTAATAGGTTTCAAAACAGAGTGTTTGTAGTTTTCCCTCCAAACAGGGACAATGCTGGCAAAGCAGAGATGCATTTCTCCTTCAAATGCTTACAGCTCAGGGGATGGAGAAGGGCTTCTCTGTGCAGGCAAAGTTTCAGAGACATCTGTGATGAGGGTAAAGATGCCCAATGGTATTTGCATGTCTCACTGCAGCAGTGCCTTCAGGCTTTTTGGAGGTAGTGATCAAAGCTGGTTGTTCTCTTGGTTTGTTTTGCAACAGTATAAGCAAACCATCCTGATGGTGTGTCTGGTTACAAAGAATTGTTTTTATTTTCAACTGTAGCTGCTTGAAATCTGGCATCTAAGGAGGAAGCCTGGGTGCCTTGTTTTAAAGTAACCAATGGAAATGGGGTCAATGGAGTATTGATAGGATGGACAGGACTCTTTGCTGGCTCCAGGGGAAGCCTTAGACAAACATAAAGCAGAGGGGTAAAACCGGATGTGATGACTTGCTCTCGCCAAGTTCTCACTGGAGATCAGCTCCTTTCTGGGAATGCAGTGCCTGACAGCAACCCTGTGAACACTGCAAACAGGCACTCTCTCTTCCAGTGTCCTGTTTGCAAAAGGTTGAATGGATGGAGAGAATTTACACTAACACCAGAAACAGCTGGGTCAGCAGGAGATGAGGAGGGCCCCTGAGAGCCCAAGGGTGGGGTGACACAGTGTAATGACTTCAGCAGCTGTATTAGGCTAGAAGCAGCCCTTGACAGCCTACCCTGACCTCTCTGGTGATTCTGTTTTGTAAGCTATTTTATGACCACTTTTTTCTTGCCTTTTCTCTAATCTGATTGTTTTTTTAAATACGTGCCTCTGCAAGGGTGAGGAGGTGGCAGCTGCTTTCTTTTTCTGACTGTTCAACTTTCAGTAGACAAATGATGGCTGAAGCCCTCATTTGAGTTTCAAGATCAAAACTTCAGATTTACTGTGCCCAGAAGGAAGCATGCCACAACTCTTCTGAAGTGGTTACCTCTGAGGTGCAGTCCAAGGCTACCCTGTACATAGACTTGGCCAATTTGAGACTGATGTTTCTAGATCTATTTGTTACTTGAGCATCACTACATCATCATCTCAGCTGAGGCTGGAAGGTTGATGCACAAAATGCTGGAATTATAAGTGTGTTGTAATATTCATGCTGCTATCTTATGATGCCTAAATGGCTTTTCTCTTCCCCACTTAGTAACTTACCTGGCAAGTGATATTTTTTTCTTCTGTTTTTAGGAGCTTGGAAGGTAGTTCTCTATTCTGGAACTAAAGCCAGTGTTGTTAGCATTCTGGTATTGGTAACTGACCTTTGTCAGTGTGGAAAATGAGGTTGTTCTCTATTGCCACACCTGAAATACCTGTTGTTTTGTGACTGTGAAAAGGGATTGAGGTGGACACCTGCTTTTCTGCTGGGAACACTTGTTCCAGTCCTGTGAAAAGGAGAGATTGTCCTTTAATTTGTACTGTGACATTTCTATCTCTTCTGGAAAACCCTTTTGCATTTCAGACATCTTTGCTTGGTTTTCCTTTGCCCAGCTTTGAACTGCAGTATGTACTTGCTCTGACTTCTTGGTGACAAGCTCATTATGAATACTTGAAATATGGCTGGCTGGTAACACTGTGCTCTTTTCAATGCCTAATTATGCTGAAGTTTTCCTGGGACACCTCCAGACTGCTCTGGAGTTCTGCAAGTAGAGGTGTTTAGTGAGACAGAGAAGTTGTTTTGTAGCTTGTATTATTTGTATCCTGTTTGAGTTAGGAGCAGCTGGATGTCAGGCTATAGTGACCTTCAGTGCATTCATAAAGCCCTGGTGAAGTGAACTAGTAGTGCTTCTCCTTAAGATCCATCATGGGAATTTTCACTGTAGTAAGAACTGAGTGACTATTTTCTAAGCATTGCTGCTGCTTTTCATTTTCCTATAGAGGGAAGAGAATGCTTAACAAGTAATAGGGACACAATAGGTGTCATATTCCTTGAAAACACTCTCCTCAATACAGAACCTATCAGATCCTCTCCATATAGTGTGTGCTTTTAAATTGTTTAAAATAATCACCTCTGCAGACAGAGACACAATAAAACTAAGCTTCCAATTTTATATCATCCCACTAAAGCATATTTTCTCAAATGCTTTAGGCTGTAGTTATGCAGCATTGGGTTTCTTTTTTTTGGTGTTTTGTTTTATTCAATCAAGACATCTGGAATCCAACCACTTTGACTTTTTGCATTCATTTGCCTTTTCTTTAACTGATGTCGTGTCTCTGTGGGATAACTCTTCACCACTACCAAATTTCTCTAAGCTAGGGTAAAGGGTTACTGCTGTGAATGGGAAGGCTTCAGATATGTTAAATACCCATCTACAGGACTGTGTTTTCCCTATGTGCTGTCTTCGAAGCATCTCACTGAAGTAAACAGGTTCCCCTTTAAACTTCCCTCCACTTGGCTTTATGTGGGAAAAATACTATCCATTTAGTTCTACAGTTCTCTGATTTCTCAAGAAATGGGAATGGGAGCCCAGAGAGAAAAACTCTCCTGCCTTGCAAGACCAGTGAAGCAAGATCACTTGCTGAGGAAAAGCCATTGTACAGGCAGGATTGAAAGAGGTACCACAAGGTTGACAGATCAGCCACAAGAAGTATGTTTCAGAGGGGGGGCAAAGTCAGTATTAGCCCCTGCCAAGATTGTCTCTTACCCATAGCTGTTCTGACTTCCCATATCCAAGGGGCTGAGATCCTTAAGACCCTCTATAGGAACAGGAGACAAGGCCTGTCTGGACTTCATATTTAGTATTTGCATGCATGAAATCTGTGCCAGGACTTCTGAGACTGCCCTTCTAGTCTGGCCACTGGGTAAAGGGTGGGATGTGACCATGGAAACAATGGACTTGAAGACTTAGTTGTCTCTAAAGGCAACTTAGCCTTGGAGGAACAGGGTGCTTCAGTAAATGCAGAGAAGACAAGACATCAAGCAAAATGCTAAGTTTGCCATACAACACAGTCCAGGTACTAATGAATAGCAGACTTTCTAGCAGGCCTCTGAAAACTTCAATTCTGATATTCCCAGCTGCCTTCAAGTTACCTCCTCTCTCCCTTCTCATCCAAACCTGCTGTGCTGAGATTTTTATACTCAGGCAGATAGTTAAATTCTCTGTTTCCACTGCATACCCTGCTTGGAGCCCAGGATGGCAGGCTGAAAAGGAAAGAATTTTACATAGCATTGCTGGTTGGAGCCTTCACTCATTACCTCCTCTGTTTATGCAGTTACTGCCAGTTTTGGGACCCTGAAACCTGCCCCAAGAAAATGTTTCCAAGGAAAATCTGCTTTTCGTATTAGAATACATAAACTTTCTAATGATTCGGTTTCCTATATCGGCCAAATAGGTCACCAGCTCAGCACTGCTGCAAGGCACTACCTGAGTCCAAGAAGATAGAAGGGTATTACTGAGGCCTTCCAGTGAGTTCTGTGGGTACCTTGTGGGCTATATTCCAGTGGATGTGACTCTTTTTAAGAAAAAAAAAAAAAAAAAAAAAGAAAACCCCACCCAAACAATAAAACCAAACATTCCTTCCCCAAGTAAACCAAGCAATTGGCCACTTCATTCATAGGTTTTTGATATAACAAATTTTCTTTTAAGAAATCATGTCACTGAAATGGCTTTAAATAAGCTTTGAAAATGCTAAACTTAATGCATAGTGACTGATGTCTTCTGCTCTTTGTTCTACTTAATCAAGAAAGCAATTGTACACAAAGGCTTTGGCTCTTGTGGTGACTTTCAGGCCCATTTTTCAAAGTAAGCAGAAAGACTGATGGTGCATTTTGTTGTGTCAGATGAGGACAAGATTAATAAAGAATGGAAGAGATTTTTTTCCCCAAGCTGCACAACAAATAAGCAGTTCTAATAATACTTTGGCAGAAAAATGGAAGATGTAATCATTAGCAGCCCTGTTTCAGTTACAACCAGCAACGTAACTCCTTACTTTTGGTTTTTATGTTAAAAAGAGTTCTGTTTCTCCACAAACCAATTTCTTGTCCCTTTCCAGATTAAAAAAAACCAAAACTATAGAAGTAATTGTCTTGCTTAGGAGTTTCATAATAGAATTAGATTTAGGGGATGGCTTGACGGAGGAGCCCACACTTTGGGCTGGGACATCAGAGTTTCCAGCATTCTTGATGGAGACTTTAATTATTTTTGCGGTAGAAAGATGTTGGTTCACAGCTGGATTAAGTGAAGCAGTTCTGGAAAACACAGTGGATGTGATGGGCTCTCTTGAATCTCAGTTTTACTGGCTGGGTTCTCTGTACTATTTTTATTGGCCAGTTTGATTTTTTTGTATCTTGAAACTATGTGACTTCATCTGAACGTTTCACATGCAATGGGACATCACTTTATTTCAAATAATACTGGACTGCAGTTACATTGGCAATGTAGTTAAACGTAAACCTGGTGATAATGCCAAGTATTTCCCAGACTTCACTTGAGTCCATATCTCCCATTTCTCCCTGCAATATGAACATGTGCTGGCGAGCCTTAGCCTGTTGCTTTGAGAAGTTGTTTTAACTCTGTTCGCTGAACCACCTCCTGCTGATCTTTTCCTCTCTCCCATCACACACACACCCTTTCTGGTAAGCATGCTGGTGGGATGGGCTCTAATGCAAGCTTATCCTCCAGCAGCTGGAGGCCAAGGGCAATGCTGGGTGTGCTCGTGCTGCAGACCTAGCTTTGCTTTGCTCCTATATTAACACAGCTGCCATATGTATGCTTAGGAATCCCAGACTGGTTTGATACTTAGATAAAAGATAAAATAAGTTGTTGCTCTTTCATGATTAGCAGCAGCTTGACTAGCTAGACTAATGCTGGCAGACATGTGTCTGCACTGTCTGAGTGACACCTCAGGATTCATGATTTGTTGTCTAGGTCTGAAGACACTGTGACTTTAAATGATGACCATATAGTCAGGTGAAATGTATCCTTAAAGGACAATAGCTCTTTGGGAATCTAGGTGACTGCATACAAAACCTGGCAACTGGAATAACAAATTTCAGAGCGCTAAAACTGAAATGAAGTTAAGGAAGCCCTGAACACCATCCCTACTCAAACATGATGGAAGTAATGGGATGGTTGCAGGGTAGGTCTCCATACAGTGGTAACCCTAGGATTAGAGGAGCAGCATTTAACATTAAATCTGAATCATTGGCTTGAAGATTGGTAAGCTTAAAAATAGCACTTTAATCTCCCACATGGGCTTTTGTAGCATTTGGATGTTATTGGAGGCCTCCCAGCATGAGGAAAACTGAGCTGTTTGGAGAGACTTGACCCATTTGTCTTAACTGATGCATAATGTGAACCTAGGAAGATCCCATCACTGACCATGTGAAACGCAGGGCAAATTTATTCAGTAACCTAGAAACAACTTAAAAGAATCTACATTTCTGGATGTGGGCAGGGTGAAGACTGCATGAACTAATTAATGGGAGAGAGGGTGAACCTTGTTTGTTTTCCTGAAAACAAGATCAGGAATCTGAGAGATGGTTTCTTTAAGGTTTTGTTCTTAATACTTGCTAAAATTCCTAACTGTTACCAAGAAGGAAACACTCTAGCAATAAGAAGAACCAAAATTATGGGATGGCTGTATGTTCAGGGTGAGTGTGCAAATTATTCTCTTGCTTCAGGTAGACATTCTGTGACCAAAATTTCCTTGAATAAAAGTAGAATGACCAGAAGTGGGATGCAATTTTCATCAGTACGCAAATGGGATGTCTGAGCATTGTAGAAAATGCCTCTTTTGCTCCTCCTGAGCACAGTAAGCAGAACTGGTTCCTTGTACTCGCTACAAGTTAAATTACACACTTGGTCATTCTATACATCTCTGTTTGTATTTTTGGAGCAAACTGTATACTTCCTGAGCTGTTAGCCTGTTGGTTTTAAAATAAGTGAGCCTCTGGGCATTGGTGTGTGAACCTTTCCAACTCAACTGAGAACTGGGAAGGTAAACATCTCTTGCAGAAGTATCCAGGTTTGAGAGCTGATCACATGAAAGGGTGTTGCTTTCATTCCCTACACCACCCCAGAATCTCCCTTGCAAACAATCCTAAATAGAAACCACTGTCTGCAGAATGCACACATGGAAAATCAGGGACTGAATGGTTCTGGGGATGGCTTACAAGATGCTTGCTGACCACTGGTTTAAATCTGGAGCAGGCTACTAAGAATTGCTGCATTTAAAGGAAAATGCTGGTGGTTTCAGGGAAGCCTTCATTACAGATGAGATGTAGCCACCCTCTGCAATGCTATGACAGATGCCATGGTGTTGAGGTTTTCTTGCATGGTGTGTTGGAGTTGCACAAGAGCCTCTTTTCCAGTCATTATGTGCAGAAACAGCAGAGGCTGGGTGCCTGGGTGTGCACTTGCCCTTGGCAAATGTGTCTTGGGGACAAAGCACCGACAGAAATAGAAACAGTGACTGAGCCAAACTCATCTGTGTCTTAGCAAAGGCTGCAAGCTGCCAGGTGAGCTACTGTGGCTTCTGTAAAATAACAATGCCAGGTCCCTTCTACATCAAGAACACCATCTGCTTCACCTGAAACTTGCCTAATCTAGTAATTCTGCACATCCCCAAACCACGTAAGCCTTCTATTTCTTCTTTGCCTCTTTAAGCAGACTCCTGAGTGGGCTGTCTGACTGGCCCCAATTAAATTTGGTAGAAACTTAATTGTGCACAGGATGGAAGGCCTGAAACAAGGATAACTGTGTGCAGGTGAGATTAGTGACTTCCTTCCTGGGTATCATTTATTCTGCAGTATTCCTTGTTCTTTTCCACTGATCTCTAACTTCTGTGGAGAATCCCATGTGATTAATGCTTTTTCATCTTTTGTGATAGCTAAATACTCTACTATTTTTTGTTTGTCAGGAGCACATTTTGATCTAAGGAAATGTAACACAGAATGTTCCTCAGTTTAAGGAATTCAAAATCCTGTGTTTCTGTGGAACTGAAATTTTACCTCAACCTCAACAATGTGACACTGAGGCATTTTTCTGTAGCTCTCTGAGCTGTGCTTTTATCATGCCTTGGTGGATAGACTAGAACTGCATAAATTAGGTAGGGCTCTGGAGTCAGACCATCCATTGGTACTTCATGGTTTTCTTGCAGTGAGTTGGCAAGAGTGAGCCTCAATTGCTGTAGGTGAACCTGTCCTAGATTGGTAAAAGCAGCCATCACTTGAGAAAGCAAATTTCACAATTGTGGTCAGCCCTGATCAATAGATCCATGCCAGAGGTCAGAACTGCTTATCTTTGACTTCTGAAGCTGAAGAGTAACTCCCCCTGGGAGAAAGTGGACTTGTAAAGGCTAATTCCTGAAGAAACCAAAGTTTCAGTTAATGCTTAAACATGGCCTACTCATACTTCAAATAGACAACTTCCACAGGTGGCATAGCAAATGACCAGAGGAAGAGTGGCAGAAGACAGTGAAATTTACAACGTGAAGTAAATTGTCTGCTTTTACTTCAGTAATATATGTACTGCTAGAATGTTTCTGTAATCTCAGCAATATCCAACTTGTAATAAGTCCTTTGCATGTTTTTGGGGAATAGGGAGAGAGAATCTGTTATGAGCAAGGCATTGTTTTCTTCCTTCTGAGATTTACATGTGGAATAAAAAAAATATATATAGGACTGATCCATCCCACAGGCTGTACTGTTAATCCCATGAAGTTTATATGAGCAGTGTGTGGCCAGCACCCTTGAAAACACTCTAGGTGAATTTGTTACCACAGGTGCTTTTTGGCCTGAAAGGCAAAGGAACATTAAACTGTCTTCCTTCTTGACATCTGCTACTCTAATGTATGCCTGTCATGCACCCCTTTCTCTAGTACTTAGTTTTTGCCTCCTGTGCTCTGTGGTGTCTGTGCTAACCTCTAGCATGGAGAAGGAAAATGAGTTTGCATAACTCATCATGTTTTCCACCACTTGTCTCTACTTTTTGCTGCTTAACGTTCAGAGATGTCAACACTCAGGCAGTGATTGATTGGACTTGTACAGTTTTGACAGTGAATGGGTGTGAATAAGGGCTTTGCTTAAGTCAGCAGGCAGCTCCTGATCCATCCTAGTTCTTATAACTTGATGCCCAACCAGGCTTGATATTTGTGTGCACCATCCTATCAGCTTTTTATTTAGCTGGGTAATCTTCCCTGAAGTGACAGAGCTGTGCCTCCTGTCACATGCTCCTGACAGGATTTTGCATTGGCCATGGCATGTGGAGCTCCAAGCCCTGCAGGTCAAAACCAGTGGGCACACAGTTGGACCTAGATCTGTTCACTGACAGCTCATGAAATTCACAAAGCAGCAGTAGCCAGGAAGCTCTGGAGTGTGTAGGAGGCAAACTGCTGTTACACAGCCATCCTGTTTTGTTTCTCCTCTATCTGGGGCTGGAGAACTTGGAAGTGGATGCTGGCAGAAGCAAAACCTTCTCACAAGACTCTTACTCTCTGCTTGGAGAACTAAAGTCACGTTGGGAAGTCTAAATTCATAGTGGAATTTGATGTCTATTTCAAGAGTCCAGGAACCATGGTAGCAGTACATTTTAAAATTAAAAATGTAAGGTGTTGACTAGTCAGGAACTATTGAGACATTAGTGGAATCTTTTGAGGAAGTGCTTTCCATTTATATTTGCATGTTTGTCTGTCCTCTTCTATTTCAAAGCCAGCAGTATCTTGTAGGTGGAATTTTGCCTGAAAGTGTTCAGAAATTACTGTTGAAGGCTGGCAAGGAAGGGAATTAAGAAGCAGAGGACTTTATGGTGTGACCAAGTAGGAGCTGAAGAACTGGCAGCAGTGCCATTCTGTTCCAGACTGGTTTCTAAATAGGTGGCAGAGATTCTGGAAAATCCAAGTGCAGTTTCTCATGGAAATAAGGAGAAGGGTTGGAGTGAAATGGGAGCTTAGTGCCTAGCCTGTCTTCATAAAAGTGGACTTTTCAGGATTTTAACTTGTCACTAAGCTATCTTTCCCCAAAACCACATCTCTGCAGCAGAAGATCCTTGGTCAGCAGCAGAGGTAGGAATATGATTTGTATTAGTATTTGCTCCAGTGCATTGCATTTAGCAGTATGTTTTGCTGATGATTCTCACTCTTTTATTTGTTTTCTATAGCATTCAGAGGAAAAAACTGTAAATGTTATATGGCTCCTGAGCTACACTTCAACAGCTGCACATGGGTTCAAGATGAGAAATTACATTTCCAATCCAGACTTTCCCAAAATAGGAGGAATACGGGTTGTGTTCTGCCTAATGTTTTTGTTTTGGATAGAAGGCTTTTGTTTAAAGTCAGTCTTGGAGGAGGAGAAAGCTGTTACATGTCTCAGGATCCCAAAGCTCTTTGTACAGTGGCTACAGCCAAAGGCACAGGAGTGTTGGGTTACTGCTGAATTAGTGAGTGACTTCTTAATCATTTGACAGTAGCATCAAGATTTCCTAGCAAAAAAAAAATGAGAGTAAGCAAAACCTTGTATGTCATAATAGGAATGTGCAGTAACAAAAATATTTTCTAAGGTGCATGCAGATACCAAATGTTAACTTGTGGCTGTCTTCCTGTTTCCAGCTTCCATATTCCTACTGAAAACCTGACTTTCCCCTGGAGTTTTAGGAATACAGCCATCCTCTTTCCCATCAACTCTTTCTCCCATCTGCTGCTTGCAGGAGTTCTACTACTTTAGCCCATAGTAATCTGCCTTAACATCATCGTGGATTTTGTGCCCTTCTGTGGAATATGACAACAGACTTGCTTATGTCCTTAGTCTTGTGTTCTTGACTGAATAGGCTGGTGGATGTTTGTGCAGGAGCAGTTCTCATACAGACTGGGTCTCACTGCAGTGAAGGAAAGTAGCCTCTTCTCCCTGAGGCTGAGGGATCTGAAGTGTCTTCTCATGGAGGGAAGCTTACTGTGAAGTGGCTTCTTTTACTGTGGCATGTATCCAAGCCATCATGGAAAATCTGTGCGTTTCTACTGATGACTTTGGCATGCTGAGGGTGAAATTCTTGGAGCTCAGGATCTTCCTTTTCCTCCCTCTCCTCTTCAAAGCCTGCAAAACTTTAAAAAAAAAAAGCCAAAAAACCAACCAAAACAAGACAAACAAACAACAACAAAAAATTTAAAAAAAAACAAACAGAACAAAACCAAACAGAACTGGGAGTGGGATAGGCATTATTCCTGGCTTCTTTCCTGTAACTAGGATATACAGTATTCTGAAAACAAAACAGAGCCATTTCCCCTACCCATCCCGTATCATATTTCTGTAGGTCTCAAAAACCTGAAGGTAAGATGTAACAGCTTCTGGCTGAAATGTCCTAAATTTGTCCTAATGTACTAAAGCTATTCATGCACAATGCCCTCTCCAAAGCTCTCCAGAAAAGGCTGAGTAGCTGTGTGCTGGTAGGCCTCCTCACAGCTCCTCCCTGCCTTTAAACCCAGGGAATGAAGGGGCAGTGCCTCTGCTGGATGCTCTGCTCACACCAAGTATTGCTCAGGCACCAACCTTCCATCCTCAGCTTTGCTTTTGCAAAGCCATGGTTATGCTGTTGGACTACAAAGCCAGAGAAGAATCAAAATCCTAATGGAAAACTTCTTGGAAAACTAAAACTACTCCTGCACATCTGTCCTCCTTTGGAAAAGGTATTACGTGCTGAAGTTATGAAATATTGTTGAAAGGGAAAGTGCTCTCTGCTGTCCAAAGATCCAAGAGCATCTAAGTGAACATACATGGGTCAGCAGTGAATTGTGGGGTTTGAAGAGCCAAATATCATATTCTCCAACTATGCAGAGAACATGAGTACAACTTTGCCAAAGGCAGTAAGCTGATACCTACTGGCTAGGAGTTGATATCAATGCCCAGCCTCATCTAATTTCATAGTGATGGGAAAAACAAAGATTTGCTCAGACTCAGTGTGACTGGCCTCACAGAGTGAAGTGGCACGTGATGTTAAATACAGCACGTGTCTTTCTGTAGTCCAGGTTTCTGTGCACTTCCAATTAATTCATTATTGTAGATGTTTTGTACCCATTTGGGATCCACCTTTGCTCATATTTAAAATTCGATTATATTGTTAAAGCACTCAAAACATCAGAGTTTTTGGGGAGGATTGTTGTACTGACTAGCCTAGCTTTGATGTACTTGCCAAACATCTGTGTGCTTTCTATATATTTTCCCCTGGCCTTCAGAAAAAGTATGGTTGTGTTTATTTGTGGATTAAATACTTTGCTAGGAATGGTTGTAAATCTGAAGAGCTGAAAATTGTCAAGTGAACTCATAGACAATAGTCACAGATAATAAGAAATTGCGGTCTGTAAACAATAAAATTTTTCAGAATGTAGAGGGGTTTTTTGTTTGTTTTGATTGGGTTTTTTCTTTGTTTTGTTGGAATTTTTTTAGTGTGTGGTTGACTTTTTTTGTTTGTGTGTTTTTCTGGCGTGGGGAGATCTAGAAGTTGGAAATCCAGCAAAGCTTCTGATTTTGAAACTTGAAACCTCTGCAAAGTGTGAATATTGTGTGGAGACTAGCACAAGGAGGACTGCAAGGTGCTGGAGTTCTTGTTGGCCCAGACTGTGCTGGTAGACAAGTTTGTTCTTTTCCTTAATGTGTCTCAAAGAACCTCTGATTTACGTGAGCAGTGACATTGCTAGTACTTGCTCATACTAAACTGAACATTGCTGTTTTACAGTTGAACATTTTACTGCTAAATCCATGAAGAGACCCCAAAGAGAGCCTGGTTTGGTTTTGGCCATTAACCTCTGATTCAACCTAATTTTTCATTATTTTCTCAGTGGGTCAATTATAAAGTAGCTAAAAGAATGCTGATATCTAATGAAATTAATAAGGGAACTCCATATTCTAGTGGTTTTTATTTTCTAATTAGCTGATACCATAACTGTAATGGTTCATGTTCCACTTTAAAAAAAAAAACCAATTAAATGAAATTTAAAACAAAAGAAAAAAAAAGAGAAATGTGACTATTTGTGGCCCTGTGTCTTTGGACAGATTGATTTTTTGGATGCAAAATATGATTGAAGTATTGGACTTTGAGGCAGGAGCTTGCCTTGGACATACAGTTGCAGCTGTAGATCTGAGTAGGCTTCTCAAGGAGCTTGTGACGCTGTTGACCAAGCACTGCCTTTGCTTGCAGCAGGCTTACTGCAAATCCAACCTCTTATTGAGCATTTAATTGTGTTTCAGAGTAACCATACTTCTGGATTGTTTTCCACAGTGGGATTTAGATAATCTGAGTTAGTGTAACAACCTTTCAGGGGTTGTTTCACAAATCTCATTCCCAAGGATCTCCATTTGCCAGCTTGGGAAGCTGCTGGAAGTGCCATATCAGTGCTCCAGAGATGAGCATTACCGGTGCCTGCAGCAGTGCTCAACAGCATTGGCTCAGCCAAGGAATGTGCCCTTAATATAGCCAGGGTGCCCCAGATGTATTTTGTGTGTCGGGACGAAGCAGAGCAGTCTAATCTTCCACAAGTCTCTCCAGCTAAGCATGTGTTTGGCTTGGACACAGTTATCCCTTCTCTCAGCTGAAGTGTGTGTTGGCAACAGGGAATCATTGTCACAGAGTAATTCTGAGCACAGAGGAGTCAAACCAAAGTTCATTTTGTTCTTTTTCTTCAAACTTACAGCTTGCTTGAGCGGGCAGGGGCACGGTGCATCAGCCACTTTTCTTTTTTGATGGTTTTTATTAATCAGTACCTCATCTCTGTCATAAGAAGTCTTTTGCTATATCTGAATGAAATGTCATGTTCCTGAGACTTCTGGCTCTGGTTAAAGACAGGCATCTTTCTTGAAAATAGGGCTTATCTATTGGTCAAATGGTATAGCTACAGGCATAGAAACAGTGCTCTTGGGTCACACTTTAATCTCTCTTCTGCATATTTATTTGTGTTCTAAAAATAAATAAAAATCACTGAAGCACTGTTTTAGCACTGCTTCTCAGAAGCTAAGGACCAAAAATAGCATGTCTAAAGAAAAGCAACAAAGCTGTTGAAGGCTGTGGAGCCCAAGTTCCATGAGGACCAGCTGAGGGAACTGGGATTGTTTAGTCTGGAGAAGAGGAGGCTGAGGGGAGACCTCATCGCTCTCTACAACTCCCTGAAAGGAGGTTGTAGTGAGGTGAGTATTGGTCTCCCACAGAGCTGGTGATAAGAAAAGAGGAAACGGGCTTGAGCTGTGCCAGAGGAGGTTCAGATTGGATATTAGGAAAAAAATCTTTATGGAAACAGTGGCCAGGCACTGGAGAACAGGCTGCCCAGAGAAGTGGTGGAGTCACCAGCCCTGGAGGTGTTCAAAAAAACATGTGGATGTAGCACATGAGGACATGGTTTAGTTGGCTGGTTGTTTTGGGTTGGCAGTTGGACTTGTTGATCTTAGAGGTCCTTTCCAATCTTAATGATTCTGGTTCTATTAAGACGCAGTGCAAATTAACTGCAGCTATGAGATGTATAACCTTAGCTATGCCAGTTGTGCTTGCAGGCAGAGCTGTCGACACCCTTTATTGACTTATATTGCTGCTCGCTGGCTTTGCAACTGAATAGGATTATCAGTATTTCATCAAAGGAGCAGTGGCTTTAACAGCAGATGAGAATTTCCCTGAACTCTGAACCTGAAACTAGTCCCAAACCTTAGCCAAATGTCTGGGGTATGTAGGTAGGATGTATTTTAAAATTCTTAATATATTTGGGTGGGAAGTGGGTTTTGTAACTTCTTCATCATGAAGGCTTCATAGTGTGATTTATTTATTTTTTTTATTATTATTTTTCCCCTAGACACCTATGCCCCTTGCACACCCCCTTTTTCTTTAAGAAAACTCAGCATGCTTACTTCTCAGTATTGAAACCTTTGTTGCTAATTTCTAGGACCTCATCTGGTGAAACAGCTTTGCTCAGGATTTGAAAACTGAGCTATGAAGAGATAAGCATCCAAAGGCCTGAGACATACTTGGAAGGAAAAAGAAAGTGAGGCTGGACATGACAGAGCAAAACTTTGATGAGTGGCTTAATGGCAGAGTGGTACAGGCATGGCCCTCAACAAAGGAACCAGTGGCTCCTTGTAGATGAGGTTTTTGTTTCTTAAAGGTGTTGCTCACTCCTTGGCTCTGCTCCTCAGCTGAGCAAAGTGCTTAAGCCTCCACTTGACTGTAACATGTGGTTTCAGGGCACTTCACTGTTTTCCTGCTCAATATCTTTTACTCAATAGGAGACTACAGCCTGCTCAAATAACCCAATTCAAAAAAGTCTCCTGATTTTAGAAGTATTTAAATGGTAGAGCAAACCTTTTGTGTTCCCAGCCCATATTATATGTCTTCGTACAAGGCAACCCCACTGACTTAAATTAGCAACTGCTGACAAACAGGTCAGTTGAAGAAAGCATGATCTCCATAAAAACAGCTTGTAAGCATAAAAGGTCTGTACTGTATCTTATCATGGGTTTGAGGAACATCAGGAGGCAGTTTTGAACCTTTAGAATGTGTAAATTACTAGCCAGAAGATTGACCAAGAAAGTAATCAGGGAACTGATGTTTCCTTGGAGGTGTCTCCCATCACACTTAATGTTGATAGTCTCTGTCAGAAGGGTATTGGGAAGCAGTGATTGTCCTTCCCCAAAATGCATGCTCTTAGTTGCTTTCTGCAGGCTGCATTGCATAATGTTTTGGTGAGCTGGAATCTGAGAATCTGATGTGTGTGTTGAAGGGCCTATGCTAACAAGGGAGCTGGGTAGATCTTGCTGAAATGGGATCCTCACTTCCTCAGTAGGGATTTAACAGCTACAGGAGAATATACTTTTCTTTCTACCTAGGTTGGGTTCTTTCTGCTCCATAATCCTTGCCTGCAGCCCTTGGGAAGGAAGTATGCTAATGAAACTTCAGTTAATTTGTCATCCTTCAATGTGCTAACAGTCCAGCTGATGTTACGGGAGGTGCACTGTTGCATAATTCTTCACATAACTATTGCAGTGAACTCCAGTTTACCCTTCCAAATGTGCACACATAGTCACTAAATGGAATGTTTTGGAGTAAATTTTCAGGCCAGATAAGTTTTTGTTAAACAATAGCATTTCAACATTGTAATTAACATGTCAGCCATCCAAAGACTTATTTACTATCCAGGGTGTTTTACATAGCAAGAGCCATGTTTCTGTGATCTCTGTCTTTTATGGCACTGCCTAAGGCCCAGATAAGATCAGGGTCCTGTTGTGCTAGACATTTAGGCCTTGTCTCCAGAGAATGGAAGCCTACATAAGGGACAGACAAAGGAAACACTGTTCAAATTTGAGTGGTAGATGACGAGAAGGGAAGTAACCAAGACTTGGAAATTGGGGAGGAAAAAGCTTCTCCCATGAAAAGAACTAGTCTGGCTCTCAGTCCTCTTACAGAGGACTCCCCAAAGATAGTGCAGCTCCCCAACAGCAGGACCATCCTCTTTCTCAGCTTCCAGTGAACATGCAGCCTCTGTTCTCTGTCACTGACCTTTCCCAAAGTAAGAAGGAGAAATCCATATATACTTGGAGAAGAAGGAAAAAAACAGAAGAAAAAAAATAATAATGGAATGGTTTGATTTGGAAGGGATCTTGAAGATCATCTACTTCCAATCATCTGCCATGGGCAGGGGCACCTACCACTAGACTGGGTTGCTCTCAAACCCCATCCAACCTGGTCTTGAACACTTCAGGAATGAGGTATCCACAACCTCCCTGGGCAACTGGTTCCAGTGTCTCACCACCCTCACACTAAAGAATGTCTTCCTAATGTCTACCCTCTGCCAGCTTAAAACCATAACCCCTTGTCCTGTCACTACACAGCCTTTTAAAGAGTTAAAGAGTCCCTCCTCAGCTTTCCTTTAGGTCCCCATAAGTTATTGGACGGCTTCTATAAGGTCTCCTCAGCCTGTCCTCATAGCAGAGGTGAGCCAGAACTCTGATCATCTTTGTAGCCCTCCTCCAGACTTGCTCCAAGAGCCACACGTCCTTCTTGTGCTGGGGGCTCCAGAACAGGACACAGTACTCCAGGTGGGGTCTCTCAAGAATGCTGTTGAGGGGCAGAATCACCTACCTCAACCTGTTGGCCATGCATCTTTTAATGCAGCTCAGGATACAGTTGGCTTTCTGGGCTGCATGTGCGCATTGCTGCCTCATGCTAAGCTCATCAACCAGCACATCCAAGCCCTTCTTCTTGGCTGTTCTCAATCCATTCTTCTCCCAGCCTGTGTTTGTGCTTGGGATTGCCCTGACTCAGTGCAGTCAATCTGCCGAGACAGACCCTGAAAAATTTAGGTTTACAAAATACCAGAACTCAAGGTTTTCTATGATGTCAGCATCAGAATGACTAGGGAATAACAGCTGTCTGTGCAAAGAAAGAACATGTCTGGAAAGGATAGCACTTGAAGGTCATTCTAGCCAGGGGTAGTTACAGGTGCTCCAGCATGTCCTTTTGGCAGCCCGGTACTGGGGAAAGAGATTTAATCTTGTTTGCACTCAGGGTAAGCTTAAGTGACTATATATTGAAAAGAAAACACTGTGCCTCTTTATCATCTGTCTAACAGGTTTAGATAATCCCTTATTGTGCTGCTTATTTATTTTAAATGGTGCTGTATCATGTAACGTGTGTGTGTGTAACGATAGGTCTACAGCTCTCAGATTTTTGCTCAAGGACAGCATTACTCTTGCCTTTGTTTCATGGTTGATTTATTCCTAATGGAAAGGAATAAGCCTCACAATGATATATTTGTCTTGTCTCAGCTCTGTGAAATCCATGGAGATTGGCAGCTCTCTGTATCTCACATCATTAATTTGCCTCACCAACCTTTATTTAGCATCAGCAGATGAGCCTCGCTGGTGATTGCCGGCAAATCTGTGCTTAGTGGCTGCTCTGGCTTTGCTTAACTAAGCTTGAGGAGACAGAAAGAAGAGTAAGGAAATTAAAATGTTTAAATATTGGAACTTTGACTTATTGCACACAGAATGGTGCCTTCCTGGAGGCAGACTGGCAACTGGCAGCTGGCAACCCAGCCTTTGTCTATGGTCTTAATAGGTCTTAATATTGCTATTGATATTCCTATAATGCAAGATCTACTCAGTGAGATATTTCTAGTCTCTTATGGCAGATCAGTTAGTTCTCTGCTCTAAATCTTGGCTGCCTTTCCAGTGTGTCGGGAACACCAAAGTGTAAATAGCAGTCTTTAAAGTCAACATGCCAGGTGAGACAAACAAACAAGTTGCAGGGAAAGTACATGCTTAGTGCTGTATATCAAAACGCCCACAAAGATGCTTGAGGAAAGTGCATCGTTACCTTATCAAGACAATAAGACAGAATGAGTAGAAACAAATGCATAGTTACCTGGCTATATGCATAGTGTTTTCTGCAACATGAGAGGAGGGTCTTTTAGCTCTGAGGGGAGTGGAGAAATTGGTATCCTGGCAGAGGTTTTTGCCTCAGTAGCTTTCTTGTATTCACCTTCTCTCATGCTGCCGATGCACGTTTTTGTTAGACATGATGGAATTGGATACCCCATTAAGTCCTGCTTACTCTTTTGAAGCCTATGTGAATGAGTTCAGTTTCCCCTTTCCTGAAGGTGAATGTCCCCTTACTTTCCACCTGCATGGGCTATTCTCACTCTCATTCTCCATGATGATTAAAGGTAAAAGGCACATCTTTTTCCCCACTTTTTTTTTTTCTCTCAGTTTTTCATAATCTGCTCAAGAAACAGTGATTCAGTTTCCTACTGAATAGTAACGAGGCTCTACGTTTCTAATGTTAGAGAAGCCTTGAAAGCCCTTCAGAAAATACTGAATTGCATTTCAGATCTCTTCTGGGGAGTGTCAGTGATGCTGCTTGCCCATGTATGTTGTTGTTCATACAATTTAGTTCATTAACTGGCAACTCACTAATGCACTGGCTGCTCTTGTAGCCTGCTATTCATCACTCTGGTACTCATTTCTGAAGCTGTCATATCCTGCAGCCCTGTGCAGGTAGATCTGTGAGGCTCATCTCTCTGGGACACTGCAGAAATGCAGCTTGACTGGAGCTCAGAAGAGCAGTGAAGTGATGTCGGACAGAGAGCGGAGTATTCGGTTTGGCTTCCATCAATATTTGTGGTACCATACCATCTGGGCTAAAATCTTGCCAGATCTAGCTAATAAATAGAGCTGGACAGAAGTTGTATTTGGACAGCAGAGCTTCAAATAACAGCCAGGATATAGAAATGGCAATAGGGGAGATGGTTATCCGAGCACTGCAGAGCACTGCACTGCACAGAGTGCTGTGTGGGCACCAGCAAACTGAGGTGTCTCTGTTCCTTTAGCAGGAGTGTTGTGGTTTGGAGTGATCCCATAGAAGTTGCTAGTAAAAAGCAGCCTCTTAATCTCATGACTCATCTGTGCTTCATGCTGAATTAATAGCATTGTTTGGTTGCTTTATCCCCTGATTTCTGCCAGTTATAGTATAACCTAGTTTCTTGCTTCAAGCTCTTGTCTCATGTTGGCTTGTTCTGTCCTGAGGTAACCAAAGTCTGCCTCAGAGGCGGCAGATGTATTTTTTGCTGAAACATGAGATTTCTGTATGATTTTTACTCTAGTACCTGTAGTATTGTTTGGTACTCTGCAAAGATTGTTCCTAGTCCATAGTTTCTTTAGAATTTTAGAATCTTTCCGGTTGGAAAAGACCCTTGGGATCATCGAGTCCAACCATCATCCCTACTCTACAAAGTTCTCCCCTAAATCATATCGCCCAACAGCACATCTAAACCTTAAACACATCCAGGGATGGTGACTCAACCACCTCCCTGGGCAGCCTATTCCAGTGTCTGACCACTCTTTCTGTAAATTTTTTTTCTTAATGTCCAGTCTAAACCTAACCTGTTGCAGCTTTTCCTGATTCTGTGTGGCTTTGAGGATTTCCCAGTAAGCAGCTGACACAGTGTTGTCTACAGACTTCAGAATAAGAAATTAAAACAAAAGTGACTTTTGTCAGTCTGTGCAGGAAATAAATATTGGCTATTCTCTGCTGCCTGGGAAGGCTGTTTCCTATCAGCTGGAGCTGGGGGTCTGTAACTTTTTTAAAGCACTAGGAAGTAATTTGTAATCTTTGGACAAGATTACTGTGAGGCCCATTTGAAAGCTTATTCATGTTTTCCTAAAGAGAGCTTGGATACAAAATGTGTTTGCTTTAAGATTAAGTCCTGTGAATGTAAAGGAAATTACTTGTGAGCTTGACTGTTGCACCCTGTTGGCTGACCACAGAAAATACACAACCCCACAACTAGTAATGACTAATAGTCTCTGGCTCCTGGGGCCAAGTTCCCCATGCCCTGTGGGGCAGAAAGCCATCTGTTTGCATGCTTTTACTGTAACCATTTGTCCCTGGCTCTGGAAAATATTCTGCAAGAACTGGCTGTGCTGGCATAGCCTTTCTAAAGGCGATGGGTGACTTGACTGCTGCCATGGGCTGGGTTTGCTCACCTGGTTCTGGATATTCTGTGCTGTGTGCTTGATTCTTCCTCTGTTCATGCACTAACAAACCTGCCTATGCTTGGGAGATTGTTGTAGATTATTGATTTATGTAAACGGTGCCTACACTGTCATCTTAGCAGGTTCAGTGAAACCTCAGATCTGTAGATTTTAACCTCTAAATGTTGGGCTGCTGGAGAGGAGGTGAGAGAGACACACTTCAAGGATTGTAGAATTAGATTTATTGCTCATCTTCCTGTTTGAGCAATGTTTTCCCAACAGTAGAAATACTAAACAATACAAGTCCTTTTGGAAGCAGATGATGCAAGACTCTGGGCTGTAATCTAGCATGAAGGAAGGAAAGTGCCCCATGAGCTCACACAAGCAGGGAAGCTGTACTGAAAAACAGTAGCAGCAGTTGGTATCCTCTCTGGTCAACTTCTGGGACCTACTGAAGTAAAGAAAAATCTTGGGGAAGGGAAAGAAGAAGGGAAGATACTGTCCAGTACTGCTTGATGCCAGAACTCAAGGTCAGAGAAGAAAGCCTATTTCCAAGCAGATCAGATGGAAAACAAGGAAAATCTTTATCAATAAACAGATAATTTTTGTCATGACTGAGTTGGTGCTGTGTGTTGGATGACAGGGCCACATTGGTCAGAAAACCAGTGCATGTCAGTGACCTTTTAAAAGCCATTAGGCTATGAGTTGACTTTTTTTTTTTAATTATTATTGAATTACTGTACAGTATTCAGCATTCACAGGCCAACAACTGCATCCAGGCTGCTTGCACAATATAGCATGCCCACCTAAAGATAGCCTTGTTCCTTGTAGTGATTGATGAGCTATTTCCTCTGAGTAAAGCACTCCCTCTCTTAGACTTCAGTATAAGAACAAAAGAAACTGTGAGCAACAAATAAGTTGGACTATGTAGAATGCAGCTCATGTTGTACTGACAGTTTTACCATTATGTGCTCTTTAAACCAAGTAAAGCAGGAAGGGAAAGATTATTTTTAGAAGGCATTAGGATGTTTGAATCTTGGCAAGCATTTTTTTGCAACTTCTTGGGTGCTGACTAGCCTTTAGAACCAACTGTCTTCATTGCTTTGTGGATCCCTTACTTTGAGTCATCTTGGGATGGTGGCCAGCACCTTGGGCCATCGTGGTGTCTGTGTTGGAGTTGGCCATGGGCAGGCTTAGCAAGTGGTGCTTTCTTCTGCTTCTGTCTTGGAGAGCCCAGGGTACTTGAGAGTTTAGGGGAAGCTGGTGACCTGGAGTGTGATGAAGTTTGATCTGGGATTTACAGGCAATGTCCTGCACAGCTGTTAGTGTTATAGGCAGTGCATTTACTTCTCTGCTTTAAGGACACAATTTGTGTCATTCCTACTGGATTATATGATGGCTTTATGATGTATGTGCCAATTCTTGAAAATGTGTTTGGCAGATTCCTTCATTCCAGCTGTGTCAATACACAAATTTAAGGGGGGTTTTTGGTTTTGGGTTTTTTTTTTTCCAATAGGGAGGGTAAGCCTGTTGGTAACAATTGGGCTACAACAAATATCTGCAGATACAGCACTTGGAATTTCATAACTATGAGTTTGTATTATCAGAAACCAAAGATAAACTGTGCTTTACTTAACTTCCTCCCAGGTCTCCACACACATATACATGAGAAGTCACAACTGTAATAAGAGATAAATACACAAGTATTTTTCCAAATGTTTACTTCTGGAAGACTTGCCACCTATGAGCTTATAAGAGTTGAACAAATAGCATAATGTGATATTTTCTAGTTATTTAATACTTAAAATGTCCATTGTCTCTACTAGTGATGTAACTCATAAAGTATTAGAGCTGAGTTGTATGTTATCCAGTTTTCTCTTTTCCCATGAACTTTTCCCATGTTCTGAACACTCTTATTTTTTCCAGAAGTACTTGTGTTTGAATGCAGAGGTCAGAGTGTGAATTTCCACACATATATGTGCATGTTTATTTATATAATGTGATGTGAAATCAATCCAAGCAATCTAGATGTTTAAAATTGGAGATATAATCTGGGACTCTGTATCAAGCACTTACGTACGCACCTAGTCAGCTGATTTTGGTCCAGGAAAAACCTGTGTGGCAGCAGTAAGTAGGATATTTATTCACTTGTTTGACACAGAGAGCCCACTACAGGTCTATAACCATGGGAACTGGAGTACAGCAATGAAGGGGAGATATGCTAACAGCACAGCTGAGAAGCCTCCACCTACCAGTGCCATGTAATTAGTAGTAGATGTGGAGTATGAAGAGAGACTATAAAGATTAGGATAGCAAATCCATAACCATATAGACTTAAAGCAACTGGTTTCCTTAATAGCTGGTCATTGCAGGACAGAACTCTATCTTCTTGTATGTCATAGCACCCAAACTTTGGGATTCACTTCTATTTTCCTTGAACTCAGTAACATCTAATGCAGTGCAAGGAATGCAATTCTCTGTGCTGCTGCTGAGTCCTAAGCATTTGCAGTTGCTACCAAATATTGGTGGAGAGA
The DNA here is from genome assembly GCF_003957555.1 of Calypte anna. Classification (NCBI taxonomy): domain Eukaryota; kingdom Metazoa; phylum Chordata; class Aves; order Apodiformes; family Trochilidae; genus Calypte; species Calypte anna. The sequence continues at coordinate 23,110,645 of NC_044252.1, read as the reverse complement.
ACAGCAAATTGTGGTCTCAGGTCTTGGCCCTTTGGCAAAGTATTGGTATCATTATTTGGCTATGAATATAACAACAGAGTCCAGCCTTCCAGAAATCTCTACCTCTTGCTCCCCATCTCCCTCACTCCCAGAAATACTCTTCTCAAGTGTTGTTTCCATCAAAAAATGAAGCAAAAACTGCTGCATCCTGTATTCTGATGAGAACACAACTCAGCATTCATAACCTAAGGAGGGAAAGAATGCTCCATGCGTGCTTTGTGTTGTCAGGGTTCGTATGTGATGCTTTTAAGCTGTGGTTCCTATGATGTTTTTACAGGAACTCCTGTAGATTTTAGTTGAATGCTAGAGGAAGGCATAGAAATTGCAGTTACTCTTCCTTCACTATTTAACATCTTCTCTCTTCACTGAAGAATAAAACTATCACTCTGGTTTAAATATTGAGGCTAGCTTGCTGTACAGAATACACCCTGTGGCTATGTGAATGCTGTTGAACAGCAATCAGGTGTGTGGTTTCTCATGTATGTGCTGTGAGATGTTGTGGCATATTTGGCACCAGAAACAAACTTTTTCATGACCCATATAGAAGCTTTGATTTCTCATGCTGGGCTACCAGGAAAGGAGTGACAGGTGTGACTCCTCTTTCTCTCATATGAGAAAGCTAAAAACTCTTCCTCATCACAGTGCTGTGGGACTCTTGGTGCATTTTCTTGGAATTAACCAGTAACTTGGGATGGTGAGTTTGATTCCTGAATTCCTGAAGCAGTACTTGGTACATAGAGTGCAGCCACAGTAGTTAAAAGCAAGAAAAGTGCCTTCACTGTTGACTGCAAGAGCAATTGGGCACAGACATTTGGAGTTGCCACACTTCACAGAATGAGGCTCCCATGGGAAGTGGGGTTGTGCCCATGTGAACCATGCTTCTAGCATGCAGCTCTGGGATGCGAACTGGCTGGAATAATCATGACACCTGACTGAGCTGAAATTCTTGTGTGTGGCCCTGTCTCCTTTACGTGTCACACATGAAGGTCTGTCAACCTGTGCTGTGGATCTCAATGTATTCAAGTAGGATGTCTTCCAGAAGCAAGTCTTTCTTCCTTGAGCATGTCTCTGAGCCCCTCTTCCATCTTTTACTTGAGCCAAATCCTACTTCATGGTTGAGTGGTGGCTGCAGTGAAGTCTGCAGTGCACACAGGCTTGGAAACATAGTGTGTTTAAAGATGAAAGCTGCCTTTAATAATTCATCCTGAGATGACTGCCTCAGTCTGCTGTGCAGTGAGTCACACACAGACTTCTGCACCACAAGCTGGAGTCAACTTCGTGCTAGGAAGACCTTTCACACATATCACCAAATTTTTTAAAAGAAGGATGCCTTTTCAGTGAATTGTAAGGACAGAATCCTCAGAAATGGGACACTGGTCTTCATATGAATTCAATGCTGTCAAACCAGTGCCTTTGCCAAGTGTGTGGGACTGAAGGAGCCATTTACAGAGAGCAGAGCCAGCATGTACAGTGGTGGTGTCTAGCAGCATATGGACTCTGAAGTGAATTTTTAGGAAGTGGGAGTGAGAATATGCTTAATGCAGAAAACTCCTCTTGCACAATACTACTTTTGGTGCCTTTATATTTCTGCTTCTGCATATTCTATCTGAGGCAATTACAACTGCCTTCCCTATGTGTATCAAATATATGTGTGCTGTGTAGGAAAAGCTCTAGAGGGGTGGAAAAAGTAAACACACTTTCATCTGCACAGCAATACTTTCACCTTAGCTGGCTTTTAATGAAGCAGATCACATCTCTGAAGGAAAGTAATCAGCTGTTGGCATGAAAAGGTCCATGTGTCAGGTCTGAAAGTGAATTGATTGCATCTAATACTACTTTGTAGGCAAATTTAAGTAGTTGGAACTGCCTCTTGAGGATTTTTTATGATCTAAAATAGGAGTCAAAAAGGAGCAGCTCTCTGAAGCCCATACAGTGCATGTCAGATGTACCAAAATGCTTCTTGAGTGGGATTTTTCCAAGACTCTTGAGAGGTGGAGTGTTACTTAAGTATTTGTTTAGAAGAATGCGTTGACCACTCATGCAGGAGAGATTCCCATTCCCTTTTTTAGTGTTGCTATCCTTCTTGTTTACTTTAGTTAAGGTCATAAATTTATAATCAAAGTCCACAGAGAAATTAATGGCTGAGGGGAGAATTAGAAACAAATGTTCAGCATGATCCTGCAAATTTTTTTTAAAAGAAAGCTCTTTTGTAGCATCTTACGATTAGGCAGACTTCAACAGCAATAGCTAATTTTCATGTTGGTGGAGAGAAACAGATGATTTTGAAGCATGTGTGTGTGAGGATGCTTGCAAATTTAAGCAAAACTTGCAGAAAATACAGTCCTTTAATTATGTATTAGTAGTTTCCCCACGGCATGTGTTGCAGCAAATGCTTAATTCTCTTGCTTTTTTTAAAGATTTGTGGGGAGAGTACTGGGATTACAATTGAAAGCAAAACCATGATTTTTAGAATCGAAGTATTTTTGTCGTGTATTCACTCTCCAATGTGACCAATCTCTGTTGTAATCCTCACCTTCTCATGTGTATGTATGCTGATATAGCTCCATGCTTGAAGTGCCTGGGAGTTACCAGAGCCTAGATGGACTCTGTGAGCTTAAAGACACCTTGGCTTCTGCAGTACGGAATGAGAGATGCCAGCTGAAGGACCAGTGTATGTAGGGAGAAAATTGCTCACCTACCTGAGAAGTTCATATTGGATTAGTATTAAGGCAGGATTTAGAGTAATGCTACAAAGCATGAAATCGGCTTCATCTGGGTGCAATGGCTACAACTCCCTGTGTGCCTTCTGAGACACAAGTTTCCTGTGAAATCCTCATCAGAGATGAGGGTTGAGCATTGATCTATGTGTAGGCATTCATGCCACATCAGCTTTAGAGCTGATTTTTGATGCCGGAGAGATAGAGGCATCTGTAAGGGTTAACTTGAGTTGCAAAGAGCTGCCTAATTTTTACAGATGGTGTGAGTGCAAGAATGAACCTCAGACCGGCTTGGCAGTGCACAGAGATAACTTTACATAATTCCCTGCAGATGTTGCTGCAGAATGGTTTTAATAATGAATTGTGAAGTTGAGCTCAACTCCAGCATAGAGGGAGAACTCAAAATAAATGCGATGTTTTGTTCTGTGTTTCAAAACCAAGTTTTCTAACAACATTTCTATGATATTCTGGGTTAGGAAAGATGGCAGGGGAGGGGACAAGAGATAGCTTGTGCCATTATAGCCCTGAGTTTCTGCAAACAAAGGCCAATCTGGCTAGTTCATCTATAGACCATGAACCTCTGGGAAAGATAGAGGGAAAGGGATGGGGGACCAAATGGCAGCTTCCCTATTGCTTCTAATGAGAGGATGGTGCAAAGCAAGTACTTCATGATCAGCTGGGCAGAGTTCTGCTGTTCATGGCTGTCATGTAAGGACTCCATTGTGGAACTTGTCTGCACTTCAGCCATTTTCTGCTAGGAGTCTGTCAATTCTTGTGCTATGCTGTAATTTCCTTTCTGTAGGGTTATGGCTTAGATGTGCCATCATAATTCAGATTTTCTCCTCATAAGGAGTGGACTGCCTCTGCAATGTCTGTTCAGCCACTTCTAGACCTTTCACGTCTTGACTGTCAACATCCGTTTTTGACTTTGCTGCTGGAAGTTTCTCAGGCTTCTTAGTTGTTTGGGCTGTTTAAGTAAAACTTTTTTTTCTGTGGATATGCTATTCCAATGAACCTGCATTAAAGCTTCTCTGAGAAGCAAGTTTGAAATGGGAGAGTTGCAGAGGGGAGATATTTTTTCTGAACCTGGACAGAGGCTGTTTATCTTAGTAGTTGTGTAGGTTTTTCATTTATACTGTATCTTTGCACATTGTTTATAGAGGAGTTGTTTCAAAAGAAATTATAGTTTTCACTAGCTCTGTGGAGATGATAAGTTTTAATCTTAGTGATGGCTTGAAAAATCAAAGCAGCATAAAACCTGCAACTTTAACTGTTGCATGCTCTGTCTGCATGTTGCAATAGATTTGGTTGAGTTACTTGACTGTGACCTACCTCAAATGTGACTTGACCTCGAAGTGGTACATACAAGCTGTTCATAACATCAGGGAAGTCTTGAGGTCTCCCTGCAGAGGCCTTTCAGGGGCTGGGGATATCAGCAGGGAGGCACAGTGATACAGGGGAGGCATGTGTATGGATGCCCAGGTAGGGGGGCAAGGAGTTGTCTTTTAGCAGGGACCCTGTTTAGATGGATGAAGACTTAGCTACCTCATGGCTCCAAACACAGGGGCTTAAACTCAGATCCAAGGCCACGGTGCAGCTCAGTGAGCCAAACCTGAGGAGGTTTATTGCAAAATGGGCTAGCAGTGGGTTAGCATCAAGGCTTTCCAAAGAAAGTTTAACCATGGTTTGATTTTGGCCCAAGCACACACTTCAAGTGTAGGCAAGTCCTTTTTTGAAATTGTATTTCATTTCTTTCTGCGTTTATATAAATTATTCCAATCTAATTGATATCAGCTGAAAGCAAGCTCCTCGCAATTTGTGCCTAATTATAACTGTATGTTAAACTGTGCTTGCTACCCATGTCAATACCTTACAAGTGAAATAAGGAACAACCATGAAGATGTGTTTCTGAAATGGTCTGGCAGATCCTGCGTGTTTGCTGCTGTGGGCTTCATGGCAGGAGAAGCCACCTCCTGCTGAGGAGGAATAACTAAATTTAAACTTTCCTACCATGAGTCTTGTGAAGCAAAGTTTCCAAACCTCTGCTGGGCTAGAAAATGGAAAGCTGTGTCTGAGTTTTGAGAGTAAATAAATAGAGCTACCTAGCAGCTGTGTGGAGGCAAGTGAGGGGTTTGTTGCTTGGGGTCCATTGTCTGCCTGCTGCAGGCCCCAGGGCTAAAAATGAGCATTTGTAACTACTGCCCTCTGGTAAAACCTTCCGTGACAGGACTTGGGACAAACTTGGGTGACTCTTAGGATGAACACTTGAGCATTGTTTCAGCTGGGTTTTTTGTGTTATTTTAAAGGAATGTGCGTGTTACATGGCAGCTCCCTTCCCCTTGTCAGGCCCATGGCTGCAGTCTGCTGGCTGTGGGAGCGCTGCGTGGCAGTCACACAACTTGGGGCTGTGCCCCACCATGAATTAACCAATTCTTGTGCCTCATCTGTTTACAAATCAAACAGGGTCATCCCTGCCTCTGCTCATTGCAGGCAGGATTGGGTGTCTCCTGTAACAAATGTTGGTTTCATGACAGCCATTACAGTCTGTAAACTCTTTTGAGATACATGTACAGAAATAGGTATTTTCTCAGCTCCCTCTGGTGAGGCTGAAAGACTGGTGTTGAACAACAGTTTGCTTTGTCCTGGCAAAACAACTTGCATTTTTGGAGGATACTGGGAGATTGTAGAAAACCATAGTGGAAACAGAAATTATCTGCTTTGCTTTCTGTTGTCCTGTATCTCAACTCTGACTTTACCTGAATGGGGCTGAATCTAAGTTGTGCTCATATCTGAGAGCAGCAAGCTTTTGGATGAGCAAGTCTATATCAAAACCAGTGAAGGATTCAGTAAATTGATATAGCCAAGCAAGAAAAAGAGGCAAAGATAATTATGGCTGGGATTCATCTCACCTAAACATGGCTTACCTATAATTTCATTCATTCATCCATGGATTGGACTTGAAGATTATATCTGTATAGTTTGTGAATACTTAACAGTTTTATAGATAGATAGAAACTTGGAAGTTCAGGTGGGAAGGCAAATAGCAGGTAGCAATGGCCTGAAGTAATGTTTCTGTTTGTCTGTCTGTCTTCTGTTTGGTACAGTACCTTTCAGCTTCCCAGTGCACTGAGTTCTGGTCATGTTTGTTGAACACCAGCTGTGGTGATGAGTGCTCTAGAAAGATTAATTATTCTGTATCCTATTCTGAAATCTGTGCCCTTGTACTGAAGTCCTTCCTATTTTCCATCTTCTGTGATACCTCATATTAGGATTTGTGAAACTTTTATGTTATTTCAAACACATTCACATATACATACAAAGTGGTTTAAAACTCTAGATGCAGTGTTGCAAGGCTTGCTTTGAGAAGCTGAATTGGAGAACTCAATTTGGAGCTGTCAATGATAGACCTCAGTTTTCTTAAACTGATGCCTGCTCCATTGTAACCCTTTTTTACATGTGGCCTGCCTTCATACTCTTTTGCTTCTGTGAGAGTATCTGATAGAAATGGTATAGTAGGACTAAGGCCCCTCTCCATCTAAGAGGATGCAGAATAGCTCGGACCTGCACTGAAGCTGCTGAATCTATGCTGCCTTCTTGGTAGCAGCTTGCTGTTCTTGTTCCTCTTAATGTTGACTGAGCAACTTCTTTTGCTTCTTTTTGTAGGTTGGTGGTTTGTGAGCACAGCAGAGGAGCAGGGCTGGGTCCCTGCTACATACCTGGAATCCCAAAATGGAACCAGAGATGACTCTGACATCAACACATCCAAACTTGGGGAAGGTATTGAAAACTTTTTGTTATCAAGGGGAAAACTGGCATTTGCTTCCTTTGTTTTCACGCATGCACACACGCACACACACACACACACATGCACACACGCACACACACACACACACTCAAACACACAGGAAAATGGAAAATTCTTGCTGTTAATCCAGTTCAGTAATATCTTCTTCCATCTTGGGTCAGTGAATAAATTATTGAAGAAGAAACTGAAGTACTGTGCCTATAATCAGTGCCTTTGTGACCCACTTGGGCTCTCAGGGTGATAAAAGGTTCAAAAGCTGAAATCATGCGCATTTAGCTATCCTTTAAAAAGCATACAAAAACCTGATGTGCAAGTCCAAGCAGTATTCTCTGGTGGAGGTCTTGGACTCTCATGTCCATAAAAGGAGAGAACTTGCATGGCTTGTTTGCAGAAATTATACAAGTGAGATCTTTTACTTTGAATAATACGCTTGTTAGAGCCACAAGCCATTAAAAGAAGTGATTTTTAACTTTAATAGTTGCTTCTCGTTACAATTTTAAAAAAAAAATTAATCCTTGAAATTAGTTTCACTGCTGTTTGCTGTGGTCTGGGATTGTGTGGAAAGGTAATTTTATTTGATGTGGTCTCATTTTATTAAAGTTGAGATGCCATTTGTCATGCATATGTATTTAGCTGCACTGTTTTTTTGACTAAAGCTGCTTGATTCAGATTCCAGAAATGGAATAGCATAACCTCACATATTCCTCTGTTCCATTATGAAAGACTAACCACATCTTATTGGACTTCTCATGTAGCAACTGTGTACACAGGACACTTTTATTATGATTTGCTCCGTTGCAACAAATATTTTACTAAATTTCTAGGTGCTCTTGATACAACACTTATGTAAAACGTATGTGGAAACTCATCTGACCTTTCTTTAGCACAGGAGGGAGTCTTAAGAGATGTGTCTGGGTGACCATCTGCCCATTAAAATAGTACACAGGCAAAACATAACTTTGTGCTGCGCCTCAAGGGCGACATCTGTGGCTTATTGAAATCTTTGGCTCTGTAACTCATTTTTCCCTGCTCAGAGCTACCCATATCCTGGGTCACTTAGGGTTTAGAGACAGACTGGCTGTAGACTGACAGGCCAGGAACCAGTCTGGAATGATGCAACATCTTAGCAGATGCAAAAGTTTCACTATTAGAAAAGAACAAAAACTCACTGCTTTGTTCTGAAAGAGTTGAAGAATGCTTTGTCTGTTGGTCTGTAGCTTCCTTCCTTTTCCTGACTCTTAAGTATGATACATACTTGAGAGCCTTATTGTTTAAACTGCTTTCACTTCAAGCTCTCCTTCATCTCTCACATTGACCTCTGTAGTGTACTCTGCACAAGGCTGTTGCCACACAGCAGTCTTTCCTAGGTAATGGAAAAATCCATCAAATGTTCCTTTATCTTTTTCCTCTCTTTAGTTGATTACACTGCTCTCCTCAGCCATTGTCAGCAATCAGGCTCCCTGTCTTACTCCAAATCCAGATACACTGAAACCTGAGACTGTTATTCCCTTTCTGTTCTTCCATCTCAGTGACAAATCTAACTGCATTACCTCCACAGCTGCTTTGATGTGCCTCAGCTTTTGCTTGGTTTTCAGTAGCTCACATAAGCTTAGAATTATTTTGTTCTTTGTTTGTCCTCCCTCCGGTTCTTCTTGGGCTACTCTTCTCTGAATGGTTATTCCAGAAGAGAAGAATGAACTCAAATTCACTGTTTTAAAGGAAAGTGTATAGAAGTGAATATCCTTACACAGAAAACTGCAAACTTTCAGAAGGCAGGAGAAAAGGGCTTCAATATAACTGAGGAGGAAGGCCCTTTAAGTGGATTAAGAGCCCTAGCCCCTGGATTTAGAGTTCATACAAGTTTCAGACTGACTCCTGAAGATGTTGACTTCCAGCAGCTGTGCAATCTGTGTTCTGCCTACTTTGAAAGGGTAAAACAGTAGTGTACAGAGCTTTCTGTGTTAGCCTCTTTGCCCTCTCCATTTGCAGTGGAGCTGCAAAAAGTCTGCGAGTCAGGCAGACCCAGAGGTCTGCTGTCCTGTGGCAGGCCTTTGTAAAGATAAGGAGTTGCTGAATGCAACTTACTAGTAATTCTGCCTCTACATATTTCCATGTGTCTCTGTTTAAATAGTTTGTTCCTTGAGAAAGGCAAGAGTGTTTCCTCCTTGTGTCTGAGCCTGCTCAACATCTTTTGTCTGGACAAAAGCAGACAGTTGACTGCTACCTGGGCCTGTATTTAGACCAGCACCATCTTACAAGGCTTGGAAAACACTGAGAAAGTCATCTTAAGAAATATTTGCAGCCACTGGAGCTGTTATACTAAATATCTTTAAATGGTCTCTGGAAAGGCTTAGATACTTGTTGATAAATAACCTTTCTGATGACTAACTGTGGCATGACCAGCCAAGTCCAAGTCTGGGATCAAACGGCAAAATTCAGAATTGTTGAGGAGAAAAGTTACTCATATAAAAGTATATTATTGATATAAAATGGCTATTATTGAGAATAGTCATATGTTATGAGGAGGACATGGTGTGGTGGATGTGTGTGACCCACTGTGTTCAAGGGGTGCTCCTGGATGGTTGAATCCTCTGAACCCTTGGTGTGAGCTAGGAGCTGTGGGTGACAGCTCTGTGCTGACACCTGAAGCAAGCTTCTCTTCCCTTCACACCCTACTTTCCTACAAACCTGTAATTTCAATGTCTTTCAATTCCTTCGTTTTTGTATAGAAACTTCCTATTGCTGGTAGCCTTTACTATGAATTTAGCTTTAGCTTCTCTCTGCTATAATCTATACATCTAGTGAGGTGTCCCATGTTGCCTCTTGTGTAGTGTGTGTAACCAGCAGTCTAAATGTCCTGTTGATATTGGAGAAAGCCACCAGGTTAAACCAATTGGCAAGAAAAACACTGCTATGTAAGGAAGGAAGACAAGTAGTCTGGTTTGCCACCATGGGCTACCAAGAGGATCGCTGAGTTCCTTTAGCCAAAACCACAGTGATCTATAAACTTGAAATCCAGCTCCTCTGAGAATTAATGGTTCTTCTCTTCTTTGACCCATATAGGATCAAAGGGAAAGTACAGAGTACCACAGACTAGATACTGTGTCTATTCAACACCACTCATCATACCTTCACTTAGGGTGACTAGGGAAGGTTTAGACATTAAGCAAAGCAGAAACTGAGAAGAGTGAATTGCAGAAGTCTGGTCTAAGCCCCTGAGAGATATGAAAGGCAAAAAGGGAAACACCATGTTTTAAGGATGTTATCTATTTTTTAAAAAAACTTTTTAAGCTATTCATTCCCCATTCAAATGATTTTCTTGTGCCTGTCTACAGAACATAGTTATGGAAAGCAATGATGTCTGGTTTCATACGGGTACACTCCCCAAATGGGTGTACATGAACAGACTCACTAACCAAATGGTTGTGTTTGAATCTTAGCTACAGCTTTAGGTTTGTTGCAGCTTTAAGCATCTTGCCAGCAGTTGCCAAACTGCATGGAAGCCCTTGAATGGAAATAGGAAAGTGCCTGTTTCTTGTGCCAGTCCGAGGTTTTCTGTGTCATTCACACTTTCACAAGCAGAAGGAACCAAGTACAGTTCTATGTATGCGAACCAAAAAAGAAGTGGTGTCCTCTGTGCACAGCTGCTCTCACAATACCATTTTCATAAGTGTCTTTTTTTGTTTATTTTAAGCATAAATTATTGTTTCAGTGTGTAATTCTCAGGTCTGTCCTGTTAGCTTCTTGAGCCTGCTCAGTAACTGCATGATTAAGTTTTTCTTTCTATTTGTAATCAATATGTTAGAAATTTGTATCATGAGAATTAGGTGTGGCAGTGATTGTGAGTCACATGTTGCAAGTAAGGAGACAACAGACACTTTTTACTTGGGTTCTGAGTGCTGCTGTTACAAGAGAAGCTGCTTTTACTCTTTCTCTTTTTTTTTTTTTTTCTCCTAGATTTTTCTTTAAGTGAGAATTTTTTAGAAGGTTTAGAACCATGTTGGGTTTGCTGTCATGTAATAGACTGAGTTCTCCAAAGATCATGGAGCCTAACTAGGAAATGAAACAGCAATGATGCTGATCTGTCATAGAACCATGGACTGGTTTGGGCTGGAAGAAACCTCAAAAGATCATCTAGTTCCAGCTCCCTTGAATGGACAGGGACATCTGTCACTATACCTGCAGCCTACTTGGACAAATGGTCCTCAGTTGTACACTTTGTTTCGAGGTGTGTGTATGGATTTGTGTATTTTTTAAGGAAAGCTAATGGCAATGGTGGCAATTTGTGACAGTCCTAGATGATTAATGTTGCACAGGCTCAAGAAGCTAACTTGTTCCATTGTACTAAAACAAACTTTCTGCATCCCACCTAACCTAACCCATTCCTGATAACAAGACCAGTGCTTGTAAAGACCATGTTTTGTCTATTTTGTTTATTCCTCACCCTCCCATCATATTTTTTTGTTTGTTTTTTTGTTTTGTTTTGTTTCCATCCATGTTCCAAACTAGTTTCTAAGCGGCGCAAGGCTCACCTGAGACGCCTGGACCGGCGATGGACACTGGGCGGGATAGTCAACAGGCAGCAGAGTCGAGGTGAATTAATAGCTCCCTGTGGCACCAGACCCTAAGAGTGCATCAAAAACCTCACTGCAGCTTCAGCTCTTGTGCACTGGGGTTAGCACCTTTGGCACTCTGACAGAAAGAGGCCAAAGCTCCGGAGTTCAGATGTAGATTTTGTACATGACAGCTTGAGGGTGTCTGGGAGCCAGGGTTAGGCACCCTAAGACCTGGAGGCTAATAACCAAGATTAACTCTGCAGCTTGACTCCTTGAGCTGCCTGGAGAAGCTCACATTGGTTGTGTTTTCACTTTGGGCTTTGCTGGTTTGACAGGGAGCAGGGTGGTGTTGGAGGGGAACACCCTGTGTTTTGAAGCTGCCTTTGGGTAAAGTCTGTGGAATCTTCCAAACCAAGCATGCATGAGAATCATCTTTCCCAGAGTGAAGGTGCCCCTTTTCATCCCCTTCTTGAAAGCTTGTCTGATGCAGTACTTGAACTTGAAAAGGGAAGGGGGTGGGGGGAAGCAGCATTTGCACTTCTGTGTAACTTTCAGACAACCTTACTGAGGGGAGTGAACCAAATGTAAGCAGAAGCTTCCCACTTGAGGAAAAGGTGCCTTTTCCTACTAGAGAGAGAATGTACTTTTTAGGTAGCAAATTTATCTTCTGAATTTGGTGTGTGGATTTCTGTGTGCAGACCTGTGTGTGTCAAGCACATAGAACTTTTCAGTGATCTTTTGCCTTTGACTCAAAACATTATCGAGGAAATGAAAATAACATGAGTTCTTTCTAGTGTAGATTGACACTGCAGCTACTGCAGAAGATAAGGTCTTGCTTTTTAGCCACCAAATAGACCCTGAAGGCAGCAAAAAAACCTCACCCATAAGCACATATGCTGTCTTGTGCTGGCTTGTGAAAAAGAAGTTGTACTTATTTCTGTACCCCAAAGCTTTGGGAGCTACTTATTTTGCATTGTTAAACTCCTGCAGATATCACTTGGCAATTTAACTGGGAGAATTTCTGTGAATCAGTTTTTTAAACTATTTGTTTACAAACATATCCTTTCATATTCATACAACATTGCAAAAAACCCTCCATAAAATATTAAGCTTGCATAAGTCCCTTAGCATATTCAATTGGTGACCTAAGCTGCATTCATAGGTTTTCCCTCTTGAACTCTTATGCTCACTGTTTGCATCTTCTCCACACGTGTCCTCTAACTAGTGTCACAGTGTCTTCCCTGGCAGTCTTCCACACCATAGGCTCCCATAGCCTCTTCCATCCCTGTCTTTCTCTCATTTCATAACAGTTTCTCCACATTAAGCCAAAGCAATGCTGGGGTTTTGAGTGTGTTGGGAGAGTATTTGTTTTATCTCATACTAAATCTCAGTGTTCAGAAACTGTAGCATCTCAAGGTTTGGGACACCATGGCTGAGCTGTATCTATAAGCTCTCTCTAAGGCATTTTAGCAACAGCTAGTCAGGCTGACTGAGAATAAGTAGCTTAATGTTATCTAAAACAGTAGTTTAGGCAGCAGCTTTTACAAGAGCAGACTCATTGGAAGTAAAGAAAGTTATATGAATACCTGGGGACAGGTTGGAGACTGTGTCTTCAATATTTGGCATAGCTGCAGCCTGTATGGACATCTGCCCCTTCCAAACTGCAATTGTTGAAACTAAGAGTCTTCTTGGGTGTCTGGCCCACTGCTTTCTAACAGATCTCAGTTTATGTGAGGTCAGGAGAGATTTATTTTTTTTTCTCCCTTCTTTCCCGCCCATTCCAAAAGTCTTCTAACAAGGCCAAATTTGGGTGGGTTTGCACTGAAATGACGGAATGCATGAAGTGTACACACGCACACCCCCCACCCCCCGCCAACCTTCAAGTCCCTGCTCCAAAGCACAGAACTAGAGCTGCTCAAACAGGAGGTCACCAGAGTTGTTCAACACAAGCAAAACATCTTCCCCTCCCCCACATGGCCTCTTTCTTGGAAATAAATTCAATTAAATATTTTGGCTGAAATTCTTCCCTCCCAGAGACATTCTGCTTGAGATAATCCCTGCTGTTGGAAGGGTTAGCTCCAAGAGTTCACTGGAGTTTAAAAGCAAGTTGCAAAGGATGCTTCCCTTTATATTTATGTTTGGGTGCCACTAATAAGTATTGTTACTGATTAGGTCTATAATAAAACCACTTAAAGCAAGAACTAAAGGAATTAAGCCTTGCTTCTCAAGGCCAGGATTTTCTAAGTGACTTAGATACTGAAAATACTGGAAAAGCCTGAGTGCAGAGAGGAGAAGGGTGTTTGCTTCTGGTACAGACTGCCTAATGGGGAGACTTACCAGAGGTAACATATGGCTTATTTATTTCTACCCTCTCGAAAGCCACTTGAAGAGGCTGAGCATCCCTTCACTTCATATATATGGGAGCAATGTTACCATGTCTGTGAGTAAGAAACATGACAGACAAATTATTGAATATTTTAAGGCTGAAAAAAAAAAATACACAAAGAGAACAGCTGTAGTCTGTTTCTGCAACAAGAAACAGATGACATTTGTTGCTGAACTTTTATCTTTAAAATGATCCATAGTGTGCCCAAATCAAGAGATTTGTGTTTCTTATGTAGCTGCAGAGCTGCTTTTCTTTGTTTGTGGGTCTTTTGATTTTTGTTTTTTTTTTTTTTTTTAAGAATGGTAAATGTTTTTAAATGTGGACCATTTTCTAAATTTTTGTCTATACTTTACAAAACTCCAATAATACAGATATGAATTGTGAGGAGAAGCCTGAATGTAGTTTTCCTCAATCCTGACATTTGTTAGACCTGCAAGCTGCAGAGTTCATGTTCTCTTGTACCAGGTAAAATGCTTATCCTATGCATGCATTTATTTAGAACTTCCCCTGGAAGATGACTTAAGATTGTTTACAGGCTAAATTCATGAGAAGTTATTTGTGCTATTTACAGTTTGATTGGTGAAAATCAGGCTTTGCCTGTTTTAAATGGAGATACTTGACAAAAGTTATTGCTGCATTGGTTTTGTGCCCAACACTTTCAATTGGAACTATTACAATGCAGGAAAGTCCTGTTACAGTTATTCATGTTAACAACATAGTGACAGCAGCTTTAGACTTGGTTTGTTTTGGTTTTTCCCTCTGCCCCCCTGCCTTGTCTGTTCTCCAAGGAAAGTAGTAAACGTTTGTTGCCCCTTGCTGGTAGAAGAAAGACCATATGCAATACAGAACTGTTTAGAAGAAGAGTTGTTGCTCTTTTCTATCTGCTGGCATGGCATTTTCTGGTTTTAACAAAAACAAAAGAAGGAGGTTGGGGAGAAAAGGAACAAAGGCTGAAGAGCTCGCGTCTGCAGACGAACACATTTGGTAACTGTGGACAATTGTTTTCTCTGCTGAATATTTAGACAAGTAAAACAAACTTCGTGTTGAATTAATACATCTCTTTCTGGAACAGCAAGGCTTTTTCCAGAAGCAGGTCTGACAACAGGGGTGAGGGGTGGAGCGTAGGAGTGGGGGAGGGCAAGCACAGAGTGCTGATTGAAAGGAAAGTATTTTGAAAAAAAAAATTTCTGTGGTTTGGAAGATGTAGGGTTGAGGCTGTTGCATTTTGCTGAGAAATCATTAATTGGCTAATTTTGAGCCCAGTTCCCCCCTGTCCCCTCTTCTACTGGCATTTCAAACAAAGATAGGGTCACAGAAAGTTGGGGGCATGTACAAACACCAGCTGAGCAAAGGAAATTACTGCCTTACTTGGCTGGCTCATGAAGTGCTGCAGATAACTTCCACACTTATTTATGGAGGCAGAAGAAAACTTACGAAATATAGGTGAAGGAGAGGTATGTGAAACGGGGTGCTCAGAACTTGAAGGCAGAAATGTATGAGTGCTGGCCATTTGCCTGGGAGAGACGAGACTGATTATGCAGGACTGGAAACGTACATGGTATTTTAGCTGCTTAAAGGCAAGGCTCCTGTCCCAAATAGTTACAGCCTAAACAAAGGGAAGGAGATTTGTGCATCAAAGGAGCCTGAGCAAGTGGCAATTTGTCATGCATCTTATTAGGACCGAAAAGTTTTTCACAGTGGAAAGTGATATTTATTTGGTCTTTTAAAAACCTTCTAGCGGAGGACTAAAAGTAAGCTTGTTTGGCAAGGCAGGAAATCAGGATAGGTAAGGCTTGTTTTAGGAAGGATTTTGAAAGTTTTAGGTTATTTGATACTGTCAGGAGGAGCCTGCTCAGGATGATGAGGCATGGAGACTTGCAAGAAAGGCATGGAGCTGAGTGGAAAAAGAGTGGATTTGGAGGAGTGGAAATAGACGAACAGAATATGTGAGAGTGTGTAGGAGGGTATTAAAGCAAGGCACAGCACACAGGCTCGAAAATTTAAGATGAGGCAACTGCAATGGGGAGTACACTTGGTAGGAGACTGTCTCCAGAGTACCAGAGTGCTGCTGTGCCAAGAGCAATGTGCTGAAAGGCTGGGAAGGGAGCAAAGGAGACAGGAGGTGACTGTAGTGGCTGTGCGGAAGACATCAAAGGGCTAGATCAGGGCTTGTAGAGGTGAGGTGCAGCAGTGATAGAGGATTTTGAAGATGTTGAAGAAAGCAACTGTTACCTTGGTGATAGACTAGGAAGAATCTGAAGTAGCCAATGCCAAGGAAATCGGGAGGATTGAATAAGGAAGATTTGGAAAGCGCTACCAAAGGTCTGTGTTACAACTTGAGCAGTAAAACCATGGGTCTGCTTTCCTTGACCTGACAGTAAGTATAAATCCAGACAGCCAGAAGAGGGACCAAGTTGCCATCCCAAGACACCTCATAACTTAAACGTGTAGTGTGTGTGTGTGCACAAGCACACGTGTAAAATCTGAAATTCTGGTTTAACAGATGGGATTGGAAGGAGCCTCATGGGCTGTCAAGTTCCGTGTCTTGGTCTGCCAGACAATTTAGGTGCAATCAGGAATGCATGGAGCTTCATCTTAGCTGTTGTGAGGTTCTTCCTGTGGTAGGTCTGGTTTAATGGGTCACCTCATAGGTGAAATGCTATGCCCACTGCCTAAAAATTCTTTGAGATTCCCCTTTTACTAGCAGACAGGAATATATCAGGTGAAACTAAAGAAAATCTGTTTGGGAATATTCTGGTTAAAGGGAGTGTGATGGGACTTAAAATACGTTTCCAACTTAAAATAGGTTACAGAAGATGTGTGAGCCCTCTTAAATTTTTCTAGACTGGCTTTAGATCAAATTTCATGTGGATTGCCTTAATTCTGCTTCCAGCAGTCTCAGAAATAGGAGTCTTTCCTCAAAATTTAGTGAAGCTGCACTGAAACTGGTCTGTTTTAGTGCAAAGTTTTACACAGAGTTTGTGCTGCCACCACCAAAAGGATCAGTCACGCTTTCCTAGCACCTTCCCTTCTCATTTACACATGTGCAAATCCACAGTGAACCAAGCCACACTTAGTGTCAGTACTAACTTCTCCTTGGTCAGGTTAGCTTTAAGTCCATCTCACAACTGAGTCATGAGCTGTTCAAGGAGAGATGGCCAGTACAAGGCAAGACAAAGTAAGGAGAAGGGAATGGTCTCAGTTGTTGCAGAACTAGGTGTGCAGGTTTTTAGTTTTAAAGCTATTGCTGCTTGGGTATAGGAGAGGCTCAGCTTGCCAGAGCACTGTTATGTTGCTGGAGGGGATAGCAAATGGTTGTGTTGATGGTTTGCCTTTTTTTTCTTCCTCCAAATGGAAGGCCATTAGGTGTCGGTGGCTTGGGAAGGAGCAACTGGCTCCCTTGTACTGGGTCTGCTGAAAATAGAATGGTTGTGTGTGTCTGTACAAACCACACGGAATACACAGGTGTAATGCAGGGCATTGTACAGCTCAAGTGCTTTGTCCTGTGTATATGCATATCTCAACTGGACTGCAGCAACCTCTGGTCTGATTGCTAGAGGGAAATTTCAGTTGCTAGAAAAAGCCCTCTCTATCGTATTGTGGGCTGTTATAAGGACATAGGAACTGCTGTCCACACTGTTTTTCTAGTGATACAGATGGGTGTTTGTATCATGGCCTCAAGCCTCAACTATCCTTCTTCAGGAGGCTCTAGATAGAACCAGAATTAATGTGAATCCTGCCTTTCCCTCAGGAGAAGAAAAGGAAGGAGGAGAAAGATTGATACGGAAGTGAGGTTTTGGAATAACTAGTGGGCTGAGCACTGGGCTGCCAGGGTGTCTGGGAGGGCTGGGCAGAGGACAGCTGCAGTGGATGGTATGAGTTTGGTAGTCCAAACAGTACAGAAATTCTTATTGTGCATGTTTTAAATAGTGTCTATATCCAGGGAGAGGGGAGAACGGCACATAGTATTCCTTTCCTTCCAACCTATGTATGTTGCAGTTGGATAATGAATTATGTGACAGACTTATAGCTCTTTGCCAAAAAGACTTAGCTTCTTCGTGCATGCCTTCTTCAGATTTACTTGTGCAGCTGAATTCCCAATAGAGTTACCTCCTTCATTTCAGAGAGGGAGGTATCTTTGACCTGCAAATTAGAAGTTAAGAAATGTAAAAGAAGTTGGCTAATTGAACCAGTAACAGATCTCTGGGTGCCACACATTAAGAACAGAGGTGCCTTTGTGCCATTTTCAGATGGTCTTGAAGGGGACTAGGACTCTCATCCCATTATTTCCAATGTGCAGCCTTTTAGCTGTTGAATGTAGTTAGTAAAGTCAGTGCTGCCCACTTGACCTCAGTGGTGACCTCAGCAATGGAAGCTGCAGCTGGGAAATACAAATTATACTTGTGTTTGCATTTTTTTTTTTTCGCTGGTAATTGTTAAGTCAAAACTCCATGAATCAAAATTAAACACTTTCATATTCTCTGTAGATCTGGGCATACAATTTTGGTATGTCTGGGATTATTAACTGACTGTTGTTTTATACCATTTCCTGTCATGGTATCTGAATGAAACCAGCATGGTATTTCAGATTTGTCAGTGTAACTCAGAGCAGTGTCTTTCTGCTGGCTGATGCTATGTTGATTCTCTCATGAAACCATTCATCTATACTGTCTGTCCAGTAACAATATGTATTGCTCATGAAGTGTCAAATACCTTCTCTTAAAGACTTTGAATAGAAATCTGATCTTTTGAATGCTACATTAATCCTCTTAAGTGACACATATACTGAAAGCTCCACTGCTTCCTCCAGCAATTCTTGGTTTATATGAAACATCCACTGGCTAGAGATAGTCTTTGAGAAGCAAAACAGAATTAGATTTTTGTTGCAGGAGGGCCCATAGCTCCAGAACACTGTTTAAGTTACAAACCTCATGTATGTTTGTGGTATTCCCTGCACCACTGAAAGAAACCAAGTGTCTGTAATCTTGGAAATGGCTGTCATTTTTGCTGTGAAAGCACTTTGCAAGGAGAAATTGTAATGGTAGCTTCCTGGTTTTGATCTGTAGGCTTAAAAATAGAGCTGCTAAACAAAAACATTGTGGGGGCCCTCTTTTCCAAGTGAAATTTTAACGCTTTTGGTTGTCTTGCTTCATGGAAGACATTTTTTTCTTTTCCCTTCCTACTTCCTTTCAGTCTCTTCGCTCCATCTGTGTAGGGAGGAATCATCTGAAAGATACCCTCCAAGACCAGTAGTCTCGAATTGAAAGCCATAAGACTGAAAATCTAAGCAACACAGGTACTCCTGCACAGGCTAGGACAGCGGCATCTCTGAAAAGCTTGCCTGGAAAGCTGCTCATCTATATGTGGAAGGGAGAGAGTAGGTTTGTGTGGGAAATGAAGGGATCTAATATTTGGAACTTGATTGTATTCTAGTCTAGTATTCTAGTCTAGTAGTCTAGTTACTCCCTCACCCCAAACTTTCATTTTCATTGAACGATCAGATTTAAAAATGCTGTTGTAGTTGATTGATGGCCACACTCTCAATTCTTTACACAGAGTCCTTCTGGAGTAGGAGTTTGGAAAGCTCTGTTGAAATCCAGAAGTGAGAACCTCACTTGTGGCCCCCTACCTTGTCCTCTGCAGAAGGATGGAGGTCACATCCTTGAAGAGTGAGACAACACTGCTCAGCAAAAGGAGCTGAATAGCTGCCTTTAGCTGCAGAAGGAATTGCTGTTTATGGGAAGGAAAAACAGATAAACAGAGAAACTTGCTGTAGCAAGGGTGAACTCAGCCTGAGATATAAAGCAGCTTTGGTTTAGGGGAAGGACAAAGCAGGGCCTTCTTCCAGTGCTCAGCAGACACATGGCTTAGCTCCTTATTAATGTTTTAGAAACATCCTAGGAAGTGTCTGAAGCAATTGGTATCTCAACAGTGCTGCAGCTCTGCATACCTGAACTTTCCCTGTGCCCTCTCATCTCAGGCGTAAACTCTAGCTGCCCAGGCAGCACTTCAGTTTAGTGCTTGGGGATTTGCGTTCAGTGAAACTGGACACGTAACTTCAGCAGCAGCCACTTGAAACAGAGGAAAAGTTAGTCCACCTTTACTGCACAGAGCAGAAATGCAGCTAGCAAAACAGACCTGAGACTCTGAATCTGGGTTTCATTAGCCAGATTCATTTGTTTGCCAGGCCCAGCCGTGTAGTGGAATATTTCTGTAGGTAAAGGATTGTATCCTGGTGATGCTAATTACAAACTAGCTAGAGTTCCTTAACAGTGATTTTAAAAAAAAAAAAAAAAAAAAAAAGCAGCATTCCTAAAGTGAGAGCAGGAGAGAGTAGGAAAAGGTTTTGATAGATTCTACCCCCTCAGAGTAAGAAGGATCCAAAGCAATCTGTGGAGGAAACTTGACTTCAGAAATGTAGCTTTGTTGAATTTTCTGCCATCAGATGCTCTGCCAACGTATTTTCCCCCCTTTGTGAGGTATTACCTCTTACTTTGTCTCAGTAGGTTTGGTGATGTTTTTTTATTTCTTTAAAGTTTGCGTATTTCACCCAGCAACAAATTGCAGTTGAGCCACAAAACCCAACAGATGGTTGTCTGTTTCACTCTCTCCAAAAGAGTGCTTCCCTCAAGTTGCTGCAACCTTTCCATAGCTTCTTTGTTTTGCAGTGATCAAGATCTCTGGATGCACTTCATTTCCTGCCTGTTCCTGTGGACTGATAATTTGGATTTGTTCTTGGCCGTGCCTTGTTGCGACTGCCAGTAGAAAGTGCTAGGAAGGCTAGTTGGGGTGTGGTTCATTGCTTGCCTTCCCTGCCTTTGTTCCAGCTACAGAAATTCGTGCTGTTACATGCACTGGAGCTTGGGTTCAGGAGAAGGGTCTGGGAACATTTTCTGTCTGCTGCTGCAGAGTAAGGCTGGTAGTTCACGCTTTGAATGCCAGTTGTGATTTTGAAACTAACTGAGGGAAAGGTTGACCCTGAGTGTGGTGGAAATGCTACAGTAAATGGCTCCTGGTGGATGGAGGAAGATAATGAGACTGTCTGTTCTGCTTTGCTCATTGCCTTGCTCTCACCAAGTCTACTCACCCCTGCCCAGCTGGGAAGGGGATAGCTGATGGAGATTGATAGGGATGCTAAGTTTCTGGCTCAAACACCATACTCGAAATCTAGCCTGTGCTTTTGAAGAATTTATCTTATGTTCTGGCCCTCCCTGTCTACTGCCACCCATGTATTTCTCAGGAGTGAGGTCTAGCAAAAGTATGTTTGCAAAACACTTAATGGCCCATGAAAGCAAGATGCTGCATGGTCTCCAGTCAAATGCAAAATGCTTGCATTCTTTTGTCAGTTTTTAAATGATGTTTCAAGCTCATTGCTGTAGACACACAGTGGTTGAGAGGTGCAAGGAAAAGAGTCTGATGAGCCAACCACTCAGAGTTGGGAAGGATGGGTCCCTTTCAGGATGCAGGGCTCAGGTTTCAGTAACACAATGCTTTGTGCAGCCATGTGCGTGTTCAAAGGAGCCAACTGGCTGGAGCTCCCGCGGTGACGCTTGGCTGATTTGGCAGCTGGGTTGATTCTGTCAAGTTACAGTATGGGAGTGAAGTCCAGTTTCAAATCCTCTCCATTACCCACTTGAGCAACTTGGAGGGGGGGGGAGGGGAGGGGAGGGGAGAAGGGTGGGGGTGGGGGGGGTGGCAGGAAGAAGGGGGGAAGCTCTCTGGAGACTTTAGTCATTTTTGGCATGGAACCACTTGGTGATTATCAGCAGCAGGGTAGTGGCAAGGGGCTGATTATCTATCATGTCGTCAGCATAAATGATCAGTGGGCCCCTGAGCAGGGCTCCGCCTTTTGTAATGGCCCCACGTAATCACTGCAAAACAGTTTAAAAGCAAGCAGAACAGAAAAACAGCTGGACTGATTCTGACCCTAACTGATGTTGCCTTTTCTCCCCTCACTAGAAGAGAAATATGTCACTATCCAGCCATACGCCAGCCAGGGGAAGGATGAGATTGGGTTCGAAAAAGGGGTCACCGTGGAGGTCATCCAAAAGAACCTGGAAGGATGGTGGTACATAAGGTAAAGACACCATGCAGCCAGATTGCTGCAGAACCTGTGACAATGAACTTTTCTGATTATTCACTTCATGTGTTAGCATTTAAATAATTCCTTAGAGGGGCAGGAAAGCCGAAATTGTTTATAATGCTTCTTGAAAAAATTTAAAGAAAAGGCTAAGACAGTACAATGGTGATTAAAGTAACAAACAGTGTCTGCTAAAAGCTGTGGACAATTTGAATGGGGAAATTCCTGAACTTGTAAATTATTTTATTTCTTTCTTTCAAGTTAAAAGCCTTTATCTGGGTTAAGATCTCTGAGACCTAACAAGGCTTTCTGTTATGTGCAATTGTAATGTTCTTCCAGTATAAGAGCTACTCTGCAACATATTTAAATCTAGTTATAACAATGCTGATTAGGATTCATTGAGCTGTGTGGGGCAGATAGTTGTTTTCAGGGATAAAGAGATCAGTCTGTCTGGCAGTAGCCCTTTTCCAAATTTGTTATGGTTTCAACTAATTTGACTGATTTCTGCCTGTCTACATTAGCTATTCCTAATGTCAAGGGACTGGATTCCAAGGGCAGGTGAAATTACCCTCATGCATCAGGATTTGTTTTGTGTCTGTGTGAATCCAGAAGTACTGTGACATCCCATTTCCCTTCAAACAAGAGGTGATATAACAGGTAGCTGGAAAGTGGAGTTTATCTGTCATCCAGCATAGAACATCTTTTCATCTAGTCATCTTTTTTTCCATTGAGCATGTAATTATAGTGATGACTTTCCCCCCTTTCCCTCCCCAAGCCATTTTGCTTTTGTTCGAATTTTGCTTGATTTATCCGCTATGAATGCAGGCTATGAAAATGCTGACTGAAGCACTGTTGTTGTTTTTCTTGAAGTCCCTTACTTAGAAAACTGTTTAGTTTTTTTTTTCTTCTCCCTAATGCTTCCTTAGAGGGAATAAGCTAATAAAGATAGCAATGGAGCCCAGAAGGCTCTCTAGATAGGAGGACCTAAAAAAATGCCTGCTTTTGGTCAGGTCACATTTTTTTCTCCTTTAGTCATTCACAGGAGTAGAACAGAAAGTTGCAGACTGAGAAATCAAGAGCACATCAGTTTTCTGAGGGGAGAACCATTGCAAGACATGTTTAGTGTTTTTATTGTATTCTCCTTCTGAAACGAAGCCTTATTACCAGTGTAGGTTTCCCTTTACTGTATTAACAGTTCTACTGTAACCAGAATTTCTTTTTTTCCCCATTTCCTCATACACACCTTCAGACCAACCCAAAACACACATTGTTCTATACAGAAGAATTGCATTCTGGTGACAGTGATGCTTGCTGTAGTGGCTTGAGTTGTTCCTTCATGGTGACATACTGGAAGGACAGGCACCCCATTTTGACTTCAGCAAACCCAACTTCTTGTTGAAGGGTGGTTTAGGTGTTCTTCGTGTGTGTCACAACTGTGTCTGATGTCAGCTGTCATCCTCTCTGCTGCTCTGGAGTACTATGCTGCAGTATTGCTTGAGGATTAAGCTGCTCTTAGAAACAGTTGGGCAGTTTTCCACGAGCAATATTTTGGCAAATGTTGATGCTGTGATCCACCTTGACAAGCTGGTCCTTTACAGCTTTGGTAGCTGATCTCTGGTTTCTTCTACTATTTATGAGACTTAAACTTCTCTGAATACTATTGGATGATACTTGGAGAAGGATTCGTATTCTGCAGCAATATGCTGTTCTGAGTGTTGGCTGCCTTAAAAGGAGCAACTGCTTGTGAACAGTGTGAGGGGAGAGAGATCAAGAAGATTCTGTAGCCTTGTAGCAAGAAGATCCTGTTGCTTTGTTGTCCAACAGGTTCAGTGACAGATACCAAACACACACACCAGTGTATATAAAAAAACCAAATCCAGCAGCTCGCTAATGGAATCCACCTTAAATGCATTAGGTTGTTCCACCTTAAATATGTAATTTCTCCAAATTCCTGGCCATGTACTGATCCTCATTTCCTGTCTTTTTTTTTTTCTTTTTTTCTTTTTTTCTTTTTTTTCTTTTTTTTTTCTTTCTTTTCTTTTTTTTTTTTTCTTTTCCCTTTTTTCGCCCCTAGTTTGCTTCCCTCTGGAGTAATTCCAGTGCTCTGGAGCTGGAAAGCAGATGTGACTCTCAGACTCACAGAGGCAGTTCTGACTTTTTTTTTTTTTTTTTTTTTTTTAACATTCCTATGGTTTGAATCCATTTTTTCCTTCATGTAATATTAAACAGGGAGGGTGTTAGAATAACCAAGGAACCAGATCACTACAATAATTTCTGCAACCCTCCTTCAATGCTGTAGAAGCTAGAGGCAATGTTATTGTCTTCCATTATTTTGCTGTGTGTGCATTATGTATTTTTTTTTTCTTTTTTAATGGACTCTGGAGAGGTGAAAGGAAGGCTCTGACCTTACTGTTCTACTGAATTGAGTGGATCTGTGTGCTTTTTGGATCTGTGTGCTAACAAAAGTTTTTATTTGCCTGCTTCATGTTGTGGTTTGTTCTGAGCCTGAGCTCACCTGATAAAGTGTAGTTGGGTGGTGTTAGTGGCACTGAAATGAAGAGGAATCTAGGATGGGGTTTGGAATGTCTCTAGTACATTGTGAGTATAAATGAAGGAGGTATACTTCTGGTTCAAACCTTAGATGTGAAATAAATGTCACTACCAGTTCAAGACTTCTCTGAAGCTTAATAGCAGCTACCTTAGTTCTTTCTCCTCTAAAATGGGGAGATCAAGTTGCATCTTCTAAAGTAAGGTTTGTAAAGGGCTTTGGCATTGCCAAATTCAAGGATTAAAGGCAAGCCTGTTTGACTTACATAAGTAGCTTTTATTAGTGAAGTTGCACAAATAAACTGGCAGTTGCTGGCAGCTACTGCTCAGCATTAACTTCAGGTTGAATTTACTCACTTACAGGAAGAAATAACCAGCAACAGCCTCTCTGCTGAGGCTAAGTTGCCCAGAGTTATTAAGTATCCAGCTATTGCTGCTACTGTTCATTGGGGGAAAACTATGAGATCAGAGGTGTCTGAAGCAGCAGGGTAATATGGGCTGCTCCAAATACATACAGTTGGCAGGAGAACTAAGGAGCTAGTACAGAACCTGCTTGTGGCTGCCTTTCTGATCCTAAACATGTTAAGTCCCCCACTAACTAAGATGGATGTAAACTGTTCTTTCATGCTGATTTTGCACAATCAAACTCTATTGAAAGTAACCTTTGGAAGTGCTTTGGTCAATGTGGCTTTCTCACAGATGAAAACTTTACATCTCCAGGTCAGGTGAAGTTATAAACATCCTTTAAAAAAAGTCCCTGATGTACAAGCAGTAGAATGCACTGGTCAATAGCTCTGCAAAAGGGCCATCTACTGCAAAAGCAGATGAAGCCAAAAGTCTTCAGGGCTGGAAAATGAGATATGCCTTGACACAGGGGACATGGCACATATTGAGGCCTTTTTTTCTTTTCCTTATTTTGTCTTGATTAGAGGCTTATCAGAAAAGCTTTAAAGGGGACAGGACTAAATAGATCCAAATTGTGACCTGACATAATATCAGTGGCTGTATGCTATATATTTGTTGGAAGTCAAACCAAGCCATTGCCATTTTGTAACTTGTTAGTCTCCATGTGGTAAACAAAGCTCAGAGTCTTTGGGATGCTTTGCTTTGACACCAGAATCTTTGGAAAAACTTGTCACTAAACTCTCTTAATAGGGGAAATCCTGTATCTTTGCCTTCATCTGTGATAGACAGTAAGTATGTAGAGAGAAACACCATCTTGAGTGTTCTGCCTAATCTAGATGGGAGGAAATGGCAAGATTTTGGACAGAAGGGTCTTTGGGGTCATTACTAGAAGTACAGCAGTTATATTTGGTTTGGTACAGGAAGAGTAAGGAAGAAGCCTAGGGAAGCAAGCCTACACTCCATCCTGCATTGCATTTTCCTGTCCTCCCCTCCTGTCACAGTCTTGAGTGTCTGGATTTGGTGAATGAGCCCCAGGTGTGCCCTGATGCAGAAATCTCAGAATCCAAGTGTTGGCATGACAAAGGTGCTCAGTTCCCAGAGAATGATTATCTGTTATTTCCCCACTGCCCCTGGCTCCTTTCTCTACTACCTAATGAGTCTCAATTTTCATTAGCTTTAGAGTCCTACTGTTCTAACTTTTATATTTCCTGCAGATTTCCTGAACACCAGGATTTTAATGATGCCTGCTTTCCCACTTACAGCTCAAGCGCTTGCTTTGGATATCTTGAGAGATTAAAGACAGAAAGGTTTGAGTGACTCACTCTGTAGCAAGTTAGGGTTTCATTAGGGAAAGCAGAGTTCCTTCACGTGGTCCTCCCTGGAGTCTGATTGTAATCTGCAATCCCTGCTGAGGAGTTAGGAATGGCAGGAGTTATAAAAACCATCTTCCCAAAAGCCCAGCTGTGGGAGAATGACTTCAGTTTGAAGTGCAGTATGAGCACCTCAGGCTGGTGCTCTGGGAACGTGTACTGGATTCAGGTGTCTGTTCAGATTTCCCAGTTTATTTCTTCAAATAGCCCCTAGCTTGTTCAGGCAAATAAGTCTCCATCAAAGCCATTTTTTCCTTAGTCAAATTGTTTCTCGACTTTGCAGTGCTAGAGGAAGCTGCTGTGGTTTAGGAGTCCCATATTCTTAATAGGAGAAGATGATCATACAGGATTGAGAGTTGGAAGGGGGGAAGTGTTTATTTTTATAATTGCAAAGGGAGAGGCTTGTGTGAGTACCTTCTAAATTGCAGACATACTGGGCTCTGTACACTCTTATTTTAGCCCTTTTCCATTTCGAGTTGCCACAGGAAGTATTAAAACTTAAATATTTTACTCATTTGCTTTTTTTGCTATATGGGAAAAGACTGAGTTTGCAGTACTGTCTAAACATGGCATAACAACCTGGTGAAGCCCTTTGCCTTGTGAGTAACTGTATGCAGAAGGACTTTCTTTAGCATGAGAAGTGGCTTTTAACAACAGTTCATATTTCACTGCTGACTGAGATGCCTAATTAATAAGTAATAAATGGAGACTAAGTAAAATTTTTTTTAAAAATTAGCTTATCAGATAACCAGAAATTTTGTTTTATTTTAGCATCCATCGCTTTATCCTTAGCGATTACACCTGAAATGCTTGAGAAGGATGGTTTGATGTGAAGATGTTTCCTTTTCCATCTGCAGATACCTAGGCAAAGAGGGCTGGGCCCCAGCTTCATATCTGAAGAAGGCTAAAGATGATCTTCCATCAAGGAAAAAGAACTTAACTGGGCCAGTGGAAATCATAGGAAATATCATGGAAATCAGTAACCTGCTGAACAAAAAATCATCCACTGACAAGGAAACTCAATCAGAAAATGAGACTTCAGAAACTCATATCACCAAGAAGGAAATCAGTTTGCCCATCCTGTGCAATGACTCTAATGGCAATGCTATGATGACCCCAGACAAGCATGCTTCCAAACTGGCCCAGGGATCCCCAGCAATAGCAAGGATAGCACCACAAAGAGCTCAAATAAGTAAGGCATTAAAGTAGCCTGTATTTCCACTGACATTCAATGAATCCTTGTTTTCTGCCTTTCAGGACTGGCACTGCCTGTCAGCTAAGGTTTCATGCACCCTGGCCTTATAGCTAAGTCCACATAAGCAGATCTTTTCATTCTCTGTGGATCTGCAGCAGAGACCCCAGTCCTTCATTCGCAGTGATAAAATTTAACTCACTTTATCCAGGACTGGCTGGTTCTTCTTTATCTTAGGCAGTATGCTTTTGCTTTTTTGTTGTTTGTTTTGTGTTTTTTTTCCCCAGAAGAGATTTTTTTCCCTTTGCAGGCTCCAAAATTACCCCACCTCAATACTGTGAATGCTGTGCCAGTGTTTTAAAGTCAAGGACACCACCTAAGTCTTCTCTTGCATTTGTTCTGCTCTTTTCTGGGGGCATGTTGCTATAATGTTTTTACTACTTCATCTGCAAAATGCAGATGATAACACTACTCTGTGTGAGGAATGACAAGGTAATATGATAGAGGACAGTGTGACTGTTATTAATTTAGTGGATTATTTTTACTGCTAGCGGAAAACTGTGTATTAAGCCAATTCTTTGCTGGCCAATCTCCAATAGATCTGGTCAGTTCCAACAGAAAATACAATCGACTACTTTCTGGCAGTGATTTCCTCTTAAATATGCTGGCTGAGCTGAATAGCTAAGCTGCCTTGGTATTTCTAATATACCCTCATAACTTCCTATCTTGTTTCATAGAGGTGCCTTCAATATTGCAAATACTGACTTCACATATTCTCAATCTATGTAACAACAGAGAGCTGCAGAAGAATGTGTTTAACTGTACTTAATGAAGTTAAATAAACCCTCTCCTCTCTCTTTCTTCTCAGGTTCTCCAAATCTAAGAACAAGGCCGCCCCCCCGAAGAGAATCCAGTCTGGTTTGTATTGTTTTATGGTATATATTATCAGGGAGAGTAGGTGTGTGGGTGCTTTATGAGACTTCCTGTGGCTGTACAAGGTGGGGGGTTAGCTGAGAATTCCTTTATTTGCATGCCTGTTCATTTTATTGTTTAAGAATTGAGCAGACATCTGGACATCCTAACTTTAACTGGGGATTCCTGTTTTTCAAAATACTGTCCTAGCTAAGCAGGTTTTGAACTGGAGGGAGAACATCGTAAAAGCCACTGTGTTCTGTGAATGAGCACTGTAGCCCATTTGGTTGACTCAGAAGGTCCAAAGTTCTTCTGCATGTGTTGACCACAGACTGGATCTTTTGGCCTTCTGTTGTTTTTAACAACCGGGAATGTCTCCGCTCCTTCCACTGCTGCCATCTTTGATGTGGCTAAGTTTCACTCTTGTGTATGCTTAAAATGACCTGGTATCTTATGGAAGGATGTGTGACCTCACATGATGGTTTATTCTCAAGGCTAGAATTTTGGAAGTTTGGACCAGTCTGAGATTAGGACTGTAATCTTCAGATAGGAACTATTTAGTAATCTATTTGCACAAAAGTCATGCTAATTACTTTTTTATAATTAGGCAGTTTAATCTTTTCTGTACTCTTTATGAGCAGTATGTGACTTTTAACTTCTCTATCATCTGAGATACTCCTTAACTAACTAGATTAATAGCGTACTAGCATTTTCTTCCCATTTCTCTTTGCATTATTTTAATTTAGACCTTGTTTTGGCAAGACTACTCCACTTAATCTCATGCTAAAAGTAACAGTGATAGTATATGTGTAACTCTGAAGATGTCTGCTGTTTCCAATTATCTTCATTTAATCCAAATCATCCTATTATCTGAAGGCATTTTATTATGCTGCACTTCTGCTGTATTTCAGCATTTATAGTGCAGAAACATCCAATTATAGCAATGTTAGACATGGTTCCTAAGGTGCTGTGATGCATTCTCTGTGAAATGCCACATGCTGTGCCTGATGAAACATAGCTTGTTAGTTAGAATGAGGATATCTTAGAAATGAGGGAGCACATCAATAAGGCACAGAGTGCAATTTTTCTTTCTCCCATCAATGGCTTAGGATCCTTTCATGTCTGGTTGTCCTGGGTCTCTGTGGCAGGTCTGACCCATGTTCAAGAAACCCTGACATACTGACATAACTCTTGTGTTAGAACCATAGGCAGTGAAGTGCAGGGGCTGTGAAGCTTCACCATCATCTGCTTGTTCTGTATTGAGTGAGGTGCTAAGCTGAAAAGCCTTCTATAATTAAATTTTTGAAAGGACACTTATCTCATTTATCACCTCAAAAATAATTGAGAAATCTCTAAAATGTGACACCTTAAAGGCAATTAGCTTTTAGAGGAGTTTGGTATGCTTCCAGAATGGCTGTGAATAGTAATGCCCTGCTCCTCCTCTGTGCAATTAAAATGCAGATTCTGTGGGGATAGAGTGGAGATTCTGGGTCTCTGATATGGGAAGGAACTGGAATCTTTTGATCCTACAGTAAAGTCCTTCCTTTCTCTTATCACTTTAGCTGAGCAAAGCTTCTCATTAGATACCTGTGATATTATACTTGTTTCTTGCTATAACAGATGCCCTTTAGCTCATATCACTGAATATTTCAGATTGTTTAACAATCCAGCAGCTGATTAAAAGCAGTTATTTATTAGCATTACGTTTTAAGGTAGGGTATTTGATGACAGGCAGAATATATGTACAGGTCTGTTGGAATGCAAGTTTCTACAGTTGTGGCAAGCCATCCAGAACTGAGTCAGTCTGGACAAAATCTCAGAGTAAAAGGCCTGTTGTTACTGTGACTGGAAAGGCAGCTCATTCTTTATGGCCCATCAGTAAAATGTTTTATTGTTCAAGTACAGATTATCACAGTTTTAATAGCTGGTGAAGGCGGCAGAAACAGTGCCTATTTTGAAAGACTTCTCTTTTGTGGCTGATCTCAATACATCAGTTTCCACACTGGAGAATTTGGAAGTTATCATTAGGAAGCAGCACCAGAATAAGGAAGAGTTTTAGTGAATAGAGGTAAATATTTTTCATACTGGTGTTCAGCCCACTGTTACTTTGGTTTAATTGAAAAAAAACCTGTCTCTTTTCAATAGGGTTTTCAGTTGCCCAAACCACCAGAGCCACCCTCTGTGGAAGTGGAATACTACACCATTGCAGAGTTCCAGTCATGTATCTCTGATGGCATAAGCTTTCGTGGAGGACAAAAAGCAGAGGTAAGTTCTAATAATGCATCTTGAAAAATTGTAAAATTTGGCTGTTTCAAGGGACTGTATCAAAAGGGAAGAAGTGGAAAGCAACTGGTTGAGATTATTGTCTAAATGACATACCCTTGTCATCTCCTAGGTAATAGAAAAGAATTCTGGTGGGTGGTGGTACGTGCAGATTGGAGAGAAGGAAGGATGGGCTCCAGCATCTTATATTGATAAGAGGAAGAAGCCAAATTTAAACAGAAGAACCAGTACTTTAACCCGCCCAAAAGTTCCTCCCCCAGCACCTCCCAGTAAACCAAAAGACTCTGAAGAAGGAACAAATCCTGTAACAGTTTCTTCAGGAGATAACCAGGACTCTCCCCACAAGCTGAAATATGAAGAACCTGAGTATGATGTGCCCGCCTTTGGCTTTGACTCAGAGTGTGACGTCAGTGAAAGTCATCGTGAAGAGGGCACTCCTGAAAAACGACTGTTTCAGCCCCTTAAGCCCTCTCCTGTGTCATCACTTCAAAAAGCAAAGTTCAAAGTAGGAGAATCTTCAGAAGATGTTGCTCATGAAGAAGAGACCATCTATGAGAATGAGGGATTCAGGCGTTATGTGGAAGATGTTTCATCCAATAAGGAATCTAGTGGAGACTCAGATTCTCAGAAAAGCTCCTCTCTCTCCTTGATCCGAATGAATTCTCCATGTTCCAGCTCTCCTAAATCATCACTTGTGAAGCTCAAGACAGACAAAAACTTTCAGCCTGATCTTGGAAAATGCCTCTATTCCAGGAGTGAGGAGACAAAACCAAGGTCAGCTTCAGATGTTGGCTTACGCAGTATGCCAAGAACAAGTATGAAGAAAGAGCCTGGGCAGAGTCCTTCCATTAGAGCAAAGCCAATTGTTAGGCCCAAACCCTTCCTGAACAAGGCAGACTCTCAAAGCCAAGAAAAGATGGATATCAGCACTTTAAGGCGTCAGCTGAGGCCAACTGGGCAACTCAGAGGTGGACTTAAGGGTTCAAGAAGTGAAGAGTCTGAGAGCCTGCCCCCAACAGCTTCTGAGAACCAAGATGATCCTGTTAGGAGGAGCTCAGCTGATCTCATTACAGCTCCTTCCCATGGCATTTTCTGCTCTAGCCATCCAGCCAAAGCTGAGCAAGAAAATTACTCCAGATGTTTCTATGTGACCACTGATTCATATCAAAAGGCACAGGATTCTGAAATTTGCTTCCCAGCAGGAGTAGAAGTGGAAGTGCTGGAAAAGCAAGCCAGTGGGTGGTGGTACTTGAAATATGGAGACATGGAAGGCTGGGCTCCTTCCCATTATTTGGCTCTCCCTGATAACCAGCAAGAAACCACATCAGCAGAGACCGATGCCTCATTTGCCAGGAACAGGAAAAATGAAAGTAAGTCAAACAGTTTAGAGAAGATAGAGAAAAGGGTTCAGGCTTTGAACACCATCAACCAGAGCAAACGCACAACACCACCTATTCCAAGCAAACCTCCTGGTGGTTTTTCAAAAACATCAGGGCCAGTCAAAATGAGAAATGGTGTGAAGCAACTTGCTGTCCGACCACAGTCAGTGTTTGTGTCTGCACCACCGAAGGATAACAACTTGTCATGCTCCTTGCGCAGAAATGAGTCTTTAACAGCTACAGATCACCTGAGGACCATCCGTCGGAATTCCTCCTTCAGCAACACTCGGTCACAGCCTGGGGACACAAAGGGAAAGCAGCCTGAGAGGTCAGGTACAGAGGGCTCAGAGACCACGTCCAACCTCCCCACCCAGAGGAATGGGATTCCTGTATCCACGGTTAGACCAAAGCCCATTGAGAAATCCCAGTTCATCCACAACAATCTTAAGGACATCTATGTTTCCATTGCAGACTATGAAGGTGATGAGGAGACTGCAGGGTTTCAGGAAGGTGTCTGCATGGAGGTCCTTGAAAGGAACCCAAATGGCTGGTGGTACTGCCAGATCATGAATGGTGTGAAGCCTTTCAAAGGCTGGGTGCCCTCAAATTACTTGGAGAAAAAGAACTAATATTGCAATATCTTTAACCTCCCTAATTTATGCTATTCCTGCTGTGTACATATGGAAAAAAAAATTGCTACACAAAAAGACATTTCCCCATGCTCCAGTTTATACAAAAGGGACAAAGGAGTCTATGCTGTGGACAAATCTGCCATGTTCTGGAGAGGTTTGTGGGGTTAACAGGTCGTAAGCAATTACGAGGAAAATGCAGCGTAGTCAAATGCTGTTTTGTGATGTTGTTGATAATCTTGTATGTGTAACAGGGTATGACATCCCATCTTTCCCATTATTGATGAGAAACCAAATGTGTGCCTTTTGTGAGAGAGAAATACACATGCATCTACTTGGGGAGTTTTGTGCCAAACTGTTTTACAACCTTGGCTCCCTTTTTCCTCATTCTTGTCCATACATGGAATACCCTGGATGCTTTTTCACAACTTACAGTGAGAAGTGAATTGGCGTTTTTGAAACACGGAGGGACTCTAATCCTCTGAAGATGTTCCCCTTTGGTTTTTTTTTTTCTTTTTTTTTTTCATTTTTACTGTTCTCAACAGTTCGTTGGTCCTGAGTTGGAGCCTTTTCATCATGGAGAGATTTGGTATCAGACTACAGCTGTGTTTTCTTGTTACTGATAACTCACAGGAAAAGGCAAATCACTTGGTGTTGGTTGAGGGCTTTTTGTTTCCTTTTGTTCTGTCTTGCTCTTTGAGTTGAGATTTCAGGTGTTCTAGGGCAGCAATGCCTACTGGTGCTTGTCAAAACAAACTCACAGCCCCATGCTTAAGCACATCAATTACGTTGTAGGCTCCATATTTGGTTCTGTGCCTGACTCCTGCCAGGTAATCCTGATCGATTTTCTTCCCAGAGCTGGGTTTCTCAAAACTTTATAATATTATAATGTGCAGAAGACCCTTAAGACACTGAAGACAAAGCTGTCAAATGCATTACTTCTGATTTTGCAATATGGTCCCAAACCAAGCTTGCTGACGGCTGGCAGGGCCCACCACGGGTTTAGTTAGAAATAGCCATAACCTTCTGCAACATCCGTGTTTACAATGAGGGAGGGTGGGAGGGAAGCCATCAAACTCAGTCTGCACATCCTTAATTTGTATATTTTTGGGTAATTGATTTTCTGTGTTTTGTTTTTGTCTTTTCTGTGCATTCTGGGTTTACTTCTGTGTGTGTGTGTGTTGTGTGTGTGTTGTTTTACCAGAAGAGACTTAAAACTGAAATAGGAACCAAATATGTGTTTCTGTTCCCCCTTAAATCCAAAAAGTTCATTTGTACTGGAAAGCGTGCCTGGGCTTCTCAGGCTCAGAGATTTAGTATCAAAGCAATTAGGTCTACAATGCATCTTACCAGAAAGCTGCCTCCAGTTCCATTTTTTTTGCCTTTCTTAACTCCTACTTAGAAACATGGCACACTGTAGGGGTTGTATGGTGAGAAATGGAGGAGGCAGCCATAGGAATAGGCTCTAAATATGGAGGTAGCCAGCATGTGTACTGTAAACAGCATTGGCTAAACCCATACTGTACTGGAGGAAATCATGGCTCTTGTTTTGTTCTATTTTTTGGTTTTGTTTTGTTTTTTTTTCTAATGGCCTTGTTAATCACTGAAGATCAATACTAGGTTCCTTTAAACAATAGGCAGTGTTGTAAATCTGTTTTAAGGGAAAAGGGGCAGACCATTTCACTACTGGCTTACACCAAATGATACATGCCCTTTTTTCTGCCAGAGCTTCATACTGATTTGGCTTGGGAAGTAAAAGTTATAAAGGCTCTAAAATAGCTGGGATCAATGGGCTGAGTAAAATATCACAAAAATATCATGTGTTATTGGGGATGTTTCTCTGCCAAAAAAAATTTACACAATTTATACGTTGTTCTTGTCTTTATTATTTTATGTGCGTGTGTATGGTTTGGGTTTTTTATTAATTTCCATGATAACATTGAGAGAGTTGCCTTATAGCTAGCCTGACTGATGTCCTTTTGGTAGCTGAAACAACATCCAAGTGCAACAGCTACCTACAAACTGTGCTGTGGTTAAAGCAGCTCTCTGTGTCCAATGGGGGAGGGAGGGTGTTGGGTTGGGATCCCTTTTAATTGTGGTGGCAGGAGAAGGAGGTGTATCTGCACAACAGCTCATGTCACAGTGTGTAGGGCCCTCTTTATACTTTACATCTTTCCATATAATGTATATATCCAGTTAGCTACATCTTACTGGATCTGTATCTGAGGCATTGAGGCCCTGTCTCTCATACTTCTCCCCATTTTTAGTTGTACTAATATGGTAGCAGCCATAAAAGGCTGCTGGAGCTGTTGTGAGATAATAATAGAAGTATTTTATTCTTCTGCTGGACAGTATTAAATAGAGCAATACATAGAGTTATCTGCTAGATTGCAGTACTAATAGTAGTGACTTAGTGATTCGTATTAATGTTGTAATGATTTATTTTAACAATAATGATGCGGAAGTGGTTCATTATTTTGAATTAATGCACTTTAACAATAAAAGAAACCAAAATGGAAGCCAATACAGAGAACTAAGTGCATTATTTAAAGGTGCAGTATATAATTATAATTTTCTTGAAGCACATATTTATTAAGAATTAACTTATTATTTAAAATATTCTAAAGTCTTTTTTAAAGACATTCCCACTAGGTCATCTTTTTGGGGGGATGCAAAAGCACAGCTCCCAGATCTTCTGCATTGAGCCACTGAATTCTCTGAGTATGGTGCAGTGTGATATGAGCCCCTACCCAGGAAGAGGAAAGCAGCACACAGGTGGGAGAGCCAGGACTACTATAATATTCGCACTTGCATCCAGGAAGGCCAAGCCCAGAGCACTCATCTGCTGGACTCCTTGCAGGGTTTGGAGTGGCAAAAGCCATTTTTGGCAGGCGGGTGGTGGTGCCAGGTGCCTTGCACGAGGCTGGTTCCCGGTGGATGCAAGGCTTGACATGAGGCTCAGGTTAGCGTGAGGACTTTGGGATCTGCCTGTGGAACATGGGTCAGCTCAGTAACAGATGGCAGTCTGTCCCAAAGCTCCCTTTTCCACCTACTGACCTGCTTCTCCAGCTCTGGCTTTTGCCAGGAGCTGGTTTGCTGAGCTGCAAGTGGTGCAGGGGATAGCAGACTGAGTGTGCCTGCAGGACTGCCAGGATTTTCTCAAGCAGCAGCCCAGTGCCTATAGCTCAATTGCTCCTTTATCCCATCTCAAGGGTTTCATGGCTGCCTGAGGACAGGTCAAAAGCTGTAGATGTGCTGCAAAGGTATGCTCCTGGCCTTCTTCCTCCCTCTGTCCCCACCTGCACCAGCAAAAAGGATATGGTGTAAATGACCTACTCAATGCTAGAAATGAATGTGAGCCACTGCCTGCTGGGAGAGCTTGGGTTTGGGCTTCCCTTTATTTGGTAGCTGTTCTGACTGCTTGTGTTTAAAAGGGCCCTTTTAAAGCAAACATTCCCCAATGCAGTTTTTTCCCCTGTGCATTTACCATTGTCAATGCATCTCTCACTGATGTCTTTCTTTTTTAATTATTATTCTTTCAACTGAGAGATACCAGGAAGATATTATTATTTTTCTTTTTCCATTGGCAAGCACCTAGATGTAGTCAGCTCCGCTGATACCCAAAATAGCAAGCCCTTTCCACTGTTAGCTGTGAAACAAAGAGAAAGGCCTTTAAACTAAATCAGAAAAGCTGACTGCAGGGTAGGAAAGCCTGGCAGGATGCCTCAAAGGACAATGTAGTGCTGTAAGTGTTTTAGCTCTTTCTAAAATGTTAATGTTTTCCTTAGCTTTATTTACTAAATTGTCAAAACTGACACTGGGATCAAGAGCAATATTTAAATGTAACATACACCTCAGTGAACACTCAATGCAGAAATCAATAGTACTGTTAAATTTCTCTATTTCTGGTTAATCCTTGAAGCAGATGGTTAGCAGAAGAGCTCTGCAGGCTTGGGCAAAGCCATTTGCAGGCAGAAGGGAGCCCTCCTCCGGGGGAGGAGGTGGCTGCTGACACCGCCTTGCTCTCACCCACTGTCTGTGCTTTCCAAAAAATACTGAATTTGGACCAGCAGAAATTCCAAACTTCAAAGCCAGAGAACAAAATTGAGAATGTGAAAATTGTTTGCTGTATACTGCAACTTTAATAATAATGAGCACTTCTGAGTTCGTTATTGAGGTTTATATAATGCCTGAAAAGATTAATTGCTGGTTTCTCTTGTCTCCCCTTTCAAAACTGTTCCTTGTAACAGCAAGAGTTGTACCTTTCTGTTAGCAGCCCTTCACCATGGGAGGCAGTTCCTGTTGTTTCAGCTCTTGGAAATTGCAATGGCTGGGTGTAGTCAGACACACCAGGCCTTTGCAAGCCTAATTTTTCAAGGTAAAAGAGACGACGGGCACATGTCCGGATACTTAACTGATGTGTCGACAGGAAGTTTTTCAATTGATGCATACATTAATAGCAAATACACAATAATGAAGGACTGAAATTGGCTCACAGTTAGATCAGCACAGGTAAAGCTAAAAATGGGGTTTGGCCCTTGTGGATATGCACCCCGAAGACTCCTTCTGTTATGATGCTATAAATTTGACGAAGGCATTATATAATTATTTTCATCACTTTCAGATCTTAATGAATCGTATTTATTGTAATATATATTCAATTGGCTTTCATCAGTTAAAAAGAAATTTACTGCTTTTATCTTATATGAAAACAAGGGAATTTGATAAAGCATTCATTATTTTTCATATTACTAGTATTACAGAATAGAACTAGTACTATTTAATTTTAGGTCTTCATAGCTAGCTTTTAATAACTCATATTTTCCTGTGTTGTATCCTATTATTTTTTCTATTTTTTCCCAAATACTCTGCATTCTGAGAAAAGAGCAATCCAATGTGGATAAGTGCAATATTCATAGAATAAACAGGCCCCTCATCCAGGACTTGGAGTGGAACGTGCAGTGTGAAATGTTTGCAATTCTCTATTCATGCACTCTTAGAGGAAGGGAAAATGCAGGGAAGGAGGCAGCTGGATGAAAATAGGACCCTTGGGGTAGGTAGGGACTGATAGCTGAAGTAGTTTGGGGTGGGAGTGGCTGCTTTTCATTAAAAAAGCATCAGCTGTTACTGAAAAATACAAGGATTATAAAGCATGACAGGATTATGTATGAATGTGTGTTAACATCCTTATCAGTACAGGACTTCTGAGCTATGCTTGAAACACTCTATATGTCATCGATGCATGATACTGTCTTCTGGTATGTCTGCTGCTTTACATCCTCTGTTATGCTTCAGAATCAATGATAACTTCAGAAGGCAAAATAATTCTGCTGGTTCAGAATCCCAAGTTTTGATACTGTATTGTTACTTATATTTATTGCAAGAACTACGGGAATATTTTACAGGTCCTCATTTCTTTTTCTTTCCTTATTGTTTACTTAAGAAAAGAAGTCCCCATTTTATCTGGGTTAGTTGTCACCTGCAGAATTTCACCGCTGATTGACACAGAAATCTTGGCTTCAGATTTCTTATCTTGCAAAGGTTGATCTCTCAGGTCCAAATAAGTTGACCAGAACTTTACTCTTCAAAAGACATTTTGTCTTAAATTCTGTTTTGAATGTAGGGAGAACTTCCATGGTTCCAAAATAATGTGATTTTCAGGTAGCAGCAAAATCTACTACCTTTGAAAAACTGGACTTTTTTTTCATAAGATGCAAGTGAAATGTGAAAGCATTTGATTTTCTGAGCTCTGGGAACTGCATTTCCTTTGGCTCTAGTTCATGTCCCTGAAGAGGGGGTTTTTGTCCTGCTGTTCTTAAACTTGTCAGAAAAAGCCTTAATATTATCACATTTTGCAATCAAACAGAAAAAAATGAAACCAATTCTGCAGCTGTACTAAAACTATCATTTATATTCTTTTGGAAAAGCTCTAATACTTTACAAATTAATCTGGCTTTGAGGAACCAATTTAATTCTTTCATGTGCTCTTGTCTAAAGTGTCAAGAAGTCCATGAGTGTCAATAGA
The DNA here is from genome assembly GCF_003957555.1 of Calypte anna. Taxonomy (NCBI): domain Eukaryota; kingdom Metazoa; phylum Chordata; class Aves; order Apodiformes; family Trochilidae; genus Calypte; species Calypte anna. The sequence goes on along the minus strand of NC_044252.1, from coordinate 23,072,320 downwards.
GTTAGACTGACAGAAGATACACAGTGGAGCAAAGCACTTTGCAGTCTTTCAGCATGGACCATTCTCAGCAAAAGCAAGCACTGTGCACTCTGTTCCTCCACCTCTAAAGGGTGAATGGGACTGCTGAGCCTCGGTGCTGCTATGCCATGATCCACTTCTCTGCAGGTCTTGCAGCTTTTTGAAACCAACTGGAGCTTTGCTGCTATTTGCAGGTGGCTTCCCATCACTGGCAGCTCCTTCTCTGGCAACTTCAGATGCTATTTAACTGTGTAGTGAAATGCTGTGTGTAAATGCAATGTTTGATAGCTCCTGACAGTACAAAGGTAATGGTCTGAGAGCAAATGTTTAGGTAAGTTATTTTATTTTCACTTGCTTTTAGTTGCTTGGTAGAAGCAGGGACCACCTAGGTGGTGATGCATGGGGAATGTGTCTGCACACTTGAACTGTTTGGCCTTTGCTAGCTTGGCCCAATGCTTGTATTTCTCCTTCTTTCCCTCTGTGCTGCTCAGTAGTCATGCCTGTTGTGTGTGTCTGTAATTTCAAATGAAGTACTGTATGTAGGGCTGTATCCAGAAGCCCCACCAAGTCAGTTGTCTTCGGGTTGGGATATAGGTTGCTGTTGCTTTTCCTCTCCATCTTAGACCCAACATGGAGCAAAGCACAGATATCTGTAAAAGTCACCCAAAACTCCTCCTTGGGTGTCATTTTTGTGGGATCTGCATGCATTGCTAAGGGTTGAGGGAGGGGATTGTTTTCTCCTTGGTGCCCTCACATCAGGGCTTGGGTTCTGCAGTGATCCCTGGAACAAAAACTGCACTGTGTGCGGACCTGAGTGACATAGGCAGAACAAATTAGTTTCTTCCATTTTATAATGTCAGGGCTGGGCTGGTCCCATCAACAATGTTCTTCATTTGTTCTTGCATCAAGGTAGCATTAATTTTAGTTGGAGAGTGCAATTTTTTCATTTGTTTTGTGTTTGTTTTTTAATAAATAAATTTGGCTCAAAGCTTCACACTGGCGTTTTACAGACCTGTTCTTGTCAGCATAAGCCACGACTGTCCTGAGTTGAGAATCCTGTTTGTTACTGAATCAAAATAATGGGAATTATGTTGATAATTTGGAAGGAAAAGAAGAGGTATCTATATTAGCAGGGGAGGGATAAATAAACCTTGAGAAAAAAATATGTTAAGCCCATAAGTTATTTGGTGTGACACTGCAGGTGCTTTCTCTGTGTAGATGGTTTTAATACATCACTGCTCTGTGTTAGGATTTTTCGTTGTTGAGAAAAGTTGCGTTTTTCACCCTGTGATACACTATGACAATCTGCATCCTGAAGCAAATGATCCACCAAAGACAGACAAACGTGGGTTATGTGTGTGTTGGGACAGTTTGTGTGTTCTGGGAGATAGCAATACACTGAGGTTCAGCTGAGGGAGCAGGCATGAGTGGCTCTTCCAGGGCTGCCTGCATTGGCACCCTGTGGAACACCCTTGTGCTAGTAGCACTTCTGGGGAAATGCTGGGGTTTTTACACTTGGCACTGTAGGAGGATTTTCATGCTATAACAATTAATATTTAAAAGAAAATCAGGCTTCTCCAGGTACTCCCATTCAAGGCTGTGTTAGTAACTCTGTATTTCATACCTTAAATTTAAACAATGTAAGAGCCTTCTCTGTGCTAACAGTTGTCCTGGGGCTTGAGAGCTTGCTCTTGAACTGCTTCTAGGTCACCAGGGATGTGTCAATAAAACAAAATTCCATCATCACCCTTGGGATTTAGCCTGGGGGATCATCAAATTATCTTCTGACTCTGGGCCCCCTTAAATGTCCAGATTTCATTTACTTCCATCCCCCTAGAAGCAGGACAGGAGAGAATAATACAGTCAGTGTAACTTAGCCTGTAATAATTAGTAAACTGGAACAAATAAAAAGGAATTTAAAATCTTTTTTAAAATGAAATATTTCAGTGAATAGCTGACTTAACTATTTCCTGTCTTGGATTTTCATGAAGAAGGAAAAAAAGTTATAATTGTTTTCAGACTCTAGGAGGAATTTTTCTGCAGCATGTTGCATAGGATTGCTAAAAAGACTTGCTCATTACTCATGGTAGTTCAAACCTGGAGTATTGCAAAAGCAAAGTGTGTGTAACATTACAATGACTTTTTTGTACAGAGGGACCAGACTGAATATTGTGGGGTCAATAGTGCACAAAGTGGATGCATTTCTGCTGCCTGGCTAACTTCATGTGACATCAGTGCCATTTTTTTATTGCAGATTGAATTGCATACAGCAGGGCTTGTTACTCTGCTTGCAATGTTTGGGGAGAATCCAGCAGATGAGCCTTCTCAATTAAGACTCAGTATCAAATTTCATGTCAGAAGAAGTCTTGCCAAGTAGTTCCATTGATTGGTACTTATGCTAAAGTTCAGGTGCAGATAACCCAAAATGGCTATTGAAAGCAGCTCAGCTGGACACATACATCTGCAGCCATTTCCAGAGATATTAATTAGCCCAAATTGTCTCTATGAGTGGTGGAGAGTCACTTAGTGTGAGCCCAAACCTGTTGTTGAATGGAGGCTAAAATCTGAGCAACTGTGCTCCTGTCTGGTAGCAGAACAGTTGCATGTGGCTGGACTGGAAACCCCAATGGGTTTTGCTGTCCTAATTTAAAAAAAAAAAAAAAAAATTATATTGGCCTGGTCTAAGTGAGGCTTTGCAGTGGGTTTCCTGGGTGTTTGATGTTCTTAATGTGACCTTGAATATTAGATGCTGTTGCCATTGCTGTGTTGGCATAGTGCTCCATTTTCTAATGTTTAGGTGCGGTGGTGGGAATGTACCTGCTGGGAGCCTGGAGGAGTATGTTGGTGACCAGAGATAGAGAAATGTGTGGCTGGTCTTAGTGCGTGTGGTCAAGTTGGTGACACTTTTTTTGTCTTTTTTTGTTTGTTTTGTTTTTAATGTGGGAACCATTCTGTTTGTTGTGCTAGGGAAATGGTCTAGAAGTTGGTGTGGTTTCTGTTGCAGTATAAGTGAGAAGGAATAGCTGAGAGGGTTTTGGTTTTGGTTTTGTTTTCCATTTTAAGAGAGTTTATGGGCTGGAGTCCGTTCAGTTTGTTTTAGGTTGCAAGTTAAGCCAAGAGAGAAAGAAAATGAGCCTAGGGAAACTCTTTTTGGTAACAGCTTTGGACCATATTTTCTTGTGACCAGGCCAGCTCCAGTGAAGCTGATGGAGTGAATATTGTTAATAGTGCAAATGTTAGAGCTTTTGGCCAAGTATTGATTCTTTCAGAGCTGACAGCTATTTAGACACTCACAGCATCATTCCTTAATGTACCTATAGCAAATATGAGCTAGAGACAGAAATATTAGCTGCAGCCTCATGTGTTGTCCAGTTTTTGTTTAATGATTTTAAGATGGTGACTAGATGGATAAAACTGTACAGTCAACAGCTCCTGTTAAAGGTCCAGATGTGCTTGAGTCTCTGAGATGCTTTCTTAGAAAAAGAAACCACGTGTGTGATAAAACATTTTGCCTCTCTTAGTTATCCCAGTAAAACTGAAAGGCATAAAGATGACATTTTTGCATTTAACAACATTTTTGCCATTGATGGCAAGAGTTATTGTTAATGAGGGTTCACACACCCCCATCTGTCTGCATTGGCACAAAGCAGAAGACCTTTTTTGTGACTGATCCCTGAGTCTGCATGTAAACATGGTATATTTAATGCAGATTAGAGTACTAGTTAACAAAGATGAGTAACTTACATATTGGCCAGCACAAAAGATTCATTATCAGTGAGGAAACAATAGTTCTCCTTTTTGGTTAGTGACTCTGTAGAAGTGTTCCTCAACCTTTAGCACAGATCACTTGGGGACCTGTGAAGCTTTAGCTGAAATACAGGGTGCCATGGGCCTGCTTCTGTGGCTGGGACAGTAGTGTGCCTCTGCCAGTGAGAATTAATGAAATGATCACAGCACAATATTTTCATTGTTTGTCAGTGGCTGGGGGAAAACGATTCCACAAAACATTATCTTCCTCCTACTCCAGACTTGCTGACTTCACTTGACTTTAGTGCCCAGTCCAGAACTGGCTTTAGAGCTGTCCTTGTCATAGGTTGAGTGCAGCAAATGGGGGTTTGAATATCATCAGGTCAGCCTGTTGTCTGCTCATGTTACTGGTGGCTCAGGACTTGGCTGCCCTGTGTGGGACAAGGACCTTACCCAGGCTGCTGCCCTCTTTGTGACTGCTGAATGACTCCACGTGCCATGTCTAGAAAACTGCAAGATGATGTAAAGCAATTGAAGTTCGTGCTTTTTCTCTAAAGCATCACATTCTGAAGCAGTGAAATAAAACCAAATTTTGGGGGAATTTTAATGAAATTTGTCTGTAGAGGTGAAAACTCTGTGTGAGTCACACAAGAGGGAGTCAGAAACAGAAATTGTATCAGGCAACTGTACATCGGAAGATGCAGAGCAAAAATGTAAGATTGCTGTGCCTGAAAATAGATCACAACATTTCTCCTTATGCATTTATTAGAGCTGATATTATCTTTGAATTTAACAGCATTTAATAATGGTTTAAATTGAGCAGTTAAGACTGCTCAAAGAATTCTGTAGGAAAATACAAATTGTGTTCTGGACACTTGTAGAGAAGGGAGTTGCAATAAAAGTAAGATATTGCCAGGCGCTTTATGAACTTAATTTTTTTCCTAGGACTGCAAGAGAACCTTGTGGCTGTATCATGGCTCACAGCAGTGTTGCAGCAGAGCAACTGGGTATAGACACTTCTGCAAAAATTTGTAGCAATGTATCTGTGATGGGCATGTGTGTGTTGGAAGAGATGAACCTAAAAAGGGGTGGGAGTAAATGATGCTTGATAAAATAGCTCTTGACATATTCTAGGTGTACTGAAATAATGCATTTGGGGCATCTTCAGCTCCTTCCAGGCCTCTGCCCATCACACACCCTGAGAGCATGAAGGTACTGTAGTCTGCTGGGGTTTGGAGGGTGGCAAATGCTTGTGGAAAGGGAAATTCAGGATGCATATTGTCACTACCTTAGTAATGCCCAAAGTCTGAACTCTGCTGGGCCAAAGCAGGATCAAACCCCTGGCACAGTGTTTCCCATCTCCCACAAGAGGAGGCACTTTGAGAGATGTTCAGTGGTGCTGTGCAACAGATCACAGCGATGATGCTCTTTTCTCCATGTAAACCAGGGGAGGTTGTGAGGAACTTCTTGGGTTTGAGGGCTGTTTTTCTTAGAGTTGCTGCAACTTCTTGCAACATTAACCTCTAATGTTTTCAAAGACTCAGGCAGAAAGGACTTGCTAAACAGACTTTACCTGTCATCTCCCAGTTCATTGATTGCTTGGACCAAAGGTGGTGCTAAATCTGATCTTGTCTGAAATACTTGTATTTTGTTAGACTTTTTTTCTTAAGTGTTTGATAAAACAGATGCAGTGTCCTTCTTACATGAGACATTTAGTCCCAGCTTGGGACATGGCAAAACTCACTGGATCTTCATGGTCCAGAAGTGTAACTTGTTAACATTTGAGCAGGCTTGCAGTGTTCTGGGGGGAGGTGGGAAAAGGGTACTCTATCTTCAAATGCTTGCAGACTGTAAGAATTGACTTGTGATTATTTTTTGTTTGTTTGTATTTTGTTTACATTGCCTCTTATGCCCTAAGGAAAAATAAATTTTTGACCTTTTTAATTGTGATCCAGTTGGTTTTTTAATTTTTTCTAGGTTTTTTTTAAACTAATTAAATTCCACTTGTGTTTGTCAAACCACTGAATTTGTGTTCCCAGAATAACTTAGAGAATAACAACCTGAAGTTGCAAATGTAACTTTAGTTACATTTACTCACATTTGTAAGTTTAGGCTTAAATATCTAGCGCAGCTTCTGTCGACCCCTAACCCTGAGCTGTTACTGTAAGCTCTATTTTTATTTCCTTTGTATCCACAAAGTTTTATGGACTGCTCACCTCTGGCCTGAAACATGAAAACTTTTTGTCTGTACTGAGCAAGGTTTTAAGGTTTAAAATACTGTCAGGATGTTTTTTATATAAGGATGTTGCATCAGAGACAAAAAAAGAACAAACAGTGACCCTCTGGTTCTGTGATTTAAAAAGCATTGTTTTTTCAGGTTGGGATGAGCCCTTACACCCCTGCGTGCAGGCTACAGAGCAGGCCATTCTTGACCATGGGTTATTAACTTCTGACCCTGAAAGACTGCAGGGCCCTGATGGCTCCTTTTTTGAAAGGTGGAGGCTCCATATAGCTCAACAAGCAGAAATCCTTTGCTGTGTGAAGCAGCAGACATGTAAACTGGAAGAATTTCTCCTAATGTGGATCCCTGCTCCTTATGTGGGACATCTCTCAGGCATGGAGAGAGTGGTGGATTAGGTGGTATTATGGGGGAGAAGGTTGTAATAGAAGTTGTAATAGTAAAGAGGAAACAAGGTTGATTTTGAACCTTTTAGTCTCCAGCTCAGCTATTAGAGCCATCTATGAAGTGTTGTCCATTTCCTCACTGCCTGTTAGCAGTTTGTGAATCTGTAGGTGAAAGGGGGTCATCCTAGTGCCTGGTTCCCACCTTGGAAAGTAGGACTGCAGAGGGGTGCTGGCCCTCCCCAACTTTTTAGTCCTGCAACAGCAAATGACCTCGCCCAAGTGCATCCCTCATTCTAGCACGGGGCTCTGTCCCCTCTCCATGACATGGACCTCCACAAACACACTGCGGAGAAATGACTCTCAGCCAGGCCCCAAGATGAGGCAGATCTCATCAGAGCATGGTGTTTGCTAACAGTGCCCATGAGACACATCTCCATTCTGTCACACAGGTAGGGGGTGCAGGAGGAGTCCTGTTTGGGCACCCCAGCTCTCCGAAGCATGCCAGGAACTAGAGCTGAGGAACCTTGCAGTCCTGGGCATTTTAAGGCAGCAACTAGTGCCTGGGAACTGTCCCCCCTCTTCCTCTGGGTGTATATAGAGTGAGACAGCCAGCTTTGGGTTGAAACCAGTTTTCAGGTCTGGTGCAATCACCACTTACTAATGTATCCCCATGTATGTTGTAACTCACTGTTAATGGCTCCCTTTGGTCCCCATTTTTCTCTGAGAGCCACCACCACCAAAGCTGTGCTCTACTCAGACAAATTTCCCTGGACCTATAGTTATGTGTATTTGTATTATGTGTGAAAAGAAATTAAATGAACTTTAGGAAAAGGGTGTGGGGGGGAAAAAAAGAGGAGGAAAAAAACAAAAAAACAAAAACCACCCTCCCAAAAACAAGCAAACAAAAACAAAAAACAAACAAAAAACCAAGCAAAAACAAAACCACCCCCAAAAAACAAACAAACAAAAAACAAACAAAAACAAAAAAACACAAAACCCAAACAAACAAAAAAACCTAATTAGAGCCTGTATGTCGTGCCGGGTACAGAGCACCAGGTGGCGATGCTGGACCGGCTCTGCGGCTCCGGGACCACTTTCGGAGCGTCCTCTTTCCCTCCTTTCTCCATCTTCTTCATCGCTGGTGAAGCCAGCGATGCTCAGCAGGTGAGGGTGCAATGTTCACTGGGGTTATAGCACAGGGCAGCTGCAGGAGGGAATAAGCACAAAGGAAGCATGGAGGTACCTGCCCTGGTTCCCTTGCTGATACTAGAGGATGAGAGGGTTTGAGTTTGGCCAGAGCATTAGCATTGTCCTAGTGTATGGTAGTGCTTGGGCTCAGGACATAGGGCAGGGGCTATCCATTTTCTAGGGACAGTCTGTGTTTTGCAGTTCTTCCTCTTGTTCCTAAGGGTTGAAGTGGCTTCCCACTGCTGAACTGTGGCCAGAGAGGGCTTTCCAGACCCAGTAGAGGTCTTCCTGTCCCTGGGGAAACAGGATCTGGGCACAGCACAGGCTTTGCCATCTCCCAACAGCCAAGAGCTCTTCAGAGTGATGTTGGAGGGAGCTGCATTGCAGAAGTGGGTTTGCTATATCCAGCCTGGGAAGCTTTAGGCCAGTGAGGAGCTGTTAGAGTGGAATAGCTTCAGCTGGAGAGGCTGAGAACATCTCTCCCGGGAAGTCACTGACCCTTGGCAGATGAACACGCACATTGTGGATGAAGATGCCAATTTAACTATGTCCTGTGACAGGAGAGAGTGATCCAGACAGTCTCCCATCTGCTGAATAGTTGAACAAAAGGATGGGGAGAAAACCTCACATGGCTGTGTTGTAGGTGTGTTCCTGGGAAGATCCCTGCAGCAGAGGAGCTACTGTTCTGGAGGGGAGCTGGTATCCCTCTGGGGAATCCAAATCCTCTTGGTCCCTGGGAAGCATCTGCATCTGTCCCTTGGCCAGATCACAGCTTGTCCGTGGGTCTTTGCCACATGCTGCTCATCTCAGGGCTGGGATCCTCCTCTCTACTGTTGGGCTGTCATGTCTCTACAAAGCTGGCAGGGGGACATCTGGCTATATTGATACTGCACTGCCTCATCTTCAGCTACCTTGCCTGGCCCCTTCCAGGCTGAGCAGCATGGTCCTGAGCTTCCTTGCAGTACCTCTTCTTGTGCTGCTTAGGGCGTTTTTGGGTTTTTTTGGGTTTTTTTGTTTGGGTTTTGGTTTTTTTTTTGTTTTGTTTTTTGTGGGTTTTTTTGTTGGTTTTTTTGTTTTGGGGGGTTTTTTTGGTTGGTGTTGTTTGTGGGTTTTGGTTTTTTCTTTTTTTGTGGCTACAGGTATTCGGGAGAAACAGCACAAATAGTCATGAGAAAGAACTGAGTTCTCTCTGGAGGGTGTAAAGAGGCTCAGGAGTGTGGGGCTTAAGCCACAGGAAAAGCCCTTCTTTTACTTTTGTGGCTTCCTTTATTCTTTACATGTGTATGGGGTCCATCAGGAAGCTGTTCATTATACAGATGTCACTACCCACTCATCCTCAGAAAAGCATGAGCTCCCTCCACCCGGGTCCCCCCCAAGGAAGAGCCTCCCATGCCACCTTTGCTCTTACCTCAGTCTCACCTGTTTTGCCCTGCATGTGGAAGTGAGAGTACTCGGTCACCCATGCTGCTGCAGGATACTTAAATCGACTTTATTCACAATCACAGTTACCCAATTTTTCACAATTAGTTAATCTTCTCTTTAAACAGAACACAAAACATCTTAAAGTAAAGCAATGAAATGCAAATGACACAAAAACACAGAGGTACTTGGGAACCTACACCAGTCAAACAAAACAAAAGGTTAGGATTGTTCCTTACTGTTACTGCTTTTGCTGTTTTTTTTCTGCTTGGAGAGAGCCTTGCTCTCCTCCTCCCTGCTCACAGTGGGAGGCCACCTGATCTCTGTGACAGGACTTAACCCCAGTTTTTGAGCTCAGATGCCGGGAGATGCTTTCAGCTCCTGCTAACTCCTAGAGTTTGGTCCACAGTAAAACAAACATTTAAATATTAAAACACTCTGAATCTGAAGGGTGAAAATGGGAATTCACACCACTGCACTAGTACCCATGGATGGAGTTTCTTGAAAAATAAAATGTACCCCTTGGCTTGCCCTGTGTAGTGGGGAACCAGTCCCACTGGCATTGTGAAGGCTTGGGAGGCTGCTTATTGCACATTTCCCCACATCCACTAACTCTTCACCACCTTCCTACCCCTTGAGTTTCTTCTCTACGTTGTCTTTGCACTGGTTGTTGTATCATTACTAAAACAGGCTCCCTGTGTCTGCTGGTCACAGCTCTGTGCACAGGTACCCTGAGGCTTGCTGCATGGCTGTGGACTGTGAGCTCCTGGCATGGCTGCTGTGACCCCTCCAGGACAGGTGCCAACCCAGCCTCCTCCCACCCCCGGTGAGGGCATCCAGGCACAAGAGCCATGGCACTCCAGGGCTTTGACAGCCAGCCTGGAGTGCAAGGCAGGGCTGGGTTAGGGGTGAATGTGAGAGGTATGCAAAGAAGTCACATAAATCCCTGTAACCAGAATATCAGTGTTCAAGTTAGCACTGCCCGCTGTGCTGTGCTGGGGGTGGCTGCAGAGCCCTGTGGCTGCAGTGATGGTGGTGCCCTTAGAGAAAGGCTCTACAACATGTTCTCTAGCTCTTCATTCAGTTCCTGGAGAGGATATGTTTTCCAGGACCACTTGGGAACAGCCTCCACGTGTGCTCCTTCAGCCACCAGCTGCTTGGGGAGAAAATGCTTTTATTTCCATGCCATGATGTTCCCCTGTGTCCTATCAGCAGCCACATCCTGGAGCAGAGGAAATGGCATAGCAGGAGGGGTACAACTCCATGGCCTTCCCCAGCTTGGCTTGGTGGGCAACATGGAAGGGTGACCACCACTGCTGTTGTGTTCCAGCCCTGATCATCCACCCTCAGGGCCCAGACACCATCTCCAACCCTCCCTCAACCCTGGAAGGCAGTAGGATGAGGCTGGAGGGGAGATAAGCAACTTCTGCTGCTGTGGAGCCACCCTGCCTGGACACAAGGGCGCTGGGCCAGCCTGGTGGCCATGGTAGAGCAGCAGTTGTCAAAGCAACCATGGGGGCCACGATTGTAGGTATTCACCACGGGGCCAGCACGGTTCCCAACTGGGTCAGGTGGGAAGAGGATTTATTTAAATAAACCAAAGCAAACAAAACCCTTCAAGCTGTATTTTTTTTCAGCTTTCCTCTATTCCTAACACGTAAGGACAGCCATGTCCTGCCAGCGGGCTGGCTGTGAAGGGCTGAATACCACCTGACTGGGTTTGTCTTAAAGCACAGTGATAAAGTTACCAGTAAATGAAACCCGCAGATATGTGGGTTTATACATTCTTCCCCAGTGGTGCTGGGGTTTTTGTTTCTTTTTTTATTTTGTTTGTTTGTTTGTTTTATTTTTATTTTTTCCCTCCCAAGTGCTGTCTGGATGACAGGGGGGAGAAATGTGAAGGACACACATCTTCTCCCACAGGGCCATGGGGGCAGGGATGCTGCTGAATCCCTTGTACTGCATGAAGACCATTCAGGACAAGCACAGCAAGTCATTGGGGGGGGGGGAGGTTTGGGCCTCTTGTCACGCAGCAGGATGGTGACTGGAGGTGGCTGGACACTGCTGTGAGGGAGCAAGGCCAGTGCCAGTGTTAGCTGCCAAACCTTCCATGAATGCTTCTGCCAGGGAACAGCAAGTGTGGAGCAGGAGACAGCCCTTGAGGGGCTGCCATGGGGCTATTTTCTGCCTGTAGACATGGGGTGGCGTTTTCTTCACAAATCCTGGAGTGGTCTCAGCCTTTTTGCTGTGAATGCTCTCACTGCACCTGTAATGCTGGGTCAAAGCCTCACTCCATCCTTTCAAAGGGGCTTCCTACAGTCAGTCTGGTTGTACATGAAAACGTTGCTTGGTTCTCCTCTTCTGCTGCTACCCTCTGCACACTGGGTGTCTTTTGGAAGGAGAGGTGTAGCACTGACCTTTTTACTGCTTGCTGTCTCTGCTAAACACTGGAGACTTCCCTCTGCTGTGGAAAAGGGATGATCTCACTAGCTGGGTTTGTCTTGGATTTTTTTTAGGTAAATTTTAAAATCCACAAGGGAGAGTGGTCCATTGCAACTTCCCTGACACAATGGAGTTCAGAGGGCTTGCTTGGAGGGTAGAAGAGCAGCATCTAAGCTTGTCTCATCTGTTGTCCATGGAAAAGGGGATCAAGGTGGGGGAGGGTGATGGTTTTTAAGTCTTCTGGATGATGAATAGAGACCAAGACCTGTGTGGTGTCACAACCTCGTCCCCACCCACCCAGTCCTCACCACAGCATCTGCTGCTCCTCTAAGTGCTGCGGTATGTTTTGATGATATCTTTGATGGCCCGTCTGCAAATGGGGCAGCAAGCGTTGGCCATCTTCTTGAGCTTCAGCCCACATGAATAGCAGAGACACATGTGTCCACAGGAGTAAATGACTGTGTCTACTGTGTTCTCATAGCAGATGGTACATTCATCTCCCCAGGGCCCTGAGACGGACGGAGAGATGGGTGACTCGGGCAAGCTGATGGGAGAGTTGGGAGCTGTTCCTGAAACACAAAGAACAATGTCACTCATGCCACTTAGAAGGCTTCTTGACATCCCAGAGTAACTTCTGCCCTGAAGCCAGCGGCAGAGAAAGCAACCATGCCCTAGAAGAAATGGATGCTCCAGAAGCAGGGGTCCTTCCTGTGACCTACTGTCCCACTCACTGAGCCATGGTTCACATGTCAAGGCTCAGGGCAGCAAAAAGGCAGCATCTGCTGGGATCTGCTGCCCACACAGAGCAAACCAAGGGGCAGCTGTTTCCACACATCAGGGACAAAGAGCAGTTTCACATTTTCAAACCACTGTCTAAACATTAACAAAGGAGGAAAAATCAGGGGGGGCAGATTTGAAACCTCTTAAGGCCAGCCATCTGCTCTGAAAAGGGAAAGGCCAGGTGGCAGCACGGTGGCAGCATCTCCCAAGACAAGCAGGGCCAGTTCAGGGATGTTGAGTCACAGTGCCTGGCTACTGGATCTAGCTCACTGTGGGTACGAGTGCTTTGACAGCTATGAGAGGCTGCAGTAATTGTGCTCAGGGCACACCCACAATGAGGTCTCCCCAGTGAAGCCAGACTAGGAAGCAAGATAATGAGACAATTTCTACTTTCATTCCTCATAACTCATAAATCCAAATGTTTGCTGCCACCAGTTATTAGGCTTGAGAGTGACGGGTACCCTCAGCAGAACACACTCTTGGTTTGGTCAACAATGGCAAGGACTTTATAAGTTATATATCCTACCATCAATGCCTTGGGATCATGCAGGTCCCTGGGGTCTTAAAACGCTGCAGGAAAGCTTATCATTAGAAAATGCATACACATTTACCTAAACCTCACTGGAAATCACTGGCATATTAGAAATACCAATACAGCCTTCTTCTGAAGAGTGTACTGAAGTTATGTAGAGAAAGGAGGGAAAGGAGGGGCAGGAAGCATAACTATAACTTCAGTCTAAGATGGCGTGCAACATGTCACTGTCACACAGCTCTCCAGAAGTTATGTGTCACAGAGCCGTGCACATGACAGCAACTCTGCTGCCTCCCCTGGGACCTTTCATGATGAAAAGAGTTGGAAAAATATTGCTGTGTAGGCATCTAAGCAGCTCCGACATAAACCAGACTGTAAATAGAGTTTGCAGAGGCTCTCTCCCTTCCTCCCTGAGGGAGCTGAAAGGAGAGACTGTTGACCACTGTGGTTTTAGAGTCCTTCTGGGAGACAAGCTGGAGACTGATGGGAGGCAGTGCAGGGCATGCAGCGGGAGGACACAGGAAGGCAGAGGAGGGATCTCACCACACTTACCACTGATAGAGCTGCAGAGGGGGCCAGAGCCACATGTTGACAATATGGGGTCAGAGACACCACTGCAGAGGACAGTGGGGGAATTGGGTGTCGATGGGGGCGAGCTCGGTGTGGAGAGCCCCAGCCGCTCAGCTAATATGGTGGAACCTGCACCAGAAGAGAAACACACAGTTGCTTTTAAAAAACTGAGGCTGATGAGGCGCTGGGGCTGCACAGTGCTCAGTGCTTGTTAGGATTTGTCTCTTGTCAGCATGAAATCTAGGGAAGAGAGGAAGGGAAAAAAAAGCAACCAAACAAAAAAATACCTCACACACCTTTTTAAAAGCTAGCAGCTGGCCCTGCAGAGCTCCCACAGCCCCTGAAATTTGCTGGTGCTTCTTTAGCCATCATTACCTTTCGTTTCTGCCCTTAACTGTGTCTCACCTCTTTAAGTGCAGTTACTTTCCTCCCGGTTTCATGCACATGCACATATTCACCCTCAGCACTGTATCCATCAATGGGCTTGCAGCCAGGAGAGGACACAGTTTGCAGCAGGGTGGGCTGGACTCCAGCACAAGAAGGTATCACCTTGTCAAAACACCTTGTCAAAAATCACCTTGTCAAAACCCAGCACAAAATGCATCATCCCAGGGTCTGACAAATTAATGCAAAGTCACTCTAGGACTTCCCACAGACAAACACAAGGTTTTGGCAATTAGGAAAACTTAGCTGTGCTCACTGCTCTGCCTCTTTTGTAGGGTGGCCTCTGTTAGAGAAGGGAATAGCAGGTGAGGACAGAAATCTGGGCCTTCTTCAGGCCAGCCAAGAGACAAGTCACCAAAATGCATTTGGCTCTGGGATGAACAAGGACAACTCTCCCCCCTCAAACAGGAATTATTTCTCCACTCCCTGTGTGCCCAGATATGATGGCTCAAGAGTACAGAACACCTTCTAGTCCCTTCTGGGTGTCCCCAGTTTCAAGGCCTCCTGCTCTCACCGCCCACCATTGTCTTGGTATTATTGTTGTGTGCCAAAAAAAAGACAGCTCTGCCCCACAGCCTGCTTGGCACCCTCCCTCTGTCTCAGCCTCTTTCTTCTGCTGCTCTAGCAAGTATCTTAAAGACCCTACCAGAAGGGGAAAAAAAAAATGCTTGAAAGTCCAGCTGCTGCAAAGGTTCTGTAGTGCAATTTCCTTGCTAATGATGCAGCCTGGTCTTCAGTAAGACAATGGTCAGACAGTGGCACACACATGCCTGATGTGGTGTTTTGGTGGTAAGAACTCGTTCCTCTATGGTTTTAAAGTTATAGTTCCCTAGCTGAGAAGACAACCAGGCTAACTCCAAATCGGAACTAAAATGCTAAGATTTCTTCATGTTACCATATAAGGAGCTGAGAGACACAGAGGGTTTGCATCTGCAGTGTCCTCGATGAGTCGGAGCCTACTCTTCAGAGACAAAGCAGCAGCAGGAGGCCAGGAAAACCTTGTGAACCAGAAAGATCCTTCAGTTCCTATTTGCAGGGAGGCTACCAAGCCAAGGAGGATCAAACCTGGGAAGCAAAGACTCCAAGTGCCAACTGTGGATTGTGCAAAAAAACCCTAAACAAACCTAATGCAGAGCAGCAGCCAGTACCAGAATCTCTTGCTCTTTTCAGCAAAAGAAGACTGAGCAGGTGAAGTTGTAGCACAGGGACTGAGGGTGTAATTTTTGGGATGAAATCTGTTCTGAGGACTGAATAAGGGAGAATAAGTCGTTCATTGAAGCCTTCGGTCCCTCATTTTTACCCTTCTGCAAATGAGGAGCACTTTGCTCACAGGCAAAATAAGTTGAATTAGCCTCTGTAAAGGGCTTTGGAGCTCTCACACTTGAGATGCTGTAGAGAGGCACCTCCTTTATCACACAGACAGGAGCTGTGGCTGGAGTTTAGTTCAGTGAATATGCAAAGACAATGATGCAGCTTCCCATGACATCCACTAGCAATGGCCCTTCTCCTCTACTATGACAGATGACTGTAGCAAAAATCTTGCCCTGTGGGTAACACACACTATAAACAGGCCCAGCAGAGGCACATATTTCACCTCGTTCACTGCACACAGAAAAAATAGGAACACTGAGCAGCTGAACAAGTTTTTCAAGCCTTCCCTCTGCTCCCTGCAGCCTGGAGGCATTTCATCTCTTCTGCTGACACAAAGCACATTGCATTTCCAATGCCAACCTGGTCATTGCATTAAATGCAAAAGACTATTACGAGCATTTTTCTCCAGGCTAACAGGAGAACTTGGACATGCCCTAGAGTCACAGACTATGAACTGATGCATCATGCTGGCAGCCTTTCCATAGTGCAAGGAAAGAGTCAATGCAGAAACCACAATCGTCTGCAGTTGTGTCCAGTGTGAGTCCCAAAACATCCTTACCCAAGACCTAGGAGCCAGCACACCTTCCCAATTCTTTCTCTTAACACAAGGAGCTGTTCTTGACTTTTCTCTAGAATAAGTATAGAGTTTTGTTTAAAACAATCTGAGTTCACTACCAGACAAAACACACTGCTCCCTTAGTGACAGAGTAATCAACATAAGACATGTTACTCATACTGCTAATATATTGCTGGATGGTGTGCAGATACCATGACAAGGAACATGGAGTGAGATCATGTGCAGGGTGGAATGCGTGTGGCCAGCTTGGCTTAACTAAAACCAGATACATATGCTCAAGGCCAAACACGCTCATTGTGTGCACAGAGCTCCCACAAAGAGCTAGCTTTCAAACCATTTTTAAACATCAAAAAAATCTAAGTAAATAAGTTTTTTTATAAATTTATAAACATTATTTCTCTATGTAAAGTCCACAGATACTGTCTCTGTTCCTAACTTGTCTCATGCTTGATGTCAGCCACACTTGAATCACCTTTAAATGGATTTTGAATCCATTCTATTTGCTGTTTTATCTATGCAAAGTCAAATTATTAACAAAATCCAGTGCTGATTGACTCTTTCTGTGTACTTCCGTGATCACTGGAGGAGAGGTGCATATAAACAAACCTATATGGCCACCCACAAAAGGAAAGAGATTATTATACTTCCAGTAGAAGAGAGTATTACCAGGGAACGTACAGACAACACCATGCCAGGAAAGGCTGCTAGAAATGCTAAAGGTTTGTAATTCAAAATGGTCTTGCCAAACTTGAAATAGGATTAGACATAAATGGGATGGTATTCAATATGATCAAATGCAAAATGCAGAACTTAGGCAGAAATAATCAGCTAGCTATATACAGGACAGGGAATTAGTCCATTCAATTACAAATACGTCTGTCCTACAGAAAAAGGCCTGGGGATTGGTGGAGGTCACCAGATTATCATAAACCAGCAATGCCATCATGTTATAAAAAAGATTGCACCAATCCAGGGTCATATGAGGCTGGTGAAAAACTGGTGCAGGAGCCTGGAGGCACTGTGGTACCTCTGTCCCTGGAAATACTCAAAAGTTGACTGGACATGGTCTTGTGCTAACTTGGAAGTTAGCCCTGCTTTGAGCAGAAGGTTGGATTTGATAATTCCCAGGGGTCCCTTATGAACTAAAATGTTGTATGATTCTGATTTTAAGATGGCAAGAATTTTCACAGGCTGCTAAAGGAAAAAACAGTCTGTTCTTTGTGAAAGTTCTGGATAAGATAAGAAATTATGGATTCAGACTCCTAAGATGAGCCATTGTGTAGATAATGAAGGACTATAAAGCAATTCAACTTCCCAGAGAGACTATGGTATCTCCAGCATAAGAACAGGAAGATGAAGTAGGTAGTCTCCTGAGATCCCATCCAGCATTTAGGATTTTTATGGGAGTAATTATCTGTATCCAAGATTGTCCCTTTATAGAACATCCTAACAAAATAGAGCAGCTGTGGCCCACAGAGATGCTTTTAGTTCTTTCTGTCTATTGTGGTGAACAGCATGGTTTCCCAGAACACTACAATCCACTCTCAGGGGATATCTCCCAGTCTGTCCCAACTTTTAAGCAGGCATTTTTTTGCTCATCTCCTAATGGCAGCTGTCTGGGGAGAGCTGTTCAACTGAGGGATACATATTGGTAAGAAAGCAATATATGTCAATACTCCCTTAAAATTCAGAAAAAAAATTGGTAAACTCTTCCCCTTAATTAATTTAAAAAATATTATTTCTACATTTCCTTCTCATAACAAAATCATTATGTTTACCTGCTTATTACTGCGTAAGCCCCAGAGACAGAGCTGGAAAACATCCACAACAACAAAACCAGGTGGGAAGAGCAATGTGCTGTCTGTATTCTCTTTCTGAGCATGCTTAGGGGCATTTGCTACAATGGAAGTAAAACTCCAGAGCATCTCTGTGGCCTAGAGCAGGGAGTAGCTGCTGCAAGTCTGTGCTGCAGCTATTCCCAATCTATTGCTAGCAAGCAGTCTGTTAAGACACCCAGACTCAAACTACAGTTGAGGTGGAAAGAAAAGGAAAGGAATGCCAAAGAGCATGTTGTTTCCTTATTACTGTTGATGCTGGATCACTGAAGGCTGGGAAACTGTCAGTTTAAAGCATTCATAACAAATTTCTTAATCTGCTATCTATTCTTGAGAGCAGTGATAAGAGGCACAAGGCCATTCCTGGGACTTAAATAATGAAAACAGGCTGAACACCATCAGATAATAAAAAACATTCATCAGCCAGAAAGGTACACAGTAACTTCTTGTGATTTGACCAGGGCATTCCTCACACTGTCTTGGCGAGGGAAGGATTGTTCATGTTCATAAGGAGATTAAAGTTGGGACTCTACCCATTTTACTAACTCTCTGTCATCCTCTCTTATCTTTTCCCCCTCAAAATGAAATTCAACATTATCCAGCTCCATTGCATTTTTAGATTTTAACCCAAAGGGCCTGCAAGCCCAATATTTCTGCCAGAGCACTGTGAATAGAAGCTATGTAGAAGTCCAGCTTCACAGACTGCAAATATCTGCTGCTTTAAAATGTGAATGCAGTGCTATATAGTCTGACGACTTCAATTTTTAAGAAGAAAAGAAACAAATGAGGAATGCCCTATGTTTGCTGGCTGCAAACAGAAATTAATATAACCGACAAGTGCCCTCAGAATGCTCTCTGGCAATGCCAAACAACATCTCAGGTGGTTCCTTCACCCCCTGCCATTTGCATTACTTGCTTCTGCTCTTAATGACTATTTCACAAACATTATAAAAATACAGTAAAACCACTCAGTCTTCAGAACGATCATGTTTTTTCTCCTTTTGCACCCATCCAACTTAGAATTTGTTTTTTCTGGCTTACAGGATGCTGTCCATACATGACCATTCAGCTCACATCATTTCATCATTGTCACCTTTTTAATGGGCCTTCCTTATCCATACTCATCTTAAGGACTATGCCAGGATCTTAACTAAACATTGTACCTGAAATACAAAATACCTCCTACCACAGTTTCTAAGGAAGATAAAGTCTGATGCAACATAGTGACTTCCCCATGGGCTAAATAGCATATAGAGCACATTGCCAGCTCCTTCTCTTAGTGTAACAGATCTGCTGCATAAATAGGACAGGTAGTAAAGATCAGGTAATTACCAATAGTAAACACAGATTTTCAATGTTGTTCCATCCATCCACAGGACCCAGAGCATCCAGCACACAGTGGAAAACATTATAACAGCTGCTGAACTCTGGCTGCAGCCTTCAACTGGCAAACTTAAGGTTGCTCAAGAAAGCTGTGCACTTTTCATAACATTTCAGTCCAGTGATTGTCATTTAGATGCCTTTCAAAACTCTCAACTTGATTTCCCTTTGTTAGGAGACAGATATTTAAGCTTCTTCAATAAAATTACTCCCCTATCTCAAAAACTACTCAGTATCCATTCTCACATTAAACACTCTCAATGTGTCAGGGCAACTGATTTTGTTACCTACATAGGATCAAGCCTCTTTCAAAAATCTGGCACAATTCTGGGTACTAAGCTCATGTGAACATCTGCCTAGGGAGATGTGTCCTGTAACACGTGGGCTCCTTCAGTGTGAGTGAGCCATGATGTGAACAAGTCTGGGGACTGGAGGAACTGAACCCTGTAAAAGCTCATGTCTTTGTTTAACCTTATCTGCCTCAGAGCTTTGGCTTTGCAGTGACCACTGGTATGTCAACACCCTCGATAAATAACCATAGGCAAGACTGGTAGGACTGGGACCTCAGTTTTTGTGCTTACTATTATTTTACTGGAAAATCTCCTACATACATCATTTTGTTTGGTTTTCTATTTTTTTTTCCTGCTCATGGATGTAGCTTGCATGGAAGTTTCCCACTTTATTTGGAATCTTTGGTGGGATTAGTCAGCTATTTTGCTTATTACAAAAGCAAAAGCTCATACTGAAGATGCAGAGGGGAACCTGGAACACTACATTAAATGTGTATTCTCTTGACTTGCAATCAAGTGGCAGGACACAGTGTACTGGTATGTCCTGAGTACTTTTCCTCTGTCTTCTTCCAAGAAAAAGGATGAAGTTTCTTTCTTTGGATGTTCCCCAGGCACATGTCAGACTAACACCTCTCCCTTAACCATGATACTAGAAACCTTGGTATTCTATTAGTGGCACAGCCACTAAAAGGTGGGTTTTCTAAAGACAAGCTTTGCAAAAGCCAAATCCTTCCATGTTTTATTTCAGTAACTGCATTTCATTAATGCAAATATTCCATCAGCTGTAGAGAGAGTGCAAAAGCAAACAAGGTTTCAGCATGGCAGTCTCAATACTAAAATGACAGCCCTACCCATGGAGTGTTCTCATACCAGTCACATTTTCTTACCTCCAACCAAGGCTGCAGGAGAGCATTCTGCCCCCCAGGGCTACTCAGGTCTTGGCCAATAGGGACTTTTGAATCCATCATGCTAAAACAAAGGAACAAAGCACCTGTTGCTGCCTGGGCACAGGGTAGTTAAAGATCAACAACATCAGGGAAGGATGTAAGCATATCCATCACTTCTTAGTGCTATAAAATACACAGCCATTTGCTAAGTTCCCACAGTGATGGGAACAATATTGCATTGACCAGAAACCAGGGCTTCCTTCCCCTTAGGCTTGAATTTTTTTTGCCAACCATGCTCTCAGAGCCCAGCCTCTATGCTACAACTCATCTCTGCCTCTCAGGTGACCAATATCAGCTGATGACCCATGGGGCCTTCTGCATTCAAGTATTTCATGGGAGATATAAAACTGTTCAAACAGAACAATATCACATTTTGTTCTTACAAGCCTGTGAAAACATAAGGGATTTTGCATTATGCTACTGAAATGTCAGGAAATAGGTCAAAAAGCAACCTGACAGATTTTGCATGCAAAACCGTAAGGCCTGTGTTTGCAGATGAATGTCAGCCAAGCACTGTTCAGGGCACTATATTTATATAGATATAAATATATATATATAGTTAGATACAAACCACATGGAGAACAACAGTTCAGACTTTTGTGTGGATGAGAAAAGGAGTGTATTTTATGGCTTCACTGGAGCATTGCTGTCTGCTGTGTCTAGAAGGGCAGCAGGGCACCAGCACATCTATTACCCTCCTGCAGTCACATACATACTCTAGATAAGCAGGAAAAATATGGAAGCTCCACCGCCACAGAAGATTTTGATCCAGCAACTCTCACAGTCCAAGCCCAGTGTGCTGTCTGAAAGCAAAGAGCACAGTGCAAACTCATAAAGTATCTTCCCTGACTGATCAGTAAAGTTCAGCAGCTTCTCAGCACTTCATCCTGCAAAATCCTGAGGGAATGGACATCATGCAATGAACATCTAGATGAACTGAAATGAAAGGGCCTGCAATGGGGCTCCATCTCTCAATCTGAGAAATACCAGACCAACAAAGCACCTAGATCAGTACTTAGATGAGTAAGAGGCAAAAAAGAAGCCTGGATTGAGTTGCTGAACCACACAAAAAATAAGAGTTGGAGATATCATCTTGTTTAAAAAAACAAACAGAAAAAGTCTTCTAAAAAAACACAGTTATTAATTAATTACCCTGCTTCTGTTCATAACAGCACCTTTTCCAGCTCCATCTCAAAAAGGCAATTTGGATCAGAGTACCTGGGAGACCACAGCAAAAGGAAAAGTGGCCCTGTGAGCAACAAGAAAAGTTCTGCCTAACCCAGCACCTCCAAGCTCAGTGCTTCTCCAGGAGGGACATATATAAATAAAGTGACAGATGCATACAGGAAACAAATGCTTTCACTTTTCTTGGCCAGCACCACTCTGTATTTCTGTGGGACACTTGTGGATGAAAAGGCATCTGACTGAAAAGAGTTTAGTCTGCTCTGTCACTCTCACAGTAGCCAGAATAACTAACCCATGCCAGGGTTAGTTCAAAGAATAGGCAGATTTTATCTGTCCTGGCAGACAAGCTGCAATTCCAAGAGGCTTGTATATGATCCCATGTCTTGAATAATCACTGCAAGCAGGCAAAGGTGCTATGAGATAAGGGAGATCTATACATCACTTACTATGAATATCTCACTGCAGCCAATGACAGTTCATTATCCTAGTGATGATGCCATTTCTGCTCTTGTGGAGGAGAGTACAGAGAACCAGACATGGTCCTGTGGCTTTTGCTTTGAGGCGGTCCTCTTGCTTTACTCAGCCTTCACACAGGTGCTGGCTTATGCCTCAGCACACAAGGTAACGTTCCCTGACTTTTCCATGACAAGTGTGGGTTAATTATGTGACACATGATGAGACCTTTAGCTGGATGGTACTAAGGTGCCACAAGCAGGTATTAACTCTGACACTGCTGACATTGACCCCAAGGGACAAGTATTTGACTTCATCCAATTCAATTGTTCAGTTTTCCAAGGCACAAGTGCATAAGCAACCTGTCCTCTCTCACACAATAGCTTCCCTTTGAGCTCACTCTCCTTTAAAACAATGAGTTTAAAACAGGCCAGTTAGAGCCCAATCAGCTTACTGACTCCATTTTCCATACAAGTGCGAAATGTTTCAAAAATAAATAAATAAAAAAAAATGTGGACCAGAAAACTCTGAGGCACTTCTAAGTGAATTCTTGTTGGAGGAAGCATTTAATTGTATGCATTTCTGTGCAATCATGTTGTGCATTTACTTTCTTTTGTACTGCATTTAACTCAGCAATTTCCACATTACTGGAATGAACCAAGGTGAAGAAGGTTCCTAAATGTGCAACCTACTGACCACAACTGAAATCAGAGATGAGGCTGTGTAATTTACTAATGCAAAGAACTACCCAGCTTCTCCCAGCTAGGAGAAGCTTTCAAACACAGAGCTGGAGAACCAAAACCCTGGATTCTCCCTGCCTATGTGACTTTTCTACAAACTACCTGCTGTCTGCGTATGGTCAGCGTGTATACACCAACGATCATTTAAATATTTTGCATGTTCTCTTTAGTTAATTGTAAGTCCAAAGTAAATATTTAACTGCACACACAGTTCAGACCATTTCTGGAAGAGACAGATGTTCTGCCATGGGATGCTGCAGTCCTGGGACAGTCAGGGAGCAACTGGCCAGCTCCTTCTTCCTTGCCTCCTCAGTTTTGAGCCCATTGACCAATTTCAGGAAGGATGGAAACCTCAGCAACAACTGATTTCTTAATAATGTGCAATGGGCAGCTAAGTAGGAGCCCAACTCAATGCTCATGGTAGAGGAGGCGGGAGAGCTTAGCCCACACCCCCTCTGCATTTATACAGCATTGATGTGAATTGCAGACTTACCCACACCAAATGCTGGCTCTTGGGTTGTTTTTTTTCAGGGAGAGATCCAGAAAGCTGCAAAATTTTGCAGCTGTTCTGGTAGGGATGGAGTTATTGAAGTGCATGGATAGAAAGGACACAGATTATTTGGCAACTCAGATTCATTAGTATGACTGGTGATGGAACATGTTATTTCATTGCTCAAAAGAAAACTTCAGTATTACTGGAACATATGAAGTTCACAAGGGAAACAACACACACACACAAAAAAAAAAAAAAAAAAAAAAAAAAAAAAAAAAAAAGAGAGAGAGAGAGAGAGAAGAGAGAGAGAGACAGAAGAAAATGTTTTACATGGTGGTGATTCATTCCAAGACAAAAGAAAATGAAAGAATATCCCCAACCATTTGGATCCATGAATACAAAAAATATTAACTTATTGCTGTGATAGCTCTTCCAGACATGAGTCATACATTTTAAAACCTTATGGGGTCAATCAATTTAACTTCATAAATGAATTACACTACCAAATCGGACCAATGTATCCAGACTGGCTCATTTCAGCCTTTCAGAGCTGTCAGTAAAACTGTGTGTGAGCTGCAATGCTTACCAGCAAAGGCTGAAAGCAGTAAATCAAATTTATAATAGGTTGGTTTTGTAGACTGTACAGGAATGATGACTGAAAAAAAAAAAGCTATCCAAGCTAGAACTATTGGAATTCCTAAAGGATATGCAAAGACTGTTTCAATTATAAATTCCTAATGTTCTGGGTATCTGGTTGGTTGTCCTATGCACGTAACTCACTAAATTTCTGAATAAGACCAGCACTTTACATATAAAATATTTAGAAAGGCTTTCAATCTTGACAAGAAGATCTATTGCTTCCCTCAATACCTGGTTCCCGCAGTTAATTACCCTCACATATTTAATTTAAATTTGTGTTCCTTCATTTTCCAGCAGCTTGATTTTTTATGCTATTATCTCCTACATTAAAGTCCTCCTCTTTCATTTATTTTCCCTCTGTATGGTCAAGTTGCCTCTTAACCTTTTCTTTGCAATAAACTGGCATCCTTCTACTTCCCACTACAGATAAATGTGGCCTCTATAAGCTATAGAGGCAGCTGGCATTTAATTTATTTTTTGCTGGGGTGGCATAAAGAAAAATAGTGTTTCCAACCTTGTCTTTATTTTTTGCTTTTACACTTCTCCTACATCAATTATATTGCCAGTATATGGGGTCTGACTGACAAGAAGACAGAAATCAGGATTCTTCACTATCAAACCAACCCCACACTGCCCTCCTCTCCTAGAGAGTCCTAGAGATCACCAGCCTGTGTGGAGATGGTCTCCCCTGCTTTTTAGATTAGGAAATAAATGTTGCATCCCCAGCACTGGAAGAACTGCAGTCAGCAAATGGCAGCTTCTGTGGTAAAGCCACCAGCCAGAAGATAGCTAGGCTTGGTCCCTCTGTGGGTCAGGACCAAATAACTAATCTCAAGGCATGAAATGTAGTATTCAGTGATAAATACCCTGAGCCATCTTGTTCTCTGAGTCACAAAATAAACCATCTCTAGATGCAAGAATGGCATTGCTGCTCTTCACCTTCTCCATCCTCCAACTGAAACAGAAAAGCTGGAGAAGCAGGAAAAGCAGCAACTTTTTTTTTCACTGTAGTCAGCTGTAGTGCTGATATTCCTGCATAGCATTGTTTGATTACTCTAATAATGGTATGTCCCCAGGAACAGAATGACATCTGCTATTTAAGATAGGATTGGTAAAAATTATGTCTCTTGCAGTACTTGTGTCTAAATTTCTTTCAAGGATATGGAACTTCATTTCTTCCATTAAAACTAGAAAAAAATTACTATAAACATGTCTCCTCTTGTGATTTAAAGCTCAAACTACAAAAGATAGATCACACAAAATCACTTTTGTTTGCATTTTGAAGATGAAACTTGTCATTAGAAAGATGATCACTTTCTTTCTATTTTCTTTCATTTTCTAATATTATAATGACAGATATTATGGCAAGAACCATAATCTGTGCCACTGCAGTGCAAATAATGCATGCCACCTCCCTAAAGCTAGAGATGGGAGTTCATTATTTTCTTTGCTTTCTGTTCAGATATTTTTGATCTATATAATTCCTGCAGCTGCAGAGTGTTGAAGCAGCATCAGTGCTCTTCTCTGGGCAGCTGCACTGTGCTGATACGGTACTGATACTGGGACTGTGTTGTTCCCAGCATTCTTAAACTGGAAATATAGGCCTGAAAAGCTCTATTTGTATTTTAATGCTGGTTAAGGATTACAGGAAAGCCCAAATTTCATAGCTTTGAACTGGGAGATAGCAACTCTCCTACCCTTTGCTTGAGGCAAGGTCAGCAAGTCCAGATCTTTTCCCTTACATCTCACTTAAGAATAATAGCCTGTTTTCAGCTTCTCCTCCAGTGACCAAGGCCAGTAAAGTCTGTTATATGGTCACAAATACAAGTAGGAAGGAGTTTTCAAACTCGGCAGATTTCAAGTCATGGATCCAAACAGATTTTTCTAAGAGATGCCTTGAGACTGTACTGGTTTGGGCTGAAGTTGTGAGCAGGTAGTGAGGACATGCAGAGGGACCAGGAAATTATTTGATTATCAGAAGGTTTGCCCAGGATGCAGAAGGCCTTTGTTCAAGTCCATGTTCTGTTGAATTCTCTATGAGGACATAATTCTGCCCCTCTGCTGAAGCACATCCTCTCTGGCCTGTTTCTGGCTTTGTGCAAAAACTGTCAGAATTAGTGATCTCATATAAAAGGAAGCACTGGACGATGACTTAGTTTTAGCAGCAGCTAAATGACCTGAGGATGTTTTCCTTCTAACGTATGCAGGAACATTTAATCTCTTACTTTAATGGGATCTGTCTGACTTCACCTACCATTATCACAATGACATGCTGGTGGAAAGCAGAGCTAGCCATGGATTACATACAGTACACACAACAAATGTAATCAGGCTGAATTATCAGGGATTGAGTCTTGGGTTTCTGGAAATAAATTGCAGCATTACATTTGTCATCTGTGAGCCTTTAACAGCCATGAAACACTCACAGCATAGGCCTATGGCCAACTTTAAGCAAATTATATAGGGCACTTCAGACTGTGATTAAGGTGAATTGGACCAGCAAACAGATGTGTGTTCACCCACTCTCATCTTCAAAGAGGGTCTAAAAATTCTAAAAAAAGAGGTGTATGTTGGCTTTTGGTTGTTGGTTTTTGCGTTTTTTCCTGTTGTCTAAGAGCACATTTTAGCAGAATCACAGAATCATTTAAGTTGGAAAAGATCTTTAACTGGACATTAACTATGTAAATTATGTCCCTAAGTACTACATCTGCATATCTTTTACATACTCCCAGGGACAACGCCACAACTTCCCTGGGCAGTCTGTTCCAGTGCCTGACAACTCTTGCAGTGCAGAAATTTTTCCTAATATCCAATCTAAACCCCCCCGGCACAATCTGAGTCCATTTGTCACTTGCTACTTGAGAGAAGAGAACAACCCGCACCTTGCTACAACCTCCTTTCAGGTGGCTGTAGAGAGTGATAAGGTCTCTCTGCAGTCTCCTTTGGTCCAAGCTAAACAATTCCAATTCTCTCAGCCTCTCCTTCTAAGAACTGTTCTCCAGACCTTTCACAAGTTTTGTTGCCCTTCTCTGGACATGCTCCAGGCACCTCAATGTCTTTCTTCTAGCACAGAGCCCAGAACTGAACAGTACTCGAGGTGTGGCCTCACTAGTGCTGAGTTCAGGGCAGATGATCACTTCCTTGGTCCTGCTGGCCACACTACAGCCCAGGCCAAAGCACCTCTCCTCCCCCTCCCTTGCTTCTCCTTGGTCAATGGTGGCTCATCTGTACTTTAATGGAGGTCTATGAGAATTAATTTCCTGAAAAGAGCTTTGAGACTCTCAACTGAGGAAGAACACTAGACAGGTAGTTCTTGTCACTCATATCCACATACTACCTATGTGCCTTTGCATATTTTTTTCCCTTCTATAAAAGAAAAATTTTCACCTAATCCTAGAGGAGGAAGGGAGCTATTAATTCCCTCCATCCTTTCCCTGTGATGCATTCCACCTTACTGCTCTGTGCATGAGGTTTGAAAAAGGGGGTCAGACATACCCAGCAATCGAATTTGCGAGACTGCGCCGTGTAAAACGAAGAACATCCAGAGGGGCTGGGAACAGTCCACGCAGACCTGCATGCCAGTGCCGGCACCGTTGTGACTCAAATGCAGCTCACCATCCGAATTCACCATAAATCCCAGGATGTCTCCACTCTGGAGGGGCACCACGACCCGGCAGATGGCCCAGAACTCCTTTCGGTCAACCAAGGACTCAGGGTTATAGGGGAGGTCACTGGGGCGCAAGGTGCTGGGGTCGCAGGATGTCACCCCATAGGACAGCGTCCCTGTGCGCACAGCGTTGGACTTGTTGATTTTGACAAAAATTGTTTCATTGATCCTAAGGGGTCTGCTGGTGAAAACCAAAGTCCTCTCCTCCCGGGCGTGCTCCAGACGGGCCACGGTTTGGTCATCGAGGATTTTGACGTGGGGTCCCCGGAGGTGGTGGAAGCGGAGATCACTCTCCAGCTGGGAAGGGAGGAGGTGCGAGTGCTGGGAGTTGAGGGAGTTCTGTGGGATGGGACACGTGGTGGCTGTCATGTGGAAGGTCTCCTCTTGCAGGTTGAGGTCGCAGAGGCTGACCGAGAGGCGCGTGTCCTCCGTCTCCCGCCGCAGCGAGGGCCGTCGGATGGCAGTGAAGGAGCGGGGCCGCAGGCAGTCGGGAGGAATGATTTCACTGTCTGCAGAGAGAGAGAAAACAAAAAAGGGAGAGAAAATGAAACTTTCTTCAGAGAAAATTAAAACGTCCTGGAGTTTGCAAATCACTTGGTTTGACTGATATGCTTAATAGGGAAAATGAGAGGTCTACTGCCATCAATAAATTCTTCCCCTTAAAATATGGCAGCAGGGTATCATAAAATGTATTTCCAATCAATTGCTGTTCTTGTACTCTCCTGAACAGCACCACAATATTCAACTTCTGAGCAGGCGGATTCAAAATCGATGGAAAGAATTGACCAGAGGAGGATCTCCTTGGAAAGGGGAAGCAGAGGGTAAAAATCTGAAATACACCCTGAACACAGTAATCAATATCTATACAGGCTCCAAGTTTTTATGTCCTTTTTTTAATACAGTAATAATTGATCTAAGAAAAAAAAGTATCTAGCAATGCTTTTTTTTTTTTTTTTTAGCTTAAAACAAATGTCATGCCCAGTTCTAATTTATTTACATCATATGAAATGTAATTAATATGCCTCAATATAATTAATCATTAGTGTGCTGGTGCTCACTGCAGACATGGATTTCACAATGCAGAACTTGGGAATATGCAGTTTTCTATAAATAACATACAATCATTTATTATCTCCAAACCAAACTAAAAATCATATCCAAAGATATATAACAAAGAAAGATGATGTCAACACATTCAAATCCATCAATGGAAACTTTATCCTCTTTGCTATTCTCACCTGCCATTTCAAGAGCTAAGCATCAATTTATTTGATTCTTTTTCTAGGGAACATAATCACTGCCTTTAATGCCTACTTACTTTTACTTAACATATCCCTAACACCTCTGTAGACATAGAAATTTTAAAGAACAATGTACCAAGGAAAAAACCAAACCAAAACATTCTTTAAACAGATTATGAAAGTAAGCTGAGATAACGCAAAAACTTATACTGCTGTTTGACTTTCTGAACTTGGAGAAGCCGTAGCATCAAGAGACTTCACTCTGAGACAACTGAGTGTGTCAGTAGTTCTCTGCAAACCTCGTAATAAGCTATGACCCAAACTGACTGTTCCTCTGCACGAGATATTCCTGAACACTGCTGTGGCTTCAGGCCCACATCCAAAGAGCATGAGGTGGAACCACCTTTCACAACACAAATCCCCACAGCTGGCACAAAATCAACACTGCCCAACTCCAGCCTGGGACCTGCTGCAACCACACCACAAGGTGGAATGACAAGAAGAGACGGAGGAGCAGAGACTTGTTCCTAACCCACTTGCTAGGGTCTTGCAGTGGGCAACTCTTCCAGCCATGTATCCTTCAGATTTTCTTTTGCAACAACAAAAGAGTGGAAGCTCAGGTTATCTGAGGATTTTTCCAATGGGATACACCCTCTCCCAGTACTCTAGAGTAGTGGCTCTGTACTAGTATGCCAAGGAAAAATGCCAGCTGCTGAATAACCAACATCTCATGCAACATCTGAGGTCTGACTAACAGCCTTTCCTGCCCTTCTCTTCTGGGAGCACTGACAAAGCACACCCACATACACAGTTTGGCTTCAGCAGATCTCTTTGCTTTGCTTAAATAGGATTATTCCAGGCTCCTCTGTAAATAAACTGTTATTACAAGGGAAGCACAGTCTCAAAATAAAAATGAACTTTGTTTCTCCTATTTGATTTTCCCCATACTGATATTTTAGCTTCTCTTCCTAGAAGTTAACTAAAGAAAAGGAGGGATAAATAAAATCAGAAACTACCCCAAGTGATTTAGAAGTGAGTTGCATTAATGCTTTGTAATATTTGGACTAGCATTTGCATTGCAAGTGCTCCTCCTGGATAGAATTAGACTTATTTTACCCTCCTTTGGCTGGAAACCCACATGGGAGAACAAATTAATACTGGCAGCTGACAACGATCCTTTGGCGTAGGTGAATGGGTAGAGACCTTTCTGAATAGGAACAGAAGGTCCTCTCTATTTTATTCCCTGTAACTATGCATGTGCAGCTTGGCTGACAACTGTAATGTGTGGGTAGCTTGCAGCCAGGGTTTTGAAACAGCTTGTTTTCCACCAGGATACTTGCATTTCCCTTTGGCTGCTAGACAAAGTATCTTTTTCCATCTGAAAAGAGGTTAAGGGAGAAGGAGTTATTCTGCAGACAAGACAAATGGCAGTGATAGCAAACCAGGGTTACACACCCAACTGTTTTACTTAAACCCATCAGTAGCTCTTATGCCTACTTACCTAAAGGTTAAGATGTCTCAAGGATATGGGACTGACTAAGACTTGGTCCATTAATGTTTGCAAATACCTATGGAAGAAATGGTTGCAGTTTGCTGGTATCTGAAGTGGGTTTACAAAAATTTAGAGATAAGTGTCTAAGAGAGGCTCGTCTGCTCCAAGGCTTTATGTTTTTATAAATCACAAAATGCCCAACCAAAGAAGAAGAAGAAAAAAAATCCATTTAATATAAAGTAAGACAAGAGTGGGATTCATCTTTTGGGGTGGTAGGCAAGTTGGAAGAGATGTGGGACATCATTTATCCAGAATAACTGATAATGGTCAAGAGTTATGAAAGAACAATTCTAGTGAAATAGGAAACAAATTAGATTACTTTGAGCAGTTTCTTTCACCAGAAGATACCCAGGAATGAGTATCTGGAGCTTTTATTCCACTAAAGCTCCAGCTGTCACTTTTTAAACACAGAACCAACTGTTCGTGTTGGAATGGTCCTTAACACAGCCATGCTCCTGCAGAACACTTAAAACTGACCTTTAAAGCCTACAGAGGAGGGAGGGACTCTCCATGCAGGAGTGTTCAGACACATAGGTATTAGCAGAGACAAACCTGGAGTACACATCAAAAAGACGGAATGTCTTGATGTGACAAGGCTGTAAAATACAAAGTGAGTCCAATGACCCATTACCCAGGAGGTCATCCAGTTTCATATGATTCAGATATCATCCCTGTTTATCAAATATTCAAGATTATAAATGTTCTGTATAAGGCAGTTGGCAGTTGGGTTTCCTTGGGAAAAGTCAGCTGGTCAGAGACCTCCTTGGGTGAGAATAGATGAACCTATGAGTGAAAACTACAGCTCTTACTGAGTCACCAGAGCGAAGTTTAACCCAGCTGGTTGGGATGCCATCAGCGAGCTGACCATGAGCATGGGAACACAATGCAGGCTGGCCCCCTGTGACTTTCCAGTGAGGTTTTGCTGAGCTCTGCATTAGTGCAGTTATGGTTCAAATGCTGAATTGAGAGACTTAAAGTTTCTGATAGCAATATTGACACTGCCACAATGGAAAGGCTTTCTAATACAAGTTTTCTGCTCCTCAGTTGGTGAACCTGAGATGCTGATTTTTTTTTTTGTACAAGATGCCTAACTCCACAAATCCCTTTGTATCTTTTTCTGGCTTTGTTTAAGAGTAGAAGTGAGCACAGGTAGCAAAGCAGAACTGAAGGGCACTTGAGCCATTCAGCCACCCTCTTTTTATTTCTTCTCTTCAGTGGGGTTTAACCGCAAAATTAGATTTTCAGCAGTGATGCCTTACACAGAAAATTAACTTTGAGTATCTTCCTCAAACTAGGAATTTCAGAGTTCTCAGTTTTCTTGCTCAGAGGGCACGGAAGAGCCTCCTGCTTCATTCGGGTTCAATGAAACTGTAGTAACACTTAAAAGGAGAAGGTGAGCAGCCAGATAAAACTGTAATTGCTGCATCCAGATCAGAAGTATATATTATTTCAATGCCACCGATTTTTGAACTCCTGCCAAATGTTGTTGTGTTAAACATGTGTAACATGTATAATAATTACTATAGATACCACATATATGCACACTTAATGCATTTACATGCACATCCATACACAAATGCATTTCTAACCACCAGTATGCACAAATCATCTCAGCCCTGCACAAACCCAACACGGATGTGTTGCTATCAATGGTCAAATCACTATTTCCTTCCTCTTTTACTTTTTCAGTACTGTCTGTTACTGCCTGAAGGCTTCACTTTCCAAGGTCATGAGCAGCCAGTATTCACACACCTGTACAGGATCTGAGCAAACTTAACAGACATGCACACACACACGCTGGAAACTTGCAGAGTCCAGTTCTTAACTGCAAGCTCCAGGGATGCAGATTTCCTACTGATTACTACAAAAAGGAACTTAAAATATGGGGACTCAGAATGATAACCTAAGAACCTACCCTATTTCAAATAATTTTCCCTCCCAGGAGAGAGAAATGCTGAAAACACAAGGAACATTTCTGTCTTCAGCTACTGCGCAAAGAGTTAAAAATTGGTAAGGTCAGAATCTTGCTAGCATCCTCCTTCCCATGCACAGCCCCATGTTCTTTCCTTCCTTCTGTTCTTTGATTTACTTCTACACAAGTGCATTTTTCTTCTCTTAATTCCTTATTTCACTGTAGAATAGTATTTTTAATGAGTACCAGTGCTCACTGTATAATTTCTGTGACAAAGGAACTGCAGAGGTTCTAAGTTACCAAATGACATCGTCAGTGACCTCTACAAGAATATTCTATGTAAATACACAACCTTAAAAGGTTGTATGCTGTATTACTCCCATCATGATGGAGGGATTCCATTCCTTCTTAGGAATGTGGGTGAAGGCTCCTTTTCCCAACATCAGTGCTACCTACCATAAGAAATTTTGCAGGGAGGACAACTGGCCTTCCAATACTTGGAGTCTTGTACTATCTCTTCCACAGGCTGGCAGTCCATTTGACAAGACTTTGACATTGCAAGATGTATTTGCAATATGAGGCAGATGTACCACACTGTAAATTAACATTACACTCAAAGGCAATTGGGAAAAGCAACCAGTCATAAGACAAGAAATAAACCTGTATTTCTGGAAAGGTTCTGTCACTCAGCCTCGTACTCCCCACTGTGGGAGTGCAGGCATTAATCCCAGCTCAGCTGGGATTGCAAACTCTGCCCTTGTCATGCTGTGGCAATCTTTTCTCCCTTGTTGACTCAGTCCTATCTAGCTGATGTATGCTGCTGGGAACTGCCATGTCTCAGCACAGAAATAGCCAGAACAATTTCTATGTGTTGCTTATAGCTCAATTCATTATGTACTTTAGGGTGACTGAGAAGTGAAAATTCAATAAATAGAAGTAACTTACATTCTTATTTAGAACATAAGAAGGATGCAGATCATGTGTCTGTCTGGGGCCAACCAGCAACACCCATTCACAGACCCCTTTGGTTACCAGTTTGCCCCATGTGTGTGTGACACTCAGCCCCACTGGCTGAGTGGCATCACCTCCACTGGTGAGAAGATATGAGTGTGTCTGGAGGACCTTTCTGTAGCTCTGGGCTCAAAATCCACCCAAATTAAAGGGCAACTGGAAGCAGATCTTCATGCAGGCTGCTGCACTCATGGTGCTCAAGACAACCTCATCACTGTGGGATGCTCTGGTCCAGCCTCTCTCACGCTCTGCCCTATGTATCCAACTGTTTTATTGTACCAGAAGCTAAGCAAACAGAAGAGTGAAAATCGCCCTTACTTAAAATAAACAGAGGAGAAAAATTGAGAGTGAAGAATATCCAGGCCAGGCTCACAGTCTTTAAACAACAAAGCTCCACCCACAGAGCACGTCCAAAGTGCTCATGCCTGCTGGAGATATGTCTGAGCAGACACTCATAAAAAGATTTGGTTTTCTGCAAACTTGTATTCTCTATGTGAGGTCTGGAGAGGAGGCTGGGATCTGCAGTGCTCAGCATAACACTTCAGAGACCCATGCTCCTGGGTGGATGCTCTTGTTCTGAAGCTGCACACGTTTTCCTTTCCACTCCCTGATTGTTACTGTTAAATCCTGAATTTATATGATCTGAGACCACTTCATAGTGTTTATTTCTCATAAACCATCAGGCGCCACAATGCAGCTTCTTGGATGATACGAAGCCACTTTCAGAGCATTATTGTAGCATGTGGGAGGCAAATGTTTAAAACCTCTCATAGGAATGACTCAGACTAAAAATGTCCTTTGCCATATACATAAGAATTAACTTCTACAAAGCATATTTGCCTTTATGAATAACCAAGAAATCAAACTGCCAGAATTATTGCCTCAGATCAACCATTCTGTATCCTTGAAAACACCCACATCAAACCAAGGACATCAGTTAAATAAACACCTACTTATACAATACCTGCTTATGTGCTTATCTCTTATTTCATTGGCAGTATAAATATCCCATTTCAAACAGAGCTGCTTCCTTCTTCTCCCACTGCTCTGGCTCTCTTTTAGCACACACTTACAGGAATACATGCAAAAATTTAGCCAACAAACAATTTCACTTGTACCAGCTCTATATGTAAGATGCCCAGGCTGCTCTTTAAGAGACAGTAAAATCTGCTGTGGGACAAACAGCATCTGAGATCAGGACTCAGCTGCTGGGCTCTGCAGCAGAAGATGCTCCTCACCATGTAAACAGAAAGGATATATAAATGGTGAATGGGAGGCAGAAAGAACTAAGGTTTTTACTCTATAGACTGGAAACTGTGGGATGAAGCTGTCCAAAGGGATAGATTACTTCTCTGGCAGAGCTCTTAAATGAAACTTCTTGGAGTTCAGTCCAGTGAACAACAAAACCACCTCATTTTCCACAGAGCATCCTCCCATCATCTAGCTCTCCATTCAATCCTTACTCTCTACCTGCTGCTCCTTTGCTTCCCTCTGTAGATTGCTCTTCTCACCTCAAAACTCAGGCTACTTGGGTCTCCTCATCTGTTACAGGATCCCAATAATCACTATGGAAACCACTGCTCCAGAACGCCTCCTTCACCAAGATACTGTCTTGGTCTCACCACATGGTCAGTGGAGGGCAAACATATGTTTTGTGTGTGTCCACATGGTTACAGCAGGAGTTGAATGGCTACATGGAACTTTTGGCTTCTTGCTCATTGCCATCTGGAAGCCAAGCTAACTGCTATTTCCTAACAGTCATTTTTCTGCAAGAAATGTTGGGGATTTAAATTAACGGCGTGCATTTGTTTGCCTGGGACCACCACAGTCCAAATTAATTTTCTGACAGCATACTGAGGTGCTTTTTCAATATTGCTGAAAGCACTTGAGAGAATTTCTTCTATAATCAAAGGGCAGAAGTCAAAGTTCAAACAAAGGGTTACAATGAGCCCAAAGCTGGAGTTTTTCTGTGGGAGAAATCATTCATGTTTACACTACAAACTATCAGCAGATTTTGAAGCTGGGTTGAAGGCACACCATGGGCTCTGTGGAACCAACTGCAATGCTACAAACATGCCACTTGAACAGAAAGGAGTGGAAATCAACAGTGCTTAAAGAGCATCTCACTGGACTTATCTTTGCTTTCTGTTTGCATTTGCTTGGATAAAAGTCATTACTTCTTTAGGCATTTGGGGAAAGATTGAGCACTAAAGCTATTCAGTTTGCATGAATCAGTTTTGGAGAAAGAAAATGGCGTCTTAGAGATTATCAATTGATAGGTGTTGATAAATTAACTGTGTAAATCTGGCTTCATGTGGTCATTTAGCACCAAATCCTGCTTTTTGTGCTTTTGTACCATTATGTACAGAGCTGCTGGTATCCTGCCAGGAAATGAATGAATCTCAGGAAATTCTTGGGATCTGATCAGAATAGTTCTCCAAGGATAGAAATATGCTCCCCCTTGGCATACTGGGATTATCACAGATTTCTTGTCACAGTTGTCAATGCTGTACCAATAGTGCAGATTAAATATTACAGCAAAATAAACCAATAATAAACAAAGAAAAACCCCATATCCTAAAAAAAAATTATGTGAGCTCATGTACTGCCAGCCTCCTGAAATATTCATACAGTAAAAATAAAGCCCCCCTGATCTTTAGGGAACTGCAGCTTTTTTAAATCAGAATGAACAATTGCAGTTTCCAGGCCATCTTAGTAATTGAACTTATCATCTGCATATTCTTCAATAAAATCTAAGGAATGAAAGCACACACTTTCATACATTAATAAGACTAGAGTTGAAGGTACAAAGATTGAGGACTGACCAATAAATTGTAGTTTTGGTACACATGCTACTAATGCAATTATGCTCTTAACCAGTCTGGTTCATAATAAGCACTCATACAACTCTGTGTAACATCTGTAAACATATCAAATTGAACATATGAAATGGCACAAAGAGCATAACTAGCCTTATAAAATAAATTACTGCTTTCCTTAGCAAATATGAATGTTTTGAAAGAGCCTGACAGTAAATTATGGAGAACACACTTCCATATGCATGTTACAGTTGTGGAATTGTTTTCCACAAAAGCTGATGCTCAGAGTCTGCAGGATGCTGGCAACATCTGTGTTACAAACAACATGGTTTGATTTTCATTCAGAAAGGCAATACACTCGTATTCCCCAGCTGTCCTGAGGTCTGACAGATGCCTTTCACATTGAAGATGTGCTTAACTACTGTCACAAGCTGCCTCTGGATGTTAGCAACTCCATTTCTGATTCCTTTTATTATCTTCATGGATTTTCCATTGGACATTTTCTAACTCCCCACAAAGTCAGAGAAATTTGATTTGAGCAGAAATCAAGAGCCTTGGGTCTAGTGGAGACCACCTAGTCCTCATAATTCATTCTTAAATCTCTCTCCCTCAGGCACATGAAATCTCTGAATTTTACTTCCTCCCTGGTGCAATGATTTCTACCTCCATTGCCCCACACATACTGGTCTCCATATTATGCTATTATTTGCCAGCTTGAAAACTACAGGAAAATGATCATCATTTTTAGGACCATAGCTAATTTTAGGACCATTATTTTAATATCAGTCCTGACCCTCTCTGACAGTGCCTCATCTTTTATTTCCATTTTCTTATTCTTTCTCCATCTGGAAGATCTCTTATTACTTATTTTAATTACCTGTGGAAGACCTAATATTTCTGGAGACTCCCAGTTGTCGCTTTACCTGACAATTCCTGATTTTAAGATGTAAATTTGTAAAAAAGTTCTTTCTTTTTCTTCACGGGAAATTAAGGCAATAATCGCAATTTCTAGTTGTCTAAAAACTTTATAGAGCCCTCTTCTCATACCAGTAACTCCTGACACTATCATCTGTTTTAGCTTCCTTTCCTCCAAAAATTTTGACCCTCTTATCTCACCTGTTCAGGTAAGACAGTAGTTAACCATTGCATGCAGTGTGAACCTCACTTTACTTTCATGTACTGTGTTGCAAGTTGCCACAGGCCCTCCAACAACTCCATTTCCAATCCTCCTCACGTTACTGTGCAAATGTTACCATAGCATCTCAGTGCTCACAACCAATTCCCAAGCTATATCAGACACATCCTTTCATCCCCTGAATTATCTGACAGCAATTTTCTTCAAAACAAGTACTTTTTTCCTCCTTCCCATCCATCATCCTCCCTCCTGTGGCATTTCCGTATCCTGCATTTCTCCTTTTTCACTAGCTTTCGTTTCCCCCAGCATCTTTATGCCAGGCATACAGATGATGACTCCTTCTCCAACCTCTCCCCCCATTTCCAAGTGAAAAGCTTCTACCACTTCTGACACCTTTGTAGCCAGTGCTCAGGGAGAATTCAATAAATCAACCACCACCTCGTTCCTGTCAAGGTCTCCCCAGGGTATAACATCCTACCCAGCCCCATTGCTTACTGACCTGAATTAATGTCTTTGGGTCTTCCTCTTTTTCTCAGGAACCCCAGAAACACTACTGGTGATCATCTCCCTGGGTTCATCGTGGTTCTGTTTGGTCTGGCAGGGCTGTCCAAAGGCACTACTGAACAACAAACTGCCTGGACATCACAAGTATCTTGCTGTCCTGCAGGTACCTTACTAAGCAGAGCTAAGAGAATAACGTTTTCTAGAGAAGACACAACTGGTAAAAGGCAGTGACAATACCTAATACTGCAGTCAACTGCCTGAAGAAAAAATAAAATAAATTGGAAACATACAGTATTTCAGGCCAATCTGAAACAAACTGCTCTGTTTATCTTACTTCCTTTTATAAAAACAAATTAATACTGGACCAAGAGCTTCTGCAGTTGAATCCTGGGGCTTGTTTGGAAAAATTTCAAGATTAAAATGATATGTCAAGACTCAAAATTGAAATATGTGAGTGAAAGAAAACAATTAGAATTTGCCAGTAAGTGTTTCAATTTTTCAGCCATGACTAATTAAGTTTACAGATCGTCTCTCCTCTTCTAAGCTGGTTCCTCACCTAAAGATCCAACCACTGTATTTCTGAAAGAATTTACATAATGCTCTTTGTCCAGAACATTTTTGTTTGTTTTTTTGCTTAATTCCTAATATCTCTTCCTTAGAGAATTTCTAGCCCAGAGTCCAACATAAAGAAGATCACAACATTTTTCTGACTGATTTTCGACATGTACAAAATGACAGTACAGCCATTACACCTCATCCAACCCACTCCTGCTCCAGAGCTGGTGCAGTCTGCAAGATGAATTCTCTCAGCTATGCACAGAAACAGTAAATCAAGACTTTGTTTGATTAGCTTGGTTTAAAACAGCACAATTATGACAGTCTGCACCAATTCAGAAAAGTTCAACATGTGTTTATGTCTGTTCTGTTTCATATACACTGTCATTGCAAATGCCCATTATGTTTGTGATTTCTCTATGAATTATTTTGACACCCTGAGCTAAAGGAACTAAAGAGCTGAATCTTGCTACTGGAGCCTCAGCTAACTCCTTAACAAGCAAAAAGACATTTCATTCTCACCTTACCCCAGAAAAAGCTTCAACACCTTGGCTATCAGTAAAGCTAATTTAAATGCACAGGTCATTCTAAGCACAAACGAGCCATCTGAGATTCTGATGATGAAAGGGAGGATGGTCTTTCAGGGAAACTGGATCCTAAAACTGAGCCCCAGCCCCTGTGATGGACAAAGCTGTACTGTCTGATGGGAGCCAAGCACTGACCTAGAGGAAAAGCCCTCCTGCAACAATCTCACAGCTTCCCCAGCAAAATCACTGTATTACTGACATGCCAGCTACATGCACAGCACTGGGGAAATGCCTGACTTTAAAACTGGTTGGTGCTATTACTGGTTCCTGAGACCTTCCAAGGAGGGGTCAGGAAGTAGCTAGGAGAGAAACACCTTAAAATGCAGTGAGGATTTTGACTGTCTTCCATTTCTGCAGGGTGATTTTCCTTTTCTGCTTTGATCTCTTATTAAACACCTGTGATAGACGCCTGCCATTTCTCAGCAGGTTCCTTTTGCCACACGATGCCTGTCCAGGCATTTTCACTAGGTGCTAACATTTCAGCTGATGCTGGAGGTCACTCTCTCTGACTGACGCACACTCCACACCTCTTCCTTACCTGCTTGTAATGTGTTGGTTTTGCAGCAGTTTGGCTAAGTATGGGTACAAGTCTTCATTCACCCACTTGTCCAGTTGTACCCTGTGAGATTGCCCTACCTGTTTTTACCCTCTGTGTCTGTTAGTCCCTGATGCTCTACATCTTTGGTTTGGGATCAACTCCCTACTTTCTGATGGTTAGTGAAAAATAAAGTTTAGCTGCAGATTGTCATGAACAAGCTTTGTTTCAGAGATTAAATTAAACTAGGAATAATCAGCAACAAAAGAACCCATACAGCAACATGATAGGCTGATATCTCTCTTGCTGAGGTCTATATGGACTAAAGAGATAGTAACCAGTATAGGGGTGACTCACTCAAACTCCAGGATTCTTTTTCCCATTAATAAGTGAATCTCTGTTAAGCTTCTGTCTCCTTCAGCATCAAAGTTAAAAGCAATATTTTGTCACAATGTTATTATGAACCTTTCCGGACACTGAATTGTAGGGAATTATCAAACCTGTGCTACATCAAAATAGTACTATGAACAAAATCTATTCTTTTTCTTTCTTTTCTCTTCTTTTCTTTTCTTCTAATTTACAACTGGGAAAATATTCTTTGATATTCATAGATATTTTCCATTTTTCTTCATTCTTGCCTGCCACAAGATGGTATCAGGAAGGCACATAGTTAAAATTATGCATTTCTGGAAGCAAGATGAAAGAAAAAGCAGATGATGTGCTCAAATCTATCTTTATCCTAATACCTGAAGCAGAGAAAAAAGGGTTACTACTTTTTACTAAAGGGTATTTATGTTCACAGAATTGCAGAATGTTAGGGGTTGGAAAGGACCTCCAGAGATCATGGAGTCCGACCCCTGCTAGGGCAGGGTCACCTAAAGTATATTCTGTAACCCTTTTTCATATCAAAGCAAGGAAAACAAAAAATAGAAAAAAAATCCCAAAGAGGAGTGTAGATGACTTAGGCTGAGGAGAAAGCTGTTGGATATGTGCAGAACAGGCCCGTGAATCTGCACCCACTCTGCTCCAGCCCAGGCTGAAGCCATGTCACCAGCCCTGTTTTCTCTGTGTCCACAGGAGACACAAAGCACTCAAACAGCCGTTGCTATAGACACCTCTTTACATCCCAGGGTCATGTTTCCTTCTGCCCAGAACTATTATTTATAAGGTAGCTTAGGTGTGCCTGGCACCTGGAAGTTAAACAGGGCAAGTCCCATCCCAGAGGAGCTCGTGGCCCAAATCAGACATAACAGAGCAAGAAATTACAATAAACACAGTGGGGAGGGAGAGGGTCATGCCGAGATGGTGATCAGATGCTGCCTATACACCCTGTCAGCTCTTTCACTCTTCTATGGGCTTTGCGTCCCCAAGCATTTTTTGCAAGCATCTGTCTGTTCTGTGATGCTGCAGCCACTCAGTGATGCCACATCTTTGGCTGGGATGGGCTCCATGGCCTCTCCAGGCAAAGCTGAACCTTCTTCACACAGGAGCTGAACAACCCTTTGAGGAAGTGCCCAGCCCCTGCCATACCCCCAGGCCAAGTGTCATTCCTTCCGCTAGGTCGCAGTGGTGGACAGGCACCCTTGCTGCCCACAGGGACAGGTGTCTCTGGCAGCAAACCTACCATGCCAACAGGCATCAAGGGGGAAATGGGGACAGCACTTTGTCCCTGAATTGCCATGGAGAAATCATGGGGCTCATAAGGACTGCTGGAGTAGGTATGACCTTGTCCTGAGAGCAACAAGCACTTAACAGCAAAAAGAAACCTGAATCAAGCAGACTCCAAGTCACTACAGCCTTCTCCTTACACCCAACACCCCACACAAACTTTACTAGAAGAGTGGGCAGACTGATGGCACTGAGAAATTGTTTCTTACTGCTTGCTGACAGCCATCTCTGTGCATCCTGAGCCCCTGCATCCCTCATCTGGGTGAGGTCCACCCAGCTCATAATGCCAGCTCTGCTCCACCAGATCTGCCGCATTGGCTACCTTGCAGCTGGGATTGCTGCCTATAGCAGAAAAAGTGCCCTGTCTGCAAAGAAATGCACAGAGATTGCTACCATGGTATGTATCTGCAGGGATGGTGATAAATGACAACTTTGCTATCCACTGCATTTCACTGCTTCGTCCTACCAGACGCATTTCACTCAGCTCTGTTAAAGTCCATGCTCTCTCAGGCGATGTAAATTTCTTCCCTGAGATTTACAGCACTTTGAAAATTCATATTTATGGACAACATGAAGCAAACAGAATTTAATAAGAAATAACAACGGCTGCTGGGTTCACTTTTACACTGACTACAATCAAAACATTCGTGGGGTTAGCAGGTTTTTTAACTGTAGGT
The DNA here is from genome assembly GCF_003957555.1 of Calypte anna. Lineage (NCBI taxonomy): Eukaryota > Metazoa > Chordata > Aves > Apodiformes > Trochilidae > Calypte > Calypte anna. The sequence goes on along the minus strand of NC_044252.1, from coordinate 23,030,782 downwards.
GAAGCTGCTGCAGAGCTGAGGGTGCCAGCTTATTGCTACATGGTGGCTTTGCCAGGGGCCCAATCAGCTGCAACACCTATGGGTGCAAGTCAGAAGGCACAGTGGCTCATGTGCTGCCCACTGCTACATTAACCCTATGAGATGCTTCCCAAGGGCTGCCGTTGAGAAGGCATCATCCTCCAGTTGTGTCCCCAGGAGGATACAGTCACATCAGCACTCATCCTCCTGCCAATTGTTGTCCATGCCCCAGCACCCAGTTTTGAAAGGTCAGCCCCAGCTCAAGGTGTCAGGGTGGACCAGTGCTATGATAGGGTTCATAGTCCATTTGAACTTAGCTGTCTGAAGTAACCTCTAGAGTCTACTTTCCCTCCAGGAAACCATCTTCTCCCCAGAAATTTGACATTTCTTGAACTTGGCTTGTTTTCCAGGTCAGCAGTCTAACTCCCTAGCACTCCAGTCATTCAGGAAAGACATGCTGAATGCTGTCCCTGTCTCTCTGCCTTTGCCATCCTCCTGAGCATGCCTGCTCCACAGGCAGCTGGAGGCAGAGCTGGGGGATCACAGATGCTCTGGACTGGAGGATGCTTTGCAACTGTGGTACCTGCCAAACCACCCCAAAGCCATCACCAGCACATATACTGCTGGTTCCAGAAACTGGCAGGAGGGGAATGATTCAAGGGACAGACACAATCAAGCCAGGCATGGCCAGAATTAGCCACTGATCCCTGGAGGCTCCTTCCCTTTACCTCCTTGGTTATCTGGGGGCCAAGCCCATGTCCATGCATTGCCTGCCTGCCTGCACTGCACAGCTGCCTCTGCTCTGCTGGAATTTGCAGACCTTGAAGTCAAATTCAAGGTTGAGCAATCCAGCACCACTAAGGAAAAGGATCATGAAGGTGCCAGGCAACACACACAGCAAAAAATGACACAGCTGCAATACAAGTACCCAAATCTCAGCCTGCCAGATCTGGGGCAGGGTCACAATGGGACTCACTGCTATCTCTAAACTGAAAAAAAAAAAAAAGTTATTTTGGCCTTAATCAATTGTACTTAGCACTGGTACCATTAGTCTGGGCAAACCATCCTGTATCGAGCCATTGAACTCTAGCCTGCTGTAGACCTGGGACAGTCTCCTTTCCCCAGAACAAGCTGCTTCTTGGTGGACCTCCTTGGTAATGAAAAAATGCTTACTTTTTCCCAAAAAAGAACAAGGCACCAGTGAGCACATGCAACTAAGCACCTTCTGTCATCAAACTACATTTCAACTCCAGACCAAAAGCTCAGCTCAGGCTGCAGTTTAAATCAAGGATCATTTCTGTCTCACGGCAGCTCATCATCACCATCAGCTTTTCCCATTGCACATGGGAATGTAAACGCTCATAACTATTCAGCTGGTTCTGTGGTTTTACATTGAAAATATGTTGCTATGGAGAGCGCAGCATGGGAGCACACAGCCACAACGCTATGGCAGAAGCAGCCCACAGCTTTTGCTGATATTTCCAGGCTCTCTGCTGCCATCCACACAAAGGCTGAAAATAGACATAAAGCTCAAATGAAGCATCTGCAACACTTCATTTCTGCCTGTCCCTCCCCAAGGCACCAAGACTTTTCACAAAAATCATACCAAGCATCCCACATACACTCTGACGTCATCTCGCTGATTTCTAATTCCTGGCTGCACACATGCCTCAAAAAGGAAATTCCTTCCAGCTCCATTTTCATTCTATGTCCTATTTTTGTCTGGGAAGCAGGTTTCCCTCTGGAGCCACCCTTCTGCTGGCACCCACAGGTGCTGTGCTCAGTCCTTATTATCTCAGTCACAACAAAGAGCAAATCCCTTGTGCTGCCCCACCTTGCTGCCCTGCTGACTGTGAAGCATTTGATTTCTGTTATTTAAACTTGACCTTGGCAAAGATCATCCATCAGCAGCAAAGTGACCTGAAAATACACATTCAGTGCACAGGAAACCCATCTGTCCTGTTAAAGGCCCAGCCTCTCCAAAATGCATGGGCTGGGTTCTCAAGGATGCTGAGCATTTTCTGATCTCACTGACATGATGAAACTTGGGAGAGCTCAGCCAAAGCATCACAGGCTTGAGCCTACAGCACCATGAATGACGAACACCTTTGGGGGTTTTCTTTCCTATGATTTTTTAAAATATCTGAAATACCATTTGTTTTCTTTTTCATATTCTGGAGGAACTGACAAACCCTCAACTGTACCATAAACATGCAGCCGTCAGCCCTTGATTTCTAAAAAGTATCTGTATTAAGCTATGAAATTATTTACAGTGGTCATAAACATCCTCCCAGCATTTGGCAGCTGGGAGTGGGCCTTGGAACTCACTAATTTACTTAAACTGTAAACCACTTTCTAATACATAAATAAGCTCTTAATATCTCACCCACAAAAAGAGGCACATTGCGTACAACACTATATTTAGGGGTCTTTTGGAGGTCAAGGATTCAGCAGCTGAATTTCTCTGAGGTTCTTTTTTTGGTGAGTGTGTGTTTATGCCCAAATTAATTGTCAGCTGAATGTCTTTATTTTGAAATCAATTTAAAATCTTCACATTTCTTTGAGTGCTGGAGAAGCAGCTGCCTGATTCTTGTTTTGCCTGGACAGGGGTCAAATTCTGATCTAAGGGGCAGACAGGGGCACTTAAAAAGCCAAGAAAATGCTTGCTGATGCTTTAAGAGTGACCTTCCTGGGAGGGATCACTGATCCTCCAGGCTTTCTCCTTTCCAGGTCAGGAGGATGCTCAATGCCAGAGCCCATGAAGAAAGGAGGAGACTATGCAGCATTGCAAAGAGGTGCAAAATGCCATGCTGAATTAGCTCTGCCTTTGGGTGTTCGTGCAGAGGGACAGTCAGGACATCCTCCCTCCTGGCTCAGCATCCACAGCCTAAGCTAAACAAGGATTCTTTTCACATACTGCTTCATTTACATGAAAATAAAAATCAAAATCAAACTCTCCTGTAACTTCAAGCAGTGCTGGTTAAATTAAAAGGTTAACTAGCAAACAGGGAAAAAAAATAAAAAAATAATTTACTCTCCATGCCCCAGACTTGAATAGAGGAAAGAATGAATCAATTATTAAGATCAGTTTTGCTTTAATCATGTGAGGTTATATTCATGGTCAGCTACAGATCTGAATGATGAATCTTAAAATACGAGCCCCAAATGTAACCAAGACCTACTGTATCACCAATGCTACATGGACATACTCCATGTGAGGGTCTGCTTATCCCATTTATCTACAAATGCAAATGGCTTCAGAGCAAATAAAAGCTCCCTCTCCTTTCCCTTACAGCCCCCATCTGCTCCAATGGGAAAGATGAATATGCACCAAGATGAAGAAACTGGACCATGCTGTCACCCACCATGCACACCATGGGTGCTTGGCACCCTTCCTTGTTTGGTGGCAACTCCCCTGTATGCCCTCAAGAAGCTGTTCCTGTAGCATAGCCGTGGTGGTCTCTAATGTCTTCCCAGGCAACCAGGGGAGAAGGGAGGGGGTCACAAGTAGCAACTCCAGTTGGCCATATAAACATAAACAAGAATACAAACTACTTTCTCCAGATGCCCCCTCATTCCTGTGGGTTTTCTGCCCCACATGTTCTCCTGTTCTGTCAGCACAGAAGCTCTGCAGAAACCTTTCTCAGAGTGAGCTATGTCTTGCTACATTTTTTTTCTAGGTAGTAATTTCCAGCCAGCAAGGCACTATTCTGGTAGAACTAGGCTGAATCTGTTTTCCTAAGAAAGATAAGCAAAAGGCAAATGCAGTGGCATCGCTGCTGGTTTTCAACAGAAAACCATGTAATTTTGCATGTTGCTATTGCAGTACTTGAAGCAGCAGAGACTGCTTGCTGTTGATCAGACAGATCTGGTGGGAAGTTGAATGAAAGAGCTGCTCTGTGCCTTCAGGAAAAATGGTCTAAGTTCACCCCTGTTGTAACACTGCTCCACTCACACCGAACAGGAACTTAGCCCTACAGTTTGGAAACTATGCATAGACAGCATGAATAAATCTCATCACCAAGCGTTTCCTGCCATTCCTGCTGAATATCCAGTCCTATTAGTCAATGTCAGGCCCAGAGCAACATGAAAAGTTGCAGAAATCCATCCTGGCTGTCACTGGAAACCAAAGGTCAATCTCAAAATCTGAGAGACTCCTTCCATCCCTGGAAAACATACACATTTCAAGATAACAAAATGCAATTGTCAAAGCTCTGCATGTTCATGGGAAACAGGAAGGAAAAATAAGACCCTGGACAATGGGACCCGGGAGGAGTGATGGAGGAATTGGGCTTTTCCCAGGAAGCCATTTGACAAAGTGTTAAAATAGAATGCGTTTAAACAATATATTGGAAAAAAGTTAACAGCCAAAAACATGTTAGACAACAGGATTTCAGATTAGAAACACTGGAGAGGTTGTCCCATGATACAAGCATGCTCTAAAATAATTTTTAGATTATTCAAGCTGAGCAAAATTAGTATTTTCTGTAATGGTCCTTTTTGTGGAGCTTCTACTTCTGCTTTCACCATTAGGCTTCCCTCCTCTCCACACCCACAACCATATGCCTCCATCTCATCCCATTCTCCTGTATCTCAATCCTCCTGTTCCCACCTGTGCCCAGAGATTCCCTCCTACCACCCCACCACCACATCTGTAGTCATTAACTGCATCATGTGAACAGGCTTTGCTTTAATTATGTTTGAGAATAGGAGGCAGAAAGTCGGGCTCCCTGGTTTCTATTCCTGTCCCTTTCCCTCCCCACAGAGCCTTCAGAAGGTTATTTCATCTCCATGATCTCTGACTTGAGTTCTCCTCCCACAAGCAGCTCACAAAGCTTTGAATACCTCCTGGGTGTCCAGGGGGAGTGAGGTCCCAGAGCCCTCAGTGATAGATCCCACGCTCTCCTTGCTAAATGTTGAAACATTTTAGAGGTTAAAAGGGAAAAAGGCCCTTTAAAGTGCTTCTCTGGGGAGCAGATGGCCAGCAGCTGAACTTCTCTGGGAAATCTGTGCAGTTTTAAGTAGGAAACATGGCCAATAAAACTTTAAATAAATCTACTGTAAGCTGTGCAGTCACCAGTGACAGTCACTTACTATTCACCCCATCCTTGCTGTTCTAGCAGTCTTCTGAAGTGCTCTCAACATACCTGTGAGTCTCCCCAAGGCTGCAGGAGACTCCTACCCCCTGCTTTTGGAGGAAATGCTGGGGTTTCCTCCCCAGCAAGCTCTCTGCTCTGAAGTTTCTGCAATGGCCAAATTTGTTGTCACCATCCAGTATCTGAGTAAAACCAGACACTTCATGTTTGATTACTCAGATGCTCAGACACAAGAGTTATCTGCTGGCTCCCCATGCAGAAATACAAAGCCCTGGTTTAAATACATTGCTGCTCAGATAGGATGGTGCTGAGCAACAGAGGGGAGACACTTGGCATGGCTTTTAAGAGCTTCTTCATTGAGGGCATCTACCATCCTGTCTTGCAATGCTTCAGGCATACTTCCCAACATGAGGGTCTACCCTGGGCATAACTGAATGTTCTGGTAGAACATCATTTTGCAATAGGTGATGGACTTCTTGCTGATAGGTAGTCATGGTGCTGAATCTTCTGTCCACATGAAAAATAAACAGAGTAGCTATGATCTACAAAACTGCAGGATGCCTAAAATTCAAGCACATCGCATCCTACTCTTTATTTTCACTCCCAGCATAGCATGGAGTGTTCACATGGAAATGTTTCATCCCATGCCAAAAGGTGAGCTGGGTGAAGAGGGGACATAGTCTGTATGAAGGTATTCGTCTTCACATTTGCTTTTGCTGTAGGAACCACTCAGGGGAGAGAGCCTGGATCACCTGACAGTGCTGAGTGTCTCCCTGGCAAGGGGCGAGGGGGCAAGGAGTGAGGGTGGAAAGAAGAATAAGAGCATGCTGCTGCATGCCCAACAGAAAGAATTAAGAGGTATTTAAGTGTCCAAAGGAATTGCCACACTTCTCCCTAACCAGAAGTTGCATCTTGTGCCTGTTTCGCAAGGCAGAGAAGCACAGGGCCAGAGAACAGCCCCATGACAACAGAAGCAACAACAAACTCACTCCTTTTTCAGATCCTAAAGTATTATGAATACATATCCTATAAGAGCTAAACTCCTTCCTTCACAGTTTTGCTTTAGAGTCAACAAGGGTAATTTTCTGCTTTTCAGAGAAGCAGAGACAAGTCCCATTATTCTGCATGATTTATATTTTCTGGGTGTACTAAAGGCCCCAGCTGACCTCTCCATCCCTCTCAGGGATGTGGTGCCAAGGATGGCACCCAGCAGGAGGGACAGCTGACAGCCACTTCCAGCTGCAACTCCTCTTCCAAGATGCAATGCCTAGGTGGGAAGCAGGCAGCTTGTTCTTACTGTTCTCCCAAGCTTTTCAACAATTCCTCCTCACTGTCTGCATGGGATCAGCAGTCCTAAGTGAATTAATTCCCTTTTCACCTAGAAACACTATGTTATTTCAGTATAGTGCTGTCTAGACAGCTGAAAAAAAAGTGGGAACACTTTAATGTATTAATTTCCCCTTGCTTTTCATGAAAATGGTGAAAGTTTGGAAGACTTCTGGTCTTTCTGCAGCATTTGTCTGGGATTGTTGTTCAAATGTTTGTTTTTATACTTACATACATAGAAAAAGTGACCTGTAAATATTTATATAGAGAGCTTCAAAAAGCCATTATTATTTTCAGTTAGTAAGAGGGATTTCTCTCACCACAAGGATTTCTATAAGATTCAGTTATTTATCTTTACTCAGATCATTCACTGAATGGTTGTTGTCCTTCCAGACAGAAAGCAGATACTATCCTGCCTCCCCATGCAAAGCAACCAATGTGCCTCAGAAACAAATAGCAGCAGTTACGAAACGCAAGAGAATGGTCCCCTTCACCCTGCTGAACTCCATCCAGTCTCAACATTTTCTAAAACTAGAAAAAAAAAGATGACACTGCAAAATGTCTTAAATAAATCCTGCTGTCCCAGAAGCCTCTGCAGCTAGTCCAAAGGGTCAAAGTACTTAAAGAAACTGGATTCTTGTGGGATTTCCAGCTCCCACTACCAGATCCCAATAATGACACAGAAGGCAGCCAGCATCACCCTTAACAAGTCTCCACCACTGTAGCAATTAAATGCCAAAATTTGTTTGGGTACCTGAGTCTCTTGCAGGAATCTTCCAATCTTTTCCAGTGACGTCTGTATAAGGAAAAGCCAGCCAGCAGCAACAGCATGGAAACAACCATAATCTATTAAACTTCTACTTTTATTTTTTTTATATAACATTTTCTAGAATTTTTCCTCCAAATACTGGAGATTAAGCAAGCAAAACTTCTTGATGTCTGTGTGATGATACTGGGGCAAGAGAGGGAACTCATGTACATCCCCCAAGTCTTGAAGCCACCAGCAAACCAGCATCTTGAGCACCAACAAGAAACCTTGCTCAGCACTGGCTGGCCAAGGACTTTCAGTTCAGCACGGGCCACTCCAAGAAACATAGGTGGAAAAAGGAATTTTTTCCCTCAACACTTGGCAGAGCAGTATATTAACTATATGAATTTAATAAATACAGAACAAATTAATTCCTCCTGCTCCACTGGAGCACCAGAGGTGCTCTGGGGAGGCTGCTGCAGCACTGAGGCTGGTGAGGATGCACATCCAGCAGCGGGCAGAGCCGCTGCTGCCATGGGGGCAGCTGGAAAACATACAAGCAGCTGCTTGTCTCGTTTGCATTCTCCGGACAGGGAAGTGCTTGAAAGAGTCCAGCGCAGAGCTACGAAGATGATTAAGGGAGTGGAACATCTCCCTTATGAGGAAAGGCTGAGGGAGCTGGGTCTCTTTAGTTTGGAGAAAAGGAGACTGAGGGGTGACCTCATCAATGTTTTCAAATATGTAAGGAGCGAGTGTCAGGGAGATGGAGTTAGGCTTTTCTCAGTGATTACCAGTGATAGGACAAGGGGTAATGGGTGTAAATTGGAGCATAGGAGGTTCAAGTTGAATATTCGAAAAAATTTTTTTACTGTAAGGGTGACAGAGCCCTGGAACAGGCTGCCCAGGGAGGTTGTGGAGTCTCCTTCACTGGAGACATTCAAAACCCGCTTGGACACGTTCCTGCGCGATGTACTCTAGGTGGCCCTGCTCTGGCAGGGGGGGTTGGACTAGATGATCTTTCGAGGTCCCTTCCAACCCCTAGGATTCTATGATTCTATGATTCTATGATTCTATGATCACAGGTGGGAGCTCCAAAAGTGCACAATCCCCACTGATATTTCTGCTTCTCCTTCTTTCCATTAGGGCCAGGAATAACAGGAGAGCGGGCTCTCCCCCAGATCCCCCTCTCCTGGTACTGGACATGGCCAGCAGCATGAAGAGCGGGGGCTGAGGAACACGCTGGAGTTACCCAAGTGAATGTTTTTGGTGACTCTGGGTGTTCCAAGTTAAGCTCAGACTGCACTGCACTTCACTTGCATGTTATCCAAACTAGTCCAGCAGGGCCTAATCCTGATGAATAGCTGGGTAGCTATTAAAATTGTTTTCTTTGAACAGCTAAATGGAAATGTGAGGGCTGGATGCTTGAGCTAGCATTTAGAATGGCTCCAGTAATCAAAACACCAGATCAGGGAGTGCTGGGGTTTTAGAGAAGTTGAGATTCAATTCAGCATTGAATCGTCAGTTTATTAGAGCAAACAATTCCTACCCCCAATAAATGAAACTAGCTCCATCTCTGTACAGAGACTGGCTGGACCTAATCACATGGGTTCACACTAGCAGCTTGTAACTTTTTGGCCAGCAGTGCTTCATGTGCAATGTAACACCATCTGTCTGTCATTCTGTCATGTCACCTCGGGATGCCACTTGGGAAGAAATGCAGTGCTGGTCATCTCTTGCTGAAGACATCTGAGCTGCCAGCATCCTGGATCCCAGCCTCCTCTCCATCCAGGCAGCAAACACCCAGTACAAATTTAGAGCAGCAAAGAGCACGAAGGCAATTCCAGTACCTGTAAATTATCTTCCTGCATACACTCAAGCTGCAAAGCATTATCAGAGAAGGCTGGGTAAATGTGACATTCTGTGTAAGTGACATAGGCAGCTTTTAACTGTCACACACCAGCAGCACAGATACGTGTTAGAGCAATGAATGAAGAGATAAAATGTATGAAATTTTTCTGCTGTGCTAACTTGCTCCAGGCCCTCTGGCATGGATGATGGTGAGAAACTCAGAGTAAGAGCTACTGAGGAGGTGACAAGACACTGATAAAATACATGGTGCAAGAGTCAGTGTGCAGGAGGAGCTGGTTTGAGAGTGGAGAGCCCCCAAGTCCTGTGTGCAGCTCTCACTCCCATCCCCTCCCACTCTGGCACTGGAATATGTGAGGACAGGCCCATAAAGATGGACATCTGTAACCATATGAAGTTGGAGGATAAATGGAGGGAAGGTGACCCCAGAGCATCTAATTTCCTGAGCATGGCAGAGCCATGTGGCTACCCAGGCAGAGCATCTCCCTGAGCACCACCATGTGGGACTGGTAGGTGGGACAGACAGCTCCAGCAAGCTTAGTGGGCACCAGAGCCACATTCCTACTCATACATCTGCCCAGAAGCACCACCAGAAAAACACTCATCAGAAAAACCTGGCTTACTACATGCAAGCAGATGAATATTTCACACAGAACAGAAAAACAGCTTGGGCATTTAAGCAAATAAACTGGCATGTATATTCATGCGCACAGAGGCAGGCATGCTACATGAAGAAAGCCATCAGACACTGAGCCTCACTGATCTGGTTTCCTGATCAGGCTGAGAACATGCTATAAAGGACACTGGGACACCTCTCCAAACCACATTTCTACAAGTAATTAAAAAGAAAAAAAAGAAGAAAAAACAAAAAAAAGAAACCACTATTTCTTAGCTCAGCCAACTCTATGTACACTTCACTAATTGTTGCTATTCTGAAAAACACTGTCTTGGTCTCTCAAACTGTCTGCAGTGGCCCTGGGTGGTTGTGGAGGGGAGACCAAAGGGAGAGATCTGCCTCCATAACCATAGCTAGTTAATACAATTTGGTACCATGTCTGGCTTCTACTAACAGTCTAACTTTCACACAATTTTTAATGCCCAGATCAGGTGTTTCTGACAGCCTGCTGTTGTGTAATATGAGGAGAGCTGGACAACAGGTAATTCAGGAGTTAAATGAGAGCAAAGGGATAAGAGCCCCATGAAGTCAATAACATTTGTGTAGATCTGTTGTACTGAATAAAAGCTGTGACACAGACTTCACCCAGAGACCCAAAAGGGTGCAAAGATGCATTAAATGCTTCTCATTTCTCCTTATTTAACCTTTACTGGATGCCCCAAGACTGTGCATGCCAGCTAAGAGCCAGGGTAAGCAAAGCCCAAGCATTGCATGGGGTCCCTCAGATGCAAATTGGGACACTATAAAGCCTACTCCATTAAGTTTCAAAGCACTGGTACCCAATGCCAGCTATGAGGCTGGAGCTCCTCTCTTTCCAGATGTGAGTGGTATGAGACACCACATGCCTTTGGGAGAGCCCCCAAAAGTCACAGGGGCTCCCCCATAATAAACGAGGGGTCAGCCATAGGAAGGCAAGGAGGGTTGTATCAGCTCTCCCTGCTCTGATTACTCATGCATGAGCTGCAGAGGCAGCCCCACACCCCAGCCCATCACCTCTGCAGCCCCCACTCAGCCCAGCAGCTCCCCGGGCAGCAGCGGTGCCGTCGAGCTGTGCATCACACAGCTCCAGAACACCATGGCTGGGGGGAGCACACACAGCAAGCTGATTGCAGAGCCTGACATTCAATGAAACCTGACAGATCCCACTGAGCTCTGCACGTGAAGAAAGAGCCCCAGGCCCCCAAGCCAGGGACAGCGCCTCAACTCTGCCCAGCCCCAGCGTGCCCGGGGCATGCAGGATTCAGCATTTGGATCTTCTCAAAGCGGGCTGGCAAGAACCCAACCCATGCGAGCTTCATCCCATCTGCAGGAGCGTGGGGCTGGCTCACAATCCACTTCTACCCTTGGCATGAGGGCAGGAATACACACATGGGGACATTCTTCACTTGTCACTCCCAGGCTTAGATGGTTTCTTTCTTTGCAATTACCTAAAGGTGAGGAGGAGCTGAAAAATGTTACACTGATAGCACTGTTGGAGCTGTGGATATCGGACCTTTCACTGCAGGCCAAGCAAACCCTCTGGAATGGCTTGGACGCAATAGGTAAACAGTGTCAGGATTGCTCAGCAGGGAGACATTTGTATTTAGATGTTATAGATAAGTGGTACATATTTGAGACATCTGAAAGTTATTAGTCCAGGCAGTTTCTAAACAGAGAATCGCAGTTGCATAGCCCCTTAACTCTGAGCTGACAGGCAGGATAATGATTTAAATTATTGCTAAACATAAGCTCTGTTTTAAGTGGATGGAATTCAACATCCATCCACTTTTAGGTAGTGGGGTAGGTTTGGGGGAATGGAGATATACTGAAAAACACATTTCCAAATGCTGGAGCTCTGATCCATGGGAGCTTCTCCACCTGCATCACCACTATTCACACTATGAAAATGGCAGCTATAGAGATCCTCAAAAGCCAACATTCCTCAGCTGTTTTCTGGATCATCACCACTCCTTCTAATTGCAACAACTCTGATTAAGAGAAATTCTTTTTTGAAAGCAAAACATATAGAAATTTTCACAGACTGTAAAACAGAGTTCAGCTGTGAGTCATCATTTTTTATAATGCCTTTGAATTACAAGTGATTTATGCTTCCTCCAGTTCAATGAGCTTATGTTTATTATGCTATCACTCTGTTTTTAACAAAGACTATTCTGATTTGTTCTTTACAAGTCATTTGAAGCACAACTACTAGGCTGTATTAAAACAGAGTACTACAATTGTTTCATCCGTGAGGAGTTTGTTTTCCAGTGTTTTTTAACATGGGGCTGGTGCCCCTGCCCTCAGCTCCCCCTGGCTCCCTCCACCCTGCGGGCACACTCAGCAGATGCTGCCATCAGAGCAGGCTTTGTGCCCCCACCACAAGCTGCTTTCTGACTTGCCAAAGGTTAAGTGTGACAGCACACACTGGCTCCACACTGCAGCCTTTACGCAGGCAAAGCTCCAACAAAAACAAACCCCTCTCTTATGTGGAAAGGAAAAAGGTCAGCATGAATTAATTTCTTGCTTATTCAGCATCTGATTGTCTCCCTGTGTGACGAGCAAGCTCACAAGCAGCATCTCCAACCTACAGCATACTCATGTCCCAAATGGGTAATTCACAATAATGCAGGCAGGAGGGTCTCACCTCTGCTCATAGCATGAAGATGCAATTTGGCCTAAAAACCAAAGCATTCACACCTTTTCTCTTAGGGGAAATTACATGGCTGATTATTAATGGATGAACTTCACAAAGGCCACCCATTCTGCTCAGCTTACTAGCATCTTACCCTAATTATCCTCACCAGTAATTCCTAGAATTGTTCAGAAATTGAGTTCACTCAGCTAAGGTTTAATAACCATTGTGCCTAGCGGGGCAGGAGGCTCACAGTGCAGTCTTTGGCCTATGCAACACAATATAAAATCGATTTGTGAAACAGTAACTCATGTCTCTGTCAGAAACATACTCTCAAGGCACAGAATTCAAACAAAGGTAAGGCATTTCTGGTGGACCAGTAGCTTGGCCTGTCCAGTTTAGCTCATGAAGAGTCCAGTTGAAACCCACAGTCCCCTGTCAGGAAGAAAAGGAGTATCTCCACCTGCAGAAATTGTGTGGTTTGTCCTGGGAAGATAAGAAATCTAAGCCTGAATGAGGAACTGAATTCTCTATCACTAAATATTAAGGACAGCTTTTGTCTCTTCCTGTTAACTATTAATTATTGACTTGATGCACTCATACGAGTGTGTAAAGGCTTTGCCCTGCAGGCTTGGTTGCTTTTCCTGCACAATTAAAACCTACTAAATATTCTTTCCTCATAAAAATAATAGACCAATCTTTGGGCATTTTTTCTTCTCTTTTAATGTGAAAAGAAACCTCCATATATTCCTAGGGCTTGTTAAGAAGCAAACAAGCAAGCTAAAATCCCAAGTGAGTACTAAAGCTACTGCTGCGTTATTTGAAGACCCCAAGAGAACCACAAAAGGAAACTGTCACAATCAAAACATGGAAATTGTTCCTTGATCCTCAAGCTGGGTATTGAATTTGTGTAGTGCCAAACCGCTTGGGGCAGGCTCAGGAGCCTTGCCTGCCTCCTGTGATCTGCAAGAATCAAAGCCTGTGGAGAGTTACAATGGTGAGTGGAAGCAGGATTTCCTCTTGTGTTTTCTTCCAAAGCCAGAGGGTCTCTGCAAGGTAAGGGAACCCACCTCATGTTTCCAAACCCCTCCTGGCCACAGCACTGTCCAACTCTGACGAACAGACTGATGGCACTCCACTCTTTGAATGGGCAGCCAATGTTGTCCTGCCCTCCAGAGAAACATGTGTTGGAGAGAATAAATGAAGGGTCAGGACTCTGAGAGAGTAATTCCCACTTATTTTTCATTCTGGTCTACTTTTAATAACTCCAGATGAGCTACTGATTTAACCAATTGAACCCAAAAGGATGCAAAATTTATCTGTCTGAAACATTTCAGGACAGTCCATTTTGGCAGAAGATCTCAGCACAATACGGCCAGTTTGAAAACCTGTCATTACTGAATTCTTACATTGTGGGAACCTGCAACTGTAAATCTCATCTGGGATGTTCTTTGGTGTCACCTCTTTTCCACCTATGGCATCAAATGATGGAATGACAAGTATTCAAGCAAAATCACTGCAGCTTTGACTGCCTGGCTTCACTGCATTCAGCAAAAGAATATTAAATATGGAGACAGTGTTGCAATCAGTCTTTCTGAGGAAATAATAACCTGGTAAATTCTGACTCATGCCGATTTGTGATCAAGGACTGTGACCAAGACACCAAAAAAAGGAACTGAATCAGATTTTCATGGCTGTGTCAGAATAAATTAATTCTCATCATATAACTGGAAAAGATTTAACATCACAGAAGCATTTTTAGAATGACAGCAGGATATGGAGGCTGTGGTAAAGAAGAAAACATGATTATTGGGATGGAGAGACTGACAGTGAGGGAAGACAGAAAAGAACTAAATATACCATAAAACAATAACTTGATCAAATAGCTGCCAATAGGCATATCCTGAGGAGAGAACAAAAGTTATGAGCTGTAAATATGCTGTTGTATGTTGCTGGCTGTAAATATGTACTGCACATGCTTATGCCAGAATAACCAACAGTGACCCATCTCCAGAAGTGATAGCAAAGTTCTGTTTAAGTCCACCAAGAACAGTTGGAGAAGTTGCTGTTATTCACTGCTGCTTTTTACCCCTCTGCTAAGGCCAGGAAGAGGGAGCTGACTGGGCCTGAGCAGTGGCCACTATTTGCCACTGTGCCCATCTCAGAGACTGGCTAAGATTTTTTTTTCTCACTTACATGATTGCCAGCAAAACTCTAAAGGTAGATCATATGTTGGCTGAACTCACTCTAATTCGAGCTAAACCAAAGTCAGCCTATTTCAATTCTAATTGCTTATCCATAGAAATAATTCAGGTTAGTATAAATAGTCCTTTTTAAAGACATATTAGCAAGTAATTTGCATTAATTTTCTAGGTTGCCCATTGTAACAAAATCCTCTGCAGGAAAACACTGCACTCAGTACACATTTTAGAGAGATGGGCTTTTTCCTCAAGCAAGTAAGCTAGAGTTGCTACCAAGTGGGAGATTAGACTCTAAAGTGCAACTCCGTGGAGAGGAGTTCATCTGGCAGCAAATTCCACAGACACAGACTGAGGAGTGTGAAATCCTCACTGCAAAGCACTGACAAGCAACATGAGTATTAATGTTTGTTACCTGCAGACTTCTAGAAGTAGTTAACTGTATGATGAAAAGAGCCACTGTGCAAAGAAAGAGGAACAGGCATTACCAAGAGCAGAACAAAAAGCCACCAGTAGAAATCAGGATGTAGGAAACACGTCTGAGTCAGATATATCCTCATGTGTCATTTTTCTCCTGTATCTGCATGATCCCTTTGAGAGAAAGAGTGTCAGTAGTATGTACTTGACCTGATAAAAGAGCTCATGTATCTTAAAGGAACATGCCAGGCATCCTCAGTGATCCATGCAAAACAGTTCAAACACAGCTAACACTGTGCTGTCCAGATACAAGGGGAAAAATAAAGAAAACCGAAGCCTTTGAGTTATGAATTATCAACACAAAGTCAAATTGCGCCACTGATTTACAAGTGTAAATTAAACCTTGTATAAGTGTAAATTAAACCTTGTATAAGTGAAGACACCAGGCAAGAAAGGCATTGTATCTCGGTGAACTGGGTTATTTTTGCCTTCCCCATCAATATAACCAGATCCCTGTTTGCCAAACCTGTCCTTACATTACTTTCAGACAGCAGTTCTCCCTGCTTCCATGCTTTCATCTTCCTGCTCCCCTCATGCTTCTGGACCCTTACTTAAACCTTCCTGCACAGAAACTACTCTTATTTTCCAAGAAAAGCAAGCATTTCTATGAGGAACCCTCACTACCTCCCCTTCAGCTTCAGCAGTGAATTTCAGCCTCCCCTGCACATGCTCATCACTCTCCACCTCCTCCTAAAAGAGTCTTTGCTTCTCCGAAAAAACATTAAAAACAGAGCCTGATCCCTGCATAGCTATCGATTACTGATTAACCACAGACCAATAGTTTTGACCTACCAAGGCCTGCACAGAACCCAGTAGCAAGCAGATGGCGAAGAAAAAGATCCAGCAAAGCACTTAAGCACATGGGCTATCTTTAGGAATGTGAATTAGCAGATTTACTCAAGCATATACCAGATTTCTGGCACACCAGATACAATTACATATGGGCAAGAGGCGGGTAAGTAGTTAACCATCCTGTTGAATAGAAGTCTTGCAGACTATGCAGTCTTCTGAGCAAATGGGAATGGGTAAACTGCTCAGTTGGGAACTACATACCTTCAAAAATGGTATTTCACTTCCCTCTTGAATTTCTCCTCCATCAGCTTTCATCCTTTACCCTGCTAGCACAGAGCACCCTCTGCCTCACCCTAAAATTGTTATTTCAACTCTTTGGCACTTGTGTCTATTTTTTTTTACGCATTGGTCTTTTAGGTCTCACACCCAAAACTGAAGCAACAGAAATTATCCTACAAAGAGTCAAATAGTGATTATGGCCTAAGAGCAAATTACTTATGAATTTCTCCTGAGTGAGGCAATTAGGCTGAGCTGAAATTACCAGTCCCTGCAGCTCTGCGGTGAAATTCTCCACCAGTTCAGTCTTCTTTTCAACTGTTACTAGCACTGACCTTCAGCATGAGGCCAATTTCCTTCCACCTGGCCGAGCAGCATCACAGTCAAGATCTGCAGACTTTATCATGATTGGAATGGAGCAATAAAAAGTGTTTTGACAAAAGCAGACAATATGAAGGCTCACCTCAGACATGATCATAGTTGAGTGTACAAAGTCCTTGAATCAGATCCTGAAAGAATCAACCAGGCCTTACAAACAGGAGCAGAAATCAACAGGACTGGGGCTTTTGACAAAAAGATGCTTTCATACAAGCCATGCTGGGATAACAGAGCAGTCTGCTGGTGCCTGCAAAAGACTCAGGAAGGTGATGGCTAATGCCTACAGATACAAAAGAGGGCAAAGAATCCCTGAATTATTTTACCTTGGGAAACACCACTGCAGCATGAGGAGGAAATGTAAATGTCTAGAGAAACATGTTGTCATTGGTCTCCTGTCCAAGACACAGCTCAGAGGTGCTGGGGTCCTATGGACTTGGTGTGCAGAGAAAGAAGGAACACAGCGCATTAAATATATTGGAAGCTTCAGATCCTTGCATGTAAGTGGCACAGTATTCACTGGCATAGTACCAGCATGGGAATAGGATTATTGGATTCTAAAGGCTTTTTCCCTGGAGAGGTCTTTATCCTCTTAAAAGAAAATAGAGCAATTAAACATTTTTATTTTTTTCCTGAAGACAATTAACTGTCTGTGAAGGGTCAAACCAGTGGCCAGATGCATCACAAGAGATTTTAATCTTCTTAAACACACCAGCCATAGCCAGTGGCACAAGATTTGATTCAGTGGCCAGCAGTCTCATTTATCAATCTTTTATCCCTAGCTACATACTAAAAATTTACCCATCTGAAACGAGTTTAATTTAAAAATCTAACAGAAGCAGATGGAATGGAAATTTTTTTTAAAGATTTCTGTAAAGGCTTTTGACAACAAAATTATGTTAATTCATGAGAACCAAAGTGACTGGACAGACTGTTCTAGCCCATATACATGGAAATCCTTATTATAAACGTTGCAAAACTCTACCAACAGTACCCTGCTGTAATTCTCATGACAATGGGAAGAAGCACTTAGCTAGCACGTGTCAGCACAAGGGATGGTATTTTCACCAAATACCACAGCATGGGGGAAACATGCAGTGCTGTCAGAATAATGTATTACAGAAATGTGACCAAGACAATAAGCTAAAAGACTGCAAGATCCACACTTCCTTAAATGTCTGAGCAGGGAGAGGATCCCAGCATCACATTGAACACAGCACCTTGCAGGATCAGCTGCACCATAAGCAGAGCTGATGATCTGAATCAAAATCAGGAGCTGATTCAACACAGGCAGCGTATCTTGAAGAAAAATAGAAGCTAAGAACAACTGAACATGAAAGGAAGGATAAAGTAACACCTGCACCTGCAGAATTTTTTTCCAAGGAAGATCTAGAGATGCTGGTCTTTGTCAGAGATGGGCCCCTGTAGTGGACCTTCAGGGAGCCAGTGTGCCTGTTCCAGGCTAAGGCCAGGACTAGGAACAAGACCAGCACACTGTGGAAAAAAGAAGAATGGTTCAAGACCAAGGACCCACACAGCCTCAAGTTTGCCTCCAGCATGGGGAGAAGCAGTTGCAGGGCAGAGCACAGATACACACACGTTAGGCAGCACAGGGATCCCTCCTTCATGCATGCCTCAGGCTCATTGGCCTGCCTTGGAAACACCACTAAAATTTTTACTTTTTAAGAAATGTCTTCATTTGACTCAGTAGATCCTTTATCTAGACAACCCCAAAGTTGCACTGTACTGTTTGTATAGGTACACAATCATGAGTTGCATTTCATATACCTCAGTAGAGGTCATATACATCTGATGACCAAAGAGACTTTCTGCCTGTGAAATCCCAGATACTTAATACCTTTGGCATAAATGAACAAATTGGTCACTCCATGTATTAGCACCATGATTTAGTGCAAAACTTGCTAAGGTCAGTTAATGGTAGCAGGTACGAGGCACAGTCTTAAACATCGTACATGGACAATAACTTTTTTATGCAAGAACACACCATCATTTAGCCACAGTTATATTGATGGCATAATTTGGTGAGAGCTTATGCTGTGGCAGATGGCACCACATACATGGCTAGGCTGGGTATTGCTGCATCCGTCCATCAGTGCTGGGAGATCAGCTTTTGGTGAGTGCAGACCTGACACACTATCAAAGATCATCTGAGTCTGCACAAGGAGATGATACCACTTGAATTTTTCATAGAATCATAGAATGGCTTGGGTGGAAAGGGGCCTTAAAGATCATCTAGTTCCAACCCCTCCGCCATGGGCAGGAACACCTTCCACTAGATGAGGTTGTTCTAAGTAAGACCCATACAACCTGGCTTTGAACACCTCCAGTGATGAGGCATCCACAACTTTTCTGTACAACCTGTTCTGGTATTTCACCATCCTCACAGAAAAGAATTTCTTCCAAAGATCTAATGTAAATCTACGCTCTTTCAGTTTTAAATTTTTGCTATCTTTCAGCCACTTATGAACAGTAACACAGACCTCAAGAGACTCATTTTTCCTGCCAAGGTACGTGGAACGAGAGGTTCTGGTCTGCACAGGTTCTCTCAGTAAAAATGCTTTGTTTTCCTCAAGAAAAGCTACGTAAGGTCTAGCAGGAGCTTCTTCCACTCAGTGTTTGGACAAAGAGAAGGGATGAAACCTGGAGCTAAATTCTGCTAGCAGTGTAAAACCAGAGTGATTTCACAGAAGACTCCAAGATTAGGCTGGTAAAACT
Source organism: Calypte anna (assembly GCF_003957555.1). Taxonomy (NCBI): domain Eukaryota; kingdom Metazoa; phylum Chordata; class Aves; order Apodiformes; family Trochilidae; genus Calypte; species Calypte anna. The sequence continues at coordinate 23,011,587 of NC_044252.1, read as the reverse complement.
GAGAGCAGGGTAGAGCTATAGGAAAGGGTAGACCTATAGGTAAGGATTTCTAGACATAGCCCAAAACCAACAGTTCTTATATTGCTTGGAGAAAAAAATGGAGACCCCATAGTACAATGCAATCTCATTTTTAGCTCTGCTTCCAATACGGATGGAAAAGTCCGTTTAATTTTATTAAAGGTGTCAAACTTTTTTAATAATCCGGACACCTACAGGGATAACAAAATCATCTCCTCTGTACAGTAAATTGCATGTTCAGCAGCTGTGATACCAATTAGATGAGGAAATGACAAAGTGCTATCTCACACCAGCAGGGACACACCATATTTAGTTTGATCATATAAACATTGTTTACCCATGATCTGCCATAAAGGCTTAGAGAAAAAGGCCTCCACAGCTGGAACAGCTGGAATCACATGATTACCACACTAACTGGTTATACTTTTGCCAGATGATCTACTCAGTTTATATCCAAAACTTATCTCCAGCACCAAGTGTCCTACACTAGAGTAAATGTACTATTTTTATCAAGCTAAAGAGCATAATAATTTAATAATAATATTATAATAATATATTGTAATCAATGTTATTAACATAAATTATAATACTTATTTATAATTATTAACAATAGAAATAATAATAATAAAAAAGAGTAAATTATTTATGAATGGAGAGGAACTAGCTTTCAGGATTGCAGCCCAAGGTTTGTACATTTTAAACTATTTTGCTGGATATTTTGGAGACAAGTATTAAGGAAGTTGCAAAGATTAATTCCCTGTACCAACATATTCTCTACACCTTTTTAAGACACTTACTGCTTACAGAATTATAATAGGAAACACATTACACAAACTAAGGAACATATGTGGCATTAAGTATCAACTTACTTATTAAGAGAATGTATTAAAAACCCAATATGGATACCTTATCCTAATAGTTTAAATCAAAACACCACAATCTTTGCTAACATTAGGAACTCTCTGAACTGTTTCTCAAAGAAATACATTGTTCCATTAGTGGTGTGTTATTATTCTCAAAGGAGCTGTCTATACTAGAAGCTTCTGCAAACTGACTGTAGCTGTGTAATAAATTCAATTATTCCAGTAGTTTATACCTTTAGTAAAATAAAAGAAGGTCAAAGCCCTCTTAATTTTGTCCAAACTAAAAGTTCCGCACTTCTGCTGAAAAATAACAACACTTAGCCCAGGCAAGATAAGCTTCTTAGCTTAAACCAGCAATATTTACCTTCTTAGAGCAATATCCAAATCAACCATCACAACAGATACTTAATGTGAAGACATGATTTTTTTTAACACAGAGGCCTGCCTTTGAAGTGTCTGCATCTGAACTATAGTGTACGCATACCCATAACGCAATCCACTTACAATTGCCAGTTTTCATATTTCCTTGGGCTTTTATCAGTAACATGGAAAATATTACATATAATATAGCCTTGCTTGCCTGTATTAGGAACAATATTTCAGCTTACCAGAACTTAAGGAACTTCATAAAGCACAAAATTCATTTTTTCACTGGTCTTTCTGCCTTGTTGCATTATTCATATTTCTCAGTCTGGGCAATAATAGCCAGACTAATACTTAAATTTATTCCTATCCATGTTTGCTTGCAGGTTCTCATGATCCTAATGGGGATACTTTGTGGATATAATGTGCCCAATAGCATGTTACGTGCCAGATTTTGTGCCTTTCTGTTCACCTGTAGCAATGCCTTAGCTCCATGAGCACCTTGGCTAAGGCAAATTTGCTTCAGGTGAAAGCAACAGGCACACCAAGAAGCAAGGCTGATAGAATATATGTTTGGCACACAGCCTCTGTGCAGTTCCATAATATAACACATCATTAAGACCCAGTTAAGCCTGAAATGCTGATCCCTCAAAGACTTTATTTAAGTTGGCATTTGCCATTCAGCTGTGGAGGCAGAGCCCTGGTCTCTGCTAGCGCAGGCAGCGGGAGGGCAGGGGAGATGCTGCCTTCCCCAGCCAGCCAGCCTGGGATCATGGGCACAAAGTCTCCACTGTTCACATACACAAAGAGAAGGAAAAAAACCCACTGCGTTCACGGCTTGCCTGAAAGTTCTGTGTCCAGCAGCCTCAGCTTCATAAGCAAAACAGACCTGGAGGACAGGCAGACCTTCAAGCCCAAGGAGCTGCCTTTGAGCTGGGGGCTAACTTTCGGGTACCTATCACAACTAGAAAAATACATCTCTCCAGAGGTGCTAAGGTAAAGCAGGAATTAATTAGAATGGCAAAAGATGAGTTATTTACTAAACTTTTTTCACATTTTTAGCCATGTTAATTGAGCATCCTGAAGCTGCCATAGAGACACCAACTACAGACAATAAAACTTTATGAGCAATTTCAATTCTTCCCCCCTTAGGAGATGAGGAAAAACAATGACAACTGACTGTTTGCAGGTCGTGTACATCTTGCCTTCATCAAGCAGGACGCTGTTTAAGCACATATTAATTTTTTCCATCAGATGGTTAGTCACAGACTTCCAAAGAGAGGGTAAATAGTTTATAGCTTCCACTTTCAACAGTACACTATAAAAATACACTGCAGTCATATTTGATTATCCAATTTTCTTGAGTGCGAAGCACTGTAGGCAGATCTGTCTGCTTATTTGTATGTGTCAGAATAGCAACAGAAATGGATTCCTGCTGGCAATGGAGAATAAGTTTTGGTCTTGGAAAATAAAATAGTAATAACCACATGGTAAAACTGCAGATGCATGCGATAAACTAGATTTATCATCAGTCATACCACTCACGACTGAAATTTGCCCATAAATTCACCTCATTTGAGCCTTATTTAATGTTTCTTCTGAAGGTGCCCCAGAGCTAGAGATTCAATTTACCTAAGAACTGACAGGGGTGAAGAAGGAACAACACATTTCCATCTTTCCCTATAAAATGTGAAGTTTGTCAAATATACACTAGCTTGAGTTCTGAAATGGGTACATTTGCATTCATGATCAGTTCACATTTTGACTTTTGATACTTTGCAAACATGAAGCAGTAAGAAGCTAGGAAGGAGATCTGAAGAAAGAAAATATCTCCCAAGTATCTAATATAATATACAGCACTGATTGTTAATTACTAGGATCTGTATATGTACTTATGACTCAAGTATCCATTTATACTGTTCCTACTTCAGGTGAACCTAATACATGCACATTTCAGGCATATGCATTTAAAATTTTCCCAGTTTAAATGGTCTTAATAGCTTTTCCTATATTTTATATTTATAAGAGGGGGTGAAGCTTTGCTTTCAACAGGTGCCTCTCAGTGTGCCAGTCTAAATAAAATTATCCTTGGTTTTCCAAGTCTGTGCTGGTATAAGAAAAAGATGACTTTGAAATAGTGCATGAATTAAAGAACAGATAGATGGGAGAAGTCCATGAACAGAGTAATAAACAGTAAGGGGATTTAGTTGCTAATCATACTAGTAATGAGTGGGACTAAGGCAAATGAACAGATTATTCCTCATGTTACCCCACTAAAAATAAAGGGGGCAGGATGGGGGGTACAGGGGTATGCTGAAATCCTAATTTCTTTGCAGTCACATTTTTCCATACTTTTAGAGCATATGCACTGTGCTTTGAATACAAAGACACTAGCTGGTAGGACTAGATGACCTTCATAGGTTCTTTCCCATCTTCACAATTCTGCAATTCTGTGCTACAGTGTCACTGCCAAAACAAAAAATAAGATAGTTTTCAAAACAGCACCATACAACAGGTAAGCCTGGAATTTCCCATCAAGAGGTACAGGACAATGACGAAAATGCACCTTATTCTGTAATGTACACATCACTGAGAAGCTGCCACCCTTGCTGTCCTGAAATGAATCCACAAGAAGTCTACACGAACATTTCTTACTCCATTCCAGGCTCACTAGGCAAGTGCTTGAAAGAAGCAGGCTGACGTCAGAGATCATTTGGTCCCCAGGAGCTGCCATCCTTCTTCCAGGACTCTAAAGACCCCAGGATTTAAACAGCTGCTTCTTTCCTTTTTTTTTTTTTTTTAATGCTTTATTATACCAGTGAGACAGCAGACTGCTTGTATTCCAGTCCTCTTGGACTCTTTTTGAAGTGTGAATGAGCATGTGTGTATGCTAAAGTGGTAACATAAGGCTAAGACACATTTCTAGTAAATAATAGTTTAAATTATCCTGGAATGTAAGAGTGCACTTGTGCAAAACTAGCTGCCCAAAAAGGGAAGCAGAGCTGCAAACCATCCTGCTTGCAAGTTGAGCATGTCAGCAGGAGAGTCACTGAATAAGGACATGTTTGCAGGTCACATAAGCCTGCATCTACCCTGAAACTCATGCCCTAAAAACAGAGGACATACATGCACTTGACTGCAACAACCTGCCCTACACAGGCCTTTGCTTCGTGGCAGGAAATCAGCTGAGACCTCATGGTCAGAGGAGACCAGGTTCCGAGGTGACCTCTGTAACGTGGGCAGATGTGAGGAGAGCAAGGAGCAGGCTTGCACCTGCAACCCAGCCTGTAAGCACTGTCAACCTCATTGCTGAAGCCACCTTCAAGGTGGAATTCAAGCCAGTCTCTCATTTTGAGTAATTCCAGCGGCAACAGGCAAGATGTGGTCTAAACTCCACTCCTGACCTCCCCTCAGCTGAGATGCAGGGGACCATGCAGTCCCTTCTTACCTGTTTCAGAACAAAATCAAGCAGGCAAAGAAGATGCTTAAAGGGCTCTACTTCTGAACATACAGCAAGGACAGCTGGATCTCAAAACATCTGCAGCAGCCACATAAACCTGTGCATTGACAGCAAGAATGGCGTGTGGGTAATTATCAGTAAGGCTGATGGTATAGGTAAAGCCATAAGCAGCAGGAAATGAAAAGTAACGTACAAAGCAGCTGTTTCATCCACAGGCACAATTTAGTGATGCCAAAATGTTGTGCAATACCTGTGATGCTGATAGAGAGGGAGGCAGAACCAAGCTGGGCAGCAAAGCTGATGGGATCCTTGCATCAGGTGACACTGCTGCATGACCTCTGGCAAATCATTTAACCCTCCCAGGATTTAGGCTCCCTTTTGTACAAGCCTCTTCTTATTAAATCTGTAAGATGGACAGAGTGTCATCAGACTGGGTTGTTGCCCTGCTTTACTGGGCCCCTGATTTTTACCAGAATTGCTGTTCTAGTGCAAATGAGCAAAACAAAAATGTGAAGTTTTGCAACTTGTGAATCTGAGGGGCACAAATGCACACTGTGCAGAGCTGGAATCTTGCAGTGACACAAGACTTGCTGATGCATATCTTTTCTTTGGGCCAGTCTGATTTTAGAAGTGAAATTACATTTCTGAGAGTGGGTAGGGAATAATTCTGCAATAAACACAAAGACATTCACCAGGAACTGTAAAGCTTTTGGTGAGATTCTTGGTGAAATACACACAAAAGCAGATGGAGGCAGTGCAGAGGTGCAGTATGACCCTGTAACTCAACAGTCAGTGGGAAAATAGCATGGCTCAATAACAGGGAATATGTTTGAGCTGGAGGGGGAATAAATCACTGAACTGGAATCTGAAATGCTAGGCTCTTATGTTCAACATGCCACTCCAGCATCCCCAGCCTCCAACAGATGCCCTGCATGCCATACCAAGCTGAAGTCAACCATATGTTTGTAGCTAAGCTACGAAATTCATTTGTCAAGTCCCGGCAGTTTTTGGCAAGTTGTCCTGTACTGTATGTGTGGTCCACTACACTGAAACAGGCATTCAGAGCCTGGCAGTGGGTATAGGATCCAGAGGCAACACAGCTGACAGTTTCCCTGCTCTGACTTCTAATGCTGTGTAATAATGAATGGTGATAGAGAAGACTCAAGCTGAAGATGTTTCGGCACTGTTGCTAGGCTTAAACCCTGCTGAAGGCTGCTGGAACAAGCTATAAACACGTATCCGACCTCCACACCAACTGCGTAAACTCAGAAGCCGCCTGCTTCATTCAGGGACTGTATACCCACCAGAGAGTCTGGAGCCTGCTAGACTAGAGGCAAGTCCGTGGCTGGCAAGAGTCACTGTGACAGAGATGTAGATGATGCTATGACAATGCATGGGTGGATGACGGGCAGGAAATGATTTTTGGGTGTTTTGAAAATGAACACATAATCCAGAGTTATGGGCCCTCATTAATCAGGTGGAGAAATCTCGAGGTGCCAAATCTCACAAGAACAGCCAGAGGACTTGGAGTCCCTTGTAAGCTCTGCTTAACTGAAGCCTTGGCATGACGTTTGCCCAAATTCCAGATCCCAATTCAAATATCACCACTTTGGCCTACAAACAGTTGCCTAGTAGCTCTGATTCAAGCTGATTCACAACAAAAGATAAATCTTTCTGCTTCTATAAGAAAGCAAAAAGCTGCTGAGAAATTCTTTAATCCCTCTGCCTTGTGCAATCTTGGGCTGGTAGTTCTTGCAGTAAGAAGAGGTCAGTCCCATTTCTTCACCTCCTGAACCCACATTCCTCTTTCCTGCTGTGTAGGTTTCTCCAGACAGTCCTGCCACCATATTTTTTTAATACAGCAAGAAGTGCAAAAGGAGGCAGAACTGTCAGAAAGAGGCTTCATTACATTTTTCTACATACGGCCTAAAGATGCAATTTTTGCATGAGAGGAAAAAGACAGAATCTCAGTCAAGATCATCTCATCTACAGAAGGAACTCATGAAAGTCAACAGGTACCATCTAACCTTTTCCATAGTGAAAACAAGACTCATGAAACTACTGTTATGTAGAGAAGAACAGTGATTTGTCCCCCAGTGACAATGCCTACTGTATTCTACAATGCCCCGGTGAAAAAGCCTACTCTAAGGCTGCATTCTGACACCTCTGGTCCTCCAGCAACCCAGCTGTCCCTTAGAGTTCTTGAAGACTCATTTCAGTTCTTCTATGACATAGAAACTCAAATAGCCCAAACCCTGACAGGCTGCACATTTTGGGCTAGACTAAGTCCTCGAGAATACCAGACTATATTTGTTTCAACTATGATAGGCAGAAGACACAGGCACTCAAGCACCTATTTAGACAACCTTCAGGCTCTGGAGGGCGAATCAAACTCCTTTGTGAAAGCAACATCCTGGCAAAAGCATCCACAGCTTCTCCCAGGTAGTTTGAAAGATAACTATATTTCATATCTGCCCACTAAATCAGCCAGAAAATCCCAACAGTGCCATCCAGGAAGTGTTTCATCCATAACATGCAAAACCCATTTCCCAACTTGAGCAGGGGGAAAACAACAATGAGATAAAAATAAAGTTTTACAAGGTATATGCCACACTCCAGACTATCTTCTGAAAGAGCAACACCTCTGAGCAGAAAACAACTTATTTACAGATGGATTCTAGTGCCATACTGCAGTGGTTCTTTCCCACCTCCCACTTACACTGCCATTACATGCTAAGTTTCACACTCCTGCTGATCCAGGCTGAGGTTGTGCAATGCTCTGGGCAGGAACAGAGCAGCTTCCCAGGCAGCTTCCCCATGCCTGTCCCAGCACAGCACAGGGGACAGGCAGCATCAGGTTGTCCTTTTGCTGGGAAGGGCTCAGCACCACCCCTGTGCATCTGGACCCAGGTACTCACCTAAGAGCTGCACTCCACGGGTGAGTCCATAGACATCGATCAAAGCCCAGAGGGGCTCTGCTGTCCTCACCCCACTGAAGAACAGCATCGCAGCGGAGTCGTTCACCCGATAGAAAACCCGTCCCTTCTTGTCCACCCAGAAGGCTATGATGTTCCCCTCATTCGCAAACTCTTCTGGCAGAGCCTTGGCCCAAAAACCGCTTTGGGAAACCAAGTCAGGGCATGCATACTTCGGCAGAGTGTCAGGGTTAATCCTCGATGGATCCTTGGAAGAAAACCCGAGTCGAAGAGCCCCACTCCAGCAACACTGCTTTTTAGTGATCTGCAAAGGTAACAGCAGCAGTTAACAGTGTTTGGTGCTTCAACATCTACTTATACACTACAGGCTCTATGCCATCGAGCACTGATGGTGCAGTGCAGATGAGCCCACTAGAGTTAGATAACCATTTTACCCACTGAACACTGCTGTAGCTTTCTCAGCTGCAAGCAGCCACGTTGCACACTTAGGATGCAATGCACATATTAAAAAAATTAAATCAATCAAATTACATTAATCCAGAAAGGTGAAATGTAATTACAGCTGCATCATGATTCACTTCTATTTCTACGATAATTTCTTTTGGCCTAAGAATCATCCTCTCACAAAATGTGCCAAAAAATGACCATAAGAGCTTTTATCTCAGCACCTGCAGCAGCAGAGCTCTTCTCACATGGTGTCTGGATGATGGAGTCTCTCATGACCTGAGGGAAATGCACTGGCTCCAGAATCACAGTCACCACCATAGGGTTTTCTAGGTTTGCCAGCCAAGTAGTTTGTCATATTGAATGAAATCATGGCCTTGCAGCAGAGAACTCGTATGCAGGATAGCATTATTTAAAGTATTTAGCTATATTAAATACACAGTTAGGATGCAACGATAGACGTCTTGTGATCAGGGAAAACCCGTTTATTCCAGCTGTAAGTGGTGTTTTTCAAGATATATTGTGCACATCTACACTTCACCTGTCAATACGTGGTTACTCAGTGTTTCTGGAGTCAGGAAAATCTATTATAGATTTTTGGGATGGTGCATGTGTCATATTCACCCTCCTGCACTTGGGAGACAGCAGGACAAAGGGTCACAGATGACTGTGCCAGTCATTGGCTTCTCACCCAAACTGAGTCCTGGACTGAAGGGAGCTGAGGGGAGCAGGCAGCAGGTCCTAAACACATGCTGCACATCCAAAGCACCACTTAAAAAGTCCCTGTCTTTCCATGGAAGGAGGGAATCTTCCAGGGTTGGTACAGTCCCCAGGTAGAGATGATGCCCTTGGAGATTTTTTTCTCTCATTTTGTTGTTTCAGCATGGACCTTCAGGGAACTGCTCCTTTCAAAGGGATTAGCCTCTCCAGCATTCAGACTATGGAGTGAAAGACCTAAGGATGCTGGACTCAGTGCTGATGTGGGGGCCAAGGACAGTTCCTGCAGACCAGTTGACACATAACTGATGTTTGTGTTCATGCACTAAATCTGCTGCAAACATGACAGCACTTGAGATAGTCCTCTTGCATCAAAGCCTTGGAAGCCTCGATCAATTTCACTCTCGGCTTTAGGACAAGGGCAGAAATATAGATAGGTACCACTGCCTGGATGTCACATAGAACTTGCTACCTTGCTGATATTTCTTCTTCTGCCAAAGTGCTCATGCCTGGGGTGAGTGCCAATGCCAGAGACTAAACAGTCCAGGATTCCAGGACTTTGTCCTCAAAAGCTTGGCAGCAGCCCCTTGTATCGCAGCTTGAAAGAACAGGAATTTCACTGTAAGATTCTCCAATACATTTTCTTTGGACATCTGAGTTCTCTTCTAATCACCTTTGCAAATACTGCATTCTTCTTTCACATGTTCCAGTCCAAGGCAAATCTGGAGCATGTGCCCTTGGGGACACAACAGTCTCACAACAAAGACATTGTTCAAACCCTACAGACTCTGTTTCATAATTAAAACATCTGAGAAAATAATTATGACCTTCAGAAAAGAAGTTATCAAGAGACAGGTCCTCATTTACGTGAATGTTGCTCTTTATCCCTACTCAGTCCAGCCCCGCACCTGAAGTGTTTACATGAAACACTTGAGCACTGACCTCAATCTCAAGAACCACGGGAAGCTTCTGCTTGAGGGATGGACACTGAAATGGAAGATTTGCTATTTTATGTGCCTGGCCAGGATGGGATGGGTTCATGCATATCTGCAGTGGAAGAGGTGTGGACAGGCCATGCATGTGCCAAAACAGGGAATATAAGCACACTCCAAGAAGCAGCCTGGATTATTTATTGCAGCAAATTTACTGCAAGCCTTAAAAGCTTTTGGGTTTGAGATAAATACAGTCTCATTGTTATTTGTACAATTTAGTCTTTCACAGTTTCTTGCCAATACTTCACAGCAATCACAGGCCACATGAAGTAAATAGTCATATGGTAATCAAGGCTGCACATGTTCCATGTATTAATCAGCACCTATAAACAGTTCTCAATACAGTCTGACCACAGGCAAACTAATATCCAAATTAAAATCTAACATAAAGCCTGCCAAGAATTAGACATAGCTGGACGAAGGGTAGACAATTGTGCTAAAAAAGGCAATGGTTAATGATGGATCAAATTCCCTCTTCAGCAGTCACTGCTAGCAGAAAAGCTTGGGAGGTCCACTGGGTACCAGAAAGGAGAAGAAGATACAATCTGCATCCAAACAGCTAAGCCATGGCTGCTTCCACAGGCTGCTCCTGCTTTTGTGCCACTTTTGACAACCTCACCTCACTCCTTAGCAGTGCCCTGAGTAACACAGAGGAAACCATGATGGGACATGTAACTTGGAGGCAAAGAAACAGGAAATTTCCCAAACCACACACAGCTGTCTGCCTGATGGCATCCCCAAAGCTGCAAACAAATCTCAGAATAAAACCCAAGATACAACACCTAAGAAATAGAATGGTATCTCCTGACTTCTTTATTTAGTTTTTCAAGGGGAGTTTAGAATTTATACAACCTGAACAATGAAGTTCATGGTTAGCATGTACCTGATAATGCTTAAAATGCCATTTGCTACAGGCACACGCAATTACAAGGCAATCACAGGATGGACTTTTCAGAAAAGCAAAGATGTTTTCACATTTCCATCCATCCCTAGAGTGCTGAAGCCTGTTGATGACTCCCATGAGACCTTCTCAGTAGACTCAGCAGGAGTTCTGCTCATAAATCCCTTGTGTAGAGATGGGAGATTTGCATGCCTATCCTTCACATATGTTATGCGAGCTAAAACCCTAAATACAAAGTGATTAACAAGTGTGAATTTCCTGACATAGCTACATTGTTTCAGAATGACGAATAAATAACCCAAAACATTTGCCTAAATCCAATTAAATCTAAACCAAATCAAATCTTTGATGGTGTTTTAAAAAAAAATGCTGCTTTCATCTCCTCCCAAATAATTTCTTGCAGTTGTTTGTCCAAACTGCTGGCCAGCATGCTAAAAATCCCATTAGGCATGGTGATGGAGCTGTCAGGTTTATAGCCTGAACAGAAGCAGTAGGAGCTCCACAGGAAACATAAGACTGCAGGAAGGATTTTCTCCTTCAAGGTTCTGAGACCCTAAAAAGTGCTTCAATACCTACTTGGACAGATGGATTTCTTAATCAGAAAGCAGTGTCTGGTGCACTTGGAGACATGCTGAACTTCCCAAGACAGCAGTAGCACAAGGGGCACCAACTCCATCCTCTTGGCTACCACAGACACAAAGGAAGTTAAATTGGCCGCTGCTAGTGAGAAAAATGTGATGCCTGCAATGTTTTCTCCTCTGACCTTAGCACTATCAGGTGACTGATTCAACCACCAGAAAGATCCTTTTCTTAGAGCTTTCATCCTTTCAGCAAAACCGTTTTATCTTCCCTGCCAAGCACACAGGCAAGCACCTCCATTTTCAGGTTCTTTTTGTTTGCCTTTTTACCTCCTACCTGTCATCGGTGGAGAGGCTGACTCCCACCTCCCTGAGACCAGCCCACATTGCTGCCTTGTTTACAGGAAGAAAAAGGCTTGGTTGGGAACAGAACTTAGTAACTAACCCCACACCCTCCCTCTTGCAGAGGGAGCCTACAGGACACATTGACTAGAGAGATATTGAGCCTGCTGCCTTTCAGGCTGAACAATACAGCCCCCTTTTTCTTGCTATTGTCCAATCAATCTCAACTTAGTCTGTTGTTCCTTGTCAAACATCCAGATAAGCTCTTTTGGAGTATGGATTTCCCCTTTCTTCCCAGTTTTTAAATAAGCCTCAACCGATAGCTCCAAGAACTACAATGACAAAAGCAGATGTACCAACAGAGATCTTTAAGGACATGGCCTGACTACTATGCTTTCAAAGGAAGAGCTAGAGATCTGGTGCAAGTGCCAAAGCCCAGTACACCCCACCATTCATTCCTAGCACCTCCCATGTCAAGAAGGGAAGGTATCATTTACTCACCTTAAGCCTGACTTGTTCATAAATGACAATGGGCCTGTTGCTGAAGGTAATGGCATTGCAGAAGCTAGCCTGGCGCTTCACTGCCTTCTGTGTTGTGTCCATGATGATCTGGGATCCCTTTGTGTGGGGATGGAAAAGCAGAGGGCTGATGGACAGAGCTCCACACTGTGGGATAGGGAGACAGTGCTTCTGCTTGTGGTGGCATCGATGGGAGGAAGTTGAAAACGACCCACCTATGGAATCTGAAAGCAGAATAGGGGGAAAAAAGCATTTAAAATGTGCTGTGAGTATTAAATAAAAATTTTCAAAACAAAAAAAAAAGCAGGGGTACTTCAGAGGGGAACTACAGACCAAAAAAAGAGATAGCCAAATCCCCACTCAGTAAATCACTAAGGGTTTCCAGCGCATCTTGAACAATGAACAGCCACAAGCATGCAGAAGGCTCTCATCTGGAGTGTAACAGCACAGCACACAACATGGAGAATGCATCTCATCACTGAAATCACAGGCCATTTTGAGGCCACACAATAGGAGACAAGGCAAGAATTTGGTACAAAACTGGAGCTAAGCACGTGTGAAGTTGCTGTATGAAAGCATGTCACCTTTTAGGAAAATCTTCCAGAGGACTGCCACACAACTTGACCATTTCTCTCACTCCTTTGCAAGAGCAACCCATCAACCCTTGCTTCCACATGTCCAGGCAACCTTAAGTGCCAGCCCAGATACATAAATTGCTAATTTATACTCAAGCACCACTCAGCCAAAGCCCTCCTGGATTCCTCCACCAACCACAATCCTTTCTCCTCTCTTCTCCACTGATGGGAACCTCAGACAGGATCCCACTTGTCATGAAGGCACTGACCAGCATGCTGTGATTCCGATGAGGAAAGCAAAGAGTGAGACAGAGAGATTACATCTTTCTCTATGCAAGGGCCTACACAAAGAGTCAATGCATGATCAACACAGTCACGACAGCAGCTTTGTTCATGAATGAATGGATGCGTGAGATTCTTTTCAACAGAGAGCCTGCAGCAGTTCAAGCACAAAACAATCATTATACTGAACACAAGTCATCTGCCTCCTTTTCCTTGTGTGCACATACACACTACATTATGCACATATGTTTGGGAGGAAATACTCATAGATTTGGAAACAGAGTATCAACAGAATAAAGAATTATTTCATTATAGACTCAGAGATGCAACAAAAGCAAATATGACCTTAGCAATGTGCCAGTTTGTGCTGTAAAGATGCATGACTAAATAGTATGGTTGACAACTCTATTCCTCAAACACGTAAATTATAAAAACTAATTATATACTTCATGCAAATTAATTGCTGAAAGTTATGTCTTTATATAGCTACTATAACATATTGCTTACATCTCTAATTCAGTTCTTGTCTTTGTAATATAAAGCCTGGACCCTCTTACTCCCAGTATTTGGGGCAGTTTTAGATTATAGCTACATGAAATTGTAATGTCACATCATCAGGGTGACCCTGCATAACTACCAACAGAATTTAAAATCCTGTATCCTGAGAGAACATTTTAACTCCAGCATCAGTCACTTCAGCCCTTCTCCTCTGATCTCCTTGTTGGTTTTTCCCTCCATTTTCAGCAAAAATGGTATCCCTTTGGCACAGAGCAGAGAAGCCAGGCAAACAGAACTTTAAAAACTTTCATTAATGCATTATAGGAGAGATGAATCAATTAAGAGTTATTTGATGCTAAAAACTATGTGGAATGCAAGTCATCTTCTTTCTGTTTCTCACACATAGAGGAGGAGAAATGGAGGATAATGGTTAGAGTTGGAAGGGATCTTAAGGAACATCAAGATCCAACCCCCCTGCACCTCCCACTAGACCATGCTGCACAAGGCCTCATCCAACCTGGCCTTAAACACTCCAGGGATGGGGCACCAACAGTCTCCTTAGGTAACATATTCTAGTACCTTACTACCCTCATGGCAAAGAATTTCTCTCTAATCTAACCTAAATCTATCCTCTTTCAGTTTAAAACCATTATTCCTTGTCCCATCACTACCCTCTCTGGTGAAAAGTCCCTTCTCAGCTTTCCTGTAAGTCCCTTCCAGGTACTGTAAGGTCCCTCCGAAGCCTTCCCTGCTGGCCATGCTTCTTTGGATGCAGCCCAGGATGCTGTTGGCCTTCTGGGCTGTGAGCACATACTGGTGGCTCATGCCAAACCTCACACCTGCTGCCACCCCCAAGTCCTTTGCCTCTATCCATTTGCCCCCCTCCCCCAGCCTGGATTTGTGCCTGGACTTGCACCAACTCAGGTGCAAGAATACCACGAAAAACAGAGGCTCATCTGAGCAGGCAGGTGGGGTAGAGGGAAACCCTCAGGAGGAACAGACTGCATGGAAGGAGTAGCTTGACAGACAGAAGGTCAGGATGAAGCAGCTCCCATGATCCTCATCCTTCATCCATGATCCATACCCAGCACAGTGTATCCTGGGTGGTCAGAAGACAAAACAAGCTGCAACAGCCCTGCAGAGAAAACCTTCTGAGGTTACCTCCTAAGATCTGTTTAATTAGTGGCTGTTTTATGTACCAAAACCAGGCAGCTGTGTCCTTTCCAGTACCAATAGCTTTTTTCCAAACCAGGTAAGTCCTCTATTGCCACCGCTCTGGAACCCTGCTAAGCCCTCAGCTTTAGAGAAACCATGCTGGTGAGTTCCTTGGGCTTAATAATATTTTGTAAAGAAGCATTTCCTTTATCAGTGCAAACATGATGCTATTCACCTTCACTAATGATTATGAACCAGAGGCAGCAAAAGTGGCTGACTTAACCTTGCTCCACTCCACCTCCCCAGGTGAGTCGCACTGATCCATAGGGATAAGACCACCAACAGATGGTCAAAGCAAACCATCCCAGCCTCTCTTTTATCAGAAACTTTTCGGGTTGCTGGATCTCTCCATTGCTCATCTCTTAGTTGTCTCTCTGTTTCTGCTATATCTCTTTTATTACAAGTAGGTAAACTGACTAAAAGCAAGCATCTAGCATAGAAACTTCCATTCATCCCTTTTCCAGCTTCTCTAAAATCTATGTGAAGTCACAGTGATTTCTGAAACAAGACACATTTGGAGGGATATAATCAATCATAGAAGACAATATATAGTCAAAGGATCCATAGAAAAATATCAGAAATTATTTTTCTGGATTTTCCCAGTCTTGCTTTTTTTCAGCACCTCTTTGAAATTTTTTGGGGTGCACATATGCGAAGGAGAAGATACTACCAGTGACTATACATTCAATAGATGCCAACTTTGCATCCAGACATGAATTTTGTAGCTTAAACATTTTGCTTCGCTCACCAAAACCAATTCATGCAGCACAAAGGCACACACACTAATCAATTTGATTTAATATCTCCATGCTCTAATTTTACTGGATAACTTGGCTGTGATTCTAATAATTGCTGCACCTCTCTGTAGGATATTGAGTCCTTTAAAATGCAGTAATTGAGTCTCCAAAACTGCCCAAAGCTTTCAAACAAGCTCTGGTAACAACACACATATGTCCAGAGCATCTGCTGGGTGGAGTTGCAGAGCCACAGGGTTCTGCCTGACCCCCCCAGAAGGATGCTGGAGGAAATCTTATTTGCTGTTGACAGTTTGGCATTGCTACGTGAGAAGAGGTCAAACCCATCTCAGGCCAAGGCCAACAGGATGAGTAGAGGCACCTGCTCAGTCTTATGGTTTTATAGGTTGACTGAACTTCAGTTTTCATTTCATGCCCAACAACAGAAAAACCATTGCATTCAGTACCGTGTCTGAACAAAGCCTGTCCCTAACACCATGAGGCCTTTCAAGAGAGCAGCAAAACTGATAATGTACTACTTGATCCCTGAGCCACAAGCACATGGGATGGAACTTCTGAAACCTTTAGTGAGCCAAGATGGACACACTGCACATGCAAACTGCAGTGTGAAGCACTCTGAACCACTCTGCCCTCAGGTGTCCCACTTCCACACTTTTCGGAGCCCTGTTTGGGAAACCAGAATATTGGCCCAAAGGTGTCACACTTCTCCTCCATGTGCACTGTGTGTCCCTGGCCTCCATGCCCCTGAGTGTCTCAAGGCCTGAGCAACATCCAGATGCTACATAAAAGGCAGCATTGGATGTTCTCATCTTAACAACTTGCATCCCAAAGCCTGTCAGGGGTTCTCACCAGAAGTTTCATGCTCAGCAAACATTAGGCATAATCTTAAAGGCTTGGGATTTCTTAAATGCTACAATAAATGACCGGAATTTTTTTTTTTAATACATTTCTTCCAGTTGAAACAAATCTTGACAGACACGTATGAGAATATTGTCAAAACTTACTTCATACTGAAAGCCAGCTGCAAGGTATTTAAGATAAACTTTTTAGAGCATGTGAAATGAGTGGCATTTAGAACTGAAAGAGAAAAGACTTCAAAACAGAGCCCAGGCGCTGACACATGGGGGTAATGACAAATCCTTGTACACCTGGGGGATTGGAGAGGGAAGGTCTGGAGGTGGTGAAAGAAGTACCTGTCCTGCAGGTTAGGGACAGTAAAAGGAGTGGACAGGGCAAAACACCACAATATATAGAGAGAGACAGGTTTCAAAATTATTTCACTATCAACAGAGAGTACTTTATCTGGCAGGTGGCTGTGTATATGCATTTAAAATGAAGGTTTATGAGATGAAAAAGAAAGAAATAATATGTGCAGGTGTGGGGGATGCAGGGGAAACTCTGCCTCAGGGACATACATGGCACAGAGAAGCCCTGGTGCTGAAAGAGAGATGCACAACCTCCCCAAAGCTGTGTGGCTACGAGCAACACAGGGAGAAAAAAAAAAACAACTATGAGCTGAATGCTCATAATTTACAGATTTTTGAGGTGTTCTCATAATTAGGGGAATTATGACAGTGAAATACAATGTTGCTAGTTAGAGTTATCCTTCATATTTGCTAATAAAGTTCAAAAGGAGAAAACCCACAATGGATTAATTATGGTAGGCTTTGTAAATAGATTCTTAAAAGCACACTTCAAGATACCATTGAAATAAATATGAGCTTAAAATAAATATGAGCTTAACACCAGTGCCAACCTTGCTTTCTCACATGCAGCCTGACCCAGGGCATGTGCTAAGAAGAGAGGGAACCATAAATTAATGCAAAATAAAAACTAGGGTTTCTTCACCACCTTTAAAAACACATTTTTTGTTCTAGAAGGAATAAGTTATCATGTATTTACAACCTATATCCAGCTCTCCCTGTGTCTGTTAGGATGACAGCTATCAGCTTGCTTTCATCATGGTCAACTATTCATCTTGGCATTACAAGACAGCAAGGAAACAAAGCTTTGCCCTTCTACAAACACCAACTATAGCTTTGCAAGTGTTGGGGTACTCTATGATGGACATGCAAAGAGTTAATTCTGGAGCATTACATCCAGAAGACCTAAATTATGGAGCATCTTGGATTAAACTTTAGTGAAATAGGGACATATCTACAAGGTGGATCTGAGCCAGCAGGTCAGATCTAGCACTCCCATCCAAGACTCAAAAACACGTCAAAGCCACAGCATAACTGACTTTCATCTGTGCTATTTTAGCAGTGATGAGATGTATCAAGAGAGTAGGTTTGCACATAGTGTAAGATTTTCCATTTAAATTGCAAACCACAAGACCAGAGGCAGGTGCAGGCAGACTACATGCACATGAAAGGAGATAATACTAGTCAGGATAGGGCTTGTAGTTAGTTGGCTGTTTTGTTTTTTTTTTTTTAACCAAAAACCAAAGCTCTGTTTAAAGTAACAGATCTGAAAGACAGCCAGGGTGGTTTTCACACATCTAATTTGAGGGTGATCCACAATGGAACCATCTTTCAGACCTGACTGATGGGTGATAGGGAAGTGCTTATCGATAACTTCACAGTGAAGAAACTATTTTGATTTCATAGAGAAAAATCAAACCAGTAAAAGACATGCAAAAAGTGACAATAAGGACAAAGGGAAGGAAAACAGGAACAACAGGAGAAATTTGCAGTAAATTAAATTGTGGCAAGATTTTGCCAATGGCAGAAAAGAGAAGTCTGAAGCTGCAGAAAAGAACAGAAAGTCTGTATCCCAAAGATAAGACAGAATCTGCAAGACTCAGGACACTGATATACTTGCACAGGTTTAGGAGAAAGGGCTGAAAAAGAGACTGTAATTTCCTCTGCCTCTCAGCTCTATGGGATGTTCCTTTGCCCTCCAACAGGTGCAGCGCAGTAGGAGCAGAGATGTGTCCTGTTGTACAGTCACTCCTCATGCAGAGACAGAAATCTCTGCAGAAGTTCCAGGCAACTACCTGGGTGTGAGGCTTTTGCAGCAACATCTGCTGAACCCATTGAACAAGTCCCTGGGTACATCTCAGACATGAGGCTTTAAGAATGTTTGCTTGAAGACAATGCTGAGGCTATGAGCATCAGTAAGAGCCAGAAGTGTGGCCATTTTTATAAAGGCTGTAAAAATAAGGTAAAAAAGAGCTGAGAACTGACAGGAGAATAAGAGCTTTGCTTCAGTTATAAATTATAAGCCTAAATTGTTAGTAGTATTTCACTACAAAGGCAAAAAAGAAATCAGAGCCAAAATATAGAATGGCCAAAGGAGACTTAAGTACCACAGAGAGGTGAATCTGATAACTGACTGTAGGAAGGATATAGCTGAACAAATGTTTGTGGCTGAAATCACCCAGAGAGTGATGAGAAGATGCTCCAAGGCAGAGCCTAGAGGAGCCATGGTCAGATGTGGGAAGGAAGATAAGGAAGACCCTTGAAACACAGGAGAGAGAAAGAGAGGACAGCAGAGCAGGACAGAGCAGGGGAGGCAAACCCTCACACACACATCTTCAGGAAGAACAACCCAGCTGACAACACTGCAAGCACTTAAAAATACCAAGCACCATGAAGGTGGCTGATAATGCCCTTCTTTTTGTGACAAAAAGATGTCATCAGAAGAGAGGTGTGTGAATCTATATTTTTATAAACACATGTGGGTGCCTTGAAGAAGCCCCTTCCCCATAGAGATTCATTTTCAAATTTAACTTCTTCAGTGCTGATGCCGTGTAATCATCCCCCATCCCTCGCTCCCTACTCAGGCACCGTGTACTCAGATTTCTGAGTCATTCACGGCAATTCAGTCACCCTGGTGGCATGCCAGGGAGGGCAGCTGCGAGACCTCCTGCACTGCTCCTCTTCCTCCCACCGTTTGCAGGCTCCCTCCTCACCCTCTCCTCATGCAAATCCCCCTGAGCTCCTGAGGACCATAAGCCTGCTAAGCACATAAGAACAGCAAGAGCATAAGTAAGCAGCCATATGCTCCCATCTGCTGCATAAGGAGAGGGGGTGAGCAGCTCCCTGGAAAGATGCTGGGCAGCACGAATTGCCATGGGAGCTGCGTCCTCCAGGGTCCAGCCAGGTCCATGGGAAGCAGATTGAGATCTCTCCATCAGCAGCAGCTGCTTCTCCCCATTCTATCTTTCAGCAGCTCCCTCTGATCCACAGCAGGAGCAACTTGCATGGACCATATAAATATTTATTTCTGAGAGCAGGAAGGCACTTCTGATGTTATTCTCTTTGCATTTTGGTAGTACTTTGTTATTATTTCTAAGGCATCCTAAGTTAAATGTTGTGAGTAGGAAATTACAAGATAAAAGTTAAAAATGGTGCTCTGGAAGCATCTTAAGATCTCTTTCTTGATCAGTGTTTTTCTTGTGCTGTGATCAGGTCAGGTCTGTCAGCAGTCTAATGAGAAATGTAAAAACATATTTATGTCTCCTAACAAAGAAAGCAAGATTAAGTCCAGTTCAGAACAAGATTTAGGGATGTTTTAAAAATTCTGTTTATCTTTCTCTTGCACATGTGGAGTTTAAGTATCTTCTCTTTGCTAATATTTGATGTTTCAAGAGGAGGAGGAACAACTTGCCCCAGGTGGTGGCTGATCTGTCCACGCTGCAGATGGCAGGACACATGGAATAAAAAAACCCAAAACTTTCCATACTACCTCCTCTTGATAATCCTAATCTTCTCAAAAATAAGCAGGTACACTGTTGTCCATAAGATTACATGAACTTTATAAAACTAGTTATCTTTTCTTCTCTGCCCCACTGCATTAATGAAACTGTTATCTGCCCTAGGTTCTTTTCCAGGAGCCATTTACCTAGGACAATCTAGTGAACTCTCCCACCTACAGTACTTTCAGTTACTCACCTTTTTAGTATAGATCTGAACTATGCACAGAACATTTTACACCTGTATTAATATTACAACATTCCTCTTGATTTATAATCATGTAAACTAAGCCTAAATAGATATTAACTAGGAGCAGTGCTGCAGAAAGCAG
Source organism: Calypte anna (assembly GCF_003957555.1). Classification (NCBI taxonomy): domain Eukaryota; kingdom Metazoa; phylum Chordata; class Aves; order Apodiformes; family Trochilidae; genus Calypte; species Calypte anna. The sequence goes on along the minus strand of NC_044252.1, from coordinate 22,991,098 downwards.
GGCCAACAGCACCTCTACCCCTCTCCTTAACCTTATTTGAGTGCACAGAAAGGTCAAACTCAGTGTCTACTCTCACCCTGCTCCTGCTGTGGGTCTGCCAGGAAGCCAAATGATGACTCCACATGTCCTCTCCCCAAATAGCACATCCCATTACCCTGACAGAGATGATGCCTGGGCTAGGCAGGTCCCAGGGTACAATACAAGTACAAACCTTGCCTCAGTTTTCAACAAAATCTCATCCTCATAAGCCTGGTGTTTTCACCCTAGTGCTAACTGCACGCTGCCTCTCCCCTTCTCCTCCTGGAATACTGGGCACAGCTGTGAGGAACAGCTAAACCACTGCCCAGAGGTTTCACTGCACAGCCCACAGTCAGCAGAGCAGCCACCCTCAGAGGGTTCATCATAGTTCAGACTGCAGTAAAGTAGCTACATAAAAGCAGAGCCCAACTGCAAATATTTTATGGCCACGTAGTATTTTCATGCGCTACAAATCAATGTAAAAGATGTTTTCTTCAAGGGGCCTCATATAGACTGTGTTTTTAAAATGCATTCTCTCTGCTAAATATAAATCAGTAAGAGTTTTTGTTCTTCCAAAAGATTAACCAGCCTCAGTATTTTGGGATCTAATTCTGGAATACTTGTAGATGTGCCAGCATTCTCTTCCAATTTAAATACAGTTTAATGGAAAGTCTATCCTGGGCACATTTTCCATGCACGGTGTAATAGCTTGGAAGTTTGAATAATGAGAGATCACCAGTAACAGAAGTAACCTGTCAACATTAAAACTGGGATGGTTGTCAGGACAAGGGGGAAAGGTGAGAGAGAACAAGAAAAAAGCAATTGTAAGAGTGGTAGAGACACTGGCAAATGGAACTGTAGAACCAAAATACAAGAGATGATAAAAAATGGTATAACCTACATACAAAGCCATCCAAAGAAAATGCAGGTTAAAAAAACCTCTGTCCTGAACTCTGATCCTTTGAGTTACCTTTGAATCACAAAATTAAAGATGTGCCTCTGGACTCAAGATGCCAAACTGGACCCATAGCAGGCAACTCACACGAGGTATTTGAAGTTAAATAGGATGTTGTTCTTTATGCTCTACCACCAGTCAAAAGAGATAGAGTTTTAAAAAGGTATGATGAGCATCTTGTCTGGATCATCAACTGGAGGACACTTTCCCACAGCTCTACCATTCATCCCAGTGCATGAGACTACATACTAGAGATATAGAACACAGTGAGAAAAAAATTTTTCTGTGGTTTCTGACCTCCCACATGTGTCTCATTTAGCACAGTTCCCTAATCAGAGACCCCTTCTCACTGAGAAAGACAATGGCTGGAGACCTTGCTGTCTACAAAAATTCTGGCTCTACCAAGTGTCCCTGGAATAGGGCAAATGAACAATAAGACCTTGGAATAGCACTGGCTCCCCAACATAAGATAAAAACATCTCTGCAGAGAAACCATCTGAAGGAAGGTAGTTGGGGTGCTGGTCATGCACACGTAGCTCCAGAGCAGAAAATAAAGTCTCCTGGGGGGATGCCTCTAGAGGGAGTCGAGAAAAATACTCCAAGACATGGATAGCATCTTTAATCTCACAGCAAATTCTAGAGTTGCACCATCTGAAATATCTCTCAGATTTTAGCAATTTAACACTCAAATACCATCAGTTCCTCAAAGCCATGAATGATTTAGAGACCAACATATGAGGTGAGCTTAGATCATGGTGAACCTCTTTCTTCAAGAGCTTCTGGGCTTAGCCACGCTGGGGATTTAGCATCTGCACATGGCTTGTGCCTTCCCAAATACCTCTGTGCACAGCACAGGAATGCCCACAGCACAGCCCTAATGTGCTCCTGTCTTACAGCAGAGCATGTTAGTTAGAACTAACATTCCTTTCAAATCAGAAATGTTGTTGACAACTTTGGACTGCAGTTGTGAAACTTCCAGTGGCTTTGTTGCTTCTTCTGCAATTTGCTATTTGAATGTATAGTAGATGTCATGTGTGCATACCCAAATTTGGCTGGACAGTGTAGATTATGTTTGTCATTCAGTACCACATACCATGAAGTTCTCAGCTGTAATACCATTTCTAAAGAGTCTCAGAAAGCAGTTTTTCTTCTACAATACATGACATTTATACTTGGAGTGCACCTTTTTTCCTACTGTGAACCACTCATTTAGAGTGACTTCAAGGTACTATAAAGTTGGATCATTTTATGTGTAGTATTTATGAAAAATGCAGTACTGAAAGTCATATTTGTTTTACAGTCTTCATCTTGAAGTTCCTCACCACTGTTCTTTGCAGGGTCTCTTGAGAGCATGCCTGCCAAAACCAGCTCTGTTTCCCATCTGTATTTAAAGCTTAGAAAGTAATTCTGAGATGCTGTGATTATTTTTCTGGAGCCCAAGCAGTGCCTTGCCTGAAGGCTCCGGTTCTCTCTTTTCCGTGGTTTCAGCATGTCTCCTCTGCTAATATCTGCCTGACAGTACATGTGAAACAGCTTCTCTCCAAACCTAAGAACCAGCACTCCCTTTCCCACAGAGCAGCCAGGAGACAGCCCGAGGTGATAGAAGGAAAATGTCAAATGACAGAGGCTTCTTGTGAAAAAGATCTTCTGTCCCTCAACTGAAACACCAACAATTTCCAAAGTGCTGCAGCACCCGTTCTGCAGCTGCATTGCTCTCATCACCCAGGGCTGAGGGTCAGTCCATGTCATCCCTGGGCAATATGAGTGGTAGAGACAAGTAAATAGACCTGTAGAACCAAAATCCAAGATATGATAGACAATGAGGGAGTACTAAGTCCTGTCTGTCTGAGGACAACATTGCTCGGCTGTGTGAGCAGGCCACTGACTCTTCTCCAAAAACCTTCTGGTGTTGATGTCTTAGCACTCAGATAATAGTCTTTTCCCCTCTGCAGACCAGTAGCTGTAGGTCCATTCTCACCCAGTACAGCTCGCCCAGCTTTTTTTTGTCTGCTTTGATTTCTTGCTGATAAATTGAAAAATGCCTTTTTCAGCACTGCTGGCTTTGTTAGGCAGCACAGTCCCCCAATTATTTCTATCCATAGCAGTTACCTAAATATCAAATACGTTAATTCTATATAAAGTCCAAAAGTAATCATAAAGAGAAGCCCTTCAAACATGTATCTGCTGAAGGTCTCCAGCCTGCAGGGTTTATTCCTTCGTGAAATGAAATACAAAGCCTTTTAGTTCACAAACAAAAAATGCACCAGAAATTTTGGTCTTGCTCCATCCTGTCTGACTACTCCCAGTGGGACTATTGATTCCAGTGGCTTCTTTTCTGACATTTGGCAGCAATAAATCCTTTAAGCATTAGGTTGCTAGAACTAGCAATTTATCAGGCAGGTGAAAATTTACTATTACATTCACTATTTGGCCATGTTTAACATTCCCTTAATTGTTTCAGGATCACAGAAGCCATGTACTTTACTTCAACTCCCCCTCCACCATTTTTCTATTCAAATCCTCTTTTCTTCTCCCCTACCTCTCCTTCTGCCCATCTCTCCTTGAGAACTCACAGAACACTGGACCTTCCCCTCTGCTTGGTTTGCCATCCCCTCCTCTCCAAAGCGTCTTCCTCTTCCTCCTCCACCTTCCTTGCCACAAGTATTGAAGTTTCTCAGACACTTCCCTTGTTCAACTCTTCCACTTCCACCATCAGCCTCGCCTTATCCACCACATTCTTCTCGCTCATTTTTACTTTTTTTCCTTTCTAAAAAATCTCTTACATTCCCCTGGCTGGTTCTCCTTAAGACAGGCATGTCTTACAAATCCATAAAAAAACAAACCACAACAAACAAACAAAAAAAAACAACCACCACCCTTTTTCTAAAGCATAACAGGTCCTAGTGATTAATCAAGGCTCCTCAAGCTCACAAACTTATAATGAGATGGATATATTTTGGTATTACCAATACCAAATTACAAATTAAATATATCTGCAATATATTCCTGCAAAGTAATACCGTGACTAAACAGTGAAGTTACAGAGTTTGTCATCAAAATTGATTTTTTTCAAGGGTATTGATGAGATGAAAGCACAGCAACTCCATACCTGAGTCCCCCTGCTGAGCTGTTAAACCTCCAGTCAGCCTGGCAGATCTGGCATGAGAGCACAGGACTAAAGCTGCCAGCTCAGTGCAGGGCACCAGCCCTTTCCTCCAGCATCTTCTTGCTGCACAAATAGAAACTATAACCAAGAATCTTTGCCCAGACCAAGGAGGTCTTCAGTAGCACTAGTAGTGTTAACCACTTCACTACTAAATAACTACTTTTTCTCCAGGCAAATAATTTAACTACTGCTGAGGCAAAACTAGGAAAAAAAGCAACATTGCTCCCTTTATGCAAGGATTTGGCCATCCACATATGCATTCCTTCATTAATCTGCACCATAATTTCTGTACCACAGTCACAAGTGGAATCTAAATCATTGACTCTCCTGTTCTCACCTGGCTCTGCAGCACATCACTTGCACCAGTATCAACATCCTCTACCAGTAATTAACCCTGTTTCTTTTGCAGATCAGCATCTGAACCTAGACCATTTAATTAAACCATAAAACTTTAACAGCCACCAGTTAGGGCATAAAGTTACAGTTTATTTTAACAAAGATAAACAGCAACCCTGGCACTTATTCCAAAGAAAAAGCATGAATACTATTCCATCATCCATCGCAGCAATTCCCATGCCAGAGTCATGAAGTTATTATTTAAAATTTTGCTATAAATAGCTGCTGGAATAGGCCGTACAGGAGCTTGTTTTCCTCAGCACCTGCTGCAACAAGTCAGTCAGTAAATAACCAAGGGTGTAGAATTCTTACTGCACAAAAACAAGAGCACATAGAGATGTTTTGTTTATTTAAAGCTGATCCTATGCACTCCCTCATGCTGAGTCTCACAGATACAGAAAAAAGAGCCAGGTCTTGCTCCAAGCTGTTTGAAATCTTCATATAAGAGAATAAACAGCAAGTAGATGGGAATAAGGAATACAACTTTGTAAATAATAATATATTATATTTGAATTTCAGTTGATTTGAATGAATCTCTCAGCTATTCAGTAGATGTGGCCAGTGCACCCCACCCCAAGGACAGTGGGGTGTGACATTACACCTCTTCTGTCACCATAACAGCACATGAAATTGCTCCAGTCCTCTGATCTGCTTAGGCAAAAATACATGTCAAATTAGAAGCAAAAAAGCCCTTTCATGACAAGCCCTCACTGAAATAATTTAAACATTCATGGTTATTTTCTTATGACTTGGGTAACAGTCGATCTCTCTAGCAATTCTGTAGAGAAGGCTACTCCAGTACTTCTTGTAAGAGGGTGCCAAGAAAGCTTTGCCTCCCACAGCTGGGAAATTGTATTAACATCAATGTGTGCAAGCTATGCAGAAGGAAACCTCCCAGCAATTCAGTCTTCAGCAATTTTATATGTTGCAGACTTACTCACATAACCAGTCACCATTTACTGGAGTGAAGTATAGCAGGTAATTGGGGAGGAGATAAAAAGTGACGGTATTTCTAAACATCTAAGGAAGAGAGATGTGCTACAGAACCAAGACAACTTGGAACAAAACACTGTTCTAAAATTTGTGCAAAAGGGCATTTTTGCATGTTGGGATATTGGTAAAACTGGAAAGAGGAAGAAATGCAATGTCATGCAGTTCACAGCATTGTTCCTGATGTAGCCACATTCATGGTGTGACTGCCTTGAAGGTCATGTGCAAATGACAAGCCTAAAGGGCTCAGGAGGCTTTATTCTCTTGGTGGAAAGACACACCATTTCAGAAGAGCAAGTAGCAATTAAGTGTAGAGGCCAGTTCATTTGTCCATTTTCTTTGCTCTTCATAGCTTGAAAAATGGTGGGAAATTCTTTAGTCTTTGTCCGGCTAAGCGATATTTCCTCTAAAAACAAAGATCACTGGATTTTTAAAAAAAAATTTTAGTATATAATTGCACCTTTTTCTCTAAGCCACGCCTCTAAATTATAATTAAATAAGGACCACGCTGAATCCCTGACAGATGCTCCTTCCTGCCAGCACACAGAGATGCAGCTGTTGAACTGGAGTCTGCAAATCCAGACCTCTGGGCCACGAAGCATTTCCCTGATTAGTTTTCTGCACCCAAAAGCAGATCTCACTGCATAATCTGAACAAACTGCTATGAATACATAATATACACAAAATACATTGTCATCAAAGTTGCACAAAGCTAAAAGTGCTATAGATCTTTATTTGTTTCCTCTGATGATGCACCAGAAAATCACTTCTCTGTAGTACTGAAGTTATTTAAGATAACTTGCACCTATTTAGACTTGATTACAGTTGCCCACACAATATTACACATCTCCTGCACTACCAGGCACATAGGCATCACAAAACTACTGCTTTTGCCACACACTAAAGACAAAATGGATAAGGTCTGCCCGCAAGGTTCGAAGCACAGATTTCCTAAACCACAAGGTTCCCAAAGCACAGGATTAAGAGAAGATGGTAAATGCATACTGTCATGTATATAGCAAATGAATCTCAAAAGTTTCCAGTTATCATATGTTAAAGAACTACTCAGTGTCAAGCTTCAAGCAACTGGCCAGTCTGGAACTGCTATCAGTTTCGTATGATGCATGACCTGGAGTCCCCAGCAAGTAGCTCTGTTGTATGAGGGTAGCAGAACGGGCTCTAAAACTGTGGGGTAACTCAAAAGGGGGTAAAGAGAGCTCAAGCAATCACTTTACAGATAATGAGATAGAAACATCTTGCAGCAAAATGGCTGAGGTTACCAGATCTCTAGTGAAGAGCATTTTAAGAACAGAAGTCATTTCTTGCAAACACCCTGAATTACTTCAGCACTCTTTCAAATCTATTTGTAGACCATTTGAAGGTTGTTTCTTTGTATTTTATCTTTTCTGCCATGGGAATAGATAGGTTGAATGTTTTATCCTTCATATGGCAAATGCCATTGCACGTCTGCCTATAAGAGATACATGGAGCTGTAATCGCTGTATCTCCATTTCAGGAATTAATTTCTAACATAATATAAGATTTTCTACTGCTTCCCTAAGCCTGACTGCTAGAAGCCATGCATATGCCAAAGAGAGCAAGATCATGTTACAGTCAGTAACCATCCAAAATCCAAGCAATAAGGTACAGAGACAACCACCCTTGCACAGGCAATAGAGCTTTAGGCTGGAGAGAAAGCAGACAGCTTGTCCAGGAGCTTGGTCATATCCATGCTTCTTGATCAAGATCTCTTCAGTTAATTTTGCAAAGCCACTGATGAACAATGAGGTTAAGAGTCCTTCTACTATGCTGCAGGTGCAGCTCCAGCTCCATGACTGAGCTCCATGAGACAGAACAGCACCCAGCAGGACTCCTGATCTCACATTCACCCTAAATACAGAGCTTCTCTCAGAATCAGAAAACAAGACAGCAGTACAAATGATGGACTCTTTCCGTTTGAAGATGCAAAATCAGAGGGTGGCACTGAATTAGTTTAGGATAACCAGGAAATAAATTGAGCAATTTTTCTTTTCAAAGTTGCATGAAATTCATAGCATCAATAATGAGTTTGTAAAAGGAATTAGATCCTTAAGGCTGTATTTTATATTTCATAATCTGATTCTACTTGGTGTGCAAAGACAGAAGTCATTTTGATCTGAGACACTTGAGCACATTAAAGGCCCCAACATATTTCTATCTTTCAGACAGACTTTTAACATTTTTTAAATCTCAGTCTCTTTGTAAGCTGCTATTTTTAATCTCTGAAAAAATACCAATTCTTAACAATCTTTGCCTTCAGTCTCCCAACAGCCCTAGAGAAAAGTAAGGTCTTATTTAAATTACTTTTAGTTGAGTCAGTGAATATTAGAGATAGACAGATCAGAGCTGAAGTTGTAGCTTCCAAAAATACCCCCCAAAAAGCCCTTTCCCCTCTCTCTCCTGCCGAAGCTAATGAAACATTTCTGCCTGTCTTTCTTCCAACCAAAAGCCTGATCTGTGCAAACTTAAATCCAGGATTTATTTCACTCCAAAACCATTTCTCCAATGTCCTTGCCACCAAGTTGCCATTGGGCCAGTTTTCTAGCATTTAGTTTCAACAAACAAGAAAAAGTAAAATCAGGGAGACATGATGTTTACCGGAAATGTTCTTTACTTTAAAGCAGCAACCAACCCACAGGCCTATGGCATTTACACCAGATCTGTGACAAATGCCTGCTAAACTGCAGCACTTAAACCACTTGCATTTTAAACAGCAGTTTGTCAAGTGATGTAAATTACTTGGGAGGTCTCTGCTCCTAGGAACATAAACATTTATTTTTTTATACTGATCACATTTTCTTTTCCATGCAGTGCTTCCAGCTGAGACTAAAATTAAAATGTCTTCTTCGTGTGCCACAAGGTGGTTTATGGCTCAATTCCCCCTCTAGGATTGTAAGCAAGGGGTAGCATCACACCGGGGCTCTGCACAGCGCTGTCCCCATCCTTGCTTTGCAGGTAGAAACCTCTCTGCAGGCAGAGCTCTCACAGGCTCAAACCCGTCCTTGAGGCTACACAGCTTCCCTCTGGCTGTTAATACAGGTTTGGGGCTTGCAGTACCTTGAGGATCACTTGAACTTCAGAAAGCAAGCAAAGGGCTTGGTTGCTAGGAAGCAATGCGGGGAACAGAAGAATAGGCTCTTGCAGAATGAGTCAAAGAAGTCCAGACCTGCCAAGGTGACACTAAAACACAGGCACGTGCTTCCTTCACACCACCTCCTACTTCAATGGGAACTGCTGTTGAGGTTGCAGCCTGGATGCCTAAGCTCTGCTTAAGCCAGGCCAAAAGCCTCATCGTTCCTTAAAAAACACATTTTTCAGTCCTGGTACCTCACAGCAGGTCCTGCTGCCACTGAGAAGACTGTTGGCCAAAAACTTCCATTGACCAAGGTATCCATGCAGGGCCACGTGGCTGCACAGCAAGGTCCAGCACAGGGAAAATATGGCAGTGGAAGCCAGAGAAAATTACCTGAGATTGCTGCAAGCAACACAAAGGTTTTATCTGCAGTGAGACTAAAACGGCATTTTCAGAGCCACACTAAGCCATCTGCAAGTCAGTTCTGGGTGCTTTCTCATTAGGGCTCTGCCTGCTTCGATCCATAGGTATTTCTCTCCAGAGGCAGTCAGAGATGGGAAGTGCCTCTGCTATCCACACCGTTTACTGAGAGGTCTCTGCACATTCATCCTGCCTGGGTTAAGTGTTGGATCCTTTTCTGTTCTCCAGACTTCATCAACAAAGCCTACTGTGAGCATCTGCTTGAGCCCTGGGGATGAACCAGCTTGTCTGCGTGGGTCACCCTGCATGGACCAGTCTCCCCCAACCCCTGCACAGAACTGCCCTATTTGGGTACAATGTGATGGGACAAATTCAAACGTCACATGCTTCCCCTCTGTCTGAGGGTGCATTTACTAGTATAGACAGAAAACAGTGTAAGCTGAGCCACAAAAAGGAGATGATTTTCATTATTAAAACAAAAACAAAAAAACAAAAAAACAAAAAAACAAAAAAAAACCAAACCAACAAACAAAAAAACCCAATAAAAACAAAAAAAACCCCACCTTGCTTTATTGCAAAGGCTTCTATTAAAAAAGTGATTTTAACTTGAGAACTCCAGACTTCTGCTGATGATGGCTGCTGGGGGCAAGGCAACCAGAAACACACTGTTTACATTCTGTATTACGTTCATTAATGTATATGGCCTTCATTACATCCCCTGTTTACTCGTTTCCCTTTTTCTTTAAAATGTGTTATCTATGTTTCTATCAGGAATAATATGTTGATGCATCCAATCAATTATCACAGCTCCCTCTGAGCATACTCCCTTTGCTATCCTGTCAGACCCACAGTAAATCTCAGATAAACCAAAGGACTCCTCTCCCCAGCCCAATCAACTGCAGTTATCTTGAGTGTGATTTTTAATGCCAAATAATTACAATGTCCCTTCAAGACATAATCAAGGAAGGAGCCAAGGAACAAAAATACCGGTGAGAATAACTCATCAGGAGCTACAGAAAAGGCAGCTCTGACTCATTTTGGACCAGCTTCACTTAGATAAATATGTTTTCAAATAAACCCACTGTGATTTAGAGGGGGATAGACAGGGAGACAAATGAAGAGACAACACCACTAATAGGGATCAACCCTAGAGCAAAGCCTAGATCAACCCTAGAGCAACGTGCAGAGCTGCAGCATATGCTCTGACCGTGGGTACTGGTATCACAAGGCTTGTGGCTGGCAGCCACACTCTTATTTAGCCCCTAGGAGACAGAATATCTCCTGACCCAGCTCAGTACCCTGCTGTGCCATTAGTGATCCCTGCCAGTCCCCGAGAGCAATCGATAGGGATCAATCTCTTGCTTTCCTTTGCTTTCACTTTCCAGGAAATTCTCCTTCTTTTAGGATTCCTGTTTTTTAGATGGATCTCAATGCAACCTTCTGCATGTATGGATATCATTAATGTAAAATCCCCCAATAAAATACAAGCAGCTCTATCAGTTTTAAAATAATATGTCTAGAGACCACCTCTTCTTGATTCCTGCTACATGTCAGCAATAGTAATTATATCTGGGTTTCAAATTTATTTTATGTCATTAGCAACATGAATCTTCTGGCTTCGGGAGTATTTGTTTTGATCAAGCATGCAAATGATTCCCTAGGACATGCCAGAGAATCCTAAAAACCTTCCTGAAGAGACACCTACTACCTCTAAGTATATTGAAGAATTATTTCACCCATAATTCTTAAGAAAACAAGAATTAAGTAAGAAAAAGGTGAAGAAGGATCAGAGGTAAGAGCACTTCTACATCAAGGAGGGAGAAGTTCAAAAAGGAGACAAATAAGACAAAATCTGACAAACATTCTTTTCCTAGGTCCCATCAGAACAGACCATCAAGTCAACACAAAAAAATTAATAGGAAAATGTCATGAAATCAAAGGACAAAACAAGAATGGGAATGCTCTTTGCTCTCACCACTGCAAGATCCAACAGTCAAATACTGCCACAACTAGTGACAAGACAGTTTGCCTTTCACAATAAATAGAACCATTTTCAAGTATAAAGGTGGTTACCCAGAAAATCTCTATATACAGAGGTACTACACATGTAATTTTCAAAAGTGTTGACAGCAGTCAATACACTTTCTGTCAGCCACCCTGAGACATCGGCAGGTGACCCACAGGTCAGAGGCATGAACTGAAATAATCTCTGGAAGCCCCACTTTTAGCAAATGCCAGCCATGCTTTGGCACCCTGCCCAGGGTCTTCTGCATCAGTTAATCCAACCCTGAGCAGGATTAATTTCTCATTCGTTCTCAGGGCTCTATACCAATTTTGCTGAAAGCAGAGTGAGTTTAGAAAAAGTCTCTTTTCCTCAGTCCCGTATTTGTTCTCAACAAGCGACCATATGCAGCATATAAGACGTGTTACCCCTCTAGTGAGGCTGATCCCACCTCCAGTCACTCCATCAAAGTATTACTTACCCCAAAAACCTACACATTAATTTAGATATGATAAGAATTCAACGTCATAACAATTCACAAAGAAATCTCACTAATGTCAGATAAATGTTGTTAGGTCTTCATTTCTTTTGCTATTGCTTTTTCTTTCTTCTGCGATATTTGCATTTTTAATTAGGTGTGAGAAGCTGGAAATTGAATGGAAGGTGTGCACAGCAGTGTGCACTAGAGTACAATTCTGTTTAGTGATACTAACTGCAAGGGTGAGATATGGTATTCAGCACGGCTCCTGCAGTATAAGCAATGAATATAGTGTGAGAAACAAAGTGTGTGGCTGATTTCACCACTTCCATATAGATATACCATTCACTGTAACATCACAAGGAATTAAAAGAAAGCTTAAAATAGAGCTCTATTGTGCAAAGTAAGAATAAGTGAAGTTGCATACAGTTGCTATTTTACTCTAGGGAAATGGCCTCCTCCCTCTGCTGTTCCTCAAAGCCCTACAGCAGCTCAGCAGCTCTCACCAGGTCCGAGGGCTTCCACATCACACCCAAACATCCCATTCTTCCTGCCAACACATGGGACAAAGACCCAGAAATTGTTCTCTGGGAGAACAAAACATGGAGGAAGGACAATGCCAGTGCTTCACACCTCTTTTGCACAGGAAGAAACAACCAACCAGGTGCAGGGAAGTCTATGGAAAAAATTATCCCAACGAAATACGAAATTAATTCAGACCCCCACTCAAACTCCTGTTGCCATGTAGCATGGATGGAGACTTGCTAAACCATAACTCCTGCTTCCTTCTCGCTTTTTGAGGCACAACCACACAGCTGTGGCTGCGTTGCTTACTGGGCCTATATCCATGCAGTAAAAGGGAAAACCTGGCCATATATGGTATTTACACAGGCCTCTATATACACCACACATAAGCAGTTATTACTATTGTACCCACACTGTACAGAGCATCATCTGCAAGCAGCTTAAAAACTCAGCAATTCAGACAGAAAATCACATCTGTCAATCATTACTGCTTCCCAGGCTAAAAAAATGATGAGTTCTTACCAGGGACTTCTATGCAATTACATCGATGTCATACAATTACAGTTTGGAAAATGTGCCACAAGATACCTTTTTCCCCGCTCCTTGTAAAAATTATTCCACCTCAAAACACTGATGAATGCCTCTGACATGTGAATAATGAAAGCAAAAATAAAATGAAGCCCTGCAATGAGGAACTTATTAGTAATTATGACTTGTAGGAGGGAAGATTATTGAGCAAATGTGCAGGTACACCCAGACACACATCCCCTGCACATGAATTAATCCACTGTGTACACTCTAGCTGTTCAAAAGCCCTCTGAGGAGATGTGAACTTGTTAATCACTAACTTGTGCACATCTACATACACTGAATCCCTTTCCCAGCTTAGGGCAGCAGCTTCCTTGAATAAACCATCACTGGGTGTTAGCTTGGTTCTGAATGAAAAAGAAATTTAAAAACCCAGGTGTTTAGTTTTCTTCTCAGACAGAAACTCACGGATTTGGTTCCCTAAAATTAAGAACAGGATCTTCCACAAATAGCATCTCACCTACAGCCATAAGGAGGAGTTAAAAACTACTGCAGTAGGTGACAGTTGAATCAAACACTAACAAGAACACATGTATTATGGCATATAAATCTATTAGAGAAGTTTCAAGCATGATTAGCTAGCAAGTAGTTTAATATAAATATTTAGCAAATTCTGCCTGTTATAACACCGTAAAAAGTCATTCTTGAAGAAATCAGTCAGATGAACCACAACCAACCACATTAACATTTCTTGTTTAATATAGCATTAAACACTGTATGTATAGGTATTACTTCTAAAATAGCAAGTTTAGATCCTGTCCACTAAGGTTGTGTTACTTTTGAACTTCCTATTTGGACTTTCCTTCTGTTTTCACAGAATACTCTGGATAGAATCCCAAGGGCTTCTGTGGATGGTGGTGGGAAATAGAGGGAATGAGGAAGAGGAGCAGAGACCATCACAGTGCCAATGGCAGGGACGTAAGAGGAGACTGCACGAGAACACCTGGCCAATGCATGCCATTTCACAGAGCAGAAGAGTGACCAGTGACCAGCTCCCATATCAATAGATATTCAGCTATCAGGAATCTCCTTTCAAAAATAAAGGTGGAACAAGCCCACTGGGGTTTGTGTCTTAGCAAGGGATGAAGTCATATATGGGTCTCTCCCAGGAAACTCAGGCAACTGATGATTCAGTGACCTTGGTTCAAACATTTTTCCTTATTTTTGTCAGGTGGGAAGCTTTCCATCAGGTGATCCAGGGACATTCAGCACCCACAAATTCCACTGTTAGGTCAGACTAGCATGGCTCTCCTGCACTGCCACCATGGAAATGAGAAAGCAGAATTTTCATTCAAGGAAATGCCTGCCTATACAAGAATGCATGTATGTCACTGGATGGCTCAAATAGAATCAGCTTGCAGGACTTCACACAACAGACCCAAGAAGTAATGCAGGTTCAGGGACACCCAGCATCTCCACCACTGACCACACATTCCCAAGCATCCCACCCATGGCTTTCACCATGCCAAAGGATCCTGAGACTCCTGTGCCCCACAGGAATGTTGCATAGCTTTACTTTGCTGCTTGAAAACAGATTTGTGAGTGAAAGAGGATAAAACAATGCAAGGTGTTCCTCATCATGACAGTCTGTGTATGGCTGCACTTGACTATTACAAACCTCTGTCCTTACATCAAGGCACCCTCAGCTTTTAAACATCACCACCCTGATTTTATGGTTTTTTGAAAGGTGCCTCCCTCGTGATCCACTTCAGAAGCTTTTATCTTAATTTACTTTTCCAATCCTACCAAGGTCAGGGTGGGCCCTGGAGGAGGCAGGGACCTGACACATCACTTCCTAGGCACACTTCTGGGGAAAACTGGCTGCCTCCCTAGAACTGGCTCAGCAGAACCAGCAGCAGCCAGCCCATGCAGTATCTTGCCATCTGAGCTACATTTCAGTGAGGCTAAATTACTTAGGTGCTAGTGGAAAGCTTGGTCATTCTTGCAGAGAGGTCACCATAAATATCTAGACACAAATTTGTTTTACCTGTGCAAACAAAGGATGTTAGCTCTCACTGCTGTCAATATAGCTTCTTTCAGTATCATTACATTAACTTTCAGTTATTATTTGGGGAAAACGGTAAGGTTTCAGTTTTCTTTCCCCAGCCACTTTGAGAAACATCTGAAACAGAAATATTCAACAGAAAGATGGGACTGGAGAACACTAGCCACAGACAAACCACAAGTGCAGATGCAGTCTATTTTTGTTAAACATGCTTTGTTGCATGACTTTTTAGTATTTAATTTTTTAAAATATAATGCACATCCTTTTTTTTCCTAAGAATTGCTTTGCTAAACACAGCAGTGTATTACCTCTGAATATAATACAGCCTGTAGCCCCCCTGTATGAAGGGGGAAAATTGAGCTAATTACCCACATCTCATTATTTTCCCTCTCCCAACAAAATAAAAATTAGGGAGAACCATGTTTGCTGGAGAAGAATCATAGAAAGGCAGAACTTGCAGGGTTACTGTGCAGCACACTGCTGGCTCCAGGCAGGAGAAAGCCTCAACAGGAGTGCCAAGACCCTGGCACACACAGGAAACATATAGAGCTATTATTCTTTCCCAGCCAGTTGTGTTGCTGTTTCTTTGGATTTTTTTGTTTGGTTTGGGTTTTTTTTGTTTGGGTTGTTTTTTATTTTTTTTTTTTTTAATTCATTCAAATAATGCTTCATAGGGGAAAAGGCACTTAAATCACAAGACAGCAGACAGGTGTTTTTTTTTTTTTATGGTGACCTGGCAGTTCTGTTATTCCGTATATAGCATGTATATCACGAGATTATAGAAGAAATCAGGTCAGACCACTGATGAAACTTCGGAACACAATGAACAAATAAAAATCTCTATTCAGACATTCATGATAAATACTTTCAGGGACAAAGTCATCTACATCCTAACTATGTCCATTTGTTCCTTAAACTATAGGGTTTGGACTTGGTGGAAAATATGAAAAGAATTGGGACTATAACATGAATATTCACAGCCTGAGTGCATGTACCTTATGCATCTCTATTCACAGAAAGGATATCCAAGTACATGTGATGCTCTACCTGCATCTTTCAGACCCATATTTACTACTGTAACAAAGAAGTATTGCTGAAAACACACTCATACCACACTGAGCATACATCTCATTTACTACATCCAAAGTTAAAGAGAACATTTCAGAGCCACAAGCAAGCTTAATATTAAAGAGTGCAGTATTCTCACAGAAGTATTTCTGCCATGAGGTTTGTGCAGACAGGGCCATGGCTAGCTTTGCACATTGTCTATAGATTCAAATTCTGGCCTGTGCAGGATGTTCCAGCTCCATCCCAGCTCCCCAGCTCCCCTCTTTGCATTACCCAATGAAGGCAGACTGCAGGCTGAGCTGAACGGCTTTAGCTTCGCCTGAAACCACCCCATTCAAACAATCATTCACTCCAATTTAAAATTATCAATTTAAAATTAAATAAACCAGAATTTACTTTATGAAGAACCTGCTGATGGAAAGGGAAAATAAGGTGACTGTTTCGAGAGCTTGCTAAGCTGCCTCGTTACCATCGCTGAGCCGCTGTTGTGCCGGTGAGAGCTGTCAGACAGCACGTATACACACACACACACACATCCCGTCACTTTCTTTTTGCCCCTGACACCTCTCGGCGCGCCGGCAGCGCTGCACGGACAGGTATTTGTCCCTCATCTCCGCAACAGAGCGAGACCAGACCAGCCCCAGCCCAGTCTCCCTCCTCACCCAGCTCCCCTCCGGGAGCGGGATGCTCCAGGAGCACCGGCTGGGCCGACCCCGCTTCCCCAGCCTCACCTTTCCCAGCCGTCCCCCTCCCCCCCGCAGCGGAGGGGCCGGCGGCGGGCTCGGTCCTTACCGTAGAGCAGGCTCCTGGTCACCTGCCCCCCCATGTCGGCGCAGCCCTGCAGGGCCCCGCTCGGTGCCCGCAGCCCCCCAGCCCACGCGGGAGCCGGCAGCCCCGCAGCCTCCACCCACCCCCGCGCCGAGCTGTCATCTTTATTTACATAAGAAGGAGGAGACTCCGCGGCTTCCTGACATAGCTGCCGGCGTTTCATGGGTGCAGCGTGTGTCCCCTCTCCCCTCGCCCGCCCTACACACGGTCCCACAGTGCAGAAGGCAGCGGGTAAAGGCATCCAGGCACGACGCTGCCGTCGCCGGGGACTGCAGGAGGGGGCTGCGGGCCGGGCTGAACCCCCGGCGTTACCGATACCGAGCAATGCTAAGAGCAAAGCAAAAAGCACTGCCAATTCCACTGGGAAAAAAAAAAAAAAAATAAAAATCTAAAAACTCATTTAGGAAATTAAACTGCTTTGGCCATTTGTAACTTTCGCTACCGAGCGGTTTGGTATCCTAGAGCAAAGCCCTGGAATGGCAAAGGCGGGGGGGGGGGGGGGGGAAGAAAAAAACAAAAGTTTAAAAAAATTATTACCAGACATCACTGCACCAGAGTCTTCGACGGCCTCTGCTGGCTAATTATTAATTACTTAATAGCAAAGAAGAAGTGCTTGAAATGCAGACTGGTTTGCCACGGACTGTAATAATAAAAACATGAGCCCCGTAAACTCTTTTGTGCGAAGCTTGCAAGCTAAGCCCCGATACAATGCTTCCTGCCCTCCACCTCATTACCTCTGCTGATGGGTAATAGCCAGCGTTAATAAAAGCAGGCGCATACCGAGGCTGGTGCAGGTAGGTGCACGGGGTACCGCAGCCAGGCAGGGTTGGTCCCTCGGTTGCTCCCTGCACCTAGCAGTTCGTGCAGGAGCTTGCTCATTCCCTCCTCTCCATCTCCGGCACCGCACGCCCCTGCCCATATGCACATCTCCCTGTGTGTTTCCTATCCACTGCTCTACGGGTAAATTAACACAGCAGGCACCGAGCTGCCACAGCCGGCAACGGCTTAACCCTGCTGGCTCGTTTAAAACTAGTTCATGCATCTTTATGCTACGAGGCAGTTGCTCTTCATTCTGCAAAGAGCGGGAGTCAAACTTATGCAGCCTCGAGTGCAGCTCTGCCTCCCAACTCTTACCATGGTGCTGGGCAAATCCTGCCATCCCACTGCCTCGGCTCTGCCACCGGAAAAATGGGAAACAAGATTTTCTCTTGCCTGTGTTGTAAAGATTATTGCATAGGATGGCTGGGTGCTGAGGTATCAGCAGTTCTGGAAAAAACAAGCAGTGCAAAAAAAAGCTTAAGCCAAAAAGCAGTCAGGGTGTTTGCACTAACGCTGCGTGCGTGAGGAAAACTGTGCCCAGCGTTCCCAACCTGCGAGAGGAGCCTCTCCCGAGGCGCCCAGCACCACCGCCGGCTCACCCTCTGGCTCCCGCCTGCCTGGCCGAGGAGTCTCGCACCCAGACCCCAGAGCCAAGCGGCAGCTCTTCCCTAGCTGAGCTCCTCCCTGCCCAAAGTCACACTCTGCAGAGTTTATAGCAGCTTCTTGGCAGAAGACTCTTCCTTTTTTCTTTTTTTCTTTTGTTTTTTTCTTTTTTTTTTTTTTTTTTCCTCTTCCCCTCCCAGACGATGCTGCATCTACAGCAGCAGCTGTGCGGGTTGAGGACGCATCCCCAGAAGCACTGCAGCGTGGCCCCCCACACACCCCGATGAGTGCAGGACATCTCTTGGGTCCTACCAACCCATCGCGGCACCCTGCTCGGCTCCCATACGGCTGACACAAGGACACTGCCGGTTTTGTCCCCGGGGCGGGCAGCCCACCCGCTTGGGCTGGCAGCAAAGGGCCTGGGTGCTCGCCCCATCAGCTGCCACATTCTGCTCAGAGGAATGAAGATTGACTTGAACATTCAACCCCAAATTTTCTTCCTAGGTTTCTCATCTCAAGCTCTGCTTTCCATTCTTACCTTAATCTTGCTACAGCTCTGTGAATAATTGACTTCTTGGTTCACTGCATCAACCAAGAGATTGCTAGAAAAAAAATACAATTTCACATTGGCCCAAACCTGAATGCTTTGTGCATCTCGCTGAACAAAATGTTTCTTTAACTCAAAATGAAGCATTTCATTTTCAGAGTTATTTTTACCTCGTTTTTTCAAGTTATGGTCATTGAATCCAGCTCTGAAATGATGTCTGGAAAAAAAAAATTAAGCCCTTTGTTTTGAATATACCAAAAGAAAATTTCGAATTGTTATCTTTTTAGATTATTTTCTTTTTTTTTTTTTTTTTTTTTGCAACTTATTGGCTTTTATTTGTTTGTCTGAGGGGGAGGTTGGGGAGGGCAGACTGCCAGAATGAGTCATCCAGTTTGGCAGAAAATGATGAACAATTTCAATTTATTTTAAAATTGCCTTTTTTTTCTTTATTTGAATTTTTTCTGAAAAAATCCAGCATCGCCCTCTCCTTAACTCCCCCCAGTGCTGTGGAGCAGCTCCTGGGGGATGCTGCCCCACACTGCTATCCATGGCAGTCAAAAGCTCTGTCTGCCCTGTTTCATGATAATTCCTTGAGGGTTATTTGCCAGAGGACAAATTTTTCCTTCACAGCCATGTTGTGCTGGAACTTATTCACAATATTTTCTTATCACCTCCAAGTCCATTTCAAATCTTGCCCTTCTCCAAATTCCTCCTGTTTTTCATGTTTCTGATTTTTTTCCAGACATAAGAAAACCTGTCTGCAACCTGTTAGTATTTCAGAGTTCCCTATGCCTATTCCCTCGAAGTCTCCTTGGAGTATTTCTTTGTCCTTCCCAGTACAGGACCTCCCATTTTAGCATCAAGTATAAAAATCAATAATATCACCAGTTGTTCTCCCTTCTAAATCACTGACAGAGGTATTAGGGCTGGACCTAACAGAAACCCAGCCTCTAAATCCATTCTCATTCATGAACAGCAAGCTCTGGCCAAGCAGCAGTGCTGCTTTCCAAGCCAGGAGGAAATCTGCTACAGGAGTATTTTGAAGCCATGTCCGATCTTGCTAAATATACTTATTAACCACAAGTGCAGAATGTTGAGGCTGCAGAGGACTTCTATACATAGAGCCATGGTCATCAGGCTCTGTATTAAGACTAAAACCTTGGTTCTTGCTGAATGGCCTTGAGCAGACAACAGAGCATCTCTCCCACCAGCCCCGGACATTGGGCAGTGGGTTTGGGTGTGTAGACAAAGTCACATGAGCATCTGCATTGCTTCCCTGGTGTCCTGGTCAGAAGGCAAGCAGACAGCAAGGAGGATGCCAGAAACCCACCATGGTCTGCAAGAAGACATCCATGTGTGTGACAGCCACACAGCCCATTTTAACTTGAGAGAAAGCATCAGAGAGAAAAATGCAGGGAAAAATGGTGGGGAAAACCAGCTCAGCAGAAACCTGCCTTGCACAGGAGGAGACAGAAAAAGGTGCAGACACAGGGAAGAAGGAGAAGATGGAAAATCCATCTCATGGAGATCAAGGATATGATTACACATATACATAAGCTAGGACAGGAAAACGAAATTCCAGTTCATGCAAGCTGTATAAAACTAGAACCCTTTAGGGACTGGATTTGGCTCTATGGAGAACTGGAGTTTACTTTTCATGAGCAAGACAAAACTAGCAACAGAATCTCTCTTACAGAATCAGAGAATCAAAGAATCATCATGGCTGGAAAAGATGATCAAACCCAACCGTCTGTCCCACACCAACTTAACCACTAAATCATCTCCCAAAGTGCCACATCTACCTGTTTTTTTAATAACTCCAGGGATAGCAAATCCAGCATCTCCCTAGGCAACCTGCTCCAATATTTCACCATTCTGTCAGTGAAGAAATTTTTCCTAATATCCAGTCTGAATATCCCCTGGCACAACTTGGACCCATTTTCTCTTGTCCTATCACTAGTCACTATGGAGAAGAGGCCAACACCCGCCTCACTACAACCTCATTTCAGGTTGTTGTAGTGAGGTCTCCCCTCAACCAGCTCCTTCAGCCTCACCTTGTAAGACCTGTTCTTGAGGGTGCTTTAATGGTGCAGCAGATAGAGATATCTCCTAAGAAATGGTCCAAAAAGTTTCTTTGAATATTGGTTTGGGAGGAAAGCAGGGAACTGAGGAAATCAATCTGACATTTGCCAGGGACAGGGAATTTTCCCTATGTGATTTTTATGTTTTAAAAAGGAGCCATCAATTATTACCATTATGCATTATTATAAAGCTGCTGCTCTGGATGGAAGCCAAATCTCAATGTGTAAGTGAAAGGAAATTCAAAATTCTGGATTGAAATCCTAAAAAATCAAAATTACCACTCATACTCACAAACTACAGTAACACAACTGCTAACAACCAGCTAGTACAATTTTCTGCCAGCAAAACACGATGGGGAATTTGAGGACAGGGAAAATTTTTAGGCTGAATATCCACCTCCCATTTGCACTCCACATAAATGAGACATCAACTGCATTTGCTTTAGTGACAGGACCCTCAGCATCACCACAGTAGAGGCTGCCTCTCAGTAGGGCAATGAAGACATCAGCAAGGTGTTGTAATGGATCTCCAGAATGCAGATACGGCAGCAATATGTGAGCCCAAGGTTTCATGTTGTTGCTCAGGGGCTGCAAGCCCTGTTCATGCAAAGCCAAAGCTGCCATGGACATCCCAAGCTTAAATCTGACCCTGCCAATGCTGGGTGTTTTATCATAACCTCCTTGCACAACCATCTGGAGGCATGGAAAGGGGAACAGCAGTGCGGGCAGGAGGCTGAGCAGTGAGAAGGATTTCCAAGGCAAAGAAATGAGCATGAATAACATTTTTCTATCAGCATGCAAATGCTCTCATGAGCCCCCACTGGATACTGGGTTTATCTTCGAAGACAGCAACAGAGTGTATGAAGGTGTCAGGAAAGAAATTAATGCTCCAAAAGCCAAGAGTGCCCCTTCCTCCTTGCATATTTCAGGGGTAATATATTGAGAAAACCCTGTGGAACACTACAAGGTAGCATAATCTGTAAATCACATTTCAGTGTAAGATGTGCAATAAAGCTTTATACTGGGCTAAACAGAGTTTCTGAAAAGTAACTTTTAGATGAAACAGAAAGCTTGTGCCTGCTTTGGGGCAATATCCCCATTGCCAAAAGCCCACTCCTGACGTAAAGCCCAATGCTGTGCATGACACTGACAATGCCTTTGAATGCCTCCAGTCCTCATCTTTCTTTATATGTTAAATTAATATTCATAACTTAGACTCTCTCTGTAATTTCAGGCTAACAAGCACAACACATTTCAAAAGAATCTCAGGCCTATCCAAATGTAATGGAAAATGAAGATAAAAGTATCTCACTAGAAGAAACAATGCAATTTAGAAAAAAAAAAGGAATGCTGATTTGTAAGACCCACCTAGCAAAGCTGTCATTTGCTTTCAGAACAAGCATGAGAACCATAAACAAAACTGAAGTTTCTATCTTCAAGCAAAGTTTTTCTTTAGTCTCATGTGAACATTTTTAATTTTACTCTTACTGGTGGTGTAGCACATAAAGAGCATGGCAGGACCAAGAAATCCTTGTTTTAAGCCCACTTCCATAGTTACTAAATGCTTGGAAACCTTAAACAGTATCACCCCATGTGATAAGGAACTACAACAGCCTTTAGCAACAGAAGCATAGTATTTTTCCACACAAGAACTACAGGGAATACTGGTAGAATATATGTACTTTTAGATTATATAAAGTAGCTTGTTCACACTTTATGATAGGCAATATCCAAACACTTCACTGAAAAACAAAACTACCAGCTGAAATCATCAACATTTTTAGGCACTTTCCATTTTAACATGTGACTGTTGAGCAAACATCAAGTTTGTTTTCACAATATTCCTGCAGGCAGTGATGCCTCTCTGACTGAGCTAGGGAAGTATATTTTGAGTTTTTTGCAAAAAGTTAAATGACGACCTTAGGAGTAACAGGTTAACTCACTCTAACAATCTTCATTTGGTGCCCTCTGGAAAGAGCACTGGCAGGGGCTCTGTGAAGCCATAAAGGTAAATAAGGTAATCAGAGAGCACCAGGGTAAAAACGAAGGTTAGACAGACAACTTCCACTCCTGTGTGTACCAGCTTTTGAGAGCTTGACTTTGTAATCTTAATAACGTTCCCTCAGCACAGAGGTATAATTTCTAAAGATTTTTCTTAGCAACCACAGCATCAGGAGACAATAACCTCTGTGTTTCCTGTCCCGCCCTTTCAGAGAAAAGCCTCTCGCTCTCATGCACTGATGTTTGTAACCAAGCAAAGGCACCGTATGTTTGTGATGTAAATATTAGCCCAGCAGAGAAACACCTTTTGATTACCCAGTTGAAAGTCCTTCAGGGAGGGCGGTGAAGGGCAGTGGGGTCCAAAAGAAACCTTCTGACCTGGCAGGACGGGTAAGCAGGACCCTGACACATGTCCACAACACGTCCCTCACCATGTGTGCCCACACCCAAGTTTCAGCCTGGGCTTGGAAAGGCCCCTGGTGTCACAGAGGAAAGTCCCCAGTCTTGTCACAGGACTGGATCCCTGTGCACTCCTTGCTTATGAAGGGGTGAGCTTGAAGCTTCTTTGCCTCCTTCTTTGCTGCAGGCCTGTCCTATAGGAAATGTGATTTATTTATAAAACTTGTCCTTACAGGGCTGCTTTTGCAAGCTCTTTTACATTAGACTTCAAGGAACCAAAGAAGTTGGGGGTCAAACACTCCAAGGGCATCCTTGCAGAGCAAAGATGCAATGAATAGCAAGGACAGATTTTCCAGCCCAGGCAAGATCAATCTTGCAAACAAATCATATAATGCTTGCTACTTGTTGCTACTTGGGGGACGGCTGCTATTGGAATGAGAAATTGGTTCTTCAGCTCAGGCAAACAGAATTTAACCAGGACAAAATCAGAGCTTTAACTTCACAAAATGCCATTTGTTTTGGACCTACTTTATCAAAGTACAAATCAGATGAACATAAAATGCAAATACTGTACTGAGTAGAGTAAGGGTCATGTTCCACTCCAGCCACCCCTTCATACAACATCCTCGTTAGGAGGAATAAGAGTACAGTAGCACACAAACTTCATAAAATTACAAAATGCAGAAGAATGTCTGTATGCCCAGGATCTAAACCATGCTAATATATTCATTACTACAGCATCGAGACTGAGTGTCTCTGACCTACCACAGCTTCGTTTGATCTGCTGCAAACTTTCTCAAACCAAAACAACACTGTCTCTGCCATGGTGTTCTCTTCCTCCCATACACCGTGCCTCCCATCCAAAGGTCTTTTTCACTTCTCTTTCCTCCCTCCCCCATGCTCTGTCTCAGCATCCTCTTCTGTGCCGCCCACACACTTGGAGAACAGACCAATCTGGCAGGCTCAAGTAACAAAAAAGAAAAGAAAAAGGAAAAAAAAAAAAGAAAAAAGAAAAAAGAATGGAAAGAAAATTAAAATAAAAGAAAATAGAAGTTGTTTTCTAGCCTAGAGGAGTCTTCTGTATTTTTATCTGGAGGGAGCCATCAAATCTCTTTTCCTTTCACCAGGAACCAAGTGGAATGGCGATGGCTCCCAACATCCCACATTCTTACAAATCAGTCCTGACAAAACCAATGGGGAAAGGCTGGCATTTCTCCAGACACACAGGCACCTTTGAGTAGGAACATTCAGCTTATTTTTAACTATACCTCTTTCCAGCACCAACCGTCAGTTAAAAATTATTTTTTCTTTTTTTTAGAAAGGGCTGAGGACAAACTCTGCTGCCTGGAGGCTGGTTAACCAGCCAGGCAGTTATCGGCACTTCAGGGAGCTCTGGGCTGGCCAGGCTTGTGCCCACACACAGCACTGAGGGGGTTTGGAAGGATGCAGACCTCCATGCACAGCACACACACCCCAAGCACTGACACGGCACTGGCAATGTTTACCCATCAGGGTCCCAATCCTGCAATATCATGAGCACACGCAAAAAATCCACTCTGGCGTAGAGCATCTAATGACATTAATGGCACACAGCACAGTGATACGGTCCAGGCATGTGGAAATAATCACAGGCCCAGAACTCAGAGTGAGTGATTTTTTTCCCATTCAACATATGTTTTAATTAGATGTCTGCTTCTTCCCACACTTCTTTCTCTCAGTCTTCCAAACTATTATTTGCTTTTAATGGAACACAGGAAAACAATACAATCACACCTATACCTAGGTTACATCACACCTATCTGAGGAAAAAAAAAAGTTAACTTAGATATAAACAAGAAATTTTATTAAATTCTCGTATTCCTAATAATGGCCAGAATCTGACCCTAGCATAACTGTTCACTGAGCAGATAATTTACATCTGAAGCTTGTTCAGCATGAGGGTCTAAAATAATGTTTGTGGTTCCTACACGGAATTAGAACCCAAGAAGTTGAGTTTCAATGAGGTATAAACATTGTTTATTAGGAGCAAAGTATATGTTCCACACAATGACTCAAAGCCTCTATGCTGCTCTGTGCAGCTATTTGCTTTCTTAAGGTGACCTGTGAGCCATATCCCAAGCTAGTAAAAATCAGCAATGACATAATTACAACACCAGCCC
Organism: Calypte anna; assembly: GCF_003957555.1. Lineage (NCBI taxonomy): Eukaryota > Metazoa > Chordata > Aves > Apodiformes > Trochilidae > Calypte > Calypte anna. The sequence goes on along the minus strand of NC_044252.1, from coordinate 22,965,938 downwards.
AAACAGAGCGTCTCTCCCTCCCTATCAGGTCATCTTAACTCGGCTGTTCTTATGTCCTGGAGAGGTTTTATCTGCACAAAAGCATTTTTACCCCTGGAGCTACGTGTCAACTACAATGACTTGTGTCACTTGTGTTCGTAGCCACACAGACAAAATGCCCATTTTCAGCAGCTTATCAAAACAGTTGTAGCAATAGAAGGTTCATATACAGATTAGGGGGTTTAACCAGGTTTGCACCAACTATCCGGTTAGACTGCTCTGTTGAAAACAAATTTTCACGTCTCTTTGGAAATGGATCAGCAGACACACCTTTTGCTGTATTTCTTCCTTGTCAAGGCAAAGGTGGACATTTTCACACATTTCCTCCTGCCTTGTAACTTCAGGAGCCGACATCAAAGCTTCTGTGACAGCAGTGTGCCTTTGTCCACAGGAGATGGTTGCTCTTCCCTGGGGATTCCCCATTTCACTCTCACCCAGCCTTCACCTCCAAGGACAAAACAGACATAGTTGATGCTCAGCGCTCCCCAGCTCCAACCAGATCTTCATCACATTGTACTGTGACTCACTTCTAATTCACATAAAGGGTATTCAGACCACTGACATTTCCACAACCCTACCCCAGCTCTGACCAGGGTCTCCCTCCGACTCCAGAGACTATTTTCCCTGCTGCTGCAGAGTGTACTTGGAGTACAGAAGAATCTTGTTCATTTTTAATACAGAGTAGCTTAGAAGTACTAATCTTTTTCCATCCATGTTAAGGTAGGAACATAAGATATGGGCATGACAAGTTTAGTATCTCTGCATGTTCAGTGTTAGCAGGACAGGTCTGTGCATTACATGGACATGATGTTATTTCAGAAGACAGCCCTTTTAACAGTTACATGTCTATTCCAGATCAATGTCTTAAGAGTTTGTGATCTTTCCAGAAAAGATTTTGCTTCAAGACAAACCTAAGTTAACAACTGTAAGGGTAGAGGCTTATTTAACAGCATATCTAACAGATTTGGGAAACTCACACCACAGTGGCCCCAGTAACTCCCCTAAAATTTGGCTGCTCTTGTTGGGAGGGGGTGTGTGTTTTTTGCTCCTGTCATTCCCTCTGGGTATTGCTCAGGCAATCCAAAAGATCAATAGCTTGTATTTCTTTCCCCACAATCTACTGTATATTGCTGATAACATTTAGGTATCTGCTGCTTTGCAAATCCATGAAACATCTAACAGCCTGACCTCAAAACTCAGGCAACACACCAAAGCATCTTTATTCAATAACTTATTTCACATTCTAGCAAACAGAACTAGTGCCTCTATCACACAGCAGAGATGGACACTTAGCTGGGTAAGCCAAGCAACAGTCTGAGCCAATACTTATAATTTAGACAACTTGAGTCAAGAAGGAAACTTGGAAGAGGTTGAAATTTGTGTGGGAGAGGTATGTAAAGACATACAAAATGTTTAAAGGAGATGGGCACAATAAAGAGAATAGATATTTTTGCTGGCTCATGAAAATGAAACATATGCAGGGCTTAATTTGCCACCACTGAAATCAATAAGAATTTTGCTAGTGAAGCAAAACAAAAGAAGAAATGGAAACAACATCTGACATTTGCTATGTTAGACTCATACAAACTGCTGTAGTTAATAACCTATTAAGATGGATAAGTAATACACCATAGGCAGAGGACGATTTTAAACTCCCACTTCCACAGAATGAGAGTATCTTGATTGGGAAAGGTTTGAAGCTTGTAAAGGCTGCTTATGCTGAGTTATATTGAGAAAGAGATTTTCCATTTGGATAGTCACGCTAATCTATAAAGACACCAAACAGAAGAACATGTGAGAGGAAAAAAGATAAAAATACAACATTGAGATTCAGATGCACACTCAAGAATAGAAAAGAATTTGGATAAATTTGTTGCAAATAATGTATTGTTGAAGTAGCCCTCATAAACTTAAATTCTTGGAATGTAAAAGGCAAAGTATTTCTGTAAATTACCAGTTTGGGAACTGATCATACAAGCCCCAGAGACCAACTCCTTATCTAGTATAAATGAAAGCATCTGGCTTTGTATCTTTAAGATCATAATGAGATGTCTGCTGAGCAGTCACTATGGAAAGCCTGGTATTCTGAAATTAATTACTTCTCTGGGCCCATAACACATAATGAAGCAGAACAGAAAAACAGGACCTGGACTATCACATCAAGTCCCAGGGATACTCAGCGGATCAGTCGTGCAGGCAGCAAACCCACACTGGGAGACAGCAGAGAAATGGTGTGAGGAACTGGAGAGCAACCTACTCAGCAGCCCAAAAGCAAGAAGAACAAGAAACAAGAAAGGGGGTGGGAGGGACAACACATTTCAAAAGACTCTCAGCTCCCATCTAGCTGATAAACCAGAAGGTCATATTTTATAAAGAGCTCAGCAAGAGGGGAACTGATCTTTTTCCCAGCCAGATTTACAAATATTAAGCATCTGAAAGCACAGGAGATTCTTGGAAGTGTGGATCTCCATGTCCCACACTCAGCTTTAAAAAGTAAAGATTTTGCTCAATGCATTTTAAGCACATACATTCCTACTGAACAAGGCTTTGTGTAATTTTATTTTAAAACAACCTGAACATGAGCTACTCAGTACTTGTGTGGGTTTTTCCAGCCTTTCACATCTCATGGCTGGCAGCAATGGTGGTCTGTCTGGCATAGGCACAGAGCAAACTCCAGGACTCAGGAAGTGCCAGATGCATCACCCCAAGGGCTGCAGTTTTGCAGATGCATTGGAAACACCTAAAGACTGCAGAAGGAATGCACCCATAGAAATCCTCATCTTTCTCATCTTCAGATATTTTTGCAGTCCCCAGACACAGAGCTGAAAAGACACTGAGCAATACCCTACTTATTAAAAGTACCTATTTTGTTAGTGTTCATAGTTTGAGTTAGAAGCACTTCAAAACTGAGAATTGCAAGGCTGTATATTTGTTGACAGCCTTAAAAATTATCTGCTATATTTTTGCTGATGGTTTACTTACCAGGGGGCTTAGCTGCAGCTAGGAGCTGGACAGGCACCACTTTTAGTTAGCGTAAAGCCTGACGCAAACATTACCATCTAGTGGTAACCTTATGGCAAAAGGCTGCACTGCTGAGACATGAAGAAATCATCCTATGCTGCACAAACCCAGAATATTACCATCAATAGTTAGCAATGGTAAAGGAAGCTCCAGTCTTGTCCAGAGTATAGGATCTACACCGTGGCTCCTCTCTGGGGCACCTGTGGGAGGTAGGCAGCTGCCTTGGCTGACAGCATAGGCAACAGATCCACCAGCCAGAAGGAGGAAGACAAGTTTCAAAACAAAACTTCCCATAGTGAAGACAGATGGGGATAACAGTAAAGATGTGTCACCTTTTCCCTAGTGGTCACTTGTTCAGATGCTGCCAGTAAAATGCCATTGGAGAACCTTTATCCACATGGGCAGTTACACCAGCACAGCTCCATCACAGCAGAGTCCCTTCGGAGTCACGAAGACAGAATGGATCACAAAAATAATTACGGAACTAGATTGCTAATTTGTCCACAACTGAACAATTAAAATTCCCATTTGATAGGAACTGACCAGTAGTGCGACTCACACACCATCCTTGCACGTGCCCTTAATATATAGACTGGCCAAGGTCTTCAAGGCTGCAGGTTCTTCAGCTGGATTGCCTCCCACTGACCACAATCTTCAGGTAGGTAGCAAAGCATAATCAAGTCACCACAACTAGATCAAGGTCTACCCTTTCAGGGCAGTCAAATCCGGGGCTAGGTTTCATTCTAGGAACTGTGTTTGTTAGACATTTCTACAATTTACAGCCCTTGTGATGCAACAGGCTCTGATATCATCATTTTCTAAATGCTATCTGCACAGCAGATGTTTTGTGAGCATGCACTATCCCTCAAGCCCCTGCCATCTGTTTTTTACCTAAAAAGTCAGGTGTTCAGGTTTTTTATTCAAAAGAAGATGATGTGAGGGGTTCTCTACACTCTTGTAAAACCTTGTTAGAAATTCTTTAAGTAAATTTGGAGTAGTAAGTGGAATGATTCCCCTTTAGTCACATATGAAAAATTACAGAGTAGGGCTGTAAAGAGGGTGAATTGGCAGCATGCACGATACAGCCTGACACGACCTGGCTTTCTTCCTCCTTTTTAAATAAGCAAAGAGTAATATGAAGAGGCACCACAGAGATAGAGAGCTCTGACAGCCTGCAAGGTATAGAGGAGGAACAGTAATGCTGGATGAATGCTGATATCTAAACATGGCCAGCCAGGGATGTGACAGACAGGTCAGACCCTGAGTCCTCTGAGGATCTCAGACTACCATCCTTGGCTAGCAGTGGGTCAGATCCCAGGTGAGATGGGAGAGGGAACAAGGACCAGACCCACAGCACCAGTACCACAAGGCTTGAGAACTGTCTGCTCCTCTGCCCTTCTTCCCACAAGGGAAGTAAGCCAAGAAGCAAACAACATTGTGATGGACAGTTGCTGGTGATGGACCAGCTGGGACACTTGGCACGTTCCTTTTCTGACTACTGCTTGTGTACAGGAAGCTTTCCTGCTCCAGCAAGTTTGTTTGCTACTGCCTCACATTCAAATAGTATTTACAGAGTTAAATTTAAACATTAAAAAAAATGTTTTAAACTTTCTTTAAAGCTAACAGATGCAAAATTCAAACAGCATTAATGCCTCTACTCACTACATGGCCACAACATCACTCAAGCAGATATATATTTTGCAATGCTCTGAAACCCTAATGGCAAATATAAACCTGCCATATGTGAAAATAAGTTGCATTCACCACTGATGAAAGCACAGACAAGCAAAACTGTGCTAATAGGAATGTTTGGAGAAAGTACATGACTCATCCCAAAACAGACAGCTACAATCACGCAACCAGTAAGTAGAGGCCCTACCATTCTGGGCTTTTCTGCCCACACTCTCAGCAAAGCAGCAATTTCAAGGGTGATTTTTCTCACCTGTGAAGCAAAAATGGCCCTGTATCAAAAGCAAATCTCTTTTCTCAGGGGTCAACCACACATCAATTTTAGTCAGCACATGCTATCTTCAGCATCCAGAGGACTCTGGAAGATGACTGACTGCCAACAGCAATGAAATCTTAAAAAAATCCACAGCTGTAACCCTTGGTAAGAGTTACAGGGTTTACTCCATGCCCAGTCCACAGAAGCTAATGTATCCATGGCACCTTCTCAAATCGCAGCTCACTCGTTTCACTGTGTTTACAGCATCAGCTGTTGGCAAATCACAACTAATGCACTTTCCTAATTTGAGGTTTAAGAACAAAATGTCTCTCACAGGACAGAATCTGTTCTGGTTCTTACCAGAGTCCAACCAAGGCTGTAGATGGAGACCAGGATCTTACAGGTCATTCATCACTCCTCACTCTATGTGGAGCAGAGTACCCTCACATGTCCACCTTCCTCCAAACCAGCCTTTGCTCACCCTTCTGTGGCTTTGATGGTGGAATGGAGACGCAAAAGGTTGTCCCTACCACTGCTCTATGCACATGGGAGCCAAATAAATGCTGTGGAGAGAAGGGCTTTCTCCTCCAAACATGAGGAAGGATAGCAGTGGGAAAGCAACCACTCCACAGCACTTGCTGCTCCTTACAGGTTCCTTCTTTGAAGTTGATTGCCTTTTCCCATTTGTGGAGCAGGGCACTGTTTGCTAAGTCATGGGAAAAAAAAAAAAAAAAAAAAAAAAAAAAGACAAGGAAACTAAAGTAGCTCAGAACTATTGTATCATCCAGGGTGGGTGTGAATTACATTGCTCAGTGCCACAGTCCACTTGTACTGACAGGGAGCAGTCTGCCACAGCTCAATAAATAAGTAATAGCAAAACAGATCCCTTATTCAGCTGCCCATTAATAGAGGGAGATTGTTGTAAGCTGCACCAGAGCATCTCCCAAGGGCCTGTGCCTGTCAGAGATGTCTGGAAGAACAACACATAGATAAAAGTTTTCCTTCCTCAAAATGGTGAGCAGAGCAAGCTGTTCTGCTCAGATCCCAGGCAATCAGTTTGCTTTTTGAGCACAACCACCTTGCAATATCCAGCTGGATCCATTGCAAAATGCAAGGAAGCCTTTCAGGCCCCATGAAGGAAAAAGCTATTGATTTGGAGAGGGGATCAGTAGGGAAAATTAAAAAAAAAGAAAAAAGGGGAAAGATGTCTTGTTTGCTTCAAATTTGCTGACACTACAGCTGCTGCCTGTGTAATTACCTGCAGATGAAATGAACAGGTAGTGCTGCCCAAGACAACGCTTCATCTCACTTCTGTCCTTCACCCCTAGAAAGTTTTTAGGAAAATTACAAGTTAAATGACTTCTCCCACAAAGAAAAGGGGCCATACAAACCACTGACTCGTGAGAAAGTCCCTGGGACTACATGGGATATGCAGAGCCCTAAGCATAGGAAAGGAAGGTAAATACTGTTCACAGTCCCCATAATCCTTGTGTTAAATGCAGAAAGCTTCCAAAACACAGGGTAAAAGGGTTGGAACCTTTATGTGAAGATCAGAGAGACATCAAGAACTGCTGCATATGCAATGCACGGGGTCTCCGGAGGCAAAATGTGCAATTCTGTGCTATATAAACATAAAGAGGGAGCAGGTATTAGCCTGATTAATACCCTTCCTCTCACTTTTAGCGTTGCTGCAATCAAACACCTCGGGCACTTGGAAGGAGCCTGGGAGACAGCAAGCCCTCACCAGGCAGCATGCGAGCAGGGAGAGCATTTCCAAGCAGAGCCTGCAGGAAATGCTCATTTGCCGAAGTGAAGGATGCACGAAGTCCAGCACCATGATGTCTCCTACCCTCAGCACTGCCCAGCCCAGCAATATGCTGTCTAGCTCAGACAACTCTCACATGGCATAGTTCAGGTTTGCTAAATATACACTAACATAAAACCACACGAGTAATTCTTGTTTCAGACAGCCCCTGGATGACACTGCGAGGCAGCAGCACACCACACTGAGCCCTCTTGCAGCCACACATCCCTGGCCTGGGGCTTTTCTCCCTGCAAACAGCACAGGGAGTTCAGTGATACAGTTCATACACAGATATGCCTGGAGGTGATGAGAACACATTAGCTCAGCACAGTCTTTAATTCCTTCTATTGCCTGTAACAGGTCACAGTGCCATGGCTATACGTGTGGGAAACTAAATGACCACAGAAACGGTGTGAAAAGACGGGGTTGAGGGCTGGCTGTCAGTGATGCCCTGGTCTGTGTGCTCAGGTGCTCAGCCTCTGCTTGTGAATCAAATCCTGTTGGTGCTGAATCCTACCAAGCACTGCATTTAGATGAGATGTTTAAAAGCTCTTTGCAGAAAAAAAGGAAAACAAACAAAACATCAGAAAACATTTTAACTTTGCATTTTAAGTGACTAATCTCAGGGATGTTACTCCCTACACCTCTGCAGTGGATACCTCCATCACTGACAGCCCCAGAGCCTCTAGTCCAGGAGCTTCACTTGGGAAAGGGATAGTGAGAAGTTAGAGAGGCAGAATAGAGATACAGCACCAATGAAAAACACCTGCACTATTTCTACAACTAGAATAGACCTAGGCCATCCTCAGAACAATGAGCCATTTTTCACACTTTCATACAACTGCAAAGAACATGTACTATGGAGAAAAACAGCCATGTGTTTAGTTATATCCCACAGGTGCTAAATGTTTTACAGCTTTAAAGACCAAGGTACTCAGTACCTTACAAATATATACATGCTTCCTCAGGTGGAAGTAATGAAGACAAAAACCTACTGTTATAGCACTGAACATACAGCTTATCCTAAGCTTGTTCATTACTACTTACAGCATCTGCTTTGAGACAACCAGGACTGCAGAAGAAAAACCAGGTATGAATACATAAGAGATTATGTGATCCATCCCAATCAGAATATGATTTTTCTTATATCAGTCCTTCAAAGGCTTCAAGAGACCTGCACATTTGTTAGGTGAGCTGAGACCCTGAGCAGGAAGCAAACTTCTTTAAAGAGATTCTACTGGTAAGTAGTAAAATGCTCACTAAAAGTGAGACCACAAACAGCATCAGTTCTTGATCATTCTAAAGGCTTATCTATCTGGATGACACAGAATGTCTTGCTTTGGTTTCCAGCTTGGTTTTGAGCTTTCAGATAGGAATATGAAATCTGGCCATTGATGGTTGTGCTGCTGAAATGACCAAAAAAATGACAAGGCCTATTCATAATGAATATAGCCAAAGGGAATTCAAGAAGCATTCAACATCTAAGTCAGGAATTTAACCCCACCCCCATTGGATTTTGGAGTTAAGTGGGTATTAATTAAAGTTTCAAAGCATTCTATTTAAAAATCTTTTATCCCAGATTTCATTTTTACTCCTACTGTGTCCTGACTATGCAAAACTGAGAGAAGAAAGAAAGAAAAAAAAAAAAAAAAAAGAAAACCCAAACAGAACCTGAAAGACAGACTTTAAGCTACATGCCATAACCAAAAAAAGACAACACAACAGAATTGCCAGTCCTTCCATCAACTGTCTTTAACACAAGTCTGCTGGGACATCTTGCAGCAAAGCACAGCCGATACTTTTTATCATCTCATTTCAGCAGCAGCTTGCACAAAGGGTCTTCAGCATTCAATGAGTTCCCATCCCATTTCAGAGCAAGAAAAAACACAGAAGTGTTTTGTGGTCCAATTCTGTAACACCCAAACCCACCATCAGACCAGGGCACCCTCCATTTCAGAGATCTCTCACTCATTTTAATGAAGAGATCCTATGATGATGCTGCCCCCAAGCCTACCAGGATACACATGGGTGAATGCAGAGGGGGAGGCAGGGCTGGCTGCTTCTTTGTGCCATTATACAAATGTCTGGTAACAGCAGTGACTAAAAAGGCTGAGATTTTAAATGACTTAGTATCTAAGTGAATTCACTGGAAATAGTTTCAATCTTTTTTCCCAGTAGATAGCCTGAAGATATGCAGAAACCAGAAAGTGCACTCAAGATGCTGAATCTGATGTTGCTGTCTATTTACGTTAATACTATTTTGAAATCAAAATACTGAAGCAAATGGTCTTCCCCTGGCAGCAGATGTTTGAATGCAGTGATGGGGACCTATTTAAGAACATAGATACAATTGAAATGTTTTCATTATATCAAGGCTCCAGACACTTCTAGCAGAGATGAGCTGTGATTCACAGAAAGGAGATGACTCCACCAGAGACAAGGTGAAAGTTAATTCACTTTTCTCCAACAGTGGACTGATGGAATTTAAGACAGTATCTTTCCCAGGGAGATGCTGCCACAAACAGCAAGCCAGCATCTGGTATTTTTAAAAGCAGCAGTAACGCTCTCCAACTCAGTTGCATACAGAAGACAAAGTCTCTGCAGCTCTCCTGCCACAGAACTATTTTTCTCTTGTAGCTGGTTCCAGATTGGGCTTGAAAGTGCTTCCCTGCTTCCTAACAGCAAGTGAAACATTATATATGGAAGCAAGAAAACAGCACATTCACTGGATACTGCATCATAGGAGGATTTTCCATTTGCTTCTTACAAGTTCACTGCCTTTGCATCTAAAATACGTATTGTTGTACTATTTATGTTTCAGCAACATCTTGGCTCAAAACAGGATGAAGGCATTATTTTGCCAGGCTCTGTATATATTTATGGGTAGACAACCCTCATTCAGTTGGCTCCTGCTCTCCAGCTGCATTACAGGACAACACTGGCCAACAGAACCTTACCCTTCCCAGAGCATGCATGGGTTTAGGAGTCTAAGCCAGGCAAAGGTTTACTGCCACTGCATGTAAAGCCGTGTTTTGGGTTACACTGTGCAGCTTTAGACTGTTACCTTGCACGAGTAAATAAGAGACCATGGCAGCCTAGCAACTTAAGTGTAACAGAAGATAGGCTCAGAAGCAAACTAATTGTGGTTTTAAGAATTGTTTTCCTTCCCTTACTTGCAATCTAGTTTTCAGCAAGATGAGAAACCATGACTCAAAAGAGCTGGGTTCTATTTCCAGTGCTGGCAAGGGTTTTCTGACCTTGAGTGTCTGTCTGCTTCTAGTTTCTAAATTTACAAAATAGAGATGATAAATTTCCTCCACTTTGGACAGATTTGGAGATCTTCAAATGACAAGTGCTATATAAGAGTTTAAGTTTCTGCCAGTGTGCTTAATAGATGGTCTCTCAGATAGCAAAGCAACAGGCAGAGTAAGCAATGCCCAAGCGAGTCATACATCCTCTTCAACCAAGAACAAAGGACAACCTATCTTTTAGGTGAAAAAGAGCTCTGGGCAAGAATAAAAGGACTTTTCATCTACTCCAGCCTTTTTTACCCCAAAGTTTTAATAAGTGGGGATCCATCGGTAAATATTTTGTTGAGAGATACCAGTTGTTACTGGGCTCTCACTGATGCTCTGGCTCAGCACAGCCCTTACATTTTCTCCACTGTCATTCTGAAATTATGACAGTGACCAGTTTGCCAATGAGTTGTCTCCACAAACACATCTTCACCACCTTTTCAACAACGCTGATTTAACTGCAGTATCTTATGCAGAACAAAGTCTGTGCTTGTGCCATAAATGAAAGGGGGCTGTAAAATGAAACTGGACACAAGGCTTGAAATGACTTGTAAATTCTCACCAAGGTTATAAAAGGGCCACTTGAATATGAAACAGAGATAGTGAACAAATCCTGGAATAAGCTTTTAAAGAGAGGAATCCAGGCCAAATGGAAACATGCTAAGTATAATTTATAACGAGCAATCTGTAAAAAGCTATCCAAATCATGGAGCTCAAAATGAGAATAAACAGTGATCTTCAATAGGGACAAGAACAGATAAGCTAAGTATCTGCTAAAAGGCTGAACTTTGAGTAACCCTTGTTGAATCAGTTGGTAACACCCAAAGTCATCACTACATTTCACTAATGGCCAAAAAGGACTGGAGCAAAAAATAGTGCATACTTCAATATGGCTAACCTGGAATTCAGTATCTGTCATCATGTAAAACAGAAAGCTGCTGTTGCTGTGCAGTAAATTATGTAAAAAACAGACATGCAATCCTCTTCTGCCTACGATGAGCATGGCTGATTCTGTAAGATAACTGACTTGCCTGACAAGATGGAAGAATGCCTGCAGCCACCGAACTACTGCAATAAAGAACAAGCAAATTAACAAAAAAAGCTGAGCCTCACTCCCAGCACACATCATGTATTCATCCCCATCTTGATCTGTACAGGCATCAGCGACGGTCAGCATGATGACTTTGAAATGTGAAATGCATTGAGTGTAAACAGCTGGAAAAGTGCTGCACACTAGAGAAAACAACACAGAATGCTTCTTTAAAGTGTTTTTATACAATTCAAAGTGTTTTGACAGATCACCACCAAATAACTGGTAGAAACAAAAATCACACTCAGAGGTAAGCTACACAGGTATCACAAGGAGGCTCTCCAAGCACTTCTAGTCAGCAGTGGGGAGGGCAGACTGGGTGTGGGAAAAATGCAGAGCCTGGGTCATGCTGAGACCCCCAGGTAGGAGGGTAAACTGTTTAGCCATCATGTTTATTTTCAAAATCATGACTGCCTTTCAGTAATTATTTTGTTTCAGAGGACACAGGTTCAGTGTCCTTAGCCCAGGACAGGTTTCCTTCTTAACTACCTAAACTCCAAAAATCTAGTTATAAAATTACAGCTGTCATATGGAAAGTTTTCCCCCTATTTCAGTCTTCTCCAGAGTTCTGGAAGGAGGATGCAGAACTTTATACCTTCCCTGAGGTGAGTCAAATATTCACTGAGTGTTGATGACAACATCTCATCAGCAGCAAGCAGCCATTGTCCCCACTACAGAAATGAGGAAATGAGCAAACACACTAAAAACATGACTGTGTGTCACACTGGAGTCAGCCACCTCTCACCAAACAGATCAGTCAGCATTACTAGGAATGAACCACCCAAGGCAACAGGGCTCTTGCTGTGGTCTGTAACACCACGTTGCTTCTTCCCAAGCCTCCTAGCAAAGAAACCCAAAAGGTGAACCCCAAACAGTTGAAGACACATGAGCTCACACAAGAGCCCACTGCAATCACTAAGCATAGCAGCAGAACTTGGCCAGCTCAACAAGTATCTCAAAGTGTTTCATGCCAGGTACTTGAGTTTCCAGCAGAGACAGTGCAGCTTCTTCCAAAAATGTTGCCTTCTTAAACAAACTGGGCAGATTGTTGTGGAGATGCTAAGAGAATGTCAATCTGCTAAATGCCAGGAAGATTTTTACTAAACTAGGAAGTAAAATAGTCAGGAATTGCAGCTACATAATTAGTAACAAATCTTTAATTCTACATGTTTGGACAGCAAGGCTGATTTAGAATCAATTGCTGAAGTGGAGCAGCCAAGAAGCCAGATTCAGATCTTCTTCGTATCAGTGGAAATGCAGAGTAGCTCCACTGAAGCCAGAATGTTCATAATGCTGCAGCAGATCCATGCTTTACAGATTATTAAAAGTTAATTTCATGTAGTCTTTTTTTTTTCTCAATAGTTTTTTACCTATTCAAGAATTACACCCAAGCCCAGGAAGATTAAGAAGATTAAGTAGAAGCAGGGGCTGAGCCAGGAACAGGTTCAGGGGTGACCAAACTTCAAGTCAAGTACTTGTTTCAACATCTGAAAGCTCAGATCTGATGAAATACACTGAACAGAGATAAATGCCTTCAGAGGGTAGTTTCCTCCTTCTTGAATGATTAAACCATGGAGATGGACTTTCATGTTGATAGTGGACTTCTAGAAGGACACAGTTAAGAAGCTCTTTTGAAATGCATAAGTTTCTTTAAACTCACTAAAGAGCATGCAAATCACAATTCGTATCTAGAAGTTGTTTTGTGAACTGACACACCTTCCATTTTACCGATTTTTATGACATACAATTCCTAGAAGATGGTTAGTAGTTGACTGGCACCAAGATGCTAAACATCTTCCAGCTTAGAAATGACTTCCAGTCTCAACTGCTTTATCAACTGAATCTTGAGTTATAACAACCAAGTGAGGATGGTCTGTCTCTCTGCAGGAGAGCTGCTGTGTTTAACTGAACTAAAATGATAACTTCTACCTCTTGCAGTTGTTACTACCTACAATCCTAGACCCTCTTGTCACCATCTCTTACAAAGGAAGTTAAGGCAGAAATTTTTGCCTCCTTTCTCATGTCAGGATGGCTCTTCTTAAAACAGATGAGCAAGAGTGGTGAAGGAATTAAAAATAAACCAGAAAACATGGAAATAAAGCTAATACTAGTCACTTTGGACACACAAAAAATGTATTACAGAACTATAGCACATGCAGTCTCAGACCCTTTTATAACCTCCTCTTGATTACTTTAACATGATAGTCTTGGATAAGGCAGCAGGAGATTTGCCCAAATAAAAACCTCAGGATTGCACCCTCCAAAATAATCTTCACCAAAATCCAGAGAACTCAGCAGCCTTGATTCATTCCCACAATGCATTTTGTGTCATTCCAAAGACAAATCTTGGCTTACCCAAATTCTTTGGCTGGTTAAAACAAGAACAAAAACAGTGGTGTCTACCAAACTGAAAGCAAACAACAATCTCAAAGTCTTTATAGTAATTTCAGTGCTATGCTACAAATATGAAGTTGGCATTTGGCATTCATACCTCACCTTCATCAGTCCTCGTAGAAGTTAGAAACAGAGGCTTGGAAGGAATGTTTAAGTTGCAGACTTTGGTGGTTGGGTGTAGTGCAAGGAGATGGAGGAGGGAAGAGGGTTCTGAAGGGCACCAAAGGAGGAAAGCAATGGGATGGAGCTTGGGTTTTGACTTGTGATGAGGGTAGGCTTTATGAAGCATGAAATACTGGACAGTAACACTTTCTAAAGGGTCACTACTGACTTGTACAAAGAATATCAACTAAGGCAAGTGCAAGAAATGTCCCAGTTTCTGAGACTTTGTTCTCAGACTCTCTATAGAATTAGGGTACCTTGCATGTTCTGGGTTGAAGTATTTTGTCCAAAATCACATAGAAAGTCTAGAACATCGCAGAGAAATGATAGCATGTGTCAGACCATGATTCCACCTCCAGACCACTCCCATTTACCACATTATTCAAGATCCAACCATGTGGAAAAACCTTTCCCTACAACTGCCCAGGCCAGAAACATCAGTGAAAAGAATGGCTTTTTCCAGAGAAAGACATTAGGAGCTGCAAAATACTCCTTGTGCCAAGCCAGCTCATACCATTAAGCTTTTCCCATACCATCTCATTTGTCCCTCACTTCACATTACCATCACTTTTTATTTTTTCCACATATTTTATTACCCTCCTAAATATGTTACTGCTAGGAGGGACATTCAGCATTTCTTTAACACACACAGAGACTCCAGGGACCTAAAAGCACACAGGGCAGCTCAGCTGTACTCAGGAAAGATCTCCCTGTACACGATACTGGCTGCTGCCCAGGGCTCTTCCCTCACACCTGGCAGCTCAGCTGTTTTTACAGCAGCAGCATGGAGCATTTCAAAGCAAAGCAGCTCACAAAGGCAGTGACAGAAGCTGAGGCCACCTGGCCCAGAGCTGTGCCTAATGTCAGAAAGGGGATTTTACCCAGGCTGTCCTTAAGAGGATTTGGGAATCATCTACTTGCAGAAAACAGGAGCTGCATCTGCTGCCCCAGCGCAAGTCGCCCTCATCTGCTCTCGCAAAGCTCGTTCCTGCTCGGTTCTGACTTCTCGTATCTCGGGACTCTGGCACATAATACAGACGCTCACAAAGAACAGGGGGATGAGTACAGGTGGAGGGTGAGCGCCAGATCAGGTGCATTCAGAGTTGCTTTGTCTGTCACACAATACTTTAAGCAGCTCCACTCAGAGCAAATAAACAAAATGAACAGACCTGACTTTCAGAGGCTGGATAACCTCAACCTCCTGAGGCTTCAGAGAGGATTTAAGAGCCCTGCAGTGTGTTCAAAACTTGCAAAAATGGGACCAATTATTTAGCAGTTTAAATTTGTTAAGCTTTAAAGCTCAGCTCTGAAGTGATATCCCAAATTTAGTTCCCATTTCAGAGACAAAAATCTTAATATTGTCAGGCATACAGAGCTATAAAATCATACCAAACTGGTACAGCTACAAGGAAGAGAAAAGGAACAGAAGAAATTCATTAAGGCAAGATCTAAAACCTGCCTACTTTTCTTAGCTTCTTGAACACTTAAAGTGCATGCAGACCAGCCACCTTGATTTTTCCTTCCTTTCATCAGAAGAGATAAAATCAGCAAGATGTCTATAAATTGCTTTTCTGAATTTTTACAGATAGGAGCTTTTTCACTTTTTAGATTTTCTTAACTGAAGTTGCAATCTAGGTTTCAGCTGTGGCTTCATGAAAGAAATCCAGGATTGCCCACTTGACCTCTAAGCAAATAATTCCTAATCCTTTAATATAATACTATTCCACAGGATTGAGCACCCTTTCACCCCCAAGGTGGTCCCACCAGGTCAGGATTAAATCACTGTACACTCATCCCACTGCACTATACCTGTTGCGTGGATTAGTGATGGACTTTCTCTACCAAGACTCAACCTGTCATGGTCAGCAGGACTGGCCAGGATGTACACTCTGTGCAGGGATGGATGAAAGGAAGCTGGAACTGGGCAAGCTGTAGCACATGCAGGGCACAGGCACAGTGAGGAGCTGGACCTGGTGTATGTTGGGGAGTGTCGACCTGCTGGAGGGTAGGAAGATGCTACAGCAGAACCTGGACAGGCTGGGTCAGTGGGCTGAGGCCAACAGTATGAGGTTCAACAATACCAAGTGCAAGGTCCTGGTTTGTATCAGGACTGGTGTGGCCAACAGGAATAGGGTTTTAATTATTCCCCTGTATTGGGCACTGGTGAGGCCTCACCTTGAGTACTGTGCACAGTTCTGAGCCCCTCACTTCAAGATTGAGGTGCTGGAGTGGGTTCAGGGGAGAGCAATGAGGCTTTGAAGGGATGAGGGAGAACGTCTTATGGGGAGAGGCTGAGGGAGCTGGGAATGTTTATCCTGGAGAAGACTCAGGGGGGACCTTATCACTCTCTACAACTCCCTGAAGGGAGGCTGTAGTCAAATGGAGGTTGGGCTCTTCTCCTAGGCAATGAGTAACAGGACAAGAGGGCATGGCCTGAAGCTGCACCAGGGGAGGTTTAGGTTGGTTATCAGAAAGCACTTCCTCATGAAGAGTGTGATCAGACATTGGAATGGACTGCCCAGGGAAGTGAAGCAGTCACCATTTCTGGAGGTGTTTAAGGAAAGACTGAATGTGGCACTTAGTGTCACAGTATAGCCACTGTGGTTGTGTCATAAGCTGGACTTGATCTCAGAGGTCCTTTCCAGCCTTAATGATTCTATGATTCTCTAACATTGTCTGACTTGTTACTGAAACCATCCTGGAAACAGGCTACTCCTGCACTAACCATTCCCAGCACTTATCATAATCTCTAGATGTTCCTTCCAAAATATTTGGCTAAAATACACCACTGAGAGTGGCTGTCCCTTCCTTGCTGCTGAAAGACAGGGAATTGCTCTGCATTTTCTCACTAATGAAGATTTTGCCTCCTCAAAGGAAATTAATCCACTTATTTCTACAATTTTTCTCATCAGAAACCACTCCAACTGCCTCATTGCTCTTGTTCATAATTTCTGGGTGCTACTGAGTGTTTCCAAACCCTTCTCAAAGTGTTCTAGCTAAAACTGGACATGATATCCCAGGTCAGCCTCCATTGCTGAGGGGAGCAACCACCCCAGCTCTAAGGCTTCTGCCAATTCTCTTGAAAATAAAATTTCATTCTTTGCAGCAGGTTTACACCACTTCTTGTTGAGTTAGCCTCCCAGATCCCCATTGCACTGTTATCTGCACCCACAAATTCCTCTTTCCAAGAATAGCATTGTGCTGTTGTCTCTACTGAGTCACATTTGCTGATTTCAAACTGTTTCTCAAATTTTATCATCAAGATCATTTTGAGTTTCTAACACATAAAGCACTTCCAGGCCTGGCCTACTGGTACAACAGATACCACACATACCTTTCTCCAGATTTCACTCAAATCAAATGACTCCCTTCAAACAGCAGTGTGAACTTAAGCCTGCCTCAGGCATTAAGCCACTAAAGCACAGAGGCAGGCATTTTTCAGATAATCTTCTTTCTAAATATAGCTATTGATACAGTTGCTAATTATCAGGTTTTAAGGTCACTGAAAAAAAAGTCATCTTATTGAAATCTCCAGCAGTCATATGCTGTATCTTTGTTTTAGAGCTTAGCTGTTCAGGGTGAGATCAATATCACAGGCAAGAGGGGGGCTGCAGGCACTTGATCAATTGAGACATTTTTCTTGGGCCATTTGATTGCTTTTAAAATTATTTGTTGCACAAGTATGAACAAATATTCTTTTACTGTCGCTCAACACCATTTCTAAAGGCTGCTCTTAAAGGCTGCTTTTCTAGATAACCACTAGTGAGAAAGAAGCAGCCTCTTTGGACTGGATGGCACCCAGGATCTGAGCAAAGTTTCATAAAGGAATTAGGAATTGCTCTGCTAGGTTAATTCATTGATCCAGTTAGAGGATTGAAGACATGGGCACATAACCAGTTATTTAACTAATTACCCCCCAGCAAGTGAGCCACAATAATTTGTAATGTCCCAGCTCTCAGTCTGCTGAAACGTACAGTAAAATGCTATAGCTTCCCTGATTGTGGAAGTGAATTTATTCCTGAGGGAAGGTTTGTTAGCAATATTCATTTCAGAAGCATTGCATCAAAAACCTTCTTTGGGTGGCATCTTAATTATCACACAATAGATAATCAATACAGAGAGACTCTGATAAGTAGGCTGCTTCACCAAATAACTCAAATATTTTAAGAGTCTTCAGGAGAAGAGGAAAACCAGAAAGGAGCTTGCTGGCTATTTCTTCTTACTAGCTATTTCACAGCAACCCTTATGCTGTCAAATGCAACACTGCCCTTTTTGCACTCGTGGTGGAGCGGTGAGGAAAGCACGAGCTGAGTTCTTGGCTCCTCAAACCCACAGTGAGGATCTCAGACACTGTCATCTTGGAAAGTCATATGGGGAGAAGAAAGAGCAAATACTTTTGTAGGAAAGGTTCCAGTAGGGACAATGGGGAAGGTGTCTTTGGGGGTGGGGGCTTGGTTGGCAGCTGCTTTGGGAATGCAGAGCCACAGCAGAGTGCCTGACCCAGGCATGCCACCATTGAGGAGTTCCTACCCATATGTCATAAGACCCAAGCATTTAATTGAAGCAAAGCTGTAATCTTAATGTTTACCTTCCAAGATCTCCATTAAGGGGAGAAACACTACATCAGTTCTTACCTTCAATCAGAAAGAGGAATTAAACAATAAAAATAGTAGCAGCCAGGTGCTCCAGATCCACCCCGTGATTACATTTGGCATGTGAAATATAGTAAGTTCAAAATAGTAATTACAGAATAAAGCCTGTGAGAAAGAGACCCAGCTCATGAAAATGACAGCAATTACAAGCAAAATTAGCAGGGAAAGAGAATTAATGGAAAAAATATGACTGGTAATGGAGATATTTTACCAGGTGTCAGAAAAGTGACAGTTAAAGAAAGAAGTCTGCTCAGAATGAGAGACTTGTTTCATAAAATAAAAGAAACAGGACAAAAACCAAAATCATATTAAAAAAGCAGGTGAAATTAATTTGATTGAATTATTAAATAATTTAACAGTAATTTTTTGCTTTAAAAGCTGATGGAGAAGACTGCACATTCCATCAGCTGAATCCACTAATAGATGCAAGTGGCTGAGCTGACAGGAAGAAACCAGCAGCCACAGGGATAGCCACGAAGTATTCTAGAAATTAAATCCTACAGAACAAATGCCTTGGTTTGAGAGGAACTTTACCAAGGTATACATACAGTCATTTGAAGGACAGATGCATATCCAGTCACAACCCTTGGAAAGGACCATGGTCCACTGAGTGAAATGAGAGAACACACTAATTAGGAAATGTAATCATCAGAAAGAATTAATAAGTAAGAGGCTCTGGGAAGGCTGGCAGAAAAGAGAAGGACAGCAAACTCCAAGGATACAAATTTGGTACATCCTGAAGAAAATACCCCCCTAATAAATAAATTTCAAAGGGAAAGGAAACCTGTCCATTTGAAGAATATTAAACACTATTGAAAAGTAGATTTGATATAGATGGGAAAGAAGCCAGCATGGAAAACTGAGTCATTGCAGAGCCCGGGGATGATTATATGATGAGTGACATACGACAATTACACCTGAAATATTAAATGTTCAGTACAGAAATTTCCAGCCAAACCCATTCTCACAAGTGGAAGATCAGTAAGGATATTTATTTAGTAAGTTGAATTATTTCCACAGTCAGATGAGGGAGGCTAGATCCATATCATCCAGCTAACAATCTCCTTTCCAAGGTAAAGTCCTGTTGGGTCATGCACCATACTTCAGATTCCACAGCTTTGGGATTAGAGACAGATATTTTCCAACATGGTTGACATTTTAGCTTTCCCCTCTTCTTAGCTCTTGAAAATCCAGAAGCACTTGTTAGAAAACAGCACTGCTACAATATGAGTTCACAAGCCATTAAGCTGAAGTACCATTCTCTGGCTGCATTTTAATTTCCACACAGAAAACATTTCAAGGTGCAGACTTAAATATTAACAGCCTTTTAAAGTGTATTCAAACAGTAAAATATTTACAAGCAATGATTTTAAAGTGTATCACACAACATTAAAAGACAAAATTCAGAGCTCTGATGGAGAGAGGTGCCTGTCCCAGGGGGAATGCCAGCTTTTGCTAGTAAGCAGTAACTTTATCTTATCTCCTCTAAAGTTTAATATAAGGAATACTGTGCAATGTTAACTGACCAACATCTTTACCTTGAATGCAGGTAAACAGGGATACACAAAAGAAGCTCTTTACCACAATATCTATACAAACTTCCCTCTCTATTCACCCATCCTGTATGACTGCCCTTGATGAAAACAGAAAACCTCTGGAAAAAAGATTAACACTTCTCTGCCTTTTATATGAACACCTGCTATCCTGAATGCACAGCTCAGCTTGACGTCACCTGAAGAAGCTCCAGGGACACATCCATTAGGAAGCTCTTGAGAACACCAACTCCTTTCAAAGACCCTCAGCACTCTCCACTTGGTCATGACAGAGTTCAGTGTTCAGCAGTGACTCTACCTCATCATCTGCCATTATTTTGAAGAGTAGGCAGCAAATGAGGACAAGTGATGTTCTACTAGTATGCTTAACTTTCAGTGAAAATGACAGCAATTACTGTGTCTTAGCTTAACAAGATAAAAATACATACAAAAATGGGAACCAATAACAGTCTGACCACTGCCTGCTGCAGCCATCAGATAATCAGAGAAGTAGGAAATGGATGGAGAAAAAAAAAAAAAAAAAGCTTATAGAAAAGCCATACCAGTAACTGAAGAAAGAAAAGTGCTACAAAATATCTGTATTAAATAAGAATCAACAGAAGAAATTCCTGTTTCAGAAAGGCATCTCATTTCTGCAGGGAAGCAAACACAGTGGGCTTAAATTAGCAACACATGAAATTTAGAAGAAAATTTCTTCACCATTAATTTTAGTAGTGAAAAACGTCCAGTGGAGCTTATGGCCCAGATGTCCAGTAATTACACAGACAGAAAACAGCCAGGGAGCACACAGCAATGGCATGGACCACATTTATAGTGGACTTCTGCATCTCTCAAGCAGTGCAATAGCTGTTGGATTTGGCACTGTTGAATTTTACTATTTCATGGCAGCTGCATGCTGAACTTGGGTGACCATGAAGAGGTCACGAGAGCTTGCACAGGGTGGCAAAAGAAAGAAGCCTGCAAGCGTGGTCAGCAGGGACCATCCCCCTGGAACAGGGATGATTGATGGGTTACAAGAGCAGCTGAACACAGCAGCCAGCAAGACGTGGGGATGGCAGACAGCCAGCATCCAGCAGTCCTTCCCTGAAGCACTCCACATTTATTTTCTCTAGAGATTTTCCACACAATTTAAGAGGCTTTTAGGATTCATTCACCTATCCAGAACTAGCACCAAATTCCCTGGGCTTTGTGAAAACCTGTTGCAGCTGATCAGGAGCCTCTGATAAACCCTGCAGCAAGACTCTGCCTGCAGATACAGCGTGTGCCCAGGAAAGAGAGGGTATCCCTGCACTTACAATTTGCACTTACACACTGGATGCCCTGTACTCACGGCATAATGCCTTTTGTACACCAACAGTTATCCAGATTTTCCAAGAAAAGCACTTATTTATCTACTGCCCTTTCCTTCCCATGCCTTCAGCCTGATTGTCTCGCAGTTAAATGTGAGCACTGAAGAACATCTTACCAGCTGCACAACTGCATGTGAGCACCCTCACAGAGCGCACGCAGCCCATACTGCATCTCGCTGTGTTCTCCTCTCCTGTCACTCCATGTACTCATTAGGTAAACATAAAACAAGAGTACACATAGTAATTTTTCTTCTGCTTTATGAAACCCAACCGGTTTAATTACAGTTGCAGTGACTCTGACTATTCTTCTGTTTATACTGTGCTGGCCTGTCTCAGCATAGGAATTAAACAATTAATGATAAAATAAATGAAGTCAGCCCAAGCCAGGGAGTAAACAACTTCTGGGTACTGATCAGAAATGCAGTATTTGTACACCTGAAACACATATTCCTGACTCAAATGTGCTATGATCATGCAGCTCCCATTGCCTTTCAGCAGAAGACTGAGATCTCAAAGCGCCTTATGGTCAAGTCCCCAGTTACCCTCTTGACTGTCCAACTTCAGTACCTACAGCATGTTAAGATTTCTGGACTGAATCAATGCATTTCTCTTGGGATCTCAAAGTCTGTGTGCTGTGGTCCAATTTCAAACTTGTTCATGCAAAACCAAACCCAGGCTGCTCCCCAGAAGCAGAAGCATTTTAGGCAGGCATCAGAGCCCAGTGAGCAAGGAGGTACCAAGAATGGGAGACAGCTTGGGAGATTGTCACTGCCCTGCTACTTGGCTTAGGCAAGGCAGGACATCTGCCTCCAACCTTGACCTCCATGGGATTACAATATAAAGACTGTGTCTTCTAGGAAATAACAGGAAGCCAGGTACATGGGTATCTGCAGGATGTCTGAAGTCCTAACAGTAGACAGAGCTTTATATATAATACTGAAAAACCTTTGTATGTTGAGGGTGGGAAGTTTATTTTCTGAGGCTTCACACTACCTCATGATAGTGTCATGGCATTTCAAAAGAGTCTTCTTTCATTTGGCAGAGGAGATATAAGCCCAAAGATAATTGAGCAGGATAGGTCCTTCAGCTTTCCTGTAGAAGAGACGATGACAACCTGGGCACCTGCACAGCCTGACTGTGTGTGCTGTTCCCCTGGGGGATGCCACATCTCCCTGCCTATAGTGCTGCTGCTGTGCACCACTCCAGAAGCGATGTTACACTTGGGAAGAATACAAAGTAAAATATTTTTGCAAATACGTGAAAATAACTGAGGATTCTGAGGAAGGAAGAAGTAGAAATCTGTTAAATACCGATATAGATCATTATGTAATAGTTCACAATACCTTAGTAATTCTCCCTCCCAAAAAAGGCTTGTTACACCAATTGAAAAAAAAAAAGCAAAAAGGAAAGAAGTTTGTATTAGCACTCCAACAGGTAGTGCTACAGATAATACCACTGCACTCAAGTCACCCAATTGCAGGCTTTACAATTAAAGCATGCCCTGCAGGATAACAGCAATCGCTCTTGCTGGAAACATAAAATCTTTCAGCTAAAACCATCATATGATATAACAGAAATAAAAGCAGTATTCCAGCAAAGCTGGTTATATTTACTACATCGTTTATGCAATATAGCTCCCCATTTGCACTGGGATACCTTACAAGTGGCAGTATGGCCATAGTTCTACAGTTCACACAACAGCTGGGCTTACTCCTTCCCCTTTACTCAAGGCTGGGCTGCAAAACCTTCAGTCATGATGTTTATGTGACTTGGCCCATTAACGTGATGGGGGCAGCTTGCTGCACAGGTACATCTTACACCATCTAATGAGCTTTGCAGAATCTGGTCCTCACAGTTTTATGCTCAGTTCTTGATAACACAGCTCCCCAAGTACTCTGGAAAGCAACACCACAATGCACCCCACTCTGTGGATGCAGCAGGGATGAAGTTGGGATGCAGTAGTGTTTTGAAGGACCAAGAGCCTTGGAAGGACTCTGGAAAAGATGGAAGAAGGTTGGAAGTCACATTAGAAGCATTTAGCCCTTCCCACAACCTACTGAAGACCCATGCCACAAACTGTTCTCCGACTGGGGAACGCTAATGCTCCTCACACCCTAGCAATGCCATATTTAATGGACCTAGCATCCTCAAAAGATGTGTATTGTCTATGCAGTCACCAACCGTATTTCCTCTTCATAGGGAGAGCAAAACATCATGGTCAGAAACACATTTTGCCCTCCTGGGCCTGAACAGGACACTTGTTCCCGGGTACCTGGATGCAGCACAGCAGGGAACATGCAACACAGCTCCACCAAGCATGAGACCATCCTTTCACAGCTGAGGTCTTGCACACCAACAAGATGGAGGTTACAGACAGTAACATGCATGCAAACCTGCACCCTAACCCAAGCAGCTGCACAGCTCTATCTGATTCAGATCAGATCCACCTCTTGAAGGCCCCGGCGCGCCTAGGAGGTCACAGATCCCAGGGAAGGGTCAGGCTCCACAGCTCAGCTCTGCTAACTCCCTGAGCACTGTGTGTATGGCAGATACCACACTTGCTGTCACGCCCCGAGAATGTATCCTCACTGCTGGTCTGTTTGCTACTTGGAGTTGCTTTTCTGAAGTCACTTTTGCATACCAAAAACATTTTCTGTGTGTGATTCAGTAACATGCTATAGTAATAGAAGGGAGACAGGGAGTCTGCCCAGCTCTGTTCAGTTTTATCTCTACCAGCTGCTGCGCGAAGCACAAGCAATTCAGGAATCATGGCAAAAACATTTTTCTAAATGGCCCTATGGTCTAATGAGAGGGACAGAAGTTTATTACCATCAATGACTCACTCCCTGCTGAAGCTTTTTCCTGGACAAACTCTGTTCTGCGCTATTATGTTCCAGTAACAATAAATTAATAATAGGCGAGGGAATTCATAGTTTAGCCTCAGAAAAATGTAACCAAAGCAAGGAAAATATGGAATATGCTATAGAGATTAAGTGAAATATCTGATTACTCCCACTCCAGTATGCAAGAATTATAGCCCTTCGCAACAAATTTCAGTCTGTCTTTGTCACACAGCACGCACGAGCACAAAGTATTGAAAAGGGATTGTGTTTATACCAAATGTAACTTAAAAACAAACACAGCCAAAAAGTCAGAAGAGATCTTAGGATACCTGAGATCAACTCCTGACCCTACTAATCTTCATCTCTTTTTCCTGACAAGTTTCTCTGCCTCTTCCCCAGCCTGTAAACTAGGAACAACACTTTCAGCTCAGCAGAAAGCTGTGAGAAAAGAGTCTGTTCATGATTTTAAGAGCCATAATTAGCTATAGGGAGGCAAGTAACACCATCTTAAACCTATTGGCACCAACTAAACAAATTTCTCAGTCAAGTAAGAAGTTCACTACACCTTTGCATTAAAAGAACAGGTTCAGCCTCCTGGTTCCTATGCCAACAGCTGTCTTTGAGTTACTGAGTGTTAGTATTTATGGATCATCATGTTACAAGCTTTTGGGTTTTTTTTTAAAGTCTACAGCAATGTGGGGAGCTCTACAAAGTATCTCCAAATTTGTAAAAACAAACCCCACTTTAATACCTGGCTCATTCTGGAAACTATAGTTTCACACAGCACTAACATCACAGAGGGAAAGAAAAAAAAAAAAAAAAAGCTCATAAATCTGAAAAAGATGCTTTGCGCATCGTATCCCTCTGCATCTGGTTTGATCAAAACATGGCCTTCCTGCAAACCAGCTCAATCCTAAACTCCAACAGCATTTTGTCTCTTCTATCTACATTACTTATCCATGTTATGAGCCATTCCTACCAGCATCCTATTAATACACCAAGGTAGTCATAAGCATGTGTATGCCCTCCTGCTCTTCCAGACCTGGGAGCATCAGCCCTCCGGACTGTGGAAACCAGAGAGGAAGAGTATCTCCACCTGGTATGTGCAGGAAGAGATACAGCTACTTACTGACATCAAGGTACAACACAGGCACAGCCTATTTACAGGAATTATCAAGATTCAATAAAGTGATTTCAAATATGCCAGATGTCAGGCAGCTCTGTGTTTACAGAGAGACCAAAGCAACCTGAAGATCTCTGTAATTACTGCTTGCTCTGGAAGTGGGAGTTTTAAATGGAAAAGGTGGGTGGAAAGGAGGAATGAACTCCTGTGGCTCTGACTGTCAATTAAGAGCAAGTGTTAGTAATGGAAAGATTAAAAAAGGAGTGAATTTACAAAAGCTCATCCCACCCATCTGAGTAAGCAGACAAAAGTCAAGAGCTTGGCTTCTCCAAAACAGTGGGGGAGCATGCAGTGTGAACAGGGTTGGAGAGTGCCCCAAAACACCCCAATGCCCCCTGCCCCAGAGCCAGGAGGCCTCCCACTTTGCTCCATCCTCCAAGCATAGAACATGAGCTAATTGAAGCAATTCTGACAAAACTCACTGATTTAATAAATGCCAAATAGACAGAGTGTCTCAAGATGAGCTCTGCCCCACCCCCTAGTCCCATCCCATCTTAATTCATTCAAGAAGAAATCTTGGAATGGCAATGTGGCTGCAACCTTGGGCAGGCAGCTGCAGCACTCGCAGTAACATCGCAAGATCCCCCAGTTAATCCAAGAGTCAGGGAGCAGGTTCGTCTGGGTCTTCTCCTCTTCCTGACATGTGAACTTGGATTCACTCTCTTGTAGCAGCTACAATTCAAATATGCTCTTAAATGCTTTTTTAAATAGGGATGAGTTGCTGAACTAGATCAAGCACCTTGAGCAGGAATACAATTTATTACAGTGATTCCTTAAAAAAAAAAAAGCATTGTGAAAAGGAAACTTTTCTTCATGGCCATGAAGATTTCCATTGTCTTAGAATCATCATTAGGATGTGAAAATGGTCTGTGAAACATTTCAGATAGCATGGAAATAACTTAGAGCTAAAAACTCCATTCATGGAAATTTGGTTAGAAGACTATGAAATGATAAATACCTACCTATAGAAGAAAAATTAGCTTCTAAATATATGAAAAAAATTAATAAAAACAGCTACACTAAAACCAAGTTTATTGTTACTTCAAAAGCTTTTGTGAGGGCACAGAATTTGTTTTGGATATGAACTTGTCATTAGGGCTTTACCGAACCAAGAAAAAAATTAGCTTTATCAATGATCAATGCATAACCAAGTGTCATAATATCTAACCATCCTTAGCATCTGCCATACAATATGAGCATGCAATACAATTCCAACAAAAAAGAACAAATAAGGGTATTTTAACAATGAAATACATGGAATAAAGAAAGAGCACTCTTGCCAGCAGCAGCGGAGCAAAGGAAGGTTTCTGTATCACCAGTGAAGGGAGAAAGATAGTATTAGAGGAGACTGTAAATAAATAGCTCAGCATAAGGGACAATAATTTCACTTAAAAGACATATATAGAAATGAAAAGCACATGTTTGGGGCTTTTTCTTCTTTTGTCTAAAACAAATAGTAACCAGACCTCAAACATATAGAATGCGCTGCAGTTTGAGCTGAGCCCAGATCACCAAACCCTAATTCCCAGCACACCTTCACCAGGAGCTCAGGAAACATATTCCCACTTTTGCCATAGGGCATTATTTCAAACCACAGAAAGATGTAAATGCGAGAGGCTTACAAGTTCACACTATATTGCAAGTTACTAAAAATCTGATTGCTAGCAGAGAAAAATGAACACACTCAGTGTTAAAAACACTGACTCTATGTAAAATTTTTTATTGAGAGAGATATAAGTAAAGCAGCACGCTGGGCGGCCGGGGAGCCGTAGCCCCACCACCGGCTCGCAAGTTCGACAAGGTAAAACCGGTTCTTTTATACTTTTCATAAACCCCTTCCCCTTAGTCTCTTATCAGTTTATCATTGGTTTTCGTTTTGCGGGCTTTCCCAGCACTGGTTCTTGCTTCGCGGGCTTCGTTCTGTTGCTGAGGGGAATGGTCACGTGACGTCCCTGTTTCGCGGGCCCCTGCAGTCAAAAACAGGTCAGGTCCTGTTTTTCTGGCTTTTCTTCCTTACAAGTACGCTTAAACATACACCCCAAAAAACCAGGATACAACATGCTATCTCAACAAACTGACCAAACAAACATTATTAAATTGAAAGATATACTCAACAAAACAATAAACTACAATTTTAAACCCTTATTTTTCACACTCAGAACAGTATTACGTGCAAAAGGACCCTTCTGTGATTCTTTCTTCAGGATCAAAATCCCTGTAAGCAGTAGGGTGAGAATGTCCTAAAGAGGGGGAGGAAGGAAGGCAGCAACAGGGAGGTGCTGGGCAGGTCCGCAGCCATCCAGCCACTGCACCAGCCTGTTCATGGCCACACCATGAGGATCCTTCATCAAAGGTGGCACTTGCCCACAAGTACCTGGCTGGAAAGGTACAGCAGCTCTTCCTGGAAAAGCTTGTAGGATGGCCTTATGCCCTACAGAAGGAAAGCAGAGAAGCAGAGCTATGAAAGTTTTATGAGAAAGCCTGGCCCCACATAGGCTGTACTTTCTATCACATTTCATCTTTCTGGGCCCCACTCACTTCACAACCTGCTCCTACAAACTGGGTGCAATCCTCAAACAGAAGGCAGGACAGAATCCATCTTACCATGCTTTCTCAAGCATGCCCATCACTGCCACAGGTCCTCCAGCCCTGGAGGTACATTGTGATACATTGTAAGCCCAGCCTGACCCCCTGAGCCCCACTGGGGCTGGAGTCCCACGGCTGCCACATTACAACAGGGACTCTTATTCCAAATAAGGGAACTTGTTGCAAACTCCCCTCAAGCTGCCTTGTTCTGGCTGGTTTATGTTAGGGAGACAAGACTAAACAGACCTTCATATTTTCAGAATTAACCACTAAAAATGAAAAATTGGTTGTTTGTTTCCAGAGTGCAGATGAAGGAGAGCCCTGTGGCCAGCAGCTTCTTTTGGAAACCTCGCCCAGCACAGGATTATCTCCCTTTTCTTAAGAGTCTTTGGGACAGATTCCGCCAGGAGTAAACACGTGTGTGCCTCAAATCATACTTGGGTGTAACCACACCATCTCCCTCCACTTTCTCCCACTGTGGATCAGGGTTAACATGTGGCCCCCACAGCAGTTTTTCTGTAGTATTTCCCTTTTATTTTTTCCAGTGTACAAGTCAGATTTATTTCCATTTTTTTAAGCTTATCTATTAAACATCAGATTAGGGCAAATTTCACTGCTTTGCAGCAAATTTATACCATATACTCTGCATCTTTTAACTGCTGTAAACAATAGCACACGCTTCATTTTCCCCTTGTAATTTAAACTGTTTCAGGTGTCGTTCTAACTATCAGGACTCCTATTTATTGCAGCAAGATTTGCCCTAGGTATTTCTAGGCTGTTCTCCTTGAACAGATGCAGCCTTATTCTATCTGTCCTCTAAGCCATGTGGAAGCTGTGTAACTACTTGTGCAGTGCTGAGCTCAATCTAATATTACTGCCTCTCAGCAGAGCTTATTTACTCACATTCAGCCTAGGCAAACTGAATTCATCTCCGCCTGACACATGGACATATGCTCACATCCCAGCTGGCAGTATCTGGGTACTGCCTGGTTAACCCTTCCTTTGCTTTTTTTCCATCTCTGCACAGCCACAGGCTGTTTACCAAAACCTGATAAACAAGATAAGCCTCAGCACAACAAAGAAATACATAAAACAAAACCAAATACTGCCTCGGATGTGACATTTATTTAGCATCAGAATTTCAATGCAGTGCTTGTGGTTAACACAAGGAGGGAGAGACAGAAGACAAGCTAGGAAAGATCTCACAAGTCAAAAATGGGCACAAACCCCCTCTTTCACCAATACTTAGAGGAAACGAGTCCCCATCCCCTCTTGCGTAAATCAAGATTAAGTCCCATAAATTATTGCCCCATAATTGAGCCACTGAGAAGCCTTCCTCTTCCCAAAGCCCAGTGCAGTGGGCTGCCAGCTACCCACCCCAGATGGGAAACACTGGGGCTGTGACAGGCAGAGAACTGTTGTAGCCAGAACAGGAAGGAGACATCCCACCTGAGGACTGATTCCACTGTTACTGCTGCTCAAGGAACACAGCCTCTGTTACTGCTGGCTCCCTGAAGATCCAGGCAGAAGCCACCACATCGGTTGAAAGCCATTAAAAATAGTCTGGAGGAGCACCAAGCAGCAGAAGATGCAGCAAGAGAGCTCAGAAAGGACCAAACTCCTTATCAGCCTCCTTCCATGTTCCCAAGTCCTGTGTTGTTTTCAAAGCACACATTTAGACACCTCAGTTAGTGGTTGTGTTTAAACTGCACATGTAAATACCTTATTAAAGAAATACCCTTTTGAGCATAACTCGCCTCTTCTGCATTCCCAAGCTTATGCTCCAGGCACATGGATGGCGCAGGCATGGCTGAGAGCAGAGCCACTCACCTGGCTGTAAACCAGACTTCTTCACTGCCAAATTAAAAGCAGAATTGTGGATGGGAGAGATGCCTTTCCCCACTAGCCACCTAGCACAGAAGGAGTCTGACTGGCACAGTAGCATGGATGCAAAAGAAGCAAAAAGAAGTCAATCAAGCTCTTCCCAGGAGATTCCCCATGAGACTCAGGCTGTGCATGGCCACATGTTCCCACAAATTCTTCCCCTGTGTAGTCAGCATTTCTAATCTGGTCATGAATTGAGAAAACTCTTGAAAAACATCAATTTGCTCTTCTTAATTCTTAGCTTCATGAGACACAATGAACAGGATGACACAGGTTTGCAAAGAGGCAAGTACATGGGCTGGGATTATCCATCTGTGTGCCAGGAGCTCACTTTCTCTCCTGAACTACATTTGTATGAGGCAGGATCTAATTCAGATTAAAAATTAAATTAAAAATTAAAAATGGAGAAATTTGTGTAGGTTGGTGCTTGCTTTTATCAGAACTAAATTGTAAAGGTCAGATTTTGCTCTTTGCTGGGGGATGCCACCACTGAGGGATGGTATTCCAGTTTACATCTCTATCTCTCACAGCAGGATCTGGTTCAGTAAGTGTCACGACACATCTCACACACACACCAAAATAATAATAATCATCATCATATCGCTAGAATAGTTGCATCCAAAAGGGCAAAATGTGTACACACTGAAAGTATATCTGGACTTTTAACAGGCAGTAAAGTTGCAGCTTCAGGAAGCGATTGCTCAGACGTTTCTAACTACTCTGACACCACGGATGAGCTGAACATCGTCAGGTTTTTTGGGCAGAAAACACCCACCATCTTCCACGGGTCACGGTGCCTGTGCCGAGGGTCCCCCCTCCGGGCGGGGTGGGTGCGGGAAGGCTGAGCGATGCCACCCGGGTGTGCGGGGCGACAGTGACCGCTGGTGGACAGGAGGGGAAGCCCCGCACACCCCTATCACCCACCGCCCCGGCAGGAACAGACGCGGAACCTGCGCTGCCTGCGCGGAGCCCTGGGAGCTCCCCGGCTCAGTTATCGCCAGGGCTGCGCACCCTCCCTCTCTGAGGGAATTTTGGGTGCTAACACCCTTATGCAGCACGCACCAGACACTTCAGAGTTACCAGAATAGCAATCTTCTGCCTCACAGTCAACCCCAGGAGCAGCAAGCCCCCCCCCCCCCCCCCCCGAGATGCTTAAGTGGAGTTCAAAACCTGTTGCTGCTTCTTCCGGGGAGAAAATGGCTTTTTGAAATTGTCCTTTTTCTCTCACACACCAAGCAGGGAACAAGCTGTACTTTTTGCTTCTGATTCACAAATATTTAAATCCTCTCTTCCCATTATTGGTGACTCATGAAGTGACTCATTCACCTGTGGATAGTTTTATTACCCCACTTGGAATAAAAAAAAAAAAATAATTCCCTCACACTGTACTTTGGGAAAAATAAAATAGCCTTTTCTTTTATTCATCAACCTTGGCTTACACCACAGATTAAAATAGAGTCGCTTTCTCCCTCTGGTTGGTTGGTGTACAAAGTCACAGTTCAGTACAGGAGGATTTCTGCCCTGCTTTAACCAGGCTGCTCTCCCCACTAGAGGCTGCTGAAGCAAAAGCAACACCACAGCTCTGCTCCATGCAGCGTGGCCCTGGGTTGCAACCCACCTGCAACCAGTCAAAGCCCTAGAAATAAAATTAGAAAAATGGTGTGGGTTGTTCGTTTGTTTGGGTGTTGTTTTTTTTTCTTGGGGTCGGGGGTTGGTTTTTTCCCTTTCAATTATAGGAGGCTTTGCAGTGAGAGATTTCCAGGGGCTGTAGCTCAACCAGGCAGCTGGGTGGCAGATGGTGGGAAAAGAGGGCACTGACACCGTGTACACATACAAGTGGTGTGGCAGGAGAGGAGGGAAAGATGAGGTGCCAACCCTCCAGAGGTCAAGATGGTTTCTGCTGTGCTAAACACTTTCATTGTCCCATTGACACAAAGGGCAGAGAAAGAGTTCAAGCTGAAAGCAAGGCAAAGCAGGGTGGCTGGGCAAGAGCTCAGGGAAAATTACAGCAACATGAAACCCTTCTGGAGAGCCCACGAAGATCAACCAGGTCTCCCCACCTGTGTATCTGTTCAGTCTGGGAACATAAAAGAGAATGAAGAGGAGGTGCCACACTGCTTGCTATTCACACCACGAGCACCAAGGGAGCTATCACAGAGTAACAGGGAACATGCTAAAGGTAGGGGAGAACACATCAACCTCCTTGGATAGGATTTTGGCAAAGAAATTAAAACTTTTATCCCATTACCATGGAAAACCCAACTCCCTGCAAGGCTAGCATTGGTCTCCCAGCTGCACACCATCACTGAGCACTCCGAGTGAAGACTTACTGTACCAGGGACCAGATCTGAATCTAATCAGTATGAGAATAACTCCTTCATCCCAAACATACTAATTTTTCTACCAGAAGATTGTTCCTAAACTGTATGTTCATCCTTGCTTTCTGCTGTGAGCACTTTAAGTGAGTCTTCCTCATAGCTGCACCAAAAAAACACATTAAAAATGTATCTGCTTATTCAATATTTGCTTGGCAAGAGTACTCATATTCAGTTCTTTTAATCTTTCATCTTAAAATCAGCCTTTTCATATCAATTGATAACTATATGGTGGGTTTTTTTATTTTCTTTGTTAGTCTGTCCAGTAACCAGGTGTGCAGAATTGATGCAAGAGCCTTAAAACACAGTCAGTTGCAAAAGAACATCAAATCATTGTGCAATAAATAAAGGATTTGCCAGGGACCTGAGCTACATGCTAGACAGTTGAAACAGTTGTGGGATAATGAACATGAGAAAGCAGGGTGCATGTCACTAAACCACTGCACGCACAACCTTGTCAAGCCAGCCTCTACACCTTCATCTTCCTCTTAAGCATCACATATCCAACTCAGTTTAACAAACCAGTTGTGCAATGTGAGAAGAGGATGTGGTTTTTTGAGGTACTGGATGCCCTCAAGGGGATGCTTCTGTTAAACATTTAACATTATTAGCTAAGATAACAAAGAGATTGAAAAAAAAATAAAGAAATTACCCTGCTTGCAAATGCATTAAAGAAACCAACTCTTATACTTATTTAAATCAGACAAATACCTCGTAGCTAAAGACAGCTGTAATTTTGCCACCTCTCAGTGTATCTAGCAAAGCAGTTCTTCAGGTTGCACATCACACTGAAGACAAACAGGAGCCATAAGCAGAGACACAAAACTCCAACACAATTATATGGTTTTCATTCAAGGATCTGAATTTCATTTCACTGCTAAGTAGAAAAACCAACACCCTCAGGGCTAATGATTGTTATTTCCCTAGGTTTTATTATTCCAGCCTCCTTTTAAGTTGGTAGAACTCCCCTCCAGTCAAGCATCAGAATGCAAATATCAACAAGATTATGTTTACTAATACTCTTGCACCATGATAAGTGTTGAATGAATAAGTTTTTATGCAATAAGGGGAAGAGACATATAAAAAATAAAGATTATGTTTCCAGCAGCACACATCTCTGATTTATGACAGCTCAGGCAGCTGGGGAGCAGGGGGGACACAACACAAGGGGGAGGGTAATCTATTTTCCCACTGAATAACAGATACCACTTCTTCATTATTCTAGATTTAGAAACTGATTTTTATCACCTGAGAAAGTGTGATTTACTAGCAGAGTTGGTACGGTTGGTACCCAACACTCAGCCAGTTGGCACTCCAGGAAAACTCAAGAGCTAGGTCCAAGTTCAGAGGCTGAGCCTTGTCTCTGCTCACAAACTTGGCAGAAGACCCATCTGAACTGACAATACAGCAGCAGGCATCAGGAGAGAAGCACCAAGCAAACTTCCACATGAGAATTGGCTATCAAACAGACTTAGTAAGGCTCATCTTATGTTACTGTGTGAAGCACAAACCTCATTGCAGGGCCTGAAGAGAAAGAACTATTTAATACTGAAGGGTCATTAGAGTTGTGACCAGCTGCTTCCCTCTTCAGGAATCTGAGTAGTAAGTTTGAGAGATTCATGATTTCTGATTTAATAAAGATGTAAGAAGACCACACTACAGAGTTTGTTACTATCTTTCAGCTTCCAGACTCCAAAAGAGCTGCCAGAAAGCATTATTTTTAATGCACTCTTGAACAGGGACAGAGTTTTCAAGGAAGTTGCCAAAGCTATCAAAGGTTTGCACTTTCCCTTTCCAAGACTTTCTTAGAAAGATAGAAATAACATTATCCTACCTAAGCAGCCATTTTAATTTTGCTTTAAAAACAACAAAAAAGAAAGAATTAGGTTGAACTTCTAGGCACTTAAAGCTGTTTGCTTTGACACAGAGATAACTAAAGCTTGACAGACAAGTCATGCATGTTTACTTAAGGCCATTTTAAGAAGGATGCACGTTCTCCAAGGCAGGGCCTGCATGTTCCTTACTGCACCAGAGCACATGGACCATAAACTTAAATGGAACTTCTGGCTTACTGCAAGATAAACTTCACCACCACTCATTATTGCCCCTTTGAAAGCCAGTGCGTGCTCAATAACATGTATCACCCCTACCCAAGGAAGTGGTAGCAGGATTAGCCTCCGTGTTCTATCCTTTCTTCTGAGAAGCTTTATTTAATTGAAAACATGGCTGACAATTCATCTGGGCTACAGATGAGCTACACACTTGCACTTAAAGACAGAACTCCCGATACCTCCTTGTTGGTCAAAGCAGGCCTCTCCCTAGCTAGTCACACAAAAACATCAGTGTCTGTCTGGAACAAAAGGACATAGGTACAGTACCTCGGCTGCAACCAGAAGAGGCAATTGCAAATAAAACGCGTTAGTGGGAGGCAGCATTTCCCGGCAGCTCCAGCACAGCTGAGGGGAGAGTCACCTCTCCGGGCTGTGATACCCAACTCTGCCACACAGACCCTGCCTGAAGCTCTTGCTTTCCTCTGCTTCCATGCTGCTTGGGAAGGGAAAGGGGGTGGCAGGAGGTATTAATATGCAGACTGGGGAGGATGACTCAGCAGTCCATTCCAATTAATTCTAATTAACTCCACCCAAAGCAAAATAATTCTAAGCTTTTAATGTCACAAGGTATGCCTGGGGAAGTACAGGAAGGCACAACAATGACCTGCTGTTTCCCACATGGTCAGATGCTGCCCTTTCGTTCAGCATTTGATGTTTAGTTAATTTTGCACCTAACTCTGGCTTCTCTTGGTCATAAATAAGAACAACAAAAAACCCACACTACTGCCCAGGGCCGCAGAGGTCTTTTAGCACTAGGAAATGCTATTAATGTAGTAAAGGAGAGAGATTACCTGTTTGCTATCTCGCTCTTCCCTGCTTGTTACAGAGAAGCAATCCCCACATGAAATGGGGGAAGGAGGCCACTCTT
The DNA here is from genome assembly GCF_003957555.1 of Calypte anna. NCBI lineage: Eukaryota > Metazoa > Chordata > Aves > Apodiformes > Trochilidae > Calypte > Calypte anna. The sequence continues at coordinate 22,930,783 of NC_044252.1, read as the reverse complement.
TTCCCTACAATGAGTAAAATACATCAAGCACGAAAGTTCATGTAATAGAAAAAAAGCATTTTAAGATGGCTTAAAACAGACCCAAAGTGTGTCAGTGTGTGCTGACACACACTTGCACATGTCCCTTGTATAGGCCTGAATGTCACCCAGTGGCATCCACACACCTGACAAATGGCAGAGAGGAATTTTCTGTGCTCTTGCATTTTTCTCTTCAAGATAGATATTATCACTAAATTGGTCAAGATAGAGCTGAACTGTCACAGCTCTTCTATTATTTGCCAAAATGGTTATCAGCCAGATTGGTACTATTATATTTCTGTATCATGGAATTGCTGTAATACCCAGGAAATGCAGTATTACAGAAGTGCTGTTATTCCCCAGATTGGTTTTGCTTATCCCTTTTATGTGGATGCTTCTGCAGGAGACTGTGGAAATCAAGTTATATCTGAGGGTCTCACCCTGCATGCAGGCTTGGGGGACTGATGGCTCTCACAGCATTGGTCTCCTGAACCAGCCCCCATCCTTTTAAATATTCTTTTTTTAACCTAATAATTTAATACAGAACACAAGTTTTTAAAAAGAAAGCTTAATTTTTCCTGCAGCCATTTCATTTCCTACAATACCAGACACACACTAGTTTATTGAGCTGACTCAATGAAGAAAGTGCTCCAGTTTTCTTTGCAGAATACTAATATAGTCTTTGAAACCACAATCCTCGATGAAAGCTTACAGAGGCAGCACAATCAGGGCTCTATAATGAGATAATGAAGAACCCAATGTACTATATTTTGCAAGAGGCCCACTCTTCCATATACTGAGCAGTCTTGCCTGACCTCTGTGCAAGACAGGAGATTGGTTGCTCTGGTGGAGATTCATGGATGGAAGCAAGACAACAAGGCTTCCTCATTGGCTTTGCCTCTTGAATTCATGATTCACAGCTGGACTCTTGCTTCACAAAAATGTGAAAACAACAGCACTGGGATATTGGCCTCTGGGAGATTGTAAGGGTGCCTTGGGTTCGTGCAGTGGTGGTGGGGGTGGCCACAGGGGTGGCTCCTGTGAGAAGCTGCTGGAAGCTCCCTCACTTCCAGGCCTTGCCCCTCCTCTGGCCAAGGCCAAACAGACATGGGAAGCTGGATGTGCCTCTCTGTGAGTAAGGTATTCAAGAAAGGGGAAACGAAACTGTAAAAATATATGTTAAAAAAGGACCTGCAGAGCAGAATAGAAGATGAAGTGAGAGAGAGCAATGCCAAAGAAAAGACACTCTGGTCAGTGAAGAAGGAGGGGGAAAGGTGCCTGAGCAGAGATCTCCCTCAGCCCGTGGTGAGATGGCAGCTGTGCCCCTGCAGCCCATGGAGGAGCGCGGTGAAGCAGTCCCTGAAGGAGCATGGAGGAGCAGTCCCTGAAGGACCACAGTGGGGTAAATGTGGATTTGAAGCCCCTGAGGTGTCACAGGAGGGCAGATATGAAGCAGGATCACGGAGAGGGGCGGATGTGGATCTGCAGCCATGGAGGACCCCGTGCCAGAGGAGGTGACTGTTCCCGCAGCAGCCGTGACTCTGTGTGCAGCCCGGGCCAGAGCAGTTCCTGAGGGACTGCACCTCACGGGAGGGACTCATGGCAGAGGGTTTCAGGAAGGACTCTCTCCCATGAGAGGGACCCTGCACTGGAGCAAGGGAAGAATGTGAGAAGTCCTCCCCTGAGGAGGAGAGAGCAGCAGAAACACCATATGGGGAACTGACCCTAAACCTCCCTGCCCATCCCCTGTGCCCTGAGGGGGAGGCAGCAGTGAAGCAATTTGGGCCCGGGAAGAAGGGATGAAGGCAAAGCTACTAAGATCTGGCCATGTTTTCTCTTTCTCCTAGTAGATTAAATTAGTCTCTTCATCTTCTCAAGCTGACTCTCTGTTTTTTACCCATTACTGTAATTGGGGAATGCAAACCTCCCTGTTCTTGTCTGGATTAAGGAGCCTTTGGGTGGATTTTCTTGTCCCTGTGGAGGGTGGGTGTAGTGAAATGAGGCAACCAGGTGCCTCTAATTGCCAGGGAGTGGCATGAGCTTGTGTCAAGCCCACCTGTGCCCAATTAGGGTGGGCCCCCACTGCGCATGACCAGGACCAGGGGGCCAATAAAAGGCCTCATTTCACTACAGGTGGGGGCTGAGCAAGCAGAGTCCTGGTTTGAGTCACTGGCTGAGTCTAAACTGTGAGAAAGGGACAGCCTGCAAATCACTGCTCATAGGGTCACCTCCAGGAAGGTCGTGTTTGCACAGGGATGTCACAGGGAGTAGAAGAGGTGTCATCAGGAGGAGAATCTCCCCTAGATTGCACAAAATCTCATCAAATCAAGGCAACAAGCTGGTCAAATGACAAACCACACCCTGAGTTCAAACATGCCTTCTGTACTCAGTAGGATCTCTGTGATTAAGTTTAATTTTCAGCAAAGCTACATGAGACAATCCTTCCACTGTGGTGATATGGCTTCTCTCCCTGGCTGGACTGTCCCATCCAGACCTATCCCTTGCCTCACATCATCATGGCATAGCAAGCCTATTCAGAGAGCTAACCCAGCCAAAAACTAACCTTTCAAATCAAGAGGAGGGGAGAAGAAGAATTGCTTTTTGGTAAAAAATAAATGCATTCTTTCATGTGGTCACCAGTTCCAGAGGAAGAAATAGGGGCCTGCAGCAGACCAGACACTGATGAACTCAAACCTCCTTTGAACACACACTGATTCATTAATTTAGGTCTAAATTACGGCAGCAGGAACCAAGAATTGCTGTCTCTTTCCTGCCACCCAGTTCTGGTTAGAATTAGATTCCAATGACAATAATGCAAGTCCACATCTCTCCTTCCTTTATCCCTACGCACAGGCACTGTGAGGTGAAGAAAGGTGAAACGCCTTGGTATCTGTGTGGGAGAGCTGGGAACATCAAGTAGAGGAATTTATCTCCACCAAGACCTGCTGTAACTGGTAGACCATGCTGTCTTACATTAACAAGCAGATTTCTGCAGTGTTCAGATTCTGTTCTCCTGCAGAGATTGATGCAAAAGAGAGAATGGGGACAGAAAGAGTCTCATGGTGTTTAGGGCTGACCCCCCCACCATCACGCACACATCCAAATCAGGTGTCAGGAACAGCGAGCTGGTTCCTGCCTCCCTGCACTTCACCTGATTGCAGTGGCCCTGGCTCCCTTGGGAAACCAGATGAAAGCAGCAAAAAACCTGCCTGGTACTCCACTTTTCTATCAGTAGAGGCACAGCCATTAACCAAAAGGATTGTTTAATTTTATATGTGTTTCCAGCCACCAGAGATTTTCTGTGGTTGGATGCTGGTTAATCAAGCCATACAGCAGTCATGCAGCACCCGCCTGACAAAGTTTTAAAACTTTTTTTTAAAAAAAGTCTTAACAACAACAAAAAAGAGACTTGTACCAAAGCAATATTATAAATCCAACATGATTTTCCATGCTTCTCCTTTTCTTCCTTTCTGGTACATTACCACCCATCTGAAAGCCAAAAAGAGGCTGTAGTACCTGGTTACACATGGGTAGCCCATCACAGTAGCAACAACCAACAAGCAAAAGGTTGTTCCATAATCCTGAGAGAAGTATGATTTTTAGATTGACTGACCCATCTACCCATCCCAAAAGCCCTCCATCCACTACAGGAGCAACTTCATCAATGCAATGAGAAGAACTTCAGTGTTGCATGTCCCTGGTTCATCAGATGGAGTTATTACATCTACCTGCACAGCAAAAAGCTACAGGAAACAATTTCATTAGGCTCAGCAAGGTTGGTCTTTTTACATGCATGAGTATAGTGGAGAATAACCTGGGGCAATAATTCGAATGCATTGCTACATACATCATCTACACTACAGATTCATATTTACAGGCACAGGCTTCCACCCATCTCACCACAGCCCACACTTATAGTTTGGGGTCTGGAATTTGAAGTGTTGCAGCAGCAACACTCCTCCAGGTTCCTACTGGAGCTTTAGCCATCACAGGGACACAAGGGTCATTTCCACTAGTTCACTGCTTTCCAAATAATCCCTGGAAGCTGCCACTAGGATGTCGAAAGGCTGAAAGAGAGAACAACTTCTGATGGAAAATCAGCCCTACTTTGCTTGGTGCTTTGCAGCTTGTCTCCAATGTGACTACTGGCCCACCCTGACCCAGGAAAGGCCACAGCACAAGATCCTTATTCTGTTGAGTCAGGGTAACCTTGTACAGAATGTAGCACAGGTCTAATAATCCAACTGCAAGAGATTTTTTTTTTTTTAAAGGATAATTCAGTGTATCCATTCAGCTAACAGAAAGCCCTGTGTCATAATAAAGCTGTCATGATGTTCTAGAAATATGGTCTCAGTGCAGGAAAACACTGTGATTTTATATCCAGCTATATAAGAAGATGAGGCCAAGCCCTGAGTGACAGACACTATTGATGAAGCAACACATGAATTAAACATAATTATACTAGAAAAACAGTAAAACAGAACAATCATTAAGGCCCCCATATTGTATGGCAAGCAGTGACATTTGCATTGGCACAAGGCATTCCCATCCACAGAGCTCAAAATCATCTATGAATATCAGTAATTAAATAGTCTGTAGCACAGCAGGCTGAAGGGAGATTCTGGTGCCCCCACTTTAGCAGATGGCGAGGTGACATCCCACCATGACCTGAGGGACCTCAGCTGCCTGCCTGGCCCCATTTGCTCCCTCCTGTCTGCAGGGGCAGGGGCTTCTGCACCTCAGCTTTGGTCTTTGAAATGCCACTGTGCCCTTCACTTTCCTAGGCTTTTCCCATTGGACAAAATCCTGCACAGTTCAGCTTAACTACTCCCAAAATTCAGACCTAGGCTCCACAGCCATAGTGTCAGTAGGGAAGACTCAAGGCATTTCCGTTCATAAAATTAGATGTAAATTTAGACAATCCTGCCTGCTATAAACCTCTCTCCATACGCAACATCATCCCTATCCATATTTAATGTGGAAAAGAGAATATGGCTGGGTTTAGGAAACTGGCATTTTTTCTAGCTTTCCATGCAAGCTGGATCTCAAATCCCTTCTTTATCTCTGTTTCATAGACTTCCACTAGTAGGGTTGGTAACTAACCTGAAAATGGCAGATGGAAGCATTAAATATTTATTGGACTGGAGTGAATTGATTTCAGAAATTAACACTTTGCAAATTACTTATGTGTAAACAGTAATTAAACAGCCGGGCACAGTCCGGTCCAGGTTCTGAGTAAGCTGCAACTCTTTTTGTAAAACATATGTATACATAAAAAACATTAAAACATGATGAACTAACATTTCTCTGCTGATTTCCATCTGCACACACCAACTTCCTCTGCAATCACAAATTAAAATTAATTAAAACTTTGGAATGGTTTTTCACATAAAGTTGGAACATTGGGAGCCCTGATGGTGAGCACTCAGGCACCCCGCCAGTTCAGCTTGCAGGGAGCAGGAATAGATGATACACTGCATTAAAATACCAAAGGCTCTGTGACCTGTGTTCCCTGTGCTACTAATGCTGGGACTGAGCTGGTGGTAACAGTGGGACTGAACTGGTGCTTATAACAGGGCAAAACCATGAGAAAAGTGCAACAGATACACCCTGGTTCCTTGCAGTCTCCACAAGTGTTCCAAAAGTGAAATTGTAAATATAACAAAGCTGCTATTTGCTTTTGAGTTCTTTCATTTATGTGGGAATAGATTTGCTCAAGAGATATTGCAGTTTTATTCCCTTAAGCAGAACATTAATCTCCCACTTGAGCCACTGCACCAGCAGTAATGAGACTCATGTGGTCTTATCTTTAATAGACCCTTTTCAAAAGAAAATACGTTTTAACTTTGCTTTTAAAGTAGCTTCCTCTTCCAGAACTGCAGGTCCTCCTTTTGAACACTGTCCTTTCAAACAATATAATTACCAGGACTCTTTTCCCATTCAGTACTTGCACGCTCACGATCTCATGAAGGTAACTGTGTACTGTTCATTATGGCAATAGCTGAAGCTTCATTAAAGTTAATGGTTGCTTGTAAATCAGTGATCTGGAAGCTTTGGGTGCCATCCTGCAGACTTTCCTTCTTCACCACAGACTGCTATACACTACATTTTGTTACCGTAGTTGGATTTTTTCCATGCTCTGACTACATCACTGCTTTTTTACTTTCTCTCTTCCCCAAAAACATTTGTACTGAAAAACCCACCAGAAATGAACAAGCCCACCTACAAGTGGGGTGAAGGTATAAACTGGGGTGCAAAAGGGCAGAGGCTCCCCATAGATTCTTCCCAGGAATAAGCAGCTTATTTTCATTTTACAGGCAGTGCTGAGCTTTGCAGTGGTGGTCAGGGGGGCATGGAAGTCCAACTCCCCCATGCCAGTGGGTTGCAGATGTGTGCAGAAGGGGAGAATGTGGAGCCAGCTGCATGGCAGAGGAGGAGAAATGGGGGTGTCCTCCAGCTTAGTCCAGCCAGGTAAGGACAGAGTGCTGCTGAGAGCTTTGGAGAGGGTTCTGAGGAGCTGGGGGGTGGTGATAGTCTGCACAGACACAATCAGGAGCTGGGATGGGAGGCAGATATGCTGGCAGGGCTACGTTTGTTTCATTGTGTGCACCTGCATGGAAAACTTTTCTCCCATCCCAAGGTGCAGACTAGTTCCATGTCCACAAGAGCTCCTAGGAGCAAGTCTGCAGAAGATGGAGAGAACAAGGCTGCCAGGGGACTTTAATGGGAGCTCCTTCTATTCTCATGGTGCAGTTAAAAGTCACATAATGAAACAGAGGCTGGTTTGGTTTTTAATGAGATCTATTTATGCTTGACTTTAACTATCCTTATTCATTTTCCCTGAATCAAACCTCCACTGCTGAAATCGTGTGCATGAGTTAATGCAAAGCAGGTATAATCTGATTTACTGCATAGTTCCAAACACAAGTGCACTCAAAGGAGGGGCAGTAAGTTTTAAAGCAGAAAATCAGACAGTAAAACAGAACGTAGCTTCTCAGGTGCCTTGCAGAAAACTGAACTAATCCTGCAGACTTCTCTATGGAGGCATTTTCCTTCCATGTTGTTGTAATACCAAGAGGTTAAGGCTGCTGTGAAAGCCGGTTTTATGGTTTGCACACTAGAAGCTGGTGAAAAGCAGGTGCCTTACCAGACAGATTTAATCTGGCTGTCAGGGACACCTGAGTTTCAAAATGTCAAAGACAGAAGAAAACCACAAGAATCACATGTGACCCAACTCAGGCAGTGCAAGATCATCCAACTTTTTACCTTCAAAAATGCAGAAAAAACCCAAACAAACAAACAAAACAAAACAAAACAAAAACCTAACCCCAAAATAAATCAAGGGGGGTTGTGGCTCACTCCCAGTACAGAGGATTAAAACCAAAATCAGCAGTACCATTCCCTTGAATCCATCCCCTCCTTAAAACAGAGAAACACCTGTTTACAACACAGCTAGGTATCTGGAGATTCTCTCCTTGGAGGTAGAAATTTTGCCCCTGTCTCCATACTGAAGCTTTTAAACAAACACAGCCTCATTCTGGAGGAGCAGCTGTGTAATTAAGCCAATTTTTGGATGAACAGTGTGATTCAAGTGCCAAATACTATCTTAATTATATACATTAATATTCTGCTAAGAAGATGCTTATACATTTAAAAAAAAAAAAAAAAAGAAAAAAGAAAAAAAGGGAAAAAAAAAAAAGAAAAAGATAATTCATGTGTTTGCAACCGGAAGGCCACTAAAAATATAAAAATACCAGAGGATGGCAGTCAGAGACACAGCAGATGGCTGCACAGCCCTGGAAGTGGCTCCCAGCTGCAGAGGAATTGAGTGACAGGTAACAACCATGTCTGAGAAGAGTGGCCGAAAGTCATCTCTTGCCAGAGGTGAATACTGAATGAGGGACATGGTGTCAAAGCCAGAGTCATGTCACAGCTACCCCAGCTGCTTGGGAAGGACTTTTGGCCATGATCTCTTTTTGGTGAAGAAATTGAGAAAGGAGGATATTCACAGAAACAGGCAGCAAAAGAACAGGAGGTCAAGATAAGGGAGCTTGAGAAATGAGTCTCATGGGCTGCATTGGGCACTGGGATGCCCTCCAGTAGGGCAGTAGTAGCAGAGACACACCTGAGACCCTATCTGCAGACCACCCTGATTGCTGGGAGGTGCATGAGGAGCAGTGGGGCTGGCAGGGTAGCCTGGCTGGTAGAGACAGAGTACTCAATGCACAGGGGCAGGAGCAGGACCAGTTAGGGGCTGGAGAGCAACCTCTGTCACTGTCTCTGTCCTTCTCAGGAAGCAGAGATGGAATATTCCTCACTAGAGCCATGGTGCAATCCACACTGCTCTCCCACCTCTAACTGGGGCTGTGTTGCAAAACTGCAGTACCAACTGATCAAGAGAGAAGAGAAGGGATTTCTGTGTGGGTTAGGAAGCCACAGTGGGGTGTGAAACTCCTGATTCCCACTTATTTCTAACAAAAAAAAGCAGCACAAAGCCTCAAAAAAGCCAGAGCTGCCTTTCTTGCAGAGAAACACTGATTTAGAAGGAGTTTGCAATTGCACAACAGCATGAACCCTCTGGTTTCAAGTGCACGAGGTGAGGTTAGGGGATGTCTGTCTCACAGACTCATCACAGGGCCATGCGTTCCCATCAGCCTCAAGAAGTGGCTCCGTGTGAGAATGGGAGATCTCCAAGGAAATTTCAAGTGCTGCAGAGAGGAAGGGCTGGGAATACAAAAGCATCACTCTGTCTGCTAAACAGGCAATGTGCTGGCATTGTGCAGAGGTGCTATTTGTGATGAGTCTGTGGTGCAAGTGCAGAAGCACCTGATCTGGCTCAGGTCAAGGCTGCAGCCTGGCTGCACTGACCAGCCCAGGGGCAGGGCAGGCCCAATGCACACTCCTGAGATCCCCAGAGGTGAAAGAAGGACAGCACATGTTAGGATGGGCTGGCATTGTTGCTCATGTCACAGAAAGCAAGCCTCAGGCTGAACTCCACACTGGGCTGTGACAGACAAGAAAGTCTGCTAATGCTGCTGCTCATTTGCTAATATGCTAATGTCAGCTGCTAATGTGATGGTGTTTTGCTTTTTATGGTGTTTGTGGGAAAAAACTGCCAGCCAGTTCTTCAGTTAGACCAAATCATTATCAGGTCTATATCCTCTTGCACAGTTTCACGTTTGGTTTTGCAAAATCAGAGCTTAGTGCGTGTGTTAACATGTGTTAAGCAATAGCAAGGAGAGGTGGCACCAGGGCATTCCTTGAGAATTAGAGGGTTTCTGCCATATCCATCAGTAGTGTTGACACACATGGCTACAGCACCACATGCTCCCAAAGAAGAGTCACCAGTCCTTCATCACAAGACTCCAATATCCGTCTCAGTTCTTCCCTCCAATACATGTTTACTTGTAGACCCCAAAGCTCCATAAGAGGGCATGCAGAGAAACCTCACTTAACCCCTCTTGCCCTTTGATGCTCTCCAGAAAGCATGAGCTTCACCCCATCTCTCTGCAGCAGAAACATGCCAGGAATATCAGGGAGAAAAATCACTTTCTTATCCCAGGCTGGTTTTAAAATTACACTTACAAATGTTTAAGAACTCAGTATCCAAATGATATGTGGCAGAAACACAGCAATGTGACTGCCCTGGGGAGAAGCACTCTATATTCTTGCATGCAGCAGAGGGAAGGACGGTTTAAGGGCTGAGCTATCATTTAGCAGAGTCATTTGTCCAAATTCCCATGTCCCACAAAGCCATAGGCCATGCTGGTGAGGAACAGCTGCTCAGTCATTCTAGTGCAGAAAAATTTGTATGCAGAGACAAATTCACCTTCAAATCAGTGCCCAGACCCACTGCATAAAGGCCTTTACACTGCACAGGGAAGGCAGCAACATTTTGTATTAGCACTTACTTCTAAAACATCATCCTGGGGTCCAGTGACCCCAGTGTACCCTTCACAATGCAGAAAACTCATCAGTGCCTTCCAGTAATATCAGCAATTCCGTGAGGGAGCCCCAGAATTTCCACTTTATTCTCTAAAAGGTTTAGGAAATGCTTCTCTCAGTCAGCTCAAGTGACCTTCACCTGAATGCCCTATGGTGTAGAGCAGTGTTTTCTATTTTGCCTCTTTCAGCTTGTCATGCACAGAGCTAACAACCCCAGTGCCTACCCCTGGGAAGGGGAGATGAAAGGGCACCCATATCACAAACAAATGCTGGATTGTTACTCAACTACACGGAAGGCCAAGGTCTCATTAATTAGCACTGACATTTACAATGGAGGCTACAAGATATGACTGATAAGAAGATGGATGGATTCCAAGAGGATTTGGTAGCAAAAAAGGGCTGTGAGCAATGGTTGGGGTTATTTTCTGAGTTCTCATTGTAAAAACAGACTATTGACATTTGAATTCTCTTTTACATTTGACCAGGAAAAACTGCAGTCAGTCTTCTGCAATGTACCTAAATTGCAAGGTGCTGCATACTGCTGAAATGCAAAAGGGACCCTTGGGCTGTTCAGCCTCCAGCCTCTGCTTATGCATAGACCTGAAGGTCATACATCAAGAGCTGTTTGGCTATAAGGGTCTGGCTTACCTCTGATTCAGAGGATTTTAAAAAAACCTACAAAAAAAAACCCTACAAATGTAAAAGTCTACCAATTGTTTGCCTCTACTGAAGCAAGGTCAAGCTTATGATTTCTGGCTGAATTGGGAGACTCTGAAAGAAATTAGGGTTAAGAAGAAGGTCTACCAATTATGGAAAAAAGGGCCAACTACTCAGGAGGAATTTAGGAATATAGTTAGGTCATGTAGAAAGAAAATTAGAGAGACAAAGGCACAATGTGAACTGAATCTCACCACCTCTGTGAAGGATAACAAAAAGTCCTTCTACAGATACATCAACAGCAAAAGAAGGCGCAAGGAAAACATTCATTCTTTACTGGACATGGGTGGGAATATAGTTGTCAAAGATGAAGAAAAGGCTGAGGTATTTAACACCTTCTTTATCTCAGTTTTCAACAGAAAGACAGGTTACCCTGAGGACAGATGGCTTCTGGAGCTTATAGAAGGTGACAAGAATCTAAACAGCCCCCTTTTAATCCTGAAGGACACAGTCAGTGACCTACTGAGATGCCTGGATCCCCACAAGTCTATGGGACCAGATGGGATCTACCCAAGGGTGATGAGAGAGCTGGCAGAAGATCTCGCCAAGCCTCTCTCTATCATCTACCAACAGTCCTGGCTCACTGGGGACATCCCAGATGATTGGAAGTTGGCGAATGTCACACCAATCCACAAAAAGGGCCAAAAAGAGGACCCAGGAAACTACAGGCCTGTCAGCCTGACCTCAGTGCCTGGCAGGGTCATGGAACAGATCATCCTCAGTGCAATCACACAGCACCTGCAGGATGGGCAAGGGATTAGACCCAGCCCACACGGGGTTAGGAAGGGCAGGTCCTGTCTGACCAACCTGATCTCCTTTTATGATCAGGTGACCTGACTGGTGGATGAGGGGAGGACTGTGGATGTGGTCTACCTGGACTTCAGCAAAGCCTTTGACACCGTCTCCCACAGCATCCTCCTGAAAAAGCTGTTAGCCCACAGCTTGGACAGGAGCACCCTGTGCTGGTTTAAGAACTGGCTGGAGGGCCGGGTCCAGAGAGTGGTCCTGAATGGGGCTGCATCCAGTTGGCGGCCGGTCACTAGTGGTGTCCCCCAGGGATCAGTATTGGGCCCAGTTCTGTTCAATATCTTCATTGATGATTTAGATGAGGGGATTCAGTCCACCATCAGCAAATTCGCAGAAAACACTAAGCTGGGGGGGAGTGTGGATCAGCTGGAAGGCAGAAGGGCTCTGCAGAGGGACCTGGACAGAGTGGAGATCTAGGCTGATTCCAACGGGATGAGGTTCAACATGGCCAAGTGCCGGGTCCTGCACTTTGGCCACAACAACCCCATGCAGCGCTACAGGCTGGGCACAGAGTGGCTGAGAGCAGCCAGGCAGAAAGGGACCTGGGAGTCTGGATCGACAGGAAGCTGAACATGAGCCAGCAGTGTGCCCAGGTGGCCAAGAAGGCCAATGGCATCCTGGCCTGTATCAGGAACAGCGTCGCCAGCAGGTCCAAGGAAGTGATTCTGACCCTGTACTCAGCCCTGGTGAGGCCACACCTCGAGTACTGTGTCCAGTTCTGGGCCCCTCAGTTCAGGAAGGATATCGAGGTCCTGGAGCGGGTCCAAAGGAGGGCAACCAGGCTGGTGAAGGGACTCGAGCACAGACCCTGTGAGGAGAGGTTGAGGGAGCTGGGGCTGTTCAGCTTGAAGAGGTGGCTCACAGGAGACCTCATCGCTCTCTACAACTACCTGAATGGAGGCTGTAGCCGGGTGGGGGTTGGTTTCTTTTCACAGACAACTTTCAACAAGACAAGAGGGCATGGTCTTAAGTTGTGCCAGGGGAAGTTTAGGTTAGATATGAGAAAGAATTTCTTTATGAAGAGGGTGATCAGGCATTGGAATGGGCTGCCCAGGGAAGTAGTGGATTCTCTGTCCCTGGAGATGTTTAAAAAGAGACTGGATGTGGCACTCAGTGCCATGGTCTAGCAACTGCAATGGTGGTTCAAGGGTTGGACTCGATCATCTCTGAGGTCCCTTCCAACCCAGCCAATTCTATGATTCTATGATTCTATGAAAACAAAATCACATCTTTTAGACTCTCACCTCAGACTAGAATAAACCTATTTTTATACTTTTGTGGACTTTGCACCTTCCACTGTCTTTCATGTGCTGCAGCTGACATTACCAAGCATCCAGATTCCTTGGATGAGACCCTCAGGCATTGATGAGTGCAATTAAAATAAAAATCAGAGTAACACAAAAGCACTGGTGTTTCATATGCATACTTTCTGATTTTTGAGCCATTAGTTAATATTCCTTTTATACCTTACAGTATCTGTCTACACCAGAGGAGTACATAAAATTGAGGAGAGTTAAGCAAAAGCTAGGATTCTCCTGTAAACCCTTCAGTCCAGCAGCTAAGGCTGACAAAATCAGTTATCAAGAGAGCCAGAAAAGCTGCCTCTGTTCATGACTCTTTTCTATATGACAATGCCAACAGCAAAAACAATTGCTCTGTGTCTAAGCACTAACCCCATTTCCCACCTTCATCCTTACTGTGCTGCTAATCCCTCGGAAAGGGTGTTCAGAATTCAACAGAGAAACCCAAATTTGGTTCTGGGAAGGCAATCCACTGTCAGTGATTCCAGGCAGCAGAAGCTCAGCAGAAGGGGAGAAGATCCTGTAGTTGATCCCACCCCAGAAGCAGATCCTCCACCACCACTTCAGTCTCCACCCTTTCTCCAGCATGAAGATGGAAGGGTCACACTCATGCTGAGCTCTGGGGTCTACTTCCCTCTCCCTGTCCTGACCTGTGGGTTCAGAATTCACCCAGACATCAGTATGCTGTTGGGTTGAGGGCGGATGGGTTAACATCTGCAAACAACATCCCTGGAAAGGGGGGAGAACACAGTGTATGTCTCTGACAAATGCCATGAGTGGGCAGGGACAACACCCTCCCTTTATTTAAAACCTTATTTAAACCAGATCAGAAGGCCCCATCACCAGTGGTGCAGTTTTCCAAAGCACAACAGAGAAACTGCTGGTGAAACACCAGCAAGCACTACGATCCTCAAAACAGCTCTGCCCTCTCCTTTCACCCTCCTGCTAATGGTGATGTGTGGGGCTATAAAAAGGCACAGCACAAAAGCAGGTCTCTCATCCTGATCTGCTTCCATGTTTATAACCATCGCTTATCTAATGACACTTCGGAAGTGTTACCAAGGAGACTATTTGCATCCCACACGATGTTGCTAAAGCAACACTGCTAAATTAGATGCAGCGCTCTCAGCCTTCACCTGCTGCATTTGCATCACTATTAAAATGAAACAGTCAAAAGCTTATGCTATATTTGGGTCATTCAGTCATCCAAACCCATGAAAATAGTCCAATGGCAGCAGCTAGGGAGTTCCCCCTAAATGTAGCACATCTAGATCTCCATCTCTTACACGTGTTTCTCACTGCCCTGTCAATGTGACCTGCAGAAAAAGCAAGCCATCCTTTCTGTCCTACGGGTAACCTTCCTCCACATGCTTTCCCTGTATGTCTGGCTTTTATTTGAATACTTCAGGAGATTTTAACTGTCAAATAATTACAGCATCATCTTACTTGGTGGAGCATGGCAGAAGGCAATTTGTAAGTAGCATTAATTTTTGAGGCACAAGATGGCCCAGAGGCACTGCAAATGCGACAGCCTGCCTGAAGATTATGGGTCAGCTGCTCATCCTCACCCTGAGTCCTGGTGTAGCTGTAAAGAATCACCATTCAAGAGCTTCAAGATGGCCCATGGAAAGATTAAAACGTTAAATAAATAATGATAGGGTAAAATATGCAATAAGGAGGTGATAAGGTAATAAAATGAAAAGAATTTAAAACTATTAAAAACTATAAACAAGCAATAAAAAAAATATAAAGGCCAGGGGCTATTTTAGATGAAGTTATAGAACAAATTAAACACAAAAACAGAAGGCTACTGGTCAGAGGGAGAGTGAGCAAAAGGAAATGAGGTACATTTGCAGTGGTTTCCAAGGCAAGTAACAGATTCTCTAGAGTCTGGACATTTGTCAACATGCTAAAAGACATACTTAAAATTAAAGCAGTGCATCCCTGTGTTAATGTAGAAATCTGGATAACTGTCAAGAAGCTTTCAGCAAATATTAGACTTGCAAAACAATATATTACATGCAATTGTACATACACAATAAATAAAATTTCTTCATATTCACCATGATACCATGCAATGTCACAAGCAAAGACACAGGCCTCCCTGAACTCAACTCCAGTGTTCTGGTGCCAGTCCCCATAGCTTTCTATTTTGATAGTCTGAGCAGTATACTTTGAACACCCACACATAGTAATAAAATACCACCCTACCAATAACTAGATGGAATTCTCCATCACTATTTAATATGCTTATTCCAAGAATAACTCCTTCTTTTAACACTTTCAAATTTAACAGATAAACTCAAGCAAGCACATAAATACTTGGCATCTATCACTAAATTCAATCAGCTCCCTGAATCAGAGAAAAAAACACCCTGCTCCAGCTCTGCCTCAGTGCATAATATGGTTTGTGTGCCTCTTAATAATAAATTCTTGCTTTAGCCCAGAAGCACTACTAAAAGGCACACCTGGGAGCATTTTACTATAAATAAAACCTGTGTTCCAACAGCAAGTATGATCTGCCTGCAGATCTCATCATGAGAAGGTAACTCTCCTTCCTGCTAAATAGGCTACAGCACAGAAAGCCCATGTCTAGGAAGCATTTCACCTGCCAGTGCTTGTAATTGCTTATGACTGGGAATTTACACTGAAATACCAGAACTTGGGCTGGTACAGGATTTGCTAGCAGTATTTGGCCCCAGTTTAGCCAGGCAGGGTCAGGGATGTCCATTGGCTTTTGAGCTGTTAAGATTTAAGGAGGCTTTTCTAGGGGCTGCAGGAGAGAGAAGTGACCAGCTGATAGGTAAGAATGGTAGCTGAACACCATTGCAGGGAGATGCTGCCAGTGCTTTGCCATGCAAGGAGGGTGATGTGGGCAGATGGAGGTGAACACCTGCTCATCAATGGACTGGGAGTACAAGGGGAAGCCTAATAGCATCTCCCTTGGAGGCAAAACTGGATCCCAAGAACCCTATGGAAGCTGATGGATGATCGAAGTACAGTGTTGAACAGATGAACTGAGTCTTCCTGCTGCTGAATTGTTGTGCAAAATATAAATAAATCATTTTACCTCCTTAGACATCAGCCTATTTTAGAACAAGGGGATGGCACAAGCTATTTCCTGTCTCCTTACAACAGCCACAGTGAGACCTCAAGTTTTGTTACTGCTTTAGCTCCTCCACAAGAAGGTTGTGATAAAGGCACAGAAGAGGATTTCTGTAGTTATCCATGGCTGGATGTGTGCCCATCATCATGCTCCACCGAGCTGCCTGGACATGTGCCAAAATGGTGCTGGTGGAGAGTTTGGCTCCTCCAAGCCACGATGTGGGGAGCCCACCCCACAGCAGGTGAGCAGTGCTGGGGCTTGAACAAACACTCTTCCTACATTTTCCTAACTCCTGTCATACGGCAAAAAGAAGATAGCTCCAGTTTCATGGCACTTCGCATCTACAGATACTCCCTCATGCCTCCTCCCACAGCCACCCCAAGAAAACTTCACAACTGTTTAGAAAGTGATCTGCAGTCCTCTGTGGGAAAGAGTTATTGGTGTCCACCCACAAAAGGTGCAGGAGGTCTTTAGCTGCCCTTGCTCAAGCAAAACCTCCCCAGAGTGCAACTCGCCTCACTGCCTTCAGATGCCCCACGTGAAACTGCTGGGGAGGGCTCCAAGGATGGGTCAGAAACAAGGATTTGCATCACCAGCAAGGCAGAGAGAAGGAAGGAGAGAAGAAGTCATCCTTGCCCATTCCTTCTATGGGAAATAAGATCAAAATGAAAAAGCAGTTTTCTTTGTGCCCCAGTAAAATTTTCTAGGGACTTTCTGTTGGTTTTGGATCAGGTCCCAGACCTGTGTGGACAGAGCCCACGCTGTATGATGTGTCTCCGTTATTTATTAGCAAAAGGGTTCCCTATGCAATCAAGCATGTAGAGCACCTTATAAAAACATTATTCCACTCCGTATCTGACCCAATGGAGTTGGTATGAAGTAGTTGTCCTCACACCCTGAGAAATGCCACTGGACTGTAAATTCTCATTACTTCCCTCATCTCAGTTCCTACAATCGCCTTATCTAAACTATGTCATAAATCTTCCAGGTTTTATCTGAACTCTCCTCCTCCTAGTGACAGTCTGTACTTCTGAATAATGTTGTCTCCTTATGAGGCACATAAGGCACAGCAGTAATGCTCCAGCAGAAGCAAGGGACACAGAAGAAAAATAGCTAAAAGCTACACTGAACTGTTTTCCTACTTATAATCTTCTGTCATATTCTAAGTTGCAAGATTAGAAAATGAGACTATTTTTAGAGACATTGCTGGGTGTGTACCACAAAACTTTTATTGTAAGGCCACAGCAAGTATGAAATTTTAATTTTGCCTGCCACTGTCCCATATCACAGCTTCATTTGCAGCAAAGCGTTTTCCTTTCACAGCAGGGTTATTAACAATGGATGTAACATTAGCATTTCCAAGCCGGGAGTTTACCCTCAGTTTCTTTTCCCACCCATCACTCGGTAATTTTTCCTCCAGGACTCTGTGTCAGACTGACATCCAGAGACTGACAATATCTGCTCAGCCACCAGAGACACAGAGTGTGGGCAAAAGCAATCAGAGCTTGCTCTGTTCACTGCTACAGGTCCCACCTTGCAGGACTTCTCCGGCTGAAACTTCATGCTCTTTTTTTCATCTCTGCTCATTGCTCAAGTGCATGCCAATAGGATCAGAGAACTGTCTGAAGGAAATGCCCTGAGCACCAGGTGACCTCCACAGAGCAGAAGGGATCCAGCAAATGGTGAGAACAGCTAATGCTGGACAGATTACATGTGGAAGAGCAAAACTCTAAGCTGTCAATATTTACCTATTAATATCTCAAGAATAAACAGGAAAAAAAAAAGTAATGGATTTAAATACGGAGAACCTTTTGGACCTTTATTTTATACCTGTTAAGGGATGTACTTGTTGAAGGGTTGTACCATTAAGGCAGGTAAATAAAATATATACAGAGATGAGAGTGGGAATGTAGAAATCCATACTAATATCAGAGGTTCCCCTTGTCCTTTATAATGTGTACACCGTATTTTTTAATTTAAAAAGTAAATTATTTCAACTACTTCTCTTTCTGTATTTGCATAATAATTTAGCAATGCACATTTTCTTTTTTCCATTTTCTGTCACATCTGTTGAAGTGAGTCACTCACTCACATAATACACAGATTCTGTTTGCAACATTTAGTTCTTTGTATCCTGTCTTCTACAGTGACTCAATATTTCTACAGAAAACCATCTCTGCCATTCCTACCTAGTAAATATTTGTTAAGTATAAAAAAAACTGGCATTCATCATGAAGAAAAAGTGATCCTTCAAGATAAGACAGATGGGTATTTAAAAACACAATTGCATCAATTGCTCAAATAAAAGAAATACTGAGTTACAACAAGACAATTAAGTGCTGTATTACACAGGTATCCCTCAAAGAGGAGATTTGAACAAAACTTCTGATGAAGAGTTGGGATCTGGATGGCAAATAAACTCGATCTACACCTGCTTGGCTTATCTGACAAAAGCCTATCCAGTAGTAAATTAAGACTTTAACACCAATCTTTCTGTTAGATGGTGTTGATGCGCAGCAGAGCACAAAACACAGTCACGTCTCCATCCAAGTAGCAGTTAAAGGGAAATCAAGCAGAGCTTATACCTAACAGAGGATAAAAGATGATCAGTGGGGGTTTTAAATTTTACGTTGACACATGGGAAGTCAATGTAAGTTAGAACGAACCAAGCATAACATTATTATTTTTCTTGTCTCTGGGTCAGAGTGTGAGCTACAGTCAAGTAGGATGAAGCCAGAGGGATGTACAGATGGGCCGCTTGCAAAGACTTTCATGATCCTATTCAGATCCTCCTGTAGGAAACCAATATCAAAAAAATGCCCCTGATTAATTCCACTGGGACAAAAGATTCCAGATTTCCAGGTCTGCTAAGCATCCCGTGGTCCCTTGTCTCTCCAGAATCCAGGTTCCTCCCTTGCTGCCCAGTGACTTAGTTACTGACACTGGCTCTGGCTTGCTACCGAGCTCCCCAGCCATTGCTTTGCTGAAAGGACCGTGATGCATTTGGAAAATAACTTGGCACCTATCAATCTTAGCAAGTCCTGATGCTAGATATAGGGTGCATTCTGGCCATACCATAAAAATTATGGGGTCAGCAGTGAATAGAGAATCCCTGCATATGCCCATTCACATGTCTATAAACCCACACATGCAGGAACATCTGGAAGTGTCAGTGTTACCAGTGTGAAACCCAAACACTGAATGCAAAGGTACAAAGAACGGAAGGAGACCCTGTAAACAACATCAGTGCTTTAGAACTCATTTTGTCTAAAATTTTATTACAGGCTTTTGAAGAAAAATGTTTGCATTAAGCAAGTTTTTTTCAGATTAAAAATCTGAAAGTTTTTTTTTTTATCTCCAAGGCTGACTGAGAACTATTAACATTTACTTTTTAGAGTTGCACACAAAAATGCCCTGAGGTTTAAGCTGACAGCTTTCTATGAGCTGAGAATCCTTCCCTGTGCTTCAGCAAACAGCTGAACCAAGATGGAGAACTGTATAAATGTAATACCACCGTGGCATCCTCCACTCTCTAATTCTCAAATACAATCCTATTTTAATCCTAAAACTGGAAGGCTAAATAACCACTAGTATAAACATAACCTAGAATCTTATATAAAACATGCTTTTATCAGCTAGAGATTCCCAAGTATGAATGGAGGTTAAAATCTACCCCATCTCAATTTTAACCACACAGCTGAATCAGCCCAGACCTCAGTATGGGTAAGTATTCAAGTGCTTGCCTTACTCCCCAGCCACACAGCCAGCAGTACCCTAGTTATCCAGGTTAAAAGGTAACTCAGTTTCATACATATACATTGCAGTCAGAGCAGAAATGTTAACCATTGCCAGACCCTAAGTTTCAGTTAAAATTCAGCCCCTGTCCCCAAAACTCCTTTGGGATTTGTCAATTTGTGGCACAGAACTGAGCACCTGCGCAGTGCTGTCATTAAAGAAATTGCTTTGGGGTTTGTTGGTTTGCAGCACAGCACTGAGCACTGCACAGTGCTGTGATTAAGGTTAATCTTAGATCAACCATTTCTGATAGAGACAATATGGAAACACAGGCATTACAGACTCCAATCCTCAGGACAGGTTAGAATTGAATCACTCACATGTCCTACAATTTCAAGGCAGACCAAGTCAGAGCACATGTGGAGGCCCAGTTTGAAATAAGTAGCCACCACAAGGGTATGCACTGTAATTGAAATAACATGTACTTATGTACTTGCCATGGGCAACAATTTCAGTGATGCAGAAGTAGCTGGTTCCTGCAATTATCCTACCAGCAGTAGGTAAGAACAGCTGCCAAATCTGTAATCTTCCAAGCCTCTGCATTAGAAGCCTTCCCAGATACAAAGATATTCAGAAAAGCTGCTACTTCTGTATTCTACAAAACAAAATGAAGTTTAGGCTACTGAGGCCCCTATCACTCAGGAGGTCAATGGAAGCAAAGAGAATCTGCTTTCTCTTACTCCAAAAGAGCCTACAAATGCAAAAGCACCTGTAATTATCAAAGCCACATGGAGAAGGAGACAGTCTCACCCAAGGAACATGTGATGGGAGCTTGCACAGGGACCTCTCGTCACAATCCCTGCCATCTCCCAAATAAAGCCTGGATGTTCTTAAAGGCTGCCATGGCAATGAACTACTCTGTAAACACTCAGGCAGCAACATCAATGAAAAAGAGAATGGATTGAGCTAGAGACCAGTAATCATCAGAGCTGGCTCCATCCATCCATGCATGCATCCCTGCAATGTCTAAACAACCAAGCTTCACCTTTCTCTGGTGTGGAGAAGTCTTAAGTTCTCATTTCAGTCTAACCCTTATAATCTGAACATTCATAGCCTAGGAAATCACCCATGAGAAGTCCAGATGAGCAGGGCAAATGTGTGGTCTTTGTAGGTAGCAAACTTCAAAGGATTTCTCTTTCATGACCTCCTCTGATCTCCCATAAAAATGGGCCCATTTTAGCATCCACAACATCCACTAGTAAGGAGCTCTGCAAAGCTACACAGTACTGCAGATGGCTTCAGCCTCCTTTTGTTCAAAAGGACCTGGAATCTACCAGCTTCATCTGATGTTCTCCTAATTCTTGTAGTGGAAGAGACAATGAAGAGTGGAGCTCGGCCCCTTCACTACATGCTAGTAATTTCCTGATGCACTTTTCCACAGGTTAGAGTCCTAGTTTATTCAATCATTCCTTATATGAAATTAACCCAGACCTTTGACTGTCCTTGTTGCCATGCTCTAACCTTTTCCAGTTCTCTTGTATCTTTTTACTAAGACAGTGGAAAGCGAAGAAGCAGAACTACATACAATACTCAGATTTATACAACAACCTATTCATGGCATCTATTTTCTTCTGTTCACCTTCCCTTTTAATATCTGGTATTTCATTTGGGTTTTACAATTGTTCCTGAGTCTTGGACTACCATTTTCAGCTCAGTCACCCCACTGATGTTTTGGTTCCCACTGGTTTACAGAAGTAGCCTTTCTTGCCCTTGAAAAATAGAGGCTGTTGGCAAAGCACCAGAGAGTTCCTGGTAAATTTCTGACAAACTGCAGCATTACCTGTTCCACCAACAGACTTCAGCACCTTGTGAAAAGGATGATGGGAAAAGAAAAGTAAGATCAATAAATTGTTGTGTTTGGAGCACTGAGCAATCTTAAGCAGTTTAAATGCAATAAATCTAAGTTTGGGGAAAAAAATCTAGTGCTTAGGAGAATGTCATACAAACCTGAGAACCTCAAGCAGGAAAAACTTTACATCTACAGCCCAGACACACTGACAGGTCAGAGGGAAACGAGCACAATCCGGGACTGAATGAAAGCAGTAAAGCAGGCAGCAAGAGGCATCTTTCAAAACATTGAATGTTGAAAATTCTGACTCTCTAAGGCTGGGAGAAAATTAAATAATACTTCAAAGAGAAACAGTTATGACAGGAATGGGAGCTGAGGATATCTCACAGCATCAGTATAGGCATCCTTTCCCACTCCCAGTGAATGGCTTGCACCCCAGCTTCTAATCCCCACAATCACCAATGGCTGACGTTCTTTTACTCCTTATTTGCCTTTATCTAGCAAGTGCATAAAATGGAGCTGGCAACAGAGAGACTTTCCTGTCAACAACATACAATTATTGAAATGCCTTCACCAGTCAGATTACTATCTTCTCTGTTTATTTCAGAAGCTCATAAAACACCAAAGAAAAAAAAGTCCAATGTGCTTATGTGTCATTGGGATGTACAAAATTTGTAACAGTAACTAGAAAATATACAATCATAACTGGTATCCCCCATGGGCCAGAAAAAGCAGCAAAGCCCCTGAAGTGAAGTGCTGCACATTGAGCTGTGTTTGGGGAGGCTTGCAGCCAGAAAAGCAGAGTTGCACCCTTTGGCAAGCCCCTGCTGACTCTGACATGAGGAAGGGATTAAGAAATACTGTCCTGCAGAGGTGATAGTTTGCAGATATAATCCCCAAATCATCCCACAGAACCATTGGTATGAATGAGCAGTAAAGACAGGGGGGCCTGGAAGAACCCCACACAACACGACTCAGATCTTGATGGGAGCCTCCAGATGCCACTGTAATACAAACAATAAAGAATAACCCATGAGTAATCAGCCACTGCTGAAGAGAGGATCTCCGACTAGCTTGGGCTGTAAACTACTGCATGAATTTGTTTTCATAAATATCCTAGGTGTGCTAACTCATGAGAAAAGCAACAGGAAGAATATCCTACTTTTTGTCAGGAAAAGCTGCCTTGCAAGGCAAGGGGGGCTCAGGAAGTAGCAGTAAACCTGAGTAGGAGGCTGGAAGAAAGGATTTAAGAGTGAAGACAGTAATACTTCTTAGCTTTTATAATGTTTGATCTGCTGCCCACAGAAATGGCTAAACCTTGAAACTGAGGATACTGAGACAAGTGAGGATGAAGAGCTGCATGGGATGACATTCAGGTCATTTGCCCCACCTCTGACCTAAGGGCTAACAAAAACTGCATTTCTAGCATCCTGGATGAGGAAATTTGGGAACTACACAGTCCTAACAGGGTACACAGCTCACACATCACCATAGGAAGGGTTAAACACATCCAGCAGCTGCCAAGGATGAAATACAACAGCCACAGAGATTTGGAAGATACAACACCAGGCAAGGAGGATAATTTACCAAGTTACACTAGGATTAAAGAGGAGAATTAAGAGAGCAATTGAATAGACTGTCTTGGAAGAACCCTGAGGAAGGGAAACAAGTTGAACCAGCGATGTATGTCTTGAGAAATAATAGAAGTCTCCTTGGTTGGAACAGTTACACCCAGAATACCCTGGCACTGGTGAATAAACAGTACACAGAGACACTAATGCACAGGTTGATATTTTTTCACCTCAGAATCCAGGAGATTAGATACAGAGGAGTGATCAACTCACTTCCACTCCAAACAGTCATGCACACCTTGTTTGATAGTTATCACAAACCATATTTCAGAGAAGGTGGCTAACAAAAATTTCCCAGAGTTTATCACTGAGATTATTACCAGATAATCACAATCTTTTGTTTGGCATTAGGAAAGCACACAATGAATCACCACCCATCACCCCAGAGAAACAGCCACGTCTGGGTTATGGGAAGGGGAACACTCACAGGAACACTGAAAATAATCTCACCTCAACCTCCCCATGGTATCACCAAGTGACAGCCTCCTCCCAATTACTAGCTAGGATTTAAAGATTACAGCCCACATCAGGGCTGTGCCATCTGATCAGCGGTGGTCCTGGGGGTCTTATGTTCCCACTGACTTCAGTTCACACTGTCTCCAAATTGGTCAATCCCTGCAGGCAAAACTGTGGCACCAAAATCTGGATTAACAATCCAGACATGACATACTGCTTCGGAACAGGTAATTCCAAACTGCTCACATCTATCAGTCTTAGTGAACAGCAATGTGAACTCCTTTTATAAAGGGCTAAACACAACAGATTTTAAAGTACTGTCCTACTCCAAAATCATCAGCCCACAGTTACAGGTTTCCTGTTGCAGGTACCTTCTGTAAAGATCTGCCTATTTCAGATACCTGGTTTTAAAACTGCATCTGAAGCCTGAGAATGAAGTCATGTGCTCTTCTTCTCATACACTACCATAGGAAGCAAAGCAAGTTTTTCTGCCAGCCATGCCAGTCTTCAACAATATTTGTGTTATGCCTTCATTACTACCAAAAGCATCACACGGTCTTCAGAAGATTTGTTTAACTAACAGTGACAACTTTTAGCAGAACTAACAGAAAGGTACAAAGATTTTCAGTACATGTGGACAAAAGCTCTACAGTGTTTGGAGGTTTTATCTCTTACATAGCAGAGATGAACTCAAAATGCTCAAGGGCTGACTTCCCCAGGACCACCTTGGGAAACCTACTGCAATCATAGCTACTTCTTTAGCAAGAATGAGTCTAAACCATCCCTAGCACCAGGTTAGGAAGAGGTTATCACAGAAGGAGAATATTAGATGGTGACCAAAGTATCAAAGTTCACTGTCCCTAACACTGAGACAGACACTGAGGGAAGAACAACTGGGGACCTTCCATTAAAATACACTTTACAAAATGTTAAATGGCAGATGTGTTAGAAAACTGTGTGACATTCATACTTTCACTACTCTGCCTCCAAACCATTTTACACAAACCTGTCAGATGCAATTAGACTTGTTTATTTTGCATTTAAATGTGGGACCTGAGGCAATCTGGTGTCAAAAAAAAAAAAAAAAAAAAAAAAAAAAAAAAAAAAAAAAAAAAAAAGACAGAAAAGTCACATATTGTCCCTGGCAGTTACTTGTTTTTCACAACAAAGGCAATATCCTGTTAACTCTTTATTCCAAAGCAAAATTATTTCAGTTATGTGCTACACTACTGTCTTGAGAACATTTCTGCTTGCTGCTTCAGCACAGGTAGAAATTGCATAGGAAAGGAAAGGAAAGGAAAGGAAAGGAAAGGAAAGGAAAGGAAAGGAAAGGAAAGGAAAGGAAAGGAAAGGAAAGGAAAGGAAAGGAAAGGAAAGGAAAGGAAAGGAAAGGAAAGGAAAGGAAAGGAAAGGAAAGGAAAAGGAAAGGAAAGGAAAGGAAAGGAAAGGAAAGGAAAGGAAAGGAAAGGAAAGGAAAGGAAAGGAAAGGAAAGGAAAGGAAAGGAAAGGAAAGGAAAGGAAAGGAAAGGAAGAAAGAAAGGAAGAAAGAAAGGAAGAAAGAAAGAAAGGAAGAAAGAAAGAAAGGAAGAAAGAAAGGAAGAAAGAAAGAAAGGAAGAAAGAAAAGGAAGAAAGAAAGGAAGAAAGAAGGAAGAAAGAAAGGAAGAAAGAAAGGAAGAAAGAAAGGAAGAAGGAAGAAAGGAAGAAAGGAAGAAAGGAAGAAAGGAAGAAAGGAAGAAAGGAAGAAAGGAAGAAAGGAAGAAAGGAAGAAAGGAAGAAAGGAAGAAAGGAAGAAAGAAAGAAAGAAAGAAAGAAAGAAAGAAAGAAAGAAAGAAAGAAAGAAAGAAAGAAAGAAAGAAAGAAAGAAAGAAAGAAAGAAAGAAAGAAAGAAAGAAAGAAAGAAAGAAAGAAAGAAAGAAAGAAAGAAAGAAAGAAAGAAAGAAAGAAAGGAGCCATTAACACACACCCCACACCCTCAATAAAACAGGTGATTCATACAGAGCATCTTCAAAATCTCACATAAACCACAGATAATGGATTAAGTGGCAGTGTCCCTTCTAGCTCCAGTTTATAAATTTTTATCTGCTTAAGGTTGCTCCAGAAGGATTTCAAGCTGACAGCATGATTCTCAGGAGATAAATCCTCCCTGACAGTTTACAATTGCATACCAACTACTACAGGATCGCGTGTGCTTTCATGTTTGAATTGATAGAGGGTGATTGTTCACCATTTAGAGTTCAGCATACCCCTCCTTGCACATTTGATGTTAAGCACAGCCATTGTCTGGGCTGAGTTTGCTTACTGCTCTGTCATGGACAAAGTCAGATTCAGAACATCTCCTTGCACAGCCATTCAAAAAGCTGTGATATAATCACCCTCAGCTCATGCAACAATCACCCTCAGCTCATGCAACTCTTCCAAGTCACCCAAGTACAGAAGAAGGGAGCAGGCAGGTATAATGGAAGAATAATGCAAATATAAAAAAATTCTTCAGTATAACAATGATATATGTATATATATGAATATATACTGATACAACAGTATATACACAACAGTATAATGCCCTGTTCATCATTAACCACTTCCACTCCCCTAGACCATGCCGAAGTATCCAAAAGCTCCAAAAACATTATGGCAAACAGCAACATCTCTATTTTCCACACTGGTGGCTGCAAATTCTGCAATACACTGGGGAAGCTGCAACAAGTTTTTATCATCTGAAATGGCTGTGGAAGAAGCATCTTGCTTCATTCACTGCTTAGAGATGTCTGACATCCTCTACCCCATCATTCAGTGCCTTCAGCTATGAAAATATCCTTAGTGAAGAGTATCCAGGTAGCACTGAATACATATGCGGCATACCACTGCCCAAAAAAACCCCCTTTGAGAACAGCAGCTTATTTTCTGCTACCACGCTCCCAGCCTACTCCAAAAGGGGGTGAAAAAAAGGGCAATGGCAGAGGAGACCTTGGGTAGTCACTCCTGCTCTCCTCAAGCAAGTCATCCCCATCTGATTTGGTCCTGACAGTCCACCAGGATTTCAGAAAATTAATTTCATCCTCATGAGGAGTAGAATAAGCAAGTAAGGTGGACAAGGAGCCCCATATATGCCCTGCCCTCCTCTAAACAAGACTGACAGTCCCATGCTCACAGAGCACCCAGAAAAGGTGCCAAAGCAAAGCTTTCGTTCACCGACAAGCACTTGGGGATTCTAGTGGTCCAATTCCTCCAATGCTTTCACGGAGTGCCAGTGCCCCGGGAGACCTGTGCGCTGATCAGCCACCCACGAGGCACTGCCAGGGGAGCAGCAGCAATTTGCAAGCAGAGCAAAGGGGCCCAAAAGAGCCCGTGGTGCAAGACATAGGCCATCCCACCCCTGGGGTGCTCAGGGAGCCCTGCCTGCCCGGAGGTGCCTGGGGTGTCCCGAGTGCCTAGGGAGCTCATCTTAATTTGGAGTCCCTGGGGTGCTCTAGGTTTGTGCCCTTGCCCGGGTGCCCACTCCACCTCGGGGTGCCCAGAGCACCCATCTTGCTCCGGGCTGCGTTGCCTCCTCAGGTAACCGCGGGTTCTCGTCCTACCGGGGATGCTCAGGGGTGCTGGGGGTGCCCGCCCTGCCCGGGGTGCCGGCCGAGCTGTACCTTTGAGGTGGTGGTGGCGGGCGCGGTGCAGGCGGCCCTGGCCGCCGCGGGGCAGCGCGGGGATGCTGGAGAAGCGGCTCCCCATGGCGGCATCCGAGCCGGGCCGGGCGGCACCGTGCGAGGTCTCTCCCCGGTGGCCGTGGCGGGAGCGGGGGAAGATCGCGCTCCGCCAGCGTCTCCCGCTTTCACTCCGACGCCGACACCCCCGAGGCTCCTGCCCGCCGCCCGCCGGGCCCCATGCCCCGCCGTGCCGCCGCCCTCCGTGGGGCCGCGCCGGCTTCGCTCAGCTCCGCCGCTGCTCGGTACGGCGGGGCGGGGCGGCGGCACCGCGGCCCCCCCGCCGCGCCCGGTCGCTATGGAGACAGTTGTTCCTCCCCGAGGGGGGGCGGGGGGAGGGCCGTCGCGAGCCCTCCAGATGTGCCACCGCTGGCGCAACAGGTAGGGGTACGGGGATCCATCTCCCGAGCCTCTCCAGACCCTTCCCGGCTCCCCGCGGCACCGGCAACAGACACCGGCGATTTTCCCTTCCCCCCCTCCCTCCTCCCACCCCGAGCACCCCGCGGCTCAGGGGCCCCCTGAAACCTGGCGAATGCCCAGGACCACACGCCCCGAGGGGCAGCCGCAGGGGGCTGGGATATAATTCCTCTCCCCAGCCCACCGGGGCAGCCACCTGTGGAGCAGCGCAGCGCACCTCTACCTCCCCGCTGCTAAGCTGGGCCGCCCTAACACCTGCTGGCTGTAATACTGCTTCCCCAGGGCCAGCTCGGAACCTTTCCCAGATAGGAAATTTGCAGCTGAGCCCAGAATCCAGGCCCATAGAAGAAGCTGCATCATGCCTGAGCATCCACCCAAGCAGACATGTTGTGCTCTGATGGATTGTCCTAATGCATTTAGGATTCTCACAGGGGCAGATAAGTCAGAGCAGAACTTGGGGAGGCAAAACAGATGAGCATACAGTTCCTTCTCCAGCTCTGGGGCAGGTGGACAAGAAGGCAGTCTGAGGGGTGAGTAGGTCCTTTGCTGGTCCACAACCTGCATCCAACACTTCCCTCACCTTGGTTGCTCAAAGCAGTGATGAGCTCCAGCCAAGCTCAGGGAAGTCAGGTTTGGTAGAAATGGGGTTGAGGGAAACATCACTGGCAGGTCACTTATGGAGGATCAGGAGCTTGTACTGATGAAGTGCTAGTATGGTGCATTGCCTGCAGGTGTGGCTTCTGAGAGCTGCTGCATTATAAACATGTCCCACACCAACTACAACTGCCCTACCTGGTTGGAGACTTCTGTGCAGAAATGAGCCTCTGCACAACTGCATATTCACGTTACCTTTCTGTAGGTTCTGGAGACACACATATGCAAGCTTCACCTTGAGTTTCAGCAAATGTTGAAGATTGAGGACAGCTTCAGTTCAGCTATGTCAGGGCTGTAACATGTCTTTTTCTTTCCTTCTGTTTACCAAAAATTTAATTTTAGCTTCCCTCCAAGAGGTCAATCTTTCAATCCATCCATCTCCACCCTCTCTTCTCCCAATAAACATAAGAAAAGCCCTTCCTGTTCAGGGACCAAACATGAGTATTTTCACCTTAAAAAGAGTTACTGACACAATTTTCCCATCCAAAGAGCCAAAAGACCCTCTGGTCTCTGAAAGCATTCAAATACATAACTTCCAGAGGAGGAGGGGAAGCCTTCTAAGGTTAAATAATAAAACTTCATAAGAAAAACTGAAAACCCATTGAAACCTGACGCTGAAAGCAGGATGAAGATTTCTTTTGGTTCATGTGATGCAAGAGGCCAGGCTGAGGAATCTACCATCCTACCCAGCCTTAGATTGCAATATGGATGAGATGTGCACTATGGTTTTGCATCTTTTTTCATTCTTGCAGAATCTAGAAGGAATGACCGTGCCACTCCGAGTGCTGCTATGGTAATGCAGGGCTTGGATTCCTGCTCAAACACAAACCTCTGTGTTCAGTGCTGGTCCTGCTCTGGCTGCATAAGTCCACCAGCTGCCTCCACAGAAAGGAAGCTTGTGAGCAGAGGTGAGCAGAGATCTTAAGTGAGATTGAGTCTCATCTTTAGTCATATCCTTTGTGAACATTGTATTTCCAACCTGCTAATTACAGTGGGCCCACAAAGAAACGAGAGACTGGAATGGCCCTTAGATGGGCAAATTCATCACATCACATCACATCACATCACATCACATAATACCTTCCAACCTCCTAAACCTAATTGTCTGCAACCAATAAAAAAAAACCAATCTGTGTTCTTTCTCATTTCCTTTTCTCTAATCTGTCTGTGCCTGTCCTTGAATTGTAAGGGGTCTTGAATGAGGAATGTCACTTTTATGGGAAGCTTCCTGTTTTATGTGACAGAAAGAGATGTCATCATAAGGCAAATTATAATGAAAAGAGCCATTTTCCATTGTATTTACAAGAGATCTTTTAGAATCATAGTTTTCAGGGTTGGAAGGGACCTTTTAAGATCATCTAGTTCCAACCCCCCTGCCAATCTAGATCTACTAAATCTACCCTCCTCTAGTTTGAATCCATTGCCCCTAGTCCTATCACTACTGACATCCTATAAAGTCCCTCCCCAGCTTTCTTGTAGGCCCCTTCAGGTATTGGAAGGCTACACTAAGATCTCCCTGGAGCCTTTCCCTCTCCAGACTAAAGTTAGACAGAACTTTCCTTCACAGGT
Organism: Calypte anna; assembly: GCF_003957555.1. Taxonomy (NCBI): domain Eukaryota; kingdom Metazoa; phylum Chordata; class Aves; order Apodiformes; family Trochilidae; genus Calypte; species Calypte anna. The sequence continues at coordinate 22,900,885 of NC_044252.1, read as the reverse complement.
AGAAGGAAAGTTACCTGAATTTTGGATTCGAGGCATTGGGAACACTCATTTAATAGCATAGGAAACATTTCTGTGCAGCCATCCTTTAAAATAAAGGTGCTCACACATGCATCATGCACACTGATACCTGTGCCTTGTGTGATAGCTCACCGGGTGGTGGACCAGCTCCCAGAAGGACTGAGTGCTTTCCACTTCCACCAGATCCCCTCTGACTTTTAGACATGAGAAACCAATTTAATTTTAGAACCAATATTAAACTATATCCTACGTGGCTGATTATGTGCTCAACCAATTGAGGTAAAGCATAGTTACATCTATGTGAGAGGAGGATGCTGTACAGATCTGCCTCAGCAACATGCTCCACTTCTGTGAAGGAGGGGCTTCACTTTGCCTGACACCACAGCCTGCAGTTAACACCACAGGGAGAAATGCAAAATAGCACCAGGGGTTTGCTGTGATCATATCTTGGTTCTCTTTATCAAAGAGTCTTTGAATCTGCTCCTGACAGTGGTTGGAGGACTAAGAAGGAGGGGTTGCCTTGCTGTCCTTGCCAACTTATGTCAGCTCTTCCTGCAGAAGATGTTGAGTAGGGTGAGAAATATGCTCTGTGATCACAGGGGCTCATGACAGACAAAACAGGATCACACTGATTGTGGGTTTTTTGCCTTTTTACTGTACTGCAGCAACATGGAGTACTGAAACAGACTGCCAAAACTGGCAGTGAGTCAGGACATTCCTTGTTTCTTAGTGATATCAATGAAATTTGCTAAGTAGGGACATGCAATTTCTCAGTACAGATCCTGTCAAGTAGTGGGGGTCTGCTGGACAGAGGATGCTGTGTGACAGGGTGGGATGAGTTTGCACTGAATTATAATTCCTTCCACTTTCTGTATTTGTGCTGACCACCAATTCGTAATTTGTGCTGTAGACTTCATGGAGGCAATGCAGTCAATCCATGAACTTCATCTGAAATGAGCATCAGCTTTGGGAAAGCTGATCACAATTACCTGAACAAACAGAACACAAGGAGAAAGCCACTGCACAGTCACATCTCCTCATGGAACGGTGGTCTACTGCCTTAAGTCACAACACTAACCAGAATCCTCTACCTGAAAGGTGGGTGCAAGAATGAGCTCGAGCTGTTCAGCTCAGGCATATGTGAAAGAGGAGAGAGATGGGATGGGGATGAGGATTTTTGAGATAAATGGAGGGTAAATTCTACATGCAGAAAGATCTTGCTGGGAAAGAGGTGCCCAGACAGCTCACTAGATCAAGTACACCAGGATGTTTTCAGACTGGGAAGCAGACAAGATCAGATGGCACTTTTGCATCTATGAAGCCTGTGTATTTTGCAAAGATCTCTAACTCTAAAGTGCTATGTAGCAATGAAGTAAATGTAGTTTAAAATTCCCTTTGCAAAGGCTGTGTTTGTGCCCTCTAGGCACATCTTTCCTCAGGGATTACACAGGAAACCAGGCAACTACAAAAAAGACATAACTATGAAGACTCACAACAGGAATAGGAGCACACCCTGAGCCATCACTGCCAGAGACTTGGGCAAATATGTGTCAGAATTTACACCCTAAGAGGTTGCTCAGAGATGAAGGCCTGACCCAGGGATCAATTGTCACAGGACAAAACACAGAGCAGTGGCTGGACTCTGCCTTGGTCTTTTTGGCTTAAGAAATCCATGGAAGCTGGCAGCCTGGACCACGTGTTGGCATGCATGTGAGTGGGGGTACCAAGAACTTGGCCATACCCTGGCTTAACAACCTTTTACACTTACTGGAAACTTTTATCTCAGTGATAAAACAGAGGAAGGAATGTTTTCCTCATTTTTCCTGTTTTCCTCTGTCTCCAGATGGAGAAACAGAGGAAACAAACTGATTTTGGATATGTGGCATTCCAAGTGGTAAAGGTGTTGAGAATGGGGATACATAATAATTCCCTTCCAGAGCAGGGTTTGATTTTGCTGATTTCACACATCTGTTAATATAATTCTTTGCCTTATGTATTTCAGAAGGATCTGCAAAAGAATTCCTCTGTTACTTGATGTGCCATAATTAAATGCCTGGCATCGGAACTTCAACACATGTACTAAAAAAGCCACATCTATCCATGAAATCTACAGATCTGCATGCAGCAGAGGGAAAAGATCACTTGGGAGATAGTGTCTGCTCCTAATTCTTGGCTTAATCTTCTAATTTATGTATTTTTAAGTGCCTGAATTACAGTTGGCCAATGATGTTCTTCATGTGTCATGCAAAATGGAATGCCCTGCAGCCACTACATCAGAAAGGTTTGTCCCTGTTGCTATCCCCTCTGAAACCAATGCAGAGCTGGATGCAAGACTCGGATGGGACAAAAGCAAATTCAGCATTGTGAATTAAAATAGGATGGGATAACAAGAGCCTTCACTCAGTCCGAGAGACTTCTTGCCTATGGGTTTCTGTGTGTAATAGGACAACAGATTTCACAGCAGCAGCCAGCACAGCCTGAGAAGATACTTCTAGAAAGACTGGCTTGAAATGAAGAAGGGGGAACGGATCTGTAGATAATACACTCTCATTGACATTTAAGTGCCTAGTCTCAGATAGCAGTCAACAAAAAGTCACCATGACAGGTGATCATCCAATGTGGAGTTCCCTCCCTGAGAAAGCTAAATAGGTCACCTCCTTTGTAAGAATGGTAGATAGTTGTTTTCTACAAGTGGAGTAAGGAAAAAAGTCTCCATCTTTCGTGACACACTGGTTTTACAGTTTGCAGCTGGAAAAACACATTTTGTACCGGCGGTTTGAGAGTCTAGATTAATTCTGTTTATTTTCTGACCTTTACGTTAGCAATTGTCTCATTTATCAGCACCGATCTGAACACGAGCAGAAGCTGCTGCCTGACCTTCAAGGCAGAGACACAGTATCACTTATGTGACACTTTGGTGCCTCATACATGCGCAGATAGCCACTCCAGAAGCTACTGGAAAAATCATTCTCCTGGATTTACACTTGTGCATCCCACCAGGGTCCTCTTCCTGATGGCACCAAGCTATTAAACTGGCTTTTTCTTGGGTCTTTTTAGAGCCCCAGCCGCATCCTGCAGGATAACAGGGTTGACTCACATCTTTAGTTAACCTCGTGCTCCCTTTCTCCTTTCCTGCAGAGATTAACCTATGCTCACAGACACATTCCATCCCATCCACTTATATACCCTGAACCTCTGTCCCATGTCAACCACCACCCCACAGTCTGCACTCTTTCTTGCCCCACAGGCTCTGGCAAAGCCCTGCTTGGCTCTCATCCCCACTGGTTGTTCAAAGTTAACATTTTATTTCACATTTCTGGGAAAGGGAAAGCTTTCAGATGAGAGAGAATAGGAGAGTGCATGGAAAACCCTATGAAAAGTCCTCCTGCAGTCGCCCTACATTCCTCCCTCTCATGCTCTACAGCTGCCAGGTTGAGATCTCTTACCTGTATCTATCACTTATATTTTCCATCAGGCAGCTTCATGGAGAGCAGTTCTTCCATGCTGCCCTTCCTGTTTAGAAGACACATGCCATAAAAGCAAGCAAAGCCATTTCATTTCTATTCCTCAAAAATTAACAAACTCCTCAGGTGTAGTACCCTGTAAGCCTTCTACAGCAGTCAGCATGGCTGTGTGGAGACCACCACTGACCATGATATTCAGCATCCAAATAGTATCTTCCTTTGGTGTAACAGAGGACATGAAATTCCACACCTTGATCCTGGCACCACAGGAACAATTTGGGGCTCACCTTCAGCAACAGGAAGATGTGCACTCCAGCTTGGATGCACTGTGCAAGCACAGATCTGATACTCAAGAGAAGTTACTGCAACAATTGTTCTCACACTTAAAACTGTGCATTCTGTCCAGCTGAAAATTTGCTAACTGAAATCTCCAAGCCTTGCGTGGCATAGAGTCCACATCTGACAGATGAAGGATCTCTGTCTTCTCACAGGTTTTTCCAGTCCCAGCTCAAGTCAGCTGTAGACATGCCTTTATATTATCACCTTTTGATATTTCTTTTCTTTTACTTGGTTGCTACTACATTCCCTCTGAGGCTGCTTGTGTGAAATACATACAGATCCAATAACTGCTCTATATGAAAGAGCAAGAAAGAACAAATGCAAGAGGATTGCTTCCTTTGGATAATCAATTCCTTTGGGAAATCCCATTGTAATGAGCAAAGTCAGTTTGCTTATGCAGCCGAGGTCATAGTAAGGGTCTGAGCCCTGTACTGACAAAGAGAAGCTGGAGAGCTTTTACCTTTTTTTTGCATCCATTTTGCAAAGTGCTGCTTATGTATTTGGTATGCTAAAAGTGAGTGATATCGTGACAGTTACTAAAAGGGGAGAATAAACAAGATTGTTAGAAAATTAGTTTCTCCCACACATACTGGCCACATTTGTTGAGCTCTGGCATGCAAATATCAGATACAGTCTTGCACTACTTAGATGAGGAGAGTTTAAGTACCTTTTAACTCAAGCTCACTGTGCTTCCTACGCCAGGGAAGTCATGAGGCCTGCTGAGCTCCAAGTGATGTTAGAGCAACCCCAAGGCTGCTTCCTTCCACACCAGAAATCTTCAAGAGACCCATTTGTGCTGTACCCCAGTGCTCCAGATATTACCACTAAGCTGGAGCTTGGATGAAAGACCAGTCCTGACCAGAGGCTATTTCCAGGGGAATCAGCTCCACCCTATTTAAAGGGTCCTTTGATCTAAAAGAGAAATCTAACAGGAATTTAGCACAGGTAATAGTTAAGCCTTTGATCTTCCCTTTGGAGTTTCACTGTCTATCAGCCAGCCCAAAGCCCTACTTCCAGCAGTATGAGCTGAAGATGCCTTTATAGCATGTCACAGTGAATTAACCAGCTTCATAAATTGATGAGTGTTGCAGGGTTTTTGCTCCCATTCACTTTACCTTTAGGTAATTTCTCCCTCAAAATTTTATCTTGGACAATGGATCTTCCCTTCCGTCTCACTTTCACATCTCTGTTAAGATGGGTATTTCTAATGAGGCTGAAGGCAGAACATAGTTTGAGGGTATTCACCTTCTAAAAAAGAGTCTATATTCTTTACATATCTAAATGGGATTCTGTTAAAACAGGTACAAATCAAGACTGATGACAGACATCAGTGCCAACCTATTATCCTACTTCTACATCCAAATATTTTCTTTTAATTAAATTTACTGTCCAGATTATCAGTGGAGGTGCCCAGGTTTCTACTTGGGTCATCGCAAGCCAACTTTACATTATACTGAGAAGTCAGCATCCTCAAAGAATATTGGGAGAACATAAGCTTTTACAAAATGTAATTGGTTAGAGAAAGGGGAAGTGAGTTAAGGGTTTTTAGTCTGTGTCTCTAGATGTGTTTGACATCCTCAATAACTAAAATGGTGGTCTAGATTATCAAAGGGAAGGCATCCAGCAGCTTTGGTATACTAGTTACTGGCCAACTGTTAAGGTACTAAGCATGTCTTAACCCTACATTCCACCCTACAGATGGAATCATTTTATGGTAGTGTTTCCCAATTATAATGCACATGAGGAATGGTAGTGTTTTAACATCTTTTTGATCCAGCTCCTTTTCTCCCTCGGAACACTCCTTACTTGAAGGGCTGATGACAGGCCCTGGCCCCACTGCTATCATGGTGATGGACTGATCTAGCAATATTACTATCCCAAAACCTCAACTTTTTCCCATCTGGTTCAGGCACATCAGTGCAGCTTCACAGCCTCCAATGTTTACAAACTCCAAATAAATTTTAAGCAATAAGAAAGACCTCAGGTTTCATTTCCCAGTCTTCCACAATCTGCAAAGCCCCTGGACAATAAACAGTCTCCCAACATCACCGTGCATAATGACAAAAGCAGAACCAAACAGCCACCCAACCGAGACAATCCTCACACATCAGATTCAGACTCATCATAAAAGCAGAATGCATCCAATATTTGACCTCCTTAAAAGTTCCCATCCAAGTTGGCCAACCCCTGTGTAGTTCCTGAAGCTGAACACCACCCTCTGAGGTCCACAGACAGGCTGACCAAGCTGCTAATTAATTCCCTCCTGGGCCCCCTGAGGAGTCCCAAGAAGATTGCACTAAGGTTGGCTGATTCTCAAAAAAGATGACCTGGAAACAACAGCAATAACCTTCTCTTCCCAGTCTACAGAGAGCCCTGCTGCTGGCACTGGATGTGCAGCATGCTGGTAGCATCTGAAATCACTGTTTCTCTTTTTTTGCTCTTTGACTCAAATGATGGGAGCTAGAAACTCAGAAATGTCAACGTTAGTATCATAAAGCCCCATTGATTCTTAAAGAAAATTTGTAGTGCATTCACAGTGGGAAGAACTTCTTACCAGGAGAATACCAGGAACTACTGAATTCAGGTGAACAGGTGCAACTATTTCTTTTCTCAAGGGTAACAGTCCTGTCCCAGCAGTAAGCACTAGTCCTGCAGACAAATATCAGCCTTAATGATGTCTTGGCAGCCAGGAACAGCTAGAACACCTTTAAAAACTCTACCCTTGAAATGCACAACTAAACCAGGGTTGAAGAGAGCACAAGTCCCCAACAGGAGTCATTTGAATAATCTCACTGACAGATCTGTTCTTTCCTCAAAATTTCCAGTCTGCACAACAGATCACAATATGAAATCAGATGCTGTCACTGAATATTGATAAATGTGAACATAAGGACTAAATACTCCCTTCTCATATTAATAAATACTCCAATTTGAACCATACCACTCACGTTGTTCATGCTGTCACTAAAATTCTTCAGGCAGCATCAGAGCCTGGTAACTGAGCATCACCCATCATTACTTATTTCATGAACAGATACACATTTTCAGCTCCCATTTTCTGATGAACATATTCCCATCATTCTCTCTTCTAAAAGCCTCTATGAGTTATGCCTACTTGGTACTAAAGGAAATTTTCCTTCTTTGCCTATGAATTAATGACAAGATTTTCAAAGTTTCCAAGACATTTAGGAAGTAAATTCCCTTTTAATTTTAAAATTACAAGCAAAGGAGAAGCTTCTATACTATTTGACTAATTTTTGCAGTGTTCAAACGGTTGCCTGTTAAAAGCCTGTGACTCACTTCCAGCCTCAGTTTTCTGATCTGAAAGTTCCATGTTAGAGAAGCTCATTAGATGTTCTCTGTTTAATTTAGCAGGCAAAGTAGATAACTACGAATTGCAATTCCACCATTCAGCTGTGTTTTCCACAAACTGAACGGGTCAAGGCCAGAGTTATAACCTTTCTAGTAGTTAAAGCCAATTTCCAGCACGGAGTTTTTGCTTTTATATAAGTATTAAAATTCTTATTTTCACCTCATCCATATTTGTAGTAGTCAAAACCCTTTAGGATGGAATATAGTCTTATTTTGGGCAGGAATTCAACAGTAAGAGCTGGGTTTGCAATGCTTCTGTCTGCTTCCAGAGTCCTTCTAGCTAAAGGAGGACACAGGCAATAAAACAATTATTATGCCAGATGCAGAGATTGAGAACTTGATAATCTGAAATAACCCAAAATAAAATCCCTGCCTTGCACTTATATGGCTTAATTGTTCTGCTCCGCTGCTCAGGTCAGAAAGCTTCAGTTGGAAGCCAGCAAATATCCCAGAAAGTCAGTTCCAGGAGCTTCCTGTAGCCAGCATCAGCGTAGCTGGTTTGTGGTTGTTTTGTGGCCACTGTTTGATAGCTTGGTTCCTCCCCAAATCAGCTTCCATTGCACAGAGATGTTTTATTCCTATCAAGCAGTTTGGTTCTTGGCAAGGAATGCAGGGAGGCCAGACAGAGAGAAGAGGGCTGAGGCTGGGAAAGTGGAGGTGAATACCAGAAATGGTGCAGAGGCATTTAGCTGAGCTGAACACGCTGCTTGATGGCTGGGAAATCAGATGCTAGAAACCTGCTAAGCTATTAACTGCTGAGGGACTCTGGCTGCCACCAAGTCAGGGGGAGGATCAGTTCTCTTGACCCTCCACACTCACCAATGGTGTCACTACAGAATGGATCCTGAAGTGGACCTCAAATATTTTCTGTAGTGCTCCTCAGAGTCACTACAGTGTGGTTTTTCAAAGGGCAGGACTTCCATCAGCAAAATAAAATGCAGATTTTATATGGGTTTAAAAAAAGAAATAGCTCAAAGGGACATGTTCCCACTACAGAGAAGGAATGGGAAGAGGCGGCGGGGGTCAGGGGGTCTGCCTGTGAAAGGTATTGATGAAGGGCACAGGGAGTAATTTACAACAGCGTATTTAATGCTGCATGTGGCACCAAAGTCAAGACACTGTGTTCCTCAGGAGACTTAACACACAACAGTTCAGAGGCATTCAGAGCTCTTGGAAAAGGTCTATACTCAAAGCCCTGTTACTGCAGGTAAATAAATCCTAAAAGAGCAGAGGGGTGGCTATTACAACACCACAGGATCCTCTCATCCCACACAATTGTGATTCTAGCTATTTGCTTCAGAACGGCAGGAGTGGTTAAACAGAGATGGGATGTTAACAAAGGCAGAGTGAGAAGATGATTACCCTCTGCAGGACACAAGGCACAGCAGGCAATTTCTGCCTGTGGGACGGTGAGGATTTTAGTTTGGGGCAGAGAATATGGAAAATTGCAGTGTGCCTTAAAAGACCATTTCTGCTGAGTCCATGATTGTTAGTATTAGGTAGAGTTATAAATTGCAGTCTATAATTTTGTCTTTCAAATGTATACATATAACAACCTATAGCAACCTTCCAATATCTGAAGGGGGCTACAAGAAAGCTGGGATAAGGCTTTTTATACAGGTGTGTAGTGAGAGGACAAGGGGAAATGGTTGTAAACTTGAAGAGGGGAGGTTCAGGTTAGACATTAGGAAGAAATTCTTTTATTTGAGATTGGTGAGACATTGGAACAGGTTGTCCAAGGAAGTTGTGATTGCCTCCTCCCTGCAAGTGTTCAAGGTCAGGTTGGATGGGGCATTGAGCAACCTGATCTAGTGGAAGGTGTCCCTGCCCATGCAGGGGGGTTGCAACCAGATGATCTTTAAGGTCCCTTACAATCCTAGCCACAACGATTCTGTTTTGTGCTCTGCACTGAGGACCAGGACTGAGAGGGCAGAGTCTGTTTTGTGAAGAACCATCTCTCTCTGATGATGGCATGTTTTAGTCTTAATTATTAACTGTATACCAGAGCTCGGCAGCTAGGACGGTTTTACCATAGTTTCTATAAAACTACCTGCTGATTTGGATGACGTTGGTGTTGCCACTTCTAAAATCATGTACAGCTTACTCCACGTGGTTATGTACCTGAGGACAGTAAGTAGGAACATGGCAGACATCAGGAGCACTGATGTCAAACACACAGTAACCTGAGGCCATCTCTTCCTCCCATCTTCCCTCTCATAAGGCTCAGGCTCTGAAGCTTTTAAGCTCAGACACAAGCTCCAAAGTCATAATATAGGAGAGAGAAGACTTAAGAGTTGGGCAGAGAAAAGAAAACTACTTTTAAGTCTGAACATCCCAAGGCTCCTCGGATTTGTTGGTTTCCTGCTTATTGTGTCCAACCATAGATGAAATTTGTCATAGGGATCGTTGACAAGTCACATGTTATCACAGAGAATAGCTGCTGCTGGTGAAAGCAGATATTTGTGTTCACATTTGTGTTCACCGCACTCAGAAAGCAGTCAGCACTATATAAATATACACAGAGAAGAAGATTAACAATGTGAGAAAGTGAATTTTATGCACAGAAAAAGCCAAGAGATAAATGACAAGACAACCTTGTGAAACAGGACTCTAATTTTCCCTGAAAATAAAAGGCAACTATTGTGAGGCACCACAATAAATTTTAAGTGCTTCAGGGATATGTGTTTTAGCTCAGGTGGCCACAGCATCAGTAGGCAAATGAAACAGTATTTTTATAGCAGAATACAAATTTTCCTTAGGTTCAGAAATCACTTACTACTTTGGAGAAGAATTAACGACTAGGCAGCAGTGTGTGTATATATGTATGCTAGTTAACAAGCTCTCACAGCTTCCATAATATTTAAGCTGTTACCTGATCCCCAGACCTTTCTTTGCAGCAGATAAAAGAAGAGGTAGGAGACAATATTTTGATATTTGCCTGAATTAATAAGTCCTCGTCACAGTTTCTAAACAATCCTGAACACACTCCCTAAAAACCTAGCCCATTCTCCAGTCGAGCTACTCTGAACCAGAGGAGCTGATAAGACAAGATAGATTTTTATCTGGAAGAAAAGGTTTTCAGCAAAGCAGCAGCAGCAGCTAGGGGTAGTGAGATGTCAGAGCAGCTCAGCCCTTCCCAAGAGGGCTCCATCCTGGGTGACAGCGACCGCAGCTGCCATCCGTGTGGGGCTGTGTCTCCTCTGATGAGGAGATGTTGATGTTTTCTCCCTTTGACTGTGCTGCCAGGGGCAAGGGTGGTTAGCAAAGGGGGCTGCCAGAGGATGTGACTAAAGGCTTCTGATGAGAAAGAGATGATGGTTTAGGTTTTTTTCCTCTGCAGAGAAGTATTGTAATAAGCTGAATTTTCTGCCTGTGGCTCACTCTGTGGCAAGTTTGGAGTCAGCATGGATGCCTGGACACACAGAGAGAACCCAAATCCTGTCCAGATTAAATACTGCTGTGCATGATGGTTTACACCTTCAAAAAGCACACTTCATGCCTTTCTGCATGCACATCTTTCTCTCATAGAAGCAGAGTTTTAAACCATCACTTCATACAAGAACAAATAACTACACAAGGCACTGGAAGAGTAGATCTTCCACCTCACAGCTCCAAGGAATGTGGAGAAAAATTTTAACAACCGTGGAAGGAGATTGGGCTTTCCTGTAACGAGAAAACACCTGTAGTGTTTTGGCTATAAAGTCTTGATGCATATCCCGCTTGTTTTGGTGAAGTCATGATTTACAGCACAGAGAAGCAGAGATCACAACCCTTGCCACCACCCAGCCCTACCAGTAGGATTGCCTCCCTTGGTTACCAGTCCAGCCTCTGCAGTATGCTTGTTGTGCATAAGAAAGAGTTAGCATTACTTCAGCACACTTTTAGTCCAGAAAATGCCTGATGTCTCCTAAATAATAAAGAATTGTACTCGAGATATAGACCTGAGATAAGCCCAAGTATCCTGAATGATAACGGCACTGGTTCTTCAACCTCCAGCACCACAATGATGCTGCAGGAGGTCAGTGCCTGTATCACTGAGCAGCAGCGCGGCTGGCAGCGCTGATCTGCCCAGCACTGCTTCCAGGGATGTTCAGCACCCCTGAAAAATCTGCCTGTGATGGGACAGAGGGACGCAGGGACAGACAGACATCCACCCCCTCGGCGTGCGGCAGAGAGGGAGCCGCAGCTCCGCCCCGTGGTGCGGGACCTCGCTGCACGCTGAGCACACGGGCGCCGGTTTGCTCTTTATAAATGCACTGGTTTAAAGTCGGTGCACCAGTTTCTGTTGCACCAAGAAAAGGTGTTTCCACAGCGTTTAGAGACGGTGCTCTGCAACCTTACCCCCTGTTCCTTCCCTCTCTATAATCCCTCTGGCAGCAAACAGCCTGAGCCCCACATTTTTTGAGTCCCTGCTGTACTGCACCCGAATGCACAGCGGTGGCACTGAGATGCTGCTTCATAACTCTGTGCCTGACTCAAACACAGTTTTTTCTTAAGACCACTATTAAAATTTAAAACAAACAAAGAAAAAACCCACCACCACCACCACCAAAACAAATACAAAACCAAAAAACCAAAACCAAAAACAAACAAAAAACCCCACCAAACCAGCAAAAGACAACCTGTGGGGGAAAAAAGATGAAATTGCTTTTACAGTTTCTCTTAATGTCTTTGCAAACTTTTTCCAGTCCTGACATGTAAATGAGAGAAATATAAGATCACTCCTTACAAAAAATCTGTGACAGTAATCAATTTGTCTCTAGGGAGCGCATACATCATTTGCTTATTCCAAAAGAACTAAATTCTACCACAGCCACAGTCACAGTCAGTACAGACAGATTCATGCTATAGCAACACCTCTGTGGCCACAGGAGTTCTTTTAAGAAATCTGTGCTATGGTTTACATCTTGAAAATTCAAGAGTTCTTACCTAGTACCCCAAAAAGATTACTGCCTGAATTGCTAGCAAGAGTCAACAGAAAGTTGTACTTCATATATGTCATGTCTTCTTGACTGTCAAGATGGAACAACTTGTAATAAGATATGGAAACATAATCAGGAGGTTATTTTATAAAGCCATATCCTTTATGGTTATATCAAACAAGTTTTTATTCTCTTACAGTGATTTCAGTGTAACAGCCAGGAGAAGCATGAGAGAAAAATAAACCATGTATGGGACTTGAGCACTGGCAGACAATGTCTGCAGACCAAGTTCTTGTGCACCTGCTAACCAAGACCATTTTTGGAAGGTGACAACAAATAGGTGGCAAAAATCAGCAGTTACCTGTGACTTATCTGAGGGCCTTTGGTGAATAACAACAGATTACAGATGGAAATTTTTGCTTAAAGCCATGAATCCAGTTATTGAAGGACATTTGGTCTGCATTCTGGAGCAGTCACAACAAATGAGACCTCTATCAGCCCCAGACACCAATAGCTGCAGAGGCGTTTCATCATCCAATCTCTGTTTCCTTTTAAGCACCTAAATAGTTCCTACGAGATCTCTGCAAACTTAAGACAGACTGATCCCTCAAGAAGAGTTTGTTATCAGTGGTTTTCATCCTGTAAACTGTGGAATCCCCAGGGCTAGAGCCTAATTAAAAGAGCCTGAGAAAAATAACAGGAAAAGCTAGTTAAATGTCAGCAGCCTTAAATCTGCTATCTGGGAACTGAATCTCTGTTGGAAGATATGTGAGCATTAGCAAAACAGGAAAAATTTGAAAATCACTGATCTGGGATATTAAAAGATCAACCTGACTCCCTAATTATCTGCCTTACTCCCTCAGTCACTCTCAAAATGAGAAGAAACTCCATCTCAAATAATCTCATCTCAACATCAGCTCCTAGGAAAGCAGATAAGTGGTCTTGCAAAAAGCTCTCTCCATCAGAAATTGTGCAAATCCGGTCAAGGTTGGGATAATGCGGAGATCAGGAAGCAGGGCTTCCACCTGAGCCAAAAAGCTAAGTGCTAATTATGGCCAGGAGATCAAGGTATACTGAGCTCTCAAGAACAACAATTAACTGAGCCCTGTGTTTCCTCACTGGCAGTCAGCTGCATGTTGGTGCTTTAATGAAGTTACAAGGCAGCACAGGGGAGTATCTAATCTCCAGAGAACATTATTAGTGAAGACAAACCATATTTCACAATGCTGCCATTATTTTTGCTTCATTTTATTAATCATATAGTGGTCATTACTAGTTTTTTGCTTAGCCTGGGCAGAACGCTCAGCTATGCAAAAATACTCAGATTCAGGTGGTCTCTGCCCCACAGAGCAACAGTGCCTATGTGCACTGTCAGGAGTGCCAGTGACTATCAGGAGATTGTGCAGTGCCTAGAGGGAGGAAATATTGCTTATGTCCTTCATGGGCAGCTGAAATGGAAGGTGACTCCTGCTGTGCTAAACTGAAGATGCTGAAAAATTTCCAGGCAGCAAAGGGTAAAATCCTCTTCCAGCTTTGCAGAGAAAGAAGGTAATGATATTGCTCTGCTGTCCTCAGACACCACTGGGAAACTGATCCTCAAACTTTCTGGGAAAGGCAATAGAAAATAAAGCTCAGTTGCAACCCTCTGGTCAAGTATAGATGGGCTGTTGGGAGTGTGGACCTGTGTGCCCAAGGGTTAGCAACAGGACTGAACTACAGAGCAACAAGATACTGGTCTGTAGGATTGTTGCTGGTAAAGGTGATTTTTGCTGTTAATGGCCTTCACTTAAACACAAGATGGCATATTTCCTCTAAATCTTGAAGAACCGTTTAACCTTGTCCTCTGAATAAACACGGCCAGGTGGAAGGGGTTTTCCAATTCACCAGCTGAGAGGTTCCAAAGAAACTGGGTGGCAAACTTTGTGCAGTGACCTGGGAGAACGTAGCTGCTCTCCCACCACCGGGATGCTGGGTTTCACCTGCCACAAACTCATTTTCCCGGCATCCGGCAGAGGAGTCCGTGCAGATCCACACTTACCCCTATAGAGGGAAACAACACGCTTGGTATCTGCTCCCTGTGGCCATACAGTGCTCGTTTTAACCAAATACAACATGGAAGTGGCATCCCCGTGTGGCAATTAATGAGCCAAGAAATTAGGAAGGAGGAGGAATTCAGAGCTAAATTAATTTCACAGCCACTTCCTGCAGTCTGGGAATGTGCTGGGCTGGTTCTGTGTTCCCAGCTGGTCCCAAGGCAACTCCGGAGTTGGCAACAGGCACAAAAAGGAGCAGAGTGACAAGTCAGCCTCCTGTGGTGCTGGTGGGGAGACACTGACTGCAGCACATGCTCAGAGTGGGACGGTCACCACCGTGCCCTAGGGAAGCATGTCAGAGCTGCTGTGCCGTTGCAAATCAATTGCATAATCCCCTGTTTCTAGCAGAGGAAAAAAAGTCTCTTTTTTTTTTTTTTTTTTTTTTTTTTTTTTTTTTTTTGTGCTTTTGCATCATCTCAGGAGCAGCTGATCAACCCATGTAACAGTTTTCTAAAAATGTTTTGCCTGAGGCAGACATTCAGGTCAGAAGAAATTCAGTTGGGGTAATTAAATAATTTGTCAAAGTTTTATACAACTGCAAATGATTTCTAATGAGCTAACCTACCATCTCCCACGCCACTAGACAGGAGTGTTCCTACTGGAGCACTACATGCCCTATCCTGCTGCCAGGACAAGTCCTTGTGACAACGGTTTGTTTCCAGCAGAGCAAGCTTTGGGACAAGTGAAATGTCTGCTCCAGGACCCAGCTTCCTTGGGTGAAGGCAGGTTCCAGCCCCAGCACAGGAAAGAGACATCAAAGTATGACAAAGCAACGCGTATCTGCAGCAGCTCACTCATTGCTGGATTTGGGGGGAGGCCAGGGAGCAAGGGGTGTCACTGGCACATCCATGGTGCTGCTGCTGCTGTCCTCTGGGGACCGACCCTGTGCTGAGTGTGGTGCTGGTGGCACAGACCACTGATGCAGCCCCGGACACACTGGACCTACACTGCTCGCCACCTAAATACATGCATCAGGGCTTGCTCTGGGTATGCACAGAGTGGGAAGGCAGGTGTGCTGCATGTGTACTGCTCCAGCACCGCAAGCTTGTGCATAAAACTGACCATATTGTTCTGCTGAATTTGTCCTATTTTAAATGACTGACACAAATTTAGGTGATGAAATCATCCTTTTCCACAAAGCTTGAGAGGCTGATGGCTGCACCAAAGGGCTCTCATCTATAGGGTGAGGGTTTCCCTCACCTGTAGTCACCACCCTCTCCATCATCTGAGGCACAAAGCCTGTGGCTCCCATGAAGGAGCAGGGAAGGGCATCCCACTCCCTCTCCCTGTGTTCTGCAGTGCTGAGGCAGCAGCAAAGGGTTGTCCAACATGGACATTCAAAAGATGTGCTGAGGAATAAGAACTTCCAGCACAGTTTTGGAGATTTGTTGCCAAGGAGCAGCTGCCTTCCTCTGAGGACAGTGTCCCTGCCCAGCAGTCCCAAAGAGCTTCAGGCAGCCTTTCAGCAGGCTCTGAATGTTGACTAAACCACTGGGAACATGGTGGGGGTCCCCTTGGAAAAGAGAAGATGGATGATTTTAGTCCTTGTTTCCTCTTCATTTCACCCTAAGAACTGAGTAATCAGAAGTGCTCAGTTATGAGAATAATTTTGAATATTTGTTCATGTCTAGCTACTTACCTCAAGGCTTCTTTTTCTCTCTCCCCAGGAAGCTCCAAGGGAATATTCCATTTCTTGTATGATTCAGCAGCTACATGTCTCAGCTCTGAGTTGCTGGTGAAATTTCTGCTTACAACAGAGCACAGTAATTACCTGAAGCATCCTTTACAGACCTCGAACATCCAGGCCAGACAATTGCATTTGGGAGAAGTATAATTCCCTTGTAGCTTATACTGTCCAGAGGATACTTCCTACTCCTTCTACATCTTATTTTCCTGAGGTGTGAGGAATTATTTAGCCTTTACTATGTTTTTGCTCAGGAGAGCTGGAAAGTCAAAAACGATTACTCCAAAGTAATTGTTCTACAGAGAGTACACAAAGATTCCTGAACCCGAGTCAGCAATCCAATAAGCTATAAAGCATTTGGGAACCAAAACAAGCACCCTGGCTAAAAATCACTTGTGGAGTTCAGCCTGGGGTCCTGATGGCCTATAAAAGCAAAACAGAGGAATCCTGATGTCCTATAATGGCAAAGTGGAAACACTAGCAGACCAGCTGCATGTCTTTATTGCTGGTGAATGAACATTAGCAGTAATCTTCACTCAAAGATGGAAAGGAAAACACAAACATGGTGGATGGTGCAATTGTATTTCAATAAATTGTTGAGTTGCTGTTTAGATTAGAGGGGGTGACATTGCGGCCCTGAGAGCCAGTGTGTGTCACATACCCACTGTATGTGACCACAGAAATCAATAGGTACCTTCCAGCTGCTCCCACCAAGGATCCCATCAAGGCAACCAGACCTGCAATGGGAGCCAGTGTGGGCAGAAACCTCATTGCTGAGTGTGCTTCAGTGGAGATGGTTCCTATCTTTTGTAACAAAATAGGAAAAAGTTTCACCCTTTTCTTCCCCCCTTTCTTGAATGTGTGTGGAACCTTGAGCTGAGAAGAAATCTGAAAATGTTTTCTGATGAAAGCTGGGAAGAGGAAAATTATATTGAATATGCCAGAAAAAAAACCATTAAACTTCCTTATGTGGCAATGAGCGGTATTTATCTGCAAAATAGCCTTCTGAGGTGAAAAGAGGAATTGCCTCTAGGATATTTAAAATGGATAGAAGATGATAATCCAGTCCCATGGGACAAATGACCCAGCTGCTCTGATTGCACCATGCTCGCTGATGCGGAGCAAGAAGGAATCTCAGTGCAAGGGCCTTGGACATGGATGTTGGTGCAGTACAAGTGCCACCGTACATGTATGGTGTGTAGCTTGGAGCAGGCTTTTCCCCAGGATGCCATTTCAGGCTTTGAAAGCTATTGATTCACAGCTTCCTAACTGAAGGGTTGGTCCTTTCAGCCCATTTTCATAGGGAAATCTGTGCTCCGGGTGATGTGGCATGCTCAGGGCCAGGCATGTGCTTCCTGCCTCCCCCACTCACCTCCTTCACTGAAAAGAAATGGGGTGGCAGCAGCGACACAGATAAGGTCATTTGACTTGCCTGGTTTCTCCCAGACAATGAATCGATCAACAGCCCTCAATCAGCACAGAGGGAAGCTCCCAGGCATCCACTGACAGCTCTCCATTGAGAGTTGGCATCTCCAGGACAGAGGACCCAGCACTACCAGAGCCTGTCACTGGCTGACACATGGGATAGCCCTGAAAATTAAAAACTGGGCTGGAAAAAAAGAGCTGATGGAGACTGTATACAATCTGCTCACCTAGAAAAGCTACCAACTACCCTGGAAGATAAGCACTGGCTGAGAGACAGACCTGTGAAAGCTGTGTGCTGCTGGGGAAGTCCCAGCACAGGGTTTTCCTCCTGCCACAGCAGCTGTCTTCCATCCCCACCTGCCTCCTGGACTGACTGTGGGCTGAGCTGCGTCCCCTGCTCCACGGTCACAGAAGAGGGGGCAAAGGCAGAAAAGTTGTGCCAGGCAGACCAGGAATTTCCCAGGAGGAGCACACCTGACAAAAAACCCCACAATGGATCGTTTCAAGATGATCTTCCAGTATTTCCAGTCCAACTCAGAATCTGTAATGAATGGGATCTGTGGACTGTTAGCCCTGGCTAGTGTGAAGATGTATACCACCTTTGAATTCAGCTGCCCCTGCCTGCCCCATTACAACATGGCATATGGCTTGGGGATCATGTTCATACCTGCCTTTGCTCTCTTCCTCTGTGGCCTCATCCTCAACAGACAGTCCCTGGTGATGCTGGAAGAGTGGAAGCGACCACTGGGTCGCAGAAAGAAGGATCTGGCTATCATCAGGTGGGGTTTGCACTGGACGAGTATCTCTCCTTTTGCTTTCCCCTTAGCTGTGTTCTCTGTCTTTGATCCTCCTGGTGGAGGCTTTTCCACTTAACTGTGCAGAATGAGTGGCATTTCCATCACTGTCATTCTTTATCAACAGTCTTGTGGTTCTCCTCCCTTCAGCTGAGTTTTTGATGGCTTACTCTGGTGGCAGGAAGATCACATTCTGTCTGTTACATGGTTTTACCCAGTGCACAGGTTGGCATGGAGTGGGGCAAGCAGGATGCAGGGAAAAGTGATTTTCCAGGTAGAAACCAAGCTGATGAGAAAAAAAAAGAATAAATGAAGAAGGCATGGGACACAATGGGAGGACTGTGCACTGTTCCTGTTTAGAGCCAGCACACTAAGCACTGCTGAGATCTGGCTCAGATCTCACTGGGAGGCAACACAGTTTGATCCCAGAGCAGAAGCAGCATCAGCAGGAGGCAATGTTTGGGACAGCCCTGGGAGTGGGTTCCCTGGCTCCAGGAGGGCTGCATGGCTTAGGGCAGCCTGTATCCATCAAGACTTTGGATGAGGAGAAAGCTCCCAGCATTTAACCCCCTCCTGTCTCTCCTGCCCCAGGTACATGTGCTCCTCCATCATACAGCGAGCCATGGTTGCCCCTGTTGTCTGGATCATAGTCGCCCTCCTCGATGGCAAATGTCTGATATGTGCTTTCAGCAGCTCTGTGGATCCCGAGAAATTTGTGGGCTTTGAAAACATCAGCACACTACAGGTGCAGCAGCTGCTGGCAAAGGTCTCCTGCAAGGACGATGAGCTCATGAGGAACAACACTTCCCGCAAGGCCGTGTCCAGGTACCTGCGCTGCTGGTCCCAGGTAGGTCCCTGCTGGCAGAGCCCCCCTGTCAGTGAGGTGCCCGGGACACAAGTCATCTGTTCCTGCTCTTCTTGATTTGTCATAGCTTTGCCGTGGGGAGGCTGGAAACAAGACTGCTCTTTGCTTCTTTATGGCCCCAAATGTTGACACCCTCTGATAATCTCCATAGTCACTTAGCTAGGGTAAAGGAAGGAAATGAATTAACAGGACTTTGTTTCTAGAAGAACCAGCAGCTTCTAAACCAAGATAATAAAAAACAGGTTTCAAAGAACGTAGGCATCTTCTAAGGCCCTGTACAGTGTCAGAAGAGCTTGGTAACTGCGAACCTCTGTTTTTACAGAGGTTAGGATTTAATAGTCCTAACTGATAGGACTAACTGTTTTAAGGACAAGGAATGCTGAGACAGGTGAAAGCACCTTGCCCAGAAGCAACAGGAGAACAGGACATGATTAGGAGTGGAGCCCTGGCTAGCCCAGGCTCTTGGTATCAAATGCCAGGTTAGGGATGAGGACCTGTGGGAGGGCACTGAAAACAAGACATTTCTTCCTACCAAAGGGAGATGCATGTAGTCTGGGATGTCTTCTTCCTGCTGCAGGGAGTCCTGGGCCCTGGAGCAGGTGTAGGTGGCAGATAATTACCTCAGTGCACATAAATGAGCCCCAAGAGAGAGCACTGAAGCCCCCTTTCCCTGGGACACTACCATGCTCAAAGCAAATGCTTGGCTGTTCCAGGTTAACTTTGCAAACCGTAATCCTACTGGACTATTGATGCACAGATAAATGCCCTTTATTCACTGGGAGGAAATTGTAGTGACCCTCTGAGTGCAGTTTGAGGGTGCTGAATTTCAGAGACAGATCAAGGACGCAAGACCAGGTATACCATATCGCCCCTCCAGCCTAACGAGTACCTTGTCTCTGTGATACAGGCAAACAGCTCGTGCCTGTCCTTGTATCTGCCTTGCTCCTGTTCCACTGCTTGTTTCTTATCACCCAGGCACTTGGCTGGAGCATTTTGCTGATCCTTATCATAGCAGCTTTTCTTGCCCGGTGGCTCAGACCTTGCTTCAACCAGACCACCCTGCTACAGGCACGTCACTGGAGCAACTACATTGACATAGAGCAAAAGATTTTTGAGGAAACCTGCTGCGAGCACAGCCGGCTCTTTGCTCACAAATGCATCCTCCACTTCTTCAAAAGCATGCGACAAGAGATCCAACTGCACAGCTTCAACTTGTCTAAGGAGGGAGGGGGAGCTGAAGAAGAGGAAGATCTTCTCCATGGCATCACAGATCAGGACCAGGTGAATAAACTTCTGAAAATGTGGTACTATGAGAAACCTCCCCTAGATGTTAGCCAGGCAATCCAGAGGCAAGAGAGATCCCCTCCAGCCTGGGCAGACAGCTCCAGTACCTGGTCCAAATACCCCCAGCACACAGATGTGTAGAGGGGACTTTGTCCTGCAGACACTGAAGGGACACTGCTGTAACTCTGCATAAAACAAGGACCAGCAGATGACAGTGGTGCTCACATCTTCCTCATAAACACCAATCCCAAAGGCTCATATCCAGGGTGTGCCTAACAAAACCTCCAAAATGAACCAGCTGTGAAGGCCCAAAAGTCCCAGACTGTTAATGAGATTTCTCAACCAAGTGCTCTATGTAGTACTTTTGTCATCTTAAAGGCTTTGCAGCTCCCACCACCTGTGACAAAACACTTCTGGCTCAAGAAAGGATTTAACCAAGGCAGCAACATGTGGCTGCGTATGCAAACCCACTGGAGCTGCAGTTTGACAGAGGTGTGAGGAGCTCCTGCCCATTCCAGTGAAACGGGGAGAGAGACGGGTTTGGAGAGTCGTCAGTGCTGACTCTGGTGCTGACACTGGAGTAATTTAATTGGCAATTCTTTTAGTACCACACCAACATGTTTACTCAAAACAGCAAAACCACCTCCTACGTCTTTCCATCTGCTGAGAGCTCTGGCTGACCCCAGCCCAGCTGCCAAAGTGTTCAGCCTACCTCTAACAACCCATTAATACTTTCATGCATTTTCAAAACAAAATATGGCAACATACTGAAACTCATGAAGCAGCATAAATTTCATTGACAATACCTCTGGATAACTGCCCCTGAACTGGGCTGGATTTGCAGAGGGAAAGTAGATGGAGGCTTTGCTAACATATTCAGAGCCACAGGACTGTGCTGGGGTTGACACTGACCCATGGAAAGGACAAAATTACTCTGTCAAAGAAGTCAGAATATGGATTTTCAAATACTAGATTTTACTACAATCCAATCTACCCAGAGGATCATCCTTGCATCACCCAGCTGGACATTTCCATACTTAGTTTTGAAACTGAATGTAATCTTATCTCTGAGTCTCTAATGCTAATTACTTTCTTACCTGCTTTTTCCAGTCCCTTTCCAGATGCTGCCAGTTTGACTGAGATTTCTGTCTATCATTGCTGTTTGGATGAATTAAACTCCTTACTGCAAACACAGTACAGACACGTACATCTTTCCAGGCTGAGGCTCACATTGATGCCCACTTTGTAGCTGCGAATAGAAGGGTGGAAGGTGGAGAGGTTGTGATGATTAGAGATGAAGAAGAAACATCTGCTTGGCCATTCATGGGTAAATGGGGCAAGCAGGTCCTCCAGGAGGAAAGAGGAGGGTGGGAAAGGGGGCAAAGGGACCTACCACCCCCTTGTGACTAAATCCAAAACAAAGGGTGGAGTGGAGCTGAAAACATACATTAAACCCCCAAAATAACTCATCAAACTGCTGGGAGGTGGGTCTCCTCCTCACCAGAATGCTTGTGTGCACAGAGTCAGAGAGGGAGGAGATGCATGGCAAAACACAGGAAAGCCAAATAACTCTATGGCCCACCCATGGACAGCTGCACCCCTCTGCCAGCTGAGGCCTGGTGGGAGCTGTGGGTTGCATAGAGATGGGCTGCAGAGCTCTACTTATTTGCATAACAAATTCATTTTTGACTGCTGAGTTCCCCTGGAAATGCTCACAGAGGGCACAAAGCCAGCTGTGGATGGTGCTGGTTTGGAATAACTGTGGTTTTCCCACTTTGAGCTACTTAGGTCCAGAGCTCTCCTTTTAAACCAGCACTGCACTTGAAATTTCATTCCTGGCTTATTTTTATTGCTCACTGCCTTGGGTTCGTGCAGTGGTGTTTTGGAAGTGGGGGTGGCCACAGGGGTGGCTCCTGTGAGAAGCTGCTGGAAGCTCCCTCACTTCCAGGCCTTGCCCCTCCTCTGGCCAAGGCCAAACAGACATGGGAAGCTGGATGTGCCTCTCTGTGAGTAAGGTATTCAAGAAAGGGGAAACGAAACTGTAAAAATATATGTTAAAAAAGGACCTGCAGAGCAGAATAGAAGATGAAGTGAGAGAGAGCAATGCCAAAGAAAAGACACTCTGGTCAGTGAAGAAGGAGGGGGAAAGGTGCCTGAGCAGAGATCTCCCTCAGCCCGTGGTGAGATGGCAGCTGTGCCCCTGCAGCCCATGGAGGAGCGCGGTGAAGCAGTCCCTGAAGGAGCATGGAGGAGCAGTCACTGAAGGACCACAGTGGGGTAAATGTGGATTTGAAGCCCCTGAGGTGTCACAGGAGGGCAGATATGAAGCAGGATCACGGAGAGGGGCGGATGTGGATCTGCAGCCATGGAGGACCCCGTGCCAGAGGAGGTGACTGTTCCCGCAGCAGCCGTGACTCTGTGTGCAGCCCAGGCCAGAGCAGTTCCTGAGGGACTGCACCTCACGGGAGGGACTCATGGCAGAGGGTTTCAGGAAGGACTCTCTCCCATGAGAGGGACCCTGCACTGGAGCAAGGGAAGAATGTGAGAAGTCCTCCCCCTAAGGAGGAGAGAGCAGCAGAAACACCATATGGGGAACTGACCCTAAACCCCTCTGCCCGGGGAAGAAGGGATGAGAGGAAAAGTATTAAGACCTGGCCATGTTTTCCCTTTCTCCTAGTAGATTAAATTAGTCTCTTCATCTTCTCAAGCTGACTCTGTCTGTTTTTTGCCCATTACTGTAATTGGGGAATGCAAACCTCCCTGTCCTTGTCTAGATTAAAGAGCCTTTGGGTGGATTTTCTCCACCCTGTCTCATAGTGGGGGTAGGGGCTGTGTGAGCAGAGTCCTGGTTGGAGTCACTGGCTGAGCCTAAACTGTGACAGGCATGACATTGCAAATCTCAGACTGAGATTCAGTTCAGATACATCACTCCGTGCTAGTCAAATTGGCTATTTTCCTAACCTGCTCAGAGAAGAGATCTACACATCTCCCCTTTGCATGCTGCTTTCCATGTTCTCATGTTTTAAGTCATCCCAGAGTGGCCACAAAATATGAAATGCAAAAAAGGGCAAGAGGAACAGCTTTTTTATCTGTGCCAAGAGTGAGAAAACTGGAGGATTTAGACTCAGAGAATAGTTTAAGTGAACTTCTGTATATTTTTGTGGGTCTACAAAGGATCACACACTTCTAGGAGGGTCAGTCTGGCCAGGGGGTATCTGAAGTTGGGTGGGACCATGGGCGTTCATCCCTTCCAGCCTCCCTGAGGCTGGATTCCTGTGCTGTGCTTCCCGTCAAAGCCAGAGAAGAACCCTTCTTTGCCGTGGTGAAAGGTATCTGGTGACCTATGATGGTGCAAAAGGCAACAGGCACAAACCCAAAATGCAGGAAATTCGATGTAAACAGAAAAAAGTACTTACTTTAAGAGTGATGGACCAGGCTGCCCAGAGAGATTGTGACACCTCCATCCATAGAGATAGTCACAACCCAATTAGATGTGCTTGTGAGTGAGCTTGAGCATGGGAGGTGGACCAGATGATCTCCAGAGGTCCCTTCCCAGTAGTTCTGCTAGGAGTGGGCACTGTCCTGTGAGAGTGAGACCAGAGAGGGTCACTCACAATCTGTAGCAGCATTTTGTGTCTCCAGGCTGGTCTGATGCCTGACTTTCAGATGTGACTTACATGTTCAGGGATCCTCACCAAGAGCCCATGAAACAAGCAGGGCTAACTCTCCTGATGGGAACAGTGAGTATTTTCTGATCCCTCCTTTCTATATCCTACATTGACTGGAACATGCAAAACTCCCTGGCTCCCTGGCTTGGTTTCTGTCTTGTGTTCAGGTATAGAACCCCATGCTAGGAGGGACTTGGCCATCTCTCCCAGAAACTGTTTTCTAAAGCGTGAGCAGGTAGGGATCATGAAAGGAAGTGCCAGTTCTGTCTTCTCTTGCAAATTGGTTGGAGTAAACGTTCTGCTGGCAAGCTTGCAAAAACAAGGTCCTCCCTAACAAGGTATCACAGAAAGGAAAACTCAGGAATTGTCTTTGTGGGCTCTGTTTTGAATCCCACTGACTTATTGCTGTCCACAATGAGAACTGCCAATGCTGTACACCAAGTGAACCCAGACCCCTCATTGATGTTTAATGAAAGGCAGAGTTTTCCTGAAGATTAAAAAGCTCTCAGCTTTTTACAAGGGTTGATTCACACAGGCTTTGATGTGAACTGCCCTTCAAAAATCCACTCACACAGTGAACAGGGCAGTCTGCCTGAGCTCTTAGCTAGCAATACAATAAGACTCATATATATTTATGCAGCCAAATCTCTTCCCATTTGATGAGATCATGCAATTAACCTCTTCACAGCAGGCAGAGCCAAGTCTGGCCACGTGTTATCCACATGCTTTGTGCTTACATCTGTGGTGGTATCTAGGGGTGGACCTGGCATTATCAACCGAGCCCCAGGGCTGGTGCAGAAGGAGATGTCAGAAACTGCAAAGCTGACTAATGGTCAAAAAAACTGGTTTGGCTTCTTAACTCTACTGATGCACTACAAAACACTTCAGAAAAATATCTCCTCAATGCCACTCACCTGTGTACAACTTGCCTTGGTGATGTTTCTCACAGCCACCAGTGCAATCATGCTAGTGCCCAGACAGGCAGATGTGTCTTGATGCCCACATCAGCAACGCAGGTGGTGCCTGGAACAGAGGGACTGCACACAATACCGCAGCAGGCTATTTTACAGCCACTTATAGTGCCAATATTCCCCCATCTCTTGGCCATCTTGAGAGACATTCTTAGAGCACCAGAGCTGTTTTGTGAACCAGGAATACAGATGCAAGAGAGCAACCACAACACAAAGAACTTCTTTTTTGTTTGTGCTGTAGAAGCTAAGCCTGGCCCAGCCACAGGTATCACATCTCATTAATGTTTGTCCCAGTTTTGGCAAACTGTGGAGGAGTCCATCTGGTCAGCTTTGTGCTGGCAAATGTGCACATAGTCTCTGCATGGGAAAGCCCCCAGGTCTGCTGACAGCCATGAGTTTCACAAGGACACTGAGCTGTGTCCTTGTGAAAGGGGAGAGGGCTGGAAAGGATGGGGAATTATTTCAGTGCAGCATCTACATCCAGGACACATCCATCAGAGACTTGAGTTGGCTCTTCCTGTGCTGGTCCTAGTGCACAAAGAATGGGAAGGGCAGTGCAGATATCCAGGTCCACTTGAGTCCAGATCACTTGGTGTGGCTACTGAGTTAAATCCAGGTAAAGCAGCATAGCTAGATTGTGAGCAATCACCTGCTGTATGGACCAGCCAGCCCAGCACCTGACTAGCACAGTCTTCCCTGCACCGTGCACTGGCTGCATGGGAAACCTGCTCTTAGACATCTTAGCCTCAGGTCAAGGCATATGGCCAAATCCCAGCCCCAGATTTTCCTGCTAAGTGGATGTACATTGCTGGCTCAGGTAGTCTTGCTCTGATTTCAAGTGATCTTCAGAGGAGAGGCAGCTCTGTTGCACGCTCAGCTCCAGATCTGCTGGTACTTGCTGCCCTACTGATGGGAAACATGGTCCCTCAGGGAATAGTGGCTGCCCTTGGGCCAGAGAGGTCACTGTTAGGATTTACACATCCTCCCTGTATTTTCAGTTACTGCACATCCCAAATTTATCAAGAGGCTGAGATTATACCCACAAATGCAGCTGCAAGAAAATGGTTCAGCCTTCGTCGCTGTCATTCAGAGTGAAATGCATTCAAGCTCACTGAAAGTGGGTGAAAAGAAGAAATCTCAGACAGAAACCTGCCTCTCAGAGTTCTCCTGTGCAGGGAGCATCTCCTGAAAAAGCAGTGGCACCCAGGGCTTGGATGCTTTCAGCAGGACCCACCCATGGAGCAAGGCTTGTGCTCTGCACTCCTGTCCCTTCAGCCCTCCATCCTTTCCCTGCCTGTTTTTCTCCAGCCGTAAAACCATGCTTTTGGATGTATCCAGGCTGTGTGAGCTAATGTTTGAAGGATATTTTAGCGATCCCAGAGGGTACAGGGCAGTGAAAACCAGGAGCTATAAATGTTGTTTTGTAAATCTGGCTGAAACATGGACACTTGTGGGATGGATGGGAGCAAGTAGCAGATTTCAGCAGTAGAGAAACAACATTTTGGAGCAGCAATAGTTTTATCCCTCCTTCCTCTGTCATTCGTTTTCTCTTCCCTCTGCACAATAAAACAGAGAAAAGGCATTTCTTAGCGAAGCAGAAGCAGGTATGAGGTACAGACCAGGGGGATGGCAGACCTGTGAGGCACTTGCATTAGATACTGCTGGAACAGTGCAGACATGGAGGGAGGGGGGGAGCTCTGGCATCCCATTTTTCCCTGTGTGCCAACACCTAAGGGGTGGGGCATCCCTTTCTATCCTGGGAGGAGCACCCATCTCCTGCATTTGCAAATAGATTCACAGAGGCCGACCAGCCAGCTCCCTTTTCTGCCCAGGGCAGATTGCTCTGGGAAGTGCACAGCCATGGTAACACCTGTGCCCTCCAGTCAAGATGACTGGTGATCAGGAGACTGGAGAAATGGGGATACGGAAAAGAGCAAAGCCAGGTTTAGGAAACCAGAAACAACCCGGGTCCCACAGACCCACAGAAGAGCAGAAGGAAGGAAATTCTGAAATTTTGCAAGCAGAAAAATCAGCAGGAAAAAGTGTCTTAATTTGCTGCTTTAAATATTGGGGCTATAGGAGTGTGTAAACGAACCAGTGAACTGCACAGAGACTTGTTGACACCCATCTTTGAAGAGGTACACAGAGAATGAAGTAAGCCAAAGCTACATCTTGGACCCCAGCAGGGGAAAGGATCACATCAAGGGAAAATGGACAAGTTTCGGATGATCTTTCAGTTCCTCCAGTCCAACCAGGAGTCCTTCATGACCGGCATCTGTGGGATCATGGCCCTCGCCAGTGCCCAGTTGTATTCAGCCTTTGATTTCAACTGCCCCTGCTTGCCACACTACAACCTGGCCTATGGGCTGGGCATCCTCTTGGTGCCCCCCTTCATCTTGTTCCTGCTGGGCTTCGTACTGAATAACAATGTCTCCATGCTGGCAGAGGAGTGGAGGCGACCCCAGGGCCAGCGAGGGAAGGACCCTGCCGTCCTGCGCTACATGTTCTGCTCCATGGCACAGAGGGCCATGATTGCCCCAGCGGTCTGGGTCTCAGTGACACTGCTGGATGGCAAGTGCATCACCTGTGCCTTCTGCACCTCGGTGCCAGTGGAGACCCTGGGCAACATCAGCCATGCCAGCCTCTCCAAAGGGGAGATTAAACGGATCCTCGCCCGCATCCCCTGCAAGGAGATCTATGATGGACAAGAGCTCATGACCAATGAAGTGGCTGTCAGGTACTTGCGCTGCATCTCACAGGTAAGAAGCATCAAGTCAGTCTGTGCACTCACTGGTGGACTGGAGTTAGGCACTGACACACTTTGCTTTTCCCTTGAGAAAATGTCCTTGTTGAGATCAAGCTGCAGGAGGAGAGACTGCAGATTTTGCAGGGATACGAGGTGCTCAGACTCAGCTCCAGAGAATATGTCTCCACCCTGGTGCAGAGACTGAAGCTGTACGTTGTCCTGATAAATTCAGTCCCCACTCCTGCCTGGGCAGCCTGGGGCTGCAGGGCATTGATGCACAACCAGGCTGTACGCAGACATTCCTTTAAAGCATGCTCAGAGGAGGTTGACATGGGTATTACTACCTGGCTGGTGGGCTGTCACCTGTTAACCCACGAGTTGCTCTTACTGCTTATTATAATGTGTAAAAGCCATGGGCTGATAACCATCTATGCAATTTGCCTCTGCTGCTTGCATGGAAACAGCCACTGTGTTTATAATTGTCCCAGGGAACCACAAATGAAGAACTGCCCCTAACTGCTTGTCCTGTGCTTTATTCCTCTCAAGCCCTATGCTTCTGGATGTGTTGGAGACAGGACAGCCTGACCTACTCTGGTCACTGATGTGCTCCTGTTTAAAAGCAGCTTCTCTCCCTGACCTCTCTGGGCAGATCAGAACTATTATCCCCAAACTGAGAGAAACAGAGGCATGGGGACCTCTGGAAAGATATAAAGCAGCTTTTCCGGGGTAGACCCCAATTACCAGCTGCTGGGAAGAAGTGGGAGCTGCAAAACAAGAGGTCCCACCCAGATAACCCCTCCCAGGTGTATTTCTAGGGGGTTGCACTTAGAGCAAGGTTCACCTTCATAAGCTCAAGCAGCACAGCCCAAGGTCAGCCTGAGCTGAGACCAATGGTGAACGAGCCAGCCCAGTCCTGGCTCTGCCCTCATCTCACCCTTCCTGTCAGACCCCATTAACAGAGGAGCCTGTTACTGCTGTTCACCCATGATAGATGTTACTACATCTAACAGCTCAGAAAAAACGGTTGGACAGCTGCATACACCCAGGGAGTATCTGGAACGACATTAGCTGCGAGTCAGAGGACACAGACTATACAAGACCCAGGTGAGAGAGGCAGGACCAAGGGCTGGGTGCAGGATTCATTCTGGTGTTATTTGTGGTCACTGCCTGCTGTCTGTGTGGGTGCATTAAACAAAATTTCAGTAAAATGCACTGATATGATACATAAGGTCTTCTTGTCCAGTTTTGTAATGTAAACAAGGCCAAATGTTGAATATGCTGAAGTGGAGCCAGGCTCATTCACAGCCTGGGGGACTTCTACTGGGTGGTGGGAAGTGCCAGGTATGTGCCCTACTGCCTGTGATGGGTCTGGTTTCCCCCTCATTCCTGCAGGCTCTGGGATGGTGCTTTGTGCTGCTGATGACCATGCTGGCTTTTTTAGTCAGATCCCTCCGGCCCTGCTTCACCCAAGCTGCCTTCCTGAAGAGCAGGTACTGGTCCCATTACATCGACATTGAGCGCAAGCTGTTTGATGAGACATGTACAGAGCATGCCAGGAGCTTTGCCAAGGTTTGCATCCAGCAGTTCTTTGAGGGTATGAGCACAGACCTGGTGGCTACTCGCTGCCACCTGACCAGGAAAGCCTCTGTAGATGCAGGGGAAGCCACTGAGAAGCTCTTGGGCATTACTGACCGAGGTACCATGAACACGGCCCTGAAGAGCTGGCACAGATGCAAACCCCCACTGCACCTCCACCCACCTGCCCTGCCCAGTGGCAATGGCTGGGCAGGGGAAGGGCAGCCTCCTGCACACACCCCCACACCCCGAAGGGAGACAGCTGCCTACTACAGCGGGGTGTGAGGGCCATGCTCAAGGCAGGTAGGTGGATATCCAAGGCAGGCAGGGGTGAGGGAGGGCCAGTGCTATTGGGATTGCAGGGGCATGGGCACCTTAAGGTCCCAGCTTTGCCAGTGTGATCATATCTGCTCTCACATCCAATCCTACACCATTGGCAATTCAGGCAAGGAGTTTTGTGCTGACCAAGACAGCTATCTTAGGCCATGACAGATAAGCCCCAGGAATGCTGAGGGGTGTGATGCCTCAGCCAGACGGACGTGCCATTCATCCCACACCAACAAGCACCTGGTTTGTGTCGAGGCAATTGCCACAGCAGACACTACCAGACGTGCAAACCTTCCTTTCTTTTACCGCATGCTCAGCACCAGGCAGCCTGTATGGATTTTGGCAGTATTAAAAATGCCCTGCTGGAAAAACAAGCTGGGGGTGCCCCTTTCTCATGCCAAACTGTGAAACCCAAGAAGTCTCCCCAGTTACCTCTGCACACACTACATCCCCACTGACACACACAGCTTCCAGGCCAAGAAAAACTTTAAAATAAATTTTACCCAAGCAACAAGCTAGTGAGGGGGCATCCCATATTGCAATACACATGATGGGAATGGTGTGGTTTGATGTCACAGGACACCTACAAGGAGCTCAGAGATGCTTCTGGAAGCAGTGTCTAGACAAGGCAAACAGCTACTGTTCAGCAGCATGGAAGATGGGGGCCAGGCCAACGCCCTGCCACAAATTTGCTCAGGACTGTTTGTTCTTGTAATTTTACCTGCATATCTCCCTGACACAAAAAATGATGTTAAAAACCTGCTTGGGTATTTGTTTAAGGAGCCAAATAAATAATTCCATCTTACTGGTCAAGCTCTTCGCTCAGACATAAGGATTTATAAAAGCTATTTACAAACGCTGGTGGTGTTTTCTTTATTTGAATGCAATGGAAAGAACTGGGAGGGGCCCTGGGACAAGCTCAGGTTGCTGAGGCTGCGCGAGTTTAAGCATTTGGCCAGTATGTGGCAGCCAGCAGCAAGCTAACTCTGTCCCACTGATCCTATGCCATACCAGGTGGCTGTCCATATCCGTAGAAACTGAGGATGGTGGGATGCAGGCCTTCGAGGTGACTGTGCAAAACACAGCTCAGAAGAACTTTCCCTGGTTGTTCTGATTTTATTACCAATACATTGGATTTCTGCTGCTGCATTCTTGTTTAAGAATGAACCAACTTATTACAGCTGACTGGTAACTGAGGTGACTGTCATTTGCATAAACCTTAATTACCTGTAACTCCACAGAGGCTGTGGAGACAGGAGAACAAAGGAACAAAATGACAACTAAATTCTCTGAACTGCTGTAAGAAAGCCTTAGCAAGCCTGTAGTCAAGGGCAGGCTGAATCTGGCTGACTCCCAGGAGAAAGGAGTGTGACACAGTTTTATCATCAATCTTCACACCCTAAACTTTAATTAAGGCACCTGCCCAGAAGTTTAAAGGCACAAAACCTGATTTACAAAGCAAAGGCGATTAAAAGATAAAGGCAGTTTCCACTCTTATTGACAGTTCAGTGCTGTCAATGGCTCACCAAGAAAGGTCAGAGTCTCCACAACAGCAAGCAGCATGCAGGGATGGCAGGCTCCACAGCAGAGCCATTAAGATACAGAAAAACCCTGTGTGTGTGTGTGCAAAGAAAAGCTTTTGCACTTTCAATTTAGACTTTCAGGATGAGAGCTCTACCCCCATGCAGAAATTTCAGCAGTCACAGGGAGTGCCTGTAGAGCAGGCAGGGTGTCCTTTCTTTCCTGGATTTTGGGGACATCTTTCATTGCCCTTCAGAAGAGCCATCTCTAGGTAACCTGACATGGCCTCTGAGATTTCAGCAGGGCTGTAGTCCTGGCACTGGGCTCAGTTGGCAGCAGCACCCTGGGCACAGGGCATGCCCCGGGGTCCCCTGGCAAGCTGGCAGGTGCCAAGCCGGAGGGGAGCAAGCCCTGAGCTGGCGCGGAGGTGTGGGAGTGCCAAAGGGTGCAATACTCAAGCACCTGGGAGCTGCAAAAACCCGTTTGGGGACCCCAGATCTGGGAATAAGAAGGAGGACTTAGTTCAAAAAATCCCAACTTAACTGTAGACGTTGGGCTGCGCTTCACTTTGCTCTGGGCAAAGGGGAACATGGGTGTTGCCGAAGATTTGCCTGTGCTGAAAACATTCTCTGGGGAAGGCCAAGTTTAAGCCTGGGGACACGGCAAGGAGTCTGAGGAATCAGGACGGGGGGCTCTCCAGCCTCTGCAACAGGCTGAGTGGGAGCAGAAGCTGCGGGATAGATGGTGGAGAGGAAGGCGGGACTCAGTGCTTGGTGCCTCAGTCATCGCTCTGCAGAGGAAGCAGACAGCCAAAAAGCCAAGCAGGCTGGAACACGCCACACTCAGCAGATCACAAGCTGTGCCCAGCCCCCCACAGCCCCACCACCCTCACAACAGCCCCTCTGCGATCTGGGGTGGTGGGATGCAAAATCTGGCCACCTCACTGTGCTCATGATGGTTGATTCCTGCTTCTCATAAAAACCCAGCTGGGCTGGCATCTTCCCTGCTGGCTCAGCTGGCTCCCATGCACAAAAACAGAAGTTACTACATCCTGGGGACCTTGGGGGCTGCATCCATCCTCCAGAGGCTGGGGAGGCTCCAACACTTTCCCTTTGTACCCCAGCAATGCGCCCCATCACTCCCACCATCCAGGGAAACCATGGGACATTCCGTCCAGCCTTTGCACAGCTGTATCGCAGATCTGAAAAACTACAGTGTGCTTCTTTCCAGTGACTCATTCGCAGTATTTCCTTTTTTTTTTTTTTTTTTTTTTCCTTTTTAAAGTCACAACTGCAGCCCGGCATGCAGCAGACTCCAAGCGCCTGCTCTTCGCCCCACCCAAGCACAGGGCCTGAGAACACCCTCCTCCCAAAAGCCGAGAGCACGTTACAGACTGAAAAAGGAAGCTGCCGAACTCTTCAGTCTGTTTTCGTCAGCATTCACTTCACCCATCCGCTCCGCCTCAGCCACATCCCCACCTCTGCACAGCCCTGTGTGCTGCCAGGAACCCCCTGCAGCCGAAACCATCAGAGGAGCTAAGAAAGTTAACTGATTTCAACAGCTTTTCAAGTAAGTGACTGCATTTTCTCCTTTCATATTTTTTGGGAAAAACTTCAACAGACCTGCTGCAAACTATTATTTTTCCCCTCCCCTCCTACCCATCCTTTTCACCCAAACAGGCACCAGAAGCCCCAAGATGAGGAAGGGAACCCGCCCCTTTACCAGCTCCTCTTATTTTTGCTTTACTGCACTGTCAGGAAGGGCATAGGATCTTGTTTATCAGGGCTATTTACTGGTACCTCTAATAGGAGGAGTTTGAACCCCTTGCATTTGAACAAGTTTGCAGGTTTGGTGTCTGGCTACCACAGAGCATGGCAGCTGGAGCTGGGGGCCTGGCTCCCCATCACATCACTACAGTTTTCTGCTCGTCCAGCTGCTTTGCCAAGGGAGTTTTGTATATGGAAAAATGGGGGAAATGCAGGAAGACATTAAGGGCTGCTTGCGTTTGAACACGGCGATATCACAGCATGACTTTAAAGGGATTGTCATAGGCTATATACTGCAGAGAATGGAGGCCAACTTTCTGCCCCCTACCTTTCCCACAGGTAAGGGGTTAAAACAGGATTTGGTGGGGCAGCAGATGAACCAGAAAGCACAGGAGTGATTTAAAGCACTGTGCATAAGTGAGCCTAGTACAAGACACCAAAAGTATTAAGGTTCCTTTGTCTCCTCTGTACCAACATCCCTGCAGTTGAGGCTGGCCTAGGGAAGCCCTTCTGGGAGATGCAGGCAATGGGGTAGTTTTCAGGTCAGGGCTTCCTGGGAGCCCCAGATAAGCACTGATGCTGCCAGCACTGTGCAGGCTGCTAGAGATGGTAAATCAGGTGCCCAGGTCCCTTCTATCTTCAGCAAACCCTGGTGACAACAGTACCCCTGAAGCCAGTGGGTTTCCTCACATGGCTGAGGGCTCCCAAAGCTAGCAAGGTGCTTGGGAATTCCTGAGATGAGATCCCGTGGGGATGCAGTGCAGATGGAAAGTAAACTGAGAAATGTATTAAATGTAGGTTAAAAGTGGAATGGAAGAATGAGCATCACTGCCAAGGGAATGGATACACTCCTTGATAATTTCCTTCTCTTTCAAAAACATCAGGGTACATGCTTCCCTGCTTGATCCTGAGTGCCTGCAGCCCACACAGCCCAGAGGCAGCCCTGCCAGTGAGGCTGGCATCCCAGCATAATCCGTGTTGAAGTGGGAGAAGGGGCTGGGAGAACCCACAGAGGGACAGGGCAATGAAGTACATCTCTGGCATTGAGGTGTGCAGGTTGAGGGGCTCAATTTCAGTCCAGTGGTGAGAGGCTGAGCCAGGGCTGGGGGTCAAGATAGGGAGTATGGTTATATCAATCATATGTGGAAGAGGAGGAGATAATCCTGCCACGCCTAATCCTAACAAAAACTCTTACATAATTGCTTACCTAGCTCTGTCTGCAGGTGTTTGTATCCTGGGTCATCAAGATAAGCTTCAATTTCACAGAAAGTAACTTCTCTTGCAGGTAGCAACAGCCCCTGAGTATCCCCTCACCCCTGTCCGTAGAGGTAGTTCCTGCCTTGTCCTCTCCATCTCCCTGTCCCCAGATGTGCTGGGGCAACTTGCAGTACCTCTTGCTGCATCCCTGACATACCTTTTCCTGTTAACAAAAATTAACTCATCAGGTCTAAAGAGTCAGGCAAAAGCCATAGCACTTGTAAGGGATCACAGTGCCAGCACACATGTGCAGCGTGCACCTGGGCTAGTGTGAGTCAGTTGCCGGGCTGGGGACACATCCCAGCTCCAGCACTCCAGTCCAGTTTCCCCAGTAACATGGCATCCTCCTTCATTGCAGGCTTGGGACATCATCGAGCGTCCAGTGGTGACGCTGACCGTAATTGTGAGAGGTGACTAAAACCTACGAGAAGGAAAGACACAATGAATGTGCAAACGACAGCTGTCCTGTTGGTAATATTTGCTGCAGAGGCACTTTTGGAGAGCTTGGTGGGAAAGTGAAATGACTGAGATTTCATGTTGCTGAATCCCTCTTCCTTTAAGTATCCCCAGTATCAGCAAGCAGCTCCAAAGGCTGGGACGTCAGGCAGAAGGAAGCGTCAGCAGTAAAGGTGTTGTGCTGCTGGAGCAGCCCTTTGCACTTCAGCCAGCCCAACGCCATTTCACCCCACATCAGTGAGTCCCTTGGTGTTGGGAGGTGGGCCAGGACAGGCCCCCACTGCAGTACTCACCTCCTCTTACCCCAGGACAGGATGGCCGCCCTTATCGCTGAAAACTTCCGCTTCCTCTCCTTGTTCTTCAAGAGCAAAGATGTGATGATCTTCAATGGTTTGGTAGCCCTGGGCACAGTGGGCAGCGAGGAGCTCTTCTCAGTCGTTGCTTTCAACTGCCCCTGCTCCCCTGCCCGCAACTATATTTATGGGCTGGCTGCCATTGGAGTCCCTGCCCTGGCCCTCTTCCTTATTGGTGTTATCTGGAACAACCACACCTGGAACCTGGTGGCCGAGTGCCACAAGCGTGGAGTGAAGAACTTCTCTGCTGCCGCCACCTTCCTCCTCTTTGGCTCCATCATGGGCCGGGCAGCCGTGGCGCCCGTCACCTGGTCGGTCATCTCACTGCTGCGTGGGGAGGCTTACATCTGTGCCCTCAGCGAGTTTGTCAAGCCATCCTCCCTCGACAAGTTCCCAGCAGATTATGGGGCTGAGGTGTTGGCCAGGTTCCCCTGTAAGGACGTGCCAGCAAACCTCACCAAGTTCAGGGACGAGGTGACACGGAGGCTGAGATATGAGTCCCAGGTAGGCACGCCAGGGAGAAAAGCCACACAAAGTGGGCAAGGCCACCTTGCCATGTCCTAACTCACCCTCTCTCTTCTCTCTCAGCTCTTTGGCTGGCTACTTATCGGCATTGTTGCAGTCCTGGTTTTCCTCACCAAGTGCCTGAAGCATTGCTGCTCACCGCTGAGCTATCGGCAGGAGGCTTACTGGGCCCAGTACCGCTCCAACGAGGACAAGCTCTTCCGACGCACAGCTGAGGTCCACTCCAGGATCCTGGCAGCTAAGAATGTGAAGCAATTCTTTGGCTTCGTGGCACTGGACAAGGAGGAGAAGGAGCTGGTGCAGGAATTCCCAGTGGAGGGTGTCCAGCCGAGCCCCCAGTGGAATGCCATCACAGGAGTCTACATTTACCGGGAGAACAAGGGCTTTCCTCTCTACAGCCGGCTCCACAAGTGGGCCAAAGGGGTAGAAGGGAATGGGCCAAGCCCAGAAGGTCACGAAATGCTCTTTTTGGCTTCCTAAGACAAAGGTCCTGAGAGCAGTTCCTCAGAGTGTGTGACAGGCCTATCGGTGTCAGTGCATGGTTCAGTGTATTGCTGAGGGATTCACTGGAAATATTCCTCTCAGCAGGATTACTTCTCTCAGTGGGTTAAATAGGGATCAACAGCCTCAAGGTAGAGACTGATAAGTAATACACTGAGCTCGGAAACCCCTCCTTCAGAGAGTCATCTCACTGCTGCTCCAAGAGAAACAAAGGGAGCAAAGAACAAACTCACACCTTACCTCTGGGCTGCCAGTGCACCCTGCTATTTAATGCACCAACAGAAACCTCAGGGAATGAGAGGTGGGCACAACATTTCTAACCACAACTCCTGCAGTCCCACCCACCTCCCCCACAGCAGGGTTAGCCCCAGCCACCCTGCACACCTGCTTGTTTTGATAACACCAGTACCTTCTTAAGCAGTCTTGTGGAGTTGTGTGGTATCAGAGCACTTTACAGATTTAACAGCGCAGGGAAAAGAAAGAAGCAAGAAGTAAATTCCTGTGGCAAGGGGAATGCAATAGTACCTAGAAAAGAATGGGTCAGTAATACAACAGCACACCAAATAACTAAGGCAGGAGGAATCACCAATATTCCCAGTATACAGAAAGACACTCTGTAATTACCAGGTTGGAATTTGGGTAGGACAACAAACTCCCTTTGTTCTTACTGAAGTGCCTGGCAACTTGTAATGAGCCCAAAGGGTCACAACCATGAGTTTACAAACCCAAAAGAGGGCAGAATAGCTTTCAGGCAAGGTGGAGAGTAAGCAGTGCCCACAGTGAGCCACACTGCCATATGCTGCATTTCTCACCCAACCCTCAGATGAGAGTCCAGCTTGTTTGTGTTGCAAGTTGTAGGAAAACTTCAACCAGAATTAATTTTACATATATGTATATATAAACACATACATATATAGTGTATATGCTATATAGTTAATTAGCTATATTAATAGACCATCTGTCTCTGAGGAAAAGGGAGAGAGAAAGTTACCAACCAAAAGACCACATCAGCAGTCTTGCAATGACAAGGAAAAGTAGAAATGGGATGGGGGGAGTAGTCCCCTCCCTACCTTTCTAACACTGACTTTTCCAACTTTTTCCAGTGCCTTAAATGGCCCCTGTACCAGAGGGTCTCTTACAGACTTGGTTGTAGTCTGCAAAAGCAAAGTCAGAAAGGTGTAAATTCACTGCTCTCACCATGATAAAGTGCTAAGTATGGCTTTGAGGCTGCTCTTCTAGAGCCCTCACAGTCCTATTTCTCACAAGGGTCAGCCCTACATACCCGATGCCATTTCTAGAGCTGGCAAGATAATGAAGTTTGTTGTTGCTACCTTTCCTGCTTCTTCATAGATACAACATCCTTTTATACTGTGCCGTTTACCTAAAAGCCTTAACTTGTTAAAAAAAATTACTCAATTCCATAGAACTCAGAGTGGCTTACAAAGAAAAATATATGAAATAAATTATTAAATTAATTCTTTCCCACTGCCTTCCAAGATTTTTTCAGGGGGCACAAAATGCGTATTTTAACATTCTCTATGAATTCAAGGACCAGGAACTTGTTTTTGCTTTCTATTAAACCTACAGATCCTCTCCTACCCAGATGACCCTAGGATGGCAAATTTTAAAGTATTAACACATTAGTAATACTGATTTTTAGTTATTCTTGCAATGAGTAGCAAAGGTCTTGTATGTCAAGATACACAATTGCAGGAAATGAAAGAAAACTTACTTAGAAATTTTTTTACAACATGGTCCCATGAAAGAAAGAGCTGGAGGTTTTTCCCTCACACAAAGAGGCAGAAACACCACTTAATAGGCAAAGAATCCCAAGATCCCTATTCATCTGCTCTACAGATTTGCCTTGAATTTGTGGGAAGGCTGGCTCCCAGCCTCACCATCAACTAATCTGCAGGAACAATCAAATGCAAGCTAAATGAAATTGCATTAACTTGAGATGAAAGAGAGTTCATTTGCATTTCTTCTCAGTGGCCTTCAGGTGCAAACATGCAGACATGCATGCCACCCCCGCATACAGATGCAAGGTAACTTGCTGGAACAAAGCAGCATGAGCATATGCCTCTTCATCCTACTTCCCCTGCCTCCTCCTCCTTGACAGTCCCTAGTTGTTCCTTTGAACCACCTCTACTCCAGTTCCTTCTCCTCCCCTTCCCTCACTTGAAGAGGCAAGACATAGTATTTGGGAATGGATTTGTTTATCCCAAGAATAAACCATGAGCACAAACCAGCTTTTGCTGTTTATTTCGTTTCTCTTCTCCAGTAACCCCAGCCACTTTTCACATGCTGGGACGGGTTAGGAGCTTGTCCAGCTTGTTCATTTTCCCCTCCCTCTTGTTGGAGAGGTATGTCTGAGTGGACAGCTGACAGTGAGGAGCAGAGCAAGCCACAACTACGCCCTTCTGTGGCGCTGTGCATGGCCCCCAGCTGAGATAGCCCTGAGCTTCTGGGCCGTGTAGTCCATCAGCACCCTCACAAATATCCTTGCTCCTAATCCTTCCCCAGTGACAATGCTGAGGGATGTTAACTCACGTGGTTTTTTACAGCAGCACAAACAAGCAGGGTAGGCTTCTCACTGAAAAGCCAGGAGGAAAGTCGAGCTACCTGTCTTCCTGGTGTGCTGGATCACACAGGCTGCAGGCTCACATGCTCACTGCTTTTCCTAAAGAAGCAAAAACAACCCCATCACAGAGCAGCCTCAGGGTTGCCTGTTAGGGCACACTTCCCAGCAGGAAGATGGGTTCAAACCAGGTTCCTCCAGTATGGAGAATTACAGTCATTTATTTTCCCTATTGACTACTGCAAAGACTAAAATAGCTTCAGTAGTCAAGAAGAAACAATACCTCAAAGGGATCTTGGTTTCTATTGACACGCTTATTTATGTATTCTATTATGTAACTAATAAAAAATTAAAACAAAAAAGAAGACACTACAATTGCAGCTGTGTTCTTAAAAAAAGCAGCAGCTGCTGCTGGATGCTGGAAGCAGCCTCCCCCCTCTAAAAAAACATTAAGTAAAATCTGACAACAGTGCCCTGCTCTCCCTGGGGGCAAGCAGTAAAATGACTTGAGTTTGGGTCCCAACAGACTTGGGAATGAATTAAATGCTCAATCATTCAGCTTTTCCATGTGGACATGCCCACAACACTGGACATTCAGAGAGGCCAAAGAGCTGGGTCCTGGGTTTTGAGTTCAGAGCACCTACAATGAATAAATTCTTCAAGTTTGAGAACTCAAAGTTTGATAATTCAAAACTGGGCACCCAGTCAACTAGTGTCTACATTGGATAATCACACCTATTTGTGTATCTTTTTTTTTCCCTTGCCTTCCCTTTATCTGTAAAATGCAGATGATCACATCCACTTCATACTGAAGAGCTACAGGAACACAGATAAGGCACCAACACTGGTGATAGAGCCTACTTAAGTACCCAAGATACTTGGCTTTTTTCAAGCAGAAGGTTAGATTGGGATAGTTTTTTCCACTGCAGAAAAATACTATTTTCTGTCACTTCATTAATTTCTCTTAAGAGACAAGCACTTCTGAAAATCACTAATTCTTGTTGTCATACGTCACTGCCAATTGTTACGAGATGGCTGCAATCATGGGATCCATTGCAACGGGATGCTGTGGGCTTTAAAGGCACTTTAAAGTGCCCTTTCACCTTAAGTCCAGGAGCATCCTGGGCTGCACTAGAAAACACATTAGCAGCAGGCTGAGGCAAGGTCATCCTTTCCCCATACTTTGCAGTGGTAAGACATCTGGGGTGATGTGCTCAGTGCTGGGTTCCCCAGTGCATGAGATATACAGGCTTAGTGAATAGAGTCCACCAGGGAGACAGAATGATTATGGGCTGGAGCATGCAACATCCAAGGAGTGGTTGAGAGAACTGGGGCTCCTCAGACTAAGAAGGCTCAAGGTGGATCTTATCTAAATGTCAAAAGGCAGAATCAGACTCTTCTTAGTGCGCTCAGTCACAGGACAAGAGGAAATGGGCACAAACAAGAAATTCCATTTAAACATAAAAAAACCTTTACTGTGAACATGGTCAAATACTGGAACTGGTTGTTCAAAGTTGTACAGTCTCCACCCTTGGAGAAATCAAAACCAAACTGCACATGGTCCTGAGCAACTTACTCTTAGCCAACCCCACTGAGCAGGGGTTTGAATCAGATGATTGCCAGAGGTCCCATCCTGCTACAACTATGCCACTATTCTGCACTGCTCTGCCAACTGTGAGGATGGCACTTGAGATAAATCTTTCGAAATGTTAATTCAGCTGAAAGACAAGAATCTTCTCTGACATTCTGACAAAGAGAGAAATGAATTATAAGACATCATGGACTTAAAAATATTGGATCATAATGGCACAATTTCCCTAGGGAAGTAGAACAGGTATGGCTGATGTCTGTATTGGTTATAAAACAGTCTATATTTAAAAACCTATTTGCCAAGTCATCAACAGACTAGGATTATTTGTAACACCTGGACAAAGCTGCAAAAATTTACCAAATATTTTCCTTAAATGGTTTGTTCTTTCTAGTTTGGTTTGGTCATAGATCAGTACTATCCAGAATATCATTGTCCATGGAGATTCATGGTGGAACTCCAGACCTTTCAGTCCCCACACTGCACAGAGAGCTGACCCTGTTTCTACACACACTGTACTTAGGTGTCAGCATGAGAACTCCTGGTGTCCACATACTCAACTGCTGCTCTTTTAACAGCCAGGGCACTTTCCGTTGTGCCAAATTTCTTTTCATAGTCCAGGTAACGTTTGAAGAAGAATTTCATCTTCTTTGGTGCCAAACTCAGATGTATGACCCTCTCAAAGATGTCCCTGCAAGAAAGCAAAAGTAATTCAGATCACTGTGTTGGTAACAACACTCAACACAAGTCCTGTATCCCATCTTTGTTCAAAAGCAGAAAGCGAGAGGAGCCATTCAACATGCTGCAAAGTGCTGGTGCTGGAAGAAAGAGATTCCTGACAACTGGCCAAAACCTCTAAGTAGAAGCCTTCTATTTGCTTACAGAACTCTAAGGCTATTAGTCAACTTAAGCTATGACCCATCCACTATATTTGACCCTGCATTCATTAAGTGGATGTGGCTGGATCCACAATGTGGGAAGCTCAACTTCCTTTTGTCAGCTCTCAGAAAAATAAAGTTTCTCCATTTTTATGTTACAAGATGCACAAGGGCTCAATCTCATCCTTCATATACAAGGCAATACCTCCAGAGGGATGGATGAACCTCAATGCAAGTCCTCAACTTCCTGTCATGCAGGTCACTACTCAAAAATTGGTCCCTCTCTGTGCTCTGTGTATCTCCTTGGAGTATCCTCAGTCCTGACAAGGATAGGCCCTTCCACACTCCCCAGTTCTGTTTCTCTAGGTGATAAAAATTCTCTTTTGCTCTGCTTTGGAAGGCCCTACACAACCTCCTGCTGCAGAGCACCTCTGCTCTTTTCAAGTGTTACTCAAAGCACTGTATTCTGCCTTCTCCCAGCCTACTGCAGCACAACTCACCTTACTTCCTTCTGGCTGCCATGTTTGATCATGATGTCCATATAGATATTCCAGATGTCTGTCCGCTTGGGATAGGTGTTAAGGGTACTCTCAAAGAGGGCCTTGGCATGTTGTGGGTCCCCAAAACGGAACTCAAGCTGTGCAAACCTTGAAATTACATCCACATCTGTAACAAGTAATGACACGTTAGGCTACCACAACAGCCCTCTTACCTATGAAAAAACACAAGTGATAATTACACAGAACAGAGGCAGGCACAGAGACAGAACCAGCTCTGTTGTAAAGCTGTGGACTGAGGCAGGATCAGAGTGTGAGAGAGAAGGGTCTCTGCATTTCATCTCTCTGTAGGAGACAGAATTTTATTCTTGCATTCAAAATGCATCTTGCTGCATATCCATAGGCAGCCCCACAAACCTGGGACTAGACCACCTGAACTTCTCTAAGGGGATGCAAGAATTAGTTAGTCTTCTTTGCTTTGGGTGCTTTGCTTTTGCCTGTCACAGTAGAGTTATTTCAGGATGATTTAGCAATGGTATCCAGGCAGAAATCAGTTAAAGGCAGCACGTCTAGCACCAACTCCTTGCACTTTTCTCTTCAAACATTGTCACATGCTGATTGTCACACCAACATTGTCAGAGAGGGCTGCCCAGCTACTGGAGATCTATCAACATATGGTCCAGAATATCAATAGGGAGGGCAGTGCTTACGTTCTTTGGTGGGCAAAGCCTTGAGAGCACGTTCCAAAAGCCGGTGTGTAGCCTCTGTCTGGCCTCGCTTCAGGAGGAAAGCAGCATATTTCAGCCACACAGATTTCTCCTGACGGAAACGCTTCAGCATTGTGTGGTATAATTCTTCTGCTTGCTAGAAGGGCAGAGCTGGGTTAGATCACACAGATTCATAATAAAGCCTTGACACTTCAAAACACTTGCTCTTGACCTGGGTATTTCCAAACACTTTTGAAAAAGAACTATGTATCAATAGTTCCTTGTCCATTGCCAATCATAACTATTCATACCAATTAAGAATAAGAAAGGCTGATAAGAATAAGAAAGCACTGATATTTTGATGGTGTGACTGAACAGAATAGACAACTGGAACCTGCTTCCACTCTCTTACCTTGTCCTTCTCAGAATTGGCATAGATATCACACAGATGCTGGAAGACTTTCAAAGGTTCGTTGTATTGAACAGCTCTCTCAAAGATCTTCATCAGTGTCTCTTCAGAACCATACATGTTCTCCAAGTTCAGCAGAGCTACCCAGACATTCAGCTTTTCCTGTTCTTCCCTTGAAGCAGATGCAAACACGAGAATTTAGTTTTTTACCAACCTTCATCAGCTTTAAGCA
Source organism: Calypte anna (assembly GCF_003957555.1). Classification (NCBI taxonomy): domain Eukaryota; kingdom Metazoa; phylum Chordata; class Aves; order Apodiformes; family Trochilidae; genus Calypte; species Calypte anna. The sequence continues at coordinate 22,858,070 of NC_044252.1, read as the reverse complement.
AATATCCCACAAAGACTCACTGGTTTGTAGTCTGTCTCCAGAAGAAAAAAAGGTGGCATACTGCTCACTGAAACACCACTTTCAGAACAGAGAATAGCAATTGTTTCACACTACAACTTTTGATCACTGTTGTTTGTAATAAAAACCACAAGGATGATTCAAGAAAGTGCAATATAGTTAATTATACTGTAGAGATGATTTAATACAGAAAGTTGCAGCCCTATGGAAAGGGTGACAAGTTTTTTGTTTCATGTTTTGTTCTACATACATCACCACCAACAGCATTATGCTCCTCCAAACCCTTCTGAGGTATGTCTGTGTGCTCAGTGATGCCCTGGGGAGTTACTGTGGTCATGAGCTGCAGCAAGTCAGCTACAGGTCACACATATGGTAACTCAGACCAGACCTTCAAAGGACTAGCTGACAATTGCTACCATTTAATCCTTTTAAACTCCAACACCCTGCCACTCCACACACGTGATGATGCAACCAATGCTCTTCTCCCACCACCACTACCCCACCATGATTTATTCTCGAGGGCTAAGAAAGGCAGAGCTCCATAATTACCTGAAGCAGATTGTTTTAAGTGCCCTCTCTGCCACAGCTCTGGCCTTCTCAATCTCAGTAGCCTGGAGGTGGAAAGCCATGTACTGTAGCCAGAGGATGGAGCTGTTGGGACTGCTCAGCACCAAACGGTCAAAGTCATCTGCTGACTGAGGCTGTCGACTGGGGTCCATCAGTGCTGCCTCTAATTTGCAGAGCTCCTTCTCCTTCTTCTGCTTCTCCAGCTCCTTTTCCTTCTTTGTTTGTTTCTTCAGCTGAAAGAGAAAGAGAACGAGGAGGCACTTCATGTGGGGCTAGGCAAGCCCAGCTAAAGCACAGACAGACCCTGGAATGTCCACAGCTAGGCAGTTTTCACAGGAAGAGGTGGGGCCAATTGTTTCAAAGATGAAAATGATGCACACATGCCACCCCTTCACACACAGTTCCCACCTCTAAGAAGAGCAGCAGTGCATACAGTCTCATTTTTTTTTAATGAAATACATTGAGGGACCAAGTACTTTGCTAGTCTTGCACCCCAACTGCAGGACTCACTCTCATTGTTCCATCTTTATCCTCAGAGCCAGTGCTCACCATCACCCTGAACTCTGTATAAATCCAGGAGACACAGGGTGAAACTGTGCAAGACTGGGGTATGTTGCTGGATTGTTAGGGTGAATTTGGTCTAATGTAGCAACTGTGCCTTGGGCAACAAGGCCACGCATGTCCTGTACAGAGGTGAGTTTTGATGGACAGGGGAAATCCTGGAAAGCAAAAATTAAAGCAATGCATGAGATTTGTTCCGATTTTGCTGAATTGCACCCATTGGAAAACTTTTCTAAAAAATAAATCATAAAATAATTTTTTTTTCTAAATATAAGGACTATAATTTGAAAAAAGGTTTTTCATCTCCAGGTTTTCCTGTAAATTTACAGTAACACTCAAAAATATAAAACAGAGCTGACATAAAATATAAAAAATTTATTTTCATGAAAATGTTTGTTTGACCCAGAAACATTATTTTTTTTAGCATGCCAACATGAGAAGCCCTATTTTCATACAGCCATGCTAAAATAGGGTCTTTTCTCCTCTGCTTACAAAGTACCTGCTGTTAACTGCAATGTTTGGAGTAGTTAAGAACGCTCTGTATTAGCTGTCAGAGATGTTCCCTTGGGTTAAAAGGCTTTGCTGTGGCACAGACAGACATACAAACACCAAGACACATCACAGACACCATGCAGTGTCTCCCGTGCAGGCAACACTAATACACAGTACCTTAGACTGCAGATCCTCCTCCTCCTCACTCTCTGAGCTTTCTTCCTTCTGATTCAGCACAGGTACATTCATTGCATTTATGTCTTCATCCCAGGTGAAGCCCATGGAAACCTGAAGCCTGGGAACTTCAGCAGGTTTCCTTATCTGTTTGGAAGAAGACAGGGAATGCCCTGGGTTTTAATTTGAAGTTTTTACACTGAGATCAGAAAGCTGCTGTTTGCTTATGGCTTCTCTCTAACCAGTATTGCTGACTTTTCACACTTGTAAACAATCCACCAGCAAAAACATTAAACTTGTTGCCTTTGCTTTAATTTAAACTCAAGCTGTTTTCAGATGACACAAACACCAGTTTTTGTGTCACTCTGATCTGGACCACTCACAGAATGGTTTGGCTTAGAAGGGACCTTAAAGATCATCTAGTTCCAACCCCCCCACAAGGCTGCCACAGGGAAGGACACCTCCCACTAGATCAGGTTGCTCAAAGCCCCATCCAACCTGGCCTTGAACACTTCCAGGCAGGGAGCATCCACAACATCCCTGGGCAACTTGTTCCAATGCCTTACCACCCCATAGGAAAGAATTTCCTCCAAATACCTAATTTAAATCTTCCCTCCTCAAGTTTTAAACCATTAATGAGACTAATTGTCATCCAAGACAAAATTAATACAGCTCAGTAGGGCTATGCAAAGTCATTTAGGCTCAGATTTTCCTCCAAGAATCTCACCTTAGATCTCTTTTTATCTGCTTCTTCTTCCTGGTTATCCTCCTCCCGGTAATATACCTCAATTCCACTGTCATTTTCATCTCCTGGGCAGATCTTTCTCTTTTTTGGCTTGGTCTCCTGCAGCAAGGGGAAATGAGTGCATCGTGAAGGGTAACAACTGGAATGAATCTTAAAGGTAATTCTGGTCACAAAGTAAAGAGCTTGACAGTAGAGCATCCCCCACTATCCTCTCACATAACAGAGAATAAACCTATGCTGACCTACATATGGTGCCAAGGCCAACAGGGTGGGCCACAAAGGCAACACAATTGGACAGCTAATCCAGTTAAATCCTACTCACACAGAATAATTTCTGATATTTGCTAATCTCCGATGCAATTTAATCTTTTTCCTGCTCTGTATAATACCTTGGCCTGATTCCAGAGGATATTCCTAGTCCCTTTAGCACGTCCTGCAAAATCACATCCATACCTGCTTACTTTCAGAATTTGCTCTTCTCCGTTTCATCTTCAACTTAGGTTCTTCTTTCTTTTCCCTATCTTCTGCTTCTCTTTTCTCTTCCTCTGCATCATATCGTGGTAGGCCTAAGGATTCTGGCAAGATGCTTGGCATCCCAGTGTCCTCAGGCAGGAGAGAGAGCTCAATATGTTTTCCTTTTCCAGTTACACTGTGATGCAGTCCCACAAATAGCAGGAGAGAAGAGGGGGAAAAATCAAAGGAACAAACAAAAAAACCAATCAGAGCATTTACAACACCTGCAAGGACATGAACTTCTTCAAAATCTTCACAGCTTTTATCCTTCCTCTTTCCATCTTCTCCTCCTCCACCACCTCCTTTCTAACTAGCTCATGGCCCCTCATAAAGAACATTGGACATACCCAAGCACCTTGGCAGTGAGCAGCTTTCCTTCAGGCAGGTACTTTTCATATAAAGAGTGTTTCTGTACAAAGTAAGGGGAAACATTCTGGAACAGGATGCGGCCCATAACAGAAGTAGACAAGCTGTGAAGGGAAACCAAAAATAAGTATTCCATGGGGGAGGGAGGGGAAGTGTAGAGACTGAATCTGTAGCACCACAAATTCTACATAGCGTCACACAAACATTCCCTACTTTACTTTCACAGCTCAAGAAAGCAGCAATAATCTATTGATTCCCAGAAGAAAATTAATTTTGCAACATTGCACTACGCCAGAGACTGCCCTCAAATAAGATTCCAGAGTTGTACACTCAAAATAAGATCTTCAAGATCCCTCATTTCCCAGAATAATTTCCTTATGCTACTCACCCAAAGAATACACCCGATGGAGTGATTGATTTGACATAGCCTCTCACTAGCTGGCCTTTTTTAACATCCTTAACACATGTTATTTCAACATCCTCCACTTTGCTGTTGCTCTTTTGGTTTAATCTAAAAGAAATGAGAAGTTAGAAGTTAAAGCACCCATTTGAATTATCCACATTCTGCTCTGGATATAAGAAAAAAAAAAGAGCACTAACAACAATTAGTACTTCCTGAAAAATATGCTAGATCAGAGACACCCTTCAGTTTATTCATATGTACTAATGGACTACCTGAACCTCTGCCAAGCTATACATAGCATTAGGGAAAAGACATACTGCTGTAAACAAAGCCAAACAAAGCAGATCAGCATAGCTTCCTCTGACACTATGAAAATGAGCAGAGCTATCTGAATTCTACACAGGCTTGGGTTTTTTTTCCCACTTATTTCTAAAATATTTCATTATACATTTTTCTTCCAAGACAAAGGAAGAGGCTGTTTTCAGAGACATCTAGGACTAGCTTTGCTATTTAATCAAAATGTTTAAAATTGAAACATTGGAAAAAACATTGAAAAGTAACACACTGCACTGCAAAGTCAACAGTAGAACTTTCCCTTTCATTCCTAGTAAACAAACAAAAAAGTTAAGCCAGGTCTAAAAACTATGATAAATGGAACAGTTTGCTCTAACAGACAAACCAAAAGTTACTGTATTTCACTAGTATTTCACTTTTTTATTCACTAGTAGGAGATCAACAGACTGGAGGGGTGACACATACCGGGACTGCCGGAGAGATAACTGGATTTTGCCATTCTCATTGGACAGGATGTAACACCTGCATTGCAGAGTAAGGGGAAAAAACAGAAAGCTTTTTTACCTGTTAAAAAGACACACGCAGGAAAAAGGTATTTTCACTAGCAGAATAAAGCTCTAGAAGAAACAAACCAACCCACCCCTTAGAGCACTTGCAGTCTAACACAAATCAGCATGACACAACACTTCATCATGAAACTAGGCAAAGGGCTTTTTGAAACCTGCTTGCTTTACCCAGTGTACTGTTGCACTTTCTACCATTCCTAATGAGTCTGTGAAGTAGAAAATGCAATTACTTGTGCATTACAAATGTAAATACAACTGACTTGCCAAACAGCCCACAGGACCACAGTAGAGCTGGGATAACTCAGTACCCTCAGTACCACCAGTGCCTTAGTTAACAGAGAAGCTGCTGTCAAAAAACAGTCCAGGAAGGGAGCTGAAAAGGGGCTCCTTCATACAAGACTCACTTGAATGCATACATAGTCCTAAGTCAGCATTACTTACTAGGTACAGACTGAACCTTAGATATCTGGAATAATCTTGGGGCAGTAAAAAGCCTGTTACCAAAGGGGGATATTTCTAAGACTTGCACCTTGAGGGAACAAGGAAGAGGATTACTAACCTGACAATCCTGCCGACTTTGAAGTCACCCAGAGGATTCTCTGTGTACGTATCATTCAGGTGAAAGATGCTGACTCTGCCAATCTTCCCACATGGAAGTGCAATGGTCAAACCAGTGTGTGGAGTTAACTTTGTTACCATGCCTAAAGTGATGGTACCCTGCTCCAGTGATGGAATTCCTGGAAAAAGTGAAGGAAAGAAGGCTTGATAATACACCAAAAGCATGCAACCAAAGCATCAGGGGTAATGAGTCAGTGAAGCTAATATTAATTGCCTAGTCATATAAAAAAAACCACCAGCTTTTGGAATGGTGCAGTCTATGCACTCTCTCAGTTCACAGCGAGGCTTCTGTCGGTAGCCTGGATGAGATCCCCTTAGTTGCAGTTCCAGGATCCATATTAACTGAGAAATGTTGACCCAGTTAACATTTAGGCACCATCTCATCTCTGAGATCAGAAGGGAATATATTCCTAAGAACTGAGAGAAGGGCTTTGGTCTGAGACAGCAGTAAAGTGGATCTTTAAATGTCTGACCTTTCTTGCCTTTCATGCTGCTACATCTAGGACAAGTGTTAGTTCTGTCCTACAGGGAGATACAGCTTTGCTCTGGAGTGTAACATCTTCACCTGAGGGGTCAGTGCAGGCCTACCCTTGAGGAAAACATCATATGCAGTGGGGTCCTGCTGTGAAGACTTCACTATACCTGTGAGTGACAAGCAGAGGTTTCTTTCTGTGACATCTGTTCCAGTGACTGTAGCTGATATTGCTTGGCCATTTTTGAAGTTCTTTTCTGGATGTTTTAAGACCTGAAAGAAAAGAGATTTTGACTCATCACCAGAAAAAGAACTTTGCACAACTCTGATAATTCTCCTGTGAAGCTTTACACTTTCTTAACACATTTTTGAGGTGCATTTGAGGTGAGCCATGCTGAGCTATCAAGGGCTCTGCTATCCTGAGCCAAACTATCTATAGGCACAGTACTTACCTGACAGCAAGGAAAGAGCACTGGTCTTTGAGTTTATATGGATGTAGGAAAGTGTTTTCAATCACTACTTGCAGCTATGTGCACAGAAAATTGTGTAGCTTATGTGTAAAGCCCTCTTACCTTGGTGTTCAGAGACAGTAGCAGATGAGGAACTCTTCCTCGAACATCAGGGGCAACTTCCACCTCAAGCCAATTTTTGAGGATGTTATACTGAGAAGACACCAAATAATCGGAGAAGACAGCATGAGACTTTGGAAAAAAAAACCCTTCTCTGATGGGCTCACTACTTTTAAAGCAAGAAAGATCAACTCCAGCCTTGGCTCTTGCATCAAGCGAAAATGGTAACTTGGCTTCTACTCTCACCAGCAAGCATAGTGCTGCTATGGTTCACAGGCAAGTGCACAAAGGAATCAGAAGTCAGTTGCTGATGGCATACATAATTTCTCAAAAGCTATTTTGCTAGAGTGCAGGGTAGGAAGAATCTGCTGGCAACAAACAGGCATGTCAAAAAGGATGAATCAGCTCAACTCCATCAAGTATAGAAATGTGACTTTGTTCTCCTACTCTCCCTGTAAGACACTGCACTTTCCAAGAGGCCACTATTAAATGAGGACCATAGAAGTGCCAGTGTTTAGGTCTGAACTGAAGCCTCTGAGATCACCCTCACTTGCTGCCTCCCCAAGCACACCTCACCTTTTTCACAAAACAGGTCACTGTCTGTCCAACATCATAGAGTCCAAGTTTCTTGAGACCACTGTCTTCCTCATGGTTCAGAATTGTCATGAATTCCCCTTCTATTTCACTGTTTACAAACAAAGAAAGGGGACATCAGTAAGACAGCTTTGGTTCTAATGGTGAAGAAAAGAGTTAGAAACCCAAGAGATTATGGTGAGACAATACCACTGTGACATCACCTTTGTGACTTTCATCCCCATCTCCTCCCCAGCTGCAGCCTTCTGCAGGGAGTTTATCTTATTCTGGGCTTAAGAGGGAATCCTTTTGACAGGAAGGGATTTACCAGAATGCAGGTTGGTAGAACCTGAATCTAAAAGGACATTCAAAGCTAACCATGTGCTATGAGAGCACTATGAGATATAACACAGCTCCCAGACAAAAGCGTGAGAGAGAGAATAAGAGGCCTTGCCACACTGTACGTGGAGCTTCTTGCTCATTGTTAGCTCCTTTGCAAATGGAAGGAAAAAAGGACAGAACCTGCAATAATACAACAGATACAGACTGTATCTGTGAAGAATCTGCAGACAGAGCAAAGGCAAACACTCACCTGGGTCGAATGCTGAGCTCTGGAATGGACTGCGTGAAGTAGGGATGGGTGATAGGAAGGTACCTAAAGAACAGGAAAAGGTTCAAAGTTTCTCATGATCTTCCGGGGCCCCAGTCACTTGTAAACCTTCTGGACTGGCAAAACAACAAACAAACAAAACCAAAACCTAACAAACAAAAAAACCAACACAACCCCAAAACCAAACAACAGGTATAAGCCCTCTAGAATGACCAAAGCTTTTGAGTTTCAGTTCTTCCTAGTACTATTTCAGTGGCACTTTGTGTACCCAAATACTCCAGCAGATTCATCCCCTGCAGCCAAATCCTGCTTGCATTTAACACTTCCATTAGACCTTAAGAGTTCAGACATCTTTTCTTATTACAATCTATACTCGAGGTAAATACTGACACAGGTAGAGAGCTAATTCATGGAAAGCTGTATATATTATATAATATAATCACAGACTTCTTTATGCCTCAACTATTCCAAGAAGGAGAGCTGTAACAATATCCAGTGACAGAAGGAACAGCCTAGATCATCTGAGTAACTTTTTCACCCCTTGCAATCTCCAACAATTATGAGCATGATTTCCCACCTGTGAGTATTCACATCTCTGCCTCCAATGACTCGAGCAGTCACCTTCTGTCCAGCTTTAAGAGTATACGTTGGAAAAGAACCTATAGGCACTTCATCCAGAATCCGGGATGCATGGATTGAACCTGTCACCTTGTCATCCATAGCAACTGTGACATGGGTTGGTTTGACAGATTTAACAGTACCAGTAACAACATCCCCCAGAGAAAGATTATGTTTCACAGCTGTAAGCATCTCTTCTAATACCGTCTCAGATTCGTTCCGGACTCTTGCAAAAACATTCTTCTTTGTTGGGCCTTGTACTGCTAATAAGACTCCGTGGTCATTCACCTTCACTTCTTTTAAGGTTGCAGAGATTGTTTGTCCCACCTTCAGTTTTTCTGAGTCAAATCGGAAGGTGTCATTGAAGTGAGAGGCTATGGGGACAGCTGCCAGCTGGCCTGTGTCCAAAGACACGACAGCAAACTCTTCTGCGATGTGCTGCACAATGGCAGAGTGCTGGGAGTTCTCTGTGAGTCTCTAGACAGAAATGAAGACAGTAACTTACCCTGCTGAGATTCTGAACCCCTCCACTCTATCTCCCACAGCTCTAGAAGAGGAAAAGCTCCCTCACCTAGAGTTTGATAGACAAGGAGAAATAGAAAATCTAAAAACTGAACAGATACCTGCTTGGGTCTTTGTTTTAACAGTTTTTCCCGAAGAGAAACATAAACCTTGGATGTGAGGGCATCCACATGAAGAACCAATGCCTTGGTTTTCCCACCAGGAACAATGCTTTTGTCTACAAATGAGAACAAGAAGATTCATCACCTTATGACAGTGAAAAGCTTTGAACAACTGATCTAGTGGTAAATTACAGATAGGAAGGATTGCCTGTGGTTCAGTTTAGTTCTTACAGACCACAGTGAGAAAGACTACTTAAATATTTATTGTAACTCTGTTACTGCAATGAAGTCAACTTGGTGGACAGATACAGAAAAGGAAAGATTTATCAACATTTAAGGCAAGGAAGAAGCCTGATACTTTTATCAAAGAACTAAATTGATTTTATGAAGATGCAACTCTTAAATAATGTAGAAAAGGCTGACTAAACACAAATATAGTGTGAAAAAGGTTTTGAAAAAGATTATGCTAACATTTGCATAAAAATGTCATCAGTCTATCTGCTGCTGAGGAGAGGAGCTCTTCTGAATACAAAAGTACTGGGATATTACTCCTGCTAAAATTAGCAGTCTGTATACATTTAATTGCTTTGTTACCTCAGAGTGACTTGTTTGGTTCTACATAATACAGCACATTTCTGCTTGAATTTTTTGAGTGGAAACCAAAGCAAGCAGTCAAAGACCCTCACCTCCCAAATGGTAGCGAGTGGCTGTCACAGTCAGGCCTGTGACACAGCTGCCACTGAACAGTGCTGAGCCATCATTATTCACATCCTTCACAACCAACTGCAGCTCCTTACCAGGCACCAGTTCACAAAGGCCCCAGGACTCCCCTAGATAAAGGGGAAAAAATTTTGAAATCAGTTTTATCTATGCTGTTTCTTCACAAAACAAGAAGCGTTCACATTTGCTGAGGAAAGTATGAACAAGAACTTATATCCACCTTCTTAACAGAAAACAGAGCTTGGACTCCTGAATCTATAGAAATATGAAGAAGTAAATACTATGACTTAATCAAAGGAGAAACACTTTGCTTGATCTGAGCTTTCTTTCACTTTAAAAAAAAAAATGGTTTCTTGTTTTTGCTCCTCTGGAGCCCATTCTTTGTGATATCATCCTCTTCAGCAGAACACATGCAATCTTTTACCTCTCCTTCTCAACAAGCTCCTGATTTCTTTCATCTCCTTGAAATACTGATTTAGCAGGGCAAAGCTCTCTGCAGCGGAATCGCCTGAGCTGCACTCTGACACCTTCAGATTGAGGAGCACACGCTGCTTCTCCTCATCAATGCTCATCACCTTTGCAATCACCGTCTGTCCCACTACAAAATGGTCCTTGGTGTCTGTCACAAACTTGTCACTCATGCTCTGTGCAGAAGAAACAAAGGGGCAAGGGTTACTGAGCACAGCTGCTAACCATCAACCACCCACAGTGCTGTTCAGACAAAAGGTTTAAGACTTCATGAAAATGCATAAGAAATTAACAAAAACTAACAAAAAGCCATCAATTAAAATTAATTACTAAAGTCACATAAAATCCTTGTTTGAACTTCAGCTCACCCCAACGAAGTCCTTTATTCCATTTTGGAAGTGAATTAAAACACAAACCTAAATCCAGCATTTACCTTACTGGAGGAAGCTGTGCAAATGCAGGACCCACAGTCCCACTGTTCGCTCTTTGTTACTGCACCTTTGCTAAAAGCCATGTTTCAAGCATGCCTAATTATGCATATGCAGTTTACTGAAGTGAATGCACTGCTTACCACTTTGGGTGCCAGTCCTGTCACACCAAAAGGAAACTCTACAAACACTCCAAAGGGCATCACATTCCTCACATAACCAGTCAATAGCATCCCAGGCTGGATTTCAGAGAAACTTCTCACAACTTGCTCCTCCTGTACAGCAGAAATCACTGCAGACTTTCTGCTCAAAATCTGAATAACGAGTTAGGAAACTTGGGACAAGATGAAAGGAGCTCAATGCCAAGCAAATCACTTGGTGCTGCTAATCACTGGGCTACAGAACTTTTTGCAGGTTAGATGGTGCAGGAGCTCAAAATTCTTTAATTCCAATTTGTGTCTTAACTCTCTGCACTAAGTTTTAGCAACTAATGTCTCTTAGGCTGCTCAGTATTAAGGATGCATATTCCACACTAGCAGAAACACGAACTTCATGCTATCTTGGTTTCGATTTCTGGTATAAAACCAGAAAATTTTTGCCAAGGTTATGATATGATTAACAGCCCACAGCTGGTTACCAAGATCCAACAATGGTTCTGATGGGATTATAGCAGCATTTGAGCCTCACTACTAACACAAGTGAGTTATAAAGACTCTTTGTAACATTGCTAGCTTGACAGACACTTTCAAGTAACACACTAAGTAGCAAATTTGTTTGTTGCAGATACTCAGAATTCCTTCCACAGCTCCTTCCCCTCTCCCCCTCTGCTTTTCTTGACTGGTTGAGGTTGCAAGGATACCATGTGTTCTCCCTTGTCACTTAGGCACATAACTCCAGGCAAGACATCTCCCTCTTGAAGAGAATGCCACAGGAGCTTGCAGTTAGCCACGAAGTCAGAAAGGTGCATTGTAGGAATCAAGGCTATCCCATAGCCTTCATCTTCTACAATAGAGACCTCTAGCCCATTATCTTTCTTCTTCAAGACTTTTACATCAACCATCTGAAAAGAGAGTGACTACAGTGATATAAAATTCCAAAAGTGTCTTTGAACTCATCTGTTTTGATGTCCAGGGTACCAAATGCTGTGCTGCAGGGGCTCTGACATGGCCTCATAGTTATATGTGAGAAAAATCTCACATCAGCAGGACTGAATAAAAACATGCCAACATAGATAGTAAAATAATTTTCATCTCCAAGAGAAATCAACAGCTGAAACTTTCTCTTGGCTGTGACTTTTTATTTGAAGGGAAAAGAGAATAATTTAAACGAGATTAGAACTGTCCTGTTTCTACATTAGCAATACCTGCAGTGTACTGGAAACTGTTCTTTCCAAAGACAACAGGGAAGCATTTCAAAACATTTTTATGAAGTTGTCTTTTTTCCAGGGAGCAAAAGCAGCTGCTTTTGGAGTGAGAATATCAGCAGTATCCAGAAAAAAGAGGACTCCACCTAGAAAGCAGAAGCACTATTTGGTGCCTCTGGAAGGATTGTCCTGGGACTCCCTTATCCTGACCTCTGACAACAGAGAGCCTGTTTTTGTTCCAGGAGGCCAAACACACAATAGGAAATGCACACTTAATGCCAGTGCCTAACTGCTTTACTGGAAGCAAATTTGTTAAAAGTGATACCAAATTGTTTGGAAAAGTAGGAGGAAAAGGCAAATAGGAAGCAGTCACTAAATTCAATACCTGTCCTATTTGATACTTCTTTTCCTGTTTCTTCATTGGAGTACTTTCCTTTTTGTCCTCCAGGACAGATTTGCTTGATAACCTGAAAGACAACAAGAGTCTTTCCTGCTGGGGTTCACATTTTAAGACCATTACTTTAACAACCTGCAGAAAGAAAAAAAAAAAAACAAACAAAAAGTTTAATTCAGTTGGCTCCCTCAGTGGGCTACCACCTATGGGACAGGGTAAAACATAGTACACTGTTTTCTCACCCCTAAGGAAACCTGGCAGGTAACTATCACTTACCAGGTACAACCAAAAACAAATGACATTCTGATCACACAGATGGAAAATGGAAGTACATAATTAAATGACTTGCTAAAAGTATGTGACAGGTCTGTAGCAGAACTGAGAATAAAATTCTTATCTCCACATCTGCAGCCAGAAATGTTGACTAGAAAGTTACAGTTCTGCTTAGCCAGCCAACAAACAGCAGGATTAAAGACAAACAGAAGCACCAGAATATAATAATGAAGAGGGATGAGATTTTTTTAAGGTTGCCCACAACAAAGACCAAAACTTGGTTAACAGCATGGTTCCCAGAGAGCCTGGTTTTAGAAGCAGAAAATCTTATCCTTTTGATTATGTAGGTAAGAATTTTAACTTTCTTAGAAGAAAATGCAGTCTAGAACTCCAAACTACTACTAAATTCTCAGTAGCTCAACCAAGTGTCATCCCTATAGCATATAACATGGTGCCTCCTGCCTAGAGGCACCATGCCAAAAAAGAGCCTAGAGAAAAGACAGATCTGTGACATGCTCAAAGAAAAGCTGACTCTTTAAATGGAACACAGTTACTGCTTAAAGTGAAAGGATATTAACAATTCTTGGTGCAGCTGGTTCTTCCAGGAGAAAACAAATGTTGGGGCTAACTCAACTGCAAATTTCACTTTTGTATTAAACACAAGGCATGACATAGGTACATTAATTACCTGGCCTTCACGGAAGACACTATCTGGAGAAGATATGGGTTCTGAGCTGAGCTCATTCTTGGGTACCAGACCTTTGACATCATTGTAGAACTTCACAATGCAGCCAAACTCCCTTGCACACACCACAAAGCCATGTGTGATCAGACCAGGTTTTGCATCTTCATAGTTGGAGAGGACTGGAAGCTTTGATTGGACAAGACTTTTCTTTAATGTAAGGATCAGCTTCTTTCCTGCAGGACTGCACTCTAGCACCTAGTAGGATGGAGTACAAGAAGGATCAAAAAGCATATCCACTAATGTCTGATCAATCCAGCTGCTCAGAACAAAAGGGTGCAAAGCAGCTTAAGACTCTGCTTGGCAGCTCTCACCCGACACCTGACTTCATCTCCTATGTTGTACTTCTTCTCAGGCTGCTTCAGGATCGTATCAGCAAGATGCATGGATGGCACAAGCCCTTTAATCCCATCAGCCACTTTCACCTGCATCCCAATGGATTTCAATGCGAACACTTTGCCCTAGAACCCAAAATAGGAAAGAGGATCAGCAAATTCAGCATAAAAAAGCAGAGCATGCACAAGTAGGAAACAGCCAAGCCATTGCACCACCTATTATCACCAATTTAATCATTCTCCAAAAAATAAAGTTTTAGGCAAACCCTCAACCCAGCCAATCTGACCCATTAACTTTCATACATGATAATATAAGGTTGGTATATAGCATCTTTTCTTCAAGCAGAGGCTACTTCTCTAAAATTCCAATAGACTTAGGCAAACTAGAAAACACATATCCAATACAGCCATGACTCCAACGTAAGAATGACCATAACAGAGTAACTTTCTGCCCATCAGCCAACTGATGGTCTACACTTTTACTTAAGAGTGCAAAGTGAGTTTTACTTTCAGTCAAGCCTCTCTAAAAATGTATTCATGGCCATAAATAAATGACTGAATCTGGCTAAAATGTGCTTGCCTTGGCAGCATCAGGAAACAACAAAATGGAGAAATAAAAATACTGCATAGCATTAATAGAGTCCTGCAAAGAAAGGTTTTTCTCCCAACTTTCATCTCATTAGATGGATCAGAAGTTAAACATACACATTAGACAGAGGAAATGCACATTAGCTAGACCACTTTTTTAAGTGCAACAGCCACACAGTACCGTGTCAGTCCTTCAGGAGCTCACCTGCACCACATCTCCTGTCTGGATGTCTTGCAATTGCAGAAACCGCGCTTCAATAATCTGACTAGGAAGAAAACACAGCAAGAAGTGACCAATCGGTTAATCTGAAAAAATACAGGGTAAGAGGAAATAGTCCCCTCTTTGCTTTGTCCCAAATACCCATCATTTCACACAGCCCAAGTGCTCTACAACTCCCGAGTTGTCTTTTATTCCAGATGACACACCTCCCATAACAGCTCTCTGGACATAAAGCTCAGGGAGGTTCATCACACTCCACCCAAGAGACAGCCACACAGTTATGGCCACCAGCCATGGCTGCATGAATGGAGAACTCATCTTTACTTAAAGCCACACAGATGGAAGTACTAAGAGAGAGAAGCAAAACGGGCTGGGACTTGGCAGATTAAGGTTAAATTTCCTCTTCAGCCACTGTCCTCCAACACGATTTAGACCAAATTTAGCCTCCCTGTACCAACTATATTGATAGTGTCCCAATCCTCTTTTAAGTATGGGGATGATTTGCAAGGTAACAGGGATACAAGCCAAAACCCCCCAGTGGCAAGTTCCAGTCCAGCAAATCAATGTAGAATTTTCCACTCTCAACCAAACCCTTCCAATGCTTCAACCAATTTTCTTAAGAGTCTATGAAACTTACTACTTCAGGGATACAATACACATCTCATCCATCAGGCTGTAGTCAATGATCCGACATTTATGTTTGCATCCTGCTTTAAATGCCCCAGGTTTGAAGGATTTTCTTGTTTTTGAAATATGTTTCAACTAGAAAAAAAATTATTATAAGTTAGTATTTGGAAAACAGAAGCGCTGATATAGACCTTAGGCTGAAGTGGCAGCAGGTTCCACCAAGTTCTTCCTCAACAACCTTCCTACATTCCAGACCAAACAAGGGGAGATATGATTTGGCAAACACCGTCCATGTCACCCTGATTTTGTTATATCTGTCTTACACAGAACATAAAAGTAGAAAATAAAGCCTCCTGCTAAACTCCCTCCCCTGGAGGCAAAGATAACTATGGAGGACTTCCCTCACTGCCCTGGTACTCACCCGTGCAAATGCAAGAGTGCCATCATCAAGCTCAAAGATAGCACCAAACCGCTTGTAGAAAGCTTTCACTGTTGACTCTTCCACCACTGCCCCCATGCGGCCACTGGAGAGCTGATTTGGGGACCCCCCAGGGTGGAGGAAGGCCCGACGTAGAGTAAGCCGCACCCCCTTGGAGATGGGGTGAACAGAGAGGATGCAAGCTTTTATCTGGAAGAGGATAATATGTTCATCAAACACAAGTTTGCAAACTAAAGAGGAGAAAGGGACATTGCTCGTGTTTTTAGACATTAAGCTTGGTATTTGTCCATGTACAAGCACATCTCAATATTGCTACTAGGACATCAGTTCTAACAGCTTCAGAGACATTTTTTTAATCTATCTGCTGTTAATGGGCTAGACTGGTACATGACCACACAATAAATTTTCTGTCCTTTGCAAGTCTCTTGTACTTGCCAAATAAGTCTTCCATTAACCCAGGAATGGCTTTGCTCTTTACAGCTCTAAACTAATCACCATGGTAATTCAAATAAAAGGCATCTATTATCAGTAAGATCTCAGAGCTTATTCCATGAAATGCTGGAGAATGTAAGAGATGTTTCAAGCAACATAAGAACTCCAGACATCCTTCACTCTTCTTACCACTTGACCTGGAGAGTAGTTCATGGATTTGTCTGGGTCCACATGCATGAAATCTACAATACCAGTGAAGGAAGACAGAAAGCTCACTTTGATCCCCAGTGGGGCTACCTAGAAATGGAAAAGATGACAAAAAAACCCTTCTACTCAGATTTTATGCAGCTCAAAACCAGAAAGTAATTCACACACTTCACAAACAGGCAGTGCCAGTGTTAATCAACAAGCTTATAAAAAAAGATAGGAATTCCATTAACAGTTCTGCTTTCTATATTATTTTGCAAAAACAATATTTTAGTTTTTCAATAATGCTGTGTTTATTCTGAACACTACCTCTAGCCTGTAAAATACTTTTCCTAGGCAAAGGCCAGAGAAGCACAAAATAGATCCTATTGTGCTTCAAGCTCTATCACCAACTCCAGGTGGAAGCCTTTATACTCATGGCATCACAACCAGGACTGAGACCAGACCTCAGATGAATGAAGTAGAGGGAGTGTCAAGCAGATAACAGTCTTTGCTATTCTAAAGTAACTGAGCCGAAGCATAATTTTCTAAGGAATAAGCTTCCGTCTCTATTTCATCTGTCTCCTTACCTTCAGCAAAGAGGAAAAACAAAAAAAAAACAAAAAAAACCCCCAAACCAACACCCCCCAAAATAAAACTAACCCCCACCAAAAAAACCACACACAAAAAAAAATTAAAAAAGGAGAGAAAAAAAAAACAAATAAGAGCTTACCTTGAGCACTCGAGCTTTCACCACTAACCCTGGCAATAAATTAGACAGTGTCCAGTTCTGTTGCTCTGTTGCAAGGGATGCAGCAACCTCTGATCGATCAATGGACAAATAGACCACTCTTCCCTTGTTCTTTACTTCCACAATGACACAGTTCAGATTCTGGCCTATTTTCAAGTCAGACCCTACAATAATAAGTCGTAGCATAAAACCTCCACCCAAAGCCCTCAGGGATCTCCTTCCATTCTTTTCAAAGCTTCTTCCCTTTATTTTAAGAGCTCAGAACTCTCAAAGTGTTCTACTGCCAGGAGGGATGGATGGGCTTGGAACAGTAGCATAGCCTGTCAGAAAACAGGCTGAAACCCAACAGCTTGCAGCAAACCAGCAGCTTACAAAGACACCATCTTTAGCCAGTTCATTGAGATGCATGATCACCACAGATACACAGATATAACAATCCTTAATCTTTGTAATTCTCCACCTCTGATTTAACCCCAGCAACTCCTGCACTACTACTTACCTCTCTTGAGTGCTCTGATGTAATTCTGGGCTTTCTCATGAGGCAGGAAAGCATGAGTCCCACTGACTCCAATATCAATGAGATAGCCATGGTCTTCCACACTAGACACAAAGCCAGAGAGCAGCTGTTGGGAGAGAAATATGGCAATTCATTAATGTCATGAAAGAGATGGGTCTTCAAAGAATGCACATCTGGTAAGAGAATCCCCACCACCTGTTTCATGAGGACAGAGAGATGAGTCTTCCAGAGCAGCAGAAAGAATACTACCTTCTTTCTTACTATAGAGATTATCTGACTGTAGAGTCTCAACTCTACACTTAGCCAACTACACACACATGGAGCTCACAACCCAGCAGGCAAAAAAACTGCGATGCTCAAAAATAGCAGGTGCTTGAACTGCAGGCACATACCATATGGTTGGAAACACAAAACCTAAACTAAGTACCCCTGCAAAGCAGGACAAATATTACTCTCTGCATAAATAAGAAAAAAGTATCCTCAGAAATTAGTAGTTAAATGATATGTCCACATTGAAACAGAGTCAAGATTTCATGAGTGACAACCTGAAGTCAAGACCCAATACTGTCCACTCCTCACAGGTCTCTTCCATGGTAGAATCAGCTCCACAGTCTACTCTGAACCCATGAAGAACAAACTGAAATGTTCCTCTACACACTGTGCAAGATGAACTTCCAAATGCTGGAGGCTGTGACAGACCCAGAACACGTACCATGCCCGATGCCAGTGCTGAAGTGTTCAGACCCTTATTGACCTTCTTGGGGTCAACTGACAATTTGATACTCCGACGTCCATCAGCACTTTTCTCAACACTGGTTACCACACACCTGACCAGCGTCCCAGGAAAATACATCTCTGGAAGCAAATTCAGATCCTGCCCAGCAAAACAATCAAGTGAGAAATAAAAAATTTTACAATTACTAAATGATATAAGATGGTCAGAATTTGGTACTGAAGTAGGTTTATGACATCAAAATCCTACAGCAAAGTTCTGTTTCTCTGTCAACACTAAAACAAAAGGCAGAAAATCCTACAAACATCAGGATCTCAACAGAGGCAGGGATAACACTGTGAGACATCAGCAAGAGTGGTAGGTTTTGCCTAAAAGAGAATACAGTGTGGGATGGAATCAGAAAGTTACAGCTAAAAACACCTACAGAGCCAACAGTGACCCTAACCTTACCTCCCTCTTTAGGAGGGAAAAACGCTGCAAAACTTATGTACCTGAAAGATCCCATATTCCACAACACATGCAGACTGCATGTGTCAATACACAACTAAGCTGCAAGTACTGTGCTACTCTCCATGCCCTTGAGAAATGCTTGCACCTTTACATCATCTTCCGACTGCTTCCCTAACTTCTCCCCATCACTGCCTGCAGCCAGGATCAGTATTTATGTTCAGCAGTAGACAGGCTGCACAAATCTCTGCCTGTCCTACAGGATGTCTACAGAACTCATGGACTACCTTCTTAAGGCTAAGGCACTTAAGACAATCAGATTAAAGTCAGCTGTGAAACAGAAGAAACCAGGCTCCTAAGTAAGACCTTGGGGTTGATTCTGAGGTCTATTAATACTCCCTTGCTCCCAGAAACAAATCACAGCTCAAGACCAAGGTCTCACCTCCAGGAGTTCTCCTTGGGCCACCTGCTTGCTCAGCATTTTGCTGTAGGCATCACTGATCTGCGTGGCAGGAACAAATCCCAAAAGTCCATTGGGCAAGCTGATGACAAGCTCATAGTCACTGACCTCTTTTATACAACCAAGGAGCAGCATCCCTTCACAGAGCGCCTAGAAAAGCAGGAAGAACAGCACACTATGGATATCTTAGCAAGTCAATGATATAGGGGTGGTCGACACAATTTTGTCCTGAATTACTGATTTTACAAGGTTTAGTGAGAAAGAACATCCCGTTTTTATAGCCCTGAGGAGAGATGTACACAAAAATCAAACATTTATCCACAAACCTCAATTGAGAGTGGCTCAACATTAAAAAAATTGTCTTTAGTACTGGCTGTTTGGTCTGCCTTAAACTTCTTCTGCTTCCCTTGATCCTTTAGGCTCCCTTTTCTTTTCCGAGATTGCTCTTCAGGGTGAACCTAAAGCATATTATAAGCAGAGAAGAAAAAACATAAAAGTGGATAAAGAGACGAACTTTGCACTAAGGCAAAACTCTGCTGCCAGGAACGAAATTAGAACACTAGGATTGGAGAGCAGAAAAAAAAATAAAGAGAACAACAACCTTGATAACTGCTGCTATATGTTTACATGAAAGTCTCGTAAAATATTTTCTTTTGGGCAGAAGTTGATTATTCATAAAACTGAGAACCTTAGCCCATGGAAAAGCGTGGCACAAATGATCTGCACCACAGTCTACTAACAGAAAGACCAAACAGTCTATGTCCACTAACACCAGCCTCACTACATAAGCACATCAGAGCACGATGCTCGTGGAGACTTTAAAAGCTAAAGCCTGAACAATAATTTTGATTGAATTTTTTCTGTCATGACATTCAACATGCATCAGACATCAGAGATCTTTAAGAGATCAGGAGAAAGGTATATGTCAGTACATCTCTCTTTCTGGAAGTGCCTTCTATAGTTCACTATAGATGAATGGAATTGGGAGGACTGCAGTTGTGTTCTGGTAGTAGAAGAGCTCTGAAAGGAGTTAATTGAGCACGCAAAACAACATACATCAAACAAATTGTCCAGCTCTAACTTGGAGTTGGATGCTTTTCCTTCTGTGGGTTTTTTCTGGACACCCCCTCGAGGAAAGTTTTCCTCCATAGATGCCATGCTTGCACTTCTGTAAGACAAATGACAAAACTTGAGATTAAACTCTGGCAGTTGTTACACTTGTTCCTCACAAACACTGAAGAGACAAATGAGTGAATTATGCCCAAACTAAGAATGAATTCAGATGGCTACTTTACAGTTTGTCTGTGCAAAACCAGAAGCACAAATCCAAGCGTATTTAATATTTGACTATGCTGAAACATTGCAATGGTGCTTCTAAACATGTGCATCCCTAACACTTTTGACTATTGCCCAATTCTACTCAACCAAAATATTATTTAACAGGCATTTAGATGCACCAGATACTCATAAAATGGTTTCCTAAATGTATTACTTACTTTTAAAATTACTACTAAATTTATTTATTATATTTAGTGAGCAAGCTGGAATTATCAGCTTCAGTCATCAAGAAGAAAGTTGTCAGCAAAACACTAAGTCTGGTCTGCACTTTCACTTTTTGTAAGTTAAAAGGGTGTCTCCCTATACATTTAAGTTCAACCTTACAAAACGACACCTCGTTTATCAGTCCTTATTATATCACGCAGTCACAACTCACACTCTTATCACTTTGCTCTACAGAAATTAGCACTGAAACAACACGCTGTCAAATTCACAGAAGTCTTGTTAGTCATACACAACTCCCTTAAACGTGAACGCAAGTCATTAAATGAAGGTTCATCACGGCACGCCTCATGAAGGCCTCGCTGACCCACACAGACCTCCCAGGGCCGGTACCCGAACCGGCTGCACTGGCCACGACTCTTAGCTGGACCACAAAGAGCTGAAGAGCCGCCCGCAGGGGTCTGACCTCCCGCGGCCGCAGCCGCCCTGTTCCGGTAGCCCCTCTCTCTCGCTGTCTCTTGCGCCGTCACCGGACCGGCACCGGGTCGCGACCGTGCGGCACGCGGTGCTATGGGACCGGAAGCGGAAGCAAAGGGGAAGGGGGAGCAAAGGGGAAGGGGGAGGAAAAGGGAAGGGGGAGGAAAAGGGAAGGGGAAGGGCGTGAGGGGCCGGGGGAGCAGCCAATTCGCGCGTCCCTCCGCGGCTGCGCGCAGCGCTGAGCGCCTGCCGCCATTTTGTGGGAGGGCGCTGGCGAAGGGCAGAGCGCAGCGGGGAGACGGCGGTGGCTGAGGTACCCCCGGGGCTCTGGCGAGGGAGGGTCCTGTCCCGGCCGCAGGCCCTTGCCCGCGCCTCCTCCTGGGGAGCTGTGCTGCCGGGGAGGAGGGCGGGTCTCGGTGGTGTCGAGCCGCGGCAGTCCCCCGGGGCGTCCGCGACCTTCAGCCGCGGCGTCACCCCCCTCCCAGTGCCCGGTGCCGCTGCGTCCCTTCCCCCGCCCACGCGAGCTGAGGCGAGGGAGCGTCGGGGTCGCCTCTGTCTGCGCCAGCGAGATGGGCCCGGCTGCTGTGTGGGGAGGGGCGGTGTCGGCGGTGGGTGTCAGGGCAGGGAGCAGGGTGGGCCGCGCCTGGCAAGGGCACTGGGCGCTCCTGAAAATGTGATGTCTGGGCTCTGAGCCGTCCTCGGAAGGCCGCGGCGACTGTTTTCTACGCTTTTACCTCTATCAGGCATAAGAAAAGTTAACTTTGCCGTTCTAGGTCATGTACGGCAAATATTTAGGTGTTTATTTATTCAGTATTTTTAGCCATTACATTATAAGTTCAGTTACCTGATTGTACACCAGAGACACGCTGCTGGATTGAGTTGGCATAAAAGCTGTGGTAATGAACATAGGAGCTGCTCTAGCAGTGTCTTGTATCCCTCCTCTTCTGGGGTTCTGGTGTCTGCAGCATCAGCCTGGTTCGGTAGGTAGCCATATGGTGTGTGAGCTTCATTTTGAAGCGAGTTACACGATAAACAACAATAGTTTGTCCTGAACATAAAATCCCTGTATGCAGACAGAAAATATATCTCTGAACATTAAAAAGAATATTTCGTTTATTATAAGGGTGTTCAGACATGGGAACATGTTTCCTAGAGCATTTGTGGTGTTTTCATTTCCGAAGATACTAAAAATCCAACGGGGCATGTTTCTGAATGACTTCCTGCAGATTCTGCCTTTGAGGAGTTTGGGGTTGGACTGTGGGTTCCCCAGAGGTGCCAGCCTCACCTTCAGTGGTTCTGCATGTTTGCTACTGTAGCCATGCCATGTTTTGTATTAATAAATTGTTACAGTAGACCTAAAACTTTGGTCTGGACACAGATGAAATATGAAAATGTGCCCTCAGGTACTTCATGTTTTTGTTGTAGCTTCCTGCAAAAGCACTTCTGAGACTTTGTAGCTGGATCAAGTAACTTGTTGATCTATATGAAAACTAACTGGGGAAAAAAGAAAAAAAAGTGTTATCTAGATCTGTGAATAGAAAGATGGGCAATG
Organism: Calypte anna; assembly: GCF_003957555.1. Classification (NCBI taxonomy): domain Eukaryota; kingdom Metazoa; phylum Chordata; class Aves; order Apodiformes; family Trochilidae; genus Calypte; species Calypte anna. The sequence goes on along the minus strand of NC_044252.1, from coordinate 22,835,636 downwards.
AAGATGCAACAGAAATGTGCAACTGAGAGCAGGGTAGTTCTTATTGATGACACTTGCACCCTAAAAGTAGCGTAAAAGTAGCATTTTGAATCACAAAACAGCATTTGGATCTTGTCACCAAGTTTTTGGGTAGGTAATTGAAGCTGCCTATCAGCTGAACCAAGTGAAGGTTTATTTCAATTAAGTATTGCAGATTCCTGAACAATTGGTAGAAGTTTGCCTGTGTTGAATGGCTGTGTAGGCAGGAGTGGAAGGTCTCTTCTTTGCAAGTGCTTTCATGAATTTTCCCTTTTGTCATCATCATCATATTACCCGTAACAAAAAATCGGTTGAATGAACACTGAAAATTAGAAATGTTCTGTCCTTCAGAGCCCCTCATTTCTTTGTCTGCCCTTGTGTCACCTGTTTTGTACCTTAAGATAAAGCGTTCAGAGTGTGCCTGCTTCTTATGTGTGTCCACTGTATGTTGAATGTCCTGAAAGCAGATGATGGAAGTAAAAAGTTCAGTTAGGAGTTCAGTTCAATTTTTTGGTTGATCCTGTCCAACTGACTGTAAAATTTAGTTGACTGCCCTGTATTGCTTTTTAGGACAAACAACCATGGCCAGCCATGACTCAGGATCTCAGCACCAGTTCACTGGATTTCAGAAGTACTTCAATTCCTATACCATCACAGGCAGGAGGAATGTATGTATGTTAGTGCATATCAACATTTGTAGTCTAGTGTAATGGTGTTTTCTGGGTTTTAAATTGAAACTAAACTTACCATTTATGTTTTTCAGTATGTAATAGCAACATACACAGGTATTGCACTGCTTGTCTTGTACTTCAAGCTTAGACCTAAAAAGACAACTCCTGCTGTGGCAGATAAGTAAATGGTAAGTGTTCTTCCAATATCAAAATGATTCAGTGCCAGCCCAGGAAGAAAGAATGACACAGGACAAGTTGCTAGTAATACAATACAATCAGAGAGAGAAACATGAATATGTGAACATTATATTTATCATTTTAAACCTCAGCTAAACTATAGCATCAGCTTACTTGGGGGCACTCTGAATGAAGTATGTTAAAGGGCTATGCAGAAAGTATGGGATACCAGTATTATTGTTCTTCTGACAGGGTAACTGGGACTAGAAACAACAGGGAGGAAGAGGAAGGAAGGAGGAATGGAAGGATGTTGCATATAGTTATATTGGGCTTCGCCTGCTATAGATGCCCCTGGTCTGCTCTTTTGCTGTGAATAGGGATAACTATTGCTTTGTGGGATATTAAAATAATAGAGTAGTATTGAGGACTTAGTTGTATTACAGAATTCTAAGCATGGATTAACGCAGCCTGTTAAAACCTTCCCCTGAACTCAATAAAGGAGCACCATACAGTGCAACCGTATGTATTGCACACTTGATTATGCAAGGCCCATTTAGAAATGATTGGATTTGTTCTTGTATAGCAACAACCAAGAGTAAGAAAATTCTGGAGTCATTTTCGAATAAAAAATTCCAACTGAAATGGCACTTGGAAAAAACCTATGGGTTGTCCTCATAGTCTGCAAAAGGATAGAAAGCAATAAGCTTCAGCATTATTCTTGTATGTTAAAAGGACATGAGTAATTTCTTGGGTGTGCTGAAATTTCCGGGCTTTTAATTAAAATTGTTTGGGCTTTGAGGAAGGTGAGAGAGACGGAGTTACCACTGTACAGGACTTGCTATGACCTCTTTTCTCTTGGCAGGTTCCCGACAAGTCTGAAGCTTCCATCTGCGTCAATGTAATGCATGCTGATAACCTGGTTGTGGCTAATAAAATATGAATAATTACTTGTTTTACTGGAAATATGAAATTGTGACAAAATCATAAATGTGGCACTTTGCTTTCTTCTGTCAAAAATAGTTATTTGTAGTGGAGGTGGAGTAGCTGATTCCTGTTACTGCTACCTTAACTAGGCTCTTCTGCTGTTCCAATACATCCTGAAGAAGTGTTCTGAGCATCAAGTGGTAACCTAAGATAGATGTCAGGAGCATCACATAATACTGGCACAGAGCTTACCTCTGATCAAAGCATCTCAACATTTCCATGTCAGTGGTGGGTAACATCCTTGGCAGTTACCTGCATTCTCTGCTAATAGCTTATGTGGGAAGATTGACTTCTTCAGTATTATTAATACAGTGCAGATTACAGCTTCTCCTTCAGTTGTCAGTATTTTGCATGGAACCTGTTTGGTTTTGATGGAATAACTAAGTAGACTGATCAAATTATGGTATTTGAGCTTTTTCTGTCACTGGAGTCTCTTGCAGAGGTAACTGCCAGAAGGAAAATTACTTACTTTGCCAGTTAAGCTCTTGTAACAGCCTGTGTTCATAAAGAGTGAGTTAAGCAGTTCAGCTTCTATTTTTCCTGGACGTAGCCTGCTGAATGAGGTGTTTCTACCACAACTGGATATATTTAGCCCCCTTCCTGCCAGTGTATGAACCAGCACAGGTAGGAACAGGATGCAGAACAGCCACAAAGCCATAGATGAAGAGATATAAAGAGCAAATTTATTCTCATTACCCCAGGAACCAGTGGATCTGTGAAGCAGTACTGAGGCAGTGGCACAAAAGTGGGAATTTAGGTGCCTTGCAGCTTGGTCCTTGCTGGTTTTTGAAACTGCTGCTTTTGCTTCTGTACAAGGGCTTTTTTGCAAGTGTAGTTTTCCGGTTTTCCAAGCTTCCTCACAGCAGGGCAGGAATCTCAAGCACATTCAATAGCGTGCCTCTAAGTCTGGCATAGGCCTATGGTATCTGAACACAGATGTTCTACTGCTTTTCACACTCACAAGACTAACAGTGTACATGTGCTTGTTGACACCCCAGCAGCAAGTCACTAGCGCGTGTTTACAATCCTCCTTGCCAATCTCTTATATTCACACAGCCCAACACTAAAAATCTATCATGTCTTCTGCAGTGTCTTTCTGTATCTCAGTTAAAGTTCAGTACCTTGCTTAGATGACATATTGTGTCAATATGTGAACGTGATAAAGTGGGCCAGCAGCAGGGATTGAATCTGCAGTTGTGGATGAAACAAACGTGCAAATACGTTGCCCCTCCTGAGGGCAGCAGGAGGTAGGAGTGGTTGCTGGAAGAAAAGAAGAAATGCCAGGGGCTCTGTGCTCTATCAGTCTAGTTCACATTTTCTCAGAGCTAGTTGTAGGCGCTGGGCCTTCTGAATAAATCTGGACAACTTCCTCTCTGAGGATTTTGTTTGCATATGTGGCCTCTGCTGTACACAACTTTCCAGAGGAATAATGGATGTTTTAACAGTGTAATAGATCTCAGCTAGAACTCATCACCTACCCTTAGAAATGACATTCACATGAAATGGCTCATCAACTGAACCATTTCTGAATTACTGTGTTTGACATAGCAGAGTTACAAGCACTGCTCTTGCATCCATTACAAACATCAAGGGAAGAAAATACCATTCTGTGACATATAGACACAAAGCATTTGGTTTTAGTATTTATTATAATATCAAAAGTATAAAACTGTACAAAATACAAAGGCAGGATGTGGCAGTGTTTTCTTTAAGCTGTCAAAACTGTACATGCTTTGTTTTCAGTAACTTGTTTGATTCACCGTAATTGTAATTCAACCCAAGTGGTCACAGAGAGCTAGGAAACTTTGTTGAGGTACCATTACATAAAAAAAAACCAAACACAAGAATTTAGTTTTAACCTTCTTTTCTTTCAAAAAAAATTCCAGGTGAGCTTCCCAGTGACTTTTCCACTCTTTATTTTTTATGTATAAGGCCTTTAACAGACCTTTTCTCCAAGAGTTAGTCAGAAGGGATGAGAAGGGAGGTAGTTCACCATTTATCCTAGAAATTTCAATTATTTTTATTATCACTTGAGAGACAGCAGACTGTTCAAATATTCCTTACAGGGAAGAAATGAACACAAGACAGATTTACCTGTATACAGCTTTTAAGAGATTTAAAACAAAACCCCTAAAAAAATAAACAAACCCCAAGCCCAAATCCCCACCAAATTAGGCCTATCCTTTGGCAGTGCAATTTGCTGTTCAAAGGCCTGGACCGTAGTTACACTTTCCAGTGTTTTCTATGTTTTACTCTTCCTTAGAAATAAAGCACTGAGCTTTAGCGGTTGTCCAGGAGGACTTACTGGGGTACAATGTTTTGGTGGGTGGAAATTGTTTCCAGCTGGCAAGCTGGCCTTCCAAAAGCAAATTGATAACTTGGGAGGGTATAATCCTATTACTCTGCAGTAACTTTTCAACTTCTTGGCTAGTTTTACATTTTGATACATAAAACATAATGCAGGTTTTTAAAGTCTTTTAGATCTAATACAACATAAAAGGGTTTAAGTCTGATTTTTAATAATGGATATTTCAGTTTTGCTTCAGTCCCTTTTGTTGTTTTTTTTTCCATACAATAAAGTATGAAAGTAAATAAAGTTCACATTGCACTTCCGGTTGCTTATCACACAGCACTGGCTACTTCTGATAACAGAATAATAAGATCAGCCTTTGTGATACCTCAAAAGAGCACAGGAGTTTGAAATCTTTTCAGGACTTAGTACATGAATGCATAAACCCACCACACAAAACTTCATGGCAGTTATCCACAAGTGTCCAACTGTAGGAGTTACTCTTTCAATGCCCTATTCGTGGCTGTGATACTCTCACTATACCTGTTGTCCAGCTCAGGCTATAGTGAATTAAACATTCTTCTTTTCTAAATTGAACAGTTTTTTGCTTATGTTTGAGACTGATCAAACACTTGCTAACCATAAATTAAGTGCTTTTAAAAAAATCATTTTGAGAACACATACCAAGGCTGTTAGCTTTCCACAAGTTTCAACCAAGCTCAAATACCATCTCTGACAGCCATTTTCATATACATATATATATATATTTATAAAAAGCACCACCAACAATTCCTTATTTTAAAGCCACAATGTCTTATCAATCTCCAGCATTTTCACTGTGGATAAATACGAAATAGGAGAACTGAGAAGATGCTGCTCGCATTAGTTTATACAGTTTTGCTTTCCCTGCAGCAGACTGGGTCCACATGTCCAAGACATTCCTCCTTGTCTCAAATCCTGAGGTCATTACTGCAATGACTTGGCACAGTCTTGCAGCTTCCCAATTTACTGTGAGCTGTAGGCTCCAGCAGCCAACAGCAAGTTCCTGCGTGTAAAATGGAGGTGTACGACCGGGGTTGATTTGGTCATGTATGTACCTAGTAACAGCTCCTGTGAGTTTTCAGGCAAGTTTATATGTCCAGTGGCTGTAGTAAAGTCATCAGTTTCTAAATCTTCAAATGCTTTCACAGCATCCCACAGACGAACTGTGTTATCCATTGAACCTAAAAAGAAAAAAGAATAACTGTTTGAAGTCTTTTATTAATGAAACAGGTACATAAAAAAGTTATTGGGGAACAAGTTAACAGAAAATAAAGCTCAAAAAAAACAGGTTCAGTCATAACTGTAGACTTATGCCTTCATCCTGCAAGGAAACAGACTTCAATAAGCCTCTAATACACTGAAAACACACATAAAAGTTATCAGGATTTCAGCTTTCCTGTGATCTAACTTGGATGCCCTGTGAACAAAGTACAAAGAACTACTCTTTCAGAACACCTGGGTCTGGACTGTTATCACGTAGCACTGAAAAAGTAGGACCATCCTGTGGGCTAGATGTCAGTTTTAGGAAATGTCAATGATTCTAAGTCACATAATAGTTTCTTTGTTTGATACAGGGAAGACAGCTGAATTTTGCAGGCGCAGTGGCCTTTGGTTTTACTGTAACATTGGCAGATAAATTGAAATAACGACCAAGCAAGGTTGGATCAAACTTGCTGTTTGCTTTCACTCCTGCAGTAGCAGCTCACTCAGGATTTTCACTGTACTGCATTTAGAAGCATACTACTAAATAAATCTACATTATTCCTAAGTCTAGGAATACCATGATGTAATAATCATAGTTTCTATCCATCGTTTTCCTATCAGTATCTTGAACTTCTTGGCAAATTTCATCAGCTGACAGAACAAAACAAGCTTCAAATTCATTGAATTCCTATATATTTAATCAGTTCACTAAACATAGAAAGATGAAACTTTCCCTTCCATGAAAAGAAAACTGGGAAAAGAGCTCTTCTATAATAGACACCAGAGAATCCAGTTGGACAGGCAGCAAAAAACAAACAAAACAAAACAAAACAAAACAAAGGCTTCACAAGTTCTGCATCTCATAGACCTAATTGTTAATATTACATGCACATTTTTATGCCAAAAATCAACCATGAAAAAATAGTATGGGTGTAGAGATAGCTTCCTTTCTATGCCTTCCTCTCTCTTTAGTCCTGCTGCAAGTTCTACTCCCATTTCAGCATCCTGTGCCTCTCTAGTCCGCCACTTCTTCTCTGCCCCAGTTATTTGTTACTTCAGATTCCATCCCCAACTCTGTACATAGATCCTCATCTTCACTCTCACCTAACTGCATAACTATCATCTAACTGCATTTCTCCTTCAGTTCTGGGACATGGAGGAGTCATACTTTGCAGTCCAGTGAAGCACTTGCCTTGTACCAACAGTTTTAATTTGCTGCTTTTGCTAAGCAAATGATTCTACTTTGTCTTCCTCAATTTAAAGAAACAATTCTATTATTCCTTGTCAGACTTACGGAACACAATGGAAACTTCACTGTTTCCAGTGAATTTTACCTGATGCTAAAATCTCCCCATCTCTACTGAATCTTAGCGCGTAGATCGTGTCAGTGTGCCCTTTCAGTTCTCCAACCATCAAGCCGTGTCCAATATCCCACAGCAGAACTCTTCCATCTGTTGCTCCAGTAGCTAGGAACCGTCCATTAGGAGAAAATGCCAATGAATGAATTGGTCCCTAAATCAGACATTTGGCAGGAGAGAACCAAAGGAGTTAATTAAATCTATCCAAAATCAGTCAGCCAAGGTGCACTGATTCTGAACACTACTCTTCAGAATCTCATCACAGAAACAAAATCCCTTTCACACCAGCTATAGGCCTTTACCTTATGTCCAGTGAATATTCTTACACAATTGCCATTCAATACATCCCAGAGCCGTACAGTCCTGTCTGCTGAGCCCGTGGCAATATAATTAGAATTTGGATGAAATCGGGTACAAGTCACATCAGCAAGGTGGCCAGCAAATATCCGTAAAGGCTGGTAGTGATCTGTTGCCCATAGACTGAAAAGAAAAGCTTTTTATTAATAAAAAGAACCCAAATGAAGTTCAGTATCTGTTGTACAATGAGGAATAAAATTAAGTAATTAAGCAGTGGTTTCTTACAGCTCAGTTAATTGAATCAGTAGGATTTGTTCTTTAGAAATACACTTTTCAGAAAGCAGAAATATTTTGCCAAGTTGTTAAAAAAAATGAAAATACTTATAATCAGATGGTCATATAAGACATAATCTCTTTAGCGTCAGATAATGATATCATTAGTGACAATTAGAAAAGAAAAATCCTTGCATTAAAATACTTGTTCAGTATTTTAATAATGAAATAAAATTTATTTCTAGGAATAGGGTAGGCTGTAGTCCACCACAAACTGACCCAGACAAGTGAAAAATCCACCCAGTTTCTTACCGAGCCACTCTGTCGTGTCCCCCTGACACAAAGTAATAGCCATAAGGAGAGAATTGTGTATCCCATACTGGATAGTTGTGTCCTTTATATCCCACCAAACACGTGAATGTTTGGAGACTCCACAATCTGACAGTGCCATCCTCAGAACAGGACAACAGATAGTTCCTGTCACAGGATAAAGTATAGCATATCACATAACCAACTTAGACACACTGTACAACCATTGCATAAACACTGTAAGATGTCTATAAGACAAACTATATACTGAACAGCATCTTCTCAGCATATCACATAGAAATCAGCATTTTGGTGGGGTAAGCAACAATAACCAATTAAAGCAGAATCAAGTCCTAGGCCCTTATGCAAAAAGGAGACTTCTGGATGTTGATTACTAATTCTGAAAACATTTGCAGCAATACTGAGGGGAGAAAAAAAAAACAAAACCAAACAAAAAACTACAAACAAACAAAAAACCAAACAACCAAACACCAGAGTTGGTCTTTGCTCAAGAATTCCAGTTATATGAAAAATTACTAGTAAACTGTTACTTTAATACTAGTAATAATTCTAAATACTAAATTTTAATACTAAAGTAACTAGTAATACTGTTACTTTAAAAAAATAAAATCTTTTAAAATTACTAAAACAAAATCTCAGCATTCCATAAAAGAGAATTTGTATCATGTTCACATTCTCAGTTCATAATTATACTCTATATCCACGTTCCACACAAAGTTCACTTCTCAGCTATGTTTCTGTGATGGTTGTTTCCTAAACCAGACAAATGCAAAAGCAAAGCTTTAGCCATTTAAACCGTCTGCCTACTGTCCAAACTCTCATAATTACATAATAGTTTTAAATCTCGTATTTTCAAGATATTATTCCATATGTTTGGAAAATAAAGTCTCAACAGAATATGAGAAGCTTCAAGAAGTGCAACGATATGCTGCTTGGTCTGATATTCTGGTTTTCAACACTGTAAGTGACATTAATGCTGCAGTGTTTTTCCTGTCTACAGTTCAGTTACTTAAAACCATCTTAAACTACAGTTTGCAATAAGAGAGTCTCATTTGCCATCTACATCCTGAACCTCAAAAAAGTGCTGGCATCTTCCACTTGAGTTGATTACACTCACATCATTTTTCAAGATGCATAAACAAGAATTTCTTTAGCCTTCTGAAAAAGCTGCATTAAGAACATGTTTGCATTCCATAGTGTATAATTAAAACTCAAGACAAGCAAACTAGCTTTTAAACTTATTTTACCTATCAGGACTGAAGCTGGTGCCATAGACAGGTCCACTGTGACCATATAAAATCTTCAACTCACTTGCTGTTTTCTCATCCATGATCCTCTCCAAGACATCATCTGATTCTTTGTCAATAAGACTGAGGTCTGCAATATTTCAAAGTTTGTGTATCATAGTAACTGTCAGAAGTTCACAAGTAAATGCCATAAACAGGAAAAACAAATAATAGTCTCTCTAGAAAAGGCAAGTATAACGTGAACGTGACAAAGTACCTGGGAATCGGTAAGTTTGAAATATACATTGGCATTTAAAGCATTTTTTACCATTGTAGAATATGAAAATAATGCTTTGCATAACTAATGACTCTTTCTTAAGCCTTCACTAAGAGCTAAAATAAATTAACCCTCGTGTTATTTCTTAAATATACATTGTTCATTCTCTAAACACAGTAACATCTTCTTGATAGAGATGCCAAATTTTCATGCCTTTTTCCAGGAAGTTAATATTCCACAAACACATTTTTTAAGACATGTCTTGACAGCTACGCACTACACACAGCTTTAAATAACTTTTAGTCTTTAGACTGTTTATTGAACGTCACGAACACAACTCAGTTAAGTATCAAGGTTGAGAAACATTTGTGTGGTATCTAGCTTCAACCACAACACACTGTTACATGAACAGCAGAATTAATGAAGCCTGGTTTCCATGAATTTCCATAGTTTTTCAGCTACAGGACACTTTCCTCCATCCTTCTCAGAGTTCCCTATGATTTTCCTCAGAGTACCTTGAGTCGCTCCCCTAAATCACCTAAGCCCATCAGCCTACTACCACCTGTAGCTACTATCCAGTTAAGAACATGGCTAGTTTCACATGAGTTATGGCTAGTTTCAAGCTCTAGGCACTGATCAGCTCTAAGTAGATGGACATCGCCAATTTTCTCATTCCTTCAAAAATGTTTCTAATGGCAGTAAAGGAAGCAGTAAGTGAACACACTGCTTCCTCAAAGTGAAAGCATGTAACTGCTGAAGAAACTCTCCTGCCAAAGACATCTTTCTCTGTTTACACAAAACACAGCTGTCACAAGTAACACATGCTCATCTGAAGTGTTATTGTCTTAATTACCTGCTGCTGTTTTCACACTGCGTAGTTTTTTTGGAGTCACAGACCACACTCTGACAGTTGAGTCAGCAAAGCCTCCTACAATCATGCTCGAGTCATCTGTAATATCCACGGCAGTCAGTCCCTATACACAAAATACACATTTATACTGTTTGCATCTTTCATGATGTATTCCATATATTACAAAGGTAACACAAAAATTAACTCCACTTATTTACAAATATAAGAGGGAAGTACTCTAGGCTAAACAAAAATGCACATAAATTCTGGCACCATTGAAAATAAAGTTATACGAATGAAACACAGTCAATAGTGACAAAACAGTACTGTTTTCCAGTATTGTGGTGCAAAACTTCTGCTATCGTCTGTAGAATACACTTAGGGCCCCACAGGAAAAGTACAGGTGGGAATTAAGGCAAATTTAGACCAAAACAAAGGAACATGTACATCAATTAGCTTAAGGAGTCTTTAAAGACAATTCTGAAGATTTTGGAACATAAACTTCGTAACAATTATTCCAAACATTCCAATAGCCAAGTCTGTTAAGTCTTCTTTCTTTAGTAAGAATTATGTTTATACTTTTGCTTTCCTTTTCTTTCTTACTCAAACTCTTCTTTTACCAACCTGGTAAGCATTAAGGAACGTATAGAAACAGATGGAGGGCAGGCACTCTGGGCCAAGACGCACACGCCTTGCAGCTTCCTTCATGTTCATTACTTTATCCAGCTTGTCAGAGTCTTTCAATTCAGGCAGAGGAATTCTACAAGAAACACACTTCTTTCTCAATGAAAAGCATCATCCATATTGTAAAACTAAGCAAAGGAAGAGAAATTTTTGCATGCAACCCTATTAAAGTATGAAACAAGAATTAGAAAAAAAAAAAAAGACAAAGTAAAAGATTAACTAATGAGAAAAAGAGCCAGTATTTTATGAATTTCAGACAGACAGTGGAACAAGATAAATAATTTAGTACGACCTGAAAAGATTAGTGGGTAACAGTAAAATCTTATGAAGGGAAATCTAGATTGACTCGAAGGGCAAAGACAGAGTTGGATGCTGAGCTTTCCATTACCTCCCTTAGAAGTCTTACAGCTAAAGCTGTGTACAGCTGAAATGGCCAAAGAGCTAAAAAATGTTGTGTGAACAGCAATGCAGATTTGGCATGACAAAACTGGATTAAATAAGACTTCTCTACCCTTGATACCTGTTTTGGGGAGGAGCATTAGGGTCTTGTTTTTTACTTTTTGACCCTACACTATCTTTTTTAGGTTTTTTCTTCTTTGGCTTTCCTTCCTCATTTTCTCCTTCTTCATCTTCATCATCCAAAGGCACATCAAACTCTGGTTCTTTCAATAAGCCAAAGAAAACCTGCAAGGCAATAGAACACAAGATAAAACAGTAATTGCTGTTCTTACTGAAAACTATTTTTTTAATGGAAACTTTTCAACATAATAGTCCAAACAATAAAGCTGCTGCTTTAAAACTGCTATGTTTAATATTACTGCATACATTACTGGTTAGGCTATAATAAATGCAGCACATGTTCTGCTGTTTTACCCAGCAACTGGACAACTGTAAGCTCTCCCACCATCTCTTAGCACTTCCTTGAAGCAGAATCCCTATAGCTTACATAATTTCTCTGTACAGTACTGTGGTACTGCACTGTCAAGGTACGAACAGTCATTGCAGTAACAACTAGCAGTAAGAATTACATCTGTTGTACAAGAGAGGAAGCCAAAAAGCCAGGTGCTCATTTTAAAACCACAGAATAATTCAGGAGTTAGTTTAGGTGTAGTTCAATGAGCTGAATACAAAGTTGCCTAAAGGAGGTTTAACAGTTTCTTCTACCAGCCAGTGACACAACTTGATCTCCCTCCTCCTGTCAACAACTATTAGGACAGTTCTTTTCCTTTGTTCTGTTCATGCTGGCTTTTAAGATCTCATGACAATTGTCAGTCTACACTAAGGTATCTCCCCTAAAAACTAGAAAGAAACGTTCAATTCTAAAAGTGCAAAAATCTTGCCTTCTTACTTTTGCCTTATTAGCCTCTCGTTTTGCCTCCCCAGCCAAGCTTCCAACCATAGCATCTATCTGTTGTTTACTGCGAGGCATTCCATCAAAGATATCAATGTAAAGATGTTCCTGAACAATGTTCCAGATCTGATTGTTCTGCTTTTCCTGAAGATGCCTCTTCAAGAGCTGGTAAGAGTCACGGGAAATACGCAGCACAAACTTGCTTGTTCGGAAATCCAGCATGGTTTCATTTCCTTTCATATGTTCTTTTTTGGTTAAACTAGATAACACACGCAGGTCATCCTGGTAATAGCACTCCTGATCCCCATGAAATCTATTGAAACAATTTCAGGTACAAAAAAAGATCAATCACAAAAACATCTCCTACATGCACACTTATTTACATTACTTTAATGTGAAACATATGCGTAAAGGACTTTTGGAAGCTACTGACTATGTATGGGATTATTTACCTGCTGAAATAAAGTTCACCTTGGGGAAGATATCAGGTTTCACCACTGACTTACTGTGTACCTTAAGAGTACTCAGCAGATAAAAACCAAGATGAAGAGAACACACAAATAGAACCTCAAAGAATCTCAAGCACCCGTAGGGTTCCTGCCTGAAGTAAAGTTACACTAACATGTTTATTTACAGAAACAAAACTCTAATTTGTGGTATCATAAAGTGCAGGGCATTTTTCATTACACAAGACTACTGTATTTCTATCTGATTCATTATATGAATATGCACACTTTATACTATGTTTCTCACTCTCCACTTGCATTATATAATAGCTAACACTTGTCTAGAATTTTCCATTTTATATTTAAATATTCCGGTTTTATTCAAATGATATAAGAGAATATTTGTGGCAGGAAACATTTTAAGTATTTAAAGAACTGTTTTTGCTGACCATATCGGAGGGAGACAAACTTATGCTTTTGGTTTGTGTCCTGGTTTTGCTGAGATAGAATCACAGAACTAATTCTCTGTTCAGAAAAGCTGCATGGTTGGACCTGGTGAATTTTTCCACCCATGACAATTCTGTGATTCAGTGACTTTTGACAAGACTGCAGTACTTGTTTCAGTTCCTGACCAGCCACTGTATGCTGTTTTCCATCATGATCAAAGTCTATAGCAGTTCTGAGCTAGCCAGGAGCTATAGCTAGGAGAAGCAAAAGCCAGGGCAGATGACCCAAGCTGGCCAACAGTATTCCATACCATAAACGTCATGCTCACTACAAATCAGAAAGTTGGATGGGGACAACTCCTTTTCCTTGGTGGTGGCCAATCCAGGGGAGTCTCACCTGTCACTCTGCTCCCAAGGCCTACTCTCCTGTTTGCAGTCATTATCACACTTCTGCCTGAGTTGTGGTACTTGCAGTGCTTAAGATCAAGCTTGTGACGACTATATAGACTGAATATTAGTTTGTGCATTTTATATTAGTATCAATATAAGGTTTTTATTATTATTTTATTAAATCTGTTTCCATTTCAACCCATGGATCTTCTTTTGGGGAACTGCAAAAATTGGAGAAATTTCCCATCTTTGGGAAAAACTGGGAATTTTCCAATTCCCCTTTTGAGGTGAGGAGGGGTCACTAGGTGACAAAACAGCTGACTAAATGAAGAGAAATAGAAATATTTCATAACCAGTCTGAATTCAGAAAACAAATTAAATTTAGGGTTTTTTCTCAAGTGATAGAGAAGTGAAAAATAGTCAGAGCACAGAAAATTATAATTAACCATAAAGTTAATTCCAATACACATTATATGACATTAGCAAATATTTACAGCTTATATTACTTTAGCATCTCGGTGCAATTTTCCAATGCTAAAAAATGACCCCACAATCTTTCCCTTAAGAAGCCACATTTCTTCACTGACACTTTGCAGCAAGAATCATGCTCACCATAAAGATGATTCAAAATCAGATCAAAAGCATGCAGTTTGCACAGATGTATAACATGGGAGATTGGAAAAGGATTTAAAAACAGTAACTGTAACCCATAGCACCATTATTTCAGATTCCAAATCTCTTCAGCATTAGAAAAGTAATATATAAATATATATATGTACATAAACTTAGGCTACGATAGTTCACAGATTTAATCAACACAGGAAACACAAAATAATGCAAATGCACAAACAACAAAAAAAGTTACCTTTCAAAAAAAGACTTTGCTTCACTCTCATGTTGATTGTAGACCAATTCCAAGTACATGTGCACAAAGAGTGGATAAAACAGCTGAGACAACTCTGCTCGATGACAGTCCAGAGAACACTCAATGAAGTGTTTTAATCCACTGTAATACTCCTCATACAGTGTTGGGTCCCCTTGCTGATTGTAGGCAGACAATACTGCACTCACATCTGGCTGATCTTCCACAACAACACCTCCTCCAACTGCAAAATCATAGAACAGCATAGTACAAAAGGTTGTAAGACAGCCTGGGAGAGCTAGCAGATACACAGTGGCTAACAACTCTGCTGGTAAAGTAAAGCACTCATGGGAAAACATTACACTAAGCCTTGTGCTTGTTCAGCACCAAGTTTAAAAGATACGAGTGAGAGGATCGGGGCACATTATAGTCCAGTAGCCAATTGTCCTGACACTTTCAGGCTTATTTTTTTGCACTTACCCCACCAAGAGTTGCCTAGAAGATATTTAATATAGTGCCTAATGCAGGTAGGATTCTAAGTGTAAAGTTATCTTTTCTGTTAAGGCTAGAAAATCTCAAATGAGGCCAAAAAATCTTTAAGCTGTAAGATATATCTGCTATAATTTCGCTTCCAGTTAACAAGCAAATTAAATTAATCAAGTGAACAATTCACCAAGACCACTACACAACCATTACAGAGCAGTGACTTTTTGTTACTTCTAAACACTGTTGAGAGCTCTGTTCTCTATAGCAGTAATTACATATTTTCATTGTTTTGTCTTCTATACAAAAACAATCATATCAGGTGACACCAGGAACAATCTGACTTCATACATCTACTGGAACTCAGACATATCAGTTCCTGAAATTTCATTATACTATTCTTACTATACAGAACACCTTGATTAAAAATAAAAATAATAATTAAAAATCCAATTACCTAAAGGACATCTCAAGTACCCAGCAACTCAGTCCAGAAATGTATAAAGCCTCCTCCTCAAGCACTCTATGCCTCTTACTTCAAACTGCAGACTGGAAATCCAGACTGTGTTCTCGTCCCTGCATCCACATCTCGGAACATCATCTCTAACTACAAAGAAAACCTTCAGCCTCCTACTACGCTGTTAGTCGAAATGGGACAGAAAGACAAGGGGAAGCACCTCTCCATCTGAGTGTTTCCTGCAAATATGATGGATACTCTGCTCTTGGTACCTTATGCCAGCGGGGGACGTGCCCCAGGAGTTCTCGATCTCTTCCCGAGTTGTACGGGGGAATGACACACCCAGGGGTCCCTCTCGAAGATCAGGATAGACTCCCGTCCCAGGGATGGCCACCCCAAGGGAGGTATGACCTGACAGCTACCCTTGTGTCCCAGCATCACTGACAGAGGGACCCGCCGGGAAGGAACGGCCCCCACTCCAGGAATGGCTCCGCAGCCCCGCGAGGGACCCACCTTTTCCCGGCGGCAAGGAGGGGACCGCCGCCACCCCGGGGCTAGAAGAGGCGACAGTGGAGACGCTGCCTCCTATCGCGATGGCGGCAGCGGTGGTGACCCGGTTGAGCAACGCTTCGCCGACGGCGGAGTCCGCATCTCCGCCCGGGGCTCCCAATAGCCCGGCGGCGGTGGGGCTGAGGGCAGCGGCGCCGAGGTCGTCGCCGAGCAGGCGAGCTTCGCGGCGCAAGATCTCCTCGGACTCGCGGAGGTTGCTCCGCCGCAGGAACTGCAACACGGCCACGAGAGTCTGCCGGTCCAGCGCCGCCGGAGAGGCGGCCGGGCCCGGTGCCGCAGGCTTAGGGGGCGCCGAGTCCCCACCGCCCCCCGCCGCATCCCCTTCGGCCGCCGCAGGCGTGGGAGCAGCAGGAGCGGTGGCGGTCGGAGGGGCAGGGGGGGGCTGCGGGGATGTCCCCGCGTCAGGGTCCGGCTTCACAGCCACCACCTCCGCCGCCTCCTCAGCTAGTGCCGCCATCTTGCATCGCCCCCCATTCACCGGCGGCGGGCGGCCGCCGCCAGGCGCGGACGCTCTTGCGACAGTCAGGGCAAAGGATGGGTACTGCCGCCGCTGCCCACCTGGGCCCTCACGGCTTCATTTTGCGACAATCCCAGGAACGCTTTCCGGCAGCAGGGGGTGCATGAGGCAGAAGGAGTGGTTGTGGGGCAGGTGCCGAGCCGCGGGTGTCCTGGTCGCTCAATAAGTGTTATTTCGAGTAGTGGCTGGGCGAATATGAATCACGGAGTTCAGCAGTGCTTGAGGCGTGCAAATTCGAGCAACCTCGTTCAGATATGGTTTGATTTGGTGTCAATAAGCCACTACCTCGGCCCTCCTTAGAGGAGATGAAGGATGGCGTTGGGATTGTGTCCTTAGGAGCCTTGCTCTGAGTGAAATTCATTATGGCTGGATCACTTGTTTTTCCAGGCATTTCTAATATTGTTTCTTTTATTCATATTTGGTAAATACAGATTCGTTGGTATTAAAGAATTCAAATCTATTTTTGAATGAGACCGGTATCTTATAGTTGACAGGCTTTCGTGAAAAATGAAATGTTTACCTGTGCTTCATTAGCGAGAGACTTAATTCTAAGATAGAGAAGCGACGATTGTAAAGCGATGGTAAGAGAGCTGCAGGCTATTTAAATTACTGGCTGCTTGAGTCTCAGCGCCCGAGCATAACAGCCGAGCACTGTGTCCGCTAAAACTACAGTTCCCAGCGTGCCCTGTGCCGCTAAGGCTCATGCGCCCCAGGTGGACTCCTCAGGCCGACTACCGCTCCCACCGGCCCCCGCGGGCGGGCAGCCGCCGGTCCCGCGTTTGCCCCACTCCCCGCCTCCCACCCCGAGCCATGGACATGGAGGTGGACGTTGGCTCTGTGGTCTCGGGGCTGTCGGGCGGGGATGGAGCGGGCGTGGGCCTGGCCGGTGAGGACCAGGAGACGGAGGGGGCTCCCAGCTGTTCGGGGTCGCGCTCCCTCCCCTTCGAGTTCGAGCGGAGCCGCTCGGGGTCCAGTGGCGATGAGGACGACGACGATGATGAGGAAGAGGAGGAAGAGATGGAGGAAGAGGAGATCGAGGGCGACCCGGGGGCTCGGTTTGGGACGGGCGACGGGGAATTGGATGCGGATGACGACCGGGAGGTAAGGGCGGGGGGGGGGCCGAGGGCCTGGGGCGCTCTCTGAGGCGAGGGCTCGACGGCTCCGGCTCGCGCCAGGCCCCGCTCCCGGCGTACCCTGCGGGGGGGGAGGGGGTGAGGCGCGGGGGGCTCCAGGTGGGGGCGCGCGCTCCCCGCCACTTCAGTGGCGGAGCCGCCGTAGCCTCTGGCGGGACCGGGATGTTGGGGGCAGCCCCCACCGGAGCGTCCTGGGGGTCCAGAGCGGAGCAGTGCACCGTGGGGCCGGCCCTGAGGAGAGGAGGGGGCCGGTGTGTGTGTTTATGAGGAGGGTAGGAGATGGCCGGCCGGGCATCCTGCCCTGCTGTGGGGAGGTTGCTGAGTGTCAAACTGCTTCAATTTACATGCTTTTGGGGACTTCTTAAAACTTCCAGGTACAAATCTGTCCCCACTCCCCCTCCCCCTTAGGCAGTGCAGGCCATATAGTAAAAGACTTCTTATCATTCATTTTATCTCTCATTTAAGTGAAGCCGTTACAAACTCGCGGCATAGCTGAGAGTGTGGTAAGTGGCGGCATGTGGGCGAGATGAATGGTGTCATTGAAGGAAAGAAAGCCCCTTAATCTGTCTTTGAGAGTGGAAGAAACAGAACGTAAAATTCTAATGTGTTATCTTTTTCAGACAGATCATAGAAGGAACTTATTTTTTGAAGTAGTAGAGGTCTTACAGGAAAATTATGAAATTGGTTATATCCGTTCCTTACAAATGCAGTTCATAACCACAATTTACGGCAGTGAAATTTTAGTCTTTACTTCAACGGGTATTTGTATAAGCCCTAATTGTGTGAAGGAACAAGAGACAGTACTGGTTAGACAGTCTTGACTGGGGACACAAACACACTTGCTGAGCATTTTCAAATAATATTATTTGCTCCTAGTGTCCACTTCAAGCTTGGGGACTATTTGATACTCTGAAGGATTTTTTCCAAAAGAGCTTTTCCCAAAAGGATTGTTAATAGTTTGCTTTTCAGATATGATTCATGAAACACACTGGATTACTGTTCACAAAAAGGTCAAGTCAGAAGACCAGATGGAAGTCTTTAGAAAAGACCTCATCGAAAAACCCATTTCTGTAGTGTGTTAATCCAGATTTTTTCATGGTTTAAGGCTCTGATATTTTGGAAGCTGCCATCAGGAAATTTCATGGCTTAGCCTGTGTATTCAAACTCTTACAAACCTTTCTTTGTAGCGTATGATAAACCTCGCAGAGTTGACCCCGTACATCCTGTGTTCCATCTGCAAAGGTTACTTTATTGATGCTACAACTATTACAGAATGTCTGCACACCTGTAAGTATCAGTATTGTTACTCTGAGAGTACAGTTGCAAATTCATCAGCTGCTGATGTTCTGACTCACAAAAATAGTGCTCTATTTGATGTCAGCACATGTGTTTTTCCTTAAGGAAAATATGTTTATGGATATTTTAAGTGTCAGAAAATAGTGAAATCTGTCAGTCATGAAGTCACCTTAGTTTCTCAGGTTGAGACAAGGTGATGTAGGGAAAGATAAAGCCCAAGCAAAATAAAAAGAGAGGGGTTTTTTTGTTTGTTTCTTTTTTTTTTTTTTTAAATGAGGCTCTAGGAATTTGAGTTTGTAACTGAGAAAAGAAAGTTGAATGGCCTTGCTCATTCTTTAACTGTTGCTGGTGCAAGCTTGTAAATTCAAAAACTCAGTAAGCAGCAGGTCAGATGCTGAAATGGTTGTATGCACTCATAGAACAGTTAGTCTATAACCTGATGAATAGAAATGGATGGATAATGAAAAACTTATTTTAATGTTCTTGTTTTCCCCTCTCAATCCTTGTATATTTTTAACAGTTTTACAGATCTATTTTCTGTCTAAGCTAATAAAGCCCTTTCTGTGAGGCTGACTTTTTAAGCCATATCCTCCTTCACACCTGAAGCGAAGAATCTTGGCTTCCAAGTCCTTCCAGCCTCTAACACTACAAAAGGAAAATGCTTCTGTCTTTTTTTCTCTCCCCCTACCCTCCCTGTTTTTTTTTTCTGGGGCACTACTTACTAGTTTGATATATGCCATTTCATATTCAGCGCAGTTTGAAATTTAGGAAAATGCAGAACTGTTCAATGTGCTCTTCTTGCTTAAACAGATGGTGTTGTATAATGGATGTGATTTTTATGGGGTTTATTTTCTTTACAGTTTGTAAAAGCTGCATAGTGAGACACTTCTACTATAGCAACAGATGTCCAAAATGCAATATTGTTGTACATCAGACACAGCCCCTTTATAATATCAGGTAATAAGTTCATGCCATCTTTATACCTACAGTTTTTTGGAAGTTTTGTTGCTTGCTTTTAAATGTTTTGTTTTACACGCATGTAGCACTTTATTTCAAATGAAAAGAACAGTTACATGAAAAACATTGTGTTCTTTGTTTATGTACGTTTCATCTCAATAGTGAAGATAAAAGCACTCAGTTTCTTGTTTTACCTAGTTTGCATCCCTTTCTAGGGTTTGTAGTCCCCTACCGTGGGCATTTCTTTGTGTTTTATGCAAAGACTATGCAAAGATTTAGATTATATGAAATTTTCTATATTCGCTTAGGTATTTTTTTAGAAAAAGCTTTGCTGCCATGGTGTACTTAGTAACTCTGAAAATTGGATTTTAGTTTCTCAAACTGTCTGTGTAGTCTTGAAGGGTGGAGCTTTTAATTTTACATGGCTTCTGTTTTAGCTCTGCTGTCAGCACATGAATGTAGACAGATAGAGTTGCTCCTGTGTCACTTTTCTCTGTGTGTGTGTCATATTCCAGTAATCTATTCGGCATCTCTGTTACAATTTCATGAAAACCATTCTGTATTGTATCGAAGACACTTTCATTTTTTTTCTCTTTAATAGACTGGACCGGCAACTGCAAGACATAGTCTATAAATTAGTTGTCAATTTGGAGGAAAGTAAGTCCCTTTCTTTATTGTCATCTAGAAATAGAAAAGACTGAACAGGAAACAGGATTTCAGAACCCTGTTTCTACACTGAGCTCTTTAAGATAGTTTTGTAACATTTGGTTATAAATCTTAATTAATCAGCTGTGCCAACTGACATCTTTCTGGCTGCTAAATGCTGCTAACTGCAGATAGTATTTCATAGTCACGCCTCACATTTTTGTGTAAGTTCAGATTATATCATTCCACATCAAAGTTCTCTTGCCTCTGTTGAAAAAAAAAGTTGCTAAGACTGATTTTATCAACTGCTTTTACGTTTTCATTACTTCCACCTTAATTTATATATATACATATATATATATATATATATATGTATATACCACGTGTGTTCACTTCCACAGTATCATTTACCTGGAGCTTTGAGGGCCACTGAGTCTGCCCAGTCAGCCTGGGTAAACTGAGTGAAATACACACATCTAGTGGACGTAGATGAACTATAGGTGGTATAAAAATAGTCATGACAGCCAAAAGGATATTAGTTTATGCAGCTGTTTCAGTATGAGTTATGCCCAGTTTCTCTGATTTCATCACAGTTTTTACTAACAAACTCTTTGTCTTGGTATCTTAAGCGTCCCAGCTTCATAGGGAATATTGCTGATGATGAAGGTTTGTAGGGACTTCAGAAAGTTTTTACTGCTCTGACCATTGGAAACTATAGATAGTCTCAGCATCTGAAATAACATTCCAATATGTTCAGGTTTTTTTGTTTATTTTTTCAGGAGAGAAAAAACAAATGCATGACTTCTATAAAGAAAGAGGATTAGAAGTGCCCAAACCAGGTGAGTTGTAATCACTTCAGAGGACACTGTTAAGGAAATATTTACTATGTAATTTATTCTTAAAGAATTTTCCTGAAATACAAGCTCACAACTGAAGATCTGTAGTACTGGAAATATGACATTCTAGGTTGCCTGATTACCATAAATTGTCACAGTTCTTAAATTACGAAATTACATTAAAATGGTAGCACTTAAACCCCAATAGTGGATGGGATTTTTAAAACAGATTCTATGTTGCCAGCCACCAGGAAGTACATGTAACATACCTTGATTTTATTTTCTGGTCCTTAGTAAATAATAGACATTATGAACGACTAAAAATAAGAACTTCTAAGTCTGTTGATGTATGACAAATTATTCCATTTATTTTTGTCTTGCTGACAAATAAACAGTTCTTTGGAGAAGTGCCGTGCTGAGTGCAATTAAAACACTGGTTCAGATATGTAGCATGGAGTGTATAAAGAGCTGATCTAGTAATTAAAAAAAAAAAGAATTAATTACATTACTCTTCTTCCTTATGAGCTGTTTTGCTTGGCACACGTTAGCATATTCTGCTGCTTTTACTTCAAGTTGTGTCTGCATTGTGGCTATTTGAATATTTTAGCTGTCCCACAGCCAGTTCGAGCGAGCAGAGGAAGACCCCGAAAAGTTCTGGGCTCTGTGTTCCGGATCCCACCAGAACTTGACATCTCTATACTTCTGGAGTTCATTGGGTGAGTTGTGGGCACACATAAGATCAAGTGGCTGCTCTAAGGGTGCTGCTTGTGTGTGTTAGATTGTTACTGGGTTTTTGTTGTCACTGAACGTTCATTTCTTCCATCTCAGATAGCAGGTGGGAAGCTGGTTTTACTTTACAGTGCAATAATGACAGCCCACTGTGCATAGCTAGATGATAATGAAATGTGTAAGGTGGCTTCCTAGGAAAATGTCATTCTTAAAAGTGTAGTTTTAAAACTTACTTGTGTTTATTTTGTTTTTAACCAAGTAGTGTAATTTTTAGTAGACTGAATTAATAAATACCTTCGTCTTACACTACTTTAAACCCTGTGGGTGGCAGTACAATTAATGCTGGCCATGTTAGAACTTGCACATCTCGGGGGCTGCACCTGTAAACTAGGCAGTGAGAACAGTGAGTAAATGTTGTAGGTGGGCTAAAAATGTGGTCTACTAGTAAGTTTGCCTGACTGTTTCCCAGACTTTCATGAGTTATGGTGAAGCTTTTGTATGAGGAGTCACCTTTAGTGATGGATTATGAGGGGAAAATCCAGCTCAAACACTTGGGTTGTTTTCAGGAATATGGGAAGGAGAAATTCTATCACTGTGGCCAGGTGCACATTTATATGTTGTTAACTGAGAGAGGGTGACTGAGTAAGTATTGAAAGCTGTAATTTCTCTGATGGCACCGCACAGTGCAGAACCTCAACTGTGGGAGGGAAGCAGCCTGACTTTTGCAACTGTTACCTCTCTATCCAGATTGCGCCTGCTTTTGACCTGAACAAAATGTTCAGACAACTCAAATATGCCATCATAGCAAGCTATTAGTATTACACACATGATGTAAAGCCAAACCATCAGAACTTGGGATATTCTAGCAGCAAATTCATACCATCTTATTCAGCCTCACTCTTTGTAGACATCACATACCAGTCTTTTCATATGCTATGTCCAGTGTTTCCATTGTACTTTACTTCACTCAGTACAGAAGAGATTTTCTCCATGGGTAAATTTTGGCCAGGTAGGTAGTGGTGTTTAAGTTTTGTTTGTTTGTTTGTTGGCTGTTTTTTAAGTGTTGTTTGTCACATGGCTTATTTTATTAAATGGATGTGAAGCAGGAAGAAGAGATCTTCAAGCTAAACCCCTAGGAAGTAATTTCTGACTGTTCTCTAGAATGTCTTCAAATCTGTATACCTGACTTAATTTCAGTGTTCATTTTCTGTATTCCTGACTTGCAGAAGTGCTGAACACTCACAAGCGCAGCTGAAAGCAGTGGGAGTCATAACTAAAACTGTAGTATCAAGTATTCTGCAGACAAATTCAGTCTTGGATGTGCCAAGTTAGGCACTTGCAGTTCTTGGTTACCTTTCAACACAGTCTTCTCAGTTTCTTCTTTTTAAATAAGGTATTATACTGCCATATATACTGTCATTACACTAAGTAAGGTGGTATGGAAATACATTTGAGTGTTCAAGAAATGATACTGAGGATTAAGAGCAGGATTGTCATATGCAAAGTCGATATCTGTATGTTAACAGATATGATATAGCTGTTCAGGCTGTGACTTGTCTATTGTACACTCAAAACATAAATATAGTTTTTAATTGTACTTATAAAGACTTCATTAAAGATTGTGATATAAAATGCATTATTTATTTAGTATAGTGACCTGCTGCTCAGGCATGCTTTTTAACCCCATTGGGTAAATTGTGATTAACCATATAAAAAGACATAAGGTAAATGCCTTGACTAAAATCTCAGTAGAAAAGAGTAAATCTAGTGTTATTTACCGTGAATCTCTCTTGGGTTAGGAATGTACGTGCAGTTATTTTCTCTGACTGTACCTCATTAAGTTAGCATCTAGATCAGAGTTTTAGGGATGCTCATCCTGGGATACAGAATGGGCACCAGCCACTGCTGTGCTGGCCCGGCAGGTGGCAGAGTGAGCACACGGAGTGAAGTGGCATTGGAGTGTGCTTTTATACCAACAGCCCCATGTCTTTCTCAGTGATAATTTCACTGTAAAATTAATTTTAAATTAGACTTTAGTTTCAGGGATGTCTCTTTCAGGGTAAAACACTTGGTGACTCTGTAAGAAAGCTTTCTTAGATTGTCTTGAAGACAGGATTAGGTACAGTTTGAACTCACTGTAGCTAAAGTCCTTTGGTTTAGATCTCCCCTGTTAAAGTCTCATGGTTGCTCCTCCCTCCATTGAGTCTCAGCAGGTATGTTTTGGGTTTTTTCAAAGCAAGAGGACTGAGGGCTTTTCAAAGCAGAAGGCAGCTTAGACCTTCAAAACTGATAAATGTGTATCTGCCCATCTGTGAAGCAAGATGACTTCTGTATCTGTATTGTATTTGGCTTTTTCTGGTAGTTTTAGTTAAAGCTTCCATTCCAATGTTAGCTGCAAAGCAGGCAATATTGTACAAATACCATCTATACTATGTGGAAATCTGCCCTCTCTGATTTTGTTATTTACATGTAGGGAAGTACAGAATGTTCCAAACAAAAAAAGAATCATTGCTTAACAGCATCTACTTTTTATTTTACTGAGGGTTTTTTTAACATTTGATTTTCTTATATACTTTATATATAAAAAGGTTAATAGGTTTTCCTCTTCAACAGTCAAAATTAAAGTGCCTATCTTGGCAATGGTAGATTAAGAACGCACATGGATGAAGAGAAATTGGAACAGATTGAACCAGCTAACAGAAATTGTTACTTTGAAAGTTTGACTGTCTACATTGTGTCTTTAGAAGAGTGTATTATTTAATCTTCTGTGGCTGTGGGGCTCTATCAAAGAAAATAACAGCTGGAGTGGAAAAGCTTTTCCATGTTTGTTTTTTAGTAACTTTAAATTTCATTTCTGCAGTAGAATTGGGTGATAGTTTTACTGAACTCAGAATAGCTGTTACATATTTAGAGGTGGAGTTACTCAAGGTAGCCTGCAGTGTCTTGCAAATGTGTGGTCTGCACAGGTGTTACAAACACATTTGTTTGCTATGTAAAACGGTCAGTAGTAGAGTCCATTTATACTAACATCTGATTTTTGTCCTCTCTAGTGCACTGCAATACTGCATTTTTTTCTCTCAGGTGTACATACTTGCAATGCAAAACTGGTTAAATGTTATTATTTTTACTTAATTAGTTAAGAATTTTATATATTTCACAACAAGATGGAGGTGCTGATCATAGAAGGTCTGTAGTAGGTCACATGCTTATACTGTACAAATCAATGAACCTCTCCTGAAGTCAGATGGCAGTATGGTCATTTGCCACCTTTGTGTGTATTTCACCTTCCAAGAGAAACACCCCCTGCTTTCCTGAGTTCCTGGATAGCATTAATCCTGTGATATAAATAGCCTGGAAAGGGAGCAACTGGCCCAGAAAGCTTCTTTGGTGGTTGGGCATGTTCTGTCAGCAGCTTCTTAGGTACTGTCTGCTAAGGTTCCCAGTAATAAGGAAGATCAAGGAGGAATGTTTAAGCAGCATTAATATTGCAACCTACTGCTATGAAAATGAATGTTATGTTGTATTTGAAAATGGCTTTATGCTGTGTTGGATTTTTTCATTTCATGTAGACAAACCTTAAAGTCATAAATAGCTAAATTCCAAAGAAAAATGGAGTACCAGATAAAGGGTAGACAAAAAAGATATATAAATTAAATATAATATTTCATGTTTTAGAGTTTAATGAACAGAAGACCCTGATTTGTAAAATAAGCTTGATATACCAGACTACTAAAATCAGTAAGTCACTATTATAATAAAGATCTTGAGGGTGTTAGTAACTATTAACTGTAGCAATATTGACTGTGTTTACTCTTCTCTTGTTTTTCAGAGCTAACGAAGGCACAGGGAATTTTAAGGTGCAGATGTGATTTGAACTTTTCTCTTACTATTTACTTCAGAAATATGCATAAGCTGAATATGTTTAATTTAGATTCTCTTACACTGAGTGCAGCCTGAACTTTTATCAGCATAGTGATAATCAACCTGGGATTACAGTGTACTTCCAGACCTACATATATATATCTATATTGCATTACAGAATAGGAAAAGAATGCTTCTCAGGCCACATAATTAAAGTTTTGGTGGGAGAATGGGAATGAAACCGATGAAATTTCACCTAGGTCATTCTAGCATGTTACTCCTGCATCTGTCTTCTAAAGGTGCACTACTATGGCTTTTACTGGAATCCCAAACAAAGGTGTAGACATTGTCAAAAATATTGGTTTTTGAACATGATTCTCTAATTGTAGTGGAATGCTTGCACAGGCTATTCAGAGGCAGCATACCCTGAGGTATAACAATAGTATAATAAATTGCTATGTGCTTAAACATATAACAAACATTGGTACAATATACTTACTAAGCCAACAGAAAGCTGCTTTTCTCCCTCTCTTCTCTGACAACATTTGTTGCCTGAATGATGGCTGTTTTGCTAAACAAGTAGCATTCCCAATCCTTGCTAAAGAATAACTCTTCATGCAGACTTCTTACAGAGATGCTTTGGTACAGATTCCTAGAGGAATTGCATGTCGTTTCCTTCCTTGGTGATTTCATATGCTGTAGTTAGAGATGCTCAGTGTGTCATTCCTCTATTTTGGCTAAACATTTAGAAAACAGGGTTCTATTCAAGAGCAAGAAGGAGGTGTAATTTTAAATTACTCAGTATATCTTGCATTTAATCTTTAATTGTATTGGAATTGTAGGACTCAAAAGATGGAATGGCACAGAATAATAGAATGTAGGAGACACCTAGCTGGTACAGTTAGCAGGAAAATTTTGCTGCTGAAGAATTTGAGGGGGGAAAAGCATGTTAGTAATTTAGTATGAATTGCCTTGATTTTACTGATTTCCTTCATGTTTTCATTGAAGTTGATTTTTAATCAAGATATTTTCAGACACAAATCTTAACTGTTAGATTTTATTGCAGTTAATCTTACTATTTTAAGAGTAATTATATTTGTTACAGCACAGCTAAAGAACAATTTCAGACTTTCATACAGATTTAGGAATTTTTACCAAGAGTTGAAATGTGGATATAGTTTCATAAGACGAAATTAATCTGTAGGAGGAAAGCAGTGTTCCTGAAAACATCTGCAGTTTTCATCATTTGTTACACCCAGCATTTTTGTTCTTTTTAACCTTATATTTCACATTGTTATTTTCATCTTGCTCTTGTACCACCTCCCATCCATCTTGTCTTGCATTTGCACTTCATTCTGCCTTGTTCTTTACCATGTTAATTATGGGGCACTTTAGGGTAGTCCAACCCTGTTTTTAACTTAAGTGTTGTAATACTAAAATTTGTGTAAAGACACATTTTTCCTCTGGAACATTTCAATGCAAATAGCTTTGCCTTTTAAAAAAGATACTTGGCTCGAACATCATTAAGGAGTGTTTGTGATTCAGAAAAGCAGTTCTTCTCTTTTGTTTTTTTCCATTTTAAGCCATAAATATTCCTGCTTGTTTTAACTTTAGTCTTGTGAGGATGTTAAAAGATGAAAGGCTGCCCACCATTACTCAGAATAGTTCTGTGCTGCAAGTAATCCTGCTTTTAATGGTCAAGAGTGCCACTCAGCTTATGTGCATATTTAGATTAGTGCATATTCTATGTGAGTTTTAAAAAAATGCATCATTTAACTGGTGTTTTTCTACATTTTCAAACTTCTTGCTGTATATCAATGCCCTGCTTCACTCTCTCTCCTTTCTTTCAATCCTTATATTCTTTACTACACTATAAATTCATGCCTTTTTACTCTACTTCATGACCACTTTCCCAATCTTTTCATAGCCACTTCTCACAAAATGTAACCTGATTCATTTTTAGTATTGCTCTATCCTTAGTTACTTCTTTATCTGGCTTATTTTCTGAATGAGATGTTTTCAAGCTTTTTTTCTTAAGTGTGAGGAGTCGGGGGAGAGAGCAGGTTACAAGGTTCATTGCCATAAACTGATTTATACGTGGCAGCAAGCATAAATTCAGCATCATGAAGCTTGCAGCAGTATGGTTTCCTAGATCAGGTCTGACTGTCATTTCTGGCTCTTGCACATGAATTAATCACACTATTGTTCCAAAGCTACAGTCATCTGGGATACATATTTAAATTTATGATTGAATTCAAGGGTAGTCTGACCCTTCTTTCATATTGAAAAGTATGATGAGCCTGGATAGTAAATCACAGCTGCTCAGAAGTCAACATAAAAATCAAATTAATTGGCTCTAAAGGTAATCCATTTATCACACTGAATGCAGTCATCTGCTCTGCCATTGTGCCTCTTCTCTTAGCTGCCCATCTCAGCCATCAGCTGTTTGAAATTTTACCCGTAGAAGAAAAACCCATTAAAAATTTTAAGACTGGCATAACAAAAGTCTTGTCATTGGAGTCTTTGCTGTGAAATTATTTAGAAATTATAGGAAAAGATTTCGGACAAGTCTCGCCCTTGTGTTCTGCATAGTAGTGTATTTTAATTGATTCTTGAATTTCATGGAGTATTAAGTTGATTCCAGCCCAAGCCATAATACTTCTAGAATGCTAAGCGACTTAAGCTCCTTGCATTATAAAATGACATGGTTTAATTATCCAAATCATGTTTGGTACACAGGCCTGATTTGGAGAAAATAGAAAACTTCAGGAAATAGTTCAGGAGCTTCTGATGAGTAAATGCTTGTGGGGGAAAAGGTCCTAAAATGCTGTTGTAATGTTAATTTCTTTGACGAATTAATAGCAAATATAATTTTTTTTATTTCATATTTAGTCCTTTCCCTATGAGGTAATCTGGAAGTAGATCAGAGAAGGATTCAGAAATTTAGCTGTCTCCTTATGTTATTGGGCTTTCATTTGGATTTGGGGTTTACAAGGGATGGTGACCAAGAGAATACATTGCCTTGAAATGTTACCTTTCTTCTTTGCAGCCTTTGGAAAAAAAGTTTGTGCGTGTTTCAGGGGAGGCAACAATTGGTCATGTGGAGAAATTCCTCAGAAGAAAAATGGATCTGGACCCAGCTTGTCAGGTATATCACTTGTAGAGTCACTTAGAAATTTGCTGTGATCAATGTTATGACTGCTTCAGAGAGACCTTTTCCATTGCTCGTTAGACTTGAGGTGTAACACTAAATTTTCTTAATGCAGTAAGGATTAAAAAATTAAGTTTTTGAGATATCGTGGTCCACATGGGAACAACTTTCCCAACTCATTTGCAATATGTTTAAGTTTTTATTACAATACTTTATTATTTACATTGAGCTTTTAAAGTACCATGTAAGAATTCAGCAGGTGAAATTCCAGCACAAAAGATACTGCTGTTTCAAATATAAAATTGAGTATATAGGCAGAAAAGTATTTGAGTGTAGAAGGATATGAAGGCAGAGGCAGGTAGGAGTTGAATAACAGTAAAATGTAACTGATTGTTACAGAAGTAAGCAAGGGCTGAGAAAGAATGATACTGTGGATGGATGTGTTGAAAGGTATGAATGCAGATGTGGGCATATGCCTTCAAATAAGAATCCAGAGGAGCAGAGTACAAAAGAATTTAACAATATTTCTCAATAATTTTGATAATGCATGTCAAAGCCAGTTTTCAGTTCTTCAATATATATTTCAGCAGATGTTCCATTGAGAAGGTGCCAGTGTTCCACTGTGTGTAACAATTCTTAGTGCTGTCAGTTTCTGATAAGTCAAGCTGATATTGATGTGAATAGACAATTGGTGGAAGTTAAATGCTGGCTTTGGAGTTAAGGCTGTTTTCTTCATACAGCAGTAGCTGTTGGAGGCAATACAGCATGACTGTGTGCCTCAGTATGAGTATTTATTCATGCTGCTTACATTTCAGTGGTGACAAAGCAAATGAGATATAAATAATTCATCATTCTGGTGAATTCATCATTCATTTGCTAGGGTTCTCTCAGTGAGAGTCTCTTTACCTTTCAGGATGTGGTGACTTGATACTCTGAAGAAGTAAAAGTACTTCAAAATGAGGCTAGAGAAACTTGCATTGAGTTGTTTATGTGAGGGGAAGGAATTGTTTTGTTTGTATGAGTTTTCTGTAGTACATCAGAATCTCAATTTTCAGGAACACTGAGCAGCCCTTATGGAAACTGCAGTTACCTGTCTTTCAAAATCAAGCTAGGTCTGTGGGTTGGATATTTTGCAGTCTTGAGATTAGCTAATAGAAATAGCTACAGAATTTTTTCCTCCATCAGTTATTTCCTGCTTAACGGACAAGATTAGTGAGTAAATGTTTCTGTGTCTTCAAAGCTGATAATTTAACCAACTTCCTTTCTCAATGCCATAGAATCATAGAATAGTTTAGGTTGGAAGGGGCCTTAAAGATGACCTAGTTCCAACCCTTCTGCATGGGCAGGGACACCTCGCACTAGATGGGTTGCTCAAAACCCCATCCAACCTGGCCTTCACTTCAAGGGTTGTCATTGATCATCAGGGAAGTCATTGAAGATTAATAAGCTTGATGAATCATGTCTTACTCCAACTTCCAAGGATGCCTAACAAAACAGAAACTGTAAAACAAAATTAAGGAGAAACTAAATTAACACAGGCAGAATTTAGGGAAATATGTTGTAAACCATATATGCAAGCGATATATATGTAGAGGGTGCTTGACTGCTCTTTTGTTTTACTGTAGAAATTGGAAGGAGAGCTGGGGACTGCAGTGGTTCACTTCCCAAAAATGTTACAGGACAAATAGATTCTAACTTAGGGACAACAAGCTTTTCTTTTTAATATATTTTTTGGGGCTTGATTTCTAACTTTCTCCAGCTGTTAATTACCTAAAATAACACGAGTTTGTTGCACTCACCTTGAGACTAGAGTCTAAGAACTAGGTACCCGTGAGAAGCAAGGAAATTTCTTTCCGAAACACACTGCACTGCATTCACAGTATTTTTCCCCACAGTTATCTACAGAGAGCTTGCTGCCAAAGCAGTTATTTGTGCCTTACCATATTTGACTGTAAGAAGGGTGAAGTCTTTCCTCCTTTCTCTCCTCAGTGTATCAATTGCATCTGTGGTTTTGTTGTTGTAATTTCTACTAAGGTGTGGTTATTCTGTGAATGCAATTAGTTACTACTAAGTATCAGCTTAGTTTAACAGTATGTGAAAGTATTATTTGAGATGTTGTACTTTCTTCATGTTACATCTGGTTCAGTGAGTGTTAGGAAGTATGTTTACCCATTCTCCTGAACTACTGACTCTACTTGGACCTCATTGACTTAATTTGTTTGTGTGGAATATTAGCTAATATTTGCCCTTCTTCACTAACCTTAATAAGTGATTTAGACTGAGGTTAATGAAAAAGTGGAATGAGCTATCTGGCTCACGTGACAGTATATATGCAAGTCAAAAAAGCATTCTGAAGCCACAGCCTTTTTTTCTTTTTTCCTAGTCTAAAGAATCAGATTATTTTTCAGACTTCTGTATTTGACCTTGCAAATGGATTATGATTGAACTTCCCTTGTTTGTCTAAAAGGTTAAGACTTCATTTATCTACCTCTTGAACTGACAGACTGCAGCTTACTCTTTCTGATGTTTTGATCTCTATGCTTTGGGCAAAGATTATTTTTCTCTATTTATATTTCTGTTTACAAGTTCTCTCTTGAATATTCTAGCTGGAATTTGTGGGAAGGGCAGGTTGTGAAAATTTCTGATCAACTGGAGTTGCTTGTAATAGCTAAGTAGGTAAAAATTTGAGCAAAATACAGGCCTAGAGTGTTCAGAATCCATTAGGCACTTGACTTCAACAGCTGATGCATGTATGGTTTGTGTTCTGCTGAAGAGTGGAGAGAAAATGGAAAGTTTTCTTCAAACTGTTATTTTCTTTGAGGTCATCCTGCAGCAGCATTGTCCTTTCTTGGCATTCATTCTGTAAAAATGAGAGAGAGAGACTGCTAAAAGACTTGATTCTCAGCTGGTCTCAATGCATTAATGCAGCTTATGGAATAGAAATGTTCCAAAGAAAACAGCAAATAGAGGAAGTGGAAAGCTTTGCCAGCTTTTTGAATAATTAGCCCAGATATTCATGTCAATCTCTAAAACTGTGTTTTCCTTGTCCTTCCCTGGATAGTATGTGTTGGCATAGAAACTATTGATAGAGGTCTGCTGTTTTCTGGGCCAAATTCCCCCTTGGGATGAATTTTATGTGAGATGTCTTTACATGAAAGTTTTCCATTTTTACCTCTATCTTACTTGGTGAGTGTTAATTTGTGATTGTTGTTGTGGCTTCTAGAGAACTAGCTCCAATAATGAACATGCCACTGAAGGAAGATAAATGGCATAATGGAAAGGCTATTTTATTTTCTAAGAATTTTAGTAGAAATAACTGAGTATTCTGTAGCTATGCCTTCATGTTTCTTTTTTGCAAAGTGTCAAACTATATTTGATGTTCTCTCTCTCTAGCTGTCAGTACTAGCTGGCTTCAGCTTTACCTGTCAGTTGAAATTGTAGTAAATTCATAGCACTTGTGTTGCTGATGCCTCCTTTGTAGTGGAATGTATCAGTTCCTTTGTGGCACAAGGATTCCTCCGAGACACAATTTGCAACGGGTTTTCATGCTGAAGTAGGATTTTTCTCATTGTATGTTTTATTCTCTTGTCCCTATAAAATGAATCTTAGCATAACAATTAGCAGGCAGAAATTTGGTACTGGAATGAGATTAGGCCTTTGATATTCAAAACACTTTAACACAGTAAATGTGAAAAACTCTTCCTGACTTATAAGGATCTTTAATGACTACCAGAGCAGTAGTATCAACAGTGGGATATTTTCAAATTAGCATTCTGATGCTGTTTTGAAAGACTGTCAGCAGTCATCATGATGTCTGTTTGCATCCCATGTTGGGCAAGTAGATTAGATTCCTATTTCTGTAGTTTATATAAACTATGTATGTACATATTTCAGTGGGAGCAGGATTGAATTTTCCCTGTATTTGGTATAAAAATTATTAAAGTAAGCTTATAAAACAAAAGTAATTAAGCCTGCATCACTGGAAAGCAAAGCAGACATACCTGTTTTCCTGCAGTAGTAACAACAGAGACTCGAATGCATAGGAAAGAACAGAAATATCTGTAAACATCTTTCAAAAAAAAATTAATTCAGGTTCTGTGTTAAATGTTAATGTTAAATGGATGGACCTGTATATGTATGGCTCAATATCAGAGGTAAAAAGCTAAAAGCAGAGGTAACACTAAGCACATTACATCTTCACACTAAGATCCAGCCTAATGTGATTGGAGTGTTACACATCTTGCTTCTACTATACAGATGGTGAAGTGAAGTAAATTAGCCCTTTCTGCGCCTCTGAGGAGTAGAATTCCTCTGTTCCTCATTCTTGGAAGAGCACAGTCTGCCAGCATGAGGCATAAATCTTCCTAAATCTTTTCATGAAGAACTAAAGAGAGATAGTGGGTCAGCATGCTGAAGAGCATAAATTCAGGGGAGGTGAACAGCTGAAGCAGAGTGCATCCTCTAGAGGAAAGTGATCATATAAAAGAATACGTAATGATATTGCAGTATGATTCTCAGTTACTGCAGTGGCAGAATCTAGATGTTTTCCTTGCAAAAAGCTGTGGCACAGCCCATTGTTCATGCTTTTAACTTTAATTTTGAGGTTTTTGTCCTTGTAATTCAGACATGAGTTTCCTCTCATTTCTGTATCTAGAAGTTACTCACAAAGATGTTACAAAGCTGCAGTTGAGAGTCAGTGCTGTGTTAACAACTGCTCTAAATTGGAGTGATAGTCTGGATTTACATTATGCACAGTAAATTCATAGTAACTTTATAATGAAACTTATTTCTATAATAGTCAAAGAATTCAGAATACCTCATTATGTTTTTTTTATTTTTCCCCCAAATTACTGCTTTTGTGGGCAGTTAAGAAAAGTGCCTCCAGAACTGCAGACATCATTGACGTAGCTCAGCTGCAGTAGAGGATGTTGCTTAGAATCTGAGTATGCCCTTCACTTGCATCACAGAAGTACTGATTGCATTTTGAAGCAGAACTGTGTGAAGTATTTGCTGACAGTGGCGTACAGTGAGCTGTTCTTTTCTTTTATAACACTTCTTCCAAGCAGTCCTAACAAGCACGCTTGTTCACGTGTTTTCCCTTTAAAGAATGAGAGTAGCAGTGTCTTGTTTACTCTCATTGGCACAAACAACTTGCTGTCTTTTGCAACTGATTAATGACTGAATATTTTGGGGATCATTTTAGTACATAATCTAAATTGCCATTAAATTATTCACAACTAATGCCATGCAGCTTTTTTTCAGTGGACACACCAAATTGGTAATAAAAAAATAAGCTGTCCTCTCTGCTCAAAAGTGAGCCCCAGATAGGAGTGTGGGATGGGAGGCTTTAGGGCAGTGCAGTGGTGCTATGCATGCTAAGTACATTTGGACAACAAAGGTAAAGATGGCTTTAGCATCAACATGCTAAAGTTGAACTCTTCTAATCGAATTTAAAGGGCTTAGGTACAGTTTTGCTAGTCCAAAGGTAGGTCGAACTTGACCATGTTTGTGTTCTTTCACAGGTAGATATAATATGTGGTGATCACCTGCTAGAACACTACCAGACACTGAGGGAAATTCGTCAAGTCATAGGAGACAGTGCAGTACAGGTATGTGTGACAGCTGAGGGCACTGTTCCAGGTTTTCTATTTTAAAATAGAAGACTACTTTCTTAAGCTATTATGAAGCACCAACTTGTCATTTAGAAAATCTTTCAAGCTTATACAATATGTATTTTACATTGTTAATGGAGTTGAGAAATACACCATGTGCGTAGATGGTGTTATGATGTTCTGGATATGATGGGTTTGTGGTGTGTTTTTCTTTTTTTCTAGTCTGAAACAATTTGCTATCTTGTCAGTCATAAATTGTACCATCCTTTCTTTGAATTAACAGTCCTTGTTTTCCTCCCTGGTGATTGTATTTACAAGAAAGCAAAGGACTGAAGTATCCCAAATAAGGCTAGCCTTGTGACTGGGGCAGGGGAAGAAACTTTCTCCTAAAAGCACAAACCAAAGATAAGAGAGTAATGAAGGCAATTAATATGCTTGATGCATAAACAGGCCCCAGTCACAGCATGAGTGTACAGCCAACTATTTATTCTTGATAACTTTACATGCTGCTGGCTCTGCATATAAGAAAGCATTCTTTTGTTTATACGGGAATCTTTTCAAGCATTTTTATAATTGGAAGGGTCACACCATTTTAGAAGTGCAGTAAAAAAATTAAGTAGTCTGCCCAGGGCTTAGTAAGATATAGATGTAAAATTGTGATGTACAGTGAATATTAATATGTGTTAATATGTGTGTTAATATGAACTTGGAAGCCTGGAAAGGTAATGTTTAACCTAGTACACTGGGAAATAGGATTTGGATTGGTATTTTATTTAGAAAGCAATCTAAGCAGATGACAGACTAAAACAGTAGGAAATTCAGTCCCCGTAACTAGTTTGTGTGCACACATGCACAGTCATTTACACTTCAATTTCCAACCAAGTCCTTTCATCCTGCAAGAGGGCTTCTGTCTCAGGAGCAAGAAGTGGAAAGCTGATTTCAAGGTATCTTGGGCATTGCACCACCTGTACCTGATTTGAGTAACAAGGAGGGATCCCACAGTCAGGGCAGACCTGTGGCTCATGCTAGTGTGGGCTTGGAGGCTTGTGGTGTGCCTCAGCTTCTGCAGTCAAAGGTAATAAATGTCATACTTGATGTCTTAGATATTTATATGATTTATGAAATAAAAATGTCACCCAGAGAACTTCAGGAAGCAGGGGATAGAAACCATGAGGAAGCAGCATTGTTACTGAACTTGCTTCTAACACAATGAGCCCATGTTAAGTAAATGCAGAAATGAACACATAGCAATTGAAATGCTCTACTAAAATCTTCAGTAAATAGCTGGTGGAGTGTAATTTATTTCTCAGTCCAGGGTACAGTCAAATGCACATGCTTTTAGGCTTCATCTTAGTACAGAAGCTTTTCATGTGTGAAAGGCACTTTTGAGGAAGCACTTTAAGGAAAACTGCATTGGTTTTCTTTCTTGTTAGCAATGGATCAGCCTTGATGAATGTTTAGTGGCTAAGCAGTAGTCAGCGGCTCCACAAAGAACATCTCCAGTGATGTTTCAGGTCTCATTATTACAAACTCATTATGTTAATGATTAATTCTAAGATCTTTGCTTTTTGTAAAGTCTTGTGCATTCTCACTTTTGCCAGTTTTCATTTTGTAACAAAACCGCTTAGGATACCAAATAGTTATAGTAGGAATGTTGTAAATAAACCACGGTTGCTTCTTTTTTAAAACTGAAGTTGTTGAGACATTTTCATGTTTTATAGTCTCACATTGTATTATTTTGCAGAAACAAAGAGGATGCATTTCTAGGATTAAAAATCTGTCAAAAATGGTTTTTTTAAACAATTATCCAGAAACGGGGGAGATTATTAGATCAAGTCTAAAAATTGTAAGAGTTGTTTCTTTTTCACCAAGACCTGAAATGTCATTAGAGGTGTAATCATCCCATCCAGTTGAGACTGGGAAGGAACTGCTGAGGAACATTTGATGGATTTTAAATTAAGCTTGAGGGGCATCTTGAGCCATGATTAACTTTCCTGCCTTTCCAAACCAGTGTTGGGACCACTCATCAAAACTACTCTTGTCATTTACCAGTTTCTGAGGTTCACTGTAGATACTTCATAACAGGAAACAAAGCCTCAGTAGCTACTTTCACAACAGAAAATCATCTAAAGGAATAAACGTTGGGGTTTTTCATTGAGATGAGTACAGTCGCTGTTAGAGGTGAAAATTAACTGCTCTTCTCACCTGCATTTTTTTATTTGCAGCTTCATTGATATCAACAGTTACTCCTTTTGCTAAGAAAAGTGATTTTAAAAATGCAGCTTAGTTTCTCTTTGCCAAAGGCATGAATTTTAATTTGGGTTCTTTGGCAGCATTTATATTGGAACATTCTTCCAATGCAGTGCAGTATAACATATGTTGTGTGTGATTTATTTTTCTGAGCCATGATCAGAATAATTCCTTAGGGGCCTTTACTCCTAAATGGTTCTTAAATGCTTGAGTGTTTTGTGAAGATTTTGGGGGTTGTGGTTTTTTGTTTTTGTTTTGTTTTTCCTACTGAGTAACAGTAGATGCAAGCTAGCAGGGTTTTAGCCGTTCTGAATAGCTGTGCTTTTCCAGCATGTGTGGGAAGATCAAATGTGATCTGTAGTAAAATAAATATTCGTGTTACTGGCCCCATAGTAACCTGTTTGGGGTAATTGGAGTAAGCAAGCAACGAATTTTACTGGTTGAATGTGAACAATTAACATGTTAGTTTATGAGTATTTGATAGAAAGCTAAAAAAACATCAGGAATAAATCTAATCTTGTAGCTCTCAATATATTTTAACATCTGAAAATATGTGGTTGGTTCAGTCTTTCTGATTAGCTCAAAATAAGATTTCTGGCTCTGTTAATGTTAAAAACAAAATCACAGAATTTATATAAACAGAAGCAACTTCACTTAATTTTTAAATCAGTGTAAAGGTTGTGGAATTTACTGCAACGAGAGATCAAAGACACTGGTAGAAATTCTTTAAAGACTTGGATCTTATTACCAAGCATTGAGATCTTCCTGTAATTAAGGGTTTGATCAAGTAGCTGAGGAAGGAAGCTTTTAACTAGCTGTATGGGAATATAATGTCTACCTTGTATTACCTTCCTCTCCTCTGCTGCAGAAATGCAACGTGATGAGAGCTGCTAGTTATTTCCACTTATCTGAGACTGGCCTTCTCAGAGCTCTGCAATGCTGATGGGTATAATGAGCTCACACATGGGAAAAGCTAAACAGAGTAGCTTCCTTTATTTCTCTGGCCCTTGGCACAGATGTCTTGCAGTATATAGTGGTCTCTTTGTAGCTTTTACCTTTTTGTAACGAAATGCCTTATTTTTGTTTGTTTTTTGCTCTCTCCTGAGCTAGGCAGTAAGAGCTGTGATCTAATTTAATTACTGTCAGCTTTTAGCACACATCTGCAGTGAAAGTGCTTTATTCTTTGCTGTGGGGATATTAAGGTTAGAAAAGGGGGCACTTTGTGTTGCTGCTGCTTTTATAAGATCAAAAGGTGCGTCTACAAGGATGTTGCTGTCTGTCAGATCCACTCTAAATTTGTAGTTGGGTGTAACAGGTGGGATCCTATAAATTTTTTTCTTTTTTTAGGTCAGGTTCACAAATGTGTGACAGAACACCAGAGCTGTAAGAAGGGATCGGGATCATGTTTTAGTTTGCTTTTCTTCTGGGCATGCCTGAGTTAGCCTGTTTTGAGACTTCTAATAGCCAGTGAGAACTCATTCTCTGTTTGGATTTCCTTTTAGGAACAGTAACTAGAGAAAGTAGCTGAACACATACAGAAATGTCTAATATTTGAAAAGTAAATAATTACAGAGTAAGCAGTTCCAGCACTGGGTTAACTCTCAGCTTCTCATTGTAGAGAAGGAATTGCAGTGAGTTTGGCCTTTGGTTTAACAGGGATGTTTCCGGTGTAGGTAGATTATTTCTTTGTGTCCTACAGCCAAATGTGCCATTTGAAAACTCATTCATTAAAGAATACATTGTGTCATTTTCTTCTTATATAAATATTTATTTCCTTTAAGAAATCCTTCGTTAGATCAAAAACTAGTTTTGATCACAGGCCTCAAAAAAGGAAGCTCAAATGGGTCTTTTTTTCTACTGAAGTAGCTAATGGACATAAGGAGTAAGTATGCCTTTGGGAAGGTATAACAACATACTGTGAGCCAAGAGGTTCTTCAGTAACATTGTAGCACCTGATCAACCTAAAAAGAAGTGAAGACAGTGGGAATCTATTTTCATTTCATAGGCATTTTAATGTGCTATTTCCCATAGCAGCCTTCTAGTTGGTTTTGATGGTTCTTACAAAATAATTACTTGACCCACTTTTCTTAGTGCCTGCATTTTATTCCCTTTTATCAGATCTTCATCTTCTGTCATGTCCAGTGATGCAAAGCATTTGGATTTAATTTCCCTTAGATTTGACTTGTGGATCTTAGAAGTTTGTAGATTTCAACATTCATAGAAGATGAGTAATCAGAGCTACAAAGCTATTTTGACTTAGGGCTCAGGAACTTCCTGAGAAAAGCTTTTGAAATTGGAAAATCATACAGGGAGGTAGCATACTTGCACTTTTCATGTGTATTTATCTAGGCTTTCACCGTGGGGTAGTCCTTTGATCTGCCCTGGTGTGGCCATTATTAGGACCTTATATCTTTATTTCATTTTTTAATTTCCTCCTTTTTTGGTGCCATCTTTTCCTGACTTACAATATTAATCTGCTCTTTAAGTAAATGACAAAAATCTGTAACCAGAATCAGTTTCAGGTCTTACTAAATAAGCATGACAGCTAAATGGATCAAAGTAGTGCTATTACAGATACATTCTCCTTTGTTATGAATCTGTTTTCTTTCACCATCACCTTTAAAGACTCCCATAGCTCTTCCATTTTTTTCCTTTGAAATCAAAATAGTGCAATTTCTCTCTTTTTTACAAGACTAATAGCTTTTTTTCCAGTGGCACCATTTAGCTTCCAGACAAAGATACAGAAACTAATGGTAGAATAAAGAGTAAAATAATTATACACAGGACCAATTAGGGTTGTTTTCTGCTGAAAGAGCTTTGTGGCACTAGAGGCAAAACAAGGCTATTTTTAGAGTAAGAGGTCATCTTCCAGACAGAACATAAAGGTATTGATTGGCACTGTCTGAAAAGAATTCTCAGGGGAAGAAAAGGAGAAATTCATGTGTGGAAAAGCATGACTTTCTGTCATCTTGAGTCTTTTTGAGATCAATTTCTTAATCTTAAATTTCCTCCAGTGCAAAATATCTCAGATTTTTCTTAAGTTGTAGGCTACCCTGACAAGTCGAAAGCATTTCTATAAATATAACACATTACTGTTTTAAAATAAAATTATTTCAAAACTCTGTTCAAACTGCTATAGTACTTCCTCATGTTACTGTATTATAATACAGAACTTGCATAGTGATGACAGCCATTACCAATATTTTTTTTGTAAATAATTTTTTAATTAGAAGTTGTTGGGTTTTTTTAAATGTCCTGGTATATCTCCTCACACAGAACCATGCAACTTATTTGGAACTTAAATTATCTTAGGTTCTGTATGTTAATAGATAAAAAACATCAGAAGCAAAATATGGTACAAGTTTTAACTTGTCAGTTGTGATTAATATGGTTCTCTCTTCAAAAGAAAACTCTTATTAAAACCTGTCAATATAAATAGGTCTGATGCAACAGGATGGATTCCTAGTGGATCAGTGATGGAAGCAAACTTATGCTAGACCTTTTGCCAGCTGTGTGTGAATTAAGTGACATAAGTGAGGCTAATAAGTTGGGAAGTGTCCTGTTTCATAGGTGAAGGTCTTTTTTAAATGTGGAGCAGCCACAGAAGCACAGTTTAATAAACCAAGAGGTTTTATTTTATCCCTTGCTTTATTACATAATAAATGTATAGTAGTAATCCAGGGTCTTCCAGTACAGTTTTTGGCAGCACCTTCTAGAACTACTTAATTGTTACTTTTTTTTTTTTTCTGACTCACAGTATCATGTGGAAAGCACCATGTGTAAGATTAGAAAATTTCATTATAACTTCATAATAATAGGAAAATAGTAGGTTTTACCTTTTATCTGTTTTAACACCTTTCTCCATCTCTAAGAAGAGAGGGGGAATATAATTATTAGCTGTTACATTTCAAAACTTGAATTCACCACACAGAAGGGACATGCTTTAAAATGATGACATTGAAGCTGATGTTCTGCCACACACTGACTGTCATACCAGGTGGTGAGAGAAAGGTGAAATGTTATAATGATACAGTTTCTTTCTCCTCTCTCTAGGATGGTTTGCTCGTACTGCACTACGGAGTGGTAGTAGCTCCATTCACTGTAACTTAAAGATTGCTAGAATATCAGAAATCAAAAGAATCCAAAGTCATCAGGCTTCTTCACTGCTGTTTCTCACCAAAGAAGGCCATCATATTTCCTGTGACAGGAAGCAAGGAACCACCACTAACTGCAGTATGCTTGTAATTTAACATCTGACTTTACCACTGTAAAAAAATTACAGCTTCTGTAAGTACA
The DNA here is from genome assembly GCF_003957555.1 of Calypte anna. Classification (NCBI taxonomy): domain Eukaryota; kingdom Metazoa; phylum Chordata; class Aves; order Apodiformes; family Trochilidae; genus Calypte; species Calypte anna. The sequence continues at coordinate 22,794,668 of NC_044252.1, read as the reverse complement.
GCTATGGATGTTGCTATGCTTTGTGTTAGAAATTACTGTCTTCAAATTTCACTCAGCTCAGGGAATTTAAAAGCTCAGAGTAGCTGCATTTTTTACTTTCTAAACCAGCAAGGTTTCACAAGCTGAACAGCCATTTTTTCCTCTTAAGCTATGAGATACTGCTTTCTTTCTAAGTGTCTAACTAGACCAGTGCTCTCAGGGATGATCTTCAGTGGGCAGTATAGTTTATCTGGGAGAGGAGACAGTCATTTGACTAAAAAAAATAAATGTGCTGTGATCATCTGTCTTCAGAAGTGATTTGGGGAGAGGAAGGAAACTTTGGAAATGCAGACCAAAATAGAACATCATAAGCATTGTTTTTGAGAAGTAGCATAAAATTCTGTTGTCTTTTGCACTGGAAATATTTTTGCTGGTAGTTTGGCTTATACCAAATGGTGGATCATGCATCTCTATAGAGATGAACTGGCTATAAGCTGGTTGAACTATGCATGAAAAATAAAAGTAGCATTTCTTTCTACCTGCTTGCTGTATGTAAAATAATCACTGTCAGCCTGATTCTGCTGTCATGTAAAATGGGCCAACTGACTTGACTGGCAGAAGCAGAAATCCTGTAGCACATATATTTCTAGCAGCAGTGAAAGTGAGTGAAAACAGCAGCTTTTTTTCACTCTCTCTAAAGTGTACGAGTGTATTGTAGTGGAGACCAGGGTTGACTAATGTAATACTTACCTACCAGATTCACAGAGGACATTAGGTAAATTTTAACATATTAAAATTTTAGGTTTTGTGACAACTGTAGTACTTCAAATTGTGTTTGGTTTAAGATTTCCATAGTGTCTTACGCAGCGTTAAGGACTGGAGCTTTATGTGTTACGGTCTTGCTGCACATTGGGTCATCAGTGTGGGGAGTCATGAAAGCTATCATTCCTTTACAGCAAACTCCCTCCCTTCCCTGGAGTCAGTGAAGGGAGAGGGAGGAGATTCCTTTGTAAGGTGTCTCAGAGCACCCAAGTTAGCTAAAATGCACTTGCTCACTGTCAGCCTGGGAGGACTGGCACCCTTTGTCTAAAGAAAGCTTTCATGAATCCTTCTTCAGGTCTTTACAGTATATGCCAAGTTTTGTCAGTGAGGATGACACCATAAGAAAAAAAACCATCTTGTTTGAAGTAATTTTTGTGATGCTTCTAAAATGTAACAAACATTTCTAGTTACAAATTCCTATTTTACCTTTAAAGTTTGTATTCAAGTAGTGTTTAAAATGCAGCAGAAATGAGATTATTTTGTAAACACTTTGAGTTATGTTGATAAGAAATTATATATTGTAACAGTAAAATAAACTTTATTTTCATGAATTTAAAATTGAGCTATCTCATCTCCATGCTGTGCTCCTTCAAAATTACATGTGTGAGCCTGAAAATTATAGCAGTTGATGTTGAAACTGCTGGATATAGTCTGGGGTTATTAGAAGTAAATTTCAACTAGGAGGTTGAGTGGTGAAGAAAAAATAGTTTAATACCCGAATCACCACTGAGGCTAACTGCAGTAGCTAGCTGGAGTAACATGGGATTTCTGGGACTCATTTCAATGAAGATTTCAGTGAGAAATACTTCGGTGAAGAGGTCAAGATGATTTTTCAACACAGTTGCAGGAGAAGTAATCCTGTGAAGTTGAGTCCCTTTTTGGTTTGTTTTTTTTTTAATGTGCATATTTTTGTCAAAGCCACCTCTAGATCCTTTTTGTTTGTGTTTATGGCTATCCTCTGTGAAACAGATCTTTCTCTACTGCTCTCATCATCCTGTCCTGGCTTTACACAAGGCATCTGGTTCATACACTTTGTACTGCCACTTCCTACTTCATTATCATTCATGGTTTTGTTTTCTGTGTATAGATCAATGCTTTAAAAAGAGTTGGTATAGTCACATTTTACACTGTAAATTTTTTCCTAATACAGGGTTGAATTTCATGACCACAGAGGGTCTTATTTGCAGAATTTAACAGCTATTAAGAAGCTGATAGTTAATTCAGTTCATGTTGTTCTAAGATACAGCTGAATTTTGCATAGCCTCAATGAGTTGACTGTGCTGCCACTGGCTCTGATATCAATGTCAGCATCTTGGTATTCCACTCCCACTTTTATTTTTTAATTTAAAAAGAAAGGCTTCTGCAAATCTTTGAAGAGAGGGTTTTTGCAGGGTTTTTTTTGCATGTGCCGTCTTAAATGTAGAAGGCCAAGACAATGTACTTCATTCTTTGAGTGGCTTAATTAGAAGGATTGAAGTATTTTCCTTTTCCCTGTGATACTTTGGTATGAATGCTTAGTGACCTTTTATTTCCCACTGGTCCACTTATTTCTTCCTTACCTGCCTTCAGGAAGCTTATTCTTAGCTTTCTTTTCCTGGCTGAACATCTCATTTGCTCTCACCTTAAAGCATACCCTGAAGACACTGCTGCTTGATCTGTTCTCCTGGGCTGCAGTACCCCCCCCAGGGCTCCTCTTGGCACACCAGCAGTGCAGTGGGGGTGACCTTTGGCTGTTGCCAAGGCTGCTCTGTCAGCTGTGTGGTTTCCTGTGTAAAGATAATCAGTCTGCTTGCTCTGAAATGTGCCAATCTCCTCTCAGCTCTCGCCCTGCGTTTTTTATTTCTGTTGGTCTCCTTTTAACCTTGGCTTTCCTCCAGCCACCTTTGGTCCTGATGATAGGAAGAGCTTCTGTAACTATCGGCCATCTATGGGATGGCATCTCTGCCTTCTTAGGAGGTGAGCCAGCTTTGTGCCCTGTAAGTGAGGGAATGTGTGCTTGGACTCATTCATTATTTTACAGGCACTATTATTTCCTCACTTGATGAATCATAGAATGGCTAGAATTGGAAAGGTCCTTAACGATCATCTAGCTCTGAGCCCTCTGCAGAGGCAGAGACACCTCCAACTAGATCAGGTTGTTCAAGGCCCCATCCAACCTGACCTTGAACAGTTCCAGGGAGGGGGGGCAGCTTCTCACCACCCTCACAGGAAATATTTTTTTCTTTATGTGCAACCTAAATCCCTGCTCTTCAAGTTTTAAGCCATTGTCTGTTGTCATCTTGCTACACACCTGTGCAAAAAACGCTAACCCAGCTTTCTTGTAGGCCCCTTCAGATATTTGAAAGTTGCTATAAGGTCACCTCAGAGCCTTCTCCAGGCTGAGCAACTCCCAACTTCCTTAACCTGTCATCACAGGGGAGGTGCTCCAGCCCTCTGATCATTTTCCTCTGGACATGCTCAATGAGCTCTATGTCTTATGTTGTGGAATTCAGAAATGGACACAGTACTCCAGGTGGGGTCTCACAAGAGCAGCCCAGAGGGGAAGAATCACCTCCCTTAACCAGCTGGCCATGCTTCTCTTGATGCAGCTCAGGATAGCTTCAGTTGGCTTTCTGGGCTGCTGGTGCACATTGCTGCCTCATGTTGAGTTTCTCATCAACCAACACCTCCAAGCCCTTCTCCTCAGGGTTGTCCTCAATCCTTTCTCCACCCAACCTGTTTTCATGCACAGGATTGCCTTAACCCAGGTGCAGGACCTTGCACTTGGCCTTGTTGAATTTCATGCAGTTTGCAGGACCCAACTTCTTGAGCCTCTCAGGGTCCCTCGGGATGGCAATGATGAAATAATTCTCTTTTTATTTTCTGGTTCTCTTTAGCAACGTCATGGCTAACACAGATCTTAATTAAATACTATTTGTACTGCAGCACAGTTCTGAAATGCCTTACCCATCTGCTAACTCACCACAAGAGAAGATGGTGAGTCCTAATGTGAGGAGTTCTTACAAAAGCAGAATCAAGCTACAATCCAGTCATGAGCATTGAGTTGTGTCTGTTAGGTTGTGTGTGTTCCCTTTGTGTTTAATACAGATTTAGTGTCATAAGAAGACAAGGTTCAAGAGAACAGTGAAATGTGCAGCTGAGCCTTCTGAATGTAAGGGCACTGTGAATGCAGTGTGTAACTTTGAGCTCTGATCTGAACATTGCTGCTGCACCCATCCCTCATCTGCATTGTCACCAGACTGTGGCACACATGAGCCAGGAGAACCCTTAACAATTATTCCGTAGGTGCAGAACAACAGCTGAGTTTTACTGAAAAATCACTCAAGCTTGTCTAATACTAGTCTGCATGGGATTGCTTTTCAAGGAATCATTAGGCTTTTATGTGCAATGATTTATGTTAGTAAATGTTAGCAGTCACTACCAAATTAAAATTGCAGCCCTGGCATTTCTGGTTTTATTTTTCCTCAGTGTGGAGTATCATTATGTGTGCCCAGGTGGCCAAGAAGGCCAATGGCATCCTGGCCTGTATCAGAAACAGCGTCACCAGCAGGTCCAGGGAGGTGATTCTTCCCCTGTACTCAGCGCTGGTTAGGCCACACCTCGAGTACTGTGTCCAGTTCTGGGCCCCTCAGTTTAAGAAGGATGTAGAGGTCCTGGAGCAGGTCCAAAGGAGGGCAACCAGGCTGGTGAAGGGACTCGAGCACAGGCCCTATGAGGAGAGGCTGAGAGAGCTGGGGCTGTTCAGCCTGGAGAAGAGGAGGCTCAGGGGAGACCTCATTGCTGTCTACAACTACCTGAAAGGAGGTTGTAGCGAGGTGGGAACTGGACTCTTTTCACAGACGACCTTCAACAAGACAAGAGGACACAGTCTTAAATTGTGCCAGGGGAGGTTTAGGTTAGATATTAGAAAGAATTTCTTCACGGAGAGGGTGATTAGGCATTGGAATGGACTGCCCGGAGAGGTGGTAGATTCTCCGTCCCTGGAGACATTTAAAAAAAGACTGGATGTGGCACTCAGTGCCATGGTCTAGCAACTGCTGCGCTGGGTCAAGGGTTGGACTAGATGATCTCTGAGGTCCCTTCCAACCCGGCTAATTCTATGATTATCATGAAACTTGTGCTCTGCACAAATTGGGGAGGGGAGGAGGATTCACTCCAGCAGTTGAGAGAACCTAATAAGAGAGCCATAGTTTTGCCAGAGTTTTGATGATTTAATCATTTTGATAATGACATCATTATTGATGATGTCCTTCTTTTAAAGGATGTGGTCAATTTTTCCACGAGTCTTAATGTGCTGCATACTGAATAGAGTACACCAGCTGCCATCTTGAATGTTTAGGTACTTTAAAATATACTTGCTCTGCTGTGATAGGTACTTGCTCAGAGATGGAAAAAATGGTGCAAATGGCCTATTCTCCTGCTTTTTATATTTTTTCCAATCTCCTTTATTTTTTTCCCTGTAACCCTAACTAGTTCAGCACAAAGAGAAGCAGCAAAGTGATCATTAAGTTGAATTTTATTCCTGTCATCTCAGGATACCCTTGCTGAATGAGCCAATGGATATGTATGTTTGCTGAGGTTTTGGAAAGTTGCCAGAGGTCTAATCACTGAACAGATCACATCTTATTGTTTTTGTGAGATAAATGATAATCCCATCTCATTTGAAATGCACTATTGATTGGCTGCTGAGCAGCTGTAAAATTCATGCTGGAGCTGTATCACTATCTTTACTGGGTTTGAATCTAATATAACAATATACTTGTGTCAAAGCATCAGTGGTCTGCAACAGAAATATTTCACAAAGTGGAAAAAACAGCTTGTATTTCCTCATTGCTTGGTAAAATAGTCTATTTGGAAATTAAATCTTAAAATGTCTGCTTTCTTCTAAGGAAAAAATAACAGGAGAAAAGTGGGTGGTGGGGACTTGGCAAAGTTTGAGAAAAATCATGTGTTCCTAGGAGAGCTGTTTTGTATCCCTTTTCATGTGGTGCTAGGAGGCAACCAGTTGTTCCAGGTCCACAATGTGCTCAGTGCACACTGCTTGCAGCATGCTTTGCTGCAGCTTGCAGTGACAGAAGCAATTACGTTATCTGATGGACCAGTGTGTCCTTTCTGGCATATACCTGCAGCCAAAAGGTAAGAACTTCCCAGTGAGAAGCTCAACACCCTTTACAAGAACCTGAAGTCTCCTTTTTCTTCTTCATGGCACGTTTCACATGAAAACATTTCAGCCATTTGTTGCAATAACGTAGGGAATTATTTGTGTGCCACAACACACAGAAGTGGAGCAGTGGTGGTCTTCCTCTGTGTAAGAGGATAAGAAGAAGGCAGGGATATCTGCTTGCTTTTCTCTGTTCTGTTGACTTGCTGTATGACCTTGAGACAAGCTCCTCATTTCTCAGCTCTGTTGATCTAGAGCAATAACTTCTATTAAGTGGTCTGTGTGTAAACTCCACAGTACTGCTGGGTATGTGAGGGCAGCCAGCAGGCTGCTATTGCCAACTCCTTCATGAGTCCAGGTATAAGAAGGCCAAGTAACACCACCTGTTATCAAAGCAACCAAGTGAGTAAAACGTTGCCATATGGTAAACATCTGGGCTGCATTCATTGTGTTGCAGGTTGTTCCAGCTCCAAGTAGGTTTAGTTATTTATGGGATACTTTGAGGAGATTCATTCTGGGGTGAGGTTTTAAGTTTTTTTGGTTTTGTTTGTTTTTGTTTGTTGTTTGGGTTTTTTTGGTTTTGTGTTTTGGTTTTTTTGTGGGGTTTTTTTGTTTGGTTTGTTGGTTGGTTTTTTTGGCGTTTTTTTGGCGTTTTTTTTTCTTTTCATTGTAAATGAGCCCACAGTGAAGCTTCTTTTGGTGTTCAGGCATTCATAACCTCTGCCCTTGGAATGGGTTTTCTGGTGCCTAGTAAGGGAAGCTCAGCTTTTCTTTTTCAGCTTCCCCTAATGTGGCTGCAGTAAAGCTGATGAGCATAAAAAATTACTGTGGAAGGGTTTAGGACATAAAGGGGAGTTCAGTCAGTATGATCCTATAATTCTTGCTTCCTTAAGAATCTAGCCTGAGTGTTTTGGCTTGCTGAAACATTTTGGGTTGCTTGAAACATTGCTGGCCATTCTTTTTCATGCATCTCTTTGCTTGACTAGGAATCTGTTACCGAGGTGCCTTGTGTCTTAGGCTTGGGTTTTGTTGTGGTTTTTTTTTATTTCCATTGAAAATCTGCTTAAACTTAATGATGTTGGACCTGTTGGCGCAGGTCCAGAGGAGGGTCACAAAGATGATCAGAGGGCTGGAATGCCTCTCCTATGACGACAGGCTGAGAGAGTTCCAGTTATTTAGCCTAGAGAGGACAAAACTCCAGGGATACTTTATAGTGGCCTTCCAGTATCTGAAGATACTACAGGACAGCTGGGGAGGGATTGTTTACAAGCGTGTGTAGTGACAGAATGAGAGGCAATGGTCTTAAACTAGAGTAGGGTAGATTTAGATTGGACATTAGGAAGAAGTTCTTTACTATGAGGGTGGTAAAACCATGGAACAGGTTGCCCAGAGGTTGTTCAGTCTGACCTGAGCTCTTCCAAATTGCATCTCTAAACAACTTTTTCTTTCCGGATGATGGTCCGGTCTGTGCATGTATGCCACCTGGGAGAATGGCCACGTGTGTCAGAGCATATACAAGGCTGCCCTGGGTGTAGGGGAGCCAGGGGCTCGTGTCTCGTATGGTTTTCTGAGGTGCCCACAGCCAGCATCTGCCTCCTTGCCCAAAGGCAAAGGAGCTGAGCTGGCCCTGCTGCAATAGGTACAGGCTCTGCTGCCTCTTTTTTCAGAACTGATGTTCAGGACTGATGGCACCCCAAGAGCTTTGTTTCCATCTCTGAGCAGCAAGTGGATGTGTGCCTGGAGCTCTGGAATTGCAATCTGAAATTTAAATTTTGGGGTATTTCCCTTCCACCTAAGCAGGTATGTCTGTGTTTAGCATGAACACTGCTCCTGTGTTGTTACAGTGGACACAGCTGAGCTTCAGCAGAGTGCTTGGTTCTGGGCAGCCATGTCCTTACAACACATTCTGCTTTAACAAGGATAAAATAATTTATCAGAGAGTTGCAGCTTTCTCTCTGTTCTGGATTAAGACTCCAGCACAGGCTGTACTGCCCTACTTCAGGAGTGCATTCCCCCACCCCCATAATCTGCAGCCCTTTTCCTCAGCTGGAATCTGCAGGGATGCCAACTGCCTGAGAAGACTTGCATGAATGAGCTTGCATTGCTCATACTGTTTTGATATAAACTTTGCTTCAAAGTGTCACACCCCACGGATGTGGATGTTTGATCATTCAGATGCATCTGTTCAGCTGCTGGCATTCAGGCTCTGCGTGGGTCCCTCACTTGGGGAAGAAGCTCTTCTTGAAGAGATCTGTGCTAAGAGCTGGGTGGATCCAGCCAACAGTGCAGAAGGAGAGTTTTCTCTGAATTCCCTATTGATTCTTTCTTGATAAATGACAGAGTTTTTCTCCAGTCTGGAAAAGGAGATGTCTGCATTCCTGTCAAAGGAAAATGTTTTGGGTTTTTTTGCTTTGGCTGCTTATTCTTTGGCTTAGGCTTTAATGAATTCCGGCATGCATCCAGGTAAGCGTTATTAGCAAAACTCTACGTGCAGCCATTGTGTCTGTTTTTAAGGAGCTGTATGTGTCAGCTCAGACAGTTATAGGAGCCTCTGGTAGAACTGAAGGACCCTTGGTTCCAGTACCTCAGTGGGAACATGGCTCTTCAATCACTGGAGCATCAGGAGTGTGACCCAGGCCTGCCCCAGCTGAATTCCCAGGCAATGAAATGAGCAGAGCCAGGCAGTGCCAAAGCACACCTGCACAGTGCACAGGCAGCATCTTCATCCAGGGAAAAAAAAACAGATGGACAGCCCTGTGGTGAGAACCTGCACCCCTGTGTGGCAGATAAAGTTCTCCCCAGCATGACGATGAAAGCGTCACAGCATCATCGAGAAATGGCTGCTCTCTGCTTGTTCCTGAGTTGATGCAGTCGGTGCCTGCAACTGCCTTTTAACTGAGAGATTGAGGGTTCTGCAAGAGGTATAAGTCTTTTAAGCATCTGGAGTGTGACTCAATCCTTTCCTCTGACAGTCTTGGTGTATAACCCAGTAAGAAAGATGGGACCCCAAAGGAGGATTTGTTGCCCTCCACCACAGTGCTCTGTTGGAGAAGCCTGGTGCATCTAAGGTGAGAGGACACACCCTGAAGCAGATAGTGATAGAAAAGGAAGCCTGGATGGAGATAGCTGGAGGTCAGTGTTAGTAACATGGTGAGCCAGGCTTATCTCTCTTTGCTCTCTGCATTCACCTAAAGACAGCAAGACTGAGGGCATGGGTCTCCCTCAGGGTAAGAACTGAGGGCACTATTCCTCCTGGCCACATGTCACCAGCACACCTTCAGGGAAGAGCTCAGTTCTTGTCCAATGGTGGCAGCCAGCTGGAGGGCCTGCTCCCCCTTGTTCTGTGTTCACAAAGGACATCACTGGAGGACCATATCTCTTCTATGGCCCCTGCAGCACAGATGTTATGGCCCCTGCAGCAACAGGTAGCTGTGAGGCTGCTCAGAACTAGGGGTAGCCCTGACCCTGCTGGGGAGCTCCTCCCTTGCTACACAGCACCTGTGATTGGGCTCTGTCCTTGAGGGAAGCAGGATGCCTCTGTCCTGGAAAGACTCTTGCTCACCCTCAGTCCTGGGGGAGCATTTGTGGAGTTGGTCAATCAGTTGCTATCAGAGTAATTAAGTCTTTGCAGCAGAGCCCCTATTAGAAAGATCACAGGGTCAGAGCCCACAGAGGGGCTCTCAAAGCCATAATACAATGTAAAATCCAGCCTGGTCCTTTCTGCTGTATCCTTCATACCCAGGTCTTTTCCTTGCCTGCTGCTCACTTCTCATCTCTAGAGCTTAACACCATGAGACAGCAGCAAAGCATTGCAGAGTTCCAGAAACGCAGGAGATTTCTGGAGCCAGCCCTTGCAAAGAACTAATTCAGGTCAGAGGACAGTTTCTGAAACAGCACCTTGCCCTCACCCAGTCTTCTTTGTCCTCCACCGCTCCAGCCCTTCTGCATCATTATCACCATAATAAAATTCTCAGCTTTATTACCAGCTGAGCAAGCAAGAATGCCAGTGGAGGCTGTGCAAGGAATAAAGGACAGGTCAGGCTGCTTATCTTTAAGGGACAGGAACAAAGCAATGCTGGAGGGTATTTATCTGAGGTTCAGAATATAGCTGCACATTAGCTGCACAGTCACATCTGCCTTTTGTTCCCTCTGTAGTTACAGACAAATTCTGTGTGTTTACATTTCCTGACAGCTGAGCTGGGGAGATATTTGGAGGTTGGTTTTTGCTTTATGCACCAGTGCCCTGGACTTAACTCTGCAGGTGCTGCCTCTCCCCCTCCATCTCTGCCTGTGCACCCCCAGGTTGTTCTGTGCTGTTTTCCTAGGGGCTGCTGATGAGATGTACTGCCCCAGCCATGGCCTGAGTCCCCTCCCCAACCTCTGAAATGTGTCCCTTGCTTTGCCTGCTTGCAGGACTGCCCTCCCCAGGGCTGTGTCACACTATGTTGAGCAGCCTTGACAGGGCATCATCCCTGAGGTTATTGCAGTGGCAGGGTCAAGGGAAGAGACTGTCCTGGCCTGCAGGGCTGGCAGAGAAGCCTGTGACTGTCACACCACATCCCTGGGGCAGATTGCCACAACATTGCATGAGAAGGCAGAAATGGGAAGGCAGCAGGACAGCATGCTGCCACTAGGGTCACCCAGACAGAAGTTTGCCCATGCTCCTCGCACACCCTGCTGTCTTCCCCTGTGCCCCTCCAAAGGCTCATCTCGGGCAGAACATAGGCATCTTCCAAATGGTCACACCAGCTCTGCAGGCACCTTTGCTGTGTTTACATGGGAGGTGGGTGCATCCTCACGTCTTTCACTTGCTATTGTGTAAATCACACATAAAAAAATTTATCTTCCTGTGTGAAGGCAAAGAAAGAGGCTATTTTTAACACCTGAGAGTGCAGGCAGGATGGAGTTGAGATGTGGGTATCCTGGGGCCAAGCTGTCAGAGCTGTGAGGCGAATTTTGTGAGGTAACAAGGGAGCACTTGTCCATGGGAGACCTTGTTCTCTCCACCATGAGCATTTCTACAAAAAATATGTACTGAACACAGCAGGCACCTGAGGGTGAGACCCCGAAGTGCCCCATTGCTGCCCCAGCGGCAGAGTTTGGCAGATGCAATCCGACACCACGCTCTTTGCAGTGGACCCGAGGTGCTGCTAGGGACCAAACTGGCTGTGGGCTAGAAACTGAAGTGTATTCCCGAAGCAAAGCAGCAGCAAAGAAGACAATACAGCTCAATTTGATCCATGTAACTCTTTCTTTTTAATATATTAACTTGTGCTGTACAGTAGAAGAGGAAAGAGTGGGAGCAAACGATTTGCTGGTTCCAGGAACTACTCTGGGACCACTGCGAGGGCAGTAAGTTCTGGTGATGATAACCTTGCCATGGCACTGACAAGCAACACACACACACACACACACACACACACACACGTGGAGTCTCCGGCTCTTGCAAAAGCGATCATTGGCAATTTAAGGCATTGAAGGAAACCTATGGTTGCAAATCCTATATCAAATTTGGCACACATTGTAACGGAGCGGAGACGAGGATACTTTGTGAGCTGGTGTTCAGGAGTCCTGCAGCTTCCCAGCACCAGCTGGGGCATGATTCTAATAATGTGAACGTGGGGCTCTCATGTGATGACTGTGCAGCCAAACAACGGGACTCACAGACCCTGAAATTTCAGAGCCAGTGGTGTGCTGTGCCCTGTGGTGTGGTGGTGCCTTGACCTCAAATGCACCAGTTTCCTGCCCTATGCCTTCTGCTAGGAAACCCTGTGCATCTGGCTGGACTAACACTGCAGAAAACCAGAGCTGTCAGGACAAAAAGATAAACAAAACAAAACCAAAAGAAGAACAATCCTTACAGTTTAAAACTTAAGTGGCTCATAGACCAGACATCAGGTGTGGTCCAGTATGGATATTTCTGTGCTTCTGGGATTAAAAATGCACGTCTACATCTTAAGGAGTGGGCAACAGTTTAGCTTTATGTGGATTTGGATAGTGAGTGAGGGTCTGTAGCCTTGAAACTGGGTGTAACAAATGTGTAAAGTTTTGTTTCCCTCCACCCCTGTCCCTGGAGAGCCAGCTGAGAATCCATCCCAGCCAGCTTCCCCTCGAGCACTGCAGGAACAGGAAGGGAGGGATGGTGAGTGCTATATGAGTCCACTGTGCCACCACATCAATGACCAACATGCACCTACCTACCTGCCCACACCTCCACCCCATTTAAAAGGGAGCAATGTGCCAAGCTCGGCCTCTGCATGGCCAGACCCTTGAGGAAGCTGGCTGCAGGTTGGTGTCCCTCATGGGTTATGTGATTCCAAGGGGACTTTCAGCATGGGTTCATACCATGGCTTCATCATTCAAAGGCCAAGTGGAGACTGTTCCCTCTCAAATGCAAAATGGGCAGGGTTACATTTTTGCATTTGCAAAGATTCCTTCATGCAGGTTTAATCTCCCCCTTTTCTTGGTAGAGGTTATGGTCCCCTCAATCATCTCAGCCCGGCTGGATGATATTTTAGAGGTCACTTTAAAAACCTCTCCTTGTTCCTCATCTTTGAAGGACAGACTGGAAGAACTAAAGCCTCTTGGCTGGAAGGAATAAGTGGGGTTGGGGAGGGGATTGAGCGCTGAAAGGCCGCTGCTTCCTGTGCTGAAGAGGGTCTCCTCTCCCTCCAGCAGCTTCCTGCAAGCAGATCACAAGGAAAGAGGTTAGTTTGGGGACAGCTCAATTGCAAAGCCTGAGGGCATGCTGTGACCCACAAGCAAGTCACTCCAGGCCATCACCCCAGCCTGCAGTGGACACGAGGCTCAGGTCCACACTGCACCATGAAGCTGATTCAGAATCATAGTCATTGATCAAGCATTTTGGGGGCATCTGCAATATGGGGTACATGAGACCAGCTCCCTCCAGAAACCCCAAGAAAATAAAACCCTGAACCAGAGGGGCTCTGCGTTTTGCATCTACTTTAACTTTGCAAGAAAAACAAGTTTCTAACTCCAGCTGGCCCCATTGTAAACCACTGCTTCTGGGACAGCTGGGGGCATGACATGGAGCTGTAGCTGTGCTCTGGGCAGGAGCAGACCAGGTCCAGGCAGGGGAGAGGAGCTACACAATGATATTGCTCCTTGACTTGTACCCAAATAATTTCTTGAAAATACTCCAGCCTGTCAGGGTTGGGGGTTAGGTTGGGAGGCAGTTGGGTGGAGAGGGGACAGAGCAGCCTTACCTGTAGGCAGCTATCTCAATATCGAGGGCCATCTTGACATTAAGCAGGTCTTGGTACTCCCTCAAGTGCCGAGCCATCTCGTTTTTGGTGTTTCGCAGGTCATCCTCCAGCTGCCCAATGGTGTCCTGCAAAGGCAAGAGCACCTAAGGATGTGCTCCCACAGGTTTTCCGCTTTGCCTATTGACAGGGAAGCTGCAATGGGCAGCTGGACCACAGTGATACATCTCAACAGGAACTTGGGAGAAGAAATTTCGCACTAATAGGGATAGAGAAGTGAGCAGAGCACCAGGCATGGGTTGTGAATGTGCAGTGGGGGGAAGTTTGAAACATTGATGGATTTATATGTATCTGTAGCAGGGTCTGTAAGATGGGGTGGTGGGCAAACAGTGCATGATGGTGGAGTTCCTAGTCCTGTGAGGTATAAGTGAGGCTGCTGGGAAAGTAAGGGCTTGGCTTAAACACTGTCCAAGCGGGATCAGTGGCTCAGCAGGACAAATGAGAACACTTAGCACTGCAGGAGCCAACCAGCTACAGTGAGTACCTAAAGGGCTGGAACACATGTCCAGGGTGTCTGAAGGAAAGTTGGTGCCACAGAGACAGAAGGGAAGAGCTGGCTGCAGGAAGGGGGTGCTTACAGAGTCAGGATCCTGCACCATGAGGGCCAAGGTGCTTCGCTGGACTATGACAGCCTTCTAGCATCCTTCCCCTCTGCTTCACCCTGCCATGGCTCTTACAGCCAGCTCTCCCTGCAATGGGGAGGAGTCCCTGAACAGACTTCCTTTCTAGCAGAGCAGACTGATTTTTCTCTTTTTTTTTTTTTTTTCCAGAAAAAAAGCAGCCCAGTTTTCTCCCACATGCATCCAGGTATCTTGGCAGCAGCTTGAAGGCTCTGATAGGGGTATTCCCAGATCAAGATGGTTTCCCATGGCCAGCTGCCCCACTGTGCCACGATAGAAATGTGAGTTGGAGCAGGAGTGAGTAAGCAGTTTGCACTGATGTGCAGCCCTGCATGCAAAGCCCTGCAGTGGTTACTGCCAAGGTCTGCTCTCCCACAGCTGGGCCTTTGCAAATGCTTCCAGCTCCTCCGCTCCAGCTAACAAGCTTCATTCTGCCACATCATCCTGTCTGTGTTCCCCCTCCTGACCCCTCCATAACCTGTCTTGTGCATGGTGCAGAGACAGCCATGAGCCACAGAGCTGCCCAAGGAGCAGATAGCTGCAATGAGCCCAATCTGAGCAGAGACCCTTGGAGAAGCAGGGCCAGCTCATCCTGAACGTTGCACAGGGCATCTCCCAGTGAAGTTAGCTGGACACAGCCCACCTCATGGAACATTCATGAGCCATCTTTGGGGTCTGCCTTGACCTGTGCTGCCCTCACCATCTCCTGCAGCAAAAGAGCACCATGGAGCTGTGCCTCTGAAGTGGGCCTGGGTAATGGGAAGGGGTTCAAGGAAACCACTGGGACATCAGCTGAAAAGCCCCAGAATGCTTGAGGATGCTACTGCAGTAGAGATCAAAATCTTATCTAAAAGTCTGTCTCTGATGCAGCCAGACTGCTGCTACACTGAGCCATGACAGGAGGGAGGGTCTTGGGTTGACCTAACCCCAGGAAAGCTCTTCTCTCAGTGCTCTGACACTCCATGCCTACAGCCCCCTTCCCTCTGCTTGTAATCTGCATCAACAAAATGCTCTCTTGCACACTCTGGCTATACCAACTGGTTGAAAAAATGCCCCTGCCCACATCATTGCAAACCTGTCCACTAATGGAAAACTTTCACATACTGATTCAGACTTGACTGGGTAGCCTACAAATATAAAAACAGGTCCCTGTTCCAGCAGTCTATAGGAACATTTTAAGAGCTCAAACCACAGGACTATCCTCTTTTAAGCCAAACTTCCACCCTTTCCCATTGGTTTCAGACAGGGAAATTATTTGGCTCCTACATGCCTATTGTTTGAATGGCTCCTAAGTATTACCACACTTAAAGCAGATCCTGAGGATCACATAGGAAAATGCTGCTGTGCTGTAGCTAAAGCAATTTCAAGCAGTGATTTTTAATCTAGTTGTTTTTTTTTTCTGCCTTTTTTTTTTTTACAATTGATAGGTTGTTCCCAGAATCCCTCTTTCTACATAGCATCAAGGCTATTTAAGAAGATTTCTGTGTGTAATCCTTTCATCCAAGAGGAATTATTGTATACTGCCCATTTCCACATTTGTTGAAGAAGACCTAAACTATTCAGGATGATTGCAAGCAGCTTGGAGATACAGGCATTCTAGAGAGCCTGGCAAAATTTGGCCTTGAAAATGACAAGGCATTACTTGGGTGTGACAAAGAATAACAATATTCTTGAGGTATGATGTAAGGCAGTGCTTTTGTCTTGATTTAGAAACCACAGATCATTTAATAGCTATAATAGAACAATCTCAGGACTTATTTTATTATAAATCATTAATGTCTCCCTGTAGCGAGAAAATATGGTAGTACTGTGTCGATGGAATGAGAGATATGGAGAGCTTAGCATCCACCCCACGAGTTTTTCCACAGACATAAGAGATGCTGGGATCTGGCTGCAAATTCAGCCTTAAAGTTTGCAGCGCTCCAATTTCTGCCGTGCAGGTGCCAAGAACCAGGCCACAGGGCAGGGGGCCAAGTCTGGGCAGACAGCTTCAATGAATTAACCACAGTGACAGGGAGTGTGAGGGTCATTCTGGAGCTGACCCTTAAGGGATGGGGCAGGGGTTGGGTGTTGCTCCAAACTGTGCTGCTATATGCAGGAAGAGCTTTGTCCCCTGCAGGAAGGGGGTTGAATGGAGCTGAAGGGAGTGTCCTGGCCCTGCCTCTCCCCTCAAAACCTGCTCCCTGTGGCTCTGCCTATAGATAAAGGGGAAAGGAATCCCCCTCTGGGCCAAGACAGAGAGGCCGTGTGCTGGGCGGGGGAAGGCTGCAGGGATGCTTGGCACTGTGCAGTGCTGCAGGGACACTGCCGCTGTGGCGGGTGAGCGCTGCACAAGGCACAGGGGGTGATGCTGATCAAGTGCTGGTGGCTGGAGGGGGATGATGCATGCAGCACAGCAGAGCACGGGAGAAAGGGGCTGCTGAGCGCTGCTCAGTGCGGGAGGGGGCACCGCATCGGACCGGGATGCCCAGCGCTGCACAGTGCTGGGGGAGGGGCTGCTGCAGAGGATGGAGCTGCGCTGCAGTATTTTGCACGCAGTGGAGATGCTCAACGATGCACAACACCGGGGGGGGGGAAGGGTTGCAGGGTCGAAGGAGCCTATGGTGTACAGTGCCGGGGGTATTGCATGGGATGAAGATGCCTGGTGCTACACAGCACTGGAAGAGCTTTCTGGGATTGAAGTGCTGAGAGTTGGGGCCGGTTGCAAGGAAGGAGGATGTTCGGTGTCGCGAAGCTGCCCGGCGCTGCCCGGTGACAGAAAACCTGCACGGGGAGGACGCGGAGAAGGTTCCCGGCGCCACCCGGCTCACCTGCAGGCCGGCGGCCTCGGCGCTGTGCCGCTCCTCCATCTCCTGCAGCTGCCTCTCCAGGGACTGGTGGGCGCCGCGCAGGCTCTCCATCTCCGCCAGGCGGGCCTGGAGCTGTCGGCGGCACTCGCCGGCCTCCCGGCGGCTGGCACGGACGGCCTCCTGGCTGCGGGCTGCCCGCTCGTGGAGGCGGGCGCAGCGGGCGCGGTACCAGTCCTCGGCTGCCTGCAGGTTGCGGGCCGCCAGCGCCTCGTACTGGGCCCGCAGCTCCCGCAAAGCCGCCGCCAGGTCCGGCCGCCCCGCCGGAACCGGGGCCATGGGGGCGGCGGCGCGGAGCTCGGCGCTCAGCCGGGCCAACTCCTCGGCGTGAGCGCTGCGCTGGGCCGCCAGCTCCTCCAGCAGGGCCGCCGCCCGCCGCTCCAGGTCTGCGCGGGCGCGGGCGGCCCCCTCAGCTGCCTGCTGCCGGGACCGCAGCTCCTGCTCCGCCTCGGCGCGGCCCCGCGCCTCCTCCTCGCAGCGCGCCCGCAGCCGCTGCGTCTCCTCTGCCAGGCGCGCCCGCTCCAGCGCCGCCTGCGCCCGCTCTCCATGCGCCTCCTCCAGCCGGGCGCGCAGGGCGCGCAGCTCCCCGCCCAGCATCTGACCTAGCCGGCGTGGCTCGTCCGACCGCTGCCGCAGCGCCGCCAGCTCCGCCGCCAGCTCCCGGTTCCGTTCCTCCAGCGCTCGCACCCGCTCTATGTAGCCGGCGAAGCGCTCGTTCAGGCCCTGCAGCTGCTCCTTCTCGCTAGCTCGCGCCCGCCGCGGCTCGACGCTGCGCTCCCGCCCCGGTCCCAGCTCCATTCCCGGGCGCGCCCGCCGGCCCGCCGGCCCCTCGGAGCGCCGCGGGGCCTCGGCGAAGAGGTGGCGGTAGGAGGTGGCCAGAGCCGCAGGCTCCGGGCTGTAGCTCATGGCGGCGGAGCGTGACCGGCGGTGGCGGCGGCGCTTATGTACGGCGGGGCGGGCCCTGCGCGGTGCGGAGCGGGGCGCGGTGTGGAGCGGGGGGGGCTCTGCGGCGGGGAGGGGGAGCGGTTCGGTTCCGTGCCGTGCGCGGTTCGGTGCGCGGGGCGCCCTCAGGTCCTCTGCGGTATGAGGCGGCGGGAGCTGTCCGTGCACCGCGGTGCTGAAGAGCTGCGGCGGCGGGCGAGGCGCAGGCGGGGACCGACACCCTCTGGATGGACGGACACACGGATACTCAAGGAATACACAAACATAAAGCAAATGGAAAACGTGACAGACGCACAAAGAGACAGACGGACGCACCGGCACGGGGACGGCCGCGTTCGCAGTAGGACGCACGCGTGCACGTGCTAGGAGCCGGACAGACAAAAGGACAAACAGAAGTGCGGAGAGACACGCAGATGTACGCGCAGGCGAGGAGAGGCAAAGCCACTGAGGGAAGCAGGCAGAAGCGGGCAGCTGGAGCGACAGAGGCAGACAGACACAAAGGGACAAAGGGACAGGCAGACATGCAGACACACAGATACATCTCGCTCCTGCTGGCCTATCCCAGCTGTCCCTGCTGATGCTCAAAGGAGCCCATGCTGTGCGCCTGTGGCTGGGATGAAGGTGTTCTGCGGGGTTGGTCACAGCCCCTCTCCTCCAGCAGGGACCTATGGCAGTGTGGGATCTCCACAGGGTGGGGAAGGGGGGAAGCTGGCGTGCGGGGGAAGCAGAGGTGGTGACATACCTGGAAGAGTGGGTCCCCAGGACTTAGGATCAGCATTGGTCAGCAATAGGATCAGCAATGCCACAGAGGACACACAGGGGAGGATTGTAGCTCCAGGTTGTTTGCCAGGAACTCAAAGAGCTACTTTTGTTTCTGTCCAGTCAACACAAGTAGGCTGAGCCTTCCCACTGGCAGGGGTTTGCTGGGAGTATCCAGGGCTAGCAGACCTGATACAGAGGGGACATAGACCTCACCTCCAGGCCAAACACATTTCCCAGGAACATGGCATCTTGTGACAGGACCTGCCATGAGACCAGTGAGAACTGACTGGTCTCTGCAAACAGCAACTCAAAATGAGGCTGTGAGATGGAAGAACAGCTTAAAATAGCTCTTATCCAGGTGTGAGAAACACAGTGAAATGTGCAACCAGATCCTGCCTTCTGCTATATATCTCTGTGCCACTGAGCCCTTCACTGGTACCCAGTTCCTCTACAAAATTTGTCCCCATTTTTCCTCACAGGTGACCAGAGGACAGAATGAGTGAGATCCAGCAGGCCAGTGGAGAGGATAAACAAGCCAGTGTTGGCACTGAAGAGAGACATGAATTCCAAAAGAGCTGTCATTCTTTCAAAGGGACCAGCCAAATGGGGTTAGATGGTGCTGGGATTCACTTCTCCTTGGGATCAGAAGTTAATAACAGTAGTTCTGAAGTAGGCCCTGCAAGCATGGCAGCAGTCCTAGCTGGATTGCATGGGAGCCCACACCCCTGCACCTATGCTTAGAAGGGACTGCCTGGGACAGAAACCCCATGGGGAACATTGTTTTCCCTTGGGAGGGAGGTGAGTGTGGCTGTGTTAGGATTTCCACAGCCTACTCCAGCAAAGGAAATGCAAGGGTCCCTGCAGGGACTGCTGATATCCATGGGTAAAGACCCTGGGATTGAATCCCATTGCCTACCAGTGCGTTAAGGTGTTCTGGATTCTTCCAGAAGGGAAGGAGACTGCATGAAACAGGTGGAACATGAGCCAGCTGCTGATGTGACAGCTGAGACATTGTAGCTGAATGAGCAAAGAGTTTGAGTCAATAAGTGGGAGTAAGCACTGCTGTCCTGCATAGCAAGGATGTGGCTCCAGCTTGATGGAGGATTGCTTCTTACAGAGGAGCAAAAGGTAGCCAAGACTTTGGCATCCATCTCAGCTTGAGCTGCCAGTTCTGGGGTTGGTCCCATGTTCTAGGCAGCTGTAGCAGGATCTCCATCCAGGTGGCTGCTGCCCAAATGCAGTTCCCTGGCAAGCCCTTACCCAGCTCTCAGGGGTTGACTTGGCCAACAGGGCTCTACAGCTCTCACAGGGAGAGCTGCAGTGTGGCCTCATCATGGAGTAGTAGAAGCCATGTCCCAGCAGAGTGGAAGGAAGCCCTTGAAAGACCCAGACCTAAATCCCCCACATTCTACTATTTCCTTCCCCCTCACCTTCACTTTGCCAGAGGCTGGAGACAAGCTAAACACCAGTGTGCCAGATCTGAAATGAGATGGTGTAGAGAAGACAAATCAGGTGCCTTGAGTTGCCAAAGAGTGGGTGTGAGTCCACCTGTGCCTGATTAGGACAGGCCCCTATTGGGCATGAGCAAGGCCAGGGGGCCAATAAAGGTGGAACACACACCCACAGAAAAAACCTCAGCTCACTCTGGTGCGAGGCATGGAGAGGCCAGCAGCTCGTCGAGCCTCTGGAGCAAGAAAGGCTCTTCCCGCTACACTTCTACCCTGGAAGCGCTGTGTGGTGGCTGGAGTCCTGGAAGAGACCAGCAGCTCGTCGAGCATCAGGAGCAAGAATGGCTCCTCCCGCTACATATGGTGGAGAATGCGGGCAGCATACAGACATCTAAAGAAGCAGTGTGAGAAGCTGGCAACATACAGAACATTATCCCTGATTTGAAAAAAATGCCTGGGCTAACACTCTCCCTGAAAGGTATCAAGCTCTTTGGATTGGAAACCCCTGAACAGAGGGAAGCCAAGATAAGGATTCTCTCTTTGGAAACCCCTGAGCAGAGCAGAAGGAAGCCAGGAGGATGGAATCCCATGGTATGGAATCCCACGGAGGAACCAGAAGAAAAAAAATTAATTAAAGTAAAGTATAAATTAAAGTATGGAATCCCACGGAGGAACCAGAAACCCATGAGGAACCAGAAATCTCTTTGGAAACCCCTGAGCAAAGGGAAGCCAAGATAAGGATTCTCTCTTTGGAAGCCCCTGAGCAGAGGGAAGCCAAGAGAAGAGCAGATACAGGAGGGAGAAAGAACAGAGACTTTGTGAAAAAGTGCCTGGGCTGACATTGAACGGTTGCCTAAGCTAGGGTTAAATCCCGTAAGTCGTAAGTGTATTTTTGTGTAAAAAAATTTTGTGTGTAAAAATCCTGTATGTCTATGTCTAAATCCTGTATAAATCCTGTATAAGTGTGTTCTGTACTGCCCCTCAGTGCCCCCTCGATGCTCTTAGTTGAGTGTCCCGCCGGGCCCGAAGAAATGTTTAAGTGTAAATGTTTGTAAAAATCATGTTAAATCGTGTTAAATGTTTGTAAAATGTTTGTATTCTGTAATCAGTGTTAAAAAAAAAAAAAAAAAAAAAGGGGGAAATGTAGAGAAGACAAACCAGGTGCCTTGAGTTGCCAAAGAGTGGGTGTGAGTCCACCTGTGCCTGATTAGGACAGGCCCCTATTGGGCATGAGCAAGGCCAGGGGGCCAATAAAGGTGGAACACACACCCACAGAAAAAACCTCAGCTCACTGTGGTGCGAGGCATGGAGAGGCCAGCAGCTCATCGAGCCTCTGGAGCAAGAAAGGCTCTTCCCACTACGCTTCTACCCTGGAAGCGCTGTGTGGTGGCTGGAGTCCTGGAAGAGACCAGCAGCTCGTCGAGCATCAGGAGCAAAAATGGCTCCTCCCGCTACAAGATGGCAAGCTGAAAGTGCACACAAACTGAAGCCAGGGTTGTGCCTGGGCTGCATTCAGCCTCAGAAAACCTTGTGTTGAGATCCAAACACATGGCCACAGGGAGATGTTTATTAGGCTAGAAAACAGGAAACAAAACAAAACAAAAAACAAACCCCAAACCCCAAACAAACACAAAATACCCCAAAAAACCCACAATCCAAACAAGCAAAAAACAAACAAAGAAAATACTCCTAAAACCCAACCCAAACCAGTCCAATAATTAAGAACTGTGCTACAGAAAGCTCAGGACCTCTCCAAACCTCCCAGTTGCTTCAAAAATCAGCGCTTGTGGCAGGAGGAGGAGTCCTTAAAACTCCTTGATCCTCTGTGCAGAGCAGCTGCCTGCTGGTGGGGCTCGTTAAACAGTTTAACTCCTGAGCTGCAAATCTGCCTGGGTTTGTGATTCAGAGAAAAAAGGCATCCTCTGAGCTGTGCACACAGTAGTGGGACACACATCATCTGATCTATTTCCAGTACAGTCCATTAAACTAATGGTCTGGGTAGGTGCTTTGGCACTCAGCTCCACTGTGGCAGACTTGTGAGGGAAGTGCTTCCTGGTGTTGGGAAAAAAGCAGATCCAAATGTTCCCTGTGAGGCTGCTGCCAGATCTCTCATGGCACAAGTGGGCTGACCCACCCCTCTGCAGGCAGAGGTCTGCAAGTAAAGGCAGCAAAATCACAGAGAAAATATATATGTGATAAACACATAAGAAGGATATGTTTACTGAGTTGTGCACAAACAAAAGCACTAACAAAAATAGGAAAATGTCTATAGTGGGTTCCTTTCACTCAAGGGTTTGTTTCTGACAGTGGTAGATTTATGCTTCTCTGATATAGCTTCTCTGGTTCTGTCTGCAGGTCTGGGGCTCCATGGGCAGCAGTCACATCCCTGTGTCTGCTGGCCCTTATCTAATCAGTGCAAGTTCATATCCTGGATGCCACCATGCTCTGTAATCCAGTTTGATAATCCACTGCATGAAAAATCATCATCTTTGTCTGCACTTCAGAGTTATTGTCAGCTAATTTAATTCCATGACCCTTGCTAGTAGGACACAGTGGAAGAGCTGAGACAATGGTTTCTTCCCACCCACCTCCCTGTTCAGGATTTTGTAGACCTCAATCTCTTTCCTAGGCTGAAAGATGTTCACCTATTTAATTTTGCCGCAGGCTTTTACCCAACCTTGCTGGCCTCAGTGCATCTCCTGGGAAACATACCATCATTTTGGTTGGAAAAGACCTTTAGGATCATGAAGCCCAGCCATAAGCCTAGTACCAAACCGTGTCCTTAAGCACCATATCTACATGGCTTTTAAATACCTCCATGGCCAGTGACTCCCCCACTTTCCTGGGCAGTCTGTTCCAGTGCTTGTTGGATGTGTGCTGAAAAGATGCACAGACATACAAACACTCCAGGATGGGCCTCACCACCAGGATGTATGAAAATGAGCTCCCAAGTACAGGTGGATGCATCTCCAAGTGAAACCTCTCTCTTGGGTGCCTGTTGTGGGTGATGTAAGATGTCCCAAGGCATTGAGAGGTGGGCAATGGCACTGTGCCATGGTATCTGCACCAAAAATGGGCTTTGCTTTAGCCAGACTTGAAGGCACATGTTAAAGGCTGGTGCCACTGGGTGCTTCCTCTTGGCAATGTGACAGAACGAGGCCCACAGGGGCTGGAGAGCCACGGTGGGCCGAGTGTGCCCAAGCTGGCAAAACCCTGCCAGACAGCAACTGCCTGTGCCTTGGACACGCAGGCAGTGCCTTATTACACATAGCAGACAGGGAAAGCTAAGGAAAGAATCCATGTCTAGAACAACTACTGCCAAAAGAGAGGAGGCATTCCCAGCCACCAGCCACCACTGAGGTGTGGGAGATCAGACCAGACATGGCCGCCAGAGGTTTGGCAGAGCTGTGTGGGCCCAAGATAAACTGGGGCAGAGGATGGCTGCCATCAGTCACCCTTATGCTGGCTGGGACCACCCGGAGTTGCTCAGGACCCTGCTGGGGCTGTGGCCTTTTCCAGACCTCCACGGGTCAGGAAAAACAAGCAGAGAGAGGGAGGCTCCTTTTGCCAGGGAGGTTTTTTACTGATCCAGCATGGTACAACGGGGAATGAACAAATGGGTAAGTTTTTGCTCCGGGTAACAATTCCCAGAGCCTTTCCATCGTGCCACTGTGCCCGCGGGTGTGATGGGCGTAGGGCAGTGACCTTTGCTGGGGGTGGGCAGGTGGGACCTCCTCCTCCTGCCACCCGTGTCCCCCAGACCCTGCCCATCAGTCTCCATGCCACCCACAGCCACCCCCGGCGCCTCCTTGCCACCACTCTGGCGGCGGATGGGTGCTCTCCAGCCCCTCAGCCCGTGCTGCAGACACACTCCCCACAAAACCAGTAACGAATTGCGTTGTTTTAACCAAAGCTCTGATTCCTTCAGCCTTCGTGGCACTCAGGGACACAGAGGCCAGCTGACAGAATTGTGAAGGCTCAGGCAGGCCGGGAGTTCAGGACTGGGTTTGCAACCCCAGAGATTTTTGCTGGGGCAATGCCAGGTACCGGGGGAAAGTGGGGGTGTCGGTCCGAGGGTGTCCGTACGCCTGTCCCGCGGGTTGGCACATTGCCGCCGCTCCCTGCCGCCGCCCCTCTGCGGCTGAGCGCCGGGCTCGCACCCTCTCCCCGGTCCCTGCTGCCGGGGAGGGGCGGGGCTCGGGCCGCGCCTGCGCAGTGCCCTCGCCCGTTCGCTGCGGCAGTTGTGCGGGGCAGTTCTTCCGAGCGCGGCAGGAGGTGAGAGCGGCCCGGGCGCGCGGGGGCAGTGCGCGCGCGCCGGGGGCCGTTGGGAGGGTTGGGAAGCGCCCCCTCCCCTTCCCGCTCCCCTCAGGCGCACACCCCGGGGGAAGCGGGGAGGGAGCGAGGGAAAGGGGCGAAGAGGGAGGGGGTGGGGGGTGTCTGTCCGTCCGCCGGGGCTGAGGAGGGGAGGGGCGGTAGAGTGGAGTCTGGGTGCCCCCCGACGGTACTTCCCCTTCTGCCGGTGTTGGGACCACCTCGGAGGCAGCGCCCG
Organism: Calypte anna; assembly: GCF_003957555.1. Lineage (NCBI taxonomy): Eukaryota > Metazoa > Chordata > Aves > Apodiformes > Trochilidae > Calypte > Calypte anna. The sequence continues at coordinate 22,770,256 of NC_044252.1, read as the reverse complement.
CCGGCTCCGCGCTTCCCCGGGACACAGCCGGTCCCCTTCCCTGACCGGGCGCTGCGCCCCGGGAGCCCCTGTTGCCGTCCCGTCCTAAGCAGGGCGGCTCCCAGATTACCTCAGACCATCTGGTAGGGTCCACGCTCTCCCGTCCCGGTGGGGTGAACCTCCGAGACTTTCCCTTCCCTTCCGCGCCCCCGAGTAGGGCCCCGATCTGTTCCCGCTGGGTGGCCGGCGGGCTGCGCCCCGAAGCTGGTCCCCTCCCTGGAGCAGGGTGGCCGTTCGCCTTCCTTCTGCCTTCAGCCCTCCGAGGTGCAGCGTGAGGTGGAAGGAGCACTCAGGAAAGTGCTTTTGAGGTTTGGGGCCAGCACCCGGCGTGTTCGTTTCCGCCTTCCGCCCCACGTGGACCGGAGGGTCCCAGCGGCACCTTCCAGCTCGCAGCTTCTGCCCGGGGGTAGCCGTCAGCCCGGCTGGGTAGAGGGGTAGAGGCGAAGCTCTTCCCTGAGGAAAGTCTGATCCCGGTGCCAGGCAGGACGCTTCCCGGACAGCCTTGAACGAGGGCGAGGGTTCCTTGTCACTGCTTGATTTTGTAGGAGTCGCTTTTGGCAACCCCGCTATATCGGGCTTGAGCCGATAACCTAGAAGACAGGAGCGAAGCACTTCACAAATAAATAATAATAATACTACTAATAATAAAAAGACAGCGCAAAGCTGCTTTGCTATTTTTTTTTGTGTCAAAAATAATGTTGCAAAATGCTTGGTGGAAACAAACCTACCCTGGTTCCTGATAGACTGGATGACTTATTAGGGCAATACTGTGTCTTGTAGCACAGGCAGTTTTAAAAATTCTTGGAACCGCTGTGATTATGAAACCCTTGAGTTTATTCCCTTGCTAGTGTTTCTAAAGGCTGCCAAGCTGAATGCTTCTCTGACGTGGTCTTGAGAACATTTCTCCCAAGGCATAATCACTTATGCTGTCAAAGTTGGGTGTCTTTTTTTACTCTAAGATTTAGCATTTGAACATCAAAGATTGCAAAATGCTCTTGAAGTAGTCACTTAGAAACATGTCCCTCTTACCTATCCAAATTGTCCTCTTGTGTCAGTTGAGAATAATGTCACTGTCAATACAATACAATGTATTGATCCCTATACCCATTTTTCACCAGTGTAGAAACTGAAAATATGAAGATTTTCAGGTTCTGTGTGGTTTTATTGCAAACCAGGAAACAAAACAAAACGACAAAAGCCCCCAAAACATTTTCAGAACTGCATGTTGATCTTTGGTTCATGGACTGAATTTGTATTTGTGGCAGTGAGGAAAACCCATGGTGTTTTACTTGCAAACTGATCAGCTTATTGCTGGAAGTCTGTCACAGTCCTTGTCAGCCTCTGTCAACCTAAACATATTTTAGAGTAGAACTGCTATTTAAAATAATCTATTGCCATTAGTCCGGAGTCCAAAAGATCATTCAGGAACTTGCTGGTTTGGTTAACAGCAGCTGGAGTTTGTTCAGGCATAGACGTAGTTTCATTATATAGTACAATACAACCTTTACTCTGCAGAGCGTCATTCAAACAAATTGTATGGCAAAATGCACCATGGAATTACATTTAAAATGCTCCATTGAATTAAGTACAATTGCAGAGATAAATGGGGAGAAAAATTGTAAGAATGGGAGAAATGCTTTCAGCTGAGGTTTGAAATTAACAGCCTAGTAGTATATTTGCATTGGTAGCATTAGTGTTATATGCTGTTTCTAGGATATATGCTAGCAGAAATCAGATGAAAGCTGAAATTTTCCCAGGCAAATTTCCAGTTTATAGGCAGTTTTTAATAATAATAAATACCCCTCGGATTGTTACGTTTTGTTCCTAGTATAGCTTGAATTGAAAATTAGTAGACCCTTCCTAAAATCACTAGGAATATTTATCCTAGACTTTTTTTCTTTCAACTTCCAGCGAAATGTTTGTTGAAACAGAATCTGTAGTGTGGTGTTTACTGGTAAACACTGTGGTGTTAAACTGTGGTGTAAAAGGAGAGTTTTTTTCCTTTAGAAACAGACAAGTTTATTATTATTGTTTATTATTATTACTGTTTCAATTGCAAGCTATTGAAATAAAATGTTTAACTGATTCTTATTGAAGAACCACTTGGGTTTATTTTCTCACATCAGACCCATTATCTGCAGTTCAGCTTAATAAAGTAATGCTTCAGTTAAAAAGTGATAGACAGGTGGTTAGCTTGCAGTGTGAGCTGTGATCTGGGCATGACCCTGGGCTGACTGCTGAGTAGGCTTGTGGTACTCCAGGGCAAACCAAGATGAACTGCACCCTTCGAATCCTACAGAAATAGTAGATACTGACTCAAAGGAGATGCAGCAAGGTGGACTGTCTGCAGTTCTACCCTGAAAATCTTGGCAAGAGACATGGGGCAGGGTCATGAGTTGCACTCAGTGAATCCATTCTTTTGTAGGAATTTGAAATTAGGGAATGCTGTGAGATCTGGGCCATTCAGTACTATGAAACTGCTGTTGCTCAGACAACCACTGCTGAAGATGCTTACAGAGGTCTGTAATGACCCGAAGTAACATTACCACACAGAAGCTGCTTGGCCTAGGGAAGGTGAATTAATGGTCTTCAGCCAAGCTGCAGTGGAAAGTTGTCATAGGAACTGGCTTGCTGTTTGGTAGGGCTGTGCCTTGTCTTCACTTATTTAAAAGAACACCTCAGTGACTAATTGGTTCAGGATAAGAAATACTCACATGCTGTTCAGCATAAACCCATGAAGAGGGCAAGGCACTTCTGCTCTGCCCCAAGGGAAACTGAGGACAGTGCTGTGCTTCAGCAGAGGACAGCCTGAGTGGTTTACCTTGGGACGAGTTCGCAGTGCCTGCTCTGTGCCGTGTCCTTGCCTCAGGGTGGCTCACGAGCACTGGGTGTCCTGATATAAAACAGCTGTGGCTTTTTTAGCAGTGAGAATAATAGGACAGAAAACTGAACAGAATGTGCCTGGGAGTGGAAGCCCTTTCTTGCTCTTTGGGATGTGTTTGGGATGAAGTATGTTACCAAGTCAGTGCGTGAGTATTCTTTACTTATTGTCTGTACTCCATCTACTTTTAAAATTTTATTTATAGTGTCAGAAGCATAAATACCATTTGAAATGGCCACGATCTTAGTCTTCCAAAGCTGACTGTTCTGTGCTGAAGTTTATCTTGTTGAGTATCTCCAAAGTGCACAATCATATAAATATTTCCTATTGTAAAATGTCTCATTTGTGCTACTAGGGAAATTATTATTATGTGTCATGGTTATGATACTCAGAGCAGTGTTTTGCTATTTAAGCATTGTGACTCCTCAACTGGAATGGTTCCTAAAACCTTGGACTGTGTACTCTGCATAGAGAGCATGTATAACATGAATTTGCTTTCTTAACACAACCAGAGAGAAAATCCAGCATGTACAGTAAATAGAAATTAGCATACAGTAAATAGACCTTAAGCAACATCTGGAAAAAAAAATTGTGGATACTTAGGGCAGCCACTGTAAGCAACTGATAATCTAAACCTGCCTCCATAAGGGTAGTCACTGAATCTCATGTATGTGTTTGCATGGCTAAAAAGGTGTTTGGGAGATCTGCCTGTATGAAGCCATATTAGGAGAAATTATTTTTTTATATGATAATATGAGAACAAGAAAGGAGCCTGAAAAAAACCTCACAGCAATCTGTGTTGAATCTTACTGCTACTTAAATATGTAACAGTGTTTGCACCTTACTGTAAGGTCAAAGCAGTTTTGCTTTTACTTCCCAAACAGTTGGGTTCCTCAGTGGAGGAGTAGTGAATGGCTGTGTGCCAGCTCTCTCAGTCCTATTGCTTCTTCAAGTCTGGTTCAGGGTGGTAGAGGCTAAAATTATTGCTTGCTGGTGACCTTGGCTTATTATCAGCTTGGCATGAATACCTGCTGTTGGATTTACCAGCACAGCCAGCCCTTGTTTGGTAGTTCTGTTAGAGATAAAGCTCTGACTAGACAGGGGAAGTTGGAAACTCCACTTTGATTATCTGCATGCTACCATCTCTTAACATGGAAGCAAGATGACAAGTGGATTCTTACCCTGTGCATCATCCTACCAGCTAAAACTACTTTAAATTCTGCTGAGGTGTGAGCCCATTAAATGTGGAGGGCAGGAGTCACAGCAGAGAGATGCCTATAGAAATGATGCTTGGTTGTGAGCAACCTGTTAGTTCCTCTTTTATATGGGCAAAGATTCTGTAGGTAGATGGAAGAAGAAGGGGAAGCAGACAGAGATGTTCTTTTGAGGTTTGAAAGTGGCTACAAAATGAAGTTAGAAGAAACAGATGTGTAGGAACAATGTACTCTAGTACTGCTTGTGTTGTACCCATCCTGTAGTTTTTCAGTTTCAAAAATTACTGTTCTATTTTCACCACAAGTGATTTATTTAAAAACAAAGGTTCCTTCAAGTTGTTATGCAGTCCATATTTTAGCTTAATATAGTTCACAGCTTAGCTTAATTCTTAGCTAAACTTAGTTCACAGTTTAGCTTAATAGTTCACAGCTCCCAGCTGCCTTCCTGAAGTTTTCAAAGACTTACAATTTTGTATATATGCTTACTACATGATTGTCATTTAACCTTGCTTGGCACGATTGGTTCAGAGAAAAGCATAAATCAGAGATTTCCTGCATGGGTTTCTGTGGGTGGCTCTGAAGTAGAGTGGTTTTCCACTGTTTACTTTAGAACAGGCCTTTGGATTAACTGGCTTTGGCCCAGGCCTTGTAGCTCTCCCTGTTAATGTGGCATAGTACATAAAACACTGAAGATACATTCTTCCTAGATTTTCAGGAAGCAAATTCTCACTGCACCTTCCAGGAAGGTACACTTCACTAAAACACTTTCCAGCTGGTTGGAAAAGACCTTTAAGGTCATTGAGTCCAACCATAACCCAACTCTACCAACCATTAACCTAACTCTGATATCAGTCTGTTAAGCTTAAACCCTGTTCCTAAGCACCACATCTATACACCTTAAATATCTCCAGGGATGGTGATTCAGCCACCTCCCTGGGCAGCCTATTCCAGTGTTTAATTACCCCTTCGGTGAAGTACTTTCTTCTAATATCTAATCTAAACCTTCCCTGATGCAACTTAAGTTTATTTCCTTTTGTCCTGTTGCTTCTAACTAGGGAAAAGAGACCAACCCCCACCTCACTACAGCCTTCTTTCAGGTAGTTGTAGGGAGTGGTCACATATCCCCTCAGGCTCCTCTTCTCTGTATTAAACAGCACCAGTTCCCTCAGACACTCCTCAGGAGGCTTGTTCTCGACCCTTCACCAGCTTTGTTGCCCTTCTCTGGACACGCTCCAGTACCTTGATGTCTTTTTGTAATGAAGGGCCCAAAACTAAACATGATACTGAAGGTGTGGCCTTATCAGTGCCGAGTACAGAGGGACAATCACTTCCCTAGTCCAACTGGCCATGCTGTTTCTTATACAAGCCAGGATGCTGTTGACCTACTTGGCCACCTGGTCACACTGCTGTCTCATATTCAGCTGGGTGTTAACCAGCACCCCCAGGTCCTTTCTGCTGGTCTTTCAGCTTTTCAGCCACCCTCCCCCTGTAGTATTGTATGGGGTTGTTGAGGCCCAAGTGCAGGACCTGGCATTTGGCCTTTTTGAACCTCATACACAGTCAGCCTCAAACCATTGATCCAGCCTGTCCAGATCCTTGTGGAGACCCTTCCTACAGTCACACTGATCAGCACTCCCACCCAACTTAGCATCATCTGCAAACTTACAGAGAATGAATCCCCTCTTCCTGACCACTGAAGACATTGAGACTGGCCCCAACAATGAGCTCCAGGGAACACCACTTGTGACCACCTGCCAGCTGTATTTAACTCCATTCACCACAAGTCTTTGGGCCCAGCCATAATAATCCAGCTAGTGTTTGGGTTGATTCAGTTGGTGATGAGTTGCACATAGGCATGTACAGTGAATAATTATGAACATGGTGCTGGAGAAGAGCATGTAAATGTTCTGCCCTTAGAAGCTTGAAGAGGTACTAAGATTTATGCCAGTGCTTTGTAATCATAACATAGCAATTACCAATAATGACAGCTAAGATTAAGTGCTGGTAAAGGGCATGCTGCTTAGGTAATTTTGGAAGTCAGTAAGTAGAACCATTTACAGTTAAAAATAAATAAAACAGGTTTTTAGATATTTATTACCTCTTCTTTCCCCATTTGAGATACTTTTTATTTTTCTTCCCAAAGGAAGAGGTGAACATGTTAGCAAAGATATTTCAAGTGTTTCTTTCTGATCTTTTCAAGTCTTTTTCTTTGGGTATTACGAAGCAATTCCATTTCCAGACAGTTGAACTCAAAGGAAAGGGCTACAAGATTTGGTTCTGAGTCTGTTGGTTAAATCATGCAATTTCTGATAACCTCCATTCACTGCATTTTCATCTTTTAAGAACAGATACCCATAATGGCTTAATAGTTGTTTCTTTTATGTTGCTTGTCTGGTTCCACTTTTATAACGGTATTCTCCCTGTATGCCTTTAGGTCAGGGTGAGTTCATTGCCTAAAGAAAAAAACTGTTCAGTTGAACATAAGTTGCAGGTGCTGTGAGCACCAGCTAGCTTGAGACTGCCACTGGAAACTGGTCTTCCAGTTCAGTTCCTGTAGCTTTCCCAACAGTGAATACAGGTGGCTGAGTGAAGCTGGAAAGAGGAATTTAACATAGAAGCAAGCCAGACTGGTAAATCATCTGTTAGTTCTGCTGTCTGGAAACTGAGGCAGGAGTCAGATTTCATTTTCCGCTTCATGTTGCAAGCAGTGGGCTGGTGCACTAGAGCAGGTCAGCAAGGCAGTGCCCCTTTTGAGTGCCCAATACAGTGTTTTGGGATGCTGCATTTCCACACTGTTTTTCTTTTTTTAAAAAACAAGTAAAATAAAACATGGTCTAAAGGGAGGCACAAACACCTGAACAGCATCTTTGTGAAGGAAGAAGTGGTCAGGAAGCCTTTTCCATGTGAAATCAAAAGCAGGGTTGCAGCTGACAAGGCTTGGTAGAGCTGTGCTAGGGGAAAATGATAAAAATGTGTATTTGCTACCTAAAGCTGTAAGTGGTTCAAGTAAGTAGACACAAACCCCTGCTTCTCTCTTTTCAGAATGCTTGCTCTACCCAGAAGTGTCACTGCTAAGCAGTGACTAGCATACCATACGATCTTCAGCTAAGTTTTTTTTAGATAATAAGGAATCTAGCCTCTAGAAGGCATTAGCTTGCCTGTACCATTAATTGCTTGGTGATGGCAGACATCCTGAGCAGAACGTGTCTCACATTTGTTCTGGTATTTTAAAGGTATCCTCCTTATAGTGGTGTTGAAATGGGATGATTTTATAGAGAATATGTTAAAAAATGTCAGTGCTGAAATCATCAGATGTGTGTGATATTTTATGTGCAATTCTATACAAATTGGAAAGAGCTGAACTTGCTGTGATCCGAGTGCAGTATCCATTTGTAGCATTCAATCTTTTGGGGACTTTTGCCACTTCCATTTTAGGGAAATAAAACTGCGGCCTTTCTAACAGTTTGGTAAAAACACAATCTAACCTTTCCTATTTTTTTTTTATGTGATAATAGGTTAGGTAAGTTCATAACATCTTGTTTCACATGCATTGTAGCTTCTTTTGCAATATTGCATTGGCAATTTTATGAGCCGAGCCAAAAAACTCTGCTTGCTAAACTTGAGCAATCAGGGGGGAATGGATGATGAAAAACTAACAGTGTTTTACTCATCTACCTCTCATTTTTCTTCACAGACATGTAGTGAGTAGATATTAACAGAGACAGTAATAAAAAGCACTTTCAGTACTCATAAATTGATGTATGCTGTTGGGGTCAAGAACAAATATTGGAGAGGTCAGGAAATGTGGAGGACTGTCTTGCCGTGTTGTGAAGCTCAGAGCCAGGTTGGGATTTTTTTCAATTGCTGTTTTGAAAGCAATTAGAAGGAGGTATTTCTGTGGCTGCACAGAAGGCTCTGTGCTGACTGGGCGTGTGGTCAGCTTTTATTTTTTAGCAGCTGCAGTAGGTCAGGTAACATGCTGAAAAAGAAGTCCTTCTCATTGTATCAGGGTATCAGTGTGTGTCACACTACTCTGAGACAAACGTTTTTTAACAGTGTCTCAGAACTCAGGAGGCTCAAGCTGTTCACTCATCTTCAGCAGGAGCAGAAGACCACACTATTGAATGAATCAAGTCTACACTGAGAGATACATTTGACTTCTACCCGGACAGCAGTCCCCAACCAGAGAGAAAGATCTGCGTCAGGAAAGTTCTGCATTGGGAACACTCAGCTCTGATTTTGGGAAAACAGGGACCTGCTGATGATGCCTGCTTAGTTGTTAATGTTCTGTCACCTTTCAGACTGACAGGTTTCTTCCAGGTCACAGCTGATGGAGTAGGTCTGTCGCTTCATCTGTGTCCCCTCTGAGCACCATCTATGCTGAGACAAGTACAGAGGTAGCACTATGTGTCCTCCTCAGCTCCTGCCAGGGTACAGTCTCCTATGTCAGAGGGATTAATTTAATGAGTTTAAAAACAGGGAGCTGAAGGGACTGTGGGAAGATTACTTTGCTTTCCTCAAGTGACTTGGTAGTTTGTGTTTTGCTTGGATGGGGTAGTAAGAAGTTTCCGAAGCAAAAAAAGTTGATGCAGTTGGAAAACAGTATAATACAGACCTTTTGGTATCATTTGATAAAGCTGAGACAGTTAGTTTATCAAAGAGAAGCCAGACCCTTAGAAAAAGCACAGTCATCATAGATGTTCAGTTACTTTGCTGATTAATTTAGTTACATAGGTTGTATTAAAATGCTGTAAAAATTAGCAGTCTTAACAAAAGGGCATGGGAATACTGCAGAGAAAGTATTTGTAAAATTAATTTACCTGTAGAGTTTCCTGCAGTGTGGTGCCTCAGTACTACAGGTATCTCAAGATTAAATGAGATCTGAGGACTGAAAATACCTAGGTAGTGACACTATTGTGCCTTAAGGGCAGACTTGTAATTTCATTTGTAATCAGTTACACTATAATTGCTATGTTTGCCTCTGATTAAAAAAAAAAGAAATGGTCAGAAAAGAATTGTGCTCTGTATGCAGAGGGGAACTGTACACTGTAAAAGCTCTTCAGAACACCTACAGACCTCACCTTCCCTGTTTTTTCATCTTTGTGTTTGATGAGTTTTACTAGGTCAGGTCTGTGTAGCTTCCTTCCCATGGGCAAGGAGTGGCTGTGTGGGGCTGCTTGCTGAGACCAGCGTGCAGGGAGGGTTCTGAGCACTCAGCTGTCTGATCTCTGTGAGGAGTAATAAGTACATGTCCAGCTTCTGGTCTGGGGAGAAAGAGGATTTCTGTATAGCTCAGGTGAGGGGTACCTATGGTTACTGAACTAGGAGAAAGAGAGAAAAGGGGGATTTGTACTTCTGGCTTTTCTGAGCATTTCAGAAGAGTGTTAGAGCCAGTGCAGGAGTGAATTTGATGAGCTGAGCCTGGATGTAAAGGCTCTTGCTGTTCTGATAACTGAGAATCATTTTACATTTTACTATGATTTCTATAAGTATCTTCACAATGCACTTTATAGCTGAATAGTTCCATTATTTTATCTTTTTTGCATTTTGTGTACAAACAGCAAGTTGAAAACTCCCTGAGTCTTGCTGGGTATTATGGCTTTCTCTCCTGTATCTGGTTTAGTTCCATAGTCGTCAGGTTGTCCTTCTCTTGGAAAGATGGTTTCATTTGTCAATTATCTGCCTCTTTGCCCTGGATTAAACCAGGATAGAACCTATTTTCTTTCTTGTAATTTTACTTTTAGCTAAGTCTTTTCTGAGTAGCTGCACATGCTGTCTCAAACCAGGACAGTCTTATTGGTGGGTAAGATCTCAAAAGAAAGAGACTGAATTAGTGTGTGAGCTTTTGGTAAGCTTTTTCCTTAACAAAGCTGGGAGGAGGAAATGGAGCTGGAGAAGAAAACTCTTAGCAGGGGGGGAAAAAAAACTTTTGTCAGAACAGCTCTTGGAATTACCGAATCGTCTTCAGCTGTTGATCTCAGTGTTTATTTTCAGTAACTTTTTTTTTATGAAGGAGGAGTCAGTGTTCCCCAGTTCAAGTATGCCAGCTTTCTTACTCAACAGCACGTCCCTTGGCGCGTGTTGTGTCCAGAGCCCTGGGACTCAGGCTGGGTAGCCAGCTGGCTCTCTGCACCTGGGCTGAGCCAGGATTGCTTGCAGCCAAGGCTGGAGGGAGACATGGACTCATGTTTCCAGCCTGTGGAGATGGTTCAGGTGCTGATTTTGCTGTCACATCTGTTTATGTAGCCCATAAACAAAGAGAGGGCCCATGCAGCATGGAAGAGAGTTCAAGTGTCTCTAAAAGGAAGAACAAGTGTATTCTTCTTACTTTCAAAGACCAAAAAAAAATCAGAATAAACTTTTGGTATCTTTGCATTTTCTGTAAAATATTAATGAAGCAGGGACGTGATGTACAGAGACAAGAGGGTGTTTTCCCAGTAAGCACAATCAGTAAGGAAAGCCAATAAAAATGTCCTCCCTCACCTTCAGTGTTTAGAAGATAAAGGGGACTTCTGTCTGTCTGTGTTATCCAAGCTGACCCAGTTGCATGCTTTCAGAATGACCATGCTACTGATGGGAGTTGTGCATCTCAAATACACTGTCAGTTGCTGCCAAGCTTCTGGGAAGGCCCATTAAGTCTCTATTTGCTTCCTGAAACACAGTGGAATCTAATGAAAGGCGTCATTGTTTTGAAACACCGTGATCTGCTGCCAAAAGATCTACTGTTGTATAATCCTTAATAGCAGGTTAGGGTGGCAGTTGTTCCTTGCTCTGAAATCGGTATGTGGAAGGATGGCGTTCCAGCTCTCTCTCTGGGGTTGACACGTCTCATCTTGTTCTCTCTCTGTGGGAACTGTAATTCACACAGGGTTGTTCAGCTGCCTGTGCAGATCCTTGCACAGGTGTGAACACTAAGTGTGTTACTTAGGGGTGACAAGCTGAAGGGGACTGAAGGAAGGGACAGTTTCCTTTGAGAAGGGGCAGGATTGCTCTGGCTGCTGAGTACCAGGGGATATGTTTTCTCTTCTCACCTGCAAGATGAGTTGTTGCTAAAGATGCTTCGGATTGTTCTGATATAAAAGGACAAAGTCAGAATGGAAAAGGTGATATTGACTTTCCTTTCTGATTTGTAGAATTCAGTGTATTCAGATCCATACTGACATTTCTGCCTTTCGTGCAGTTCATGTTAACCTGCAGCTTGGGTAACAAGCTGTTATGCTTCATCTTTGTAGCAACAATATTAATAGTTGCAAATATTAGTCAAACATTGAATCCCCATTGTGGTGGGCATTTGCATCAAAGGTTGCCTCTCAGTTTTCAGCTAAAGCATACACATTACAGCGCTTAAATATGTTTTTTTAGGGTGGACTGTATTACAGCAGAGGGATCAAATTCATCTCTAGTTTTTAAACTTTCAAGACCCTATGCAACTAGAGCAATTGCTTATGGGGACAACAGAGTGAGCAAAATATTTGAAGTGTCTTACGTGTTTCTTACTGGAATTTAACAGCTGGGAACAAAAAGCAGTGAGAATATCTTCTTAGCCAGGTCCATGCTTGCTATTGGCAGGCATTCAGTTGGATAACACTTTGGGAACCTCTGCAGCAGAGGTTGCTGCAGGCTGCTGAAGACCTTTTCCCATGGAAACAAGTTTCCCAGGGCTGTTATGGTGCCACAGGTCATGCTGGTGTTGGCTTGGAAGAACCTTTGTTTGTCATTTCACCTGGAGAGAACTTTCTGGAGTTTTCTTCCAGTCTTGCTTGTGCCTCATCCTTTTATTCAGTGATACATTAATTTATAAGGTGAGGAAAAGTCACCTCAGGCATGATGCTCAGTTTGATTGACTTAACTATGTATCTCAGATTGACTTTTCTGCACTAATTCTTCACTCTGTGAAAAAAGACTGATGTAAACATCCTCCCCTCTCCCCTCCTCCCCTTCATTTAGAACCCTCTGGTGATGGGAAAAACTATTTCAGAAATTTGTTGCTTCATAATTAACTGTCCTCTCTGGGATATTTTTTGTGTTGCTTTATTTAATTTCCAGTCATGGCCTCATATTCTGTCACTGATACTGAGAGCCCTCCACTCCACACTCATGCTGCTTCCCTGTGCATAAATGCTTCTAGATTATTTTCAAATCACCTGCAGAGCTACTCTGTAAATTGGCAATCTTCCACTACTGCCTTGCGCTCTCTCACAGCTTTATTTCTTCCTCAGTATAATCAGTATGGTTCTTGAATGGGGACAGCTGGCTGAAGACAGTTTTCCAGCAGAGCTTGTAGCAGTGACAGATTGGCACATGGAGTCCTGCTTGGTAGCCCTATTTGGTAGCCATATTTGACCTGCAGTCACATCACAGCATTTCTTTGAGAGCTCTTGTTTGCCGATTCTTCTGTCTGGCATAGCTCTTGCTTTTCTGGACAATGTTCTGGATTATGTTCTGGATTATTATTCCTTAAGTATGGTCCTCCTTTTTTTCTTGTGGTGGGACCATACAGGGCACACTAGACTTAGAGAAGTAGGGAACTAGCATTACCTCTAACATATTGTTTGTATAAGAAGCAGTATGTTGGAAGCAACTTAACTAAAATGGTATTTCTGCAGGAAATATTTAGAACCACAAGCTATATGGAAGCTAGAAAACATGCTTGTTGGCTTACTTGGTATTTTGTAGTTCTCATTTTAAGGCAGTAAACTCAGCTACAGATAAATGAGGAAAATTGGTGGTCTCATGACACTTGAGGACAGATTTGAGGTTTGCTCCTCACCGTGCTGCACTGTGGATTTCAGTTTTCCAAATTCCTTTCTAACCATCCATAAAATTGATGATAATTAAATAATACTTAAGATACTTTAAATAACTAGTGCTCCATGAAGTTACTAAATGAATGAAGAGCTCCTTGGGCAGAAATGGATGGTCACATCAAGAAACTCCATGTTTATAGGTCTGTCTTTTTTTAATGCCTCTAGTGCATTTAGTGCATTTTAGTGCAGTTTGGGTTCTGGAGCTCTAGGCAGTGTGCAGTCACTGTGCATATGGTTGTCAGCAGAAATAGGCTGATAAAAAAATCCATGTAAAATAAACAATGGTTTGTTAAATATATTTTACAACATATTTCATATATGGCCATCACTTTAGCATTTGGATTTATTACAGATAAAATTCAGCATGAAATAAAATAAAAATAAAAATCCTGTAATAAGCTACGTAAATAGCATTATCCCTATTTGTAGCTTTCCTGTACTGAAATAACCTGTGAATTACCATCATCCATCAGTCAGACCATAGTCAAATAAATGTATGACTGGGAATGCTTTACCAATTTCACTAAAAGCAGTTTTTGGAAAAAGCAGCTCCACTGGTGTCAGCACTGTGGTGGTGCCCAAGACAAACAGCTGCCCTCTTTTTGCAGGAGGGCTCAAAGCCAGCGTTGGAGATTGCAAGCTGGAGGTGGGAGGGTTAATACAATCCATGGAGCAAGAAGAGTTTTATCACTCTAATATAAGCCAATGGGTCTTTGTATACTGCAAGTGGGATCTACTGAAATCTTAATTTTTGTGTCTGGGGCCAACCTTAACAGGTGCTTAACAGCAGATCTCTACCTCTTTAATACCCTGTAATGGGCGTACAGAATTATACTACTTAAAGCCAACTTCAACGATTAATTATCATGAGCTGAGAGTGCACATGCATGAGCACATTTTGAAGTGTCTCTTGAAAGTAATTTAATATGCTGATAGGGGGAAGAGTGTATTTTGTCCTTTGTGCCATGATAAACCTGAAGCCTTACTGTCAGAGAGGCAGCCACCCAGAAGTGGAAGTTCTTCAAGTGAAGAATTTAGCTTCAGACATAAGGAGAGAAAAGAAAAAAGAAAACAGTCAGTTTTCTGGTTTAGGTAATTTACAAGCTTCATGCTTATGTTTGGAAATTGTGGGCGTTCCAGCATTGCCAGAGATCTCAAGTCATGGACATAATAATTTTCCAAAAGCATCAGTAATTGAAAACACCATTTGGAAACAATTTGCCATTGGCTATTAAGCAGAAGCATTGGCAGTAAAACAGAGTGGTTTGAATTGTCATCCCAGGGTTGTGGGGGAGAGGGAAGGAACTATGTGAACTAGCAGAGCTGGTGTGTAACGCTGCAATTCAGTGTAAAATCAGAGGGTCATTCGTCATCCTTGCAATCCCTGTGGCTTGGAGTGAGACCAAAGCCTACTGCTTTGGGGCTTCTGTGATGTGTAAGTACAGATAGTTCTCAGTCTTCAAGAATTTGTAGACATGATCTAGATACCTAGTGTAACTACCTTGACAAAGACTGGTTATTTTTTTGTCTCCTGATTCTCCATTAACTGGATTCTGTGCTGTCATTTGCAGTGCCTTTTCTAGCTTTGCCATCAGCTGACATAATCCAAAATACATTCAGTTAATTATTTTAAGATTCTGAGGGTGGAGGAATTATCAGACTGGCTGGTTGAATGTGTTTACTTCTGTATATTGTTTAACATTTTTGTTGGTAGGAAACTGAAGGGGATATGCTTTGTTATCATCAAGGGATTAACAAAGTATCATCAATTTTAAAAATGCAAAGTGGTAGGCATTTCTTGAAGAATTCTCCCCTATCTGCATTATTCTTCATCTCAGTTCAGTAATATCTCTGGTCTTTTCCAAGAATTTATTTTTAGAAAAACTCCTTTTTCTTGTCCTTAGCTCCACATTTTACATTGTTTGGTAGGAGCTCAAAGAGCAGCTTGTCCCTTTTTCCAGTGTGTTTTGGTGGTAATCCTGGATTCTGTGATCATGCTGACACCTGTCCATCTGAGACATGTAGTTCTGAGTTATCAGAAACATCAAACTGGACTGGGGAGTCCCCACCCAATTTCTCTTATTTGGTCTGCCCAAGTGGAGCGTGAGCTGAGATTTCAGTATTCATCTCACATGAATACTTCTCCTGGGTTTCAGAAATGGCACTTAACAGACATTTTCTCATTAGTTTGCATTTTTATTTCTAGAAATTTCATGTCACGTTGCCTCCTAGCAGCCCAAATACTCTGTTGCTTGTCTGCCACATCTCTCCAGAGAGCTTGTGACATTAAAAATTTGGGTTCATGGTTTGAGGGCCCTCCCCTCCTGGATACTTCTGGTGGGGCCTCTGGCTGCTTGGGTAGTCCCCAGATGAGTGAGCCCTTGGCTGATATGGGAGCCTGCACCAGAAGGATTGTTGCAGAGAGGCAGCCATCAAAGGACCAGCACAAAAGGGAAAGGGTAATAACTGTTGGTATTAATATACTGGACTGATTCATTGCCTTTGCAGAGAGCTTCATTGTGGGCATAGCAGGTGAGATCACAGTGCCTGAGCTGTGGTGTTGATAAAGAGACTGAAATGGTTGTTTTGAAGACGAGAGTGAAAATGGTTGCATGGCAAACAAGTAAATAGGCTGGGAATGTGTGTGCAATACAGAAGAGCCAGGGATCAATGCAGGGTTTACAAAGGCAGAGATATTTGAGCTTGCTAAGGGTATATCAGTGTAGGCATTATTCCTACCATGCAGTTTTAAGCAGAGCCCATATATCGAAGCATTCTTATATTTATGGAGCTGTCAGTGTTAAGCATGAAAATTAGCATACATTTTAGCTGACCTCTCAGTGTCTGACAGTTAATGCTAAGTAGTGAAATTTGAATTTGTGTTCAAGTATACTGTGCAGGGAAGATGCAGTGTCTCTCTGATTCATCCTGACAGCAGTTAGAACTCAGATGGGTTTTTAGCACAGGGACTGAGGAATTAGGAGTTCTGCATTTCATTCCCACTTGCTCTGTGTTATTACCTTCTCTGTGCCTTGCTATCCTTAGCTGACAAATGGGGACAGCACCTTCTGCTGCACCTAAATCTATCCTGTGAATGAGAGTTTGTGAAGTGCTTTGGGACTGCAGGTGTAAGAGCTGCTCTTCTGGGTGCTACTAGAAGCCTGCCCAGCCCCACATCACACAGAAGCAATGTATAGATGTATATGTGCATCCCCCACCTGCTGAGGGGGAAGACACAGTCCTGGCCACTTTGTGCACTCTATCCCAGGATGTCAGATGTTCCAGATGATCACAGGGTATGATGCTAACCTGAGTTGATTTCACCTCTTCTGGTTCTAGCTGACTCAAGTGTCTAGCCTAAGCTATGTGCAGGCTACTTCTGCCCTTGGTGAAAGGAGAGGGAAAGTGAGTCACACGCTTTTCTTAGCCACCATGGACAGTCTTGAATACAGAGGAAACTGCCTTTCCCCTCTCCTGCCCTGCTTATGAGGCCATGCCATGACCTGGACCAGGAATCTGATCTGAGCCTTGAACAAGCCAGCCCCAGTTCTTCTTTTGCTTTTTCCCTTTTTCAGTATTTTGAGAATATGAAGTCTCAGGGAGTTCACTCCTCCCATGCTGAGGCCTCTTAAAGCCCCTTGAGATGGAGCAGCGTTGCAGGGCAACACGTGGTGCCTTGCTTGCAGGGGCACCATGAGCCTTGTCTGTACACCCACGGCCTCCAACAAGACACAAAGCTTTTCAAATAGCTGGTCTTAGGTGTGATGTTTTTTCTCTCTGTTCGTGTTCCACTGTGCACGTATGTACATGTGTGGGTCGTACTGACAAGGTATTAATGATTCTTGAAGCAGAACGTGTGAGGAGAGGCGGATGAAGTGCATGGCTATTCAATGTGAGTACTTTACAACCTTGTGATTGGTGCTTTTATTTTCTGCTACATAAGCTCTCTGAGAATATCTTGGAAAAAGTGGTTTTGTCACTGCTGTTTTGTTCATCTCTACATTTTAGTGTGTGTGGCTCTGATTTGGCATTACGTCATCAAAGACTTAATGCAAAATCAGAAGAAAATACAGGTAGTGCATTTAACCTGAACACATCAAGGTATTATCAGGTACAGAAATTTCTAACTATTTGCTGACCAAAAAAGAGAAGAAAAATAATAATAAAACTTGAAGGGGACTGTTTCTGGACATGTTATTTTGTATGTATGAGTACCTGAAAAAATACGCTATGGATAATAATTGAAATAAACCAAAATCTGACAAAAGAAGCAAATGGACTTACTTCAAAATAAATGCTAAAAATCTCATGCTCTTTTGGACCAAGGCACCCATCCTGGATGGTAGCTCTATATCAAAGCTTTGAAGCTGGGATTTTAAGTACTGTTTCCAAATGAACCCTGTACCATACATGTTGTCAGATGCTTAATTAAGGTTGCACTACCATGGAGCATGTTTGCAATAAATTATGATGAGGTGTTCTGACATGCTTTATCTATGTAAAGATTTCTATTTTTATGTGAAGCTATTTACAGATTATTGATTTCAAAAATAGATTTGTAACTAAAGTGAGATGCATCATATTTCAGTTGCTCAGAGTTGAGAATATTGCCTGGCTGGCTGCCCACTCTCTTAGATGTTTATTCCAGTGGCTTACAAATGTATGGTGTGATTCAGACCTTCTTATTTTTCTCTTTCTATTTGGAAGGAATTTGTATGCAGGGATCATGTCCCATGTTTCTTACCCATGCTGGTAGGCTAATTTTTATACCTTTGAAGCATTAGAAAAATTTCATTGAAGTTCATGAGACTTTATGTAGGTAGGAGCATCCACCACAGTATCTTTTGTCAGTGGTTACTGTTTTAATTCAGAGTAGTAAGCTATTGTCACGGTGCCAGTGGAGTCTGCTAAGCTGTAAGAATGCCTTTGAGTTCATGTTATATAAAACTTCAGCGTAAGATTTTTTATTTTATGCTGTGTGAACATTAAAAGAAAGATTTTAGTAATTTTAATTAGAGTTTGCCTGAAGGCAGAAGTAATACCTTTTATTAATTAGAGCAACTGATATAGTTTGAAAACTTAGATAAGCTTGTGTGCCCAATAGCTTGTCTATTTTTTCCAGCCATACCAGTTGGTCTAATAAAAGATGTTGCCTCTGTCTGCAAACATTGTCCTGCCTATGAACTCTGTTTATCGCAGCTACAGTAAAATACTGTTGGATCATTAAAATAATTCAGGCCTTTCTTACTTAATTATGGAAATTCAGATTTTTTGTGTTTTCCTCATTTCAGCATTTTGAATCCATATACACACAAAAAGATGCTGTCTGGTTTCTCCTACTGTAGAGGAGGGTTTAATCACTTAAGAGCTCAAACCACCTCAGTGAATCCTCGTTTTTGAAAGGTTACTACAGGAAGCCTGCTAAAATTCTTCTGCCATCTGGATTTTAGGATATTTTTTAGGGTAGTACTGGTGGATTATCAAACATCTGGCATGGATGGCTGTTCAGAGCAGTCCTGTTCGAGTACTTGTGTCAGCATCTCTGATGTGGTGTAATTGTGAAGGGGAGGATTTAGATGAAGTGGGAAGAAGAGGCTGGCAGGATGGAAAGTCCCTGGTTTTGTCTGGAAGTGTAAATCTTTGATCTTACTAAGTATTTGTCTGGGTAGGTAGAATAGTGTAGCCCTTCTAAATGGCAGGAAGTTTGGATTTGGATTTCTTTGAGCTGGAAGACCTAGATCCTGAGCTAAGTCATAAGATCATCCATGTAACAGTTTTTACAGATCTATTTAACTTGTCTTTTATAGCCCTTAAATGTATATGTCTTTTGGATCTGGATCTGTAGTTCTAGGTTAGTAGCTTTAAAATAACTCCAGGTAAGACCAGGGTGGACCATTGTGAAATATGCACAGGCCAGATGCTTTTCCACCTTCTTGGGACACACGCCTTTTCTGTAGTTTGCAGTCTTGGGGTCATGCCAGAGCCCTGACTGTGCTGCATGTCTGTCTGCTGACCTGGAGCCTGTCCCTCTTGTGGGGGTACTGCTGGGGCCCCACTCCTCCATCAGGACTGCTGCAGCCCTTGCTGCTATTAAGGAGCATTCCTGCAGGCAGTGCCCAGCCTGTGAAGTGGAACAGGTTGATGCTTGCCGGCTGTTTAGTTCTGTGCCCAGTGCTGCCTTCCATCTGCCTTTGGGCATGGTTTAAATAGCTGGTAATTATTTATAAGCCCTTGGTGGCTGGAGCCTTGGCTATTTTAGAAGCTGCTTCTCCCTGCATGCCCTGTTGTGGAAGTTGTGGCTGGCTGGAATGGCTGGTTGCCCTCTCACTGTGGTGACCTCCTCTCCTGGGGCTCTTGCAGGGAATTCGGGGCAGAAAGCTCTGATCTCTGGCATGTGGTCCCTTGGGCTGCCTGCCAGGGCCTACATTTGGTGACCTTTAGGATGTGGCAGAAGATGCGTGTGTAAACCTTGGGTATAGTAACTGGGAGACAAGCAAAGAATGCTGGAGGAGGGAGGAACGTATTTTTTTATAGCCAAGCTGTTTGCTGTCTGTTTGATTTTTATGACCAGCAACTTGTAAGTAAATAGAATAACAAATGCTGTGACAATCACAACTGTTTCTCTTTAATCAAATCTAAAACTTAAAAATTACACAGATTTCCTCTAGGAGAGTGAGCATACATGTGACCACCAAAAACGCTGTGATTTCTAGTGCTGGTTTAGACACTCACTCTGCTCTTTACTCTGCTGAAATCATCAATTTTCCGTTCTGTAAGATGATGGCAGTCATATTTTAAAGGTGTCTAGAAATGGCTGCTGTATCATTACCCATGTAGCATGTGAGTTGTTTTCTTTCTTTTGAGGAAGAGCCAGCAAGCCATGCTTTGTGGTCTGGAAGTAGTGTGGGTTATGCAAGAATGTGGCTTCATCTTGTACCTTATTTGGTGTGACTGTGAGATGCATCTCCCACCCTGTTCTTCACACCAGTTCTAATGATAGCATTGTGGCAGGTTGAGCTGGGTTCAACCTGCTGACCAGTGGAAAACTACATGAATTTTTTTTGCTTCTGGTCAGGTAGTTTTGATGGATGAGGACTTGGACTGGTGAACAGAGCTGACTCACTGTGGGGTTGCTTTGTCACCCCATCTCGTGCCAGGGAAACAGCAGGACACGTGTCTGTCCAGAGAAGGGGGTGAACAGGTTTGCCTCAGTTTACTAAAAACACATTTGGGAAAGGTATCCCTGTTTCCTCAATGTAGGATCTTCATGACAAGAAGGACCGTCCTGTGGTTTGAATGACAACCAGTGCAGATATTTGTGGGGAGCTGCTGGTGAACATTACATTGCTAGTGTTCAAGGTTCGCGGTGTGTTCTTGTTCTTTCTGGATGTGTCTGACCTGCAGAGGACAAAAGATCATCTTTCAACTTTCCTTCCAATTGTTTCTGCTAATGTAGCATCAGTTTGAAATTTTGTCTTTGCTTAGAGATCAAATGGCCAGAGACAAGGCTCTTTATTTTAACTGTGTGGTAAAAGGGGCAAGATCAGTCCTGTTGGTATTTGCAGGGTTTGCCCTGCCTAATTTATTTAATATACAAAGGGTAGGTGTTCCATCAGCTATAGCTAGTGAATATTAATAACTCTAAGGTAAAAAAATACCCCTTTTCAGCAATGAAAATCAAATCTCTGTTTCTAAATACATGTTCACCACCAGCCATGTGGGAAAACCTCCTTAGCTCTCTGTTTTAACACCCTATCTCGTCACACATCTCTGAGGAAAGCATCTGGCTTGACCTGCAAACTCAAATCATTCCACCAGGTACTTTGCAAGACTTCCTGCATGTCATTGCATCTCTTTGTACCATGAAACAGACAAGTTTCTGATGAAACAAACATTGTGCTTAAGCAAGCTTTTATCTTCTGCTTCTTTCAGAAATAAAGCATCATTTGAAGATGACAACCTCATGGAGCGACAGACTCCAGAATGCAGCAGATCTCCCTGCAAACATGGATGGGCACACTCTGAAAAAGTACCGCCGGGAAGCCTACCACCGGTAAGTCACTCATGTACTGAGGCAGAGTGAAGGAAACTAAGCATTAACCCTTTGTTTTTTGCTTGTTGGTAGACTAGGAAAGTCGTTTTCACCTTCCTTGTAGAAGTGTTAGAAGTGAACTTAGAAGATCTCATTGTATAGGCCGGCAAGAATTTAGATGCAGTTGAGTTGAGATACATGTTCTGGAGCAAGCAAGGGGGTCCTGTCTTAACACAGAAATCAGAGTTAGATTTTGGGATAGATGCTTTCAACTCAAGAAATACTCAGTGGCAGAAATCTTATAAATTGTTGCAGTGCACTCTGGCAGAGCATAGCCTGAGATGCTGGAATGCACAAACATGCATAAAGCAGAAGTCAAATGGGAGCAGAAATTGAGAATTCTGTCTAGTATGGTTAATTGTGTGCACCACTGGAGTATGTGGAAGCACTATGGCACATCTCAGCCTCCTTTCCTGCAGTAGGTGTGCCTAAAATAATCTTTGCTGTAAAACAATTATGGTCTAAATAAACAAGATAAGAGTAAGGAATAAAAGAAATGTTATCACTCATTTTATAATTGGGCAATCAGAGTACAGACATTGGCTGGTTTTCACAAGGCAACATTGCAGTTTTGGTTGGACCAAGAGTTTAGCCCACAGCTCCCAAAGTTCCAGGTGCAAAGCATAGAAGATGGATGCAGTCTGTATCCTTATCAGATGTCAGGTCTGTTACAGAGTGAGAAACAACAGCATCTGGTAAGGTGTACCTTCAAAGTTTAATTTGTTTAATTTGAGAAGTCGTGCAGCATGATTCAGCAGGAGCTGACAAGAGGGTGTCTGATATAGAAACAAAACAAAATCGTTTCCCAACCTCATGCTTAAATGCCGTGTTGTATTTGTGATTCATATATGGTGGTATTTCTGAGGAAGTGTTTTTTAAGTGCTAGATATCTTTTGATTTTCCAAATGGAATCTAATTAGAGAAAAAATGCCTTAGCGTCATATGATAGACCAGGTTGTGCAAGTGGCATTGTCTAAGGCTAAGTAATGGATGCTGTGATGCATTTCTGAGGCTTTCCAATTTCCAGCAAATATGTTTGGACACACATCTTAAGTGATGGCATTATTTAAGTCTCTCTCATATGGAAATGTCTAATGAATGTAATTATATACAGCATGTAAAAAGGGAGAGATTTTATACCATTCCCTGGCAAGAAATCTTCACCTTGTTGAAGGTTTACCATTGTGTGACAGTTTTATCTATGAATTTAGTTGTGTTACTCCTTATTTAGGCTAACGGAAATTAAATCAGAGCAAGGCCTCTTTTATTTCCCCCTAAATATTTCCTCAACATTTGTTATAGTTAGGTGCTGACAGTCTGCTAAGTGTTGTACAAAATACAATGAAAGCAGTACTTGTCCTTAAGAGATGACACATTGAAGTCCTCATCATGTTTACCCTTACTCGTGTAAGAAATCTTTACTTTCAGAAAGAATTTCCTTATGGAACATTAGAGTGCTTTCATGTAAAGGAGGGTTTCTCACTAAAGAAAAAAGTAAAGGAGATCTGGTGTTCCAAAATTAGTCAGTGATGCAGTTTAAGTACCCCTTTTTAGAATCTAGAAATGTCTTATTCAAACCATATTGAACAAAAATGTTGCTAGCTTTTCAGATTTTCATGGAAAGCACAACACTGGAAATACTTTAAGGGTAGGCACGTTATTGTTTTGAAATTACTGTATTTTAAAAAGATGGAAGGAGGGAATGAGAGAAAGAGAGACTGAGAGAACCCAATGCCAAGACTGTAGTATAAATCTGTGGTATTAATGGCTTTGGTGTACCAGTTTCATCTGAGTTACTTTGATAACCCAGTATGGTAAGAATCTGAAACAATCTCATTCCAGAGGCAGTGTTGTCATATTTCTATTTCTGCTTTTTTTGGTGATCTTAGTGTTAACAGATGTGATGTTACTTAAGAGATAAGTGCAGACTTGTATGATAGAATAGGACTGAAGTGATTTCCCCTTGTTGTTTGCTGTTACATATTTTAGTATTTTAATAATTCTTTGGATGTAGAATATGTGTGCTTGCCACAGCCATCAATTCTAGGATGTAAACTTGTTTCAATGAGGTTCAAATATGCTCTGACTCTTGGATATTCTAAAAGCACTGCCAATTTCATAAAACATTTAAAAGACAAAGCATTCATTGTCAAGATTCTTTTCTTTCTCTTCCTTTTTTTCCTTTGTTATTCTTCTTCTTTAAGTCTTTATTTCTGTCTCTTATTTTTCTTACGCTAGTAGCTAAAGAAAAAAACCTTTAAAATATGAATCTGAAGTGACTTAGGAAGAAGGACAATTAAAATAACATCACATTTAAAACATTTTCCACCCCACCCCCCATAAATCTGGTCACGGTGATTTTATGGGCCCAATCTGGAAGGCTGGAGGAACTTGGCAGCTGGGCCACATTTACAGATGAGCATAACTGGGGCTAGTTTTTAATTCCTATGTTGGAAGTTTTGTTGTGCTCCAAGTCATTCATTGGGATTTTCTAAAGAATGCTTGTGAGAAGTGGGAAATTTTAACATCTAGTTTCACTATTTGCTTACTCCATGCTTGCTTAAATCATTGGAGATATCCAAACCAAATAATTTAACTTTCTGGTTCTCATGAACTATGCCAGATTTTATATTCTTGTATTGCAAATGTTGAAGCAGCATAAAACAAGAGGAAAAGTTTCCAGTACAAGCAAAACAATTTAACTTAAAAAATAAAAATAATGCTCTTGTGGACATGAAACTTTTAAAAATCTGTATAAAAAAATTGTTTTGGAACATAGCACGCTAATAGTAATATTTTACTGTAGTCATTCATAGTAGGAATGTGGGCTTTTTTGGTGTTTTATGATATCATACTTGATGGATGGCAGTTCAATATATAACATCGTTGGCAGAAGTCCCAGTTGAGACTGGTTTAACTGGTGTAATGCATAATGACTCAGAGTGTGATGAGTATATCATAATCATGTCTGAGTGCCATAGGCAAAAATATTCAGTATCAAATATTTATAGCCGAATTCCTCCCATAGCTGTTTTCCTCCCAAAAGTTTCGCTTGGTGTTTGGATCAAGGTGTTATAGCTGCTTAAGAAATTAGAGTATTGAGGTTATTGATGAAGTAAGCAAAGCTTGCAAACAGGAACATGTATGCTGTGCTGTAGTGTTCAAGTGCTTCAAAAGCAACATCAAAAATCAGAAAACCTGTAGGGGAGGACAAATGGTGGGATTTTATTGTCAGGGTAATTTCTGATGGCTTTAACTTTCGTTTAGCTTGTGTTAGTGTCGGCCCCAAGCCTTGTTACACAACGTTGTTGGCGCCTGTTGGAGGTGAGGTCTAAAGATGAATTAATATACAAGCTAGATGTTATTCATTCTCTAGCAGAGGTCACTGGTAAGAGAATACTGCATTACTCTGCTATTGGCAACATACATTTCAATTCAGAAATAAAATGGATGTGTAGCTGTTAGGTGGCTTTTCCTTACTGTGTTGGGTGGTGAGGACACCTCCCTCATGCACTGGTTGTTGACTTTTCCGGGTAGAGGATAATCACTGGGTCATTTGTTCTGGAGGAGTACTGTCATTTAACATGATTGTAATTAGGCAAGAACTAGGTTGACTCTGAGCCACCAAATTGCCCTAGTGTCTATTTTTTAACTTGGAGTGTGCACTTCTATGCAGCCTCTGGATTATCTCACATAGCTCTTTAGGGTTTAAATAGCAACCACATCTAGTTAAAGCAGATAATGGAAAAAGTTGGTGTTCCATCCACTCTTGTTACTGACAGTTATCAAGATCCAGGAAACAGGTATTTGTATTTACTTTTATTCTGTAGTTTGGGCTTAACAGGGCAGTAAGGCTGAGATGGCCTTTTTGTTAAACATAGAGACTTTGGGATGTTTTGATGATTTTTCATAAGAGTAACTTGAGACCTTTCAGGCTGAACATGGGGTTTCTGTTGTTTTAGTTTTGTTTTCTTGCTCTGTTGTTTACTGACTAGTGCAGGGGACGTGGCATCATGATGCCTCATCCTAATTCTCCTGCTGGCTGCTTACAGCGTATTAAGTTGCTTCATAGCTTTGTGCTTCAATTTGCTTTCAAAGCATCTTGCAGTGGTAACCTGAGTTAAGCCGATTAAGCTGTTAATATATGCAGAAATCTTGGGGGAAAAATGGTATATACTTTAATAATGGTGAAGCAAAAGAATTATGAGTTGGTTGTTTTTATTTCTAGGGTTAAATATGTATTTAAGATTGTTTGAATTTGTAAACTTTGGGCTTTTCACAACTAATCTTGTTTCTTCACTTTACTGCTACTGAACCATCAGTGATTGCAAACAGGTGGAAATGATACATGAACTGGGCTCTGAGGCTTGAAACTAATAGGGTAGCAAGATGTAAAGTCTCTTTAAAATGATCAGTTCATTGAGGTGGCAATTGAGAAAAAAAAATCAGTCAGAAAATGCTATTTTCATCAGTCATGTCTGGATAGGAGATGTGTATTTTCATGTAACTTTAAATGTGGTAGCTCTGTAGGCAAAGGTGGCTATGGTCTGTCCTCAGATGTCTTTGGGCAGCCCCCCTGGACTTGTGCAGTGGCATGTGTGTAGTGGAGGACATGTGGCTCTCTGGTTTGCTTTGATGAGAGAGGGTTTGCACTGGAGAGAGGAGGGAGAGGGAATGTTAAGGCGGTAGAATGGGTGAGCATATGAGAAAGGAGAACACTTGCCAAATTAATAACAAAGAAATTAGATTGAAAATGTCCCATCATCCCTAGCTTTAATAGTTTCACAGAGCAGACGGGTGTTATTTTGGGATGGAATCCATATGTGAACTTCTTGGCACTTTGCTGTTGCCTGGGAAGAAAACCCAAACAATGGAAACAAATGGCCAAGGCTATCTCCTTCCATTTGATTCCTCCTGGATTTCAGAGAAGTGCTCATAGTTGTGCTCCTAGATACAGCCTCATCAGACATCTAAGTTCTAGTCATAACCCAGTTTCCCAGTTTTATGTCACTGTAATTGTGAAAAGATGGATAGTTTTTGTGAAATTGCAGGGCACTATGTTAGAAATGATACTAAAAATGGCAAGGAAATTTTGATGCCCTTCATCTGTCTCCCCTATCTGATACTGTTTCATCTGCCTAAAGTCATCTCAAGCCTAAACACTGTATCTAAATATGACTGCAAATATACTAACCTGTCAGAATATTCCTCTTCAGTTGAAGATGGATTAAAATGGAACTCCAGAAATCTAAAATTGTAAAAAAAAAAAAAATAAAAAAAAAGATCAGAATAATAGGAGAAATAATAATATATGGAATGGTCATTTCCTCCTGAAGAGGCAAGACTCAGCAAAATTATTACATTGGTTTTAGTAGTTCAGAGCAGTTTTTTTCTTATCCTATCTGTCAGAGAATTCATCACTCAAAGACAAAGCATTTTGATACATCTTAGTATCTTCTTAAGGTTACTGACATAATTTGTGCCACATAAATAAGGTCAGTGAGGGATTTGTCTGAGTTCATAGCAGTTGAAGGAAGGCACCTGTAAACAGAACTATAATGTCCTGTAGTGTGACTTCTCCAACCATATGACGTCTGGGGACGGGGCAGTAATACTGAGAAGGTTTTATAGTTTTTATAACAGTTGTGTGGGGTGTTTTTTTTTAATTTTTCATTGTTAGCCTTTTTAGAGACTGTGGGGAACTTGGATATGGGAGGCTTTTAAAAGCTAACAATTTAGTTTTCTCATTTCTTTTTAATTCTTCTTGCTTACTGAAAAAAAAAGTTTTCTATAAAGTAAAGATTAACCAAAGAAGTGCCTAAATTTTGAATAAGCAGGAATCTGAGCCTTCTGGCTTGTTTGTCCCTATTTTGTGGCTTGCTCAAGCCCAACTGTCCACCACAGACTTTAAACATACATGTATATCATGCTTAGTCAGCTCCCACTGTATTTTCTGTTTCACTCAGCACTGTTGCAAGTTTCTTTGTATTTATTTAATTTCCAGTGAAACACACTCTCCTGACAAAGAATGCTTCTTGCTGTAAGGTATTTCTAGACACATTCGTAAAAACATTATGAAGGTGCTCTGTCACAGAAACATTGCCTCACATTGTTCATTTTTATTTTCTTGCACTGACAAGTTGTATGCCAAGGTTTTCCTTAGTTGTATAATTTTGTGCATTTTGTTGATTTTGTCAGTTTTGCACAGATAGCATAAAAATATTTCTCAAGATGAACATCTACTCAGGAAGAGTTGGGATTTAGGTTTCTGTTTTGGAACTGATTGACAAGAACAGTTAACAAAACCAATATTGGTTCACTTGTAACAATGTAAAGGACCGTGAATTGCAGTGTTGAGGATATCAGGGCTCTGTGACTCCCTTTATGCATACTCAGCAGTTCTTTCTTCCTTGCAATACAACCTATTTTCCTCTTATCCAACACAATTTGTAGAGCTCAAAAAGAAGATAAATATGGTCATAACCAAGAGCCTTCTGCTGTGGCCAAGCTGCAGGGTTTACTCTTTGAGGAAGAAATTTTAGGAAGGTAATGTGTTTCATGGTTTCTCTTAAACAGCTCCTCAAGTCCCTTTTTCCAAAGATGTGGATTTGTGCCAGACTAAGCCACCCCAGGTCCAGGCTGCTGCCTCCCTTCTCCCAGCTGTGCTTCGTGCTGGCTTAGTGACTGCATGGAGCTGGATATGGCCCCAGGCACCAACAGCTTGGACTGCTCCAGCCACACTGCACAAGCATTGCAAAACTGTGAGAAGTTCACAGGAATATTCCTTAAAGCAGAAATGTAAAGCTTGGTTTTTCATGAGGAAGGAAAGATGAAGGCAAGAGAAAGGCAATGCCCTATTTAAGGAGATGCTCAGGTTACAGAGAGGTATGGAGCTGGGGAGTAGTGTTTAGGCAATACCCATCTCTGCCTCTCAGCACAAGGAATGGAGAGAGTGTTCTCATGCTTTGCCCGCAGTTTAATTTGTCTTAATGCTCAGTGCTTTTCAATTTTCAGATCAGGTAAATTTTTAACTCCAGTGCTACTAGTTAAAAGGTTTATTTTTTAATGGGAGAACAAAACAAAACAAACTAGCAAACCGAACAAAAAACCCAAACAAAAAACAAACATAAAACCCCCCAACAAAATAACCCACAACGAAATCAGAAGGGAAGGTCTGATTTCTTCTGAACCTGGCAAGTGGAAAAAAATATTCTAGATTAAAACTTCCTTGCATAAAAATATTGGGTGGTTTTAGTTTTCCTCTGACTTTATCTCAGCTCTTTGTAATGTGGAAGCTCCTGGATATTTGTTTATCTAGATGAGCTGTAAAAAACTTGTTATCTCATTCTTTCCTTTAGAAACCAGAGGATCCTCTCTCTCAGGTGGTTTGTGGGTTCTTAGGGTCTTAGTGTTAATTTTGCTTTATGGTCTTAAAAATCATCACTTGTAATTTTCTATATCAGGTCTGTGGAGATGTGACATTTTTGTAGCCAACCACCACAGAGAAACTGTTGTGGTGATTTAATCTCAACTTTTATCTTTAGTATCTAGGATACTGCAGATATTTGCTACTTGGGATAAATCCCCTGAATTAAGCTGGTCAGCTTCTGGGAGGAAGTATTTTAAGGTATCTACTTACCTCTTGTATCTAGGTTGGCCCCATGCATGGGAGACATGTTCATTCATCAGGATGTAAAGTTGAGGTCCTGAATGCCTACAAAATAACCTGATATCTGGCTGGGCCTTCACAAGAGAAAAAGAAGAAATTGGTTCAAATTTTTTTGGCCACTGTTTAGTCTGCCATTTAATCTGCCAAGGCATATTGAAGTTTAAATTGCTTAAAGTGTTCTCATTTCCTGTCCTGAACATGTTGTGTAATAGCCATCTTTAGCTTTTTAAAATATTTGCTCTGTTTCACTCCAGCACTGGTGGGTGAAGTATTTACCACATCAAATCAGTAAGATGCCTTGAAATCTGCCAGGTCCTCTGCACTCTAGGGCCATGGTTAGACCCTGTCACGTTTGGTTTCTAGGTCATAGGCAATATTTACGTGTTGATGGAGAGAGATCTTCACCAGCTGTTACCAGGAGGGGGCTGGTGTAGTAATTTTTATGTTTTAATAATAGAATTTATTTTGGGAAAAAATATACTAATAGATGTTGTTTGTTTCATTGCCATTAGTAAACTTTCTTCTGTATCAACTTGTTCTGGGCGGGTTGTTTTTTTTTTTCAATCACGGGGTTCAGTTTGTAAATACTCTAAAAACAAGTGATGAAAATATGTCTGAGGCTTAGAGATCTTTCCACTGTGTTTGGTCAGTTTGGTGTCGTCATCATCTAAACATTGGCAGGCTGGACTGGAAGAGTTCTCTTGGGTCACAGCTCTCTTGTTTTTTGCCTTTCATAGGCACTGTCGTATTACCCTTCTTATAAGCGCATTCAGCTCCATTTTAGTGCTTGTTTTTTGTCCTCATTTGGGAAACTGTTCCCAAGTGTTGCAATTCTGAAAAGCTCATCTGAGCTTCTTTAAATTTCTCTTCCTATTCCTGTCCTGTTCAGAAGGATGAATAAGCTATGCTTCACAGGCTAAGCATAAAGGCAAGAACAAAACGGGACAAAAAATGTCGCTAGTGTCTCCCAGAGGTATGTTATGCCTTTTTAAAGCTTTCTACTTTCAGAAACAAACTGCAGAAACAAACACAGAAATCCTGTGCTTGAATTAGCTAATAAATATTGCTTCCTGGCATCAGCAGTGACAGAATGTTATAATCTTCATTATACAAAGTATGAGGCTGTGTTTAGTACCAAATAGCATTTTATGTTGGCCTCATGAAAATCAGAGCTATCTGTGTTAAAAGACAAACGTAGATTCAAACTGCAGGTTTGGGTAAATTGCTCAGCCTACTCAAAAGCCAGATATTTCAGGAGTGAATTTAAGTGATTTACGAGCCCATCTCATATTCCCAGAAGGCATTTCTTTACCATTTTCCAGTTTTTTTCCCCATCACTTTGTCTTGTTTAGGTTATGCATAAAACTATCAGAAAAGGGCGTCATCTATAACCTCCAAGGCCTCTTAGTGACAAGCCCCATTGTCAAAGGCAGGCACTTTGCCAGGAAACTGTGACTCCCCGAGAGAGTGTGCAAGGTTAGGGGGGAAAGTATACTATTGCCAGAGAAACTGTATTCCAAGAGGATTTGTGTGGAACAACAATGATATCCAGTGACTGGTTAAATTAGCCACAGATGTGTTTTCTAGAGCACTGTCCAAGAAGATATACAGTGCTTTAAGGCTTGGTTCAGACATAATGATCTTCTGAAGTCAAATCAGATCCAAGCAAAATTGCACCGGTACTAGGGAAGCTTTAAAGGAATTGTGTAACATGATTCAGACAAGTAGATGAATCAGACTGCTGCAAACTAAGCAAGGAGCACATTGCTGAGAGATGAGGTAAGACGACTTCGCACACAATTGTGATAGCTTGATCTTAGCAGTTTGCTGTTAAAACTGGAGCCGCAGCAGATTGTCAGGGGCAGCTCAAGGGGTGCTATGTCGGCCACCTGCCCAGAACATGCATGCAGAGGAGAATCTCCCAGTGGCTTCTTTCAGCTTTTCAGAACGTACGAGTGCCTGTTTTTTTGCACTTGCTGTCTCCCTTGCTGTACTGCTGTCCTATGGACGGCACTGCTGCTGCTCTCAGTTTTTAAGAGGATAATTACTCTGTAGAGGGCAATGCACTTATTAAATATTTTGAGGCTTTTCCTGTACTGAAATCAGTTGCAGGTGAAGGCTGAGGGACTTTTCTCATATGGGAGAATTTTGTCTCGGCACCAAAGCTCAAGCAGTATGTGGGATTTCTGCTTGAGATCGGTGCTGAGAAACTCAGCTTCCATCCTGCAGCCAAGTTCTGACTCTCGTTCTTAAAGTTGAGGCAGATAGTGGGGAGAAGCTTTGTTGAATTACAGATCTGCTATATGGTTTAAGTTCTGGGAAACATAAGCAGCTTAGTTACTGTAGTAGTTGGAACAGGAAGCTAGAAAAGCTTTTGTTGCATTCTCTGACCTATTTCTTTACAATGTTATTTACTTCAAATAAATTGAATATGATGTATTAAAATGTTATTATCAAAAAAGGCCTGGAAGTAGTCAGCTTAGATTCTCATTGCAATAAGCATTAATAGTAGAAGTGGAATTTTTAAAATAGCAGTTTTGTCTAGAATTTGCAGGGGAGTTATAAATAAAAAGAAAAAAATTTCCAGGCAGAACAGCATATTCTGGTGGATGAAATTTTACCTCAGTTTTTAGAGATTTTTAGAGATGTTTTTTAGAGATTTAATAATTTTTTTCAACACTATTAGCATAAATGTGGAAATGGATCTGTTTAGATTTGCTTTGAATTTCTAGATATAGTTCCAAAGAGGGTTCAGATGCTGTGAGTTTATTCACAGAAATGTTATTTTCTTTCCCTTCCCTTGTTACTTCTTTGTAATAATTTGTTTTAATCAAGCTTCCCATCTTCTGCTTCCAGTTTCCTCTTGAGCTCTGAATTCTGCTTCAGGAGATTTTACACTTCTATTCTTAGGAATTTTTGCAGGTCACATGCAAAGCCGTGTGTGTGTGCATGCATGCGTGGATGTCTTTAGACAGCATACCAATAATTAGGATAACCTTGCAAAGTCCATGGCTTTGCTTTCAGGAGAACTCATGGCAAAAAATGAAACATGCCTCTGTTTTGGGGTATGTTTACTGATTTTGTCCTAAGAGAGCTAGGCAGCCTGACAGTTTTTTTCTAAAACATGATTATTTTGAAAATGGTTATACAGACATCTTTATTTCTTCTCTCTTTACAGGGTCTTTGTAAACAGAAGTTTAGCCATGGAAAAGATAAAGTGTTTTGGTTTTGATATGGATTATACGCTTGCTGGTGAGTATCTGTTTTGGTTTTTTTTTTGTCATAGTCTTAGCTTGGAATATTTCCTCTCATTGAGCAAGACCAGTTACTGGTGGAGCCACTCCAGTTAGCGGGTGCTGCTTCTGTAATTTGCTGTTAGCAAATACATTGTTCATTATTCATTGCACTTTTGATTTAGGCGTTTCCCTTAAATTTGTTACCTGCAAATCTGGTCAAATCACATTGCTGTAGTGTAGTTTCAAGTGATTGTGGATGCCAAGGAAACCAAAGCTTAATACGTCAAATTGTTTCTTATATTCCACTATATTTTGATAGTATCCCTGCTGTAAGCTTGGCTTTGAATAAAGAGGTGATTTCTTCTATGCGTATATGGTGGGCTACGTCTTTTTCTGGCAGGTTCTCCTGTGTCCCTGGAGGGTAATCTTCTTTCCCGCTCCTCAGTTGGCGATGTCAGTGACTGATTTTGAGGAGAGGCAAGGCAGGGGGAGTGTCTAGTGTCATCTGAACAAGTTAATTTAGAAAGTTTTGCTCATTCTTTATGGCAGATAAGCTTTGGGAGGTTTCATAAGACCTTTTAATTTCATAAAATTTTTTGCATGACTTCATCTTGTAAATACTTGGCAAGTTTTCTAAGACTTTTGATTAAGGGAGGTTAAAGTTACCATTTTCTGCATAATTAGACTTGCATTATGGTATGCATTTTGAGGAAGGGAAGGATAAAAAGCCAGCTTTCACTTTGCTAGGTTGTAGCATTGCACAGGCTGTAGCTGAGGATGTCACATACTATCCTACCTTCTTTGTCATTACCACTTCTAAGGTTGTGGGTAAAAAGCTCCTATCACCTTGATACTTCAATTTAGAATTGTGAATATAAACTGAGAAAATGTGGGGTAGAATGTCAGGGTCACCTAATAATAGGTTACAGTATGTCAGCTATGGTCATCTAATTACTGTGTGTACTGAGAAGAAATGAGAGATGTGTAATGTGGATAGGGGCAGTGTGGGAGTCACAGGAGCTGGGGTCAGTGGTTAAGCAAGGGGCAGGAAGGTTTCCCTTTGCTTATGGTTCATTACAGTGCAGTAATGAGTAGTTTTGGAGGCTGTGGCTGTTAATTGCAGTTTATATTTGGATCACTTTTGTTCTTTCACGAAGCTATCCATGAGGCAGTAGTTATATATAAGGTCTGGTTGGTTGTTCAACACCTTATTTATACATCTGTTTAAAGTTCCTGCCACCTTTTAAGTCATGAAGTGTATCGTTGTTAATCTGTGATGGAGCTGACTGCAGGCATGTACTTTCGGTGTTCGTGTTTCTCAGCTGTGACAGCCTTGTGGCAGTGCCTTTAAGGAGCATAAACAGTTGTTCAAGAACAGATGAAAAAAAAAAAAAAAAAAAAAAAAAAAAAAAAAAAGAAAAAAAGAAAAAAGTTGTAGGTTCCACTTCCATAGTGGAAAAACAACTTCTGTGCCTTTTGCAAACTGTGATGTGTTTTCCAAGGACTTGGGCAATCCCAGCAGGGCTGGCGTGGAGCTTGAAGCATGTTGCTAACTTTCATCGTGACAGAAGGAGAGCTTCAATGCTATCCTCACTTCTCTGACTGCTCATTTTACTCAAGTGTTGCTTGTTCCTGTAAACACAGAGCAAATGTGTTGTTATCCACAAAATGATGCCTGGTTTCATGAGAGGAAAAAATGCAAATGTTTCAAGCATCCTAAAGCAGTGCCAAGGGACAAGGAAACCCGGGGCTTCCAAGGCTGGAATATCACAGTGTTACAGTAAAGCAGGGAAAGTCAGTGTTCATCATACATTCAGGGAAGTTGTGTGATGGGTATGGTGTAGGAAAAGAAATGGGATGTGGTTCAAGCAGGAAATGGACTATTCTGGACTAAGCTGCTGTCCTGTGAATTCTGTGGTACAACAGAGATAATAGTTGCAGATCATTTACAGTGAGTTATGAGAATGTAATTAGATTGGAAGAACTTTTGCAGATGAAAAGCATTATGTCTGGTAAGTACTACTTCCCCTTTTTTCACTCATCTGGGAAATTAACCTAGAAAATTACCTGTTTGTCTTCTTGTGTCTCAGTCATACTTTCTTCTCCATGTGGGGTTTTATTATCTGACCAATTTTTGGTATATGCAGTTGTCATGCACAAGAAAAATTAATTATTTAATGTAGGGAGTTTAAAGCATGTGGTGTTAGAATATGATAATAGTTATAGATATATAATAGTAATTAGAAATTATAATGAAGAAGTGGGGCAAATAAAGTGTTACATTAGTAGTTTGTAGTACATTTGTTAGACCCTGTTGTGTCCTGTTGTGTTTTTTCTGTCTGGGCATGTTTTCACTTACACATTCTTTCACACGGACATGCTACTGTCCAGAATAAAAAAAAACAATCAAACATGTAAAAGCTAGTTTATCTTTAATTTAACATCTGGAAATGGTATCTGCATACCAGATGGTGTATGCTGAGCATGAGCTTTCTGGACATCATTCAAGACATGTAAATTGACCAAAAAAGAGGAAAGCAGCTTCAATGTCATCAGCTTCATGTCTAGTTTTCTGCAATTGTACTTTCAGATATTGCTGTCGCTTTTCTGTAAAATTGTTTAAAAATATCCCAAGTACAATCTTCATATTCAATGACTGAAGGCAGTCAGAGCCATTGACCCTGCCAAAAACTGTATATCACATCCTTTCCTCACTCTCTGTCATGAACATTCACATCAGTAATAAACTGACATTCATCCCATAGCTGACAGTCTACACTTTGACATCTCAGAAGAAGAATGATTATTTTAGAATACCTTGAATTATCTGTCTTGTGAAGAGGAGGCTGTGGTGTCAATGAAAGAAAACACATTGTCACTCTTCTCTCTTTCTTCTTCCCAAATCAGTGGCAACTGGTAACACTAAAAGTCTTGCTTAGAAGGTGGTTCAGTACCAGAAAAGTCAGAATAACTTGACTTATTTTGAACTTTAGAAGCGGAGATAATTTTCTCTTGTACTTTATCAATTTGAGGACACAAACCTACTTACAATAGCACTCTTTTCTGTACAGAATAGTCTGATTTTTGTAGACCTTGTTAAGTGACCTTTCCATTTTGAAGTATATTGTAGCGGGTACTACACACGTTGCAGTGATCGTGTGTTCTACTACAATCATGACTGAAAATGTCAGATTGCCAACTGACAGCAATTTTAGTATCATCATGTTACATTGAACATAAAATATGAACTCATGCGTTGTTTTATAGGGTAGTATTTCTTAGCCTTATTAAGTTAAAGAACCACTTTACTCAGAATTGAGAAACATCAAGGCTGTCTAATGTAGTATTGTCATAGTGAGTCAAAATTAGGTTAAGTTTTGAATTCTTGTTAATAACTTATATGTTCTCTCTTTGTGTTTGTCTCTTTCCTTGCATAGGGTTGAGAAATACTGTTAAGGGGTGGGTTGTGCAGGCAAAGTCTTTTTGTCTTGAAGAAAAGGTGCAGAAGGCTTTAGTGTTCTCTTCTGAAAAATTATGGACAATAAATTGCTGAATTTGTAGCCACTGCAATTACAGCTAGGTTTGATTTGACTGCTGGGAGCTCAAAATAAAACAAAAGTAAATTAAAATAACTCTCACAGGTTTTAGATTCCTTGTTTTCCCATCAAGGATCACTGTGCACACTCCTTACTGGAATAAGTAAGATCTCAAAAATACATGGAAACTCCTGAGTCTCCCTAGGTCTGTGCACTGGATACCAGAGGCTCTGTTGCATATGAAGCTGTCTGTCCCCTTCGGACTCAGGCTATTTAGCTTTCTTTTGTTAGTGAATCACATTTACTACATAAAGGCATGCTTCTTTTAAGCTAGGTGTTAATTGGGAGGAAAGTCGAACGAGCAGAACTGCAGGCTATGACTGTGGTTTGTGTGCATGGTTAAATAGTTGCTGCTTAAAATCTGGAGGGTTTGACGTAAGCAGTTGTCATCAGTTATTTCAGTGAGCAGAGGTTAAGACAAGTTTCTGTGATGTTACACAGCCCTCACCCCAGCAGCCCTTCCTTGACTGCCTCTGACCTTGCTGCCTGCCCATGCCAATTCCCCAGGGTTCCCTGGCTCCTTGGAAAGATCCAGCATTACTCCAGGATCTGCAAATACCTGGGAAGGGCTGCATTTGCTGTCAGAGCAGAAATGAGAACTTGAAAAATTCTTGTTTAAATTCTTAAGACAGAGAGATTTGAAGGTTGTTTTGTAGTGCATTTTTGTTTGCTAAATAGTAGTTTCTTTTATTATCTGGATGATTCATCTCTGCTTATTCATCCTAACTGGCTAACCAGGGGTCAGTAACAATTCTGGTCTGCTTGCCTGTTTTACTGGTAGTGTCAAAACTGCCCATGCTTTGGTGAAGGAAAATGTTGCATGTAATCCAGAATATTCACAGCTTTCTGTGTTTACTGCACACTGCAGGAAGAAAGATACAGATACATCAGCAGAGAGTCTTCACAGCAACTCTCTCCTGAGACCAGGAGTTGCTGTGGCCCGTTAGAAATGCAGAAGAGAGAGATTGGTTTCACATAGCATTTTATCTGGCTGCTTCCTTCTCAGTGTGATCTACACTTGTCATTAGTAGGTCTGGATCCAAGAAATGCAGAAGGCCTTGGCATTACTAGGTCTTAAATGGGACAGGTTGCACAATGAGGTGATGGATAGATGTCCCTTGACAGGAGCAGGGATAAAGCAATGAGGTTCTCAAACTGGCTGTAATTTCATACTGGGCCACTGGCAGATGGAGAGGGCATTAGTTAAGAACTACAAACTCAATTATGCTTGAAAAGATTCCTTTGTAATTAAAATCCTTCTCCAAAAGTTATGGCCTTGTTGAAAGCTTTATATTTTGTGTCTGAGGTAGATAAGATGTCATATCAGTAGGCAGGATGCTTTCATTTGGAGCGCTTTTCCTGTACATAAATCACTTTTACTTCCATATTCTCCAGAAATCAGGAATATAATTATAATTGGCTGCTGAAAGATGATCTGATAAAAAACAAGGGGAAATAAGGCTTGAAAAGTACTGTTTTTCTTGTGTGCAAATAAGATTAATAGAACTGATTGGAGTATAGCTTGTGTCCTGCAAACATTGCCAACTTACTGCCAAGATTTGGTGCATTGCAAGGATTTAATTGCAAAATTGCTTGTGCTTTCAGCTGTAGCATTTCCTTTCTCATCACATGGGAAAAAACATGGGAAAGACAGCTTTAGCTTTTCTCAGTTTACCTTGAAGTGCAACATATGTAAACATGCTTTGCCCCTTTCTCAAGCAGGCATTTGTGTTTAAGCCATTCTTGCTGTTTGGAAGAGGGGGAAATTTTTTATACTGACATCTTATTTTTGAAATGTTTTTCTATACCTGTTGACTGGAAAAGATACACTCAAACAGGACTGGCTTGTTGTTGCATGTGATCCTGGGAGAAAAGATTGTTGCTGTATTGAGAACTGGGTCTTCAGTCGATCTGGTATTTCTACTGTGTCTGAGTTCCATCAGTGTTCTGTTTTTCAGTTTCCATAACTGAGAAGTGGGACTAATGAATTTGTACCTTGTAGAAAAAAATTCTAAGTTGCACAGATGAAAAACAAAGTATAAGTGTGGGAGGTTTGTACATGAAAGATGGAATTGAATACTTAAAAAAGCTTCTGAGCTTGTACTGTAAGCAACTACAAAGGAATATTTGTTCCTCTCTTCAGATACTGTTACTGTCTGTTTATTGGTACTGGACTCCAATGCCCATGTTCTAAAAAAGGCAAACTAAAAAGTTTGTCTTCGGTTTCATCATGAATAAAGACTACTGGCTATGTGGCTCTTTTGGGGTGATACTAAGCAGTTTTGCTTCTTTCCCAGTTCTCTGGATAATACAGTTCTTTGTGTCATACAGAAATAGTACAGTGGCTGGAGAAAGGAACTGGTAGATGTGACCATAGCAGCTTTCAAACTAGGATCCTAGGGTAAAATGAGAGATGCCCTAATGGTTGCACATCTGCTGTCTACATTTTCATATTTGCATGTTTCCAGTTTAACAGGTGCAGAATCTTGCAGATTTCAAAGGCTGGTTTAGCCATTAGTGTTTAAAAGCTAAAGGCAGATGAAGAGGCTAGATTGTCCCTAGTATGCTTTGAGCTGGATACTTTTTCAAATACCAGTGCAGTGCTCAAGTGGCTACTGTCCCTGCTCTCCTTGTGTTGCTGCTCTTTGCAGTTTGACCTTTTAAAGCTGTGTAATGAGCAAACCGAGGCTGGATCTGTGGGATCTCACATGGAGGCACTGGGAACGAGGAGTGGGGACAGCATGTGTTTCTTGCTCTGTTCCAATAAATCACCAACTGACAAACTGCTAATCTGCTGACTTGAAGAATCAATGTTAGACAGAAGCTGCTGAAAGAACACATCTACCCAGTGTAAGAAAAGTTGATTCTTTTTTCTTGCTCTTAAAAACATGAGACTTAAGACCAAGCTGGGTCAGGAGGCTGTTAGTATACTAATGGGCAGTACTTCTCTTTGCCAGACTCTTAACAGACCCCCTTATCTAGTAATCTTAATATCACAACAGAAGTACTGTAAAGTTGCAAATACCCTTGTCATGACACAAACAGCTTACTCTGTAGGAGGAACCAAAGCTCAGAGTACAGAAGGCTTTAGCTCTGAGATCACATATGTGATCACAAAGTTAATGTTTTGTGAATGCCTTATTTTAGCACACTACAGAAAAAGTTATGGATGTGGCTTATTGACAGCATGGGCACTTGTGCTACATATAAACCCAGGTGTACTCAGCTAAACAAATGTGTAGCTTTTGGGGCCCACTTTCAGGTGGAGAGAAATAAGAATCTGGATTTGTCTGGACACTGGTACACCTGAATAATCCTCAGCTAGAGTGTATAAATGGCTACTATATCTCTAAGTAATTTTATTTCTAGATGCTAGCAAATCATGTTTAAACATGGAGCACATGCAACTATTTCTTCTCTGTTCAGAAGTCTTCATTGAAGAACTAAGCCTGTATTTTGGCACAGTAGTTTTGTTTCCATGGAAATGCAGGGATATTTCCAGTGTGGGATTATGAGTCCCAGTGGGCTATATAGAGAGAGGTAAATTGTGAAGGCCACTTGTTAAGCACAAAAAAAGATTCTCTTGAAAACCATAAAAAATTCACACAGAAGAACAGGTGACTTTGTAGTCATCTTTAAAATATTATTTCAGTGCAAAGGAATGTTATGCCAACTATTAAAGTAGACAAACTGAAGTTTTCTTGAAATGCAGAGTCTATCTGAATTGCTTCTCTCAACGTGCAAAATGTGACCTCAGTGTTACCTCAAGCCATGCATTTTTATTCAGCAGAAGAAATCTTTCCAACACGAAGCTCTGTTTTGCCAGCCTCTGAGGCATATCCAAACAGCGCAAATCTTTGTTAGGTTGAAGGCAAACACAGTGCAGCAGCAGGAAGCTAAAAATATCTGAAATTTACCAATGAGAGCACTAATAAGCCTGCTTTGGGAAGAGTTAAAGCTGATGATATTTGACAACACTTTTCTTTTTAAAACAAGTAGAAACACAGCCCTAAAAACAACCTGAAGTGTAGGCTCACAATCAAGCTGAACATAAAATACTGCCAGTTGTTGAAGCAACAACAAATCCTGTCTTTACAGATCCTTTTTGCATG
Organism: Calypte anna; assembly: GCF_003957555.1. Classification (NCBI taxonomy): domain Eukaryota; kingdom Metazoa; phylum Chordata; class Aves; order Apodiformes; family Trochilidae; genus Calypte; species Calypte anna. The sequence continues at coordinate 22,730,610 of NC_044252.1, read as the reverse complement.
CAGGGTGGGAGAACAGGAGCTGCTACAGTTCCAGGTTAGATGTTTTAGTGCTGAAAGCTTTGCTGTGCACTTGGAGATGTTTACTTGAGCATTAGAGGTAAGGAATTTTCCATCACTTCTGGGCTGCAGAGTGGGTGCACAGTTGACTTATGGGCACTGCTGCCGCTGGGAACTGCATAGCCTTTGTGCTTCTCTGAGGTGTGTGCTGGTTTCCAACTAGAACCCTGTATTTGTCATTGTCAGAAAAGAGTGCCATTGAGCCAATGAAGCTCATATCCAAGAGATTCAACCTGCTGCTGATTAGTGACTCTTGCCTTGCATCCTGTTATTAGATTTACTATCAAAAGCATCTGTGCCCTCAAGAGGCTTAGAGCAAGATCTGGCTCTTCATGCATGGCAGAGCAGCTTCTGTGTTAAGCATATAAAAATACCCTGGGCTTCACCTAGAGGTTTTGTCACAGTGCTGTTTGCTGATCACTACAAATACATAATTTCTAGTGTAACAGAAAAGGTACATTAAATATTGAAGTGTGCTTAACGCTCAGTTTTGTCTTACTGCACAGAGCACATCTGTGTTTGAAAAGGTTTCTTGGGTAAGTGAAAATCATTATCAATATGGCAGTAGTTTCTTCTAATTTCAGATTGAAAAAATTGAGTCAATTCCAATAAATAAAACATACTGCTGCTACCATTTTGTTTGATCCTATGAAAACTCAATTTAAATATAGGCTGAAATACTACAGTTCTGCTTTGCATAATACACTGTATTTGTATTTAAGGTCTAGTGGTTAAAATCAAAACCCAAGAGTCAAGAGGAGTGGGGTCTGTTCCTGGCTTTTTTTCAAGTTGTTTTGACTGTAGACAAATCCTTTATGGTCACAGTTCAGCCAAGTCCATAAGCAAATGACAAGTCAGTGATTCACCAGGTTCCTCATAGAAAGCATAGGAGTTGTCCCATGGGTTTCAGTTTGGATTTCTTATGGTTTCAGTTAGACACCTTTACCACCTGGCGAGTTTGTTTACAGGTCATTAGAGCACAAATATGCACCACTCCGTTGCCCTGGGTGCAGGGAGGCACATAGCAGGCTTGTGCTTACATGGACGGAGAGGAACTGAAACCAGTGCTGTACACAAACAAGGCTTTAAAGAGAAGTGTCTGGTTTTCCCTCCTTTTCAACAAGGATGCTGTGAAGTGAAATGTCTTCAGTGGCCATGACAGAATTTGAGGTAACACTTGGTGGATCTTTGGAAAGAGAAACACAAGGCAAGAGGAACTGGAAGTTTGTGCTTACCCCCACTCCTGGGACTGCCAAGCCAGCTGAATGTGTTTGTATGGAGGCTTCCACAGTACAGATACCTCTGCAGGGTTTCCAGTTCTCATGGAAAACAAAATCTGCCATGTTACCCATGCAAAATGGCAAAACCCTGCCAGACTGTGCAAGCCAGGAGTAAGTTTGGGCATCTGTCAGAGCTGAGCAGTGTCACTCTGCTGTCAAAACTGGGGAGAAACTAACACCCAGGTGTGAAACTTAAACATGACATTTCAGATTCCTTCCTGTGTAAGCAATGAATTATTTTAACATAGAGAGCAGCATAGCTTGAAATGTTACCATTTTCCTTTTTTTATGTTTCAATGACAGAGCCTGACAACACCTCTCTTGGTTAGAAAAGACCCCATAACTCAAAAGCTGAAGTCATTAGTATTCTAAAGCATAAATCCTCACATTTTCTAATTTTATATGAAAACCAGCATTACTTTATAAAAGGCTATAAAGATAATAGGTACCCTGAAACGAGGATCAATATATAGAGGTCAAATAGAATTCTTTACTACCTGGTTGCTTCTGGGGATCCTCAGATCTCTGCTACTACAGCTGAGACAAACTTCTCTTGAGCTGAAGCAGTATGTGGAATACCTGCCCAACACTTATTAGTGTGTTCACTTGGTATTGTTGCTTCAGTGGGGTTTATTGTTTAATTTATTCCAGGACTGGTCACTTACTGTTTCCCTCTGGGTTCTCAGCTGGAGTTGCAGGTTGAGTGATCAGAAGTGCCAGGGAATGAGTATTTGGTGCTTGTGTGAAACAGTCAGCAGCCTGGTTGGTCATGGAGAGCTGTATGTCTCTGACATCCTGGCAGCAGCTGGCACTAAATGCCCAGCTTTGGGGATATGTGTAGAGGAGATGCTGGCAGAATGGAGAGCTCCAAGGATATCTACCAGATTTTGGGACACTAGTCTAGGATCTCATTTGATAGACACTGTTGAGTCAGAACACATAGCTATGTGTACTGTTAGAGGGGTCTGGGTTGTAATAGGGGATCTTGGTGCTCAAGGCTTTAACTAAGCACTTTTTGTCAGTACAACATTGATATAAATGTATTTCTAATACATACTTGCATTATTATTATTATTACTATTATTATTATTTGTGGTGCAATTCAGAATAGGGATCATCATTTAAAATGAACAGCACTTTGATCCCACTCTTTAAATTAGATTTGTGTAATTTCACAAGTGTATTTGTGCAAGCTTAATTATATATGTTTTGCCTGAGACTTACATAAATCTGCACATGAGCAACCCACCTGTCCGTATATGTCCCTAACTGCCTGATTTGCATGCCTTACTCACTGGGGAATAAGCAGCAACTGAAATAACCTGTTTCTCCTGACTTTACTTTCATTTCTTCAAGACTTAACACGGTAATTGGGCTGCATTCCTTGTGCTTCAGAGGAAAGGCTAAACTCCTTGCATTATCTGCCTGCCTTTTGGCTAATCTGTCTCTGTGTGACCTCTGGAGAACTCGGGGAGTGGGTAAAATTTCTGAAGACTGAGTATTTTTGCAACCCTTTGGAGGAGGTCATCACCTCTAGTTTGAGAAATACTGATCTTATCTGAACACCTGGAAGTCAAAAGCCAATTAGTTTCAGCTGCCAGGCAAAGCAGTGTGTGTAGACACAGTTTCAGTTCCCAAGAGACTCTCAGTGGCCAGGGCCAAGGAAGCCCACAGCACAGACAGTGCTCTCAGAACCTCTGTGGGGAAGGAGTTGAGCCAACATGTGCCCAAAGGATCAGAGCAGGTGATGCATCAGCTGCAGAAAGCAGCTGCTCCTGTGAAGTTCCCTGCCAATGCAGAGGTGTTCCTGGGGACACTGTGACCACCTTGCCCTGGGCTGCTCTCCGCTTCCAGCTGGAAAGGAAGGCAGGCAAGGAGTTGGCAGATGGAAGGGATAAAACTCTCTGGAGATGATATAACATCTTAGGAGAGTACAGTGGCAAAAGAGTGACAGATGGGGAAACGCCAAAGGCAGGGATGAATGAGACTTCAGGACATCATTTAGTAGTCCTTGCCGTGTCTGACTCCCCAGAGGAGCTGTTCACCCTGTGGGTTTTTGTTATTGCAGCAACCTCTCGAGCTCAGCTTGCTGGTGATTAGGAGTTGCTTCCTTTAAGCTGCCTCAGTAGTGTGGGAAATCAATGTGTTGTCACTGTTCTCAATTCAAGGCTTTTACCAGCACCAAATTCATAGTGGTCAGAAGAGAAATGGGGAGCCAGAACTGGCCTGCAGGTGTGGCATTTGCGACACTAAATACATCTCAGGAAAGTGGCATAGCTGAATCAGTACAAAAAGGTGTTTAGTATCACCTTAGCTCCTGGTTCTCTCCTATGATCCCTGACTGACTTATAAGAAGCATCGAAAAGCCCTCAAAGAGGCTGTGCTCATTGAAGCACATCTTCAATGAGAAGGTGCTCTGCCTGAATTTGAAATCTTTGTGTGTGTGGAGAAGGAATGGGGAAAGAAAAGGGCAGCCCTCAAAGGGCTTTCTCCTCCCTACAGCTTAAACAGAACCATGACATGCACTACAGCCTTCCCCAGCTATTCATTATGAAGTAAAGCAGTCTTTAAGCACTTATTTTCAGAGAAGCCTTCCTGGAGGTCTGCATACTTCTGTGGGTCCTTTTTTTGCAGCATCATTCTGATTGATTCAGCTTTGTATTTAGTGCAGATTGGATCTCTATAAAGTCATTCCTGATTAATCTGTGCATACCTGTAAGTTGCAGAATAGTTCTCGTCTTCTCATTGTGTGTGCTTGCAAACCAGAGCACTGCAGTTTGATGCAGCACTATGTGCAGGTTTGGTACTGATTTGCCCCACAATGCTTTGCACATAAAAGCCCAAGCATTAGTGTATTAAAGTATACAACTGAATTTAGGTGTGCTGCATCAGACTGACCTGGTGTGCGAGGCTCTTGCTGGGAGTGCCTTCAGGTGTAAGGCAAAATTCTCTTCTCAGATTCCTGGAGTAGCTCCTGACTGTCTCCCGAGGCTCCTGCGCTGACACGTGCAGGCATTTTGTGATATGAAGGAGTGATCTGAAAGGAATGATCTCTCAGCGACTGAGGAATGGACAATAATGGCAAAGCCCCAAAAAGAGCACAAGACCTTTTCTTTGGCCAGTTGCTCTGCATCTGAGAGAAACTCGAAGGGTTTGTGTCACTTGGGCAATTGTGCTTATAGCCTCTGTCTCCTAATTATCACTAAACTGATGCTCTAAGACTGCTTTGTGAACAGGAGGACAGAATTTTGCCTGCAGGATGCACGATTACCAACTGTGCCTCCTCTATAAATCAATAGTAAGTGTATTTGGAATAGCTGCCAGTCCGGCTTCTGAGCTTACCAGAGGACAGAGCTCCAGCAATACCGTCCCACATGGCACAGAGCTGTTGCAGTTTTAAAATCAGTCTGATTTTTTTCTTTAACAGGGGAGCCCAGTGTAACTCCGTCAAGACTGGAGTGACACTCTGAATCTGCATCTGCCTCATGTGAGTTAAAATCCTGGCAGCAGCATTTTGCATAAGCTGGAGCCTCTAGAGATTTTTTTTCTTTTTTTTTTTTTCTTTTTTCTTTTTTTTTTTTTTTTTCTTTTTTTTTTTTCCCTTTTCAGGAAAGCTATAAAATTGGTACTGTATGTGTCTTGGCAGCAAAGGTAAAAAACAACCACAAAAATGCATGAGAATTGCATACCTTACTGCACAACCCCTGCTCATTCTAGATCAGCTTCTCTCCTAGCACATACTGTGTAAAGGACGCCCGCACTCATCACAGACCCGGAGGCTTGCAGCGTTCACTCCTGGGGTATTGCTTTTTACCTTTCAATAGTATAATGTTAAAAGCAATGGCATTAAGGGGAGGCTGTCAAGTGGCTTCTGTTTTTTTTTTAGACCTTTGGTTATTTTCTTTCCACCCTGGTTGCCTAATCCACAAGCACTGGATACTGATTGCCCTGTGCCACTGAAGCATTTGCCTGTGCTAGAACACAGACTGTTAAAATAACACGGTCCTCGGGAGCTGGGGACTTGGCATGGTGGCAGAGACATGGCCAGTAAGAAAGAAAAAGAAATCAGAATCAGTTGTAGCATGTGCTTTGGTTTTACTGTCGTCCTGTGTGTGTTGGGCACGGACGCTATGAAAAAAAAATAGGTTCAGGCTCTGCCTTTTCACCTGTCACAGAGCTCGGGTTGTCTGAAGACTGGGCCCTTCTCAGCTGCAGAAAGAGCTGAGCCTGGGAGACACTGCATGGCAAATAGCTCAATTCATGGCATCACCATGGCACGCAGATTATCTCCAGTTGTGGTCTCAGCAACCAGGTCTGAGGGAGGGGGATGCTACTGGAATATTAAAACTATTTTTTCATCATGCAGCTGCAGAAAAAATATCGATCTGTCATATCTACTCTTTTTTCCCCATGGATGCCTGAAGTAAACAAGAAATGAGAGAGGGTGACCAGCCCTGAATACAATATTTAATTTTTTTCATCTAGTAATTCAGAGAACTGGGGCATCTTCCCCACATACGCTGCTATAGTTGCAGCAGTGTTAGCCTGTTCATACTCAGTCTGAAGGAGGTGTATCATTTGTTTGTCCCAAAGCTGATGTTACCTCAGTAACAGGCATTCTCACAGCTTGTGAGAAATATCAGTGGGTTGTGGTTTGTACCAACTGACGCAGAATGTGCTGTGGTGAAGGGTGCTGTCAAGGTGGGCTCCATGAGCTTTCAGTCTGTTAACAGCTGTGTCTCTAATTAAAGGACAGTTTATCTTGAACAGTAAATATGTGGTAACTGGAGAACATTTATTGTCCCTTTCTGATTTCCAGGAGTCTAGTTTCCTGTGTCTCTGTTTAGTTTGTCTATCAAGGGGGAGGCTCTTATTTTCCAGATATAGTGGAGCAGTAGCAAAATAGGCACTGAGGTGTGAATAACTTAGTTTAGTTTTATTCAAAGAGAAATCAAGGAAGCAAAATCTACTGCTTGAGCGGTACAGGAATAACTAGATCCCCCTGCCCCGCAAAAAAGAAACCCTAACATTCATATTAATCCTGTTGCGGTGCTGCTTCAACAGATAACTGGAATGATGAAGGCTGAGGCTGATACCTGTTCTCAGCCTTTTTCCTGCTGGTACTTCAGCTTGTTTTCTTAGAGAGTTAAAAAGAGGTCTGTAGTGATAAATCTGACAGTGAGATAAATGCAGAAGTAAAGAAATTGATTGAGGGCATTTTGTGAGCAGCTGGCCACATTTTCCACCACACTGTTCTCTGGTGGAGTGTTAACAAGACACCCAGGTTGTTTAATAGAAAGCCCTACCATTTCCCTGGAAAGGTTCTGCTGGAGCTGTTGATGAACTACTACTACGTGTCCAGAGGAGATGCCAACGTGCTCCTTGAGATTCTTTGTGTCTGGGCAGCATCACCGTGGATGGTGAGTTCAGACAGAGCAGGGTATCCTTGGAGAAATGTTTTGTTTGGGAGTAATGTTTTATAGGTAAGTTGGCAACATGATCAAATTCCTAAGAAGCTAATGAGAAGTGCAGTAGCTTCATGGACAGAGTGGGGAACTGGCGACTGCTTCACATAACAGGGAGCTTTGCAGCACTTTCACCTTCTGAGGGTATGTGTATGTTTACTGCTGATTTCCCTGGGAAGTGCCTTTACTGTCTTGCATCAGCAAAATTCCCTTTTCCAGATGATACTCTGGAGTCATTCTTACAATGTTGTTCAGCATTTAGCTGCCTTCTACTCCCTCCAACTCTAGCTCATCCCCCAGAATTGCCTTTTCAGTCACTGCTTTCTCCATTAGATGTAGTTTTTGGTTTCTTCTTCTTATCTGTAGCTCAATCAACCCTACCTTTCCTAAAGGACAGAAAAAACTATGTACATTGCATGTAGTGTCAAGTTGTTGATGTTTGCTGTTGATACAATAATGCTTGAAGATGTTGATAATTCTTTCACTGATTTTAGTTATTTATTTAAGAACACTACAGGCTTGCTTATTGTGTTTTTAATGGTGTTAGTTTAATGGAAGGTGAACTCTTAGGATTCTGGTGCTTTTTAGATTATTAAGAGATATGGGAACCCTTGATCATGGTTATGATGATGTGAGTCTTTTGGCAGTCCCGTTTCTTCTATAATCTTGGCTTTTTAGTAGTTTTGTAGTATTTTTTCTATTTGTTTTCTCCTCTTAGATTGAGCTTCTGTATTCCACAGTGTATATATGGTGGTGGTTATCCGGGCAATATAGACAATATGTATTAATGGATATTTTAAGGCCCACAGATGTGCTACAACTCTCTCAGCAAAGACAGTCTGCCTTCTAATGATCTTACTGTGTAACTTGCACATTTTTGTATTTACTCAGTTACATTTGAATATTTCAAATGTTTGAGACAGCTGGGCCCGTACCCCTCATTGCAGTTAAGGGTTGTATTTGCCCTTGTTACATCTTGGGACCAACAGCAAATGTAAGCACACCACCAGAGAAACACAGTGAACTCCTTCCAAATGTTAATTTAATGGTCTGATTGAGCAGTAACATTTCCAGTACATGGGAAGGTCATTTGCATGAAGAAGACAGGCCTGATGGTAGGAATGACTTGGTTCAAGAAGTCCATTTGTTTTGCATTGAGCTGAGGTGTGTCACAGACGAGCAGCTTCTCTGCAGCATGAGAACAGGAAGCTTGCTTAAGAGAGTAGCATTTTGATGCACAAGGGTAATAGCTAGCAGATTTTTACTGTACCATATGGTATTATTAACAAACAAATCATATATTAACTTGATAGCTCTACCTTCAAGCTAACTTAGTCTGCAGCAAACATAAATTTCCCTGAGATGAAATTTGGAGACAATAGGAAGCTTTGGGATTGTATCCAGAGCAGTAACAGTAGCACAGTAGCGATGAAATTTGGCTTTTCTAACCATGAATATGTGTGTTCCCAAAATTTATTGCTTTCTTCATCAGCTTTGCAGAAACACAGCAAAGCAAAACCTGATCTGAGCAGGTGGAGCAGGCAGCGTTCATGCATCTGCCTCACAGGACTGCAGGGAGAGGAGCTGCAGTTTGAAGCGCATTTTTCCTGATGTAGAGCTGTGATACACTGGTGGATATTTCATGTGGTGCACTCTGCTGCTGAAGTGTGAACTACAGCTCTGCTCGGCTGCAGTCCTGGAGCATGAGCTAATTGCTCATGTTTCTGGGCTGGGGGACCCAAGGCAGCAAAGCACAGCAACGAAGAAGGGAATGTGTGGCGTGGAGGAGGGTGGAGGGTGAACAGGTTCATTACATTTAACTGCCTTCTTGTTTAACTCCCTAGCTGTTTTCAAATTTTCTAACTGAAATCTCATCTTGGTACAGTGTATAAATCCCCTGAATACGAGTCTCTTGGATTTGACCTGACCGTAGAAAGATTAGTTTCCATTGGATACCCTCATGAGCTGCTCAATTTTGTGTATGATCCTGCATTCCCTACCAGGTAAATGACTAACAGATATCAACCCAGCCTGCTTGAGGCCTTGAATATTAGTTCTCTATAGTTCATAAGCAACACGTGAGGGGAGGTTTTCAGAGTTGTGCCTGTGAAGCGTGTGGCTGACCACAGATTATGATCATAGGGAAAGGAGCAGAGTGCTCCAGTATGTGGAGGGTCTTTGCACACATGAATCCATGCCAGCAAAGAAGGAGTGTGTAAGAAAAGAGGCCTGCTGAGAATATGATCCAGAAATAACCTTTCAAAGTAAAGATACAACTGGATTTGGAGTCAAATTCAGATTAAGGAGAGGAACAGCCATTACTGTCCGTGGGGCTGCTAGAATGTCTCAGGACATTTTTATTTAATGATTTTTATTAATAGTGTCCTGGTATGTAAGCCATCCTGAAAATAAAGCTGACAGTAAACAATAAAAAAAACCAATCGATTTCATTAGACGAATAGATGAATCAAATGCCAGAATCAAAATAAATGGTGCAAAGTTAATAAATTCTTACGGTTTGTCTTTTGGCTGCAGAGGTAAAAAGGATATGGCATGTTTTAAACAAGGCTTTTGATCTAACTTTGCACCTTGAAGTTGCTTCCACTTGTGCCTTTGCTGGATTTTGGGTGTTTTGACTCCTTTAAAACTTCTTTACAAAGGACTGAACCAGAGGGGTTTGTCTGCTTGTTGTTGCAGCTTTCTGTCTTGCAGCCTCCTTCTTTCCCTCCTTTCAGCATGTTTTACATGAAGACTTGCTGGGTGCACTTCTGCCTGTAACAAAACAGCAACCCTTCACAAACCTGTGGTGAAGACTCCATTAAATCCACTGCTTTCATCCCAAGGGGGGGACAGAAGGGATGTCTCTGTGGGAAGGCAGCATTCTCCAGATGCAAGCTACTAGATATATGAGACTGAGTTTTACTGGAGTTACATCCGGGAATGTGCTAAGCATTTTGTGCTATCATTACATGTCTCTGTCTATGACAGAGTGATGAAAAAGAGGAGGAAAATTCCTTTAACAAACCTCTTGTAGCCCTGCAGGGCTGTCAGGAAGCCACAAACGTGGGTGTCAAATTTGTGACCCTGTGGAAGAGACCCACATCTTCCCTGGTTCATGCACAGCCAAGCCTCTGCTGGGTTAAATGGTTCTGTTTTCAGGGAGAGCAGATCAGCTGTACCTTTCACCCAGCGATGCAGGGCTCTTGTTGCTCACTGGGTGAAATGAACAGAAGGGAACCCCATCTGCACAGTAACAGCGACTCTGTTCTGATGCCCTATACCAAGTGACCAAGCTGTTCTAGATCTGATTTGAAAAGAACTGCTATTGAAATGGTCACCACTTAACACACTCTCCGTCATATCTCAAATCGCTTTCTTAACAGAGGCTTGGTGTTTGATACCCACTATGGAAACCTGTTGAAAGTCGATGCCTATGGGAACCTCCTAGTGTGTGCACATGGCTTTAATTTCCTCAGAGGGTGAGTACTGACTCATGGCTGTTCTTTTTGACTTAGTATACTTTTTTTTGTGTCACTGATCCTCTGGGCACCCATTGTGTAAGGAGTTATGGGGATGCCACTAACAGCAGAGACTGTATTGGTGTTTCTGCAGCTCCAGGATTGACTGAAGATGCATCAAAGGTCCTGGACACAACAGCCCAGTGTGCTTATAAAGGAAAGGTCCATGCCAGCACAGGCACATCTGTAGTGTGCTGGGAATAGAAGACAGTGTGCTGTGGAAGGGGTCAGTGGGATTATCCAGGGGCTGCTCTTCACCTGTGCTGGCACAGTTAAGTGTCAGCAGCTTGCCAGTTAAGACAAAGTTGTTGTGTGAGGGCTGTGGGGAGCAGAGGGACACATGTCCCATGAGGCTGTTAGCTCCGCAGCCATTGCTAAGAAAATTTGAGGGCCCGTGCTGTCTTGAGGAAGGAACAAATTTGCTCCACCCTATTGTGCTTCTGACCTTTGAGGGTACCGGAAGTGAGGCATCGCATGCCATTTCCTTCAGCCTTCCTTGGCTGCTCACATTCACTTTGCCCCAGAGAATGTGCTTTAGGAAGCAGAGGGGATGACAGTGTTATGTGCCTGATGTGCCCCAGCAAATCCCTTTTATCCCTGCTGAGAGGGTAGATGGATGAAAAGCAGGCAAGCATGGGCCAGCTCTGGGTATCCAAGGTGACAAGCCTTGTCCTTGCAGGGCTGTAGGTCCTTGTATCAGGAAGTCAAAATTTAGAAAAAGCCCTTATATATACACTCAAGTTTCTCTTCTAGTGAGGTGGTCTTCAGAAGCTCCAAAAATGAAGGAAACCAGAATAATTAAACCACTTTAGTCATCGCCACCCTACTGATTAACTTGCCGCAGGCAAGTCTCTTGCAGCACAGCCCTGCACTCCCCTGCTGCAAGCTGCTCAGGGGAGTAAAGCAACACATGGAAAGTGGGGAAAAGTTTAAGATAAGCAAACAATGATAGTGCAGATGATTTAAGGCATCCTCACAGCCAGTAGCATGGGGCTTAAGGTCGAGGTGTGGACTCTTGACCCCACTGTTTCCCTGTGTGGGCTCTGCTCGAGTTTGCTGACTCAGTGATGAGGGTTTTGTGCTGGTTTTCCCAGGGCCAGCATGGCGAAGGGAGCACTGCTGGGTGCATGTGAGAAAGCTCGGTGTTGATTAAAGCACAACAGACTCTAGTTAATGGACCCTGCTACAACTGTATTTTGCAGGTCAGCACATTGAATCCTCTCTGTGATTTCATTCTTTTCTACTTTATCTATTCTCAGGCCTGAAACACGGGAACAGTATCCAAATAAATTTATCCAGAGGGATGACACAGATAGGTTTTACATTCTGAACACATTATTCAATCTACCAGGTGAGTCTAACATGATCTAACATGTGCCTTTGAAGCCAATAAAGCTTTGTTAATGTCATATTCTACTTACCTGTTTGTTGGTTTGTTTTTTTTTTTTTTTCCTACACTGACTTTCTTCTTCTGGGCACAGTGCCTGAAGTTAGCTGGCCGTATGGTGTTACTCTTGTTTCAAAATCTTGCTTTGTTTCTTTGCAGAGACCTACCTATTGGCTTGCCTAGTGGATTTCTTTACTAACTGTGACCGGTACACTAGGTACGTATTCCTTCCCCTTTGTGGTGCTGATGGTATAATTGTATCATTGTTATAAAAAGAAATACATCACAGATGCATTTCATCAGTATTCTTAATATCAATGGAGGCCTCTCAAGTGGTTTTGGTGGGGAAGAGCTCAGTCCGATTCTTATAAAAGTGTTATTCTTTTGACATTAAGAGAATTCAGTGGTGATGAGATAACTGGCAAGGGTTTCCTTCACAGGGTATATGAGTATCACCATACTGACTGACACTGGTGTTTGAGCCAGTCTCTAAGACCACAGGCTTTATTAAATAAATTGCAGGCACCATGCAGCTTGTTTTGAGCCCATGTCCACTGGACCCATGCTTGAAAGGCTAAATTTCCTCAGCCAGTTACCACAAGTCCCTCATGTCTTAATCGAGGACTTTGTTCACTTAAAGATGAAATGTTCAGGCACAGTGTGGTGTTAAAGGCTGTTTGTGCAGCATGAGTATTTACCTAGCTTTCAAATAGGTATAAGCATAAAAAAAAGCCATGGTTTTAGCTAGCAAATGTGAGTGCTGCTGTGCTGCTGACTCATGTGATGGGTTGTCTTTGCGTATTATGTGAGCGGAAGGCAAAGCTTTAATGGGATTTTATCTGGGAGAAGAACTGTTTGTGCTGACAGTCCATCAGGTGAAGTATCCTTTCTCAGGGCAGGTGTGATGATTGCTGTCATAACAAATACAGCTCTTTTTAATCCTCCTTGATTTCTTCTCATCGGTGTCTCAAAGATGCCTACACAGTATCTTGTAGAGGAAATTTCCCATGTTAACTCTTAATTGTTCAACACAAAAGTAATTCCTTCTTTCAGGAGCAAGTCTTACATTTAGTTAATTTTCATGGTACGTCCTTTTTTAGTGTTTGAAAGAGGGAGAAAGAGCAGCACTCTGCTTACTTTCTCTGTAGCATTGATCTTTTGTAAAATGCTGCAAACTGTCCCAGTCTTTTTTTCCTTCTTATAATGCTGTGGGGAAGAAATGAGAGTTGCAGTCACTGAAAGCTGTAGTACTACTGTGGAGATGCAGGCCTGGAGGTAGGAATTTGCATCCTAAAATTTTAAACAAATGTTATTGGGCAGCATGCAGACCCTGTTAAACTCTGTAGCCTTCTTTTAAGTCTGGGCTGCAGTAAAGTAGTAAACAAGAAACTGTTTTGGTAAGATGAAAACACAAGCTCTGAACAGCATTTTGAACTGTCTCTCTCCTTGACAAGTTTCTTACTAGCTGTGATTGGCTGCTACAGTCTCTTTTCTTTCTCCTCACAGCTGTGAAACGGGGTTTAAAGATGGAGATCTATTCATGTCCTTCAGAAGTATGTTCCAGGATGTCAGAGATGCTGTTGACTGGGTTCATTACAAGGTGATTGCAAGAACTCCCTGGGACCTCTGTAGTTGTAATTGACTTAGAGGGACTGGTTTGTAACTCATGACTTAGGATGTGCTATTCCACTTTTGGGCAAGAGCCCTGCTTTGCCGCCTAGTGAGCAAATAATATATTGCAATTGTATATGAGGAATTCAAGATCTTGACTGCCCTGCTAGTACCAAGGAATATCTGTCTTTGCTTCCTGTTCCTTTTTATGGTGCCCAAATTCCATTTCTGTACTGTAATTCATGGGTTTTAGAAAGTGGTGCCGTGAGGGTATTTGCACTTACTGTCCACAATTTTACATTGTCTTAATTATTAAAACAGAAAATTACTATAAATGGTTTACATTGGTACTATCTTAAGTTGTCTGAAATGTACCTGCATTAAACAGAGACATACATCAGCTCTTCTCTATTTAGAAAGGAGAGGCATTTCATATCTTTCACACATGTGCACAAACTTATAATATAATTTTGTGAGCATTAATAACTGGTTAAAGACGTGATTTTCTTGTTCCTCCTCATTAGAAGTCTGTTGGGGTGGGATGGAGAACCATAACAGGAGAACTCTGCTCCCGGTTGTCCTTTTAGCCATGCAGAAGTCAGGAATCTATTTTTCTTTCCTTATGCAGTGTTATGTGGTACATGTTGGAGTTGACCTTTGAGTAAAGCATTATGGTCAGTGTTGGAGACAAGTCGTTGACTGTCTTGTTTGGTATGGCAAATCTATTTTTTGTTTGTTTCTATTGTATTCCCTTCTGAAAGGGTTAAAATGCTGTTGAAGTGGATTATTTACCATGGTGAGGGAATCGATGGATCACAGAGTTTGTGATGGTCCCTGCTACTCAAAGCCTCTCATCTCTAGAGTCACTGGTTCAGATTCGCCCTGGTTTGTACTTTCACAGCATTTTAAAGTGTGAAAGTTGGCATTACTTTGATGTTTCTTACATCATAAGTTTCTGTTATCTCACTGGCTTCTGTTGTTTCTATTTCAGGGATCGCTCAAGGAAAAGACCCTTGAGAACCTTGAAAAGTATGTGGTGAAAGATGTAAGTGTGAATTTCTTTTACTTGTGCAGTATGACATTCTGTACTGAGTAAGCAGGCAAGAAATAAACATGCTGATTGCTTTACTAAATCACAAAACAGATAACACTGTGATTTCTGTTATAATAACCATTATTCTGAGCCAGTGATCCACATGATGTTGTATTCCTGTGCACATTTTTTACCTAAAATATAAAAGACAGAGGAAATGTTATCATGGGGCCCAGGTGAATATGCTGGCAAGGCTCATGTTGTTTCTTTCAGTGGTAAAAAAAAATGTGTTCCCTGCCCACATTTTCTCCATCCCAGCAGACTTCTTTTTAAAAAGCAATAGATGAGAATCTTTTTAGGCAGAAGTATTCCTTAGCCATCCAAGAAGAAGGTTACTTGTGTTAGGAGGGACTGAGAGAAAGGTACTGCAAGAATCACCAGTGTTTGGTCTCTTGATAGCCCCAGAGTATGTGTTTAGCCCATCTAATTGAGCAAGTTGCAGTGGTTCCCTTACTTTTGCTCTCTTTGCAGTGTACAAGGCCCCCTCTGAACCACTTAGGGTATAATCATTGTTTAGATGAGCTCTGTGGCAGAGTACCACTTTAAAGCAGTTAACCTTGTTTCTAGTTGCATGCCTGCAAAATTGTTGGGAAACTGTTCTGTGAGGTAATCAGCTACTCTGGCAATGGACTGAGATTTATGATTCAATAAAAATAGCCCCAGGAATAAATTTCTCCCTAATTTGAGGTTGGAATTATAATGCACTCCTACTTGTGGCTCATGTGAGCTCAGATTTCACCTGCCTCCGGGCCCATTCCAGGAATGGACTTGGAGCTGGAGGAGCTGCTGCTGGCACAGCATGCCTGGCACAGAGCAGATCAGTGGGAGCACCACGGAGTGCCTGGCACTGTGGTTGGCAAAGGTATAGCAGCCTTGCTGAAGCCTTCCCCCTCATTTCCCTCCCCTGTGCTGTGCTCTGGAGGGATGTTATGTGGATGGACCAGCAGCTTTCCTGGCTCTGGCCACTGCCAAAACATGTGAGTTTGCTTGCTTGGTGGTTTGATTTGCTTTGTTGTGTCTGGTGGGATCGTAGAGTATTTTGCTCATGATGGATCTCTGTAACTTCTGAATGTCCTTTGGCTTTCAGGGGAAGCTGCCACTGCTGCTCAGCCGCATGAATGAAGTTGGAAAGGTGTTTCTTGTCACCAACAGCGACTATAAATACACAGATGTAAGTGCTGCCTGAATTATTGTGTTGGTACATAATGGAATAAGCAAAAGCCAGCATGCCTTTGTATGGGCTGTGGTAGAACATCTGGTGGAGAATCGAGTGTTATCTAGGTTTGGTGTAGGCTGGTTTCATGGTGAATGTAGATGATGTCCTTAGTCATCTTTTGTAGTCCTGGTTCTGCTACTGACCTGGCTTAAGTCCCTCTGTGCCTCTCTCAGTTCATCAGCAATTAAAAGACTGCAAGAGAAAGTGATACTAATTTTAGATTTCAGCATCCTTTAAAATGCAAAACTTCCATTTCAAGTGCCATGGTTCGAGGTCACAAAAGCCATGGTCCTGGAGAAGTCTAAGAGGCAGAAAGGGCTCTCTGCTCTGTTGTAGGAATAAACATGCTTCCTTCAACTGCAGGTTGCAACATGGCTACTCCAAAGATTTATATGCCAGTTTAAAGCACTGCAAGATATATCTGAAGCAATGTGTAGATATAACCAAATATGGTTTTGATTATAAAAGTTACTGGTTTAATTCCTGTTTTTTAAATTCCAGTCTTTGATTTTGTCTCCAAATCTTAAGTTGACTTTCATGTAAATCTTGAAAAGTATGCTTTTATGACTACACAAATGTATGTTTAAAAGTGCATCTTTGAATACTTTCTTTCTATCTTTCAGAAAATTATGACTTACTTGTTCGACTTTCCACATGGACCAAAGGTATGCGATTTCTAGACTGCAGTTCCAATAGCAACTGATGTGCCTAATGATCTGTGTAGCTGGAAAGCATTTTAATCCTGCTTCATCGGCTGCATGGGATTAGTTGCTTTAATCTGGTTAAAATACACTTGCTGTTTAGTGTCCCATTTGAATGGGATCAAAGCAAATACAATATAACAAAGATAAAAGGGGCATCATCTGGTCTCAAACAATAATCTGTGTTAATGATAACATTATTTTAGTGATAAGCCATTGTAACTGTGGCATTTTGAAGTGAATTATCTCAGAAATTTTGAATAATGTTTTAGATGTTGCTAAAATAAAGCACTGATGGAGAGGAAAGAGTTCTATAAAAGAGCAGAAACATTTATGGCTGATTGTGCCTTCACAATAGTAAGTCCATAAGTTTTAATCAGTTTTTTTCTGAGGTTGAGACTCAGCCCTGAAACTTTGGGAGAGATGTTTATGAGCTGCATTTATACTGCTCTCAGTCTCTCCCAGTGGGAGGCTATCGCATGCTCAGAAGATGTTTTCACACTGTGCTCTAAAGGCAGAAGGCAGCCAAAGGAGACATTTTCAGAACATGGAAAATCACCACAACTAATCGCTCAAAAATCTCCTTGCTGTGGTCTTGATCTCAGAAAGAGTGGAAGCATGGAGCAGAAAGGTCTCATGAATGCCCAGCTTCCTTCAGGCAGGGCTGTGACTGGAACCTATGCTCTGTGGCATAGAGTCCAGACATCTTCCCACTCCTGACAGATGTACCAACGTGGCCTTGCAAAGCTGCAGCCACAAAGTGTCATGTGTCTGGATCTGTGCAGGATGTTGCCTTCAGAAACAGTGGCAGTGGTGTCATTTATAGCACCTCTTCATACCATGGCTGTGCTGTGACATGGATATTCAGTGCAAGTCTTCTGCCTCACACATCCTCAGTCCTTACTGCCTGTCTGGGTTGGGATGGGAGTGCTTGAGGAGGTGGTGCTGGCAGCCCAGCATTGTACCACAAGAGGTGTGAACTGGGGGCTTTTGATGGCCTAACAATGTCATAGGTTATGTCTATGG
Organism: Calypte anna; assembly: GCF_003957555.1. Classification (NCBI taxonomy): domain Eukaryota; kingdom Metazoa; phylum Chordata; class Aves; order Apodiformes; family Trochilidae; genus Calypte; species Calypte anna. The sequence continues at coordinate 22,713,256 of NC_044252.1, read as the reverse complement.
ACAATGGCACGCTGGTTACTCTCCCTGCTGTTGATTGTGTTGTGCCTGATTCAAGGCTTTGCTTTTGCCTTTGCAGCCTGGGAGTGCCCACCGACCGTGGCAGTCCTACTTTGACCTGATTCTGGTGGATGCACGAAAACCCCTCTTCTTTGGGGAGGGCACTGTGTTGCGGCAGGTGGACACGGTGAGTGGCACGTGGAGGTTACCTCTACAGCTGGAAAGGCTGGTGCACTGCCTGTGTGGTGTCTCAGTGGCACAGCCACCACGGTGTTCAGATAGAACTGCCCTGAAGATGGTGGTGGGCTGGCTTCTCCTCTGAGTAATTTCTGAGCAGCCCTGTCACCTGGGGCACAGCAGAGCTCAAGGCTTTGCTGTCTTCTGTAACCTACCACAGGTGGCAATAAGAAGAGAATGTGGAAAGCCACCTCTAGGCTGCCTGGGAGTGAGAGAGCAGCAAAGAGTAAAGTATCAATAGGACAGAGAAGATCCAGACCATCAGCTGGTCTGTACTAATGCAATGTGTCTGTCCTTCTTCAGGTGACTGGGAAACTGAAGATTGGTACCTACACTGGCCCGCTGCAGCATGGCATTGTGTACTCAGGAGGTGAGGGAAGACCCTTCTTGTCCTGTGGAGTGGCTCTGATGTGACCTCGTGGTCTTCAGCCATTCCAGCTGTGAGAGGACTCGTGCCAGGTGCAAGACAATGTTGGGTTTCCCAAAGCACATTTTACTGTGCCCTCTACACACTGCACCAGCAGCTCCCCATCATCGTTGCTGCTGATTTGGGATTGAAGGGAAAAAGTCTACCTGTTTCTCCTCAAACACCCCTTTACTTTTTCTCCTGGAAGGGTCTGGGAACTGCAACTGCTGGGCTTGTGGTGGAGAGGGAGCCGCAACTGACCCAGTGCTACATTCCCAGCTGTACTTATGCTACTGGCACCAGTGTGACCACACTTGGAGGGTCCCCTGAACTAGGGAAGGGCAGCAGGTGGATAAACAGGGCTCTCTGATGCCCAGGGCTCCATTACTCACATGAGGTGGAAGGCAGCATGGTCTGTCTGCTGCTGCCATTCGTGTGGGAGAGTGCATGGGCATAGCAGCCTCTGTGTGAATCTTCAGGTGGGTGGGCAGTACCCTGTGCTTCCATGGCGAAGCAGGGGTTCTATGTTAAGTAGTGGAAGTTTATGGGATGAAAATGCACCTTCTCTGCCCCTAACCCTGCTCCTCTGAAATACTCCACACATTTCCTTTTGACTCCCTGTTCTGAGCCCTGTCATTCTTCTCTTAGGCTCTTCGGACACAGTCTGTGACCTGCTGGGGGCCAAAGGAAAGGATATCCTGTACATTGGAGACCATATATTTGGAGACATCCTCAAATCCAAGAAACGCCAGGGCTGGAGGACCTTCCTTGTGATCCCTGAGCTGGCACAGGAGCTGCATGTCTGGACAGACAAAAGCGGTCAGCAGCCGGGCAAACCCCAAGCCAGGCTTTGCTCTTGCTTGTCTGGTGCTGTACCCCTGAGATCAGCTGGGCATAGGGGTGCAGGGGAGAGATCACCCTGGCTTGCTGCTTCTCCTTTCAGCCCTTTTTCCTTTGGCCTGGGTGTTGGTGGCAGGAGCTGGAACAGTTCTCCAGAGCTGGCTACAGGGTCCCACGCCTTTCCTTGTGCTCTTTCCCAGGCTGCTTGTGTGAGATCAACCAAGCACTGACTGGGCCAGGGGAGAAGCTGCAGCTGGGTGGGGTCGAATTGTTCCTCCATAACCCTGCCCCAAAACTTCCTCTGCCATGGAGCTGTGGCTTCTCTGGTAAGACAGCTGGGGGTTTATTCCCCCTGTAATGCCTGAGCCATGACTGCTCTCCCATCTGCCAGGAGTCCCTGCTTACCTGCTGCTTTCTCGTCTTCCCGCTCACTCTGCTACCCTGCTGCCAAAGTGCTATGTGTTTCCCATCTTATAGCACTACTGCTTTTCTCCCAGGTTTGCCCTTTGCTCTGTTAATAGATTTGGGATTTATGCAAGTTGCTTCATGGCTGGTTGGAAGGTTTTGGTGGGAGCTGTGAAGGTTCATCCTCAAAAACAAAAGGGGCAACCAGAAACGAAGCCCAAAGTTGTGCCAGTGGCACAGAACATGATTGAACCTTCCCCCCTGCACAGGGGCCAGGAGATGCCATGCTCCTTGACGGAGTGCCACTGCCATGCAAGTTTGCTTTCAGCAAACTTTCAGATGGTGGCTTCTCATTCAGCCCTCTTTATTTCAATAATTTAAACTTACCTTTTTTCCCCCTTTCTTTTTTTTTTTTAATTTCCAGCCCTTTTTGAAGAGCTACAGAGTCTGGACATTTTCTTGGCCGAGCTATACAAGTGAGTGTTCAAACAGTGACAACTTTGCTGATGCTTCTCCCAGCCTAGAGACAGCTAACAAGCAGCTCTGATGAAACCCTGGGGTTGGGTTTGCAGCACTGCTGCTGGAGCTTTGACTCAGGCCTGGGTTCTGCCCACAAGCCCAACCTTCCCCTCCAGACCATCCTCTCTCCCCTGAGCCCTCATCCCACAGCACCTGGTTCTGAAAGGCTTTTCACACCATGTATTTACCTTCTCGCCTGTAAATAGGCATCTGGACAGTAGCAGCAATGAGCGCCCTGACATCAGCTCCATCCAGAGACGCATTAAGGTACCAACCATTAAAATTCCTTTTTATCCTTTTGGATCGCAAAGGGCTTGACAACCCATCTGCACTGCTGAGCCCTGAAATGCTTTGCTCTGCCTTTGGGTGGGCACAGCAGGCTTGTCAAAGCCGTTCTGTCTTTGTGGACACAAGCAGAGGAGCTTTGTCAGCTCACTGGTGTCACTGGCACTCTTGAGAGGCAGGCTGGTTTGGAATAGGGTCTCCCTTCTCATGCACTCAGCAGCACTAACTGATGGTGCTCACTGCTGCAGAATGGGGTGCTGGCACACCTGAGCTTGGAGAGGCGTTAGCTTTGAGGTGCCAGCCTGGGGCAGGTGCTGGCACTGAGCCCACTGCTGCCTTCCCCTCTGCTAGCTGGGACTCGACTGTGCTCTGATGCTGTGAGATTTGAGCACAGAAAGCCTTGCTGGAGACCCCCACAGATCTCATGTAGCCCCCCATCCTTCAGTGTACTCTACTTCATTGTTGTGGCTCCACACTGGTGCCTGGCTGGGCCAGGATCTAACCTACTTTTTGCTTGTAGAAAGTGACCCATGACATGGACATGTGCTATGGGATGATGGGGAGCCTCTTCCGCAGCGGCTCCCGGCAGACCCTGTTTGCCAGCCAGGTGATGCGCTATGCTGATCTCTATGCAGCTTCCTTCATCAACCTCCTCTACTACCCCTTCAGCTACCTCTTCAGAGCTGCCCATGTCCTGGTGAGTTGCAGACCCTGGGGAGGTGGGCAGTGGTCCCAATGGTGTCTGCACTTGTGTTCATTAACACTTCCACAAGCTGCAGGCGCTGGGAACCATCACCTTGGAGGGCTTGGGTGGCATTTGGTGCAACATAGGCCAAAGGGTCACGTTTTGGGGTGTGCTCTCCATCTGTCTCAGAGAGATACCCTGAGGCTGGGGCAACCTTTGCCATCTCCACTCTCTTTTCCTTGTGTAGATGCCACACGAGTCCACAGTAGAGCACACACACGTCGACATCAATGAGAAGGAGTCGCCGATGGCCACACGCAATCGCACCTCAGTGGATTTTAAAGATTCCGACTACAAGCGGCATCAACTGACCCGCTCCATCAGTGAGATCAAACCACCCAACCTCTTCCCCCAGGCACCTCAGGAAATCACACATTGCCATGATGAAGATGATGATGAGGAAGAAGAAGAGGAGGAAGAAGAGGAGGAAGAGGAGTAAGAAGGAAAAAGCAAAGTGTCTCTGAAGACAAAACGTGACTCTAGCAGTGATCAGGAGCAGATTCCTTTGTTGGGGCCCTTGGGATGATGGGTTGGGGGGGTGTGATTCTTGCGAAGGCACATTTTGAAAGTGTCTGGAAACTTTTAACAAATCAACACTAATTATGAGGAGACCCTTGTTTTCAGTTTTGCAGACGGTTCAAAAAGCTGACGGATTCTGCCTGGGTAGTGCATTCGGATTCGACTGCCTGCCTGTGTTGTCATGCTGCTTCCATGACACTGAGGGATGCTGCACGTTTCTCCCATTCCTGTTACTTGTTTCATTCGATTTTCATTGGATCGGTGTCCTGTGAACGGTTTTTGCCATTTGTTACATTCACTGTGGAGAAGGAAGGAATGTGCTGGGCCCTGCAGGAGACAAAATGATCCAAATCCTCCTGCCCATTGGGTTGCTGCCCTTAACCCTCTGCTTCTGGGTTACAACACACACACCACCCCCACACACCCACCCCCGTGTTAGCCAGGATGTTGCTGTGGTTTCCAGCACTCAGTTTACCTTCTGCTGGGTGTGAGTTTCTCTATGGTCTGATTCCTTTGGCCGTTTGAGATGGCAGTGGGATTCCAGCTCTTGCATATCTGCAGCTGTGCACGTTTTGGCCTGTAGATGCTTGTTATCCTCTCCTGGTGTTTCAAAACTCTCTTTCATCATTGGCATGTGGTGCATGATTTCCAATGCATTTCTCAAACAGTTGAGCCGCACACTATGTTCCCAACTCCTGTAGTTTCAGGACTAAATATTAACCCAGGAGCTTGAAGCTACTGCTTTAGCATTGAATTAGCTGGTTTGTTTTCCTGCTGCCTGTTACTGACCTTTCTGTCTGCTCAGCTTTAACAAAGTGAAGCATCCCAAAGACAAACCCAGCCACCGCTTGGACTGAAAGGGGCTGTTATTCCAGAGTGCTGTGGGCCACAAATCTCTGCCCTAAACTGGGAAACTGCAGGTGCCCTGGGGCCAGCCCCAAGGTGAGAGCCAGGAAGCTCCAGTCTGGCTGGCAGCTGGCCTTGTCTTTGGCCTGGCATGGAGCAAGCAGAGCCTCCTCACAGGTTGTGGTGGGCAAGGCTGTGTCCCCCCCAGCCATGGTGGGTGATAGCTGCCGGCTGCCAGGCAGGGGCTCGGGGTGCCTGCAGGCCCTGGCAAGCAATCCTTGTGCGTGAAAGCCAGCCCAGGGAAGGCATGGGGCTGGCAAGCAGCTGGCAGCAGTGCCCTGCAGTTTTCTTCCGTGTCATGGGTGCAGCCTCCCTTACTCCAGCCTGTGCCGTTCGCTGTGAAGGGATTACAATGAGGGCCCTCTTGTAATGAATTTGACTTGTTTCAGTACCATAAACTCATTTAATCTTTATTTTTTTTTCCATTCTAAAGTACCTTAGGAGAAAATTTTAAAAAAAATGAAAAAAAAAAGAATAAAATACACAACCAACATCTGAGCAGGGAACATTGCTGCTGCTGTAGTGGCAGTTGTTCAGTCAATAAATGATGATGTTTCTAAGAAATGCCTGGCACTTTGTGGTGTGTCAGTGAGATGATGAGGGCTGTGCTGGAGGTGGCAGGAAGTACTGGGACTGTTCTGTGGGGGTACCAGTGGGACAGGTGTCTGCACATCTCTGGGAACTGGTTGTGTGAACCATTGCTGAGCAGTGGCTGTGGATCTGGCTGTAAGGGCTTGTTTGGTCTCTAGGGAGTGACGTGGGAGCACAAGGCTTTTGTTGTCCTCATCAGCTTCAGCCGTGAGGCACAGGGAGATGGAGAAACATTTTGGCCTGGATTCAGGGAGGAGTGACATCCTGCCACTGCCTCCAACGTGATGCCTTTCCAGGGCTCTTTCCCACAGCCCAGGGGCTGCTCCCCACCATGCATGCAGAGTGGTGGCATTGGTGGCACAACATGGCCCATGCTCACCAGGAGCTGCAAACCTGCTTAAACAGGGAAAAATACCCAGGAAAGGCTGCTGCTGACACAGCGGTGGCACCAGCTGACCTGGCCTAAGGCTGCCTGTACCCTGCACCTAGGGGACAGCCGTGGGGACAACACACTGCTGTACTGAGCTCTCACCTTTAAATACACTCTTTGTATCAAACAGACCAGACCAGAGGAAGCCCCACCATCACAGAAGGGTGTTCAGTAACCCAGTGCCCAAAGTGCCAAAGAGAGGAGCAACACTAAATGGAAGCAGATGGTGCCCACCACCAGGCAGTCAGCAGCCGACACACCAGGGATTGCTAAAAGCCCCAGAACCAGCACTGTCTCCCTGACTTCTTGATTTTTTGAAGTCTAGAGAGCATCTAACAGCAAAGTCAGATGCAGAAGGGGTGTGAGGGAGCTGGTCCGGAACCCTTTCACTAAAGGCCATCCTGGGCTTTGCTATGTTTAAACCTCATTTCTCCAAGTATAGCCACTTGAATTTTTTAAGCTTTAGCTCAGCAGCTGAGGAGGGTGTGAGGCTGCAGGAAGGGAGGTCTGGGGAGCTCTGTGCATTCCTCTTTCCTAACTGGTTACCACAAATAGCTCACTCCCAGCCCAGGGCTATTTCTGATGGGAGAAGCCTCTTCAAGGCTGGAGCAATGGAAAATATTTGACCCTCAGTTGGTGGTGGGAAAGTTGCGGGCAGCACCTGACACACACCCGGGCACTGCTCATTGCCCAGCCGAGTGCCACACATCCTGCTCTGCCTTTGCATTGGTACTGCAGTAGGAATCACAGAATGATCATGGTTGGAAAAGACCTCTTAAGATCACCGTCTCCAACCACCAATCTCCCCTTGCAAAAAAAATAATTATATCACTATGACAACTAGAGTGGTCCTGAAGTGCCTCATCTGCATAGGTTTTAAGTATGTCTGAGGATAGTGACTCCACCACCTCCCTGGGCAGTCTGGCCCAGTGCCTGACTGCTCTTTCAGTAAATAAATTCTGCCTAATATCTAGACTGAACCTCCCCAATGCAGCTTCAGGCCATTTTTTTCTTGGCCTCTCATTATTTACTTGGGAGAAGAGGCCTACAGAATTATGCAGCAGCAACAAGGGTCAGGGCAGAATGGTCTACTGGGCCTGAACGACCTGTAAGTACAAACAGTGACCTCCAACACATCTCCCAGAGGATGTAAGCACTGAGCTTGGCGTCTGTGGGTCCTGTCCCAGCTCAGCAGAGAGGGCAGAAAGCAGCCTGGGTGCTGTTGGAGCCCTCAGGACACAGACCCTGGTTGCAGCTGCCTTCACTTCAGGTGCTGCTCCCACAGTCCTGCCAACACCCATCCCTGCTCCCTGCCTCTGGCACCTTACCTACCAGGAGCCCCAGGTTCTCCTGCCCTGATCCTTAGCAATCAGGGCTGTTTATGATTGCTCTCAACAATCTTAACAATCACAGCCCTGGACTCTGCCTTCTTGTTAATTTCTGCTTAAACCATGACTGCATCATCCTACCATCCTCCACCTGCTGCCAGGGACAGGCATAGGCCAGGGAGCATCCTCCTGACAGGACATTGGGGAGTGAGATCCAGGAGGGACAAGCCACCCTGCAGTACAGCAACAGGGACAGAGGCTGCAATGGGTGCAGCAAAACCCTCCAAAAGGCTTGAGTAAATGCTGCCCAACTCGCTAACCCAGGGCTCAGCAGCCAAGAGCTGAGCAAGGAAGAAAGCCCAGTGCCAGGAGAGCAGCGGGGTGAAATGGCTGCAAGGACAGGGGCTGAGGGATGGCAGAAGCACAAAATGGGCCGACAGCAGGGCTGTATCTGGCGTGCAGGAAAGGGTGAGTTGTTCCTCTGCCAGTGTGGAGCTGGAAGTGATGCTGGGCACGGGACTACTCATGAACTTGTTCTCTTGCTCAGAACCAGCCCTCTGACACTGCAGGCTCCACGTGGCTGCTGCTGAGGCCCCAATACCAGGGGAGCAGCACCTAATGCAGGGACATGGATGGACTCGCTCCACCAGCGACTCCCATCCAGCAAAGCAGCCACTGCCACCAGCCACATCCCTCCCATCATGGATTGCCTGGCAGGAACATGGGCTATGGATGGACAGACAGATGATCTCTATGCTTGTGGACAAACAAACATGATTTATGCAGAGCAGGTTGTAAATAAGGGGGTTTTATTAGTGGAAGAAAAAGGATCTCACCCTTGAGGGAACTTGAGAAAGTCAGCTGCTTGCCACTGCCACCAGCTCCCCATCACCACCAGCTCCCCAGCTCCAGGTCAGCAAAACCCCCTGCACAGTCCCCCTGTCTCAAGGACTTACAGGCCCAGACCCACCGAAGCAAAGAGCAAGACCAGGTTCTAAAGGGAACAGGATTCAGCCTCTCCATAGGTCTTGACAACTGAAGTGGAGATTAAAAGCCACTGATGCGCCAGTAGCAGAGAACTGGGTCCAGGACGACTGACAGCAGCCCCACCACCCACATGCCAAAATCCATCCCTTGGAAATGAGGGGGGGAGCATGGAGGAGGGGAAAAATGTATAAACTGGAATGTTCAACAGAAAAAAAAATCATTATTTATCTAAAAAGAATAGAAATAAACAAAATGCTTTTAAACAAAATCACAAAATATACAAATAAATCTGGTACAAAATAAATAGGAAAGATTGGAAATCTACAACAAAATTGGAATAATTATAAAATTCATTTGTATGACAATCAGTACATGAACCGTATACACTTCATTCAGGATTTCAGTTGTGCTTATTCAGGTTTATGTACACAGATGGAAATACTGTAGTCAGAATACTACAACTCTGGAAACCCAAAGTCATGTACAATATGATACAATTCGCAAAGACCATGTATGAGGGCAAACAAGATCCAGGGAAGAGCCAGCCAGCTGACCAGGTTCAGAAAGCCACAAAACACACTGGAGGGAGAGCCACCACGGTCCTGAGGTGGGGGATATTGAAGCCCGAGCCAGCAGCAACCAGGAGGAGGCTCAAGGCAGCCAGGGAGGCCCTGACTGAGGGAGAAAGATTTGGTGTGAGATCTCTGGCTCCTGAGTACCAGCTCCTCCTGGCTTCCAGAACACTTCTCAAGTATTCGCGTTTTCAGATTCAATGTGTTTGGCATTCAGGCGCCTGCCCTGTGATTCAGGTCTGGAGGTTGGCTCCAGCACTGTGAGCACTGGAGAGAGCACATGCCAAGAACTCTGAGGTCCCTCAGCAGGGCCTGACCCTGAACTTCTCAAAAGCCATCCCTATTCCCAGGACACCATGGATTAAATGAGACGGGAGCACTGCTGCTGGGGTCCTGGTGGGTTTCCACTCTTTTTATTTTATGTGGTCTGGGAGGAAGGCAGAAACCCTTAACCAGTATCTCCGACCCTTAGCATGGGGAATGAAGACAGGATGGGCACAGCATTGGCCAGTCCTCACTGCTGCACCTCCTGAACACTCAACCAAACCACAGGGACAAGAGCAGAGGAACAGCCATGTTGCTGAAGCCCAGCCAGTACAGTACAGGACAGAGTAGGTACCCAGGGTAAGAACCCACCAGCCAAACTAGCCCTGCCCAGCCTGCTGGGACCCGAGACTTTAAAGCAGGGATGACACAAGCTAATCTAGGTATGTCTAGTCTGTCACTTCAGCAAACAGAGAAGCTTAGCAGGAGTCCTCTCCAGGCTCCCACATTGATCTTTGGGCAAGTCCAGAAGGCATCTATCCAATATTGGCACTTCCAACTAAAGGCCTATGATCCAGGTTACTCATCTGACACCTACAAGTGTCTCACTTGGATTTGGTACAACAGTGATGCCCAGAGGATAAAAATACACATCTTATAAAATCCTTTTATCAAGCTCAGCAGTCTCTGAAATGGGATGTTAAAATGCTCCACCAAGCTCTAAATGCTGGAACAAACCCTTTCTCCCTTGCTATCAACCAACTGTCTCACTGCTTCTAGAAGAATACAAGAGACATCAAACCCACCTCTGGAGCATCAGAGCCACCTGCAGCTTTCACATGTTTCAGGCCCTTGTTTGGGTCATCTGGCAAACCTCAGGCACAGCTCTACAACAGGCATCTTCTGTCAAGAAAGGCCAAACCTCTCATGCCCGGGGTAGGATTAAGCATCAAGCACTTTGTTAGCCAGAAATCTGTGCTGGAAGGGAGACAGCAGCCAGGGCACCATCCTCTGCTGGATCCCGGTGATCAGCCCTGCTCAGAAGAAAACAGAGCCTTAAGGAGAAACCTCAGGAGAAAGTAGATAGATGTTTTTCAGATGGAAACAGAAGACCAGCAGGTTTTAGTACCGTATTTCCCAGGTGCAGAACTGCTATAAGCCTGACCTCAGGATAATGAGAACAAGATGTCACTCTGACCAAGTGACAGTGCTACCAATCTGTGAAACACCTCCCTCCACAGCCTGTACTGTGCCTCGTGCTGGAGGCAGCTTTCCAGCACCTCTTTTCCATCCCTGCAACTCAGGGAAGGGTGATAGGATAACCGGGCATCCCATGCTTTCTCCCAGGGTCCACTGTTAAGCTTCTAACAGAACAGCAAATACGCAAAACTAGATCAAAAAGCTCAAACAGTAGTAACAACATTCTCTCTCTTGGACATGGCCATGAAACTAACCATGGAGGAATGCAGCCCAGCATGAAGCCAGGCTCCAGGATGAGAGCAGGACCTGGACAGGGATTGCTCTGTGGGAAGCCATGGCTGTCTCCAAGTCCCGTGTGCTGGTGATATGTGGCCAGTATCACCACAGAGATTGTACTGACACGAGACCTGCAAGTCATCATCCCAGAGCAGGGGTGATGGCAGTTCCCCAGCCCAGCCTGCAGTGTAGAGCTTGTCCCCTCATCTGATCAAGTCAGAATTGAAGGCTGCTCTTTCCTTCATGCCACAAGAAGGTGCTCAGCTTTTGACCATGTTAGGTAAGCTCATCATTTCACTGTGGGCCAAACCAACCCTCAATATCCAAGGAGCAGGTATTTTGTTGGGTATATTTAGAGCCCCAGTGCAGCACCTGCCAGGCAGCAAGGTGGGAAGCAAGCCCAGGTCCATATCACACTGAGGCTTTCAGCACATGCTGGTTTTCTGCTTTGTGCCAGGCAGCACACAGCAACAACACAGGAACCCCTCAATGCTGGTTGGATGGACACCTCTGGGACAAAGCCTCAAGCTAGCATCACAAGAGGCACTCTGCATCACCCTTCCCCACCCCCAGCCCCAGTTTTCTCCTGGTAATCCAGACACTGGATAACTTGACAGCTGGTACACAAGTACTATTTTTAAAACCACAGATGTGTGTATTAGATATCATATAAAACATGGTACATCTTTCATGTGGGAATGATTTCTATAGATAGTGTACTTCAGCACAAGGAAAATGCACACTCCAAGGGGTCCTGGAGAATGTGGCTGTGTTCTCCATCATGTAGGATACTTACACAGGATGCTTGTGAGGCGACAGAGCTGCTGTTTGCCATCCACACTCCCAGGCCCCTCAGCTGAGCTCTGCAGAGATCACAGGAAGCATCACTGCTGCCCAGGCAGCCCCTTGCACAAAACTAGCTCTTTGGTTTCTTGGAGCCAGAGCCCGACACCACCAGTGCCAAAATCTCATCCTCATCTGAGCTTGGTCCTGAAGGCTGAGTAGCAGAAATATCTGTGGACCATAAAGGGCAACTTGCCCTGCTCCCCCTGAGCTTTCTCCAGGTCTGAGGTGAGTGCAAAGGGCCATGTCCTGAGACTTCTACTCTTGCCAGCTCCACCCACACAAAAAGGCACTTAAAGAAACAAAGAAAAAAATTAAACAAGATCCTGCAGTGAGGAAAAGTGGGTTAATTCTAGGAGAAAAGAGAAGGAACAAAACTGAGCACAAAGTGAGTGGCTGACCCCTCTTCCAACAACGCCCAAGAACTGCAAGCCTTAAGCAGCCAGCTCCAGCTGCCCTACACAGGTCTCAGTATCATCCCACCCCTGCTCAGTCTGGAGCAGAATGTGTGCATGGGGGCAAAGAGAGCATGAGAAAACCACACATGACTACAGGTTTGCAGCAGAAGTGCAGAGCAGTGAAAGGACCTGCCCTGTGGAGCTCTCTTTACTGGGCACAACTGCATCGGGGAAACAGCTCATCCTGCCACACCAGCCTCAGGGCCCCTGCTCCCTGGCCAGTCCAGACACCCTGACAGCATCCTCATCCCTCTGTGGGTACTCCCTCCTGAGCTCCTAGAAGGCAGTGGTCTTTGGCTGCACAGGGCTTTTAGGGAGTGGACAAGCTGGGAATAAAGCAACAAGAACTTTGTAAACTCTGGGGGTCTGAGCTTGAAGTCAACAGAGAGGGCAAGGTTGGTTTGCTAAGCCCACCCTGAGCCCCTCTCCACTCAGAACCAGCGTGCTTCGTATGATCACCACGTCACCAGAGTCAGTCTCATTTGGAGAAAGATTCTCATTGGAAAGCGGTAACATTCCTTCACTCTTTACAAAGATTTGGCAATACACAGAATTAAAAAAAAAATCATAGTTACAACAGATTCAGGTTCATTTCATTTAAAGGAAATTCAACCAACAGGAGTGTAAAAGTTATAATTCACAGTTGTGCATTTAAGATATTAGTGTCGAAAACCTCACTTCAAAGAACTCTTGTGCAAAATTGTATTGACAGTAGAAACCATGGCTAGGTACCCTCCCAGCCTCCCCCGGCCAACAGGCCACTGTCTGCCCCTCTGCCTGCACCCAAAGGCAGATGGATGAGGGGAACAAAGGCGGCAGTAGGAGCTGACGTAGGAAGATGCAGTATCCTTTCTATGAGTCAAAGCCTTGCCGAGGTCTGAGGTCAAGCCCAATGATTCCCAAAGCCATCAGCCAGTGCCCTGCGCTGTGGTGATCTCCAGCAGCCCTGCCATGTGTCCTTGTGGCACTGCAGCACCACACCTGCCATTGGGGTGCAGGTAGGCAGCCAGAGAGGCAGAGGAAGCAGACCTGCTCTGGCATCTGACACCCTGCATGGGGACAGATGCAGGCACCATGGCATCTCCACTGCAGTCAGGAGAGGCAAGTCCTAGTGCCAGCAAACACTGTGCAGAGGCTCAGAAGTGACATTGAGCTGGGCACCAGGCTCCTCTGGTTGTGATGGTTCCCATGAGGACTGGGAACCCCTTGCATTTGTTGAACAGTAAAACTGTAAATACCCTGAGAACAGGGAGACTGGATTTTTTTTCCCCTACAGAGAGAGGATCATGCTCTGCTCTTCAAGCTAATTAGAAGTAGCAGCCCCTAACCCCTCTGGGTCAGGTACATATTTTCCATATGAAACACATCTATAATAATCTATTTTTATGGAAATTTTTTCACTTTCCATTATTGGATCTGTACAAATGATGAAAACCAGTTATGCAAAAAATTGCCTGCAAATTTTGGAACAGTGCAGCATGGGCAAAAGCAGGAGGTATTTGCTTTGGGATCACATGGCTTTGGTTGGAAAAATTGGCTTTTTTTTTTTTCCTTTTTTTCCTTTTTTTTTCAAAAGGGAGACAGACACTGAAACAAAGCTGTAGCCTGCCATAAGAAGCAGAAGTCAGATCCAGTGAGCAACCTCATCCCAGGGAGAGAGCTGCCTTGACTTGAGCCTGCCCTTCTTTGGCAGGTTTGACAAAACGGATACTGCACCTCTAGTTCACCACTGTGTCAAACACTTCTGACAAACTTTTACATTCAGAAATGCTAGATAAAAACTGGCAAGGTGAGTCCCTTGCTGAGGACAAATGCTGTAACATCTCAACATTTTGCTTTGAAAGAAAGGTGCAATATTGGCAGCTCTCTGGGAACAAACAGGGCTTATGTCAGCATGTGGTGGGCCAGCCAGCTCACTGGTGGTGGGCTGGTATGCATTAGAGCAAAGAACAAGAGTATGGAAATGTTTTCAGATGGGACTGAAAAAACACTAATAAAAAGCCAAATGTGTGAGTAAGGTTTTGGGTGTCCCTTTTCCTCCTCACTGGGTGCACAAGTTAGATACTGTGAAATTTCTATGCCCCCTTGTGGGGACTTCATCCTCATGGGTGACTCCAAGGAAGAAGTGCACCTTTCCCATTGCAGAGAGACATTGCAGAGAGACAGCAAAAATTATGGCTTCTTTCTGAAGCCAAAAGAGAAAGGAGGAGAGACAAGCAGACCAAATCAGCTCTGACACCACACGCTCCAATTTCCTGTGGGGAGATCCTCCACCAAAATACTGCACCTTTCCTGCTACTGTTCACAAAGATGGACAATGGGAACTTGAGGCCAGAGCCTTCCCCAGCCTGTGAGCATGAGAAACAGGGCAGGCCTGCAGGCACAGAGAGCTCTGGTAGCTGCATTTGAGACTGGGGGCTTCTTTGAAGGTAAGGTGAGATTACCTGGTTGTAAAGAAAGGAAAGGAAATGTTACATAGCCAGGGGCAACAGAAGGGTCTCAAAAGCAAAGAAACCTCAATGTCTGAATTATTAATCCCTCCAGATATTAAAGGTAACATTCACATTTTTTTTTGAGACAGCAATAGAAGGGGAGAAAATCGGGCAGGGGTGCTTTTTTTCATGGACTTACTCCATCTGTGGGAGTGGGAAATGTGTGATGCACAACTGCCACAGGGTGCCTCTTGCTTGCACCCTGCCTGCTTTGAGGCTTTTGGGGTGAAGGAATTGTTTTCTGCTGCCCAATGCAGGGTGCTGTGCAGTAGCAGCAGCTGGGTGGGAGGCTCTCCACTCTGCTACCATGGTAATGACTAAAATGGCTGTTAAAAGGGGTAAGAGAGAAGGAAGTACACTAAATGCACCCAAAAGAAGGGATGTGGAAATGGAAATGAACCTCTCCGAATCCCTGAAGTGCAATACACTGGAGTCTGGAAAGTTTTGAGAGGAGAGGAGAGGAGAGGAGAGGAGAGGAGAGGAGAGGAGAGGAGAGGAGAGGAGAGGAGAGGAGAGGAGAGGAGAGGAGAGGAGAGGAGAGGAGAGGAGAGGAGAGGAGAGGAGAGGAGAGGAGAGGAGAGGAGAGGAGAGGAGAGGAGAGGAGAGGAGAGGAGAGGAGAGGAGAGGAGAGGAGAGGAGAGGAGAGGAGAGGAGAGGAGAGGAGAGGAGAGGAGAGGAGAGGAGAGGAGAGGAGAGGAGAGGAGAGGAGAGGAGAGGAGAGGAGAGGAGAGGAGAGGAGAGGAGAGGAGAGGAGAGGAGAGGAGAGGAGAGGAGAGGAGAGGAGAGGAGAGGAGAGGAGAGGAGAGGAGAGGAGAGGATAGTCCCGACTCCTCAGCAGAGGAGCCCCATCCTTGCACTGGCAGAGGTTTTCTGTCACCTGGAGGATGTACTTTGGGTGTAATTGTAGCAGCAACTTCTGTTTTAATACTAGAGATTGGAGGGGGGAACAAGGACTGATGTTCTCTGTTACTTAGCAAAGACTGCACATCTGCTCTGGCCAAGGTAATGCCGTGCAGACTGCTACAGCGTGCAAGTGCTTAAAAGCTTGTTATTTTTGGGGTGCACACATTACTTCATCATGCAACAGTCAGGAACATCAATGAAACATCACCTAGGTACTTCACAATGGAAAAGCCTGGCTTTCATTTCACATGACTGCAGTTTTGCTAATTAACTCCTTTCCCCCTCCACCCCAATATCCTCTTCAACATACACAAAGTTTTTGGAGGTTACAAAACTGTAAGTGTAACAATGCTTTTGCCTGTTTTACAAAGAAACCTTCTGAATTTTGAGAGATCATTAAACACCAAAGTAAAGGCACCTTCCCTGAATCTTAACTGCAAGTATGTTAGAACATCAATCCCTTTGCCCTCCAGGTGGCTGAAACCAGTGATTCCTTGAAGCTTGCTCATTCTTAGGACACAAATAACATACAAGTACCAGTAACTAACTTCTTCAACAGGTCAACAAAAACAACCAGAAAGGGGTGAAAAAGGACATAAAAGCCAATTCACAAAAACACAACAGAGCTTATTTGAGGTTTGAGGGGGACAGAAACAATTTAAAACTCTGCAAAATACTTTTTAAAAACATGATCTCTCTTGAAAAAATATCTGGAGGAGCTTTTAAACTTCTCCATATGTTTTTGAGGAGGAAAAACCCAACAAGGATCAAAAATACAGATAAAAAATAAACGTGATTCTACTTTGCAGGAAGTATTTTAATCGTTCTCAGGGGTGGCTCACCATTCCCAAAGTATGCTTGGGGCTTTAGTCTCTCTTGCTCTTTGCTCCTGTCTTCCTGTTTCTTCCTCTTCTGCTCCACAAATGGACACAAAAGTCTTTGGTCTCAGAACACTGGATGCAGCACAGTGTTGCAAGCACATACTAACGGTGTTCACACACAGGGAGGAGGCCGGAAGGAGCCAGGGCTGGTCCTGTTGAGAAGATGGGATGTGTGGGTTGTGGAGGGTCAGCTCCTAGATGGCTCCTTCACTGTGCATACTGTGGTTGGGCTTGTTGTGAGTCACACAGTTCTGTTCACTCAGCAGGTTTGCTGTCTCGTCTGGCAAACCATCATGCAGTTCCGTAAGAGTCAGTTCAATTTTAGTGTTTTCACTGTCCGAGGACTGAGGTGTTTTGTCCATCCGGGATGCCATCAGGGCATTTTGGTACTGCTGTCTTGAGATCTGCTCCAAGAAGAGAAGGAACAAAAACAGTCAGTCACTCTTTTGTCTATCCTGTGGGATACACTGAGAAAATAAAGTGCCCTCCTTTGACAGATGACGACACTTCAACCCCTGGTTACCTGTTTCTATAAAACATCCCTGACCTTTGCAAGTCTAGAGCATCCCAACCCAACCTCACAGCATGGCAACATCTCCAGATAGCACAGAGCTGTGTGATCACCATGCTGTTCAAAGGCAGGGATTTATTCCTATGCAGAGATTTTAAAGTCAGATCTCCATTTCCTTCTAACCATGCACATTCTTAAGGCCAGAACCAGAGTTCAGTGAAGTCTTTCTCCCAGCTTCAGAGAGCTCCTGGTGAGGCTCTAAGAGTCCCCATAAAGCCAGAAAGTACAAGCATTACTGCTCTTGTCTAGGCCAGCAAACAGCAGGAGTTACAGCCTTCTTCTGATATATAAAAACATTGGATTTCAGGAAAGACTGGGATCTCCATAGAGATGAGTCCAAATTAGCAGCCCATGAAGTCTTTCACTGCTCTCTGCAAGAGCTGGCTGCACCCAGCAGAAGTCGTGACAAGAGCTGGCCTAGAGCACAGAGCTACTGCTCATGATACCCTAGAGGCAAGGAAGCCCATAGCCCCAGGGATCTGCCTGTGGTGGCAGAGGAGAAATCCTCCTAGAGCCACAAACAAACAGACACACAAACTCCTCCAGCTCAGCCTTCTCAGCCAGGACAGGCAGCAGGATGCATGTGCACTGGCAGCCCCGTGTGCTGCAGCAGGCAGGAAGGTGAAAGAGGTGAGAGAAGACTGATATAAACCCCATAAGTTTCAGATGTAATGAGAGAGGGACTGGAAATGGAAGGAGTCTGATGGACCAGGTCACAACTCCCAAAAGCAAAATTCAAACATGCATGAGCAGGTTACAGCCCTGGTTTACAAGGTATTAACTCAGAAAGTGCCCACAGGGATCAATGAAAATATTAATGTTGAGTATGCCATCCCACGCATAAAGCAGAGTGATGCACAGAGTGGTGTGCAAGTCTGACTGCAGAGTCACCAGAGGATTCAACATTCATATTCCCAGTATGAATGCAGTGAGAGCTAGAAGGACTCCACATAAACCAGCATAAGATGAGCAACTAGCTGCTCTGCACAACAGATTAATTATTGAAATCTGCAGTGAGAATCACTTTTCCAATAATTTACTGATCTAAACCTTGAAGGTTGTGACCCATTGACCAGCACACTTCCATCTGTCAAATTCTGGATGCAAGACTGTACCCTTCTTTAAAATTTGGCTAGGGAATAATTGATTTAATTATTTCTAATGTTTCTACACTATTCCACAATCTTAATATTGAATTAACTTTGACAGAAATTGAGTTCACAAAACATCTGAGTTGCATACAAAGAAACTGTGAACATGCACTTAATTTAAGAAAAGCATGAAGGTCAACTTCTGACCATGTCACGTCAGCTTCCCTGACTCCCAGCTGGGCTGGAACTGCTGCCAGCATTAGCTGTTCCTCAGCTCAGCTAGATGTCCTATCCCACAGGACTCACACACATTTCAGTGTGGGATGCACCATGCTGGGGAGAGAGCTGTGTTCATGCAGCAACTCACTGGTAGTATGAGACATGAGCCTAACATGTGAAGTTAAGATAAAGAGTAATGTCCAAGACTTCTCCAAGCAGAAGAAGGATGACAAGTCGAAAGTAAGATCAAGAACCCCAAACTGAAACCAAAATCAAAAGTGAATAAAAACTGCAACAAACAGAAAATGGCTCATCCTTTAGAAAAGGACATTGTCTGGTAATGAAGGATCTCCATTTCAGATGGTTCCAAAGGCTTCCCAAGGATATGTCTTTCATGACTAAAAGCAGAGACAGGTTATTTTCTATATTCTTTCTGTGAGGGACCTGAAATCCAGAAATTTATGTGACCAATCTACTTATAAGCCTAAATCACAGGAACAGTGAAGGCAAATCAATGGGCAGTAGATACTGGGGAAAAAAAATTTAAAGTGGTTCTTAAATGGCTGCTTTCATAATCCTATTTACTCACAGAACAATCTAGAGGGGCCTCCCTTCCCCAGGCTCTTCATTCTACCAGCCATGCCCAGCTTTCCAGTGAGGCCTTTCCAGCTTTTTTCCTACCTTGACAAACTGAATGTCTGTGAGTGCTTTCACTGAGTAGTCTGGAACATATACTTGGAGGAAAGATGCATTCAGCTGGTTGTTGCTGCTCCCTAATGTTGGTGTCACTGCATCGATGCGATCACTTCGGTTTAAAGAGTCTGAGTGATTCAAGCCACAGGGACGAGGAGGAGACTTGTTTTCAGCTGAGAAATGGGCAAGAGCAAGACAAAAACATTTTAAGTCATCAGTTTCGAAGAGACATACAGCGATGTAGCACCGAAGAACTTAATCCACTCATAACTTGACATGCAGCTAAACAACCAAATTACCCTGAAAAAGAGTACATTTTGAGTCCAGAGCTGGCAGCTGCTGACATCGCTGGGTATGCCTTAAACAAAGTGGCTTTGCTTATGCTGCAATGGACATGCCCTGTGCACCACTGGTCACAGTGCTTTAGTCAATGAGTGATAACCACCAGAGAAAGGTAACTTCCCAAGGCTCCTTACAGGAGCTCTTGATACTCAGACCATGCTTAACAGATTATTTTTTTTTCTTAATGATGGTAACTCCATACCATACCAGTCAGTTCCAGCTAAGCCTTACCCTCTCTCTTATTCCACCTGGTACCTACATATGCCTTGTTCCCGAAGTTAGAGCAGATATTTTCAAACTCATAAGTGTGATGGAGTCCTCAGTGGACCAGAGTCCAGTCTACATGATGATGACTTCAGCATTTTCTCTTAAGAGGCAAAAACTCAATGAAGGAGAGCAAACTACATGTGGTACATGTCAGCCAGCAAAATAGGGAAAACAGCTCATGCTACAGAGAAAAATCTGTGTCCAGGAAAGGAGTAGAGACATCATTTTCTACCACTGGCCTTTAAGCACTGCAGACTTTCCCTGTGAGTGTGATTGGCCACAGTTTATCTCAAGTGAATGTGCTTTCAGCAAGCTACAGGCATTCTGCATTCCTACCTTCCACCCATACAGTGACCTCCAGACAGGAGGGCAGAAATGCATCCTAAGAGAAATCCCAAGCCCTCATGCAATGGGCTTTTCCCTGGGTGCAAACATAGTACATACAGATCACAGAACTCTCCTTGGAACTTCTGAATTTTTGTGTCTAAGTTAAATTTCTCTCAGCCAGCCCAATCCAGAACTTGATGTAAACTCTGCTACATACCACATGGCCCCTGCTCTCAGCTGAAAGATCATTCTCATGTAATCTGAAGATACAAAGCAACAGTATCTTTGCAAGCTTTTCAAATTATTTTTTGAAGATATATATATAAACTTACTTCTAAAAAAAAAAAAAACCAAAAAACACCTTACCTCTGCCACTTAATAATTATAAATTTGATCTCTCCTTGCTCAAATGACACAGTCTGTTCTTGTTCTACATCTCTGCATCCAGGCTTTCCTAAACCTAGGGCTTTAGATGCTTCCAGATGAATGGCAGAATTGCCCTGAAAATCCCTCTGATGTTGTCTTT
Source organism: Calypte anna (assembly GCF_003957555.1). NCBI lineage: Eukaryota > Metazoa > Chordata > Aves > Apodiformes > Trochilidae > Calypte > Calypte anna. The sequence goes on along the minus strand of NC_044252.1, from coordinate 22,693,136 downwards.
CCTCCAGTTTCTAACAACTTGGCAATTTTTCTACCATTTTTGCACTATGGAATTACTGCAGATCCCTACAACAACACCAAGTACAGGGTTAGGTGGAAGCATTCATAGCCCTGCAAGGTTTTCCTCTATATTGACTTGCCATCTTGAAAGCCACACCAAGCTGCAATATCTGCTGCCAGGAGCCAAACTTCCATCTGCACACAGGACTTGATGCTGTAATTCCCACTGGAGAACAAGGAATTGTGAAGGCTGAGTGAATTTGTCCTGTCCTTCCTACCTGTGTACACAAAATAAGGCTGTGGGTGACAAGAATAGCATCACTGCTGCTCAGGATAAAGGCTTCAGTCTGGAACAGCTTTATACTACTGCAATTTGTATCTGACCTTTCTTTTCACCAGAGGTCTTATGGTACTTTACTAACAAAAACCAAAGAAGGACAGAGAGCAACATGATGAAGCATGTGTTTAAAGAACAAGGAAAAAAGGGACAGGTGAAACAAAAGGACAGAACAAAAAAAAGTACGACTACTAGAAGTCTGAAGGAAAGGAAAAAATCTGGAAATGTGGACCATGCACATGTCAGGGATGGAGAAGAGAAGTTCATGAAGAAGGAAGGGTCATAAGGGACAGACAACAGAAGAACGTGAGGCAGATTCATGTTTGCAGAACAGCAGCCTGCCAGCTACCTAGGAGGACAGCCCAGACATGGATATATCTTTTCTGCCCAGGTTTTCCCGTATCTTCCTTTACAGGAGATAAAGAGCACAAACCAGAAGACAAGCACCAGTACAACCGTATTATGAATTTGGGGTTAAACAACAGGATTCTTTTTTAGAAGGACCAAGCAGAAGGTCCAAGTTTCATCAAAACTGGTATCACACTGTCATAGTGACAAGGCTTACCACATCAGTTCCTTTCAAAGTAGATGCTTCCATTACTATTTTCCATCAGTGATTTTTAGAAATATTTTTTAGTTGGGAAAAAAGCTAGGAAAATATGCTTGGCATTTGTATTGGAAACAACTTGCGTGTGCAAAGCGTACACTTATTTGAAGCACAGAAAAGAAAAAAAAACAAAGAAGACCTGGCAAAACAAAAGAACCAAGCTAAAAAAGATAATCAAATTGGCCAAGCTTAAAATAAAGCCATCAGGTACTTTAATTAAAGGAAGATTAAGCTTCTCACCCTTTTTTAAAGTTTAGCAGCAGGAAACTTCAACAGGGCATGAAAAAAATCCCCTGCAGGGCAACAACCTGTAGTTTGTTTGGAATGTGCATGAGACTAATTTAGGGACTGATGGCAAAATACATTTTCAGAAGTGGAAAAAGAAGAGGAGGGAAAATAAGGGGAGGAGATGGTGAAAGTTCATGAAATGCAAGATATGTATTAATGTTTAGGAGATGTTTCACTTAAATATGCATATCATTATCTTGTTTGCTTTTAGGTCCAGGGAAAGACATTTCTTCTGAAATAGAAAACCTCACAGGTAGAAATATGTTCACTGTGGCCCAAACTATTTTAGGATTCTGCTCTTCCTACAGACTTTCCTGATGGGCTTCTATTTTTCATAACTACTCAGTGCACGCAGTGTCTGAAAAGCTCAGTTCTTGACCCTTCCCAATTTCCAGTTGCTCAACTATGTCTCAGAGCTCTTTTTGGCCCCATTTGTTCCCTCCTTGGTCTCTGCTTTCCAAAGGGATTTCTGTGGCAGTCAACATGGTTATTCAGCAAGGAAAGGTCTTAAGCAAAATGGGAACCAGAAAATCCCACAGGAGGTCCATCAAGGTTCTTGCACATTCCATTGCAAATCCATCTCGCTCAGTAAATCACTGTGCCAGTCCACAGCATTCGCCTCACTGAGAGAAAGCTCAAAACTTCAGAGGAATTGAAATGGCCAGACTGTATACAAACCATAGAATTTACCCATATAAGAATATAAAAATTCTTTCATTAAAGAAGTATTCCTTTTATGGCAGTTTAGCAGCAGGCATTCTCCTCTGCCAAATGCATTTTCTTCAGAAATTTTTAAGCCTCAGCCTGGGGAAAAATACATCCTTTTAAAAATCCCCTCCTAATTTTCCACCATCATAGGTATGAGAAACAAGAACACATTATCAAATACATTTTCTTCAATATGCTTTTAGTTCTCCTCTTTTTGATGACTCCATCATGTTGCCACCAGTTACCATAAATGCAAGTTCAGGATACCTACCTGCGAGTCATAACTCTGTGCTGGACTTCTCCCTAACGAGCAAAGGGGACAGATAAATACAGACTGCAGCTGACTTTTTATGGCATCTGGGCACTCACAAGAATGGTGAAAATAGAAGCATGCGGATTTACCTGGAGAACCTGCTGCTAACAACTCTGTTCTGCTGACAACAAAGGTACGAGACAGGGACAAGGGAACTAGAAGAGGGAGAGAAAAAGGATGAGATCACGACCAGAAAGGCGGCAGCTATCCACACTTGAAAGGGGAAGGAGCCTTCACACACTGAAGAGCTAAAATCAAAAGTGCAAATCAACTGTGAAAAAGCAAAGGGTTAAAACAAAAGCAAAACAAACAAAAAAAGACAATTAAACATTTTTAAGAATAAACCAAAAACAAGCCAAGGGAATTATAGTGAAGTGAACAATTTTCACTTCATAATGTGAATGGTCATCCAGTGCAGAACAGTCCATCAAAGTACACTCAGTTTTAAAATAGTACAAAAGGAACAGTGGCACCTACTCCCCCCTGGGAGTCAGAGAGGTAAAACAAGTCAGAAAGCTTTCATGGGTGCTGTTCCCCATGGGAGTCGAACAAGAAACAAATAAAACAAAGGGTACTTCATAGTACACCGAGTTTTCAATAAAATGACAAGAAAAGTGGTGATTCTCAAAGCTCAGCCCTGTAAGGATGGGTACAGTGCTGCTCACCATTACTGAAAATCCTTCTCCAGCTGTAGTTAAAGAACAAAGCTTCATTTTTTTTTTCTTTTGGTGGGAGGGGATGTTTTTGGGGGGTGTTTTTTGCTTATTGGTTGGGGTTTTTCAGTTGCTATTTGACTGTTTTTTTCATGCTTTTTAATGCCTTCACATTCCAGGCGGGAAGAGCAGGCACATAATGTCTAATTAGGACACATTGAAGAGCAAGTTTTCTCTTCTTCTGCAATGACTTTGACTTTCACTGAACTTCCCCTGTGTACACACAGCAACAGGAACTTATTTTTATGGACTCATCGTAACAGAAATCTCTGGAAGCTGCAAGACACCATAAAAAAAATTCTCTAAAACCTGGCGGGAAAGCCAGCAAAATGAGGGGTTTGCTACTGGTAAGAGTCAGCCAGTCAAAGGTAAACAAGTGCAAGGTTGGCTGAGATTAATTTAAAATAGAGCATATTCTTAAGTTTGACATGACACATTCCAAAACAGATTGCAGGCCATGCAAAGAAAAGACCATTTGACCTCACAGGACTTGGACAGCTGGCATGGTTATGGGGAGGGTGAGCAACATCAAAAAAAACCTCACACATGAAAACATTCAAATTGAACAATGCTGTCAAAACAGAAATGCCACAAGAGCTCTCCAAGTCCAGGTCTGGTAGGAAAGGCAACCATGCCTAACCCATCTCCATGCCTGGCCCACACTGCAAAAGCTGAGCTGCAAAGCTGAGTATATGGTGTAGTTGGACATAGGTCACAGTTCCTCATGAACACTGCTGCTATTGCTCAGATAAGACCTGAGCCCAGTGCTCTGCACACTTTCAAATCTGTCAAGCCTCAAAAGGTAAAATTTAGACTGATCAAATTAAGGTGTACATAGTTAAGCAAGAATTTGTCTTCCCTGTCAAAGCGAGCTCACGCATCCAAGAGAACTGCTGTTGTCTGCAGAGTTTCATAGGGCTTTGCTCATAACTTACAAGATCACTTTCATTCCAGTGCCATTTGCATGTACGCAGGTACATACACATAGGTACACACACATAAAGGGAGGGCTTGAGTATGCAATTAGACCAAGCTATCTCTCAAGTGGAACATGAACCCTGCCATGACAGCAGTATCAAACTTTAACATGAGAAATGTCTCTCCCTAAATCTGAGCAAGCAGCTTTGGGTCAGCAGATGCCCAAAATCAGCACCCCAGATCTCCCCAGCAGTGCTGTGGATTCCGAGTATAGGTCGATACCTTAGCGGCGACACTTCTGGCACTAAAATATATAAGCGAGTGCTGAAATAACAGCTCTGGAGCCTACTCTCAGTGGATTATGCACCAATCCCTCAAACTGTGTCTGTGAGGTGGTGGCTTGTTCTGGGGACAGGCTCACACCTCTGTGGGAACTGGCTCACACCTGCCCTCAGACATCAGCTCTTCCCCCTTGCTTATTTCTTGGTTACACTTCCACACAAGCTGACAGGAACAATCACTTTTCTTGCACCACTGCCCTCCTGGTTCCTCAAGACGCCGTTAAAAATCCGACTGGTAAAGAGAATACTCCCCCCAGAAGAACAGGGCGTTTGTGATTCGCACCACTAGATGGCCCTCCGCAACTAATTATCTATTCCCCTTAATCCAACCCCTGTTACACTGCCGTGAGCAAAACTGCAAAGCTGTTCCTCCTCCAGCACCCAACACATCACTGACTGAGGCCACCTCTCACATCCTCTGGAGCTGGCAAAGCGCTGCCAGGGCTGGGTCTGGGAGTCAGCCCCACCACCAGCCCCCTCCCAGGGACACTGTGCCAGGCTGGCAGTCTCTCTGGTAAGGAGGTGTCATTTTCACCAGCCTGCTGGACAAAGCCGGGGGATGTCCTTCATAGAATGGGCAGGCTTGTGCAGGAGTGCATTGCAGAAGCAAAAGGTAAGAGGACATACCTGGCAGTGCTGTGAGGGCCATCACCCCATAGTAGGAAAAAGCACCAGCTTCAAACTTCATCCCCTCTTTCCCAGCCTCCACTTCCACTTTCCCCTGTTAAGGAAAAGGAGAAAGAGCTGCAATTAGAAGGGACCATAGGTCTCAAGGCACAAGATCAGACTTGAGCCCTGAAAGCTAGTTTTGCCTGATGTTCCCAAGCACTGTCATGGTCCCTGCAGTTTGTAACGGTGCCTGAACAGGCACAGACCCTGAATGGCAACACATTCCTGCGTCCTGAGCTATCCTGGTCTTTTGGTGCCCTGCAGAGGAGTGGCATCACCACAGCACTTCAGGGTGATGCTGTTGCCCTGCTCCAAGTGCTCCAGCCTGCCTTCCCTCAATGCAGAGAGAACAAATACTCCCACAGAATCACAACAAGCTTATATGTAGCACAGTCATCTTGGCATCTTGAGACACCTCGACATTCTGAGCCACAGCTCACATTCATATGCAGAGTCGCCTCTTACACAAACATAGCAAAGGGAGATGGGAGACAACACATCTGTCAGCCTTCTAAGATTCCCACAGAAACTAAGCCTTTATCCCTGAAGGATAAGTCTTGGGGCTACTTTGTGGTTTGTTTTTTGGTTTCTAGTAGTTTTACGTATTCCAGCAACCCTAAATTAAGATCCTGCCCTTTCACAGGGTTTTGCCTAGAAGGACCATCAGTGCTCCACAAACTGTACAAAGTCACAGTACCACAAAAGCACACCCATTTCGGATGTAGGATGAGCCAAATATTTAACATCACATCCTACAAAGGATTCTAGACTTGAAAGCTGCCACATCAAACATAGTTGTAAACATCCCAGTTACTTTGGTTTATAAAGTAGCCCAAAAATAACTGGCTTCTTAGTGAGACCTGGTTTCACAACCATCCATCCTACTGGAACTGCACTGAGAATTACAGCACATCACTGCAGACATAAGAAATCTCACGCAGCTTTAAGGATGAACCACACAGAGGTTGGTATTTCAGGCAATAACATAATTATTTGTAATAACATAATTACCGGTAATGCTTTCCCTCTGGCTAGGTTGGAAAGGGCAGAGAGACTGCCTGTCCCATGTGTACTAAGCAGACGGAACATCAGCTAGACATAATCAGGTCAAAATTAGTCCAAAAGGTTTCTATGTGTTTATTATTATATAGATTTGTAACATTATGTTATTATTTATTACTATTATTTATATTTATTAATAATAAAATATTATTATTTAAAAGAAATAACAATGCCTTTAGCTTAACTGGAGCAGAAAAACGTAAAAACACACTCAATCTGCTTGAGCCCTGACATCAGGTCTGTCTGTTTGTCTGACTGTCCCAGATGAGGCAAACCACAAAATCCACCTAGCAGGAAGAGTGTGCCTAGCTCATAAATCCACTTTCCTGCTATCACAAGCAACAACTTCATATAACCCCTTTTAAAACCAATTTCACTCCATAACACAAATAAGTAGCTTACATTTGTTCTTTATAAGCCTTCCAAAGGGTCCAGTTTCATCACTCAGGCAAAGACTGGTGGTAAACAGAGCTCTGAACCTACTGCTGGTAGTCATTCATCAGTCAAGACCAGATCTCCAAACCACATATGCAACCAGGCTTCACATACAATCAGTTTGGAGCTAGTTGCTAAGAACAAACTAGTAATTAGTAATAGGAGTTAAGTTTCAGTTCTAAGAACACTGCTCTACCCAGCACATGCAGCACGTCCAAGCCTCCCAGAGGTGAGTGTATGAAGGCCAGGCATGCTTGGCATAGCCACAATGGGTCCTGGCTGGGATGTGTCTCTCTCCTGTTCAAATGCATGCACATATGATTTCTGTTGTCCACTGTTTAATGTTCTAACAGGAATTTTGAAAAAACACAATGACAAAAACAAATCTCAAACGGGCACAAAAGAACTTCACATTAGCTATGAGAAAAGCTGTTGCAAACAGGTGACATTGCATCTAAAACAATAGCTCTACAGGGATTACATTGGTAAACCCAATGCACAAAATATACATTTGATTGTGTTCTGGCATGCTTTCACTGTAAAGGTATTTTTTGTCTCTTGACATGAGGGAATAAATCTAGGATCATTTAGGTAACAGAAGCAGGGTATTTATCGTCTCTTGATCCTTGCAGAACCAATTTTGTTACCATTTTTATAGCATGTGCCTACAGCAAGAATTGCACATAGCACATTCTGTTTGCAAAATATTTATTGATTGAAGAATAGTTCAGAAGGAACTGATTGTTCTTTTAAATCTCCCATGTTCCCATTTACATCTTTGCAGCATTACCTCATCCAGGAGGAGCATGATCGTGCCTCTGGAATATTTCAGATTGCAACAATTCAGCACACAAGAAAGAGCAGTGAAAGAGCTACCAGTGGCTCCTGAAGCCCTTGAAAGAAACGATCCTTTTTAAAAAAAGGATTATGCTGAATCTACAATATCACATCCCAGTGGTTCCTTAATTGATTTTTCACCGACAGTATTTAAACCTCCCTCCCTCCTTTGAGGAAGACTACAAGCCCTGTGTTACAACTTTAGCTACAATGCTTATGTATTTATAACACAAACATATTTCAGTCATGCAGGATAGAAACATAAGCACCTCCCCAGCAAAATCTCAAATGGTGCTAGATGGAAAATAAGTTTCTGTAAATGGTTGGGTAAAGCTTTACAAGAGTTCCTGTCAAGTAACAAAACCTGGGAGACACCAGCACTGGAAGCAATCCTGTACAGAACAAGCAAGTCCTTCCATACTACCTAGGGCTCCAAACTAAAAACCACCCAAATGCAGGGATCTCAGAAAAGGTTTGGATGGCAGGGTGCTCAAGAACAGCAGGGGCTGCGGCAGGAGGTGGCAGCAGCTCCACAGACAGTACTATGCTCCCACTGAAACCTGGGCTTCTCAGAACACCAAAGGTTCAGAAAACTTGCACTAAAACCTAAACTTGCACAGAAAAATGTAATTTCTCTAAACTTCAGGTCTCCTTTTGCAAAAGGAAAAAGTATCCTGGTCAAACTCCTAACATATGCCCTTTCTTGCACCCCTATTTTGCAGCCAATGCCAGCTGTACATGGGGCTTCCTTTGCATTGCCTACCCCAGTGATACATAAAGCAGAAGTAACTTTCAACAGATGACAGTGGGAACTGCTGTCTACCCTTCACAACTGGTTTCACCGTAGCTGAAAGCAGCTCAGTGAGCTCTTCAAGGCTGGCAAGGTCATAAAAGAGCCACCACTCCATTCCCATGTTTGAAAGAAGAAAAACTTCAACAACTGGAAGAGGTAAAAGAGGGATATGACGGATTTAGCACATGTCTACATTATCACATGTCTGACCTGTAAAATGAGAACAAAGTAGTCGACAGGCTTGTTTCGCTGATAGAGGTAGTGTTCTGGGGCTTTCTTGTTCTTCTCATCGTATTTCAGCTCCTGGATGACGTTGGGATGCTTTAGCAGCCTGAGAAGGATCTTCTCTGACATCTGGGATGGACCAAATGCTTCTACTTCTATAACACAAGATACAACCTGGCATTACACTTCATATGCCTGGCAAGAAGTTATCAACACTCGTTAATATGTATTTGCCTAAAAAAGACACACAGCTGCAGAGAGATCCATTATGGAATTGCAGGCTTCCTGTCTTTTGAGACTGTTAGATTTGCAAGGGGGGAAAAAAACCACAGGAATGCCCCACCTTTCATTACTGAAGTATTTTTCAAAACAACCAAACCACCATGTCTTCATCTGAAATGGAAAAGAAAAAGGCAGCCTAGCCCTCTTGAGAGCCCAGAGTCACAGCTGTATACGCTCACTGGAGAGTTGTATAAATGGAAAAGCTTTACAATTGGGGCACGCAGAATCTTTGAATTTGTTTTTTCCTTCCTCAAAAGATATTAAAGTTACTGCAATTATTGCACTTTAAAATATAAAAATGGAAAAAAAAAATCACTGTTTAGGGTCTAAAAAGTTGCTCTAGATAGATGCTTTACATAAATCAGAGACAAAATTGGGGCTGCTGTGGAAGAGTTACTTCAAGTGAGAGACAGTGCAGGTCACTTCATACCACGTGGGATTAATGCCTGACACACAGAACACATTCTTTATGAACTTGCTCTTCAGTGTTCTCAACAGGAGCTGTTTGAAGCAGAAAACCTGATCCTTGTGTAGGAGAGTTAAGCCAGCACCATCGAGATTTACACATGCACATTGGTAAGCTTCCCCAACATCTCCTTTCAGAACAGGACCATCAGCGATCCAGTCCCTTTCATCTGCTAAAGATACTACTCTCAATTTAGAACAGAGAAACCAAAACTGTATCTTTTATCTTATTTAGCAGTGGCTTCACAGAGAGACCTGGATTTAAGCTACACAGTTCTTTAATCCACAAGACAAGTAGAGAAGCAGGACTGTAAGACTATGTCTGTTGAGCAGGTGTTTAGGAAACTCCATCAAGTCTTGTACATGAGCAACGCCTTGCTTGCTGTTAAATCCACATCTTGCTGTTGAACTGCTTCCTTTCACCAAGGACCTGTTCACATGCACATGTGCCGTAGGAGTCCAAGTCTTTTAAAGAATTACTGTCCCTCAGTCGAGATGTGATAAGCCATCATGTACATTTCTTTCAAGTCACAGACGTAAAATAAAGCATGAAGCCAGACTAGGAGCATCTAGGCAGGCAATTACTGCATTTTAGAGGAGGAGAAGTACCAATTTCCAACTGGAGCTGGCAAACTTGAGACTAAACAGCTTTATAATTTTCTACCCATGAATACATGTTGAACATAGCAGTGAAAGACGCCCATCTGAAAGACCTGCATGTGAGAAGTCTTTACATGTCAAAAAGAGACAGCATGAGCAATAGGAAGGTATGTTTTCCACAGCCTCTCCTGTTAACACGTCTCATCTCTGAGGTGAAGGGACCAACCTTATGACGAAAGACAGCATCAGCTGCAAGAAAACATTCAAGGCCCTGGCCTCTCTGCAAGACTGCCCACCCAAGGGCTAAAATATCAAGGTGTTCTGGGATGGAGACAACTGTCCTCTGAAACCTGAAGTCATCAACGGAGGTCACATGCCAGCCAGAAATCCATTTTAAAAAGTACAGTTCAACCGCCTGCGCAGTTTGCATTACATGTGCTGGGAGAGTTTTTCACTTGGAGTCAGAAAGTTTCATGGAACAGGTTTAGACCTTCCTGCAAAAAGTCCAGCATCTCTTTCTGGAGAAGGCGCCAGAGTGCAATTACAATCAGCTGGCCAGTGGTATCGAGTCCTCTTTGGTTTGTTCCCTGAGCTCTTCCTAATGGGGTGTACTTGCTAGTCGTTAATCTGACGGACTCTAGACATGCAGTGCGGCACTTGGCATTCATCCTTACCTTTCAGACCAATTTAAAGTTACTGGTCCACCCCTGGCAAATGTCTCAGAGGGTTCATGCCGACACTGAACACAGGAGAGGAGAGAATTTAAAAAGAAAAACACAACAGTGGCATTACTTGTCACCCCAAAATCCAGCCTCCCTTCCCACCTGCACTGTCCCACCCACCTCACCGGCCTTTGCTGACAAGCTGCCTCTGAGGCCCTGGCATGATCACACAAACAGATAACCCACACTTGCCTGTTGCCAGGAACCGGTGCATTGCCAGGAGGAGCTGCGGTGATATTTTAACCTTCATCTCGCTGTCTGTCTGCTTAAAGGCAGAGAAGTCCTGCTTCCTGTCCCGATGAGCTACTTTCTTTTTCGTCTTGTTATCAGCTGGGGAAGGGAGAGGGGGAAAAGAAAGGAAGGAAGCGATTTCTGTTAGAACAGGGACCAACAAGAACCACGCTGGATGGAGTCAGCCAGGATGGCTACCCAGAGCGCTGGGTGCTGACAGACCCCTCATGCAAAGCTCTGCTCATCAGCATGCAGCACAAACCAGAAACAACCATCCAGCTGGGCTGCCAGCTCCCCCGGAGGGGAGCCTCTGTCCTGCAGAGCCAGGCACCTACAGTTTCTGCCAGTTCAGTGGGGTAAAGTCTCTGCTTGCAAACATCTAATTGCAGATTGGCTCTGCATACTGCATGTGTACACCTCTAGGTGGGGATTAGGAGTCCAGCAGTGTTATTAACCACCAAAAGTTGTTCTACAAAAATATCAGTGTTAGATACTTCTTTTTTCCATACACATCCCTTCAAAACCTCCCAGCAATTGCATAGACAAAATATACAAAGACTTATTTCTCAGGCTGTACCATGACTCCACTGGATCTCCACAGTTCTGGCAAAATGCACAAGCCTTTTTGTCCAAGTAACTCCAATAGCTAGTGTGTGCTGTCTCTTTTACCCTGTTGAAACTTCAGCAAAGGTTGGTAAGTTGTATAGCCTAGAAGTGGGAAACTTTGTCTGCTTTCCAGTCACCAACACCAGAACGAAGTACTGAGTAGCTTCAGCAGTTCAGATATGGGATTTGGCCAGCTAGTGATCCTGGACTCCTGTCCTTAATTTAGCTAAATGCCACTTAATTAATCTGTGGTGGGGAATCCCCCATTTGTGAAAGACAACATGGAAGATGGAGTTGCAGAGGCAAAGTCGCTATTATCATCCACCTGCTGAGCTAATCGGCCAAAATGTCTGGGAAACCAGGTAAGTGGAGAGCTATAGGAATGTTGAGGTATGGTATACATCCATTTCAGGGAGAAATGTCCCTGCTTAGGTGGCAGGGTCTTGCTCTGGTCCGTGACAGTGTGTAAAATGGCATTGGTTGTAACCCACAGAATGCTGTCAGACAGCTCTGAGCTCCACCATATATTGAAGGAAACCCAAGTCCTGAGGCAGTTACTGTGAGCTCCTGATACTTGATGTCTGGCTCAGGTTCTACAGTCTTAGTGGGGAAAGATATTGAAAATGCTGTAGCTACTCGTCTATCAGCCCCCTAGTCAATGGTTTGAAATTACTGGACTTGTGAGAGACCATAGGCAGTTCTGGGACACTGATTCACTGCAGACAATTCAAGCAAGCACAAGAAATAGTGTAGGTGAAACCTCATGCATACTCCCAGATAGCTGTTGCCAGATTTTTGTTTATGCATGCAAAGATAACAAAAATTATATACCATAGCAAGGAAGCCACTGAGATGTGGTGCCTTGTAGGTGTACAAATATATACTACAAACTACAAAAAGCTCAGAGTGGTTGAATTTGGGGATTGGAAATGCACAATATTGGTAATTACCAGATTTCTAGAAAGATTTTCCCAAGTTACCTAGCCTTTTAGATATTAATACATCCAGGTCCTCAACTTCCCATGGACAATGCTCGATTATAGGAGTCTCACATCTCAACAGCAATACTGTACTAATAGTAACATATTTACTCTATACATCTAAAGTTCATTCTGGGAGCAGTGCAAATGAGAACACTTGAGATACCTGTTACCAAGCACATGGAGAAGAATGATGACAACCCATGCCCTTTTTCTTCTTTGAAACCAAAAACCTCTTGTCCTACTAGTGCTTTACCCAGGACCTGGACTACATCAGGAACTGTAGCTTCTGTTCCAAAATCAGACATAGAAACCACCCAGAGGAGTGGTTAGACTGAAAACAGTCCCTGTTTTAGGACTATAGTCTGAGACAGACCTTATCTGTACTTTCAGTTAAAGGAAATATGGATACCAACAGCAGCAACAGAAAGTGAATAGCAGAAGCTCTCAATAGTTCCTACGTCTTGTAAGTGGAAAGAATAGAAACTATGCTTTTTTCTGAAAAACTCAGAAAGCAGTTTTCCGAGTGCTGTTTTTTACAATGGTGTGGCAGAGATGCTTTCTCATTGCTCTCTTCAGGGAGGCAAAAATTACTGCAATAAATTTTGGCCCTGGGACAGGGAAATGTCTCTTCAGAGGGGTGGTAAAGAATCTCTGTATTTCTCCTGTGAATGAGCTGTACCACCTCAGGCTTCACACTACACTTCTGGTACCTGAAAACAGGGCCAGCATCACACCATGGGAGGATACCTTAAATCTTTCTGTCTGCATCAGTCATCCAGGTAAGACATCCAGGCTCTTAATACAGTGATGAGTAATTTCAACTCCTCCTACTGCTTCCTTGGCAGCTTGTCCAGAAAGCTTGCCCCAAGAAAAATGTTACATAGTGAGAGCAGAGCTATATGGCTTAAAGCCATTATCTTGGCTTCAAGGCCAGGTTGGACGGGGTTTTGAGAAACTTGATCTAGTGGGAGGTGTCCCTGCCCATGCAGGGGGATTGGAACTAAATGATCTTTAAGGTCCCTTCCAACCCAAACCATTCTATGATTTTTGTAAGGGGTGGTCTTAATTCTTCACTATCCAAACAACTTCTGACTTTCTTGTAAAACATAGGAATTAAGGATTGCATGGTGAAAGAAGCAACTGAATCCAGACCAGGTATTTCATGCTTGTCCTTCCTACAGTAAGTGAGATGGAGACCTGGGCACTGAAGTTATCTCAGTATGGTGCTTCAGTACTGCAATGCAGTCTCGTTCTGTAACATGAACAATGTCACACATGAGCGATGGCCTCAGTGTAACTTTTGGTGAGATATCAACAAACACTCCAACTACCTTCAGTAGGTTCTGGGAATATTTAGACTTTTCCTGCAAATCAAAGGCATTGAGGTTGACTGTGAGGTCCTGGGATGAAGGAGAGATCTCAAGAGGATGGGTCCAAATACCAATAATGTTGTGATCTCTATTATCATATTCCTAACCTTCTAGGCCTGATGTAGAATACCAGAAATTACTGCATATATGTCCTTGAAGCACCCAGCCTGGGATGGAGATGGCTACAGTGCACGGAGGTCAAACCTTGTATCACCTGAGCAGCCAGTCAGGGAGACAGCAGAGAGATGGGTGCTGCAAATGCACCCACACAACGTTCTGGGATGGGTTCCTGTTCTCTCCCTGTGCTCTTTTTCGTCCTGCTGTCTTCAGGATCTGTATTAACCAGGACAGACATCTGCAGTGAGCTCCAGACAAGAGCATAAGGACAAAAATATTTCATGAAATGAAAGTGCAGCCCTAACTGGCACACAAGAATTTTTCAAGGACTGAGACAAGCAACTATTTGAGACGTGAATCATAGATGCTCCAGGAAAAGAAAGCAATCCCCCTTCTCACTAAACCTGTGCCCATACTCAGTACCAGGATGCCCAGACCAAAGCACTCAGGGGTGGATGCCAGGATCTCAGAGTCTCAATAAGCACACACTCCCTCTCCCTCATCTCCTCCAGTGATGCACATACCCAGGCTGACAGCCTGTGCCCTGCACAGGTCTTTTTAAGCCTGTGAGTTTGTTTCATTTTAAAACAAAGGCTTAGGAATTATGTAAATTAGTTTTGCTAGTTCTTTTTGTCCCTAGTTCATAAAACCAGTTTGCCCCTTGCAGCATTTTGGCAACTAACAGAAAGTCAGTGGGACCAACCTGAAGCTCTTAAACAGCCTAAAACTGCTTCCCGTAAGGATGCAGCTCCTGCAGCCTACCAGTACTACACAGCAGAACATTAGCCAGTCCACAGTCCTAATGGCCAACAAGGTAAAAGCATCACTGTCTAACAAGTGGCAACCACCTTGGTATATCTAAAGATTGGACTCCAGCTACACAAAGCTCTGCTTTCCCAGCACAGGATACTGATGCCCATACCTGAATACTGTGCCAATATCTGAAGGCCTGGCCACATGAATTCGCATTCCACAACCTTTTCTATGCTGCTAAAGTTTCACTAGATGACAGTAGAAATACTTACTAGGGCAAACAATTTTTATTCCTGTAGCTCTGTGGTTTGAATGGGAGAAGTGATACAGAGTTTACAATCACATGTATTTAACATACCTGTTTTGACAGCTGTTTGGAAGTAGGAATGTTTGGCTAAGATGTGGTCCTCCCCTTGGGGAAGCAACTTGCCAAGGCAAAAAAAAAAAAATCATGAGGTGAAAGCTATTGCTGCCAGAGCAGTGGCAGCTTGGTAAAAAATGTGCCCCACGGGCTGTCACTGAACGTCTCTGGAGTACAAGCTTGTGATTGCCGAGATAGGCTGCTGAACAGCAGGCAGGTGAGGATGTGAAAATACAATGTAATGCTTACAAACAGACTATTTATCCACAACATATTTCATTTGTAGAAAATGAAAATCCCAGATTTTACACAGGGCAAACCCTCTCTGTAGTGGTATGCATGAAAAGCATATTCCAGCTTCACTTAAGGAGATGATTAAATTCAATTAGAAATCACTACATAAGACAGACCAGCAGACAAACCTGCTCACTCAAGCAGACTCTGTGGTGTGAGGCCAATGGAGAATATATATCTTTTTCTCTTGGGCTTCTGAGAAGGTTGAGAAAAGCTCTTCCACCATGGCTAGGGCCATGGGAGTGCAGGACAGAGTCCTATAGTGCATCCATCATCCATGAAAAAATGTTCCTACTTTCCATTATTAAGACCCAAATGTACACTGACAGGTCTTAATCATGATGCTGGCTGAGACAGAGTCAGACTCTATCTGTGTCATGATAGAAACCTCTTCTGTCCACCCCATCTGCATTCCCAATAAAAGTCTCATGCTCAGGAGCATTCGATCTATCCATATGCTGATAGGTCAGACATATTTAATATTTTTTCTTGGTGCTGTCTTCTCCTTGCTCCCAAGATTTCTGTAAGCTGCAATCTATAGCAGACTAGAACAATCTTAAGAAATACCACATGTTTATTGGACATACAACCCTTGAGAAATGAAGCTGCAGAGCTTTAGGAGTGAGAGCAGCTCTCAGGAAAAATTATAAATACACAATTGCTTCTACCCTAACACAGTTCAAATGGATTTTCATGGAAACAGCAGAAAGGCACAGCTCCTACACCAAGGTCAGCTGTTTCATTGAATTTCAAGTTTCCAACAATGCAAAATAAAACATTTTTAAAACTTCAGAGGAAAGGTATAACAATGCTGCCATTTTTCTCTATAAGGTCTACTTTTAAGTAAACATCTAGCACAGAGAAAATCAGTCCAAAGACTTCAAGTTGGCTTGGTCTGAGCTGAACAGACCAGCTTAGAAGGAACAGCATCAGAGAACCCTAATACTAGATGGGGTTATTAGCACTGGTATGCTGACATCAACATCAAAAGCAAACTGCCTTAATGTCTTGTAAACAATAAAGTGGTTACAGCACGTCAATCTGCCTAAACCCAAAACCTATCACATTTCCTGTGATCCTCATAGCTTCTCTAGATTTCTGCTCTCTCCCTTATTGATAGAGTTTAATTTGATTTTAAACAGTGGAATTAACTCCAGTGCTTCACAAAAAAGCTAAAAGTTCACTTTCACAGTACCTAGCAGGACTAACCCCTCAAAATTTCCAGCCTAGGAAGTGAAATTTCCCTCCTGTTCTGAACCAGGAATTTTCAACTGTAAAACCTTCCCAGGAAAGGAATTTCAAATGAACTCATGTTCACCAGCTCTATTTTGTTAACCTAGGAAGTCTTCAGATCGCAAAATTAAATTCTCATTTCCTTGCTCTCTAACATGCTATTAATGGTCAAAGCTTGATCACAACATGATCCATGTGCTTTCTCTTAACAAACACAGGGGAGAAAAAAACACACTAAAAAGCATATGCAATGCCTTTTCACTTGTAGAAACATGGGAATAGCTCAAAAGTGATGAGACATAGATAGGATCTTTTGGGGAGTATAAAGAAAAGCTGAATTCATCCTGTAAAAGCATTATGTTGTAACTGATTAGCCTAGCAATTAATTTGTGAAAGTATGAAAAGAAATTGATACTAACTGGATTTCTGTGATTTACCTATTAATTAGATTGTTTAGCACAGTGTAAAACACAACTGTGATTTACATGAACCTTTGTACACATAATACTGGTAAAACACTGCCCAGCTACAGAAAGTAGCTCAGGCAATATCAATCTATTAAGAAAAGCTGAAATATGTCTATCGCACAGTATAAAGTGCTCATTTCACATTTGGCTTGGAGGGAGGATAGAAGATGCTTGTGTTGGCTTGGAAAAGATGCTGTAGAAACATTCAGATCCCTTTCATGAGGAAAGAAAAAGAAAGCAAAGGACAGATGAGCAGTGTTAAAGATACTTAAAATTATTCTATTACAATAGAATCTAGATACATCCTTGTGCTATGCCTGAACACAGAATAAAATATAGTATCTGCCAGCAAGCAACTAAAGGACAGTTAAGAGAGATGAAGAATGAGAGAAAGGAAGTCCTGTATACAGAGGCCAGATTGTGCAGACAGAAAGAGAAGTAAAGACACTTGATAACTGGCCAAAGATAAGACAAACTCTGAAATGGGAAAGAAAAGAGATCTCCCAAGTCCCAGGTAATGGTCGACCTGAGACATCATCTCCCTCGACATGTTACTACAAAGGAAGGAAGGAGCTGTATGAAGTGATAAAAAAAGGAGTCATTTAGGATGTGCTGGTTTTTAGCCCTGAAGAAGACTTGCCATTCTTAGGTTTTCTGAATGAATGACAGAGGCTTTAAAGAGACTTCAGTCCTCTTTGTTGAGGACTTTACTTGCTTTCCTGTTAAAATATGGTAGCGCATGGACTACCAGCGCATGAGGCAGAGAAGTTATGGAAAAATGTGTCAGGCTGTGAGCACTGTAACTAAAAGGCTTAACAAGGCCACTGTGGTGGAGAACAGCTAACAAGAGACTGGATTGTTATAGATTGTTGCAGTGTTGACCCTTCTTGATGGAAGGGTCAAAACCTGTTATCCTGTTTCAAAAACAGCTGTCCTGTTCCTCAATTCATCCAGCATAAAGGCATGAAGTGCTCATGGTGCAAAAACAAAAATTACTTTTACCATCTGAGCGACCTGTAGGCCATTTGATCATTGAGATTTTAAATCAGCAACTTAAACATCTCTCAGAACACAGCTATTAAACACAACAGCTGCTGGATGGAGTCTTGCCTCTCAGCTATAAAAAAAGTGCAAATATTTCTACTCACTGTATAGATCTGTTTCATCCAGAATTTCAGATTTGATGATCTCTTCAATGACATCTTCTAAAGTGACAATTCCCAGGACTTCATAAAAAGGATCCCCTTCTCCTTCATTGTTTACTCTTTGTACTATAGCCAGGTGAGACTTGCCTGCAAGAACACAGATCAGAAATTTAGACATTTTAGAAATTCCTGAAAGATCAGAAATTATAGCAGAGATTATAGCAGACACACTGGTATAAAGACAAAATGGCTAGTGTCAGGCTTCATGAACAAAAAAGCAAAGTTTAACAGATGCTTAAAATCATAATCTGAATTCTGTTTGAGAAGTGCATTCCTGGGACCCATAAATTTTCCTAACAAACTAAAGGATGGCTAAAGAGATCAGTGTTCTCTTTTCTAATGTCTTTTCCAGTGAAAATGTCACCCTGGCACTGAATTCACTGCATTATCTTCTCGATGCCTGTTCCACTTCTTGTCTCACACACTGGCAGAAGGCAGCCAGTCTGGAGCCCTCCTTTGGGTTCCCGTGGATGTTCTCCTCAGCCTTGGTAACAACAAAGGCCAAACCACAGAAGCATGTGGACAAGGGTACAAGGGAGAGGAGGTCAGCCCAGTCCATGAGTTTCTCTTCTCCTTCTCCCTCACCCAAAAATAATGTAATTAGACATGTTCCATATGGGAGGGGGGGTATTGAGGAATTAATTAAGATATTCAAAATGACAAAAGCTGAGATACACTACTGGCTCTAAACATCCCTGAGCTGTGCATCATTCAGTGTATTCATTAGCACCTAAAGTCCTTTTTGCCACAGGAATAATAACAATATCATGGCCCTTCAAATCCGCTTTGATATCCTTGGTTGCCAGTTTCCCTAGCTGCCACTGAAAGCCAGTTCCCTGTGTAAAGCTGTACAAAAAGGGATATACATTCAAAGGGTTCAATAAATACACTTTGAAATACAAATACAGCAAATATCAATACACGTTCTGAACTACCAGGAGGCAAGTAACGTTGCCTCATGTTCCTCATCACCAGTCTTAAAAACGATACTTATCCCCACCCATGGAAGATAACCAAAATAGTTCAACTTTGCTTACACCCCTTTATAGGCAATATAGGCAATAATGTCTGCATGTTTTAAGATTCAGATTATTAGACTAAAAAGTATTCAAACTATTCCAACCTAGACTTACTCATGCTTAAAGAATGAAAATATCCCGAGCAAATTAGATGAGGGAGGAAAACTTATCAACTACTGATATAAACATTGCATCAGGTCAAGTCAATTCACTTTGGTAAGTTTTTCACATCTGCTTTCCCAGGGACACAACATAAGCAGTTAAAAACAAATTCTTGGTGTATGCTGTCTGTCGAAAGTTAAATTCTTTTGCTATTCCCAGCTTGTGATCATTTAAAAGGAATTTTCCAAAGCAGGGTCTAATATTAGACTCAAAATGAAGTTTCCATTCCACTTAGGCGATATTCTCACCAAAGTAACTACTGCATAATCTGATTGTCTTGGAGCTACTCGTTTAGATGCAGATGGACATACTTTAAATACCAACTCCACAGCACTGCTGAGTCTTATCTTGAGGAGAACTAATTCTACGGTGAATTAACAGAAAGATGATTTCTGATTTTAAAGGATCAACACTCATATTGTAGTGAAGGTCTTCCACTATGCCAGGTTTTATTTCTTTACATTCTTTGCAGGACATCCAGCTCCTTTTGCTTTTCAATGAACAGCATTAAAACAAAAAGGTAACTTCATAAATATGAAAAATGTAAGTACTATTACCATGGCTTTTGCCCTGTAATGTATTACTGCAATTACATCCTTTAATGATGTTCAAGAAGAACTGTGGCACAAAAACATTTCCTACAACAAACACAGACAAGCCAAATACTGTAATTTAGTTTCCAACACCTGCTGAAAATTTGTAACTCCTTCAAGAACTACCATGGAGCAGAAGTCCATTTGCACATGATTGTTCAGATGCTAATACCCAAGGATCACCATTCTCACACATTAGTAAGTGAGAAGAGTGCTCAGATTTGTACAAGAGGATAAAAAATAATTAAAAACAAATAAACAAAAAACCAGAACCAAAACCAAACAAAAAACTCAACAACAACAAACATTGCTATCAATAGGGAATTCTGGCTTTGATAAGAATCCCCAAATTACATCCTTCTCCTCCATTTCTGGATTTCCTATGATAAAGCTGAATTCCATGATAATATTTTACATTTTGAAAAGGACAGTCTTTCTAATAGTGGAGTCCTGGACACATCTCTAAGGAACAAGAGCGATATATGGAAATAGAATTGGGGAAGAAGCCGAGGGGCTGTAATGCCATGGAAAGCTGTGTGCAACTTTTAGCCATAAAACCATCTACGTGCCCTTTCCATCAA
Source organism: Calypte anna (assembly GCF_003957555.1). Taxonomy (NCBI): domain Eukaryota; kingdom Metazoa; phylum Chordata; class Aves; order Apodiformes; family Trochilidae; genus Calypte; species Calypte anna. The sequence continues at coordinate 22,672,847 of NC_044252.1, read as the reverse complement.
GGTGGCCCCCACCAAGAATGTAGGACCACTAAAATATGTTATATTCTCTCCATTTTAGCAGCTGCTGAGCTCTCATCTGACCAACAGTGCCTAACGTGAGTCATGACCAAAATCTGTTCCAGTTACTGCTCTCTTAGGCGAAGTGAGATGGTAAGGAATTAGTTATAGATTGTTGTTGAACATTTTGAACTTTCTACAATAAGAAAGAAGGCGAGAAACATTTTTTCTGGCTCTGATATTATCTCTGTTTTTAGTTTTATTATTTATCACTCAAAGGCTGCCTTTTGCTCCCTGAGTCTTCTCCTTCGTTTGCATTGTCTCCAGTGTTCATGAAGTCACTTGATAAGACAGACCAGATGTGAAAAGTACATCTCTTGTTTCTTTGTAAGTTTATTTTGATCCAGATCTGGTAATTTGCCAGGAACCTTCAGACAGTAGAACACATATTGGCACTGGTGACAGAGTAGCATGAAGATGCATTCCTGGACTGGCTGCCCTCTCAGACTGCTGTGTAGGTGACTGGAAAATACCCTCTACATATGGAAGCAATCAAGGCAGGAAAGGAAAATCCAGAGAAGTGTAAAGGTTTCTTTATACATCACAAAAGAGCAAAACACAGCAGGGACCCACCTTTAAAAGTGGCTTGTGAATAAAATAGTGACTTCTCAAAGTGTTTTAAAAAGAAAATGGCCATGGTTTTATTCAAAGACTTAATCGGGCCACTGGTATTTGTCATACTGTTTTATTCAACTGAGAAAGGCTTCAAAATTATTTTCCATTGCTAAGTACATACAATACATACCTAACAAGAGCTGCATAAAGTAAGTGTCCAGGTAAGGAAACCTGGACAGTCTATTTTTTTCCTAGGGCTCTGAGTGCAGAACACAAATTAAACAGAGAGAGCAGGAGTGCATGAAAAACATATAAATAATTTCCATACTTTGCTGATTTTCTGGCCACAGACTCTCACAATACTACATCTACAACATCAATATTTCTCTAATCACTTGTTTTAAGAGTTGATTGAATGAGATTTAGCAAGCAGGCAGCTCTGCATCATGGGCAGATCTGATGATGAAGGCAGAAATGACCTGCATGAGGTGTAATAAGCAGTACCAGGAGAGAATGTGGGCAGTGCTCTGGCACACCATCCCTCTGGGGCCACAGGCAGGCAGTGCTTGCTTTCTGTGTCACCCTCCCCCATTCACAGCAATGGTTGGTATCATCAGCAAGAGCCTATGGAGCTTATACGTGGGCACAGCTTCAAGCACAAGTTGTGACAAATGCTGATCTCTTAGTTACATGCAAGGGAAAGGACCAAGGAGTTCGGTTACAAGTAAATCCAGTTTCATCCCATGGCTCAAAATCTTGCTGCTCAGCTTGGATTTTGCTCTCTACTAAAACTTCTGATTAATTTATTAAGCTAATTAAGAAGATGCTTAGTGAAATCCACATGAGTCAGTGAACCTAGATGAGCTCAACAGAGTCAATGTGATTGACCGACCACGTGGAACAGCACTGGAAGAAATGCTTGAAATATTGATTCTCTTACAGTGCCTTGACCATTCCTTGAAAAAGATACAGAAAAAAAGTTTCCACCCTCTATTCAGCATTTGTAGACTGCACCTGAAGTACTGGTGCCCAGTTTGGGGTTCTCCGGTACATGACAAGACATGTAAATTGGAAAATTTTCAGCATACAAGAATGATATGTAAAGACAGCACTAAAATTTCCTGAATGCCACAATATGGCCTTGCATGTGACCAACAAGTAATAGCCAAATGACACCACTAGCCAGACTACACTACAGAAAATTATAATACTGATGGCCCAGCTTTCAAGCAAAAGAGGAATCTCAGGAACTAAGTGGTCCAACAGCAGGGGTGTAATTCAGAAGGTCTGGGCAGTGAGCAACAACTTGTATATGATCTGCATAAGCAAGCAACTAGAGATGCCTGTTTCTGCAAGAGCAGGTTTATGAACTTAGCAGCTGGGAAGATTTGTATGTGTTATTTCCACCACACAAGGACCAGATCTCACTAAAAGCCTTCAGTTTCCATTTATTAACAAAAATCAGTGCTAACTCAAAGCCATGGTTGACATTTATAAAACAGAAGATTCCCATTAAGTAATTTTGTGGTAAAACTAGAACCAGGCTGGTCCATTTTTGTAAAAACTAGTAATCTGAGTATATTTGCTGCTAGTAAGCGCCCTGGAATGTTAAGCTATAAACTGTTTAATATGCCTGTGATGACATGAAAGATCCCAAAAGATGTTTAGCTGTACTTGAATTTCTTAATGAATGATCTGTGCTTCTGAATAATCTCCTGGTCTATTCTTATGCAACTGTTTTGGTGTTGACTGATTTCTATAAAGGTAAACAATATGATCCATCATTGAGATTCACCAATTTAACAACACATTATGCAAAAGAATTAAATGCAAAATGTGGTGTATAATTTAACCATTAAAAACAACTCCCTCTAGAGTAGCACTAGCTTGCAAGTCATTATACGTAAGTAACAAGTGTTTTCTAAAATTCTTTTCTCTAGCACAGTTCAAGGACATTAAATCTCTCTTCTATTAGCAGAAATTTGTATTCATGCTGTTTTCTTTTGCACTTTGATTATTTTCAATGGGGAAATCAGACTGCTACTTTCTCCTCCACAATACCATTTGGTATACGCTGCCTTTGGGTTCCCAACATGACACCATTCGCAGAATCAAGAGAAACCCAGAACTTCTACGCAAACATAAAATTTTTGCACCAAAATACACATTTTTTTCAGTATTTATTTTGGAAAGGAACTGAATAACTGACAGTCATTTAATTCAGCCACATGAACCTCACCTAGACCCTCAGGGAAACGCGTGAAAGTTATCAGCGCAACCACAGGGAATATGGTGGTTCTTTGCCTTTAAACCTGAGAACTCTCAGTCTTGTACAAACATTAACCAGAAACCACATCAACCTTCACAGGAAAATAAAAAAGCAGTGCTTTAAATAGATTCTTTGTGTTAAAGCTGTTTAAAGTGGGAGGACACCAAAAAAAGGAAAAATGACGAAGAGTTTCAGAATTACTTCCTCTCAGTGAATTGTATCTGTAAGAAATACTTTCCCAAGGGAAAGGGCAGAAGCTCAGCTACTTGCAACTTGAAATACTCGACTGGACTCCTAGAAAGGACTCAATACTTCTCTGCTACCCCCACGGCAGGTGAAAGAGAAGTGATGAGATAACATTTTCCATCTCCAGAAGCCTGTCACTCAGTGTATGCGCTCCAACTAAACCACTGCCACCTATCCTTCAATCCCGTCTGGTCAGATTCTGGTGAGAAGCATGCTACCAAACTTAATTTACTTTGCTGCTGCTTGTAAGAGTGAGAGTGTAACTCTAGAAGGCTGCTACTTGCTTCAGCTTTGTGTGCAACTGAACCGAGCCTGGCAACAATCTTGGATCAGAAGCTGAGAAGTCACCATAGATACACGTGTGAAAGAAATTATCTGGGAACTAGAAATAACTTGAGAGTAAGGGAAAAGGTCATTTCAACCCAGTGTTCTGCTGAGTGGAAATCTTAGAGAAGAGTCAGGCAAAGTGAGAACACTAGGGAAAACTATTGCCAGGTGTAGGCAGGCAGCAAGAGTGAAACTAAAGAGCTGAGAGGAAAAGCTTCAGAAACTCCTTGACCATTAGAAATTATACCCTTGACACAAACAGTGTGCCAATGCTTGCCAGCCATACAGTCCCGAACAGGATTTAGACTGCATATGGCTGGGATTGTCTATAAGCAGGGTACACAAAGTGTATAATGCACACCACTAGATGGGCTGCTCTCAGTATTGGCCAGAACATCTGATCATGCTTCCCAGAACATGCTTCCCAAAACTAGAAGCTAATGTCCTAGAGAAGTACCTCCTGGACCTGAAGCAGGAAAGCAACAGATGGAGAACATAAAGCTTCACAAAGAAAACTCTCTTGAAAACAAAGTGGTTTTTGATCCCCCTCTGAGGCTCTAACCTGAGTTGTGATATCAGGACACTGGTGGTTTGAGATGAGAAACAGGGTGGAAGTTTAAAAAAACAAATCAAGGAAGCACTTGAAGGGAGTGCAGCAAACTAAAGCTGAGAGAAGGGGTGGCAGCAATGAGAAGAGCAAATATTGAGTCTGGAGAGAGACCGATCACCATCTGGGCTAACACAGAACAAAAAATTCAGATAAAATTCAAGTCAAGCAAACAGAATACTGAAGTCATTCTTGGTCATGGTTCAAGCCTTCCACACTATATTCAAAAGATACTGAAGAGTGACTTAGGCTGATTTGATTTTCCCTCTGACTCCACTTCCCAAGGCAACTAATGACCTTTTGGAAAGAAGTGTAAGAAATACATTTCCTTACTAACTTGTCACCTCCACAGCATGGTCAACAATTATTTTTTCTTAGTGTTCAAGGACCCTAAAAAGGAGCTACGCTGATTTTATTAATTCCATATTTGTTCAAGATTGTCCCCGATGATTTCAGCATTCCTTCAGGGATGAAGAACAGGCACTAGCCAGCAAAAATGCAGCCAGCAGAGGGAGCACAAAACCTGGCGTTTGCTGAACTCAAAGCTCCAGGTCCTCCCCAGACCTGGTGGGGTCTGGGTGCAGGCCTGCTGCTAAATGCAGACAGATGTCCTTTGAGATATATACTTGATATATACTTGTATACTTGAGCCTGGGACTCCATAGCAATGATCAATATCTGCCATGGCCTGTTCAGTGTCTCCTCCTGGAGCTTTGCATTGCTGCTATGACTTGTGCCCACCACACCTTCTTCTCCCCTTTCTTCTGCCCTAGGGAGTACAATTTCTTGAGCCCTTCGTTAAGTCTTCTCCATCACTCCACCTGGGCAACAGGCTACTTTCACTAACCAACAGTTATTCCACCATATAAGAATGTCCAAAAATGTTTATGAGCAACAAAAATAGAAACCAACCCAGAACAACTAAGAAAGAACTCAACTGACTTTGCTGTTCAGGTAACCAAAACAAGACACCAACAGAAACAACAGCCTTGTTCTGTATCATTGCAGCCAAAAATCCTACCGATCTAATCCTCTAATCCTGCCTCCCTCAACTCCTAGAGCAAATCGGGTTTAATTTGGGGAGCTTCTGGATTTTGGCATCTCCACCATGAGATTTAAAATCTAACAATGGTAAAGTACTAGAAGGCACAACAGAAACATGTTTGGGCCTCAGGAGGAGGTTAGCTGAGGCCAGCCTGCTTACATAAGGACCTAGGCCATGCTGAGGGCAAAGCATATGAGCTGAAAAGGCAGAGCAGCATCTTGGGGCTGTGGGTCATGAAAGGAACTGGGGGCTAGACACAATCTTTTTTTATTATTATTACCATCAGAAGCTCCTGTATTTTACTTTTAGGTCAGTATTTGGGGCATAAATCTAAAAGGGTTCATGTGTTACCAACCTGTTAGGTTATTAATATTCTATTTTAATGGCCTGTTTTACTTCAGGCCATTTATATCACATGCAGTTTGCATTCCCAGCAGCTCAAAGCCCCAGCTGGTCGATGGCACTGTCAAATTTTTCAAGCTCAGCGCAAGGCTTTCTAATTTATATTGCAGCAGGAGCCAGGGGAAGCTTAATGAAAAGCTCCCCTGTTAGCTTTCTAAATTGGTGACGACATCCTTGCGGGATTTATACAGCCCCAGAACCACTCAGGTGCGTGTGCTTCCACAGCAAGCAAAGCTGCACGACAAACACGCCTCCAAACACGACCAGCACCAGTGACCTTGACATCCCACGAGTGCAGGATCGGGGCCACGTGAGCGCTGGGGCTCTGATGCTGCACGTTTGTTTCTCTGGATCATAACACGGGGCAGCACCGACCCGTGCCCGGTGCTGCGGCAGTGGCCATCACAGCCCAACCTCCAGCTGCTGCAGCAGAAAATGAAGGATACTGCAGCAACGTGAGGGCACACGAAGCACAACCTGCTACTCCCATTGGCTTTTTGCCAGGGTAAGGTCCTGTGAGGTGTAACCATGCAAGCATGGCTGCTGCAGAACTGTGAATCACACTGTCAAGAAAATGCAGTGGGAACAGGGGAATATATTCTGGCTGCGAAGTGGTTCTTTTAAAGACTAAAAAGGTTTGGCACACCTAAATGTAGCAAAGTGTCAAGATCAGAGAACCTCAACTGGAGCATTCATTTCCAACCTTCTGAAGCCACCAGCAGCATCTTCACTTTGCTTTTAGCTAATGGCACAGAATAGAGCACTTCTGACTGGACCTAATCCTCTTTGTTGAGGGCATGTGCAGATCAGGTTATGGATAGGAGGGGGGGGGGAAATAATTTTAACCACCCAAGGATGTGGTGAAACCGTCTGACACAATAGCAAACAGACAAAGGAGCACCTATGGTTTTAGAACTAGGCACTGAGATACCCAACCACCTCAAACTGCAATTTTTTGCAGAATACTAATACAATAATGTATACAGAGGGAAAAGAACCATGATTTTGAATTTCGCAAAGGATTTAAGTAGAGTTTATCTTGATGACATGTTACTTTAAAAGTCTATCATGCAAAGAGACCAAAAGAACTACTTCAAGTGCTGACTCAGTGTCTCTAGGAAAAGGAAAGATTTCAGTAAACCACCTTGTTTGAAAGAGTAACAATACTGATGGTATACTTTAATGCATTCTTAATACTGTTGAAGAACAAATGTAGAATAACTGGCTTTGTTCATAGGATGTATATATATATACACACACACACACACACATAAGATTTACAAGTGAACTTGTAATAAAACATCGTCTTTCCATACAGAAACAGCAAGATTAATTTTCTCAAAAATCGTGTTACTGGGTCAGTTTTCAGAAATGGAATAAAAGAGACTTCAAAGATCAATTTCTGTGGCAATTACACTATGAATATTTTTTATTACTAACTTTATAAAGCAACTTTTTAAAATTTCTATTTGTGAACAACCATCTAATTAGTGTTTCTTAGCGTCACTCTGCATAGCCTCCTACTGGTAGCCTGCATTTTCCCAGAGCTCTTGATGGATGAAGAAAACCTCTCAGATAGGACAGTTTTGCTCCTTCAGCAACAGCCACTGAAGAGAACTGGAGGTAAGGTGAAGAGGTAGCCTGGAGCAATAAGACACTGGAAATATAACAAAGATGAGAAGAGCTTAAAACAAGAGACTGATTTTGTCAACTTGCCACCACTGCTTTTGCTGTGATGAAGAGTTCCTTTACTCTGGAAGACTAAGGTCCAACAGGATATACCCAGACTGTGAAAAAAAATCAAGTTGGAACTAAGACCACAAACTAAAATGAGTAAGCAACTGTAGCTGCCTTTCGTATGTCTAGGCTACTATTCTTTTAAGTAAATGCTGAATTCATTTCAAATGAACCTGTCCCCAAATTTAATTGTAATATTTTTCCACAGTATTTACTCAGTTTTCCTAACCCAATGACAGAGACATTAAGCATGGCATTTGAGGAAGCAAGATGACAATAAAAAGAATTAGCGGAATGGCTGCTCATTGGTTATTTTTAAAATTCAGGCCAAAATTATTTCAAAGATGGCACATAAATCAGAGCAGCTCAACAGCCTTCCAGCTGCTGGGTGTGGATGACAAAGGACGACATGCAACTCACATGTACCTTACAATATTATCCGAATTCTTTTTGTCAAATATTTATCATAAAGTGATGAAGAAATGTGATGTAACAGGAATTTTGCCAGGATGGTATTTCTTTCATGATCCTCCTCTTTAGCTCAGGGAAGGTGTAGTGGAGCCATCCCTGTTTTCTTTGGTGTTGTGCAGAAGTCTATGATTATTTTAGCTCCATCCAAAATTAATCTGAACATATTTGCTCCTCAGTGACCTAAGTACTTAGCTTTAATATCATTTCTGGGACTTTGTTTACTTTGACAATTTTACTCCAGAACAAGCTTTGTGGCATAGCTTCTCATAAGCAAAACACTTTTTCACTCAGTCTCCTCTGGCAAGGGACAGACCTCTATCTTGTTCACCTTGCCTGCAAATGAGGGAGTCAGGGTATCTCTATGATTTTACCTAAGCCTAGGCTCCCATACTTTCTTCCTCATACCATGCAATAGCATTGCATCAAGATACCTCAGGACAGCACGAGCTCACAATGGTCCATTTGAACAATCTGCTTGTAGGGCTCCGATCCACTGACCTGATGAACCCAGCCCCTTCTGCAGTATTCCAATGAGAGTTGTGGTAAAGGACAACTCCACTACCTGAGGAAATAACATCATTTACTATGGCTGAACCCATTGGCACAGGTCAAATTAGTTTCCCTTGTGAGAGCAGAAGGTGAATTAAGCCTCAAACAACCCATACGGCTTTGCCCACAAATCCTTGCCCACACTAAAAGCACTCAGACAGTGCACAATGCCAGCATCCTTGCATCCCTAAAATCCTCTGACCATGGAAATGGCCTCATAGCAATGGTGTCCCATTGTCATGGCTTCTGCTCTGCATTTGTTTATTTTTAGCTAGGCTTAGACTGAATTTTTCTACATCCCAACAAACACTGAAGTAAACCAGCTCTAACTTCTGCTAGAAAGGACATGGATAACTAGGTCATGCAACAAACATGGGCAGACTTCACTGTTATTTGTTGTGATGGATTGTAAATCCAGACATTCTGAGTATGTCCATACAAAAATATCAACACAAACCCCAAACAGGATATCAGTCTTCTAGGCTCTGAGGACTTGCCATAAAATCTATAGTTTAAACAGCAGTATTTATCTACCATATTAATGATACCAGAATGGATATCTGTCACTGCATGGGGTTCACATGAGAATATCCAAGGATGGGGGCATGAGAGTTTGGAAAAGCTAAAGAGTCACAGCCATATGTAGATGTAGATATAGATGTAGATGGGGTTTGTTTGATAGTTCTTTAAACAGATGGGTCTAGCATTTCATAACTTTCCTGACTGTAACACCCTTACTTACCCCTGTTGATCTCCCACTGAAATAGCAACACACCCACACCTTTTCCCCCAGACCTCTTCTTGGGGTCTGCAATGCTCTTGGAGATTTACTCTTGGAAGAGCAATCTTGGAGATTTGCTTTCTGCATCCTCTTTCTGCTCAGGACAGTCCCCTCCACAAATGCAGCTAATGGCCAGGTGATGCTGCTTTCACAGAACAGGTCAGGGCTGACTGCTCATCTCTACCTCAGAGGAAGCAAAAGGAAAAATTCCCTCTCTTGCCCATACAGAACATTTTCACAAAACTTAAAGAAGCATGGTATTTGGATAAGTAAGGAGAAAAATATATAACAATGAAGAAACCCAAAACAATAACATAAAACCTCAACCAGCAAAACAAACGAACCCCCAAGCAACCTCCCCCACAGCAGTAAAACTGCAGACCCTATGCCAGCCCCTCCAAATGACAGGAGATAACAAACTTCAAAATATAGCTGTAATTTCCACTTGCAGAAAAAAGGTTCTTATTTCTTCATGACAAAGCGAAGAAAGAAAACCCCCCAAAATTGCTGTGAATAAGTGATTATAAAAAACAGAAAATCACCTTTATCCTGGTCCAAACCAGGACAACCGTGCACAATTTATTTACTTGAAACATCAAGTATTTCCTAGTAGAGCTCAAATGCACACTTAGTCTAAATCAGAGGAACTATGTACCATCTACTGCTCTGCATCTTTACACACACCAGATTAATACATGCAAAGGTCCCCATCCTTCCAGGCCTTCCAGAAGCCAGGAGCCCGGCTATGCATGCTGCATCACTGTCCTTACAAGGGTTAGACAAACAGCCCAGCAAGCCCTGGTGAAAAGGAAATGCATTTGGAGTTCACAGTGGGGCTATCACTTGGCTATTTCTGTAGCGCCTGCATCTAAAAAAAGATCCAGTTCACACAAGTAGCTATTTTACCTTACTGTCCCACAAGATCTAAATGCATTTTTTCCGATTACACTTTCCCACCATAAAATACATGACAAAATGTGACATATTTTAAAATATTCCTATGAAAGCATTTTGCTTATATATAGAAACATGAATATATATGGAAACATACAAAACTCTTTGTTTATATATAGATGTCTCTTCACTGTATGACTAATATTAGCTCATGGAACTGAAGTCACACATGACAAAAAAATGAATTAAAGTTCCAGTGAGCTTTGCCATAAAGCAGACAAAGCATAAAACTCACTCTTGGATTTATTATAATCTCTGTATAAAATGCTGAATGGTAAATTCCCTTGAGAACTTCTCTGACACAAGAAATACACAATAAAATAAACAGACTGGGAGACAAGTCCAAGAGGCTCACTGAAGAGACATCTAGTCCACATATTTTTCAACTCCTCCACTCCAGCAAAATATGTCATGAACTATAAGTGAGGTGCAAAGAAGTCTTCTGGGGCCCTAATACCCATCTCCTGGGGAACAAAACTCCATCAGCTTCACTGAGGTCCTGAGCAATTACGCTCTTTTAGAGGAAATACTTCAAATTACTACCACAACTGCTAACCTTGTGAGAATGCTCCATACTCTAATGCCCCTTCTATATAAAAGAAATACACATTGATAGTTACATGACAGAACTTCTTCATAAGACATTTGCACAAGTCTGAGGGGTATGAATTTTAATCTCTAATTACTCCTCCTTGTTTTGGTGTCCTCAATACCAAATTTCTTACCTTTCACCAAAAGATACACATAAAATCGACCAATTGGTTGCAGTGATTAAGATGAGGGAAACATAACAATTGGAAAATCTGAGAGGTTTTTTTTGACTGATAATATATACTTTACCCATGCTTCTGGGGAATTAGTAAAATGGATGAAGAATATTCCGTGCTTTTTTTTTTAAGCTAACAGCACTCAGTTCCATGTCATCACATTTGTCCAAGCACTTAGAAGTGCATTTAGAGCACTTATACTATAGTACTTAAAACTGCCACAGAAGCCTGTTTTAACATCCAGCCAACCCACCCTGCCTAAATGCCTTCCTAGATGAGCACAGAAGCCTGGTTTTCACAAGAAAGAAAATTTTCAGCAAAAAGACCAGGTACTTTACTAGCAGTTTCATAACAATTAACCACCAATAAAAAGAACTCTTGGATGACCTGGAAAATATATAGCTCAATGTTTTTCTAAAGTACAATAAAGCTACTGAAATAACACCATACCCAGAGTAGACACTATCTGTAGAGTTTAATGGAGAGCTTCACACAAAAGCTGTGTATAGCAGAAGTGGCAGACATCTTCCCAGAAATTAATTACTCCCAGGAGCAGAATTTGTTCCCTCTCAGCCTTTAAAGGCTGGTGGTGTCTCATTTGCTTACTTCCACAGCTACTGTATTCCTTTCTTATAGAAAAGCTGTTGATGTTAAGCACTGTCTTCTCTCCCTCCCTGCAACTCCTATTGCATCAAATATCCAGAAAAGCATATAGGACCAAGGATGAAAAAAAATGCACTTGCACAACTGAAGCAGTGAAATCTCACAGGCTTCTTACAGAAACTCTACAGATCTCTGTCCCACTTCACAACATCACAACCTTCTTGCTGGCTGAAAATTATCAACTCTATAATAGCTTCAGCCACACAGTACAAGGGAAAAGTACTATTCTGTGATCTAGAACAAGACCAGATCACAATATGGTGACCAGAGAACAAGTCTAGTTCTAGATCCTGAGACCGAGAATTCCAAACCAATCCTAGCTTCCCAGGAACATAAAGTTCTTTTACAACCACCAGTGATCAGGAGCTCACATCTATTATTCACTGAGATGATGACAGGTCTGGCAGAACAACAGTTCTTGGCAGGACAGCAAAATATTTATGCAGTGTCACAACTCAAAGGAAATGATTTGCCAGATTGACTGCTACAATAGTCTTCAACCTCTTACAATTTGTGGGCTGCTAAAAATGCTCGTTGGGAATGCAGAACCCTGTACAGCTGAGCTCTCTACTGACAAGAGGCTTATTGTTTTTAAGATACCTTTTACTGAAACATCAGAAACAGTCCTTGGATGCAAGCTAAAAAAAATTATCAGACCACATTATTTTCTGAAAGTTTTTCATCCAAGTATTAAGCAATCTTCCTCACTGTATACAATATACAAAACTTAAAAGCCTGAAATCAAACTGTTACAGGTCCCTGCAAAGTAAAGCTATTTTTCTAGTGATATTAGCAAGATCTTACATGACAAATATGGAAACCAACCACCACTTTAAGTGCTCAAATGACCAAACTCAAAAGCAGAGGAGCTTCCAGGCCAAGGAGGACAGAGTGTGGTGTATCACTGAACAGATTGCCCCAGGCTCCTCTGGGCAGAAAGTGAGAGCAGATGCAATCCTGGGACAGTCCCAGAGCCCTGAATCCCACACGGGTGTATTTCTAAGGAAAGCTGAAGCTGAAATTAGTGGTTGGCAATAGTGGTTTTTTCAAAGGCAACATTTAGAGACTTATCAACAGAAACAAAATACAGGGAAGGGGGAAGAGAAGAAAAGGGAGAATGACAAGAATTGCAAGTAGGATTCATGTTACTTCCACAGGGGTAGCATTTGAACCAGTGCTCAAACCACACTCTCTGCCCCAGCTCATTAAATTACCTTGTAATTTGCCTGCTTCTGTACTGTATTCCACAGTGGAAGCCATGGCAACACAAGGATAAGAGAGGCCTGAGTACCTCCGTTTCAAAGGGGCAAGGGAGGAGGAGGTAGAAGGACTGTAGAGATGATGGCTGGGACAGCATAATTGCTCCAATGCTTTATCAGATGTGCCATTTCAGTAGGTATAAATATCACCAAGTTGGCCTGGTGGTCTGGCCACTGCAGAATGGCTGTTTCCTGAAGTGTCACAGTAGAAGTGACCCAAGGGGAGCACTCTGCAGATAATTCTAGGAAAGGTTTTTGCGGCCAAAATGAGCTGTGTGAAAGGGCTCATGGAAGAAAGTACAGTTGAGGTTGGCACTGCCCTAGATGTACGGAGGGGAGACATATAAAAGGATACAAGAAGAAATATACTCAGATCTTACCCATCCTGCATCTCACCTGCAATGGAGGGACCTCCATTCCCACCCTAAGTCATGTGCCTTAAATTTCTTATTGCATTTGAGGCAGCATCACCCTCTACCCTCATGTGTCCCACTTTAATGGTTTCTTACAAAACACTCTTTCAAAAACTGAAAACTGCTCCTAGACCCCTTGTGATGTGTCAACCTCTGAGGTGGGAGCCGAGAGCACATCTTTAGGAGCTTTAATCAAGAACAATCATTGAACTGTAAACAAATATTACAGCAATTCTTTCCTCAAAGATGTAAGAAGCAGATGTGTTTTCCAAACACTAGGGCTAATGAAACCTGGTTAGCAGGGGAGATCTGAGAGAAGATGGTGGTGCTTCTGGAACTAAGTAGACAAATAGCAGGAGAAAGCATAGGCAACAAGAAAGTAACTTCAGAAAGAGATTTCACTGATCTGGCAGCAGCTTTCTGTTCTCAAAGGACATAAGCAATATCTTCAATTGTTTAAAGGACTATGAAATGGTAACTGGAATGAAAACAACACAAACTTTTGTTGGAAAGAAGAGCATGAATACGAGTTACATGATCAGAAGTGTTAATATTAGTGTGCGAGTTACACCAGAGGATGAGCATACAAAGTACCAAGAAGGAAGGCAAGAGCACACTACCACAAGAAGGTACAACTGCTGTAGCAGTTATTTGCTGAAGTGAGCAAGATACTTGAGAAACAAAAGGGGAGGTTGTGCACAGAAATCCCATTGGTCATACAAGTCAGTTGCCCAGGGGGTTACACCAAGCTGTTCGTGAGAAAGTCTCCTGAACCTTGTGAACAATGAAAGCATCCTTTTTTCCATCCATCTCTCCCAGAGTACTTACAGATTTTAATTTTCCCATATAATTTTTGTTCTTCTCTCCCTATAAATAGATAAGTAGCTGTGCATCCATGTCATCTTCATCTTTTTTGGTGGTCTAACATTGCACACATGCTGGAATGTTTTTCTAGTAAATGATAAGAGATGGGAAACAAGTCGGAGACAAAGGATGAGAGACCTTGAGCTCAGAGAAGTAGGAGAGATGGGGGCCTTCTTCTCTTTCCCTAGAGGCAGGTATCTTTTCTCTGGACCAAAGGGTTTTGTTTTGGAAACAAACTTATCTATTTCTGTCACTTCCTTTATACATGCAATCTCTGTGAGGCTGATAGTAAGACTGACTACAGTGTCTGAGAATGATAATTTGGCCCCCAAAAGAAAGCATTTCTAACCTAAATATGAAACCCAAAGGAAACACACCCCTGCTGCTAAGCACATGTCTCAGTGGACTAACGCTGTGATCTGTGCTCTGCTCCCAGAGCCTTTACTTTAATCCAAAGTCCAATAATCGAGTTAGCGCTTTGTGAGGAGAGCTGAAGCCTCCAGGGTTTCTTCTGAGTGGCCACGGGTGGAGAGGCCGAGCTGGACATCAGCAGGTGGTCCAGCTGCCATGGGAAAACAAGTGTGGTACAGGCAGCTGCAGGGACAACTGTAGCTCTACCCTGACCCAGAGGATGTCAGCCACACCACTGGATGTCCCCAGTAACAAAAACATGAACAGAAGAGAACAGGCAAGCAATAGTAAGGGAGAAAGTGCCAGGATGAGGCAGTTTGGACTTAGAAGTTGCTTCTGTACTGAGATGCTCCTGTAAAACGTGATGCTGTGTAGGTATCCCAAGCTATGACTCTGATATACTACTGCAGTAGTCAGCAGCTCTGAGACAGCAGCTCTAACACAGCAACATCTCTGAGAGATGGCAAAGGAGCTGGGGAGAGCAGCAGGGGGGTGGGGGAAAGCTAATGAATTCCAGAAGATCATGGTCTTCCATTCCTGCTTAAAAATAGGAACTGCGGTCAGGAGTTTGAGACAGAGACAGTCAAACCTCAGCATTTGGATCCAGATTTTGAAACCACAAGAGGTCAGAGTTAATTGACAGTTGGTCATTTAGAGGTCCTGGGACAACTTAAGAATCAACAACATGCTGTAAAATCTTTCTGAAGCTAAGCTCCTATCCCCCATCCAAAAGACATAACGATATCCCTGAAAACAGCAGCCCTGACAGAATCCTTCCTAGGCTACCTGCTCAACATCCCCCTTGGGAGAAATGAGCAGGTTGCCAAACAGCAGCAGGGTCATGCAGAGCCTGGTTGCAAAAGCTGCAAGAGGGTAGCAGGCAGCAGTGGGCAGGTTCTTGTGGAGCTGGCAGGGCCACTGACTCTGGGATACCCTAATCCACTAACAGGTAAATCCTCCCTACATAAAATTCCTTCCTGCCTGAAAAGATTTATTTGGCAACCAAAGCTCCCTGCTTTAGAGTAAGAGCTGGAGAGGAATGTGACCTGTGGCTCCTGATGGGAGAAGGCCCCAGCACATGGAGTACCAGGCTGAAAGCTGCCCAAGCCCCAGCACGTGGGGCTCTCCAGTGAACTGTCCTGATGTTGTGTACAAGATCATTGCTTGGCAGGCGGAACATCAGGCACTGAGGTTTGGTGCCTGCTGTGCTCTTCAGATACACAAGGGACCATCTCTCCAGACAGCTGGATTTTGCTGTCTGTTGGTTTTGACAAATATAATCCCAAGCATAAGGGTTTGGCCTGCTAACTCTGGTGAGGAAAGTGCAGACGGGGAATTCAATGGCGTAAAATAAAAAGCAAATTAGAGACTTCTGCTTTGGATCTTGCTTCAACGTGGTCCTAGGCATTGCTCATATGTGGAGTGAAAGTCCATGCCAGGGCCTTCAGGCAAAGAGAGAGAGGGGAATACAACTGTGTTATTGTGAGCTCACCAGGGATCCTCATAGTTTATCAATCCCTACATTTAGCTTTTGATCTATGAAATGCAAGTCCACCTAAAATCACTAGGTTAGTAAACAAACAACTGAAATTTCACCAACTGAGATTGCTGAGGAAGAGGAACAGATACTCTCTCTTCATCCATGTTAGAGCAGGCAGAATTTGGCACATATACTAAAACCAGGGAAAGCAGAAACACTAGAAACTCCTACCTGGGTAAGTAATTTTTCTCAGACAGTTTACCCAAAACAATGCACAGAGATGGTGTTTAAGTTTTCCAACATTTCTCTTGACAGTTTTCTAACCAGAGGATTACTTGCAGGGATATAACACAGTGAAATGTAGCCATGCTGCTGTACTTCAACAGATATCTTACTCCCTGCCCAAACGCAGATTCACAGTTGCAAAGAGACTCCACGTGCCCTGCACAATCATTCAGTCACCATCCCAAGCATGGGAACCAACTCAAAGGTAGAAGCACAGAGAACCATCTCGGAAGTTGTGATGGCCAGTGATGGTGGGTTTGTTTACATTAACTGATGGAGCAGCCCCTTACCAATGCAAATGCATGGCAAGAGTAGTCACTGGACTGCAACTTCACAAGCATGCAGAGATAAGCTTTGTTAGTATAAGATTGAACTCTTTCACTAAGAGAGTCTTAACTCACTCAATTGCACATTTAATTTGTTAGTAGGTGGCAAGACATTTTTCACCACCCCAACAAATAACATTTTTCAATAGCCTAAGAAATACAAAACAAAAGAAGTTGTAGATTCTTCATCATCTGGGAAAAAAGATCACTGCTTTGACCCACCACTAAAATAGGTATAGAAAAGTATTGCATGGGGTGGGAGAGTGAAGGGGGAGAACAAAAAAGGAATTTGATAATTATATCATAAAAATATGAGAAGGGCCTAAGGGTAGAAGTACACATACAAGTACTTAGAACCAGCCATATTTCAAATCAATGACTTCTCTTTAGACATACCAGAATTCAATGCTATTTTTGTATTACTGCACTTTTATTTGGTTTCTGAGTGCCTACTGTGGCCTGATGGAACAGGAAAGACAGGCACAGGGAGCATATTATTACCCCCACACTGCATTCTTGCATGGCAAGAGCTACCACTACCACTGGTTTGGGCTTGCTTTTTTCTGTTAAATTTTCAGGGAGAAGCAATCTCAGTTTTGGACTTTAAGAACACTCAAGAGCTGAAAAGAGATCTACCATGGCTCACTTCTCCCTAACAGGAGCTCTTGGTATATTCCTTCCTGTTTTGAGGAATCTGAGCAGCATATCCTCTCCTTATAATCTCTCATTGGGAATGGTCAGTACCACCTGTCAGAAGCCTATAATATGGGGAAAAAACAAGGCATGGAGAACGTGTAAACTCCACCTCCCAGCAGCAACAGTACTCATTGAAGAGGGGCAAGAAGAGAAAAAGGAAAAGGGGCCCTATTTGAGGGCTTGCAGTTCAGTTCTTCACTTCTACTGTCAGCAATAGGCAGGCTAAAAAATGTTCTTTACCACTGCTCATAGTAAGAAACACATCTAAAATGTTAAAAACAGCCACACTGGAAGGACAGGAGAAGAGCTATAAAACAAAGGAGAGAAAGAACAACTGAATAAAACAGGAGCTCTTTCACCTACCTCCTCTTACCCAAAAATAATGCCCTGGCTAAAATGAGATAGCAAAAGAAAAGCCTCTGCATGAGAACAGCACAGTAGACCAAGCAAAACAAATGCTCACACATTCTCTTTAGGAGAATTAGAGAGTAATAGATTTTAAGCAAGAGTACATATGCGTGTAAGTTTGCTTTCCAAATCCAGTTTCCCTTCTGATCCCTTCATAGCTTCTCATCAGCAGTTTTCTATTTCTACTATGAAGGGCTCTATTGCAATTATTCTCAGTTACTGAAAGCCTCTTTAATCTAATCCTCTCTTAGCCTTAGAAAGTAACAGCATCAACTGATACCTGTGAGCTTAGCCTCCTCCATGGGAAATACTCAACAGAGTTCATGCAAAGAAAAACACCCTCAGGACATACCCATCTATGCCAGTTCCCCTTTACCAGTTCTAAATACTAGATCTGCTAACTGAGCCAAAACAAATTTTCAATGCCAAAATTAATGATTCTGGTATTTTAAAGAAGCAAGATCCAAGTGGAAAATGGATGAGAAATCTAAACTTGTCATGAGGACACATGCTGCTTTGTCTTCTTTTTCTAAAAAAAATATTTTAAACTATTTTAAAAATTAAGTTATTTGCCATGAGGCTGGTGGGAAGGGGCTGCTCAAGAGGGTGCACTGTGCTGTTTGTTACTTTTGGCATAGATGTCAAAACCCAACATGCATAATTATGGTGTAGACTGAACTCTTCCCTGATGAGTTTTCATCAACCATGAAGCTAAAGACAAATTTAAAAGAGATGTATAAACAATTCTGATTCAAGCAATGAAATAAAGAGGCAAGAAAAAGTTATTAATGTCTTGGAAGCCCTTTTGAGAAGCATTAGACCTATTGCAAGACAGACGTTTTCTCTTTAATTCAGAGAGAGCTGCAGGTTTTTAAGTCCAGCTGTTTAACCCCTGCAATGCACAGTGACCTTTTTATTTTCCACTGCTCTTGCAGTTTTCCAGCAGTTTGAGCTCATTTGGGCTAATTACCTCAACATGGAGCCGCAAATGGAAAATGTTGCTGGCAAGTTGTTCCATTCACAGCCATTTAGTCTTGCAACACTTGCGTCAAGGTGCAAGGCTTCAGACCTCGGGGCCTTTCTGCTCCCCACGGTCATGCAAGCTCCGAGAAGAAGTCAGTGACCTTCCAGCCAAAGGACTCCACCCCATGCATGGCATCTGCAAGTGAACCTTCCCTTTGCAGCTTGCCCTACTCAGAACATAGCCACAAGGCACAGGAGACCACACTCCTACACTCCTTGAGTCTCACTATGGAGAAATGTCAGTCACTCCAGAGCTGAGATGTCACGGAGTTTCCACCATAAACCTAAGCTGACCCTGTCCTGACCCTGTCTTCCAAACAGCACTAATTTATAAAACATCCCATCAGCTGGGAAATTGGTAGGCCTGACCTGGTAAAAGGGAAGAAAAAGCCCTTTCCCATGTAGATCCAGAGCTAACTTGAAAGCTGGCTTTCAAAAAAAAAACAAACCCAAAAACAGTTTGTGTGCTCAAATATCTCATTGTGGATTTGGACCATATTTTGTGAGATATGTCACTAAAACAAAGAATCACTGATGTTTTAAACTAGGATTTTTAAGTCCTTTAGTAAGATGGAAAACAAAACACCATGTAAGGCTTGCCTACTGCTGTCTGCTCAATACCCTGATTTCACTAAGGTGTTTTTTTTGAGTTAACAGTATTACAGGTACTCCTGCAACAGCAGTAACTTTTGGGTAATCCCAGGTATCAAAAGAGTAGCTAGAAAATTATTTTTCTTTTATTTTCCTGGAAGCTGACAGATTCCCTTCTTCTCTTGAAGAAATGGAATCAAAGCATTAGCAGACTTATGTCAACTCCATTCCCACACAAAGAGCTTCTATCTAACATTAAGTCACCTTTACTCAAGGACTAGAGTATTTCCCCTAGCTGCTTCTGCTTCGCTTTCACAGGAGTTTTCTGATGTCCACATGAACTCAATCCTTCAAAACACAACTCTGGGCAAGGGTTGATGCTGCTAGACAAGGTGCAAAACTCCTTCCTTGGTAGTATACACTAGCAAGAGGCTTTAGGAGAGCTGAAAAAAAAAAAAAAGCAAGAGGTCCAGAGCTACTGCCTTCAACTGATCCTGCAGAGCTCTGAAAAAACAAATGCTCAATTACCTCATAGGGTCCAGGGGAAAGTTCTTAAAGGCTACAAAATGAAATTGTCTGAAGCCACTGCCAATTTTCCATAAATGTCAAGCACAAGAACATCTTACCTAATGAAGACAAAATGTGCCAGCTCAGAGCAGGTCTAGGGGCACGAATCAATCAAGGGGGTAAGATTGCCTTCTTCAATATGTCAAACATAAGAGCCCAAAAACCTGGGGTCCAGACAGTTCCATACACCCGTCTGTGTATGTAACTGCCATCTTCATCATGAAAAAGGCCATTTCACCAGTCAGATCACCTGCATTTCACCAGAAGCCACACAACCTGTAATGCCTTGGTTCTAACTGTAGACCATAGAGAGTCCTCTGCAGCCTACTTTACAGTTATGCACTGTACTAAATTAAGATGACAAATTCCCTCTAAGACAATGACTACAAACAGAAGAGTAATTTCCCAGGCCTTGTTAAGCAACCTACCCCTCAAAGTGATGAGGGCATTTAAAACACTGATTCACACTGGGACAAACAGAACTTTAAATGGCATTAGACTTAAAGCTAGCATGTCACTGTGTCAGTCCTTCACATGCCCTGACTGGGAGTTTGTGGGGCTGTATACTTCCTGCTAGCAAAAAAATCTGTGAAATATGGGTAATATTTGATGTGTGTTTTCTGAGCCTCTTATGCAGAGAAAATAAACCAGAAAAGAAAGAAAGCTGGTCTCTGGGCAAATGAAAAAATCAGGCATGTAGTCTGTGAAGTACTGTCTGAACCTTCCTATATATCTATATATTTGAGAGGAAAAGGGGACAGCAGTTCTTCAGATGGTTGATATACTTGAAAGAGAAACTCCATACGTCACCTGTGGTAACAAAGCAATTTTTATTTCCTCTGCTGCAGACTATCTCATCTTAGAGTCTTTTTTATTTAGCATCTTCAGTATTTGTTCCAGCAGCAGCAGGTGGTAACTTTCTTCTCTAGATTATTATACACCTCAAATACTTACAGACAGCCTCCAGATGCCCACTCAACACAGACCTACAAGGTGAATCAAAGAAATGCATGGGCTGTGGGGAGGCTCAGCTACAGAAGCAATGCCACAGTCAGCACAACCAGCCCCTGCATGGCCCCTTGGGGGCATTGAGTACATAACCTTGTTTGCCAGTCTGTGCCTAGTTTTCCAGAAGGCTTACATGCTTTTGCCGTCTTCACACCAGAACCCAGGCAGAGAAGTTAATTTTTTTCTACACCAGCATTTCACTCACTTAAATCATCAATACAAATAATTTGTAATTGAAAGTATAAGTACTGAGGACTTTCAGCCTCATTTATAACTCTTAAGTTCCTGATCACTTTTTGTTTCAGTTCAGGTTGTCTGTTGGACTTTCACATAGAGGGAATTCTGGGGACAGTGAGCATCACTGAGCACTGCTTGAGGATACAAGTGTGGTTTACGCACACTAAAATCCAAGTATGGACATAATACTCTGAATGGGAAGCAGCAGGACCTACTCTTTACCATCCATACACCTACATAGTCACTCCAGTTTATGCCTTTCTGTGCTTCTTTAAGTACTTCCCTACAGGTGGCACTGTACTGCTATCTAAAATACCCCTTCAGGAAAAAAGCTTAAAACAACTTAGATTCATGATGAGCCACCAAAGAGGAGCAAAGTGAACCAGGAAGGTTTCTTCTTTCTCATCCAGAAGGCTTTCTAAATAAAGACAGCACAATCACACAGTGAGAGAGCACAAGACTTTGTACATCCAAGCTTCTCTACTGTAAACCAGGATGGAACCTAGTTGGAAGGTGGGTCCTACTACATACTACTCCTCGGTCCATGTTTCCCTGAAGCATTTGGATGCTGGGTTGGCTATGACTTTGTCTGGCAGCTCCTATGGGAGGCAACTGAGAAACCTCACAAGAAGTCAGAGGGTATCCAAGGATTTACAATGAGGGCTGCAATATCTATAATTAAGATGAATGCAATAAAAAATCTGCAGATTACTTTTCCTCAGTCATGTGTGATACTTCTATTACGTTCTCTGTGTCTGTTCTACATCCAGTAAAAACACACTGAATAGAATAATACAGTAGTAAAAGTTACCCTTTGCTCTTGGTAGAAAGAATAATTCATTGGTTTGGCACTTCCCAAGGCATGCGTGAAAGGGAAAAGTGCTTGGCTCAAACAGGCTTGTAATTATCAGCTCCAAATTCAATCTATGGTGTAGTTCACCAGCTGCTTCTTAATTTCCTTGTCTCTCAACTGCACAGATATATGTGATGAGTATTTCATCATAGCATCCCACACCTACTGAAATATTTCTGCTTTTGATTCATTGTTCTCACTAGTGAAGGATGAAACTTTGTATTTAGATGCACATACAAAATTTCTCCAGCTTTCAGAACAGAATAATTATGACTGAGGCTTGTAAATGTTGAATTCAAGACCTTTAAAGAAAAATTAATTTCACAGATTACTTCAACTAGGTAGAGATACCTCTAGTTGAATATCAGAACATCACAGGTACTTAAAACATAAATGCTGTTAGCATTGCTCTCAGTGTCTGCATAAAAAGCAGTAGTTTCCTGAATATTACCTATCTAGGCTATGCAGCAGGTTACTGTGAAGTGGAAATAAGAATGTCTACCAAAACTTCAGAAGAAAAAAAGAGTATAAAAAGACATGACAGCCTAGTGTCTATAACACTAGATTTACATCCACGGCTATCCTGGTAGTAACATCACAGCCTACCACTGCTTTCAAGATGCTTTTAGCAACACAGGTCAGTGGCCATACAGCCACTGCACTTAATTAAGCAATACTGTAATTATGTTATGAAATACAAAAATCCCTTCAAAATAAATTACCAAAAGGCATAGAATCATAGAATATTTTGTAGCACCTAGCTACCCTGCCAGTTCTGTTTCCTCACCTTCAGTTTGCTCAAATTTCATCCCTACTCTTGTAGACCAATAGAACTGAGATATGATGTGGTCTTATGCCAACACAGTAATCTAATTCACCCCACTACAAAAACCAAAGCCATCAAAACCCCCAAGAAAATAAAAGGGGTAAAGTTTTTAAACTAAAAAGAGGGTTGATTCAGACTAGGTATAAGGGAGAATTTTTTTACAAGGGTGATGAAATATTCAAACAGGTTGTCTAGAAAGGCTGCAGATGGAAACAGTCAAGCTCAGGTTGGACCAGGCTCTAAGCAAACTGATCCAGTTGAAGATGTCCCTGCTAGTTTTAAGGGGGTTGGACTAGATGATCTTTGGAGGTCTTTTGGAACCCAAACCATTCTGTGATTCTATCAAAACAAAACAAAACAAACAAACAACAAAAAAAACCAAACAAAAAACACCAAACAAACAAACAAAAATAAATAAAACCCCCAAACAAACAAGCAAAACCAGGAAAGAAACCCAAAACTAAACACAAAGCAAAACACCAAAGCATTGCACTGATCTTAATTATATATCCTTTTCATATATAGGAACATAATTTACTATCCAAAAGGAAATTTAGCCCATTTTCAGAGTAGTAGGTAGATACTATTACTTTCCTCTCCTAATGCAAGCCATTCCAGAGTTAACAGACCTAATGAAACATGACTATGGAAAAGCAGGCATGTTTCCCCCTTCCCCCTGTGCTATATTCCATTTCATACACTCCCACTGCTCCCTTTCTGATCTATATTTCCCATCAATATCTTCAGGTTCTTCATAAACCCTCAACATTTGGGCATGAAGCAGCACATGCCATGGCTGGCTCAGAAATGTGGGCACAGATCTGACAGCCAGTAAGATGAGAAGAAAGTGAACAGATGCATGATGAAGTTGATGGTGCCACCTCCACTGCAGAGAACACAAGATCTGGGGATTTTTTTTCACTCCTCAACTTCCTCACCTCAAGCTTCCCAAAACTAGTAGGAATTTTACATTTGGGAGACCTTTTCTTATCTACCAAATGTCATAAAACAAGGAGTTTCAAAAGTTATCGGACAGAAGATGATAAAAGACTAAAACAGTAGAGTAGCTTTCTCCAGGAAATCAGACTAAACTTTCTGATAAAGAAATAAACCAGATAAATTCAAAACCTATGGAAAAAAAAGGCAGCAGTTTTCAGACAATGAACAATTACATCAAGAAACCCACTGCCACATGGCACTATAAGAACAAAGCTTTATGAAGAGTCAAAAAACAGGATGGATGCTCATCTGCTCAAGCAGAATATCCAACAATGTCAGACAGAGGTAATGCAAACAATAATTGAAGAACAAAACACTTCACAGTTGTATTTATTACCTATTATTGTGATCAGCATAGAGAAAGAAGCACATGATTGTACTTTTTTACTAGACACTTGCAACCATTCCAGAAGGGTTTTAAGTGGTAATTACAGATAATAGGATGTTCTAGTCGGATCCTGAGCCTCAACGAAATATGTGAGCTTGCTCCTGTCTAGGAACTTATGATAACATAAGTTAATGGGGAAGTGACAGCATTTCGCAGCTCCTCCTTGGTAGGAGTGATAGGACCTTACCCTCTTACTTCAGTCTACAGTTATCCACTGCTTGTGATCAGCTCTTCCTTTTGCAGTACAGCTAAATTCAGTGTTGGTCAATGGCCGCTTTTCAATCAAAACCATAATGCCTGAACCAACTGTCCACCAGGGAATACTAAATGAGCTCTGTCTTCCTAAGCATTTAATCACAAATGCCACAAATGAATAAGCAGCCAAGCATAGCTCTAATGGGATTGTGTTTGAGTTCACCCCTTAAGTTAAAAAAAATTATTTCTTACTCCCTGTTTCCTAAAATGATAAAATTGCTATAAAGAACAGTTTATTTACAACTTATATCTTACCTTCTCACACTGCAACGGGACTGTAAAGGTTATTGTGTGGCATTTGCTACAGACAAATTGGTTTATAACCCTTTTATAAGCACCATCAAGCACCATCTTGCTGTGATGTTATCCCCATGACCAACTGGCACACCATTCCTGACTTGACTGCTGTATTGGTAAAGGAATCTTCCCCTTACTTCCAATAAATATGCATCCATTGCCACTTGATACCAGCTCATTCTTACTCTACTGTTGTCCTTAACCTTATGCAGCTCTTCTCTTTTTTGAGGTTTAACCTTCTTATTCATTACAGGGAACAAATATATTGATTCTCACTCCTTGCTTAGCTGGACTAAAAAAATCCAAGTTTTTTAATTCCTTCAGATGACATTATCTCTCTAAGCATAGTTACCCTGGTAATCCAATAGGCAGGATCACCAGCTACTGCTGTCTGAGGGTTGCAGATCAGCAATAGATCCCTGAAGTAATGGAGCTAAGAGGCACTCTAGATTCCTTCACCAAATCTGCTAAATCCTAAAACTAAGTTATGTATGTTTATGCCAAAAAAAACGTGGCTCTTTAATGGAAAGTATGTTATCTTTGCACTGAGTGAGTAGAGGATGACCTCCATGCAATTAACAACTGAGTGAAAATCTG
This sequence comes from Calypte anna, assembly GCF_003957555.1. Lineage (NCBI taxonomy): Eukaryota > Metazoa > Chordata > Aves > Apodiformes > Trochilidae > Calypte > Calypte anna. Next base: position 22,647,634 of record NC_044252.1, on the reverse strand, counting down.
CAGAAAGCACATTTCTTGAATAACGTCCTGGGGAGATAAATAACCTACACACCAGTTTATTAAGAAGGAATACCATGGCTTCCCTACATGCTTGGCAGTCTAAGCATGTGCCCCCCCACAACCCCGATGCAGTCAGGATCTGTGGAACAGCAGCACCACCCCATGTTTAAGCCTAAACTCTCCTCAGAAACTGGGCTGCTTCCAAGATTCCTGTAAGTACATACTGTGTTGTAATCCTAATTCCCTCTCACCAGAGACTGTACCTACCTTTCTAGTAACTGCAGAGTTCAACACTCAGATTGCTTCACTTAGGCCCCACTTCTATTTGGTTTCTGAGTGCCTACTGTGGCCTGATGGAACAGGAAAGACAGGCACAGGGAGCATATTATTACCCCCACACTGCATTCTTGCATGGCAAGAGCTAGTTCTGAGCTAGCTTTTCATTCCTCAATGAATTTAACCTGGTGGTTTACCACTATCACAAAGTCCTTCTGCACCTGTCAGACCCTAGGCTTTACTGTTCTCGATTAGATAAATATTCTCAGCCCAGGACAATAAGAAATTTCACTGATATCTCCTCTTCATTGAGAGCACTGACCATTTTGTCTTTACATCCAATTCTTTAACTAGTTACATAGCAAAACAAGGAATATCTTTTATCCCACTGCTACTTACTTCTAATAATTTGTTATTACTTTCCTTCCAAGACAGCTCTGCGAAGCCTCCCTGACACACACTGGCTCTAGCTAGCGCAGTCCTTGGGGGTTTTACAGTTTCCAGAATCATGCCCCAGTACGTCATCCTCCCCACCCCATTAGTTACCACCGGGTAACTAAATGCTGCTGTTACTCCTGTATGCCCTGTCCTTGCTGCCTCTTCCACTTCCCTCAGCATGTCACAGCCACTCTCTCAACAGCCTCTGGGGTAACAGTTTCCCCCTAGAGAAAGTTACCTAAGAGAAAGTGTCTATATGGGAAAGAAATGACCACCTCCAGCCTCCTGGACCAGTGAACAGGATATATGCATGAACCACCACCAACAACTGATGCACCAATGTAGCTCTTTTAAGACGCCTGAGAATGACACAGTCCAGGATTAAGACCCAGCATGACACAAGCCAATAGCTTCATTGTCTCCCACAGGGCTGCATAATTTCTGAAGCTGTAAGATTTTTTTTTCCTATCTTCAACCAAATAGCCCTTATCTTATAGCTCTGATGGCAAGGATTTATGCTTTAAAATTCAAAACTGAAGGATTGTACAGCAACAGGTGTTAATGGAAGCTATGTCATTTAGTAAGATGTGTTCTGCACATCAGCTTTCATAGCAAGAGAAGCTGTGATAGTAGCTGTAGAGAAGTTCCTCCATGGTAGCCTCCACCCACCAAGCCACTCACCACAGGAGCCTGGCTTTGCAAGGCTTCTGTCACTGCGTGGGTACAGAGGGCTGCGAGGTGACATGGGAAACAGATCACACCTAAAAATAACCATTAGAGGGAGAGATGTTTTTAAATAAAATTCCATTCCCTGATTTACTTCATGGTACAACACTAAGTAACATTGGCACAGCTAAGCAGATAGAAACACAGGCTATTGGAGCAGGCTTCTTGTGTCATTCTTGCCCTCAATAGAGGTATCTTCACAACAGATGGTGGTAGGATCTCTACAGTCCAAATATGAGATTTGGGTCATGGTTGATGATTACCCCAAGAGCAGGTGAAATAGATTGGAAACACCAACTTGATTTCCAAAAAAGTCTAGACAGAGGGAGCGCGGTGGAGTTATAATTGCTTTCTCTCGAGTCCATTCTCACTGCAGTTATTAGTATGCTGACTACACACATCAGCCTCTAACTCTGACTGCCAGTGCCCAAAGCTGATGGCACCATTACAGGACATCCCTTTGTATGGGCATACTTGCTTGAACCTATTATAAATTGTGTTCTAATTTTCAGCACACTTTCCTTGCACCCCATAAAAAGAAACACATGTAAGTTATTGCATACCTTAGCATGTAAAGTACCAAGTGATTTACAGTGAGGCTCAGGAACATATTGAGCACATTTCAGCAAGGCTGCACTTTCTGACATAATTTTAACTAACCTTGTGCTTTTCCTTTACAGAACACCTTAAATAGTGAAGCAGCTCAGAGCCCAATAATGCATTTGGCACTGATCTTCTTACTCAAAAGCACTCTTACAGAATGCTTTCTGCTCCACTACAGCTGCATTAAGACCCTAAATTTAACAGTAGGAGCTCTACAACAGCTCTAGAAGATAATTTTACATCACTGAGGTTTCTTTTTTTAAATGAAGAATTTATCATGACTAACCTCAGGCTTGTTTTTTCTTCGTAAGGACTCTTTTAGTAATACCAAGAGCAGGAACAAATTAGTGGCACTATGTCTGCTAAAACAATTTACGGGTGAGTAAATAACATTCTAATTACAGCTGTAGTAGATTTATGAAAATAGATATGTTAAAGGATGTTTTGGTCTCCTGATTGTTTTCCTTCCCTTTAACATACTTGCAACTCCATCTACAGGAAGAAATTCGACAATACTCTAATAGTCCTTCCCAACTGACAAAATGCTTTGCTTTCTGAATAATTTGTCTCCTTGGATCCAAAAGGGCACCCTGAAATACGAAAGCATTGTCCTCCACCTCCTTCCACCCCTAGCAGGGAAGGAGCTTCAAACAAGACTCATATAGCAGGTGGTCAACATGGTGCCAAGCAGAAAAAGAACAGGCATAGACTGCTTAGAACATTAACCTTTATGTCATGCCTTTTATAGATATAATTTGTTGTTGTTGAGCTGTCAGAAAAACAGGTGATTTAGTGAAGCTTAACAACTTTAAATTCTCTTTCAGCTGTCAAACCATGCTTGTAGACAGAAGATGTTACAATGACAAGTTCGTGCAACTTTGCAAGAACTTTTTAATTACAAGATTTGTTTTAAATTAACTTTAATCCTATTTTATTGCTAGTTTTTTCATTTCACCAATGAGATTTGTCATTGTCATATATGTGGAGAATATTCAAGTTTTTTGGGGAACCTATGCAAGCAGTTGTCTTCTATTTCCCTCCCTATTTATTCCAGATTGAAATGGAATGGAGATGAAGATTTTTTTGTGAAAAGGAAAATGGGTTTTCACCACAAAATTACTTCAGAGTTATTAGTTCTGCAGCACTTCCAAAAAAACCCTTAACTGCAATACTGGTGAGAAACTGATCTGGTGCTAGGAGACAGGCTTTCAGCAGTAAGCAGCCTTTACCAGCTTTATGTTTGCTGTGTAGTCTTCATTCACAAAAATTGTTCCACAGATTTTCATTTGCCAGCCTTTATTTCACTAAGATACAAGCATAGGAGCATTTTTGCACAAAAGCTGTACTGACTCACTGTACCAGTACATGTTTGAAACAATATAAGTACTCTCCACAAATCCAGACAATGCTTTTGATATAACCATTCTAGTGAAAAAAAATCCAGCATGGGACAAGAGAAGCAATTTCATCCAAGTCAGATTGGGGAGGAACCCTGACCTTGCAAAAGAGCTTTAAAACAGTATTACAATTCCAGAAACTTTTTTTTCCTACTATCAGAGTATCTTTTGCCTTGTTAAACATCCATGACTGACAACAGGAATGGGTATTTGTCAGTTTTGCTACATCATTCTTATGTGTTAAAACTCAACCACGTACTTGATCTCACCAAGTTTAATGAGATTATTACAAAGATCATGCTACAGTGGCTAAGGAAGCTAAATTCCCAGAGCTGGAAGTCTCCTGCTCCTCAGCTGAGACACAGTGAGTGACCTTCACACATTCCTACTCCATTACAAAGCAGAGCAGTATGGGTCCAACAGCATGCAGAAAAAGGAATAGCAAAAGGACCTGAGTCCACAGACATGTTGCTTTGGGTCTCACCAGGAAAGAAAAAGAAAATAACAGCACTTGTGCTTTTGCCTCTGGGCAATTCATTTATTGTTGTGGACAAAACAGTTTTGAATGGAGAAGCAGAAAATAAAGAGCAAAGAAAAGAGCTTGCAGGTTTCTTACAGGCAAGCCAGGAACAACACTTGAGAGCAAAGCTGCAGTCCTTGCAGACCTCCTACCAAGAGCATCATTTATTCAATACCTAGTGAGGAGAAACAGGGTTCTACTTATAGATCAACTCCTTTGGAATAACCAAGGGAACACGATGGGCTTCAATTACAACATATGGCTCTAACCCCAAGCACCCTAAATTTGCAAGGCAGGAGTCCAAAGGTAAACAGGTTAAACATATGGAATATGGAGAGCATGAGCATGGCTCTTGGTTTGGGGTCTTCCAGGTATCATATCCTCAGTGTCAAACATGGATGTCTACTAGCCAGAAAAACTAGGAGCTCCTGCCACAAGATGTAAATATGCATTAATAGAACAAAAATACTCCTCCTAGGCCCACACATAATTGTGTGCTCTACAATCACTATCGAACATTCCTCTATTTCCCTGATAACCAAAATACAGCAAGCAAGCACAACACAGTCAGAAACTGCAGTTTCCACGTGTGCCCTCCCACAGGAGCTCTTCCAACAACAAAAAAGAACAAGTTAACACGAGAGGTTGTCTAGAGGTCCTCTCAGAAGTTTAGGGCAATTTCTTAGAAAAGTAGCAGCGCTTTTCATGATCACATAAAAGTGCTTCAGGTCATGACAAAAAAACATCACACCTTAAAATAAGGACGAGTTACAAAGCATCTTGGATTCACCTTCTGCTCCACGATTCAAGCAGATCAGGATTTTAGCAGACACCTTGTGAACTGTTACAATTTGAGATTAATGCTTCATACTGTTTGAAAGCAAGAACTTCAGAGCTGCTTTCAGAGACTATAAAGCAGGGATTTCTGACTTCAGCAGTTCATGAAGCATCAGACACTATAATCAGGTTGGACTTCAGACAGGGAAATAAAGGTACGTAATTTAGAATTAAAATTCCTACAAAGATCCTCAGGAACCGAAATTCCATCTTCCTTGAGCTAAAGAAACCCAGTTATAATATTTTCAACAAAAAACTAAGTTCTCTGCCAAAGACGTAAAGTATTTGCTTCCAGTCTGAGTGGCATTTAAAAAAAAAAGAAAAAAAAAAAACAAAACCCAACAAAAAACCTTGATCTTCAAAGCTACTGGTAAACCCTCTGGTGGCAGTTCCAAACTTAGGAGCATGGACAGCGAGGCTGAGCAGCCCTGTCCCTGTCTCCCGTGCCAGTTCCTGTCCTGACACTGCCATTGGAGTGTGGTGGTTCTGTGATAACACAATACACACCTGTTTGATGAATAAGATAACCATACTTCATTCTTCCTTCTTGTTATGAGATGGTGTTAGGTTAGTGAGGGTTTTTTTAAGCATACATACAGTTTGTATGAAAGTAGAGAGAATGTAGGCTTGAAGTCACATGCATTTAGCGTTATTTTGATAATTTGTGTTTTAACTATATTAGACAAATAGTTTTTAAATGCCTAAGTTCACCTGAACATGATTTGCATTTTAAAACTCTTCTATCAAAGAAGAGGTTTTGTCTGCAGTGAAGGAAGTGAACTTGTCTGAAATGTATGATAATCAGCCCCTGGAACTAGCAGTTGCCATCTTCTCACTCCTTTTATTCATGGCTGGACTTTATTTTTTTATACTGCTTTTCCCATTTCCAGCTAAATTTCATTTGGTCATTAAAATTCAGAAATTTAAATAGCCTCTCTGTATTCCTTTATGTACACACCAATTAAGTTATGGTCATCAAAAGATGCTTTATCACTTCAAACAAATTCTCTTCCTGAGCTCTCAGTCAGTGACCTCTGCAAATTCAGTGGGTGACTTCAAAACTTCAGCAGGATAGGTGGACTATTAATGAATGTAACTCTGAAAGACACCTACTGTTATTTCAATACGCTAAATCACAACCAAAAATCCTACGTAACTACAACATGAAAGACTTGAGTTTGAATTTATTTTATTTTTTATTAAATGGATATTTATTCAGCCAGCTCTGAATGCAATATAAACATTCTTTAATCAAAAAATGCTTTATATAGAAAAAACCATCAAAACACTACCACAGGCAGGCAGCCAGCCACAGACTTGGCATACATCTTAACAGGGTTCAGTAATGCTGACACTGCTACATGTTGGTAAAGCTCCGTAATTTGATCTCTCTACTGTAGAAAATCTGCCAGTTTTTACATAATTCTCTCTTCTCTCCCAAGTTTGCTGCCCTCATTCTTACTCCTTTGGCTTAATTTGACGTCAGCCTCTGGGAGAAACAATGGTGAAACACCAGTGGGCACAACTCACTGTGATCACCACTCCAAAGTGACCAGCAATTAGCAGTTGGCAAGAAGTTCAGTTCTGGCACCAAATCTTAGAAGATTACATTAATCTTCTAAAGGTACAAGAAAAATAGTAAAGTTGACCAGTATGTTCCTCTAATGCTTGTAACAGGTATCACCTTGTAATTCAGAAATTCAAGTTCAAGCACAACATCTTAGGAGGCGTCACTTTACACCTGCCTATCATCATTTTGATTGCAGTGCCCTAAGGTGTTCTTCACAGTGCTATCATTGCACCAAGCAAGGCTGATTCTTTTTTCCATCCAGAAGAAAACTACTTGCTCATCAAGGCCTGGATGGTTTAGGCTATGCAAGGTGGAAGACAGCAGTAATTCTTGCAATTAATTAATTTTTAACTTACTAGAGAAACCTTAACCCTTAAATATGTATACATATTTAGTGTATGTGCAAGATCCCATATTACATGTGCGTATGCACACACACAGATGGGTACAACTGCTGGGTACATGCAGTGACTAACATGGTTCAGCATCCATCTGGATTGAGACAAGTTAAAGATTAAAGGGAAAAAAAAACCAAAAACCAAAAAAACCCTATAAACCCAAACATAACTCATTCAGTTTTGCTGCAGGGGAGATTTTAGGCATGGCTAGCCACAGACTGATGTACAGACACCCACATTCCACTTCCAAAAGAAAACTGAGGCAATGGGCAAAAATGATGTGAAGGTGGTAGCAATTTACAACATTATGAAAACATTTGACTTTGAGAGACAGATAAGATGACATTCAGTACCCTCAGTGACTAGCAGCTGTTTCAGGGAATGGGGCAGACATTCACTTGTCTAACCACTCAGAGAAGGTTGGGCTCCTCTGGTTGTGAAGAGACAGAAAAGGTTTAATTTTAGCCTTGCATATCTTGAAAGTGTGTTTAATACCTGTTCTGTTAGCCTCTAAAGACTGAAGTGAAGAGTGTTGGTGGGGCCAAAGGCAGCAGAGCATCCCATGAAGATGATGGCAGTGGGACAATAACCAATACTGAGACACATTACTGATCTTGGGAAATTTTCTTGCATTGTCTTGTTGAAAAATATAATTTTGTCCTGCATTAAGGAAAATTTGTTTTTTTCCACAACACTAGAGAAGCTCTGACTCAGGTAAGAGAACTTCCCCTCTCCCGGAGAGCTCAGCAGCACACAGAGCCACGTTTCCAGCAGTTGGGCAGCTTGCAGGGAGCACGGCTCTGGCTACAATGGCTGGAATGGGCAAATCCATGAGTTTTTCTGGAAATTAAGTGAGGGATTCATATCAGCCATAGTTAAAATTCTCAAACAGTGAATGCTCTGCAGGATTAAAGTGACTCAAAGTTGGACTCACATGTGCAATTATTACAAAAAGTAAAGAGGGGATGGTCTGGCAGTAAGAACAAAGGGCAGGAGTGAGGAGATCCTAAACTCTGTTCCCACTTTACAGCTGATTCATCATTATCCTGAGTAAGTTTTCTCTTCTCCAGACCCATGTTCTTCTGCCTATTCAGTGTACCAATATCAACTTACCTTAGCACAGAACTTCACTAAACAGAATTCCTAGGCTTATGGGAGAAGCAACAGAAAATAGAAAAGCTTTTAGTCTACACAGATGCTTGCAAGTTTATAGCCTATCAAAGGGATATTTGTACTTGGCTAATGAATGAACACTGTCACACCTAGCACAAACAAGTTGTCACCTCTACTGCAATATTTAGCACTGCGATTCTCTCCTGATGGCTGTGGCACCAATCGGATCACTTACACCTTGGGGTCATCAGTAACAGAAGAGGAGAGTAAGCACAGGCAGTGTTTCTTTTGCTATTTAAATATATTAATCTTGCAGACGCATCGATTTCAGGCAGGCCAGAGAGCTTCTCCCCCATGACAAATACATTTGCTGCTTCTTTCCATTTGTAAGGATCTTCAACATACAAGAGAGACCATGGGAACATATTCCAATTAATAAGGATTTTATTATAGGAAAGTAGGAAGGTTAAATACAAGCACTGCTCCAGTCAATTAAATGCCATTATTAGTGATGCTCAAACACCAGGTCCTTGAAAGGCTCAGCAAAGGAGCAAAGGAGCAAAGGAGTAAATCACTCAGACCCACACAGGAGCATAGGGAAGCTTACAAAATTATGGACATGAAGATCTGCAAATGTCTTACGGAAAGCTGTATTCCCACCGGAATCACCATTCCTTTTAATCAGCTGAGTGTTGTAATAAGATTAGAGGTAATTGGGTTCAGTAGTGGGATTAAACCCATCCACTAATCCCCAGATTTTACTATTCACAGCTCAAATGCATTAGCCCTTCAGCACAGAATGGGCTTCATCCTCCTCCTGAAAGATGAAAGAGCCAGAAGCAGTGTGAGATATTTGGTAAAAGCAAGTGATCTTTAACACCATTAAATGAACAATATTGATTGCAGCCTGCAGAGCATGTGTCACAGCTCAGCAGCCAAGCTGGGCTCTTTACTAGCAAACAGTCCTATCCTACCAGGAGACTGCCCAGAAGAAGTGAGTTTTTGCCTCTGATTTTGCACAGGCTGTTATTGAGAGGGGAAGCTGTCCATACAACAAAGTTAAAAAAGCTGCCAGGAACAGGTCATGGATACGACTTCTTGTGCAATTTTTGAGGACCAAACATTTAAAGATGCCTTGAAGGATAAGTGTAACACAGAAAACCAAAAATAGTTCAGGAAAATTTGCTGCAGTCTCTGAAGAAAGAGTTGATAATCTAGAGTAGCAAGCTATCCAAAATAATTATTTGTTACAGCATGGCAGTAGGTGGGTAAGACAAACACCAAAACATGAAGAACCAGTAGGAAAGCATCTGTCTAGGGATGTAGAAATATTTTACAAACATAAGAACTAGGCTATGAGGTCACAGAGTCATTGAATCGTTTCAGTTGGAAGGGTCACTTAAGATCATCTAGTTCCAACCCTCTGCATGGGCAGGGAGACCTCCCACTAGACCAGATTGCTCCAACCAACCTAGTCTTGAACACTTCCAGGGATGAGGCATCCACAACCTCCCTGGGCAACCTGTTCCAGTGTCTCACCAGCCTCACAGTGAAGAATTTTTTCTAACCTAAGCCTACCCTCTTTCAGCCTACAACCATTACCCCTTGTCCTATCACTACATGGCCTGCTAAAAAGTCCCTCCACAGCTTTCCTGTAGGCCCCTTTCAGGTATTGGAAGGCCACTGAAAGGTCTCCCCAGAGTCTTGTCTTTCCAGGCTGAACAACCCCAACTCTCTCAGCCTGTCCACACAAGAGGTGCTCCAGCCCTCTGATCATCTTTGTGGCCCTCCTCTGGACTTGCTCCAAGAGCTCCATGGCTTCCTGTGTTAAGGCTCCAGAACTGAATACAGTATACAGGTCGGTTCTCACCAGAGCAGAGTAGAAGGGGAAAAGATGTAGAAAGATGCAGAGATGGGGAAGAGGAGTAAATTGTTACATGACACATGAACATAAAAAAGTGATGTGCCAAACTAGCTACCAAGAATACCTTCAGGTTGCTGCTCTAGTCCTTATCAAGATCCCTTTCAGTTACTTCACTAAACTATTTATGCTCTCAATCCCATCATTTTCTCGAACAAGAAAGGTTTAGCATTTTTTGGGTTGTCATCCAAGCACATATTTCCTGTAGACAACCACATGCTCTCTATTCCTTCTCTAGTGAGCCACTTAGTTATCAGACTACAGTCTCATTTCATATACTCAGTTTTCTTCAGTTCTCCAACTATAAATATTCACTGCATTTTCAAAATATCAAGAGAGCCTCAGACTATCTGGAGCAGAAGAATCATGCAGGATCCTTCAAAATAGTTGTTTTTATTTTTGCAACCAGACTGTGTGACAAAAAAACAAACAAAAAACAAGTCTGAAGATTTACAGAAAAATAAATAAAACTGATTTTAAAAATCCCATCTCTTTAACATGATCAAGATCTTCAGAGGGACAGCAGCATACACCAGCATTCTGTATTGCCCTATTTCCTTCACTTTATTGGGACATCATGCTGATTTTTTGGCCTGAACTGCAGAATCTTGAGAAGGTTAAGAAGAGACAGGCTACTAACAGGGCAGGTATAAAACGCATTTCCAAGAAACCCAGCTGATCTGCTGTTGACCCTTCAACAACAAAATCTTTTCTTAATGCAATCAACATTCAAGTGGCTGATGAATTGAGCAGGTGATTGCTGACCTAAGGACCTTTCTAAGAACATCATCAGAGTTTGAAATTTCAGGACATAGCACAGGTTTTGCTTCTATGTGAGTCATTGGGGCTGAAGGAGGCAGTTTGGGGTCATTTTGTGCTCTGAGGACTGGGAAAGCAGGGCCTCTAATATAGTTATTGCTGAGATGCATCAGAAAATTCACTTAGCATTTTTCCCTTAAGTCAAAGATTTATCTTAAGTGTTAAAGGTGCTTCCAATATTGCATTTACTGAAAGCTGAGAAAGAACCAGAGACATCAAATACAAGCATCTTCCCTGAGGCCATGTCAGACAGGGGCAGAATGCAGCTGCAGAGACCGCTGCCTATTTTCTGAACATTCCCCATGCACCAGTGCCTTAACTTCATTCTATATAACACAGGCCATGACAAAATGACTGGACTACACAGTATTTTCATATTATTATTTTCAGGGTGTAATCAGGGACAAGGTTCACGGAGCATGAGGACTGCAGGACTGAAGTTCAAGTCTCGATATCTGCAGCTCCTTCTGCACACACACTCCTATTCCCTCAATGGGGGAGCAAGCACATGCTTGTGCTGATCCTCCAGAGACCAACCAAATACAGCCCTGGGCACAGACCCCAGCACATCCAGAGAAGGGCACAGACCACTCAAATCTATATTCCTACACAGAGCAAGCCCAATAAGGGAGGAATTCAAAACATTACCTGTTATCATGTTGTACAGTTACAGAGACTATCACAGGACAGCTACTCAACACCACTGAGAAATGGAAACTGCTAATCTAAAAGCTTAGGATGCTGTTCAGATCAATTATTAATTCCATGGAGGGTGACAATGGCAGTTGCATTTGGATATTCACCAGATCCAGCCTATATTTCCCTACATGCAAAATCTGAGCTCCAAGAATTTGTTCGTCCTTGAATACATAATACCAAGCCTTTTACATGGAAAACAGCTGCTTTCAAATGAAAAGGAAAGGAAAAATGGAAGGTGTAATGGGAGTAAGTCAGGAAAGATATAGGAACAAGACTCCCAGAAGGTAAAGGCTGCCAAAACCAATCAGATATTAAGAGCAGAACTCGAGGAGGGCTGCCGCAGCTCCTGCAGGCAGGTTTCTGCTCAAGAGTTCATTACTTGAATTACTTACATTATCCTGGGCTTATTGTGCCCAGCCACAATCCCAGCACAGTTCTAGACAAAGCAAACCCAAATTTATTTTAAAGGGCCACTAAATTTGCTAGTGATATTTTTTTCCTCAAGATGAGCTAATATTGAGGTCAGGTCCTCCTCATAAAGTTAAGCTCCAGAAATCCTACATCCTCCCCCACAAACAAGAGTTTCTATCTGCAGAGGAGGGGAGGAACCAGACAAGGCATGCATTCATCCCAGCCTACTTCCAACCTACTTCTCCTGGAAATGGAATGAACAGAATGAGGTGTCTGGTCATAGTCCAATATGTTTTTTTTTTTTGCAAAGCTAGTCACTAAAACCAGTCTGCTCCAGACATCTTTCAAGCCTGCATGTGAGATTTGACGGCAAGATTTGATGGCACCTCAAATTTAGAGGCTAGTTTGGTAATGTATTTATATCCCTGCATGCAAAATGAGGGAAGCAGAGGGGCATGCTGACACTAAAAGGTGTCCCTTGCACTGCACTGTTAGCCACATGCACAGGTATCCTGCACTGGTGTATAGGAGGGAAGGAGCCTTGGCATCTCACTCCAGCTGTCATCAGGCTCTGAATGGGACACACAAGGCACCTTCCCTCCTCCCAGCCACCTGAAACTGCAGAGAGGACCTTAGGGGAGCCAGAAGGCAGGTTAGCTGTGGGAGGCAGAAGGCAGCAATTTAGACAGTGTCACAATTTCACATCTACTTCAACTTAACAAAGAGTCCTCATCTTTGCTTTCTGATCTCTTTTCTCATGTGATCAATCTTTTTGGCCCACCATCATCCCTAATTTTGATAGCCATTTCTTCAAAAACCCTCCTCACAGCTATAGTGTCAAATATTACTGTCCTCTTCCCAGGCCATTGAGATTGTATACTGGTGAGCCAAGATAGGTCATGATCCTGTATGCTGTGCCTTTACAGCATGAGACTTTATTCTAGAGTAATCAGCCCATGCTGTTGTAATAAATACGACAAAGGTGCCTCCAGAGGTGGCTGGGGCTCTTGACTTCAGCAATCCCTCCAGTATGGCTCTCACATGCCCGGTGGAATCAGGAGAGCTCTCAATTGCCTGAGAACAACATCATGCATCTGGAAAGGTACTGTGGACTGACAGTGTCTCAGGAATAGCTTTAAGGGATAAACAAAACTTATCTGGTTTAAGACAAGTTTTCCCACTGAAACAAAACCTATCTTGTTCAGAGGCCAAGCGTCATCTTTCCCTTAAACGCATCTGAGACCTCTCGGTTCTGCTTCCAGAGCCTGTCTGACACTAAAAGAAGGTTACATACTTAATGTTGCAGTAGCCACCAGAGGATGAAATAACATCCCAACTCTGGAATTACGACAAAGAACACATTAAAAATCCACAGAGAAGGCAAAGGTTGCTCAACAGAGGTCAAAGTACCCTGGGATTGCCCATATCATTCAGGGATAATACTAGAGAAAGTAAGCAATAAAAGCACAAAAAAGCATAGCATAATATTTTAAAAAATAAAACCAAATTAAAATGTATGCAGATATCTAGAATAGACATGCAGACATCAAGAATAGACAGGAGTTGGCTACTGTTTCTTTAGAACACCCAGATAAAACAGGGTCAACTTTAACCAGAAAGATTTTTCCAGACACAGAAATCATTTGGGTTACCCTGACTTTAAAGTACCCTGGGTAAAAATATACAGCAGAAATGGCCAGTGAGAATTTGCTTTGATTTCAAAGCTATCAACCATCACCCTGAAAAATGTAGGGTGGTGCCAGGCAAAGCAAGAGACAAATATACCTGATAAAACCCACAGAAAATTTATTCCCATCTCTTCAAGATGGTAAGTAGATGAGAAGGGTCCACAGGTGACTGAAAACAACTGTAAGTTATTAAACATGTCAGGACTTACCCTTCACTTTGAGGTTCATCAGAAAACCACATGGAGACACAAAGTCTTAAGGGGAAAAGATGAAGGGAAATCATCATCACCACCTGCCTCCAGTCAAGATTGACAAACCCTACCCTACCACACTCCCAGTCACAGATCCTATACGCAGACTGGAAATATCTACTGGGCACATGCAAAGAGCATGTCTAAGGCAGAATACAGGCTACAGAGCAGAGACAACTTCACACAGGACAGATATGCAGGACCCTGCAGCTTATTAGCCTAAGTACAGCAGATTAGCACTAGTAGATTGATGTGCTACCTTTGGGCCCAAGGCAGTCACAAAAATCTCTGCACCAGGCCCTCATGTATTTTGGGTTTTTAAGACTAGCCCAAAGGGAAGCCAACTCAGCTTTCTCTGTAACTGCTGGTATAAAAATATCCCATCTTCTGTCAAACAATACACAGCTAAATCTTGTGATAGGTTTTGTCATATTCCCTTCAACCACAGTCTCATGTCCACACTCTACATGTTTTAAGGCAAATAATGAAGTCTTACAGGAAAAAAGTGAAAGGAAATAATGGCTACGCAGGAAGCAGAAATTTTACATTAATGCACTTCTGTATTGCACAGCTAGATTCCCTTGTTAATCTGTGCTATTACCACTGAAGGTGGGAAAAATGTTATATTAGAAATAATTCTAAGCTGTGCTTTAGACAAGTTACCAAAGGTGAGTAGTTTTAGTATCTCAGGTGAACAGTACCTATCATTGTATTGATTCAGTCAACCTGTAGTAACTTGATCACAGCTTGTGATCACAACTGGCTTGTCTGGCTGAATTCTTCCTCACCTCCCCACTCAATAAACGAACATTTATTTCCTGAAAAGAAGGTAAGTAGTATCTCCCTTACCACATATTTCCTTCCCCCCCCCCCCCCCCCCCTTTTTTTTCCATGCCTTTCAATGTCCGTGTTACTTAATGGTGTACATTAACGCACCACACAAGCCACAGGCTGAAGCTATCTTAAGCCAATAGCTCTGTCACTTCAGATTACCTCCAAATTCTGCCTTCCTAAATGCTTTTCCAAAAGTAGCTCTATTTCTCCAGTGTTTTTAAGATGTTTTATGTATGTTGTAATAACGGTTAGAGAAACAACACCTGTGATGCAAAGCATTACGGTGATCTAACCAGAGCCTCATCACCTAAACTGTGCTCTCATTCTCTGAACTGTTCCCTTCAGAGGTTAACAAATCTTGGCCATTGTATCTCTAAGAACAGAGATACAGTTGTCATGGGAGATTCTTCACAGGGGGGAAATATGCCTCACTGACAAATAGAAAGGACCACTTTATTTTGAGTAAGCAAACAACCAAAAAAACCCAAACAACCCACCCCTTTCGTATATACCTCTGTCTCATGTCTATAATGACAAATAATCTAATGAAGCAAACATGATACCATTTCCATCTTCCTACCAATATCATCCCTTGAGTGTCCTCCAGTCCAAGTGCTGTCCAAAGCTTCCCTAGTTAACCTATTCCATTGCTCTCTCACCACTTATCCCAAATATGTACCTAGATTTCACTTAAACCTTTTACTTCCTGCCTTATGACATATATATATTGACATCCCATTCCTCTGACATGGTTATTTCAGGGCATAACATGTGGAGATGTACATATACTCAGTTCTTTCATTCTCAAGGCTTCTGTTCTCTGACACTACTAGAAACAGGTCCCAAGCTACGCTCCTGGTTTGACTTAGAATGGCTCTTCCACATACTGGCATCTGAAAACATCACAGCAGGGTAAACTCATAAATATGCATCTTTGGCTGGATCCAGCTTCATCCAGTCACTCAGATTCATTAACCCAGTGCTTCTGGTGGGAGTCACAAAGGTGCCAGAGGAACTGGTCCCACAGGTACAGTGCTTCAGGAGTGGATCAGCAATAGAATGGGTGGGAAGTGCATCTTCACATTCAACCATATCCAAAAAAAATCCTTACAGCCCTCAGGCTACTGCTATTCTCCCCTCCCTCATTACTGCCACACGCTCCATCCTGGTTTCAAAAATCTTTCCCAGTAAGGTTGGGAAATTTGATTTCAGGCTGCTCTAACATAAAAAAAGCCCAGACAGTTACCCCAAGCTCCATGCTGAGTTAATTACAGTCATATCTCATCAGGCATAAGAAAAAGTCTGGTCCCCACATAAAAATGATGAGTGCATGTTCTTAAAACAGGCATTAGAAATACATGTTGCATCAGATATCATTCCTAGAAACAGGCATTTAAAAATCTGAAGACAAAACAGTGATACATAAAAGGGGAAAAACTCTTCCAATCAACTGAGGATTCACTGCTCCTTAAATAGGAATAGGATATAATATAATCTTGCCTGCTGACAGAAGACAAATGTAGGCTTCCATATTAAAAAAATAACTGTTTTCAAGGAAAAAAGGTCCCCATTTGCAACAGAACAAAGTTCTCCTAGAGAGGTTAACCACAAAAAAGCACATAAACTATTTAACAGCAGCAGAGGGTTTATCTCAGTTATAATGAACTCTTCAATGTTCCGAACTTGTCAGATGCAAACCAAGAGCTGCTGATGCAGGGTATGGCCATTCTGATTGCAGCAACCACAGCAAAGCTAGCTCTACCTACAACATCAGGTTTTCTGCCAGCTGTGTTTCATAATTAAGTTAAAAATGGCTAAAGGCAGCTTTTATTTTCAGTGGCAGATAAAGGAAGGAGAGAGGAGGAGGATATATCAATGACCAAAGAAAATAGTTGTGAAAGTAACATCACTAACTATACCCAGCATGACATATGTCATGTCAGGATGCTTTCACATCACCCAAAACACAGTGTAAAGAGCATTAAAAGGTTCCCTGAGAGACAGCTGAGACATCTCTAACACCTGAAGGAGCTCAGCTTCAGGGTTAGAGGATGTGGCAGCTTTCTCTTCTGAAGCAAGCTGGATGGCATACATACTAACTCAGCATCTTGAAACTCCCACCAGTAAGACACATCAAGAAGCATACAGGCAGCAACAGATGTTCAAGACATCTGGCTTGAGCAAGCAGAGTTTAAAAAACAAAAACAAAAAAGAACAAACAGCTAACAAACCTGTGCTAGGAACTTGCAGGGAGACTGGTAGCAGTTCATACTTGATATAAGCTCCTTACAACATCATTCTAGTAAGTCTATCAAAAAGGCCAATGTACACATTGTGGAGTATTGCTCAAAACAGCAGCACAGTGTTGGCCTTTTCCATGCTTATCAGACACTGTTGACACAAACTCACTGACACATCTGTCCTGAAGTCGCCCCTTCTGGTTATTTTCTATCCTGTCTCCTGACTCGGGACACCTGATTTGCAGAAAGCTAACTCAGAAAAAAGTGAATAGTTTACGGTGGATTTAATATCTTGAAACTGACTCATAGAAGGTGCAAATGGACAAAGAGGCTCTGGCAGGACCAACCTCACTTGATGCTCCAATTGTGACCATTCATGGAACCTCAGCCTGAGTCCTGAGACTCCACTAGGAGCTTCCCAACAGAACAGCCCCACAGGGTCAAGCCAAAAGAGGTCCACCTAGCACAGCACACTCTTCACAACAACAGTCATGAGGTAATATGGAGGCATTGTCAGGTCTTATCTCTTACTGATATTCCCCAGAACGTATCTGCAATTTAGGGATTTTCCCAGGAAAAGGTGGCATCCTTCTCAAGAGGGTACCATGGAAGAATCCTGCTCCTTAAGAAGGGTCTGCAACTGAACATCTTGCTCAGCCTTTTCTGTGCCAGCGCTTAGCCAGCTGACTCTTCACAGCTCACCATCTTGCTTTAGTACACTTGGAAGAGTTTCCCTGAGGCAGTGGGCCTGAACATTTAACAAAACATTTTGTACACTTGGTCAACACCTTGAACACTACATCCAGCTTTAAGTATTTCATATGAACATTAACATTTTGCCTCTGAATACTGAGCATGGTAGGCTATGCATACAAAAAAAGTGGAGCTAGTAAATCAAACCTGCCTACAAGTAAACAGAACCATATATTTTTCACTTGTAATTGCAGCTCCCAGGTTGACCCACTCTGCCTGTACTACTTGCAGCAGTAACACAAGACTGCAAGCACCAAGTTATCCAAATGGAGCATTAATTTTAAGCAGATTCTGAATAGATTTTGAAAGAACATCAGTCACTTACCTTGATCCTACACAAAACAACAGTTTTGTGATAAAGAAATAGGAATGGGGACAAGTTCTGCTGAAAGAGACTCAATTCAGCCTTGAAGGCACCATTAGATCAACAGAGGGACCTGGACAGAGTGGAGAGTTGGGCTGATTCCAACGGGATGAGGCTCAACACGGCCAAGTGCTGGGTCCTGCACTTTGGCCACAACAACCCCATGGGGAGCTCCAGGCTGGGCACAGAGTGGCTGGAGAGCAGCCAGGCAGAAAGGGACCTGGGAGTCTGGATTGACAGGAAGCTGAACATGAGCCAGCAGTGTGCCCAGGTGGCCAAGAAGGCCAATGGCATCCTGGCCTGTATCAGGAACAGCGTCGCCAGCAGGTCCAAGGAAGTGATTCTGACCCTGTACTCAGCCCTGGTGAGGCCACACCTCGAGTACTGTGTCCAGTTCTGGGCCCCTCAGTTTAGGAAGGATATCGAGGTCCTGGAGCGGGTCCAAAGGAGGGCAACCAGGCTGGTGAAGGGACTAGAACACAGACCTTATGAGGAGAGGCTGAGGGAGCTGGGGCTGTTCAGCCTGGAGAAGTGGCGGCTCAGGGGAGACCTCATCACTCTCTACAACTCCCTGAATGGAGGCTGTAGCCGGGTGGGGGTTGGTCTCTTTTGCCAGACAACTTTCAACAAGACAAGAGGGCATGGTCTTAAGTTGTGCCAGGGGAAGTTTAAGTTAGATATTAGAAAGAATTTCTTTACAGAGAGGGTGATCAGACATTGGAATGGGCTGCCCAGGGAAGTAGTGGATTCTCTGTCCCTGGAGCTATTTAAAAAGAGACTGGATGTGGCACTCAGTGCCATGGTCTAGCAACCGCAACGGTGGTTCAAGGGTTGGACTCGATGATCTCTGAGGTCCCTTCCAACCCAGCCAATTCTATGATTCTATGATTACAGTAAACGGCACCCTGAACACCAGCCCACATCCATGCATCTTACTCTATCCTCCTGTCATTTGGAACCCTGGTTTCTCATTAGAAAACTAAAGGCCTTTCTAAAGAAGAGATTAAAAACAAAAACCAAACCAAAACATAACAAAACAAAAACAAAAAACACAACAAAAAAACCCCTCACCCAAACCTGAACACTGTAACAAAAAAATTTAAAAAACCCACATTACAGAAGCCAAGCCTCTGACCCCAACCACTGCAGGTTCTCAAACATGTGGAGTGTCAATATAGTACCATAAGGATTTTAGTATTCCGACTTGTAATGATATTATAGCAGCTACAACATAGTTTCTAACAGCAAAAACCCAACACAGCTATGCTAATGCAGCCACAGCATAAGAACAGCACCCTGTGCAACCAAATATATTCTTACTACAAATATCAAAGGAAGAGGGACTTCTGGAATGTGGCAAACAGTTTCTTCAAGAAAAACCATATTTTGAAACTAAATGAAAGTGATCATTTCCCCTTCTCTCATTTTACAGAAGCTCTTCAGGAGCTACAATCATAAGACGTGGGATTTAGCAATTCTAGGCCAAAGCTTTGTGTTTCAGTTAAAACATATACACCAGCAACAGAAATTCATTCTGAGGTGTTTTTGTGTTTTAAAAAGCAGCTGTGGTAAATAAGCAGCTGTACTAGGCATTTGGTCTTTCTTAGGTATTTCAATTTCCAGAATTCTTCGGCCTCCAACAATAACAAAATAGAATTGCTTTAAAAAAAAAATCCAAAAAAAGATCCCTTTTTTTTTTTCTTTAAACCTTTTTACAGATGAAAACAGGCAATGCTTTTCTGCATTCAAATAAGCATCCTGGGATTCCTTCTGAATTTAGGGAACTATAATAATCATTTTAGAGAACAACAAAATTTAAGTTATATTATTCTAAATTCACTTAAGGACAATTGGCTTCCATATGTCTGGATTGCATTTCTAATTTTTAACCAAGGAGTGTGTTTCCTTTAGCAGTGTGGGATCAGAAAACTCCTGAAATTCTGCAGTTCACCTACGTGCAACTCTATGACTCACATGAAGAGATTTGAGTTTTGAACTAAATATTGTGACTGGGAATGTTCATTAGTTTAATGACATTCTGGAGCCAAATTTACTGTCAGCTGTTATGTAATCTTCCCTTTTGATTTCCCAAGGCAAGATGACATGTGCAGCCTGCCAAAGACAAACTTTCCTATTACTTAACAGCCGGAATAATGCAGATGACAGGGATTGAAGGCAAAAGAGTAAATTAGCTTTTAAATGAAAAATAATAATGGAATAGATGTTAACAATGGTCTCTGCCCAGCAGGGAAGTGTTGAGTTCTCCATGCTGAGTCACCAAAGAAAAGGTCAACAAGCAGAGACCCCTCTCAACCAACTGAGGACCAAGGAATTCTTGCCTTAATTACATGAGAACTGAATCAAGTTAAACAAGTCTTTACAAATGAGACATTCTAAAAAACCCAAAAAAACCCCAAAACCCCCAAAAAACCCAAAACCCCCCAAGGCCCCCCCAAAACCCCCCAAACCTCCCCCAGGCCCCCCCCAAACCCCCCCCAAAAAAAAACCCACAACAACAAAAAACAAACCAAAACAAAAAACCACAAACCAACCAAAACAAAAAACAAACAAAAAAAAACCCAAAACTGAGCACTTGGTACAAAATCAGCTGCTAGCAAAAGGTCCCTTGACTTGACACTTTCATATTGGAAATATTACTGTTGCCTCAAGACATCAAATCAAACGTGCTCTCATTTGGTTTACAATACATTTGTGAATGACAGGATGCAAACTCATGTCAGCACATAAAAATCTGACTAAAATTGTTTAGAGACTGTCAGGTTCACTTGGTGAGGCTAGACAACACTAAGAAAGATCATGAATGTTGACCTATTTCTAGTGTATTTCTAGATATCTCAGTTGCAAACTTTTAAATATTTTTAATATATATTTTTATTTATATTTTATTTATATTTTATTTATTTATATATTTATTTTCAAATAATTTTCATAACAGAGTCACCCTCTTAAAAACAGCAGACCTTTAAAAGAACAACCAAGATGGATACTGTGGCAGTGCTGTTACTCAATGTTTCTGCTACTCCTTCAGGTTACTCTGTCACTATTGCACTTGGGTACCACTTCTGTCTGGAAACATTTTGCCCATCGGTCTCTTAGGTTGGGGGTGACTCAATCTTAAATTGAATAAACCCACTTAATACTGGCTGTAAATTTCTGAGAACACTAGAGACTCATTAACCAGTAGTGCAGTAATAAACATTTGTGCCATAAGTTGTTGCCTAGGCAACAAGGGACTGTATTTATCAACCGTGAAATTAGCATTAGAAAGCAGTTCCTATGGAAATTAAGCAGAAGCTATTGTAGCACTGTAACTTCCCACTGAAATTTCAACAGTTATGATACCCTCCAAAAAGAAAGTGAATACTCATGGGGGAGCAACTTTCCTTTGTTGTAGAGGCAAGTCATCAGTAGCTTCCATTGAAGTACTTACAGTCAGTGGCATAAATTCATCAGGAGAGATTAATTACTAATTCAATAATAGCATATCATAATTCCAACAGTAAGAGAGAAACCGAGGGTCTGAAGAGGAAGGGCAGGAAGGGACTCAGTTTCTGTATTTCCTTCTATATTTTACAATACATCATACTTGTTTTATCTTCTAAATTTTTCCAAACACCTACTCCTCGCTGAGGTTCAACACATACCTTGCTTGAAGATGTATCTGCAGGAAGTCTAGCATGAGGATTAAAATGTTTCAGCTAATTCAACAGCAATGCCCTTAGCTCTTTTCCAATAGGAAATCTTTACGAACTTCTGCAGCAGAAGCCTTGCACAAGAGAACCATTGCTCCATCAAACCAGAAGAAACAGCTGAGCCTGCCCTGATGAAGAATTTCATGGTTTGTCCTTGGCCCACATCCAAGAGAGTCAATGAAAAGCTCACATCAACGGTAAAATTAAAAACCTCTCCATTTCATCTTATTTCCATTGTCCCTTGAAAGTTCATGTCTTGTGTTTAATTCAAGACAAAAAGCTGTATCTCCTCATAAGCCTCTTTCAGAGAGGACCTTCTTTAAATTCTTCAAGTTGTCCTAAGCATTCTTGGTTTCAACACTGTGCCTTTCCTCATCCTAGATGTCTCTAGGTCCTCCTCAACAGCTGAACTACTTGCATGTTTGGATTTGTACTGTTGCCTGGCCAAATGCAGGTTTCGACTGCAGAAATCATAATGCAGTTAGTTAACAGAGGGGGAAAAACCACTGTGACTTCAAAACCTTGGCAGAATAGTTAATTTTGCCAAACTGGTTATGCCCGACGAGATCAAAGAACATGCCACAAACAAAATTCACAGAACATTCACATTCTCCAGTGGGAAAGCTATTTCCTAGCCCCATAAGCATCTTCTCAATATGAACCTGCTTGCAAAAAACAAAAAAAAAACCAAAAACAAGCCAAACCAAAAATGCAAAAGCCCCACTGTCCCAAAGATACAAAACCCCCAGCAAAACACCACACAGGAACACAGTCTATAAAGCTGGACAGGCAGGCTTTCAAAATATGACATAGATCTGCATCTGAATAAGAAAGCCTCCACACATGCAAACACACATCAGTCCTAGATGTTTCTAGATGAAAATACATTGCATTAAATTGTACTCCTCCTTTCAAAGTTAATATATTATGGTTGTGGATGTCTCTCCACAGCTAGAAACAGCTAGAGTCAAATGAACTGGTAGAAGCAAGAATTTCACTTTATGCCATCAGGTCTGAACTGGAGTAGCCGATAAACATCTACATTAAATGTCTTCAGGAAAGTTATTTTGGTTTCAGTAAGACTTATTATCCTAAGGTGAAGGTGAACAAAACAAAACTAAACCTACAACATGACTGAAGTTCAGGTAAAAGGGTTTGCTTGTTTGACAAAGAGGGGCTAAGAAAGGAATGTTCATACAGAAACAGTTATTAGCAATATGTTATGTTTCTTGCGAACAAGTATAATCACATAAATAGGGAATACCTGCAAAGACGTGAACTCAAAGACCAGAATGTTGAGAAAATTAGGATGCATGCAATGCCATTAGAGTTGTGGTGACACAAGCAATAACTACAAGCAAGGTAGGCGTGAATTCACAGCTCATTAACTCCTCCACGCTAACTGCCTATGTGGAAACTCTTATCTGGCAATATGCACAAGGCAGGCAGCTCCACTTCTGCTGAAGGGTCAAGCTCTGTTGCAATTAGCATGTTATTTATCCACTACACAAGCTGCCTGTGTAGGCCTGCCATGTAGAAACAAAAGCCAACATTGCTCTTAGCATAACAGCTCAGGGAAGCAAATATTGTAACAAGCAAGATCAAACAATTTTCATCCTGTTCAACAACTGCTTGGCTTCAATTAGAGATGTGCCAGATATTTCTTTTTTAAAGGAGGCAGCAACAAAAAGAACACTTTTCCATAGACTTTCTTGTTTAAGGAAATGCCAACAGATGAAGCAGTTGCAAGCAAGATAACTGTCCGGAGATGGCACGCAGAGAGGACATGAGGAAAGACAAGACAGACTTTATTCAGAATGGTGCATGATAATTAAGGAAGGGTAAAAATGCATCAGAAAGGACAGGCAGTAGCTATTACTGCTCCAGTAGTGGATTCTTATTCAGTTCCCATGTTCTCCTCTAGAAAGACATCAATAATAAGCAAACCACCCCTCTTCTCCACCTGCACTGCCATCACAGCCCATTCAACAAGCACTTAGCATCACTTTTAAACCATGATAGCAGAGCAGTTATGCCTACAGCTTCATCTTAAGCAGAGCTGAGTGGTTTATCTGTAGAAATAGCTGCAAGAGGTGAGATCAATAATGCCCAAGCCCAGAACCTCATCTTTCCCCAAGGCCAACTGTAGATGCCCAGTGAACAAAAGCACATACCCAGCACTCCCAGCAACCTTCCCAAGAGTATTCCTCCAGCCCCGAGCAGCTCAGTTCATAGCCAAGGTGAAGTGGCTATTAGTAAAATAACCCAGCCTACAACAATTCTCCTGTTCCTTTTCAAATTGTACTACGAGTGGCAAGAGCAAATGCTGGTTCCAGGTGGATGTTGTAGGCTACCCACTGACAAACACAAATCAAACATCTCCATGCAGATGGCAATGGTTAAATGCGGTTTAAGAAGTTTAGTAAAAATTAGAAGCAAGACATAAAATAATTTCATTCAGCAAAAGCAATGACCACATCCATAAAGACTATCAAGAAGCATTATGACAAATGCAAAAATGCATTATGACCACTCCAAAGATAATCCATGCAGACTTATTCAGCAGGGCTGACATCTTCATTTCTTATTAAAATACCCTGGTTTATCATCTATTTTCATGGGACTGTTTTCTCTTAACCAGAGTAGTTATGCACATATTTAACAACAAAGTACTCCTTAGCTATGCTGTACTCAGAAGGCTTGATTTTATTTTGAGATCCAAATCAGAATTGCATTAAATGAAAAGACAACACCAGTAAAACTTAAAAGGTGTTCAACTGATTCAATTTTCGATCATTTCTCTCTCATCAACAATATCACTCTACCAAATCAATACTCATTATGGAAAACAATACATTCTATTATATTCAAGTAAATGCTTTATCTGGGTCACAGGAATCATCTCAGTCACATATTGTGAGCCTGCTATTTTTGTACAGACCAGCTTTCACACTGAGCAAAGACACTGTGCTTCCTGGGTTTTGTTGTGTTTTTTTTAATAATCCTTAAGACGACACTGATGCCAATTCCAACACTTAAAAGCCCTGCACAGGTCAGACCATCTGTTTCTTAACTTGGAATAGGAGGAGAGAAGACTGGATAAAAACACTTTGTCCAATCCTTTTTTATAAATCTAAAGCAGACCAAGATCTTGCAATAAAAATCAAATTATCTAACATACATCTTCTGTGTTTCCTCCCATACACCACTACAAAACACATTTAAAGACAGGAAATAAGCAATAATCAAAGTGCTTCAAGAATTTGCCCAAGAAAATTACATCTCAAAGACAACTTATGATTCAGTTTTTATTACCCCTACAAAATTAGTTTGTCAAATTTGGGTGTTTGTTTTTTTTTCTGTGGTTAGACAAGTAGAGGGAGAGTTCTTAAAGCAAGTGAAGGGAAGGAAGGAACCTACTGGGAAATAAACCTAGCACCGGTGATTAGTCTCCTTGTATCCCTCAAAACCTAAGTCTAACACAAGCAGAGGTGCTCATGGACTGCACACGAAGTAGAGTATAAGAGAGGAAGATACAGCATTTCTCTGATGAAAAGACAGCTAGCAAAGGCTAGCTCTCCTTCCCCAAGCAGCAGCTCTTTTTCTCAGACATCCACAACTCAACACAGGCATTAAAATAGCTCTTGCTTTCCCACAAGTCAGGGCCAGAGATTTAAGAAATGCAGTTATCCTGGTTTGGGTTGTCTTTTTTTCTTCCCTCTCTACATTTTGTTGACAACTACAGTGGCTAAGGGCTGTTCATCCCATAAACAGATCATTTCCCAGCAGAAATATAGATATCCTATCATGTCTACCAGCCTTCTAACCCAAGTCCCTGCAACCCACTCTCTATCTTGCTCAATCTCCATGGCTGCAAGAGGCTGTCAGGAGCTTTCCAAGATTCCTGGTATGTAAGGATCCACTTTCTTTGAGAGGTAAGCAAGTTGATGCCACATTTAAAAGAGGAAAACCTAAGCTCCATTGAATTAAAAAGATTTTCTATTGAACTTCAAAAGGAAGAAAATTTAATTTGATATCTTAACCATGTATTGCTGCTTGCAAAAAAACCCAGCAGCACTGGAAATAAAGACAGCACCGGTGACACTGAGATGGTGA
Source organism: Calypte anna (assembly GCF_003957555.1). Lineage (NCBI taxonomy): Eukaryota > Metazoa > Chordata > Aves > Apodiformes > Trochilidae > Calypte > Calypte anna. Next base: position 22,621,947 of record NC_044252.1, on the reverse strand, counting down.
GACTGTCCTGTGTAAGCACTTTCTTTCCTCTTACAAAAAAGATTAAAGTAAAATAATTTTAAGTGTATTTATAAATGATCTTAAAAGCAGGGCCTTTGAAAAACTGGATTCTCAATATTCTTGCTTCAAGACGTTCAAGCTAGCATAGTTAAACCAGACTGCTTAAAAAGCAAATGAGTGGGCTGTTTCCCCCACAGTTAAACAGACTGCTATGAAAGAACTCAATAGCATCTAGGAGGTTAAAAACATGTTTTCCATACACTTCTCTGCAACAACAATGAGGGCAGTGCAGAGCTAACCCAGGGCTGAACAGCAAAACAGTCATATCTGCAAACATGCACATTCTTGGCTATAGCTGTTTACAGGTTTGTGATTCATAATTAATACCCCCAATGAAAACAACTACTCGTGTCTCAAAGCCCTAGAGCCACAACGAGCTAATTACTAATAAAAGCTCTACAGTGTCGGTTAAGCTGTGGGAATGTAACCAGGCACAGTAAACACTGCAATGGTGAGCAAAGCCCAAACACTCTATGTGCTTTTGATAAACCAGCTGCAGTTCTGCCTCTTGCCCTTGTATTTCCCCACAAAAATAAAACACCTTGCTCCCAAACACAACACATGAGAAGGAAGCTGAAGAGACAACCCAAGAAGAAAAACTAAATGGAAAAAAAAAATAAATCACAAACCAAAAAATCACAAACAAAAACCAAACCACACCCAGGTTGCTTACCAGGACTTTGGGGAACTTCAGTGCAGCCAACACCTGTAGCAGGGCAGGCAGCAGCACAGAGCTGAACAGCACACACCGCCCCTACACCAAAGCGTAGCAGTCAGCGCTGCTTCTCGCTCCATGATGCAACAGGCAGGACATATCAGGATGAGCCGTACAGAACATACACTTGATCTAAATGTTGCTTCTTCCACAAAGAACTGACAAGGTGATTTCAGAGCTACAAGTTTTCTTTTTGTGTTTTTTTTTTCTTCTTCTTTTTTGTTGTTGTTGATTTGGTTCTTGTTGCTGTTTTGTTTGTTTTGAAGGACACTTAATGTCCTTTTTGCAGTGGCAGAAAGGCCTTCCTGGTAGCATCAGAAATGTAACAAAGACTTAAAGAAATATTTTTCTTCAGTTTCTCTCGCACACCTCACATTTCTCACAGCTCAAGCAAGTACTGCAGCAATTTTCCTGCAATCAAGTCTTGCTCTAATGGCCCCTAGGTTTAAAGGAAAAGTACCAATATAGCTCTTAAATCAGTAAACAGTTTGAACTTTGTTTAATTGCCTGAGACTTCTCCTTAAGATATATGACAAAGTTAGAGACTGCATTTCCCAGGTATATGATGGAAGTTCAGCTGCTGTTTGTACACTAGGGAAGTACTCCTCCTGGGCACTGATTGGGACCAGTAAGTCAACCAGCTCTGTGGTGTGCCACACTGCAAATGCAGCACATGCAACTGGAACATAATTTGGTTTATAAAGATCAACACAGATCAGACTTTCAACGCAATGCTTGCAGAGATTAATATTTGCTGTCTCTATGTTACTGAGCAGTCAAACTACAAAGAAAAAAAAATATAACAGCGTGAGGGTCATCTCTCACTTGGACTCCCTTTTTAAGCAATTCTGGCACCAAGAGAAGTGAGTGGGAGCACACGCTTGTGTACAGGAATAGCAAAATCAGGACATGCTTCACTGCGCACACATCCCCGAGGTAGCGCTCTGCTGAACTGAGTTACCAATTAGCAGTTACATTAGCAGAGACATTCCAGCCCATCGTGAGATGATTATTACTGCTAGATCAAACCAACAGCAATTGTGTCAATTAACAATGAGGATAAATAGAAGTATTTGTTCTGAAATTTTAAATTAGAAGGTCAGGGCAACGTTCTATTAACATCAAATCTCAAAGGTCATCTATATTTCCCTTCTGGCTCTGTGTGACCATTACCAAGCTGGAAGGCAACAGTGCTCCAGAGAGGTCAGTTTTGTATTTCAGTGCTGATGCTGAGCATTGGGTGGGTGAAGAAAAGGAGTCTGGAAATAACATCAACTCATAACTCTTTGCAAAATTAAAACTACTCATAAGAACAAGCTACTGTGTTTGGACATACACAAGGACAAAGTCCAGATGCAAGTAGTGAATATTCATGGAGCTATTTCTCCTTAAAAAGAGGTCCTTAAGCACAATGTAGGTTGAGTGGTTTTGATAAATCCCTCTCTTTAGAAGAATAAGCATTTCTGACATTCTTTTTGTTTTCTTTAAATCAATAATCATTGCTTCCAGAAGGTGAGTTGCTTTAAGTGTTTCAGAACATTCACATATAGGTGTGTTCTGTAAGTTGTGTTGTGAAAATGGCACAATCATGACAGAAATTCTGCCTTCAGCAATGTCAGTTATGACTAAAAGGCCTCCTAGCATGACAGCACATGGCTGCGACCAGATCTAATTCTCTATCAGAGGAGGAATTTGTTGGAAAGGATGGAAAAGCGCAGACAGAACCTCTTGTCTAAGAAAAGGCATTGCTACATTCTCTTCCGAGTAAGGCTTAATATTTCAGTATCTACAAGCCTGCTTCTCACTATCCAAAAAAAGAAGTTATTTCTCAGGAGCAGAAGAATTTTACAAAAAATAGTATTAATTCCATAAAATTAATAGCCACTTTGCAGTGAACAAGGACATCTGCAGCAGCAGCAACAGAGCATTTTGCTACAGCCCCCACACCAATCTCATTTAGAACCCATGTGCAGGAAATAAAACTGGTCAAGAAGCATCAGGATGGAGATTAATGTCTTCTTCCTTGTGCAGTCTTAAAATAAGATCACTATGGATTTTTCCTTCAAGTTAGACAAAAATTCAGGTCATCATCAAACTCCTAAGCAAAGAAAGCCAAGAGAGCCAGTCTAGCTGCTAGAAATACAAGTACTTTGCTATGGGACAAGCTTCTGTCACAGCAGACTGCCAGCCTATCTGAAAAAGGTGAGATTTGCATGCAGCACTTGTGTCCAAAAAGGTATGAAATATGCCTCTTTATTTGATGTGGGTTAAAGAAGGGTTAATTTGCAAGCTGCCCCAACAGAATACAATCATGACCATGATCCCAGCACAGTTCTAAACAGAAACACACATGCATCCCATGTATCCCACGATGGGATGTAGATCCCATCCAAGTGGTTTGAGCAAAAAAATGGAAGCAGAGAGAAACTTCCCTTGTTTCAGTGCTGCAAACAGATGCAAGTCTGAATACATTCTTTCGCACTTTTCCCCTTCTCAGCACTGACTTTCGCATTGAAGGACCAGAGCAATTTGGAAAAGCTATTAGAGACATTAAATCATTTCGAGAAGATCCCAAGGAGTGAAGTACACAAGGTTTCAGCCTCCTCCACCACACAAGGTTGCAGACAGTGTTTCACTGTGCAACAAAGTCAGAGTGATGTCACAAAGAAATATTACAGGATAAAGAGAAGGAATAAATAGAGTTTTCCCTGCTTATCCCTTATCAACAGTGAAGCTGCAAGTTAAGGACATTCATCTTTAACCTGCAAAGTTGACTGCCAGAGCTTCTCCATTCTGAACTCTAGTGTAATTATTACATGAACTCATTTCTTAACATCACAGATACTACACAGAAGTCATCACCTAAGCCAGCTCTGCTTTTTAGTGACCCTGCAGTTACTTCTTGCAGGAAATCACATGAAATAGATGATCAGTAGTCTGACCAAATAGTGATATTGATATGGATTTGATACTGTTCTCATGTAATACAATGCAAATATCAACAAAAATCCCTCATTATTCTAAAGTACATTCAATTCCAGTTAGAGCTTATTTTTTCCTCAATTTAGCTTTGGCTGTCAGCATGTTTTGAAATAGAAATGCGTAGTGGTTGATGAGCTACTTAAAACCTGCCTATGGAGTTCAGTGTATTTGGAAAGAAAAAAGTTTGGATACTTCTTGGTGGAGGCCTGATTTTGACCAGCACTCACCAAAAATTATGACATAAATCACATGCTGTACTTCAACCCCAGATGAAAAAGTGAGTTACTTCTTTGCACATTTTTTTAGGATGAAAAGAGAGTTGACTGACTGCAAAACCTAGAGCAGAAAGAAACTTTATATGCCTTTAGATGAAGACTAAAAAGTCTGTATAGTAACATCACCTTCCTTGTTCCTATGGGAGGTTGCTCTGGCTGTACAAATCTGGGAGTAGGATTAAGCCCCATAGTTTCCATGGATGTGGTGATTATTTGCAAATACCAATTACATGTAAACCCTTGAATATACGATGGTTCCCTCCTACCCTGCCACAAATTCAGTGCATACCTTCATCACCAAAGCAATGCATTGCTTACGGCACAGAAGCTGTATATTCTCATAGTAATTTTCCACCTCCCCAACAAGCAGCTGTCTTCCAAAGTAATCTCCTAGCTTCTGCAACTTGCCTTTTTTTCCCCCTCCTCAATATTCCATCCTTTACCCAAATTTAAAGGTGAATTTAGACCTGCAATATTTATAAACATTTCTAGTTAGGTTTACCTAGGACACTGGTGAAGCTCCAAGATACACAATTAGATTTAAACTTTGAATTCCTGTTTTAAGTAGAATATATTAATGCTTATTTATCCACTATATCAATTTTATCTTATGATGATTTATAGAAATCATGTATGAGTCACCTCTGTGGAACTCAAAGTCAGCATCTATATTATCAGCTTTGAACCTGCAAACTAAGGACAGTTGAGTCCACAGGGTCACTACTTGCAAACTAGATTGCCAAGGCACTTGCTTTCTAGCACAGTAGCAATTAATTCGGTGTGCTTCTTCCTAACTTTAGACAAACTACCTGCACTGTTTTTATAGCCACCAAATTTCTAGCAATGACCAGTCAGAGAATGGTTGCCCCAAAGGAACAGGATTCCAAATATTTGCAGTTACAGAGGGGACAGAGCCTTTTTCCACATCAGCAGCTTTTCACTAAATTTCAAAGTAATTTCTAAATACTTGTTATATGCATCAATTGCTGTGAAGGAGGTAAGCTGTACTCTAAGCCTTCCCTTTGCCAGTCAGTTGTTTAAGTCATATTAGAAACTACTTGCACTGTACAGGATGCAAACATGCAAAATGTACTTTCACTCTCACTTAGACCCTGCAGAGGTCAGCTTCTAAGGAAGCAGTGTTAACTGGTATTGTTATCACATAATTATACACAGAACATAATAACCTGAAGCTCTGGAAGAATTCCAAATACCAAGAGACAATCTTGCAAATAGGAAAAAAACAAAAGGGAGATCCCTTTGCAGCAACAGAAGCTGCAGTACCATAGCTGTTTCAACGGACTGCTACATGTAGTTTAATTAAAACAGGCTTATTTTAGTGTCAGCTTGTGTCACCTCTGCCAACCAACACCCTAAGGCTTGACCTCCTCCCATTTTGACCAGACAGAAAGGGACAGTTGAATGCAGATGGCTCAGAGGAAAAGATAAAACGTTATCTCTGACAACAGGCGTTAAACAAAGTTTCATTTTCTCTGCATGCACAACTCAATCTGTATCCAAGCAAGACTCACTCCAATACAGGACAGAAAAGCACACTCTATGGGGTAATTTCAGCTCAGCATCCGTAGATGGCCAGCTAGCTAAGTAAACCAAAAAATATAGTACATCTAACACAAAAGAGCTTAAGAGGAATGAATTTTAGAGCACACCTGTCCAAAATAAGAGTAAAAGGCACACAGTTCAAGGAGAGGTCTAGTTTCTGCACTTCTTTCAATTTCAGGTACAGCAGTACCTGCCGGCAGTCTCAGGGCAGAAGAGTTACTCAGCAGCAGCCTGTGGGGATCACCAGCAAAGTCACACAAGGCCAGAGCTGCTTAGAACTGTCCATAGCAAAGAGGAAAGGTATGTCAAAAACCTGACAAGTACAGAGACAGCTAGTAAGAACAAACAATACAAGAACAGACACCGGATCTCCATAGACTGCCAGGAGAAGATAGATAGATTTAGATGAACAGGCTCCAGACTACGCCCAGGCCAGTCTATCCAGGCAGGAGCCAAGGAAGGTTCAGACAATCTCAACACTGCCTTAAAAGGAATGGAATTAATTACCACCAGCATGAAGACCACGGCTTTATGAAAGGTCAAACACACACTTCCTGCCAAACAACTGAACCTGCTCTCTAAGTGACATCAACAGCATCACATGAAGCTCCACACTAGTCTTTCTCTCAGTTCCCAGTTTCCACAGGGTTCTCAACTCAGACACAAAATTATACACAAGATGACATCTCTAATCCATGTTGGATTAGTTCACTCTCCTCACAGTGTTGCTACTTGGCCCAGTAATCCTAAAAAGATCTAGTTCCTCCTCAGCTACACAAGAAGGAAGTATTGGTGTACGGTTTCTCTAATCTTTGATAGTCCTTTTTACTACTAAGACCACACAGATAAAATAACAGCGCAGACCAAAATAAAGAAGAAAAAACAGCTTTTCACATTTCGCCTTAAATCACATTGCTCTTCTATACTAGAAGCTTTGCTTGGGTTTTGTGCTTAACTTTCTTGCCACATTATGGTAAATACCTGAACTCACTGCAGTTCCTAAATGTGCAGGATCAGAGATGTGAACGTGTCGACCTGAATTACATCTTTGACCTCCAGGTCTGTTTGGCACAGCACGGTATCCTTTGTATTGTGGATTTTGGTGCGTGCTACACATGTGCCTATTCAGAAAGTGTTTTACTTACCCAGAAGAGCACCTTAATGAAAGTATCTTGAAGGACAACAAATGAATTGGATTTCTGCCTAAACCAGAAAGTGCTTCTACAGGCTGTGGTCCCTGCAGACTATGCTTGTGCTCCTACGAGGAGTAACAAAAAACAGACATGGATGTTTGCCAGCAGCAGGTATCACAGTGGACACTGGCAGCCCTTATAAAGGACACCTTGGATGGCCATTAAAAGTGAACAAGAGTCTGATGCATGCTTTTAAAAGTATCAGCACAGCTAAAGAGCAATGGTAGAGATACTGTGCCAGTGTAGGTGCTCCCTTATCTGGTCATAGAAAGAAGTGGAGAAGTGAATTAGATGAGAATCTTATCTGAAGAGGCTCTTAAAAAATTTGCTATTTAAAAAAAAATTAGAGGAAACAAACATGGACACTTCCAAACATCTTGAGGAACTCCCCATCTGACTCAACTCTTCCAGGATGAATTACCCAACTGGACTGATTACACTCAACTTTTGACAGGGTTTGGCAGTATTGAAAGATAGTAGATTGAATGTCCTAGGTCAAATGCTGTGTTCAGTTTGTAATTACAACCCATAACAGCACTTCCAGACTTTTAAACTACATAGAAAAGAACAGTCCAGTATGCATAGACCTTCTTTATGTATTTTCACTGACATTCTCAAAATGCTGACATTTGTGGTCTGAGAAGTCTACCAAAGCTACAAACACTCCTTTGTCAGTCATAGGCAGCTGCATGAAGCTTTGCACAACTGCACATCCAGCTCTCTTAGAAGAGACCTGAACACATTAAAACACTTTTCCCATTTGACACTGCATGTGTAACCCAGCAGGCAGATGTCACACAGCCCTGCTGAAGCAGGCACTGTGCACAGTTCTATCAAGAGCTGACAAGTGTTGTGCAGCTGGCATGCGCAGCAATAGAGAGGAGTGTAGCGGGAGGAGCCCTTCTTGCTCCTAGGGCTGATCCTGACGCCTCGGGGTTTAGCCCATTCCTGGACGATGACCTAGGGCTGTTCCTGAGGCCTCAGGATCTACCCCTTCTTGCCTGCTCCTGGGGCTCCTCAAGCTGTGGGCTTCTCCATCCTCACTGAAGAGTGAGAGCCCCCTCTGTGGGTGTCAGCTGCTCTCTTATTGGCCCCCTGCTCCTGCACATGCTCAGGAGGGAGGCCAGACACAGGTGAACCCACACCCACTCATCAATAACTCAGGGCACCTGGTCCTGTCTCACTACAGAGGAGTATTTGCTTCTACTAAAATTCTCTTCATCAACTAAATCCAGAGTGCAAGTATAGAAGACAGAGAGCAAGAAAGGTCAGGGCTAAAAGGAGATGTACCTCAGAGGAACATTGACAAGTTTTACTACCAAGCCTGAGTTCACTTTATCACCTCCCCTCTGATGTGGCTATGAAGGGATGGAAAATATTGAATATAACACTGTAATTAAAGAGTATGTGACAGAGTTGTGTCCACCATGACTGGTGTGTGGAGCCACACAAGTTAGACTTGGAACACAAAGACTGGCTATTCTATTTAAAGAAGGTGCACCAGTAGAGAAAGACACATACTCAATTCCTTCCTTATGCACCAGAAAGGCTCAGTAGAAGTCTTATTAGCATACCTCAAACAAACCAAACAAACTGCACTAATGTATTCATGTCCCCCACTCTCAGGATTCCTAAAATTATCTTGATTTAGGAAAAATCATTTGTAACAAACTGCAGAAGACATTTAGAAACTTCAAGGCTCCAAGCACACAGTTACAACAGCAGTCAGTTGGAGGATTAAGGCATGCAAATACATAAAGTATGAACTCTAAAAATCCCAGTGCAAAAGGATCTCTTTGCAAGCAACCAGAAGTACAGCAACTAAATAATTGGATAAATCCTCCATCACTGTGTGAACAAACCCAGCTATCTTCATTTCAGCTCTGTGCTCTACTTGGCCATTAGCAGCAGTGTTTCTGTATTCAGGATGCCTGAATTATGAAGAAGAATCAATCAGCCTTGAGCCAGTCTGTTTCTAATTAATGACTACAGATAAAACAGATGGAGAGCAGCTTTTATCTTCATGCTGTCTTGGTCTCCCTCTGGTGAAGACAACGTTTAAAAACTACTTAAGATAAGCTAACTGAACAGACAGTGTACTAGGAGTCACTTGCCACCAGGGGTCTTCCAGCTGGGTTAGAAGGACCAATCACCAGAAGCAGGCCAGACCTACCAGCCCGACCTAGACAATACAGGCAGGCATGTGTTGTCTTCTGCTCATGGACTCATTAATGAGTCCACAGCCCATTTTAGCAGTTATGCTGTCTTCATATGTCTCAAAACAGACATTTGGCAATAATCTGGGTAAGTGGAAGCTCTTTTAACTAGGATTTATGTTGAGCCAAGTTATGTGCCTGATGTCTCAAGTTTCCGCTTAATGCAGGTAGCAGAGCTTGTCCTTTTTGCACTGCTGGCTGTTGTTCTTTTGACCACAAGGGGATCACTAAACAGATGTCACATTGTCCAACATCTTCCCATCTCATATTTAGGCATGGCTTTTTTCTCATCTGAAAAAAGTCTATATGAAACCTAGTGAGCCAAGAAAACGAGGTGATGACTGCTGCCTTTGCTCAGTCTAGGATGAAATTCATGTGACTGTCAGCTGAATCATGTCATTTAACATATGTAGTAAGTCTACCATCTAAAGATCAACAAGCACTCTTTAAGACAGAGATTCTAAGACAACTGAAACTCTGACTCCTGCATGATTCACTTTACCCCCTTCCCCCCCTTGTGAATATACCACAATAGCATCATTGCAATGCACCAGATTCTAGTCCTAAAGTCCGGTTGGTTTGAAGCCTTTACAGAACCTCACAACCTTCTCTGAAATTTAGCTTCATCAGAATCAATAGCATCCTGTAGCCTACCAGGTCCACAGTGCCAGCACATAGCTTAACCACAAGTCTGTTTTGTGCTTGCAGCTCACTACAGGTCTGCCTTCAGCTGCTGACCTTGTTACAAACATACACCAAATTGGTGGTTGGTTGATCTTTGAGTCTTTGTCCATCATTTTCTATAAAGTATTTGTTGTGCAAAACATCTTCTAGAGGAATCCAAGAAAAAACTTTAAGTGTGCTACCTTACGGTATCAACATCTGTGGCACACTCTGGTGTAATATCATAATTACAAATCAGACATCTGCAGGAACAGACATTCTTGATGTATATATAAGTTACTACTAATTACAAGCCTTTAGAAAGATCTACGTGACAGTTCCTCAAACTGTCTACTTTCAGTGCCCAACTTCTCATAACACAAAGGTTTTTCAACAATATTCTTTATGATGCTTTTTTTCTGAGAACTTCAGAATATTTCTGTAACTTTGTACTGCAGTCAAACTGTTGTCCACAGGAAAAGCAAGAAGTTGTTTGTGGGAAAGGTGTGGGGTTTTTTATTTTACCCTTTTTAAACACCAGTAGCTGGGCAATTTTTGGAAAGGAAAAAAAATTTTAAAAGAATAAAAGAAAAATCCAAGCAAAACCACAACATCCAAACAAGTAGAGGCACATGAACAGGTAGCTGTCTGTACCACTGTACAAGTTAAGTTTGTCTGGCTGCTTAAACATGCACTGATTGCTTCTGTACTCATGTTACTTCTGTTCAAAATGCACAACAGCTCATTCAATTGCCCTTTCTACAGCACAAACTTTAACAGATAAAAATTATTTGTAGTTCATTTATCTCTCCTTGAGGCATGGTATGTTTGCCAGTTGCCCACAACAGTATTAATTCATCTAATAATGCTGTACTGTTAATGTTAGAAAACCAGAGATAAGCTCATGTTTTCCAGGAGAGATTCTCTATGAACAGAACACACATAGCTGAGCCAAACCTTCTCCATAGGCACCTAAAGCCTTTTAAAATAAATTTCTTATTTGCTTGCCTAATTAGAAAAAAAATATCTGGGATGTCAGGAAAAAAAAAAAAGAAAACACTAGAAACCTTTTAGTGAAGCAATAAACTTACAACACATTTTTAGGACATCTGAAATCCTATGCTAAGATTTCCAAAAGCAAAATTATTTAAGCCATTACTGGAGGGGAGAGAAAAGGGGAAAAAAAGAAAAAAAATGGGGAAAATCCACTAACTTCAGTGCACAATTTCTCTAATCCTAAACCTTCATAGGACAGAGCACTGGCTACTTCGGCATGTTATCTCCCAAGAGGAAAATTGATTTGCTCTGTCATGCAATTGCTCACACACCAATTGCTCATCCCAGGTGGTCACATTTTATCCGTTATCAAAACGTAACGCTGCATTTTCAGCATGAAGAAAACCTCCATGCTCTACTTTTGTAGTCATATGTTTAAGCATTCAATTTAAGCAACAAAAGGACAATATAGAAGGCAAGCAGAGCATTTTGGAAATTGAAAAGTATGTCCTCTCTGACTGTAACATTTCAGGGTCAGACTATGATGTCTAATAGTGTTTGCATTTGAAGAGAACAAAGGATGGACAAACCCCATCCCCAGAGGGAATTCTGTGACTATGTGACTTCTGTGTCACTACTCCACATAAAGAATCTTAGACTCAAACACACCTTAGGATGCATTGCTCCCTTGAAGTCCATAGGAATTAGGTACTTAATAATTCTGCATATATGGAGCCACATAACATTTCAGAGAGCTTCCTCCCTCCCCATCTGTAGTCAGTCATTCTCAGGTAAAGTGTATGTTGTTTACTCTTTTTATGCTAACTTAAGTGCTTTATCATAGGCAACAGCCAGCTATCAGGAGCCCTCTATTAGGCAATACAGAGCTGCATCTCAGTGAGAGTATAATGCAGAGCATAATGTCAGATATCACAAAGTGTGGCAGGGGTAACATCAGATATCACTTCTTGCATGAGGTAGAGATAAGGGAATTGCCTCACGTCTTTCTAACATCAGTATGAACAAAGAAAGGTAAGTACCAATATCAGACACACAAGATTAAGTTCACTAAGACCTTAAAGGGGACTGAACCTTAAGTACAAGCTTATGGAGGATGAATACAACTGAGGTTACACTGAGAGGTGAGGACATCCCCACCCCACCCATCCCAGAGCCCAACTCTCAGAACATGCTCTGGACAAGCTGAGAAAAGCTTCAACTGTGGCCTCATCTTCAATACACTCAGAGCTCCTCCTAGAGAAGTCAAACTCTACAATAAAATGTGGTAGCAGGATGACTGGAAGCTCAGGACCACAGAACAGTTTAGAGACAGAACTGAAATGCAGAATCTAGATGATCAGTCTTGTTACCAAAAAGGTTGAGCCTACACTGCAGAAGTTTACAAGTCAAAAAGCTTTTGCAATGATCCTGGCGTTCATATAAGTCTACATAATTTTAACACAATTCAATGAACTATGGGAGAAACAGTTCTTAAAGTCAAGACTTACAGACCTTCATGAGGTAGGACTCCTGACCGTTTTTTGGTTGTGGGATGCAATTTCAATTGTTGAATAATAATGATTTTTTAATATCTGGTTATCTTATTTTTCCAAGCTACATCCCTGTTGAAAGAATAGCATCTTTCTTTCCACAAACAGCCAGTTCAGAGACACAGGATTTCTTTGCATTGCTTTTAGATTTTATCTATTCAATGTGAAATTTGTCCAAAAGGGAGGGAAAGTGGGGAAAAAAAACAAAACAAAAAACCCTTAGATTTCTTCCTTTGACTTAAGCAGGACTAAAGACAAGTTTCTGCATTATCTTTGGCTGTTTAACTTGTTGAAATGCTGTGCTGACCTCTGTCCTCCTACCTTAAAATACAGGCACCACCTTGATATGCAAAACAATGAAGTCCTTAGGAACTGAGTAAGTGCAACTTCTCTACTCAATTCTAAAGAGACTTTTTAGTACACACAACTCTACAGTGCCTCTCGTAGTTCACTTTGAAGAAATGACAATATTAGTATGGCAGACGTCATATGGCTGAAGGCAAGAGGGAAAGTATTTGAGACTGAGGCAGGAAAAAAACAGTAAATTTTTTGATAATGACATGATAAGTACATAAGAGATTTAGTTGTTCCAGCACAATGAAGGCTCAAGTCTAAAAATGAGTACAGTGCAGAGCTCACGATGCTACACAAAGTAGAGAATTTTTTTTCTCTTTTCCAAATAAGACTTTAAACATTCTGCCTAAGAATTAATCTTACTGAAGACTTCCTAGTTTAGTCACCTGGAAATGAGAACTGGTTCTTATTCTGAAAGGTCTCTGTTTTCCATATCCCTTGTCTTACTCCAAAATGGCAATGTACTTCACTGCTTCAGTCTAACATCTACATCTTCATGAGCCACCAGTTTCCATAATAATTTGAGAAGTGCAAGCACATTGCTGAATACCTCTATTGATGATTCAGTTAATGGCCCTCCTCCTTCTGGGACATATCCACCACCCAGCCCAATGGGATCTGATTCATTTCTGATGCTCCTGCAGGAACAGGAGCTCTACTGCCTAACGCCTTCCCTGCCACTGAAACACTGGACAAAGATAATCTCCACAAGACCCAAAGTAACCTAACAGATGTATCACACCAGTTGCCAGATCAGATATATTCATCCCTATCATGGCCACACACACACAGCAGCCCTGCTTCCAACCAACCTGACCAGCAGAGTATTATTTCCCTTCATTTCAGGCAAAGCAAATTTTAAAAATGCATATCATTTGGCAAAATACCTCTTTCCTCCAGCAAAGCCTGGGCAAAATACTTAGGCTGACATGGCCATGCTGCTGGTGCAAAGAAGATAGACAAGGAGCATTCTGCCAATATCACCTGATTTTCAGATTTGGGGACCTTCACCAGGACTCTGCTCGACCTAAAGCCCCTATTGTGCAAGCTCTAGAAACTGTAAATTGAAGCAGCCCCTCTGGAGACCAGTTTAGAGATGGTCTTGACTGTTACATTTCTTCATTCCAGAATACTTCTATGACATTATTCAGTTATTTCTGCTTCTAACCATGAAAAATAATATGGTGCTGATCTCATTAAAACCTCCCAGAGCCTTTGATGTAATTTTAATATATTACCAGGCTTCTGTTCCTACAACTCTCTCAGGCTGAATTGACAGTTTTCTGACTGTTCTACCCAAAGCAACTTGTAACACAGCTTGGCATGAGTCAGCTTCTCCCCTCAAACAGCTTGGCTAACAGAGGAAGCAAAGCAGGGCAATCTTTTCGGAATGCTGTAATTCTCAACACAGCCTTCTCAGCTTAATATTCACTATTTCCTCTATTGGGGAATAAGAGCTGCATTTGCTTTACCCAATAGGTGGCTATGCAAGAGCTAAAATCCTCCTGCTGGACTGCTTTTTGCCAGCTTCTTACAGAGCCTTTCTGCAAGCCTTTTCACACTCATGCAACTCTCAAAAGCATCACGATTATTCCCTTCCCTTTGAGGGGAAGTGTAGCACCACAGCGAAGTATGAAGAACCATTCAATTAGCCATTTAAAGGCACCACTGTGGGACCTAACCCTCCCCACTCACTTTGGCTGAAGTCAAATAGTGTGCTGAATGAAAACCATGGCTTTGGGGCATTTGTATTCAGCCATCTCTTACATTCTGCTTTGAACACTCTGAAACTCATCATGGCAATACTCCATAGCCTTTTTTTTTTTTAAAACAAACAAACAAACAAATTCCAGAAGGAAGTAATTAAAAAACATCGGAATTTAAATGCTCAGAAAAAGCATATCTCACTGGTCCCCTGCAAAACCTACCTTAAAAATAGTATCTTGCAAGTAAAGACACCCTTTACTTGAAGGCAGGTGATGCCTTGGCCATACTGTATCCCAACAGGAGTCCTAGAGTGAAAACCACAGCTAAGGCTAACACACAAAACATAGGTTTGGGATATTTAAAAAAAAAAAACACAACAAAAAACCCTAAACAATAATTTTTAAATAACTGGAAAATACCATTAGGAAAACAACATTTTCAGGGGAAAAAATGAAACAAAACAAACAAAACAAAACAAAACAAAAAAACCAAAAAAAAACAAACAAAAAACCCCCCAACAGCCAACAAAAAAACCCCACACAACAGAAAAGACTGACTTGCAGACTAGCTAGCAAAGTCACTTACTGCACTGCCACCCAGAAAATAGAGGGTTGGAAAGCACATTTACAGAACAAGTTTGACAGGCTGAAAACATCTCAACACACATTTCTGTGTACAAGGATGCAAGCTCGAAATGTTATGTTTGTTCAGTTTACTTGATGATCTTCCCAGTCAGTGGTTGTCTCCCTGGGACATTACATCCCTCCAATTCCACTCTGTAGCTTGACAGTGGTCTGTTATTCCGTTAAGCTGTAGCAAGGAGATGCTGCAGTAAGAAGACATTGCTTTCCTTGCAGAAAAGGAAATTAAGGTAATCAATATTTTATGATGAAAATCCCTGGCTCCCAATACTATAGCTTTGTACAGCTGATCTTTGCAGCCATTCAGAGACTGGGGATCAGAAACAACATCACTCTGTGAAAGACAGCTAGGTTTCAGCTATTCCACATTTTTCAAAAAATCTGGGACTAGTCACTTGGGCTTCAGTTCTGTGATGGGAAGCTATATAGTCTCCAAATTGTCCAGACAGAAAATTATTCTAGGCCTCAGGAGAAGTAACCACATTTTATGGGGGTCTGGGAATAAATACTCAGTAGAAAGAGAAGAAAAGAAGGGAGAAGAGCTGACTATATGCATATATGGAACAGGAATAGTTTAGTCCACAAGTCATGATATATCTGTTAAATCTTGTTCATTGACACAATCACATCTGTACTGCTGAATATGCAGCAGCATACAGCACAGTGCATGCCATATTCTACGCACAGTCATGGTGTTTTAATCCACTGCTGTCCTGAGGCTAACACTTCCTAATGCTGTTTTAGGGCACTGCTCTGGTTCACTTTGGCTGTGGTTGCTCTTCAAATCACTCCTACCTAGGTCTCACAAAGTACCAGGGGATGTGAAATTTGTGCAAGAGCACCCTTGCCGGAGAAGCTCCAGGCAGATCTCTAAATGGAGAAAAGTGAAACAACGTGAAAGCTTTGCCTATCTAACTATATTTACACCAGCACAAATATCTATCATTCCTCACTAATTTCCCCATCACCTCAGCCTGACATGAAACACTAGCAAGTAGTTAATGTCAGCCAAACTTAAAAGGTCACCAGTCACTTGCTCTGTATTTAAAAGAACCTCAAATATTGTACAGAATATTGCTATGCCTTCTCCACACAGCCCAGTAATGAAACAAAGGTTATTCCCTACAAGATTTTAGAGGCAGGTGGGTTGAGGTTTTTTTGTTATTCTTTTTTAGACAAAGGGTTCTTCAAGCAGAGATCATGCAACCTGAAGAAAACTACAAGCCACCAAAGGGTCTTCAGACACAAAACTTTGTTCACCCTCACTTCAGAATCAAGTCCTTTGGCTAAATCTCCAGTCCCTTACTCATTTACTCTTCCATTTAAAATTGTGACATTGATTTCCCTGTGATATTTTTTTAATAAAAATTATGGAAAAAAAAATTGTCCAAGCACTATGAATCAAAAAGAAGTATCATTTGTAGTTCTCAGCCTTTTCAGCCAGCTCAAAAAGGTTCAGCAGGCTTGCCCTGGAGCTACACTCAAAAGCTTTTCAGGCTGTAGCACCATCTTTTCTTGCCATGCCCTCTACCTCAACCCTCCACTGCTTTTCTAGCCCAATTCAGAGAAAAATACTCACAAAAATAAATCTCTATATATTGCAAGCCAGGGTATGAATTTGTGGAGGGGAATCTGTTCACCATCAGGCAACTACTTCCAGAAAAATAACTGGATTTTTGTATTTTAATTCAGTAACAAATTGTCTTAATGGCATCATCATCCCCTGCAAAATGCTCCTTCAAGTCAGGTCAAGCAGGTCTGTAAACAACTTTGTGAGCAAGAAGTTTTCTTCAGAAGCACCAAGGATAAAGAGCTGTAAACAAGCTACATTTTGCAAACTTGGGCTCCCTGTTCTTGGCAGAAGCAGGCAAGAAGCATCTTCCACAGATAAATGAAACTGGGCCACAAAAGCTAAAGTGAGAGGCAGTTGAGCAAAGTTAGGCAGAACCCTAGGACTGGAGGGCAGGATCTCATTAACAACTCTGATAACGATCCTCAGAGAGGTGCAGAACGGGAACAACTCGTTACTTCCTACCTGCTTTATCCCAAATCTCCCACACCCAAGGAACTGATTAACTCTCACTTGGAAAGGCAAAAATCCCCACAAGGCAGGGAATGAGCTGGGGGAGGCACAAGTGAGAAAAAAAAAAATCCACACGGCTTGAGCCAAGTGGCCTACATGCAATTGAGATGAAGGTAGAAGTTTTAGTTTTGCTTCCATGGATTTTAACAGCAGCAAGAGCCGGGGCTTACTCAATTGGGATTCCTAAAAATAGCACTTGCCTAAGTAACCACACAGGACCACATGGGGCTCTATTTTCCTTAACTAGCTTTTGATCTCATGGAATTCTTCAGTTAAGTAAAAGAAAAAACAGGGTCTTTGTGGTGAAAGCACATGACCAGGAGTTAGGAGAACTGGCTGCTCCTCCACATTGCTACAGATTTGTTGTGTAGTCTTTAACACAAAACAATGTAGCTCTTAAAAATATGCTTCCACCTCAGCCCAAAACCTGTGACTACATTAAAAGCTGAATCATCAGCGTCAGCTTTGCTCCTTCAGCAAGCAAGCCAGCGGTGCAGCCAGAGCTCTGTGTGAGCCTCAAGTTCTATACAGGAGCCAGACAAGGACCCGAACAACCAGCCTGGGTGCACTGCACACTGCATGCAGCAGGGCTGATCCTAAGAAAACCTTCAGTACATCTCTAAGTATTGCATTCATCCTGCTGCACTGTGCTGTATGTAGCACTGACCTCAGCTCTTCACATAGGAGATGAAAATAAACCACCTTAAAAGCTGTAAGCATAGTTCACCAAGTACTGGTAAGACATTTGTCTGTCAACCAAAGATGCTCAAATATCACAGCAAACCAATGAAGTCAACACACCTGATGTAAGAAAGCAAAGTGGCAGTGAATTCAGCCAGGCTGGAGAGTGCAGGAGCAGAGTGGAAGGGACACACATGCTGGTATTTCAAACAGTCAACAAGCACATAACCTGGTAGGACCTCTGAGACCTTGACCAGGCCAGACAAGCTCTGCCCTGCAAGAACCGGCTGCTCTCCTGGGTTTGCAGAACCCTGCCCGCTTCCCACACCCAGGAGAGGCTATGAAGGGCTCACAGCTGAGACGTTTCCTCCCAGCCTGCTGAGATCAACATGCTCCCCAAAAACCTCCCTGCCAGCCTCCACAGCCATGGCATGATACACTGCAGCAAAAGAATCAGGAGCTCGGATTCCCTCCACAAAAACAGGGTGTAAGCAGAAGAGAGGGGAGAGGAAAGCAGTGTGGTCTGTAACAGCAAGTTAACCCCTTCTCTGGCTGGAAGGAAAGTGAGGCAAGCCTAACACAAAAGGAGGAGATATTTCAGCAGCCATGCTGCAAAGAAAGGCAGAACACACCTGACAATACATTCAGACAATGCAAAACATCCTTTCCAACACCTACAGCAAGTCAGCTCCTATCCTAAAGATCTAACGCACTTGGGCCCACAAGTGCTTGCCAAGTTGTCAACATGGCCTTTGATATCTCAAAGCTTTGAAACCCCTGCCTTAAAGGCCAGCCCTTGTTTCTCCACCCGTATTTGAAATGCAAGATGCCCGAAAGCTATAGAACTATTTTAACACCGAACATGCAGGAGTCCACACCGCAGAGCGGAGACGTTTGCTGGGAACTGCAGTTGGAAAACTAACAAGTCCCCCACAGCTACAATAACCAGAGCTGCGTAACGGAAGACGTGCCAGGGATCACAGGAAGCTCAGGCCTTCCAGCGCTTTCTGTGGGCTCCATGAAGAGACGGGACCAAGGAACACCTTGTTTAAACCAGTGTTAAAAGCCAGGATAGCCAGGGATGCAGAGTAGGGAGAATAAACAGCCACTTTACTTTTCTCGTAAAAAAAAACCAAAAAACAACCCACACAAAAACCCCCACTTTAATAGAGTTGTACACCAAACGGAGGCCTTTGCATGCTTGCTTTCCTTTAGGGGGAAATAAAAGTCAGTAGAAAGCTATTTCCTCACATGTAAACAAAAAACCCATGCATCCCACCCTGCACCTCAAATGTAACAGCTACTGGAGGGACACTTCATGCATTTTTCACCTAGATGTAACCCATTTGCTACGTTACTTCTATTTTTTTCCAGGGGGTAATGTTGATGCAGTAGTGATTTCCCAAAGACAGAGGACATCTTCTCTGACCCTTTACTGTCTGAGGCTTCCCCCCTTTCACTTCACATCTGGTCACACTACATCCCCAGATCTTCTTCAGCATGTCCCATGAAAACTGCACAGCACCTGGGACCCCATAAGGTGTCACAATCCACCAGCTCCTACCAGGATGGAGGCCCAAGGTGCCACCCCTCAAATTTACAGCCACTGACTGAAGATGTGATTTAGCTCCACACACACCAGAACTATTCACCAACTGCTTAAAACACTCTTCTCTGCAGACACATACAAAAGAGTTGCAGAGCATATTTCAGTAGAAGCCCAATCTTCCCCCTTTGGCACAGTAATTTAGGAGCTGTAAGACATGCATTAAGACTGGTCTGATCCAGACTTTTACAAGCTTTACATTTCACGCTGATGTTATCAGATAGTAAATCATACTCATTGTAAGCAAAATAATTTCTATATGCTTTTCCTATGTGTTCCTCAGAACTGAGTGCTCTGGATACATACTGTTTTCTGTCATCTTTCCAATTGAGATCTGCTCCTTCCTTCCTAATTTTTCCAGTATGTTACACAAAATTTAGTTGCTAGCATGTTCCAATAGGGACAAAAGAAAGAATCAGCAGAGATTAAAGGATGCCATGAAAACCAACTTCTCAAGCAACAGACAAAGGAAACACAAAGCAACTTAAAAGGAGAGGTGCCATACAGCAGTGGCAGGTCTCCTACCATTTCTATCAGTTGTCCAAAGTGTTTCATAGTTGCATTTAAAAGAACGGCAATGTAATCCCTCCAAAAACATAAAGAGTCCCCAGATGCTATCTCTACATTTTGTTAATTCAAACCCAAGCAAGACCAATTTCTTCTTACAGGGCCATCTTTAATGTCTACTAAATGGTAATCACAGGAGCTCTATGCCAGGTTATGAAGGGGCAAGATCATCAATAAAACTAACATGAAGATGAAGACAGAGTCAATTGTGTTGTTATGAATTACTTTCATTCATTACCATGAGCATCCTAGCTGTTTTGCAGTCCTTACACATAGGCATTTGTCAAGGACTTCAAATAAAGAGCTTGTCTGGTGGGTCATATACACCTTGGTAGAGAGTGTGCTATTTTAAGAGACCAGCACCTATCACACAATTCCAGGTGAACAGTAAATGAACCACCCGCTCAAACCCCGGAGTAGCTAGTGGTAGGTTTTGTTTTTAAATAAAGATGCTACTGATTATACATCAGCAAGAAGTCAAGTTGCAAAGCATTAACAAGTATGCTCTCATCTCATTTTCCCACCAGCAACAGGATTCTCAGATCCAAGTTTTGTTGCTCAATAGCCCCAGCTTCTGCCAAAAATCACAAGAGAGCCAGGGGGAGGGGATGGCAAATATGAAATGGGACAACAGCTGTCAAGGTAATTTGATAGCAGTGATGGCTTCTTGAACCAGTAGACACTCTTGAGAATGTGAGCCAAGGCCTCCAGGCATCCACAGAAAAGCCAAGTAAGATAAAGAGCTTGGTGAGAGAGCTGATACAGATGTCTGAGACAGAAGAAGGAACAGAGAAAGCCAAGGCCATCTATCTTCTAAGAACTTCAGTTTTCCAAACAAAAAAAAAAACAAACCCAAAAAGAAACCCAGAGCAATTGTCCAAATGAACCCTTCCAGCCATGAAGACAAACCATCTTTTGTTTGAAAAATGTTTGCAAGTTTTCCCAGTACCCTTTCCAAAACCATCTCAAACCTATAACACCCAAACAGAAAATAGGAATGAAGAATGAGCTCACGGATTAAAAGATGAAGTCAATCTTCTACAGGTTCAAATCTAGCTAAACATCTACTACCAAGCAGTTACTTGGATTATGAGGCTCACAAATTAAATTTATGGCTACAAGTCAGTCCCTAATAGATCAATGTCCACAGTCAAAAGGTTCCATTCTATGTCCATAACACAAAAAACATCCAAAGGAAATAGTTATCACTGGAAACCCTGGCAGTTTCCATACTTTTAGTTTAACCACTCTGCTACATGAATTCTTACTTTAGCAATGAGTCATATCCTTCGGTGAAACAGTAAGAAGAAAGCTCATTTGCCTGCTTTAGTAATATTAAATGATTGCTGAGATACCCCAAAAAACACCGGTGAGCACAAATATAAGTCAGGAGAGTGTTAGATGTGACAAGAGCAGCAGAAAGAGGTTATATACTTAAGTGATTGTTCTCTTTCTAGTTTGTTTTCTTTTCCCTATTTTATTATGATAGTTTTCATTTCCCGTATTTTATGCTTCAACTTTCTCCCATGCTCTAAAGAAATGTGGTTCTCTCACTTTCCCAAGCTCTGAGATTCTCCTCAACCACCTCCATACCCAGACCTCTCTTAGCAATCTCACAGGACTTTACAGCAGCTGAAAGAAAAGAAACAGAAGCAAACAGAAATACTCATAGCTCTGTTTAGTATTACTGTCACCTGCTACAGACATGGCATATACCAAGAAACATGATCACTGACAAGATGCATCTATGTGTACATGACACAGATAAACTGTTTCCTTCTGCTGAGGTCATCACTTTGATGGACACATGTTAAAACCAGATTATTCTGATAGAAAAATAAGAAACTTAACAACCGACTTCAAGAGTTTAGTGTTGAATTGTAAGTGAAAATGGAAACCTAGTTTAACATTCATTTTTCCAAGCACTGTACTCAAGCACCCTCTCTTACTGTGAGAAGTCACTGGCTTGTTCAGTTGTGGCTGTGGATTTCCCCACAAGTACTGCAGCTCCCTTACCTGACCCTGCAAGGAGAATCTACAGCTACTTAGTAAGTACTAAAACCCCTCGTCCAACACAGAAGCTTTTGTCTTAAGTGCCAATCCTACAGAACAGACATCAGACACAGGAGGAGGAGGATGGCTTCTGCAGGCCTCCTGACCCTCACCTGTGCAGATAAAGAGAATCCCCAGAATGACTGCCTTGAAGACAAACAGGTTTAACAACCCTTCACCATCTGAGGCAGAAGGAAATTTGTTCGGTATGTCACAGGTAAAAATGTGCATGTGTTGGGGCAAGGGTAGAGACATGTACCCCACACAACTTCAGAAGGTTAACAACTCAAAGGTTGTTAGACTCCCACCTCTTCCTTTCGAAGTTTTCAAAGGCTGTCCTACCTATTCCTGCCATCATTCCCTCCATCTCCATGTTCCAACACAAAGGAATTAAAAATTAAAGAAAGGTAATTTTATCTGAAACTAGAAATCTATTTCTGTCACTTCTGGTGGCAACTTTTCCAATGACATTTCTGAATTCACACTTTACTGGAGGACACCATTCAATCACCTCTTTTTAGTCAGTCAAGGGAAGAAGGATGAACTAATACCTGTCTACCTCTACCTTGCACAAGCCTAACCCCCAGGAGAGGGATGAGAAAATGGATCACATCCTCACTGTTTGTCACATCCATTTTTCTGAATGGGACAAGCAGCAAAATTCTCATCCTTCTCCTACCTCCTGTGTCAAAGCAAGAAATAAAGAATGAGGACAGAGCTAGACAGATCAATATGATCACAACCACAGCATGACCCCTCGTGCCAGCACAATACAATGCTGTCCTTGATTACAAGCCCAGCAATGAGCTTCTGCAGTAACGAACAATTTAATCGGACATTCACCATTTACCGAAGCATGAAGTAGTGGTGATAATGATATCAACAGGACACATGTTTTTTTCAATTCCATGACATAGAGGCAAGTCCATGCCTAGACCTTTATATGCACATGGGCACAACACAACCATCAGAACAGTGGCAGAATCCAGCCCCTTACAATACCCTCAGATAAAACAGGACAGAGTAAACCAGATGCCAAGGAGGTAGCCAGCAGGGCTGGACTCCCAAAAGAACAGATCTTGCACACCTCCTTAACTGCTGAGCAATAACAGGTTGGTGGGCTGCTATTTCCCCATATCACATCATCATGCACACAATAAGGGGAAAAGCCAAACGAAGCCATCCTTTGCATCCCAAATTTCATCAGCAGTGAGAACCGACTTTGATTTATGGTCACTGCACCCCTTTTTGCCAGCTTGCTCAAGACTCTAGAATGGATGGCAATGAGGAAGACTGCTGTGTTAGCCTATGGTGTAACCAACTTGTCCATGGTGCAAAAAAACCAACCAACCAAACAAAAACAAACAAACAAACAAAACAAAACCCAAAAAAACAAAACCCAAAAAACAAAACCCCAAAAACAAAAACCCAAAAAACAAAAACCCAAAAAACAAAAACCCAAAAAACAAAAACCAAAAAAACAAAAATCAAAAAAACAAAAACCAAAAAAACAAAAACAAAAAACAAAACAAAAAAAAAACCAAAACCAAAAAAAAACCAAAAACAACTTGCCAGATGCAACAGGAATAGAGCTTAAAACTCCTTGGCTCATGACTCATGCTTTGGTTACCATCTTGTCACCAACAAGAAAAAAGAAGAGCTACTTGCATGTCCCACAAGACTTGGGACAAGTTGCAATCATCATGCAAGGAAGCTATTAGATGAAGATTAAAGCAAACTCCTATTATGTACCTTAAATTACAGCAGCAAAGTTGAGACATACTGTCTCCCATAACACCATACAGTTCATACAGGGGAAAGGGACAAAAATTAGCCTTCCTTCTAAAGCAAAGTAACTGAAACAGAAGGCATCACAGTCTATAAGCAACTTTGGGCAACACTAGGAAATCCAAAAGATCAAACACTCCACTTTATCCTTTTCCAGCTCTCCACTCACTTGGAGCACACCCTTCATTTCCTTGGGTCATTTTTCCATTTTGGAGGAAACAAACAAACAAACAGAAATAAGAAAATCAGATCTCCTGGATGCTTTAAACTCAGTTTTATGAGGTTTAAAAAAAAAATCTGTTCTTATCTGCAAGAATTTTTGCATCCAGTCACATCTTCACATTTTTAATGTCTCAACAATCCTCAAAGGCACAGAAAACGTTGGGAGGTTATAATTCCTTTTATTAGAAGAGCATTACCAAAGCAAGAGTTCTTGCTCCCAGAAACTGCATGCTGCCTCTAGCTGTAGGAGTACATGTTTAATCACAGTACACACTCATTCTCTGTCACAACTAAGCTGTAGCACTGGATAGGATGGTTGTTGAAAGAAGCTCTTGAGTTTAAAGCACTTCATTCCCTCGTAAGAGAACGTTTGCATTGAACCTTCCTCTAAAAATTGGCAGGACACTACTGTTTTAGTGTTTTTCAGAGGAAACAGATGTAGACCAGACTCAGTATAAACACCTCTCACATTCCTAAACCTACCAGCATCTTCATGATGGCTCTTTGCTCAGGACCCTTGTTTAACGTTTTCAAACACCTGAAAAAGTCACCTCTTTCTACTTATCAGGAGGTAGATGCCAGCTGAAAGCAGAGTACCTGGATACAGCCTGCAATACTTCCAAGTGTGTTTCAGCTAGAGATTAATTGGATAGAGGGAAAAATGGCCAACTACAAAGCATCAACAATCTAAACTTGGGATATAACAGACATGATAATTAGTCTATGTTTCAATTAAGATACTCCAGCACAGTTATTAGTTTCAGGATGCCTGCATGTCTATCTGAAAAAAACAAAACAAAACAAAGCAAAGCAAAGCAACACACCTATTCATCTCTCTGCAAAGCCCAATATTTTAAAAGCAAAACCATCAGGGATACAGCTAGACAACTTCCTCTTTTCTGAATATTTTCCTTGGAACTTTTTGGGTGTGCGTTGCATGGGGCTGAGAGGGCTATTACTCTTGGAAGCTTTACTCCCAAATTCTTTCCTTTACTGGAAGATGTGAGGTTGATGATTTGCAAAGAAGAAATGCATTAAATCCTCTTACCACTGGAATACGATCAAACAGCAGGCAAGCAACAAGTTTAAACCCAGTTTTCAGGCCAATAATCAGAAATTAAAATGTTCTTGACACTCAAGCATATGTGTGTCCTTCCCTCCACCCCACACCCTACCCCATTCTCTCTCATATGAAAAAGAAGAAAGCTTGTTCAAAGACTACAGCAAAAACTGGAAAATTAAAAACAGCCATTTTAGAGGAAAAAAAACCAAAAACAAAACAAAAGAAAACCCCCCACTCACAAAAAAACAATGTAAACCCAACATAAACCAAAAAACCCTAACCCAAATTAACATTAACAGAATACAGCCATTGACATCAGAACTCTCCTAGACAGGCCTCTTATCTTATGAACAGCAGGTGTGCCCCTGCAGAGATGAGGAGATTCTGGGACTCCTGTCTGTGGTGCATCACACAGCACAGGGAAGCCTTCATTCCCACCCTTAAGGCCAGGGGCCTCAGAGAAAGCAAAAAAAAAGAAAGCTACTGTATCTGGTTTCACACTGGCTGCACACACTGCAATTGCACTCACAGGTTAAACCCTACAACTGACATCAAGGAACAGATTGCTGTAGTTCTTGGAGACTGCATCCATTATGTAGGTAATTAAGTTTTTTCACTGCCCCAGTTGCCTTCCTCAAGCTCTAACCTCAGGGGATTCCCACGCTGGGAAACTTCACCACCCACTAAGACTGCCTACAAGGTAAACCATGCACCTTCTGCTTTTCCAGGTTCTCTTAGGGAGCCTTCACACAATTCAACACAAACTGGATTAAACCAGTAAGCCACTGGCAAAGCAATTCCACATTAGTGATTGTAACCCCCCCTCGGGCCTTTGTCAAATGAACAGAAAGACCTACAAAACTATCAGTCCTGATTACAGTAGAGGGGCAGGCTCCATCATATAGAAAGGGAATAAAGTTTTAAGCATGTTGTGTTCTGTGTGTCACAGGAAAACACAAATATGTGAGTATAGAAGGAACAGAAGGAGGTTTTCCTCTACATGCAATACAAGAAAGTCTCTTGTTTCTCTTGCATGCAAGCACTCAAACTTCGAGTAGTTGATGTTGAGTCTGAAGTACACCACACAGGATTTTCATTGAGAAACAGACAATGATTTTTATAGGGGTTTTGAGAGAAATCCCTTTTACATAGTGCATGCAATTCTTCAACACAGAGAAGAAAAAAAATACTTCCAGTGAGCTGTGTGAAGTTCTTGAATTTGGCTGTTAAGTTATCAACACTTTCAGTCCTAATCAGTCCAAAAGGCTTCAGGGAAACTAGACTACTAACAAGAAGATAAAAGTTGTTCCCCACAAGGGCAGGGAACCAGCATGCCCCAAAGACCAGATCACATTTGAAGAGCAGCATAAATCCCATAGCACTATGACCATGTAGTCCATATAAAAACATACCCACAGGGCCACTGACCCAAGCCTCTGGTGAGGCATCACTTCTCTACTGAAGGAAAAGCAAGACCTAGACAACAGGTCTGTATAACAAGTATCTTGAGCCATGTTTGCCACCCCATCTCCACATGCTACACAAAACACTGCAATAACATCTGAAGTTAAAAGACTTAATCTGGACACAGCAGGGGAAAAAAACACACAAATTCACATAGCAAAACACACCACATTAATTTATCCCACCTTGAAGCAAAATCTTAGATATCCTTTGGAGTTCAAGTTAGAACTACTAAATAATTAATTCACAATTTAGGTCTACCTTAACTAGTACAAAAATTAACTGAAGCCTCTTATTAGATGCTCTGTAATACCAAATGAAGGTCCCTGTCTGCACTTGCTATGTACAGAAATGTAACTGTAAGAGCTGCACTTGCTTCCAATGGAAAGATGTCCCAGACTAGATAGGAAGAACAAAGCCTGCAGCTTGCAACCCACAGCCGCACCTACTTTCAATGCCAGATTGTAAATTTTTATCAAAAACAAGTTCAGACAGGCAGGTTTTTTGTTTTTGTTTTGTTTTTGTTTTTTTTTTTTGTAGAAGTCTAGAAGCTGTCAAAAAATTCTCAAGTAGCAAAAGGGGGCATTTGATCATCCTTTTCCATACATAACTGTTGCATAGAAAGGGCTCCTGCAAGCCCACTTTTGGCCAAGGTCTGTACTGTGAACCCTTCAGTGCAAAGGGCAGGCAGGACAATCTTCTGAAAACAGGAGGTGGAGCACTGCAAGGAAACTATAAATGGCAAGAATCTTTTAAATTGTTTGCTGACAGCAGAGTATCCAACTAAAGCAAAGTGGACATTTTGTTGCCCTCATTACCCCTGGACAAACAGGAAAAATAAAGCCTTGTTCACCTCCACAAACATCAACATTCATAGATGGCTCCATCATATCCCTCTAAGAGATTATATTATTATAAAAACCCCTCAAGATTAAAAAAAAAATTAAAAGGTGACTTCCATTCACTGTTTCTGCTGGACAGAACCTCCATTAAATTAGGAGCAGGGTCTGGATGGCAAAAACCCTGCAGAGGAATGTTACAGCACTGCTCACATTTGAAGAGCGGATCCTTTTAGAACTGCCAGCAAAAGAATGGTGCAATCCCAATGGAAAGCATTATAGACAACAAAACTATACAGACCTTCTGTGCTACATGTTTGTGCTCATCTTCTGGCCCCAGTTCCTTTGGTTGGAGCAAAGCTCTCGCTTGGTTAATCAGTAACTGCAACAGAATCACCTTACCTTGTAACTCTTAAGGCCTTAATAATCATCAGGTTTCAGTTCCCAGATTGACTGGCATCAGAGTTACTCTACCCTTCAAAGTACAATTTCTTGAAGAGCTGTTATTTCATTTTAAACACTGAAATTACTATACCCAACTATTTACAAGCCAAATGCTTCAATACAAAGAAACAACAAATAAACCCCATTCACTCAATCTTAATTAGCTTTGAGGTTTCTGTTCAACCTAGGGCCTGAGAATTTTAAAACAAGAGGGTTACAAGACAGGTTGTCTTGCTATTATGCTCTCACTAGCAGATATAATCACCAGTAGGTAAAAAGCAAGACTGACTCTTGTCTTTAAATCACAAAAATAACTGTAAACACACATGTAAGAATCCTAATTTCCAACATGGCAGCCAGGCCAAAGAAATATCTCCTTCATTTGCAGATTGTGCACTGAAACAGTTGTCAAAGACAGACAGCCCATATGATGTCCCATATACAGCACAGAGGCATGACAAATCCTGAAAGCTGTTCTTCTATTCAGTGAGAATTGGCTGCCTACCAAAATTCTGGACATCTCCCAGGCAATTTTAACACAAAACATGAGAACAATGGCTCAAAGGTCTCCATGGGCCCCTCCTCATTACTCCCTAGAACGAAAAGCTACTACAGACAGAGCCATAAACAAGGTAAAGAGCACTTTTGAGTAAAGGATGAAAAAGGAAAGAGTTAATGGAGACAGGTTTGGAAAGAATCAAAACCTCTTTGTTACAGGGGGACCAGGAACATAAAGATAGGCTGAACTACCAACTGTGTTAACAACATCCAGTACATGCAACTCCAGGTGAAAAGAACATCCACTTTGTTTCCAAGCACCATGGATCTCTCTGCCATCTAGCCTTCTAATACTGAAACTTCATGTTTCAAGCTATAATGTCAAATAGGGACCTGATTCCCCCAAGTCCACTTTGTGGAAGAGCAGTTTCATGTCCTGCAGTCATAACGTTAGTGGAGTTTTTGTGTGTGTGGAAGGGGGTGGGGGGTTGTAGGTTTTGTTTTGTTTTTAAAGAAGCTATGAAACATCCCTTAGTAGACTTTACTTTCTCTGCCTTAGCTCATATGTTTGAGCTTCATTACTCTATGTCATAAAAAAAGACATTAAAGCACCAATGGGCTTCTCAACCAACCTGTTTCAAGCCATCCCTTTCTCATCCTTACCCCTACCTTTCTGAAAGAAGACTTACATTGAGGTCATCCCATCCCTTACAGTTTTTTTAACAGCTTTACAGCCTTTTTTTTTTTTTTTTTTTTTTTTACAGTTTTACACTTAGCCCTTAGTTTATCATGAGCATAGCTTTTTCTGCCAGCAACTATCAGGTCATGCTGATTTCTAGGCCAAGGGAAAAGGTGGATTCCACCACAAGAAGGTTAATGACAGCTTTATGCCTCACTTTCTATGTTTATACATTGCTGAAAAGTGAAACAAAAAAACATCACTAGATAGTCCTCTAGAAATTACTCATTGACCTTGACAGGAGCCAGGCTGGATCAAACATCTGATCTGGGACTGTTAGCCATGTGCTGTTGGCTCTAGCTCATTAGCACCACATATTTGCACTCCTATTTGCAGTTGGTAGGCTGCATTTCAGGACCTTGTCACATTAATAAGAGTGCCAGGTCATGCTCACCAGGGTATGGTTCAGCGTACTGGAGTATTCTGTTGAGGGCTAGTTTTACAAGCTTCATTAGTGAAACTGAGGGTGCCAGTACCAGAAGTGCAAGTGGTCTGCCTGGCAAATCCATTACAGCTCTGAAGATATATATAAGCTAATGAAAAAGTGAGGTCTTATTATGTATTAATGGAAAAAGAACAGCAGGATAAGATATAGAGTCATCCAACACACTGCTCAGTCACTCATTTTATTCTAGGCCTACTTGGTGTTGCCTAAGCAGCTGTAAAACTGACTTAGGAAACTTAGTATTAAGCCTCCAGTGTAAAGTGTTTGGAAAAAGTGAAAGCCGCAAGACTTCAAATTCTCCAGGTCTTAATTCCAGTGCAATAGGAAGTCTATCCTCTGAGTGAACAAGACAAAATCTGAAACTAGTGAACACCAGGAAGATGAGATTTTGTCTACAGTTTACTGGCATCAATGCTAAGTGACCTAGTAACCCTCACCCCAGTACTCCCCCTCACTATAACAATGCAGTCAATAAAGGAGAGAGGGGATTGGTGTTCATAACAGGTACGCAGTGATGGGGCAAGCTTCCTCATTTCCACAGTTAACAGCTAGAATGATATTACAAGCTGCAAAGCAAAACCTACCTTTGAATAGCTTCATACAGAAAGTCACAATCAGAAATGCAACCTTTAGCTCCACCTCTTTCTGCCACCAGCACTACAAAGCTACTGACAGGAGACACCCCACTATTGCCATTTGTCTAGGTGCAAGAGCTGACAAAGGTGCAGTGTTGATTAGACTCGCTCACAAAAAGAAGTAAGCATCTAGGACTATTTAATAAAGACAGTATCTTTGTTTCCAGACCTTCTTGAATTGCAGCCTGATGATATCAGTAAGCTTCTATGGGAAACAAAATAAACTTTCTCTTTTCTAATACTTTCTCTAAACAGCCACAGCCATTGTCAGATACCTACTACTGCACAGGATTCCCTGTCATTGTTCTTGCACCCTTAGAGTCAACTAAAGTTCACCAAGAAAGTGTTCTGCTCCTCAGAACCTCATGTGGGCAGAGAAATGTTGGCGAGCTGGACTAGATGGTATCCAGAGCGCCCTTCCAACCCCTAACATTCTCTGATTCTATGAAATACTGAAACTCAAAAAACCTCTTCAGCTCTGGAAGAATACAATGGTTAAACTACCTGATCATTTTCCTGCACTACTGAATTTGCTCAGATGTTCACATTCTGCCTCTTCTCTCTATTCTACTCAAAAATCAGCTGTGAAATGCCCCTGGCTGCGTAGACTGACCTGAAGTTTACATATGTGCCTATTACAGATAACCTTTACAGACACAGAAAAAGCAGGCAGGAACATGGTTCACTTGTGGTGGAATTCATTCCCATCAGCTGCAGTGCAGGTAAGCATTTGCTAACTTAGCAAAGAGCTGAGGGGAAGAAAAGGCAATTTCTCATCTTCGTTGAACAACAGAGTTGTTCGCAATCAGTTAAAAAGCAATCCAAGAATCATACCAAACGTGGGTGTCACATTCAAACATCTACAGCTCAAGCTATTTTATTAATTTACTCCTCTCCCTGCCAGCCACCTGAACCACACATTTCTTTCTGCTCTCAGCAGCCGAACAGAGCCTCCAGATGGGCTCTTCACCAAGGCCAGGATGAAGGATCCCTGCTCCTCTCCAGCAGCTTCTCTTCTCATCCTGGTCCCTAATAAAACTTCACAGAAGAGGAGCTCAGGAAGAGCTGGAGCTGTTCTCTGATGCATTCCCCTTGGCGCCTCCCCCTCAGCATACCAGCAGGAGGGCTGCCTGCAGTAACCCACATCCGTTCCTCTCCAGTGGAACGAGCACGCATCCCCCAGGAGCTCTGCAGGGCCAGCAAAGCTCTTGGCAGTGCAGTACCTGCGGGTGCTATGCTGTCAGACAGCCAAGAAACAGTTTGTCACGAGGCAGCCCCCACCCCCACGTGCAATTTTTGTTCAGGGAACAAATCTGCAGGAATATCAGGCTGAGACTTCTGTATGTTGGTGGCTAATTCCCTCCTACCAACCACTCCCAAACTCTGTTCGCACAGCAACTCTCCTCGCTGGACCTCAACACCTTTTCCTTTAGAAAATTTTTCCCAGAAGGATCAGAGGAGGTGCCTTTTGTTAGCCAAGCTGCCTTGCAAATTATATTGTTTTCCAAGGAGTTTTACATGCTTTTGATAATCCCAGAAGGGATTTATAGAGTTTCTTCCAGTTTCTTATAACACTGCAGACACAGCCTTACACAGAAAATTGGCTCAGGAGATAGACAACCTGTTAGATAAACTAGAAAGTGAGCATTTGGATCCATTAAGTAAAGGTTACTCATGGAAAGTCTGGACTCACATTCAGCAGGATGAGAACCCACAAAACCTGAAAGGGACCAGGAAAGAAGCCATCTACAAGCTTGGGTTAAAGCTGCACCAAAAGGGTAAGTGACCTAAAAACAGGAAAAAGCCTCAGACCAACAACAGTTATGTAGAACTTTGAGTTCCTGGCCTACCAATATTTTGCTGTCCTGCCTGCCTACAGAAAGAGGATCTCCTCAAAAAAAGGAACAAGTGGTTCTAGGTATTTTTCTCTGCTCCATTAAAAATAAGAGCTTTAGGTTTCAGGTTGCTGGGACTTGGTTTTCTTTGGAGGGAGATGAGGAACTATAAAGTAAATGGATCAAGTTTTTCACCAGGTCCTATGCCCACACTAAACTCAGACACCAAACATACACACTATCAAAAACAGACAATACAAGAACAACTGAGCATGAAGAGATCTTTAAAAGTTAAATCTGACAAAGTTTTTGGGAAAGAAAAATCTTTTAAGGTCCAGCTGGCAATGATTTTAACAAGGAATCTAGGAAATTTATCAAGGCTGCCATGCGATTCAGAAAACAAGAGCTAAGAACTGCCACACACAGTTACTGTGACTTCTTTGTAACAGGTTATTAACTCTGATCTTCAGTATAAGGTAAAAGTGGAGATAGATATAAATAAGATCAAAACATATGACTCAAACTTCCCACATAAGTATGGCTCTGATTGAGAAACTGCTGCCCTCCAAAGCCATCCAGGCCACCAGGAAAGCAGGCATACAATGGCTTGTAGAAAGTGGGCCAATCTTAAAATATTAGTATTACAACATGAGACTTTTCAAGCTGAATTCTTGTAGCTCTGGCAGGCAGGGAGCTAGAAATAGAATGCTTTGGATTTAGGATCACACATGCAGAGATCTGCCTGTGAAAAACACCAAGAGCAAGTGCCAGAGAGCATTTAAGCAGAGACCTAGGAAAACTGTCAAAAAGAGGGGGGGAAAAAAGACAATACCACACACTTGTCAACAAGAAAAAGGAGACCAGTGGAGACAGTTCACTAGTTTCTTTTCAGAAATCATTCTTTTGCTCATTCACTCCCGTGCAGCAATTCAGGAGCCAGAACACAAATCAACCCTGGAAGAGGTGAATGCCTTGCTCCCCTGTACAGCAACGGCCAACGTCAGATTAGCTAAGAGAAGATTTATTTCAAGCAAGATACCCCTCTGTGCTGAGCAAGTCGGTCATTTTCTAGGTCAATGTAAAGGTTATTCTGTACTTCCCTGCATTAAATTTGAATGACTGAATTCAAGTAAGTCAAACAGTCTGCTCAACTAGTAGGCCAGTAGATTTGAGACATCCAAGATCTGTCGATGGCAACGGAAACTTGCCCCTCTTTTAGAAAGCTATTTATTTATTAGTAAGCAACACTTTTTAGAAGAGAAGCTTTTGTGCAGAGTGCTTTAGAAATTATGTTCATTTACACTTTTAGAGACTAGAGAAACAAGGGAGAGGGAATGTGCTGCAACTCAGTCTTAAAATTAAATTTCTTACCCAGCAGCATAGAAGTGAAACATGCTTATTTTGCAATTGTGGACAAAGAACATTAATAACAGACCCACCACCAAATTCTTCAACTGTTCAGCCTAAGCACCACAACAACTACAATACTATGCTTTTCATCTTCTGCAACAGAGCAAGGATATGTGTCCTGCCAGGTTTGGATGTTAATCTCCTACTCCTAAACCTTAATTCTGCATTTAGGTTAAGCATGTTTTGCTCCTGCCCAAAACATGAGCTTAAAAAAAAACCCCTAACCAACTAATTACTAAACTTCTTAAAAAAAAAAAATAAAAAACCTCCCTCCTTAAACTGATTGAAAATATTCAACTGTCAGCACTATTACACAAGCTGCCCATTGCACTCAACAGTGGTAGCCAGGACCTGGGTGGAAAAAGAGACACATAAGTTTTGAAGCAAGCCTACATCAGCAGAAGGTAAATATGTTGGGAAGGGAATTATTTAAGACTGTAACCTTATATATTTTCAACATTCTACCAGAGAGTAACTTGCAATTTGATTCTCATCCTTAATATGTGCATTCTCACGGGAATTTGGCAAGGTTGCTCTGAAGAAGAAAGTTTAAAGAACTCTTGCAAAAGACACTGCACCATGCCAGATCAAGCAAGCTATCAGTTATTTACATTCATTTCAAAGGACACAAAGGAAGCCATTTATTTCCATTACATCTGCACTTCCAGAAATAAATCGGTTAAAACAGAGCTGGTCCTAACACCAGGGCTTGTCAACACAGACCAACCAGCATAGCTGTTCTGGATTAAAGTATGCTCTAACTACCATGAATTAATTCACAACTACAGAGACTATTCCAGGACATAGTGATCTCACGAGTGAACACACATTAGGAAGTCATCCTAAACTTGTGCTACTGGGACATATCATAGGACAGGCAAGTAAAGTCCTCTGGCTATCACGGAAACGGATCTGCACCCTCCAAGACACCAGGAAGAATTTTAAAAGCCTATTTTAAGAACAAGTTTCAGGAATTATAAGAAGCCATATCTGACTTAGCCCCATGTGCAGGATTAAAATGCCCACCTAATTCTCCCAGCTATTGAAGGACACCTATGTTAACACACAGGAGTGCATTTAATGTCTTTCAGAGAGGTGAAACAAAGCAACCACCATAACACTAATTTCTGCAGGCTATAAACAAAACTAGAAAAAACACAAATCTCTCTTCAGGTGAAGAACCCCACCATGCTATCTGGAGTCTGAATAATAAGGGGGGTGGAGGGAGAATATGAACCCTTTTTAATATTCTGCCTGCACATGCAGCAGAACGCATCTTAACCAGCCAACTGTTGAGTGACATAATTGAGTCTGAAGAGCCCACAGCACAGAAACCACAGCCAAGTGAGGATCTCCTTCCTCTCTCCTTCAGCAACTCTGAACCCAAGTGAGATTTCCCCATCACTACACAGCAGAAAATAGATATAAAGAAATCCACTGCTGCACTAGTCAGTAAAAAGCAGGAGTATGTTTACCTTCTGTAAAAATTAAAATAAAGACGAGGAAATGAGTAGGGAAACCCTCCAAATCCCCAAAACTGAGTTCAGCAAGGAGAAAGATATCAAATGCCATGCTGTGAAAGCTCAGCTTGTGGACAAAACAGTACTTGAAATTTAAGTGGCAATTTAAATTTATTACCTAGAAAGATCATCTGCCAATTTATGAAGTCCTTTTCAAGGTTCCTTTTGCAGTTGAGGAAAGGTGAACTCAAATATTCCTTGACAGCCTAACTGTGGGGTCAGTGCAGCTGTAAAAACCTCCTCTTTCAGCCAGATCGTCTCCCAGGAACTGAGCTGCCTGGTGGTACGCTGATCAGAAAGAACTCCCTGGGCACACTCTGTGGCATTCCAATGACCTTCAGTTTTCCACCACAAGAGTCCACACATCCCATCGGTTAGAAATTTCACTTAACTGTTTCTTTGAAAATGCTTTCCACAAAGCCCATATAGCATTACTGTTTGAGTTGCAGAGAGGAACAGATTTTTAAAGGAAACCAGTAAGGTTTTTTTCCTTTCTCATAATCAAGAGCCCCTAACAGGAATTAGGACTCATTTGTCAGGTCAACACCTCCTACAATTAAGATGGGGCCAGAGAGTCCCAGTCCTGTTCTGATGCAACCTATATACATGCTACACCAGAAAGGTAAAGGTAGAAAGTGTCAGGTCTTTGCTGAGTCTCTGGTCCTAGGGATGGAGGGAAGTCTAGAGAAAAAAACCTGGAACTCTGAAGTCCAGCACCAACAGGTGCTTTTGAATATATTTTAAGACCCTAAAACTATGAGCTACAAGATCAAAGTGTCATTCAAAGCAACTGGAAAACAAGCACAGAGCTGAGGTTGGCCAGCTGAGCCTATGAATGGAGCTAAAAACGCCTTGTTTATCTCAGCACGTGTGCACACACTAAGCCTGAGAGATACGGGTGAACGACCCAAGCAGCCCACCCGCTCCTCGCTGTCAGGCCAGCTGAAAAAGCACGGAGAAGACACAGCCAAGAAACGAGCACAGATTACCGTCAGCGGTTCTCACTATAATGGACAGATGAGTGGAAAATGCAAGAAAGAAAACAACCTTGCTTGGCACGGTGCCCACACACACATCCCAGTGCAGTGCGGAAAAGAGGCCGGGGGCACATACCAGCCGTGTATCAGCTTTCTGGCCCAGGGAACAGGCAAAAGTGTCAGATGCCTAAACTTTGTCTCAAACGCACCTTCTCAACCCCCCCTCAGCAAGCTGGAACCTGAGCAGACCAGACCTCTCTGCAGAGCTCCCCGATTTTCCCAACCAGCTCACTGTAGAAAGGCAGATGCCCACCACCAGCACAGAGCAGCACCCTCATGCCCCTGCCACAGGCACAAGCCCACCTTTCTTGAACTCCTCCAGCATGGCATCGAGCTTGGTGTCATTGAAGACAAAGTGCAACGGATGGTTGTAGAAGCGGGTGATGGTCTTGAGCGGAGTACAGTCATCGGGGTCCACAAACGCGAGGTCCTTAACAAAGAGCAAGTCCACGATGTTGGAGCGGTCACCCTCAAAAACAGGGATGCGGGTATAACCACTCTCCATGATCTCAGACATAGTGTTGAAGTCGAGCACAGCCTCAGCAGCAATCATGAAGCAGTCTCGGAGGGGAGTCATCACATCCTCCACTGTTTTGGTGCGCAGCTCCAGGGCTCCCTGGATAATATTGAGCTCCTCCTTGACTAGATCATTATAAGGGTCGGTGACCCGCAGCATCTCCAACAACTTCTCACGGTTATAGACCGTGCCGATCTCCTGGCCCAGGACACAGTCCAGCAACTTGCTGACGGGATAGGAGGCCGGGAAGGTCATCATCATGAAAAACTTGGTGAGGAAGATGGTGTTGGCGCCCACGGCCAGACCGTGCCGAGAGCAAATGGCCTGCGGCACGATCTCGCCGAAGATGACGATACCGATGGTGGAGACCACCACGGCCACCAGCCCAGAGCCAGCGATGTCGTCTAGCAGGATGGTAAGTGTGGTGTTGACCAGGACATTGCCCAGCAGGAGGGAGCAGAGCAGGTAGTTGCCCTGGCGCCGCACAGGCTCGATACGCTTGGCATAGTTCTTCTCTTTGTCGGTGCCACAGTTCTGCACGATGCGCAGCTCCATGGGGTCCAAGGCCATGAGGCCCAGGTTGAGGCCGCTGAACATACCCGAGAGGCAGAGGAGGAGCGAGATGAAGATGACCTGCAGCCAGAAGGGCAGCAGGAACTTCTTCTCCTCGCCCACGATCATCTTGGTGTCCTCGCCGTCGTGGTAGATCCAGGTGGTTTCTCCCCAGGGCGGGGGCCCCGCCGGCCCCTCGGCACCCGCCAGCCCTCCGGCGGCTCCGGGCACCAGGGCGGCGGCGGCGGGGGACGAGACGGAGGTGCACAGGTAGTAGGACTTGCTCTTCTCCGTCTTGCGCAGGGGCTTGATCTCGATCTCGATGATGCCCGAGGTGCGGCGGTTGAGGACGATGTGCGGCAGGATGATGATGTCCGAGGTGCGGATGCCGCAGCGCTGCGGGGCGCCGCTGCCGCCGCCCGCCGCCCCACCGCCGCCGCTCCCGCCGCGCCCCGCCGGCCCCGCTGCCGCACGCCCTCCCCGCCGCCGTTCGTGTTCCGTGAAGGCGATGCGCGACCAGGTCTCGTTGTTGATGTTCTGCCCGTAGACCCGCAGTTTCACCCGCGTCCGCTCGCTCACCCGCAGCGCGCCTCCCTCCATGAAGGAGACGTCGTCCGTGTCCTCCAGCCGCAGGCCGATGATCACCGTCTCCTCAGCCGCCGCCGCCGAGGGGGAGACGACGGCAGCGGCGGGCGGCGCGGCAGAGGCGGCGGCCGAGGGCCACCGGCCCAGGCAGCCGCCGAGCAGCAGCAACAGCAGCAGCAGCACCCGCGCCCCCCGGCCGCCCCCCGCCATGTTCCCACCGGGCAGCGCGGCCATCTTTAGTCAGGGCTCAGCGCCGCCGCGGCCCCGCATCGCCGCGCGGTGCCTGCGGCGTGCCCCGGCTCCCCCGGCGGCGGCGGTGGCGGCGGGCGCGACGGCGGCTGCTGGCGAGGCGGCGGTCACAGCTGCCCCCGGGACCCGACGGGCAGCGACTGCCGAGCCGGGCCGAGCCGAGCGCCGCCTCAAGCCGCGGCCCTCCCCGCCCCTCCCCGCACGCCTATCGGGGGCGGACCCGCCGCCGCGCTCCGCCAATCAGCGGCCGCCCCCCCGTCAATGGGGGCCCAGCCCCGCCCCGCCGCCCGCCGCCACCTCCCCAGCCCCGGGGGCGCGTGACTACGGTGTGTACGCCAGGCGGGCAGGGGCGGGGCCGGCCGCAAAGCCATGGCCAATGGCGGCGGGGATGGGGGACGGAGGGGCGGAGCCTCCGAGGAGCGCGACCAATGGGGGCGCGGTGCGGCCGGCGGGCCGGCTACGGAGCGTGCGGCGCTCGGCGAACCCTTGCGCCCGGGGACGGGATGGGATGGGACGGGACGGGACAGGACAGTGCCCCGGCCATCCCTGCCCGGCCCGGCTGCCGCTGCCCACGGGCCCGCCGCGCTTCCCGCCTCTGAAACGGCTCCGGTGCGCTGCCCCGCCTCCCCCCGCCGCACCTGTCGGCTGTCGTGCAGCGCCCCCTGGCGGTCTCGCGCTACTCAGCCCGGCTTGGCCCGGCTCGGAGCATCCCCCCGCCCTCCTGCCTGCCCTGCCTGCCCCCTGCACTCGGCAGAGGCACAAAGGGCTCCTCGGGGCTGCTCCGTGCTCGGAGTCGAGACCTCAGCACCGCGGCTGCTGGCGACGGAGGACAGCGGCTCTCCCGGCACCATCCCAGTAGTACCCGCCCCTGGTCTCTCCCGAGCCGCCGTCGAGCACTCCGCCCCACCATGCGGCGATTCCTCGGCTTTGGCCTTTCTGCGAGCGAGATTAAACTCAAAATATTAAATATTAAACATTAACTATTAAATACGGCTGACCCGCGCTCATCTCTTCTTCGCCTCTTCCTTAGCCACCTGGGGCTCCTCCAGCCTCTTTAAATTAGGCAGACTCCTCTCTGAGCCTTGGCATGAGCGGGGCCAGGGCTTTGCAGCTCCCACTGGGGATGCTCAGAGCCTCCCCATGAGCTCTGCTCTGCTCATCAATGGATGCACAATGTGCTGATGAGTTCAGAAGACCTGAAATTTCAGTGTGGGTTTATGTCCTACCATCCCGAGCTGTGCTGCTGTCCCAGCTGGGGCAATGAGTGCCCCATGGCCCAGCTGCCACCACCCCACCTCCAGCAGCAATCAGCAACATACCATGCACGACACAGTTCAGCATCCTGGACAACCAGAGATGGACAAGAAGACATGCACAACCATGGGAGCATCAGTAAGGCTGAGACCCCTTCTTAGGTTCAGGGCCACCCTTTTAAAGAGGTAAACCAGCCTCCCTTCCACTGAAATGCTTGGAAGCCAACAGAGCAGACAGGACAACCCAATGTGGCAGCAGTGCTCGAGGGCTCTAGCCACAAAACCTTCCTGGGCCCAAACCTCATTCTGCTCAGCCCCAGGGCATTTTTCAGGTCTGCTCCCCCAAGGAGGAGACAGATATCCCAAACCACGGGAGTTCCCTCCTAGCCACAGGGACTCGAAGATCACTTCCCCTTCATCCTGGGGCGAGACAGAGCACCATACCTTACAGCTTCTGCAGCCCTCACAGCACCCCCCTGCCTGCAGAGGGAGGACACCCATGCTGCAGAGCTTCACACGAGGAAAAGGGAATTTGACCCATCTCTACAATTACCAAAACACCCAGATCAGGAGGCTGGACAGGTTGGTTTGGATATCCTCAGGTGGGACAGGGCTGCAGGACCACCTCTTTTCATAGCTTGGGGGCTGAAAACCCTAAAGCTGTGCCTGCACAAGCAAAGCCATGCAGAGAAGTCACCCCCACATTCACATCTTTCTGAGGTTCCCTACTCTCATGATCAAAATCAGTGTTCAGAACAAAAAAAAGACCTCTCAGCTGCTTCATCCCCTCAAAATGCTGAAAAAATGGGGGAAAAAATGTTGCTATGCAAATACTGTGGCATTTAGCTATGGCTTTTTCCCACCATGCTGTGGGAGCCTCTCTCACCAGGCAAGCTAAAAGCCATGGCACAGATTCATACTTTTTTAATGAAAGGGCTTGGATGTAGGACCCCCCACCCCATCTGCTCTTCCGCTCACACTGGGAAGGCTCTCTTTGATAACAGAAGCTAATTGCTGCAAACCCCCCAGGACAGGCTGTGTAGGGACTTTGAGAAAGTCTTTGTAACCAACCGCAGGAGAAGACTATGCAGGGAAGAGAGTGGCAGCGGAGCAAGAGGGGAAGATTAAACATCATCTCTTGGTTTTATTTTTAGTAGATACTTCCAAGATCCCATCAGTCAGGTCCTTTCACACATTTCAGGCCAGCAATTAACTCTTTGCATATCTGGAGGTGGCCACAGCAGACCTTCACCAACAGGTGCCTTTCTGCATTGGTTCAGGTTGCAGCAAGATGGACAGCCCACTCATTTGTAAGAAAAAAAAAAAAAACAAAAAAAACCCAGCAGGCATATCTCCTCTTGAACTCTTTCCCACTAGATGGAGTCTGGGGGAAAACAAAAACGTAATGTGAGAGAAATTCACATCTCCTGGAATGGGCTGTGGGTCTGCAAGATAGGGTATGGTATGGGGAGCTGTGCTTGGGACATTCCCCAACCTGAATGCAATTAACAGGGACAGCTCTGCACTCCATTCAATGCATTGAGGACTTCATGGAAAAGCAGGCTTGGAGTGTACACCCCAGAAGGGTGCCTGGTTCTTCTCTCCCACCACCCCAAGAAGACTCTCCTTTGCAGCTGCCTTTGAGCTGCTCACCCCACCACCAGGAGCTTGCAGGGGCTTTGTCTGGTGGGTGTTCACAGGTCCTGGCATATCCAGAGTTAGCATGGAGAGATCCAAAGAAGGAAAAAAGCAACTTGCCTACTTACTGCTGTGATGCTGGCTTCCCAGAAGCATTTGTGTGTCAGCTGGGGGCTCCCAAAGGCCTCAAGATGGAGCCAGACACTTGCACGGGGGTGCATGTTGCAGGGTCAGGCCCTGCGTGGCACTGGGGTCTCCTTTTGCACCCTGCTTGGCCAAGCTGCCTCCTGCAAACACCTCCTCTGGCCTCAGGGGCTCAACACCAGCAGCTGCTGCCAAACCCACACCAGACCTGCCATCCCACGTGTGGGGAACCACAGCCCCTTTCCCACAGAGACCCTCCCCACCTGCATGTCCAAGCCAGCTGGCCACTGCCAGCCCCGTTGTGAGGGGACCCAGAGGATGGCTGCCTGCTCTCAACACAACTGGGCACAACTTGTCCCACTAGCCCCAAGAAGTACAACAGCACCTCACAGGCCCTCAGGTCCTGACCACAAACACATAGCCTTTGAGCTTGGCCATTTATTTTCTCTCCAGTGGAAGCTGCACGCTGTTGGGGACACATCCTCCTGCCCCACTGCCATCCCTTGGCATGAGGGCCTCGCTTACTCTCAGCAGCACCCCAGGGGACCACAGGTGCCACGGGCATGGCAGGTAGAATCTGGGGCTGCCAGCTGCTCCAGCAGCTG
Organism: Calypte anna; assembly: GCF_003957555.1. Taxonomy (NCBI): domain Eukaryota; kingdom Metazoa; phylum Chordata; class Aves; order Apodiformes; family Trochilidae; genus Calypte; species Calypte anna. The sequence continues at coordinate 22,580,561 of NC_044252.1, read as the reverse complement.
GAAGGGATCACAGATCTTCTCCTGCATGGCAGAGAACAACCCAGGGCAGAATTAGGCCAATAGGAAGCAAGAGACACATAGGGAAAGTGGCATTTCTCTCCCACTCTAATGTGGGAGCAGCCCCCAGAGCACTCCAGCTCCTGTTCTCTGTGAGGAGGACACCAAGAGCTTCTCTGGGACTTAGCTCTGAGAAATCTGAGAAATGTCTCCTTCTTGGACGAGGACCCAAAAACAGCTCCCCCTCCCCAAGTACAAGGTTGTGTTTCAGGGACATGCAGCTGCAGGGTGTTATCTCACTCATGTACTGATGACCTCTTCTTCCTAGCCTCTCCCGGCCTATCTGCAGGCTGGAAGGACCACTGAGGGAAGAAGGAGAGAGGCTTCCAGCAGATAGAAGTGGTTTGTGCTGCAGGGTCAGGGCTGGCAGCCAGGGCCAAGCTCACATTAGCAGCTGGGAGGTGCTAGAAGAATGATGGGCAGGAAGGAGCTGCAAGGATGGACCATCACCTTCCCGGGGCAGGCTCTCCCCAGCCACATCCTGGAGGAGGAATGTCCCCTCCTGGGAGACATCAAGCAGGTCCAGCCATTAGCCTCAGCATCCACCATGCACATGCTGTGGGGGCAAGGGACTCTCATGCCTAGTGGTTAGAGTAAACTCCCCCTTTGGAGGGCTCCAACATGTGCTGGCTGCTGTTGTCCTAACTCAGGCACTAGGCACCACCCTTGGTGCCACAAAGGCTCCTGCCTGGCCCAGAAAGATTCAGGTCTTTTGGTGTTCTGTCATATCCCCTCTGATACCCCAGGGCAACTCTGACGGTACAAGACACCCACATCCTTCTCCCCAAACCAGTTGCAGAGCTGCCTGCTACCAACCTTCACCCCCTTGTGACAGCAGCCCTGATGTGCAGCAGCATTGGGCCCACTGGTTCGGATCAGGAACTCCTTCGAAAACCTGGAGGTCTGCAAGATAGCAGCCATCTCAGCATCCACATCCACCACCTCTCCTTCCTGGAGACAGAGAGATAGTTGCAGGGATTATCAGCCCAAGGGTACCCTACCCTTGCCACCCAGTCAGATGATGGGCAAGGGGGCAAAACCATGGCCTAAAACCTTGAGAAAGATCAACAACCACCAAGCAGCTGGCTCCAGACTCCCTTGTGAAGCCACCATGGAGCTCAGGCTCCCACTTCCACCCTAATGCAATGCATGGGTCTGGCTCACTTTCTGGTCACTTTCTGCACTTCCTCTGGTTTATACAACCTCTCTACAAAAGCTTACCTCCAAATCCACATATGACAATTCTGAGCAGCACTGCTTCATCACCTTGGCCCCAGCACCATTCCCCCCAACAAGAGAAGCCTCACCCCGCACCTTGAAGGTGAAGTTGGCATCAAACACCAGTTCTTGCTCATGCCCCACGATCCCACCATTGTAGATGACCTGTCCTGGCCCAGACCAGCTGCTCCCTGGCACCTTGAACATGCGGAAAGTTGCAGAGGCAAAGCGACAGTCGCCTGCAAGGAAGAAGCTGCTGAGTTGGGCACCAGGCACCTGGGCGGGAAACTGGCAGAGCTCAGGATCCCAGAGCAGCGCCCCATGGCCACCTGGAGCCAATGCTCCCTGGTCAGCCCCTCACCAATGATTTCTTCCAGCTCCTTGTTGCCGATAGTGATGGGGCTGGCAGTGACCAGGCATGGGGGGCTGAACCCCACTTCCTTGGCAATGCTGTACAGGTCTCTCCAGTCCAGGGCTCCTGCCAGGCACTCCCCTGGCACAAGACCGGAGACAAGGGTGATGGAGGCAAAATTCCCAACCCTTCATCCCAGGCCACCCCCATCCCAGAGTCCTACCCACCCCACAGCACTCTGTGTTTCTGAATGGCCTCACTCAGGCGCTGGCTGGCATAGATGTCACTGAAGTACATCTCTCCCCCGGGCTGGAAGGCAGCAAGGAGTGAAGGGAAACCCCAGGAAGCAATGGGATAAAAAGGACAGAGAGAACTGGGCACCCCCAATGCTACCCCGCTTGGGACCCTATGCAGAGGTTCCTTCCTCTTGTCCCTTCCCCCATCCCCACCTTTCTGGATCCCATTTTTGCTTCATCCCAGTGTCACCCCAACCCCACTTAGCTCCCGCCATGGGCACTGGCCCTGCCATGACCTTCAGCACACGGTAAGCCTCCTGCAGCACTGCCTTCTTGTCGGGGACAAGGTTGATCACGCAGTTAGAACTGTGGAGGAGACCAAGGCTCATTGGCGCCCTCTTGCATACTCAGCACCAGCAACTGCTGCACATCCACCGGCCGGGGAACATGCTATTGCTTCGTGCAGGATTTGGAGATCCCAATTTGACATGAAAATATTAAATACTGAATACATTTCTGTAATCCTAGGCTCTATCCCAGATTCTGCCTTGGGATATTCCCTTTAGTTCTAATGCATACTCCTGAAGCAAGTGACCTAGTGGGATCTGGACCTGGATCCCACCCCATGGCCCTGGGCAGCAGCAGGACCAAGGGTGGCAAAGCCCTGTACGGTACCTACATCACAATATCATAGCTCTCATCAGCCAGTCCAGCGTCACCCAGGTTCTCCATGTATGCCTGAAGGAACTCCACATTTGGCCTTTGGTAGCCAAACTTGTCCATGTGGTAGGCAATGTGCTTCTTTGCCACCTTGACCTGGGAGAGGAAAGGAACAATGGTGGAGGGAATGCTGGGAGAACAAGGGAAGCCCCAGCTCCATCCCATACCTGGCTCTCGGTCATATCTATCCCAGTGACATGGCCATGCTCCCCAACCAGCTGGCTCAGCAGGTAGCAGTCTCTGCCACTGCCACTACCAAGGTCCAGGATCCGGCAGGACACCAGACACTCAGGGATGGACAGACCACAGCCATAGTACCTGTGGGATGCCAAGCTGAGCCATGGGAAGTGCCTCCACAGTGCAGGGAGATGGGGGAACACAGGGTGCAGGGAGGCAGCAGCAGAGGTGAGACCCTGGGGTTTACCTGGCCACCACCTCCTCATGGACACACTCCAGGGCATCGTTCACTGCCTTGGGAAGGGGCCTGGACGAGGTGACACAAGCATTGGTTTTCAGGTCCTTTGACTTCTGCAGCTCTCTGCCGTAGTAATCCTGAGATGGGAAGGACAGAGGCCACCAAACTACTGCAATCTGCTACCCAGGACCTCCCCACACACCACATCTGGACTCAGCCTGTGCATGTCCCCTATGTCCTCTAGCACCGGTGCTCTCATTTGCACCCAAATTAGGCTAACACGAAGCACCCCTTTAACCCACCCTCCCGGCAGCCCACGCTTGCACTCTCAGGTGCGTTTGCACAGCCTTCGCAGGCTCCAGCTGCCGCTTCCCCAGCAGAGAAGGCAGCTGGGAAGGAGGACAGGGAAGCGCAGGGTTGCTCGGCCCCGCCGTCCCTTTGGCAAACAGCAGCAAAGCAGCCGATGGCACCGAACTTTGTCCCGGGACAGCGACAGGTACCCGGTGCGGCGGGGCTCACCCCCCTGACCTCCACCAGCCGCCCCAGGTCCCCCCAGCTGCCGCCCGCGCCCCTTACCTGCACCTCCCGGTGGATCTGCTTTCCGCAGGGATCTGCCACTGCAACGGGGACCCGGGGCTGGTGCCTGACGCCACAGCGATGGGCACCGCGCCATGCCTTCCCCCAGGCCCCGGGCCCCCCTTCTTCCCTGAGTATGGGAACGCTTTTTGTCGCCCCCGCCCTCGGCAGCACCCAGGGAGAACCCTCAAACTTGCAGCCTAGTGGGATCCTCCCGAGGGGGCCTCATGACACCTCCTTCCACAAAGCCCCAGCCCCAGCTGCCCCAGAGAGATGAGCCCACAAACTTTCCACCTCCCCGCTTGCCAGAGCCCTCAGCCCCAGGGGCGCCCCCCACAGCACCCCATGGCCGAGGCCCAGGCTGCCCTTACTGCCTCCAGCGCTTCACGGCCGCGTTCCACCCCGGCACCCCGCGCCGGGCCTGCCCTCCGACCCGGCACTGGCTTCCGCCGCGCCCAGATCCCGGAAAGACGGCCCCGCCGTGCCCTGGCACGGCACAGAGCCGGCTCTGCTCCCCCGGTAGTGACACTGCCCACCCCTGCCTGCACCCACGGCCCCTGCCCACAGACACTCCCGAAGACCCACCGTGCTGCCTCACCCCCGCCCACAACAGCTCTGCACAGCCCCCTCCCTGCTCACCCCAGGGTGACTCGAGTTTAACATTACAGGGCAGCTCTGGATTCTCCGGGACCTTGGAGGCAGTGAGCCACCTGCAGCAAAGACACTGCGTCTGTCAAGCAGCCTCCAGAGCTGAAACACAACTGGGAGCACTGGGGGAGAGGGGCAGAGATCCACCACCCCAAACAGGCTTCCCCTAGCACAGACTTTGCTGCGGTTTGGTGGAGGTTAGGAGAGCTTTTATTCTCAGCAAACAAGTCGCATCTCCTTCAGCAGCTCAGCAAAAAAACTCATTCCCCAAGTACAGCTGTGAGGCCAGAGATTGGAACACACGCCCCCTCCCACTCCCTGGTGCAGAGATCCCTCCACAGGCCCCGGACAAGTGGTGGCACCTTAATAGCAATGCAGAAGATGGGATGCTACCAGGCTAAGAAGTTCAATAGGCAGTGGCACTGGAGGATATGGTGAAATCCAGCCCAGGAGAAGGCTCTGACAAACCCCTGCAACACTTTGATGCACAACTCCAACAGGAACATGGCAGGATGATACCCACTGTTTGATTGTCTTATCAGCTGATAAAAAGCACACCTGGGAAAACAAGAACTTTCCATGCACTGCAAGTGTTCCAGGTAAGTGACTTATGAAAACAAGACACTACTTACAGCCTGGGTTGATATTTTTCCCCAGGCTATGAGCAGGAGCCCAGTATTTGTCCTCCAATCCAGAGCAGTGCAGAATTGAACACACCAGCTTGTGATGGTCTCCTGCCTGCTTCTCACCCAGGAATACCTCTGGATACCTTCCCAACCAGATACAAACACCACAGCTTAGGCTGCTCCATCAAGACCTGGAGGAGTAGCCCAGGGAGAAGAATGCAGTTGAAGGCCGAAGGCAGTGCAGATGGGCTGGCAAAGGGATGACATTTCAGGCTCTGCCAGAGGGGAAAATAAGATAACCTCTGAGCAGGAGGCTGGCCAAACCATGTCCAGCTGGACCAGTTGGCAGAGGCAAGAGTCCAGATCTCTACTTTCATGAAGTCTGGCGTGGGACCTCAGTATCTGTTGAAGCACCTCTCATCCAGCCAGGCACTTTCAGCTCCCACTGATTAACATTTCCTAAATAAATTGCACTCTGTGTCACCTTTGTGTCTAAATACCAGAATCAGGGTCCAACTGCAGGCACCTGTACTGAAAACCCACAGCTCTACTCATCCATTTCTTGCAGGGTGGGGCAAACATAACTTTCTAATGAAACCTCTGGCTCTCTCACTGCTGATCTCAGGCAGACACAACTAGCACTCTTCCATCACTTCACAGGAGATGGCTCCTAACTGAGCAGAGGTTACAGACAGGAAGAAAAGTTGCCCTGTGTGTGGCCACAGAAGACATGACTTCAGTCAGAAGTACCACATCCCACATGCTGGGCCAGCAAGCCATCTGAAGCACACAGGGAGCAATCGTTAGCTGAACAACACAGGTACCTGGGGTGCAGGCATGGGCTGAGCACTTCATGCTACACAGGAAGTAAGAGGACACAGAAGTTGTTGAGGGGAGTAAAGTTTCAGATATGTTTGTTTCAGTTGTGGCAGGGAGTATTCTGGAGCAGAGATGTGGATGCCAGCATGTGAGAGGGGCCCACATGCCCAGAAACACAGACTCTGCATGTATTCCAGCTGACACCCAGCACCATCCAGGCACAAGCCTGAACTCCAGGCTCACCAGGGGAAAGGGTGCTTGGCTGCCCTCAGGGACAATCGAGATGTCCTTGAGCCTTCAGCTACACTTCATCTCAGCAAGTGACGCAGCTGGTCCTGTAGGTTTGATGACTGCTCAACACTGGGGACCAAGCAAGAAGAGGTTCACAGTGAGATCTCCTCCCCAGACTGTGCTCTGCTGCCTGCAACCAAGGGGCCAGAACAGCTCTAGCACTGACACTACAGCATAAATTATCCCTTGGGTTCCCCAACCCACCTCTGTGTCCCCACAAAGCAAACCTCTCTTTGTCCACCCACAATCAGCCACCTCCAATCTACACCACCCTCACCTCCTATTACAAATAACCTCAGAGGCTCTGTCAACCACATTAATGAAAAAATAGAAGTTTAGGTATAAATCAACCATTCACCCAAATTCCTGTCTCTTCACAATACTAAATCACTATCCCACTGGGTGAACACCTCCTCCAAAGGCAGCTGCAAAATCTTTCTCAGTTTTACCCCACCCTACTCCATCACTCTTCCCCTCCCATCAGCACTGATTAACATCTCCCAGGTCTTCCCGGCATGCCTTCAGTAGGGTACTCACTTCTTCTGAATTGCTTCCTGCCTAGACAAGAAAAGGAGAAAAAAAAAAAAAAGCATTAGAAATAACAGAACCTCAGCAAGAGGGTTCATGGTATGTTGAAGAAAAGGGACTTGGTCAAAGATTCAGGAGACAAAATCCCAGTGGGTTTATGGATTAAGTCCTGAGAGGACAGCAGTGGTACTGGCTTCACCCTTTGAGCCCTGGATGCATCACACTCACAGGAGATGCAGGTCATGGAAGACAGGAGGCAAAAATCTCAGCGGTCACCCTAAAACAGCCTGTGCCATACCATCAGAGCTGGAGAGGACTGGTTGATCCCAGTTTCAGGGTCTGCTCAGCTCTGAGGAGAGAGGCAGGAGCGGGCAGCCTGAGTGGACTCCATGCAAAGCCTTTAAGTAGGCCGGAAAGGGATCAAGAGACCCTCTAAGCTCCCCAGAGAGAACGCAGTGTCCCCTACTTACTGGTACTGCAGATGTGTTGTTATTATGGCCATTTTCCTCAAACTCTGTGGGGAACAAGACAGAGAACGAATGTCTGACAGAAGCAGTATAGCAGAATCAGAGGGCAGACTGTTCCCAGTGCCCTAGAGAGTTTCTTCAGCATGGTCATCACTGTTCTACTGTGTTGTCTCACAAACACCCCACTGCTATCTGTCAGTAGTGGCATGCTCACCTCTTCTTTCCCAGAGGCAAAGACACTAAATGCTTTGTTTCTACCTATGGTCTCTCAAGCTCTCCAGTAGAGATGGCACAGCTAGTGCTGGCTTGTGCTGAGGGATGCTGGAAAGCCAGCACCACACATGAGTTTGAGGAAGTTCTGCTGCCTGAACTCATGATTTTCATTTCAGAACCCTTCTCTCCTCCTGTCCACTATAAACACTGTTGCTCTAGGAGACAAACACAGCTTACATCTTCTGAGTGCAGGATGGCATCTTCTTGCATCACCATGTTTCTAGCAGCTTGACCCAGGAGCTAAAAGACAAAACACAAAGAGACCAGACTGTCTGACAGACGGCTGCTCTGTATTCCCCAAGATGCTTGTGATGGCTTCTCAGCAGACCTGCACAGAGTCTGACACCCCATGGGTGAAGTGACAGGGTACGAGGCTTGGGGGGGGGGCATCGCAGTGCCATGCCCACCCCTCTGAGCACACAGGGCCTGAGGCATCGCCTCCACTCTGTCACTCTGGCAGGATGTCATGGGGTAAAAGGCAACTTCTCGCTTCCCACTAGTTCCCGAGCACTGCGTGAGGCAGCCGGGACCAGAGGTGCTGCCACCTGCGGCTCAAGAGCCCCACGGTGGTGCCCGCCATGCCCGCAACAGGGAGCCCTGGCCTCGCTGACCCCGGACTACAACTCCCAGCATGCCCTGCTCCCGCCACTGACTACGGCTCCGAGAATGCCCCGCGCCGGCCAGCCGCTCCCGGCGCCCCCTTCACCCCCAGCAGTCGGAGGGTCAGCCGCCCGGACGATGCCCCGGCAGGCACAGTCCCAGGGGGCAGCCGCGCTGGGCCGAGGCGGGCAGAACCAGCCGCCGCCGCCGCTGGCTCCTGCCTGTAGGCCTGGCGGGCGCGCTGCATGCCGGGCCCTGTAGTTGCGTGGCCGGCGGCGGCCGCCGCTCACCTCGGCGCTGCGAGAGCCCTTTAGCACCTGCTTGGTGAGGGCGATCACGTCGGTGCCGCAGCTCGTCACCTTCTCGGTCAGGAGCCCCTTCACCGAGTGGCCGAAGCGCGCTTGGGCATCTGACGCGCCCCCCGCCGCCATCTTATCCCACCTCACCTCGCCCCGCCCCGCATCTCTACGGTGATTGCCGGCAGCCAAAAGAGTCCGTAAGGCGCAGGGAATTCCAGGTTTAAATTTCAGCGCCCCAGTCTCCCCTTGGACGCCTCAAATTCCAACATCTCCCAGGGCACGGACACCCCGGGGCTAAGCAGCACTGAACAGCGCTGCCCGGGCCTGCCCAGGCCTGCCCAGTGCCGACGGGGCTTCTCAACACTGGCCAGTGTGCTGCCCAGGGCTGCTGAGTACTCACCAGTGCTAACCAGCACTGACCAGGGCTTCCCAGCATTACCAGCAGTGACCAGTACTGCCCAGTGCCCGCAGACTTGCCCCCCAGGAGCACAGCGAGGGTCTCCCAAGTGGGGGACAGTCCCCAAGGCTTCACCAGTCCCCAGCTGCACTCACAGCACCCAGGAGAGACCCAGGGGCTCAACTGCCCCTGCACCCTTTGGCCACCACAGGCCCTGGGAACAGAGCCCCAGGGATGATTCTGGCCCTGAGCTGCCGGACTTAGCTCCCCCATGGCCCCCGGTGTGGCCATGGCCCTCTTACCCTCATCCCCCAACAGGTGCCCAGCTGCAGAGCTGGCTGCAGGCCCAGCGCCCGGTTCCCCCCTCCCTGTCCCCTGATAAGGAGGCCAACCCGCCTCAGAGTCAAGGCGAGGACCCCGCAGACACTATAAAGGTTCCTTGCGCTGCTGCAGCCCCACAGCCGGCCCCACCATGCTGCTGCTGCTGCTGCTGCTGGGCTGCCTGCTGCTGGGCCTGGCCCTGCTCTGCACCTGGGGGCTGGCCCAGCGGAGAGCTGCCATGGGGACGGGGACAGTTTTGGGGCGCCCGCGGAGCCTGCCAGTCCTGCCGCTGGTGGGGAGCCTACTACACCTGGCCGGGCACCCCCAGCTCCACCTGCGGCTCTGGCACCTGCAGGGCCGCTATGGCAGCCTCTATGGGCTCTGGATGGGCTCCCACTACGTGGTGGTGGTCAACAGCTATCAGCATGCCAGGGAGGTGCTGCTGAAGAAGGGGAAGGATTTCGCTGGACGGCCTCGAACTGTGAGTTGGTGGCAGGTCTGGGGGGACCCCCTCTTTTATGGTGTGGGGCGAGGGAGGGGATGTGTCCAAGAAAGGTGCAGGAACCCAGCTGCATTTGTCCTCCTTCCCCATCCTGCTTGCAAGCGAGGTGATGGTAGGGGGCAGCCTCTCCCTACCCTGTTCCCCAGGGTGAATCCTCCCCATCCTCCATGCTGAGGGTCACTGTTCTTCCTTGGGGATGGATGCCATCTCGGGGCTTGGGGACATGGGGTCAGGTACCACCAGGCTTCCTCAGCCTCTAACTTTCAAGTGCACTCCTGCATCTAACCCTGACATCTGTCCACCAACCTAAGGGCAGGAAAGCAAAGCTCACGGTCTGGGATTTGCCCATCAGCCCCACCATCCCGACTGTCCCAGGGATGAGATGATCATCCACCCCCTCAGCATCCCCCCTCTCTGACACATGGCCCCTGCAGGGCTGCCCCACAGCAGGGTGACCCCAGGGCTGCCTGTCCCACAGGTGACTACGGACCTGCTGTCCCGGGGGGGCAAGGACATTGCCTTCGCCAGTTATGGCCCCCTCTGGAAGTTCCAGCGCAAACTGGTGCACGCTGCCCTCTCCATGTTTGGGGAGGGCTCTCTTGCCCTTGAGAAGATCAGTAAGTACCCCCTGCTGGCCCCTGGTCTCCCTTCCGGCTCCCGCTCCCTCCCACATCTGAGCCAGGCTGGACTTTTCCTGCCCTCATGTCTTGGAAACTGAGGGGAACCTCAGTGGCTCTGACCAACCCCCTCCACCCCCCCAGTATCCCTGCAGCTTACCTAGCAGGGGCTCGGTGCTGCTCTTGTCATCCCCAGTGCTTTTCTGACACCTCTCCCCAGGCATTTTCCACACAGAGTTTTGTCTCCTTTTCCTCACAGCTGGTAAAACTGAGACATGGATGCAACTTCCAGGTCTCTGGGCTCCCAGATCCATCCAGAGGGGCATCAAGCCCCACACAGAGACTCTCTTGAACATCTCCATCCCCTGCTCCTACCCAGCATCCTCCCTTCTGCCTATCCCAGCCCCTCAGGGATGGGTGTGGTGTGTGGGTGTGGGTGTTCCTTGCAGGCTGCACACTCTGAATGAGTGGGGGAACCCTTCCTTGCTGTCCCCCTCTCACCCCCTTTGCTTCCCCATCATCCCCTTTCCTGCCTCTCCCTTCCACCCTAGTCTGCCGGGAAGCTGCATCCCTGTGCGAGACGCTCAGCACTATGCAGGATACAGCCCTGGACATGGCCCCTGAGCTCACACGGGCTGTCACCAATGTGGTCTGCTCCCTCTGCTTCAACTCCTCATACCGCCGTGGAGACCCTGAGTTTGAGGCCATGCTGGAGTACAGCCAGGGTATTGTGGACACCGTGGCCAAGGAGAGTTTGGTGGACATCTTCCCCTGGCTCCAGGTGAGTAGGGACACCAGGACTACCTGTTCTTCTCACCTCAGACAAGAGGAAGGAGCTGGGATGTGTTCTGCAGGAAGGAGCTACCTGAGTCCCCTGGGGAAAGGAGCATCCCTGCCCTGGTGTCCCAGCACCATGGAGCAACTGCTTGGTAGCTGTCGGAGGCTGGGCTGACCTGGAGCCCTTCACGGTTATGGGGCTTTTCTCCCTCAGATCTTCCCAAACAAGGACCTGGCCCTACTGAAGAGATGCCTTAAGGTCCGGGACCAGCTGCTTCAGCAGAAATTCACTGAACACAAGGTGCCACTGGGGATAGGACCTTCATGGACATGCTTGGGAGCTGCAGGGTGCTGGAGCTGGGGTGGGAGGTGGGAACTGTGCCCAGGACAGCCCGGCTCTTGCATGTACCCTGGCAGGAAGCCTTCTGCAGGGACACCGTGAGGGATCTCATGGATGCTCTCCTGCAAGTGAGACTTAGTGCTGAGAACAGCAGTCCCTCAGCACCTGGGCTGGAGCTGACAGATGACCACCTCCTCATGACAGTGGGGGACATCTTTGGGGCTGGCGTGGAGACCACAACAACTGTGCTCAAATGGGCTGTGCTATACCTGCTCCACTACCCTGAGGTAGGGTCTGCACCCTGAGGTGGGAGGCCTGGGCTCCCTCCAGCACCAGGGACATGGTGGGGGGCTTTGGGGAAGGCAGGAGCCAAGAGGGATGTCAGGCTTTTGGAATAAGCAGGATCAGGCTGCAGGCATTTAACTTCTGCAGAAGCCACCAGAATGTGCTGGTGATCCTGAGTGTACTCTATTACGATGAGGAGCCCTCCTCCCCAGGGTACCCCATCTCCCCAGGCGTGAGCCCTTGTCCCCTCCCAGGTCCAGAGAAAGATCCAGGAGGAGATGGACCAGAAGATTGGCCTGGCACGTCACCCCCACCTCCGTGACCGCCCGTTGCTGCCTTATCTGGAGGCCACCATCAGCGAAGTGCTGCGCATTCGGCCTGTGTCCCCCCTGCTCATCCCACATGTGTCCCTTGCTGACACCAGGTGAGATCCCCGGGGGAAAGCCAGGACATGGGTTGAGACTACAGGAGGGAATGAGGATTTCACTCTGCATTTTGCTCTGCAGCATCGGGGAGTACTCCATCCCCAAGGGAGCCAGGGTCATCATCAACCTCTGGTCTGTTCACCATGATGAAAAGGAGTGGGACAAGCCTGAAGAGTTCAACCCCAGTGGGTTTGATGGTTCCTGTCCTCCCCAGGGTGCAGGGGACAGAAGGGTGGGAGCAGCAGGAGAGGCTGAGGCTGGGGGAGGCTTGGTGGTGGGTGTTTGAATCCTGCTCCCCCTGGGTTGGGCCATATGCACCATCTCTGCTCGTGCAGCTTGCAGGAGGGGCACACATGGTGAACAAGGGCAGAAAGGACTGATCCCTGCTGATTCCAGTGGTGCCCTTTCCCCTTGCAGGACGCTTCCTGGATGAGAAGGGCCAGCACATCCACTCACCTTCACCCAGCTACCTTCCCTTTGGGGCTGGGATCCGTGTCTGCCTGGGAGAAATCCTGGCCAAGATGGAGCTCTTCCTCTTCCTGGCCTGGATGCTGCAGAGGTTCACACTCGAGTGTCCCCAGGACCAGCCCCTGCCCTCACTGGAGGGCAAGTTTGGTGTCGTGCTGCAGGTGCAGAAGTTTCAGGTGAAGGCCAGGCTGCGGGATGCCTGGAGAGCAGCCTCATGACAGATCCCAGGCTGTGGTGTGGTGGGGTGGGATGGGATGGAGCAGGACCATGGAAGCTATGCCCCTGCCTGCCCCGAGGATGAGGAGCTGTCCGGATAAAGATGTTCCCAACACAGCATGGCTTTGGCTATTTTCTGGGCAGGCAATGGAGGGCAGGGGGAGGTGGGAAAGTGCTGAGATAGATACATGGTGGCCCCACAGCTTGTGATCATTGTGCTGAGCTGGGAGGCCACAGCCTCTCTGCCTGGCTTTTAACACAAACAGCCCCATCACCCCCCCCAGGGATGTGGGGTGGGAGGTCCCATCCAGAGATAACTGTGAGCCATGGAGCTCTGCCTTCCCGTGCCCCATCCTGGACAGCGTGGGACTCCTGCATGCTCCTTGCTGGGAAAAAGGAAACAGCTTAGAAGTTCCGGCAGATTCAGCTCCCACCTGTAACATAGGCACACACATCTGCCACGCCTGCAGGCGTATGCACACGGGTACATGCACAGGGATATGCTTACAAGTATGTAACCAAAAGCAGAGAGATCCATTTATGCCTGCTGACATATGCATGCATATGCATGCACATATGTGCTAGTATGCACACATGCATACATGTACCTGTGCACACTCACAGGCCCTTCCAGACAGAACAAGAGTGTGTTGTAATGCTTCAGGGCTGTCCAACTCCATCCTGTGTGTGAGCTGCTGTGGGGAGGCACAGGCAGCCCCAGCTCCAGTCCAAAGCTGGGGCTCTCATCCCCCAGGGACACAGAGGAGCACCCAGAGGTGCCTGGGCCCCACAGGCTGAGCTCAGCTGCAGGCGCTCAAGCCTGGTGTGTGGGTACAAGGGAGCCAGGGGACTGCTGGCACTGTGCATTGACGTGGCATCTCCCACCCACATGGCACCCTGAGCACTGACACACAGTGCCTGGCTTTAAGCAGTTCCCATAATGTGAGGGGCTGTGTTTGCTTTCACCAAAGCCCACCATGCCATGGAGGGCAATGCACAGTTAGGGTTCTGGCTCTCTGTTACTTGACCTCAATATTTAACTAAATAGCAGCACAGCTATGGCTCAGAGCACCTGGAAGGAGAGCAGCTGGGACAGATGAGAAAGACCCATACAGCTCTGGCACAGTGCGACACCCCCAACCCAACCCACCCCACCCCTACCTTACCCCCCTTTTCTATTTCCCCCACCCTCTCTCTTGCTGACAGGCAGGAAAACCAACACAACACTTTACCACCACTAAATTTTCTACTCTGTGTGTCAAAGTGTATGAATTCTTTTGAACTCCAAGCACTTCACTCACCCAGACTCCTCACCACTGGGTGTCCAGTGCCAAATGGGTCCCATCAGCCCACAGCAGGATGGTAAAGGAAAGATACAGTGCCAGTACCATCTTCCCTCCTTGCAGTCCATTCCCATGGGGTTTGGGGTGGTAAGGAGGAGCTAGAGGAAGAACCACTGTGCAGATGCCTGCCCCAGGGGCCATCGTTGGGGTGATTTCTGCAGCTGACTCAGCAGCAGCAGGGCAGGGAGGGGGAGCACAGCAGAATCTCAGCCCTGCTGTTGCTGTGTGGAGTCTCTGCTGGCTGTAATGGCTGAGTCACATGCTCCTTCCTGTTCCTGTGCCCTTTTCTATCACACAGGGGATGCTGCGGAGTTTCTGATCCCTCCATCTCCACCAACAAAGGGGAAGGTGGGTGGATGAAGGGAGGATGGGGCTCAAGGTAGATTTGGGGAAAAATTGGCTAGATATTATGCTCTGGGCTTCCCTGGAGACTGCACACCAGCCTGGTCCATCCCCTGCCCAAGATTCTGTCCCCAGCAGCAGGTGCTGGAAGGGATGCTCCTCTCCACTCTCCTGTGGTCACAACTAACTGTAGCATCCCTGTGCCTCCAGGAACATCAGCCTGGGACCTCCAGCACTTCTAGGGCCCTTTGCCAAGGGGCTGTGTTGGTAAGGATCCTGGCCAGAGGCAGGATGGGTCCAGCACCTTGTGCACATTGCCATTGCCAAAACTCTGTCATTGAGGTGGGTGCCCTGACAGCAAACCCTTGAGGCCACTGTGTACTTTGAGGCAGAAAGGGGGAGTTTGGGTCCAGGGATGTTTCTAAACCAGAGAATGCCTCTGACCACAGGTGCTTCCACAAAGCTTGCACTCCGGCTGGGTTTCCTCACTGGGCAGGGCTGGCATGTGCCATCCCTGGGCCTGGACACCAGTCACGTACCACAGACCCCACCGGGCTGAGCCCAGTCCTGCTGCGGGGCATTGTGCCCTACACCCCAGCCCACCTCTCCAACCAGGAGAAGGTGCTGCTGCAGGGGGTTCAGTGCCCAGCACCAGCTGCTCAGTGTCTTGTGAGCTGGTAAACAGCCCCCTGCATGGCTGCTCCCTACACTGGGAAGAGCGAGAGACACTACAGAATCATCCCACTGGTATTTATGTCCTGACAGTTGCTCCGGGGCTGTGCTGCTGTGCCCAACCCCACCAGACAGCTTCACCTGCACAGCGTTGGATCCAGCCAAAGGGGACCTTGGCACCTGCTGCCAGGTTTTGGCCAGCCAAGCATGGGCAGCTGCAAGGAACATCGAGGCTTTTGCATCTGCAATAATCCTGCTGCTGTAATGGCTGGGGACTTGTTAGGACTCTGCCCTCTCCCTGGGGCTGCTGGGGATCTTTGCATGGGGAGAATCAGGAGAGGAAGGAGCAGTGTCAAATAGCTTGGAGGGCAGCTTGGGGGAATCAGGAACCAGTGGCTCTGCCTTCTGGTGCAAAGGGGGCTGCCAGAGGGGAGTCAGTGACAATGCAAAGAACTTCTTCGTTCACACCTGTTCCCACAAGATACCCCAGGTCCCCCATGAGGTGCAGCTCACCTGGGCAGGACCCAAGTGCACCAAGCAGAGCAAGCCTGAGCCCTTCTGTTGCCCAGACTCCTGGGCGGCACAAGCACCCCTACAGCACAGGGCTGACTCAATTGCAGTACGGAGCTCAGCTCAGGAGCCTTACAATTTTGAGAGGCTTCACTTTGCACAGTGCACCCAGCAGCCCCGGGCTGTGCTGGAGAGCCATGGCCGGCACAGGAGTAGGCAATGCTCAAAATACCTGCAGGCTCGATGGTGGGCAGGGTGCCAGGCGAGCTGAGTAAGCACAAACCTCGGGACACAGCTGTTCACCGTCCGAAAACAAATCCAGAAACAGCCCAGCAGCCTGTGACCCACCCCCGGTAGAGAGACTGCAGCGCTTGCACCACCACCGTGATGGCCCCCGGTGTGGGCACCAGTCTCATCTGATAAAACCTGATCCGTGCTGCAAGGGAAGGAGGGAAACATCTCTGACGAAGATGCTGCGGAGTTGCCTCCAGCGGAGGGGCTGCGGTACTGCTCCCCTCCCTACCTGGCCCAGGCTTTTTCAACATAACCAAAAAAAAAAAAAAAAAAAAAAAGCGGGAAAAACCTCACCGGGATGTGTTCCACATAGAGACTGGGCAAAGGTAGGGTGTGATGGGCTTTGGGGAGAGGAAAGGGGAGCTGATTCACCAGAGCGGGACTGGTGCCCCGGCTCCCTACCAACCCCTGCAGAGAGCAGCAGCTGATGGGAGGATGTGCCCAGCCAGTGGATGCTGGCCCACTGGGGGCAAGGAGCGAGTGTGTCCCGGGTTCTTTCAGCTGACACAGCCCTGAGAGCCAAGAGCTCCTACTGCCCAGTGGCAGAGCCTCACACATCTTGCAGAGCCCACAGATTTTGCTCTTGTCCTGAAGACTTGCTCTGGTTTCCTGGCCCAGGAAGTTTATGATGACTACATTTAAGCAGAAGGTTAACTGTGCCCCGACTTTCCTTAGCCTTGAGTGAGGCAGGTACAAGCTTGGACAGCAGGCTGACAGGAAGCACCAAGACAAAGGATTCTCTGTTCCTCCTCCATCTTCAGCCAACACTCACCCAGTGGATTGTACAAACGTGTGACAGCGCACTGCAGGAAATCTGCAGAGGTGTTCCCAGAGTGGGAGTCATTAATGTTGGAGCCACAAAGTCCCCAAGTACCACTGAGGAGATACTGCAGCATCCACCAGTCCCAGAAACCCTTACTGTGCCAAGGGGACTCACTTTCTGAGCCACCACACAGTGCTCTGCAGAGCCTGTCCCCTGGCAATGCACCCCAAACCCACCAGCACACCATCTGGGTCCTTGCCCTTGGAGCCAAACATGCCATGTTAGCAGTACTGCCACGGACTCCAGCAAAAACAGGCTTCCAGTATTCAGTATTTCAGCATCAAGACTTAAAGGGGATTCTGTAAAGAAAAGCAACAAGCACTACACTGACAGACACTCACCCCCAGTTGTGCTGCACTGTTTGCAACTCAGTTTTGAAATGACATATTCACAGCTCCCATAAAACACTCACCCCTTATTGCTGGAGATGGAATTTTTGGTGCTCTGGTGTTACAGAGCCCTGGCCCTGTCATCACATCTCCAGCATTTTATACTCATAGCACATATTTAGAAAAGAGCACTGTATGAGCTGTGTTAGCTTTCTACAAAGTGACAGGTGTGAGGATTACATCTGTTCCTAAAGCTCCAAAGGTGGAGCTTTGGGGGTCCTCTAGCTGCCCATGCTTTTTCACCTGAAGAGGCACCATCCAGGATGTCTCAGAGAGGCTCACCTTCCCCTTGTCCTGCCCTGCACCACTCCTCCCCACATCAGGTGCCTTGGTCCAGGTCTAAAAGCCTGAAGCACAGAGAACCATGCAATAGTCCTGCTCCATCTCGGGCACATGTGAACTTAGGAGACATGGCTTGTGCCCCATTTGTCTTTAAAAGCCTGAAAAATGTCCAGAAGTTATAAAACAGGCACACCACTCCTGCTTCCTGCCTTTCTAAGATTAGAAACATCAGCTTGGCCTACTGGTACATCTAAGTCCAGAAAATAAGTGGGAGCTTCTCTCACCCTTACAGGGACGGCAGGAAAGCAAACATGGAGATTTTTGTCTTTGTTCAACAGAAATTTTGGCAAAGGGTCTTCCCTGGCTTGGGGCTGTCTCAGGATTTGCAGCAGTAAACCCCCACTCCATAAGGAGTTATGGGCTTTTTTTAACTTTCTGTATGTGTGAGAGGAACAAAGCTGGGTGTCATTATGTAAAGAATTCCTTGGGGTGGCACTGAGGATCTTTAATTCTCTTCTCACAAGATACACATGGTTGGTGAAGACAGCTGGAAACCACCTGTTCCTAGGTGGTCAAAGTGCCCAGCTCCAGGGCACATACAGCCTTGGTGTTACCACTCGCACTCCATTCAGGAACAAGGTCTCCTGAATCCAGATCAAAGTTCTTCATTGTTATGAGCAGCCTAAGACACACACTGAAGAGCCATCTTCATCAACTGTTTTGAGGGAAGAGAAAGGCAAAGGAGACTCCCCTAAATATTGTAAGTTATGAGTTCTCCTCAAACATCTGGGTAGAATACCAAAATAATCACTTCTCTTGCTCTGCCATCTATATCCATCACTGTGCTGCATACCTCCAGCTAAAAAACTAAAACAAAACCACAAACTAAAGACATGTCTTGTTCTTAACTCACAAAAAGATACACATACACATGGCAAGTTATCAGAAAAGGCATTGTATTTTGGTTTCCACCTTATTTAAAGCTTATTTTGGTTTTCAATCAATCATATCTGAATATGTCTGCATTCAGTTTTCAATTTTTTCCCCATAACAGTAATGATCTGGATGACCATAATTATAAATGGGTCGGGGAGAAAACCCAAAAACAAGCTACATAATCTGACTGTGCTCTCTTCCACATGAGCACTCCAGGGAATGTTAGTTTCAGCTCTTCCTTTTTTTTTTTTCCTTCAGGTTGTTACTAACAAAATCTCTACCGTTTATTAAAGCAAAGCTACAGTAAATTTTCTTGCAGTCTTACAGCAGGTTTTCATATTACCAGTAGGACTCGCATGCATGGATTGCAGTCACACACACACACGCTCACAGACATTATACAGTAGCCAGTTGCCACCATGAAAAAAAAAAGAAAAGAAAAAAAAAAAAGGAAAAAACCCCAGACATTCATTTCTTTTAAGTGGTCAACATTAAAATCGCACCAAACTTCTGGATTAAAAAAAAAAAAAAATACTGCACAGGTCTTCCACATCTACATGGTAAGTCATCCCTTTGCAATGGACGGAGCTCTTGTCTCCATTTGTTCAACATGCATCACTGAAGCTTGAAGGCACGCTGGCCAAAGAGAGCCCTGTTCTTTTTGTCATCTTAACTCAAGTGTGCTGCTTTTGGGGTGCAAAAAAAGGAAAAAAAATAAAGCCAAGTCCTTTAGTAGCACACTGGGAAAAAGGTCATTTGGAGACCACAGTACTTGGAAGGCAGCCCAGCTGCCTGGATTCTACTTCTAACTGTGCTCTTTGAGGCATTGAATGAATACACTTATCTTTAAAATTACAGATAAAGGTAAATTTCTGCAAACCCTTTCTTTTTAAACTGCTTATGGTAGACTAACACTCCCTTCTGGAAGAAACTGGTCCTTCAGTCACCAGCTTCAAGTGGGAAATTTCCTACCTGCTGTCTTAAACACTGAAGCACCAGAGATTATAGGGCTGATGTATTCAGGCATTCATCAGCTTCAGGAAACCTTAACACCAAAATTTAAAAAAAAAAAAAAAAAAAAAAAAAAGCAACCTAAATTAAAACAAATCCCCAATATCTCAAGAGCACTATAACAAACCAGAACTCTTGGGCTACTGACTGCCAGCACTGTCAGAAGCTGCTTGCTTCTGGGAAGACACCTGGAGGTTGAAGCCTTGCGGTGATTTCGTATCCTCCCAGGGTGAGATTTGCTGAGCTTTACTGATTGCGAGATAAAGCAGTGTTTTTGAAAACTAAAACCAACTCATAATAACCATCACCAAAATCACCATTGGGAAAGTTCCATTTGTTAGAAGGTCTCACTGAGAAACAACAGTCCCTGCCCTGCGAAGCAGGATGGACACGATTAACAAAACCTGGAGCGACCCGTCCCCCACAAGCCGGGCCCTTCAAGGACTAGCCCCCAAACTATACTGGAGGGGGAGAAAGAAAAATGAACTTAAAAAGAAGGTTGTATCACCTTTTCCTCCTATTAAAGTTTTAATCCTCTCATTCCACTTTTTTTTTCTTTGTGGTTTTTTTTCCCCCGATTTTCCCTTCCATTCTGCCTCTTTAGCTGGGGGAGTTATTGGTACGAGAGTTTGGAGAGTCCTGCTCATTTATTGTGTTCAAGAGTACACACACGGGCTGCCGGGGCAGGTGGTGGTGGCTGTGTTCACGGTGCTGCTCTTCCAGAGCATTAAAAAGCCCTTCCTCCTCATCCCCGTGGGGGCGACCGCTGCAGCTGTCACAGAAGTCCAGGGGCCCATCCAGAGCATCATCGATGAGCCCATTAAACTCCTTGAGTTCATCATCATGATGGCCCCGGTTGCATACACAGACTTCGATGCCCGAGTCGCCGGTGAAGCGGCGCTGCCTGCCTGGTGTCTTGTCCTTCGCGTCGGGAATGGCACCGCTCTGCTCTAAGCTCTCAGAGCTGTAACCTTTTAGCAGTTCCTCTTTGCACTCCAGGTCCTTATCAGGACCGGTTCTCTCCACTAGCTCGGCTCCTGTGCTGGTACCGCCGGGCTCAGCGCTTTGCATTTTGGCAACTGCTCGCTCAACCAGCATGGGGCTGGAGGGCTCGGGGTCCCCGAGGCCGGGGGACCCGGTGTTGTCAGTACTGCTGTTATTGCCACTGGGTGCTGCTGAGCTGCTCTGTGCTGGCTGCAGGTTTCTTGGCGTGTCTGGGATTGTGCTACTGCTGCCTGCTGGGACACACTGCTGATGTAAGGCACTGTATGGTGGTGGTGGGGTCGGTGGTCGGTTCACCACTTCCTCATAGGGAGGTAGTAAATAATTTGGCAGAAACCCTAAAAGCAGGAGGGAAGGAGGAGAAGTTACTTATGAACAGCTTATCTCAGGAAACCAGTCACTAATACACATCGATACGTTGTTTGCACCTACTAGCACCTTCCTACTCTACAGGCTTTACAAGGGTGTAAAAACATGGCCCAAATAAGACATGAAATGCTGTTCATTAGCAAGTGGAAGTACAGGAAGGCACTGTTACAGGAGATGGACACAGTTGGGAACAGCAGCCTGATCTCACAGCCTCCCCCCACTGCCCTGTACCCTGTATCCAAGTACAGCCCCATAAACCACAGCAAGGGATGGCCTGTGTTGGCTGGAGGGATCAGCCCGCGAGGTAACTTGCCAGCTCACTCCAACACTGGCTTCTCAGCTGAGTTCCTGCTTTTAAGAGTGAAGACTTAATCTCACAAAGCTTTGTGCAAATATGAAAGGACACAAGCCGTTACACGGAACTTAGAACCCTGGCTTTTGGTTATTGTTTTAGTGCTGGATTCTGTTGTTCTGGTGTGGCCAGAATAAATCAGCAGTAAAGGCAAGAGAGTTTGGTTTACTGTAAAGCCCCTCAAGTCTATGAATTTAATTTTTAAAAATTATTATTTAAGAGGCAACAAAATAACCTATGTGGGCAGAATGGACTTAAACACCAGGAACATTTAAAGAGAGCACTGCAGTTTTCCATATGCAACTGTGTATCCCTGAGGCTGGGGAGGAAAGCACTGCCGGGGATTATTTCTGAGATGGCTGCAGGAGTTTAATGACAAAAGCAAGTTCATACAGACAATTCAAGAGTCCATCACAGCACACTCAGTAGTGGTACCTCCAGTAAAAAAGCTGAGACTTGCTGTTTTAGCACAAAGGAGAGAACAAAGCAATTGTACTCTGAGTCATGGGCAACAGCTCCTTCTCCAAACTCCTAGGGCTGCTCACCAGCATCATCTGGGAACTGCAGCACAGGGCAGGAGCCAGCATGGTCCATGCTGAGGCATCACTTCCACCCAGCCTGTGTGACTGAATTTCATGAAGCCAGTTTGCCCATCTCAGTCCCACCAGTGGCAGGGACCAGCAGGCTGGTAAGCAGGATCATCCATAACATCCTGAACAAGATAATTTAAGAGCTTTCCTAGAAAAACATCCAGGGAATCACTGCACTCACAGAGGAAAATCAAGGTGGATGTGAAGGTGCCATAGCTGGCGTGGTTATCTCCAGACTCAGGAGGACCCACAATATATCCAGTAGCTGGAATACGTCACCTCCCCTCCGCCAGCCAAGGTTAGGCAGCAAAACAGCCCCCTGCCTCTTGCTGAGCCCAACCACTTCTCCCCGCTTCCACTCAACATGAGAAACTTGTTGCTGCCCTGCTCCCCATGATCTCAAGGAAAAGCAGTGTGAGGGACATACGGAAATAGAACGGCAGGGCTGAATAGTTATGGGCTTCCCGGTAAGCGATCAGGTTGATCTCGTGTTGCCGCTGCTGGGCCTGGAGACGATGCTTGGTGCGTCGGTGATGGCAGACACAGCAGCAGCTGAGGATGATGATGATGGTCCACACCAGCCAAAACCCTGCAGCGGGAGAGAGCAAGTGTTAACCACAAGACACGTGGCACAAGAGCCACATCCAACCCTGAGAAACTCCATGAAGGTGATGAAGATCATCAGAAAGCCTGGATCTGAACCCCACACTGCTCCAAAGGCAAAAATAGGTGTTGCACCACGAGGCTTCGACACCGACCCACCTGTGTGGGTGAATACTACTCTGGTAGCCTTGATCAAACTGGGTAGCTCTGTACATGCTTTGGTTCATTGTGGAGCATGTTCAATGGGCACAACTATGGAGGAAAACAAAACATGGAGACAGGGCTAAGCTCTCCTCCCCATACCTCCCTCCCCTTGGGTATCATTTCTTCTAGCCAAAAATATGAGCAGAGCTGTGAATAGCATTGAACTTGTCTCCCACAGACACTTTGGTTGAAAATAACAATCAAGACACAAAAGACACTCTGCAGATTGACCGCAGAAGAAGAGAAAAACCCCAAGCACTATGTTTTGCTTTTGTTTGCAATGCTCTTTAATTTCAAGCCCAAATCCTTCATTGTTATGCTTAACAAAAACATACTCTTTTTACATAAATGTCTCAAAATATTTTTAAAACTTATTTTTGTATTGAATGTCCTAAATTATCCGAAACTAAATTAAACTAGCCCCCCACTCTGAATCCTAAAGAAACCTAACTTTTGCTCCATTTGTGGTCAGGGCTGGTTTCTGTGCACTGTCGTACCATACGTATACTGTTCCTTAAGAGGGAATTGTAAAGGAGCACTTCCTGAATTTCCTCTACTCCCTCCAAAACATGGAATAACCCCTGTTTTCTGTAAATACCCCCTCATGCTTGCATGATTAGAAAATTGTTTGAGACACTTCAAAGAGCTACCACTCTCACTCCAGATGAGGCTTTTGTCTTCTGCAATTATTGCCCACAGCCCCACCTGCTTTAAAATCTATAATTTTAAAGCTCAGGTTTTGCAGCTAAAGATCCTAGGAGAGCTCTCCCTTCAGAAACACATCGGAGGTCACACCACCATTTCTCTTTCAGTAAAGACCTCTGCCTCTCTTGGGTATTCCCAAACAGATTGAATACAGACTCCTAATGCTACAGCCCATTTTCAGCATGGACATCCTGCCCTGTGAGATCAAACCATTTGTTTCTCCCTAGTAAAAACCCCTGGTCCCGCCTTTACAACACACTGATATTTTCAGCATCCACTGCTGAGATAGCAATGTTTTCTCTGCTAAGAGCTGGGTGTGGAAAGGTGAGCAGTTTAGGAATGTGAAGAATGAGAGGAGTACTCCTCTGGCTCAGATCAAAGTGCAATTGACCCATATAACAGATCTCGGAGCCCTGCACTGGGTTGTTTGTAGGTGAACGGGATATGCCGTATCGTGCCTCCAAGCATTTTGAGCAGGGACTTTCACCTCCCTGTGTCGTAACGCGAATTCTCCATGCATTCTGGCACAGCAAACAGAAATCTCTCTCTTGCCTTGTGCAACCATTTTCCCTAATGGCCTGGGTTCCACCCAATACCCAAACTTATCAAAACCTGATATCAAACAAAGGAGGTGTGTTTTACTTTTTTTTTTTTGCTTGTCTGGAAATCAATGTTTCTAGGCAGTTTTTCTAGCCAGGCTCCTCAGCTGTACCATGAAGGGCAGAGAGAAGACTTGATCTTCACTCCAGAGAAACACACTAAAAAGCCCTTGAGAGATGCCCACTGTACTTCCTTCAAATAGAGCTGAGAAAGTGTCCACTGCTCTCCAGACAGCCCCTTGCTTCTAAAAAAAACCTTTCTATATGAACTATAAGGACTGGTCTAGTCCACCCTTCGTTCCAAAGCCAGTCATTCGCAACCACTGTCTTGTAGTTGGAAGATTCATGCCAATACTCCTTAATTCTTGCTAAGAGAAGGTCCCTTGGCTCTTGCTTGCTGAGGAAGCAAGAACATACTTGTCAATGGCACAGCGCACCACCGCGCACTGAAGCAGGCCTGCAGTTCATCTTCCAAGTACTCCAAACTTTCAAAGAGCTGTCCATGATAATGCATTCAAAAACAATGGAAAATTACACCCAGCTATGCAGGGATTTTAGCTACAGTTATGAAAACAGATGCTTTTTAACACATTTGATCATGTCCTTTCCCAAGGACTCTAAATGCAGTGGTAGAAGCAGCACTTAGTTAGTTAAGATGTTCTGGAGAACTGCCACTGTTAAGCAATCTCAGCTGTAGCAGTCAATTTTTTCTGCAGGGAATAACTGCTCCCACCCAAGCCTGCATCCAGAAGATTTAAAAAACCTATTTCTTTAGAAAACTTCCCTACCCATTCCAAAGAAACCCCAAAATGCTTTGCAGGCAAACTGATGCAAAAGCTCAGAGTAGGGGTCAAAGTAAGCTCAGCCATTCCTGGGAAGATGTGCTCAGGTGGCATTTTAAACAAACAGACCATAATTTACTGGACTGCAATCTGGCCACAGTGCCAGGAACACCTCCATTCTTGTGCAAAGGCTCTATGCATGCTTGCAACCACATATGGGTGAGATCTGTCACCCATATCCCATTTCATGGGATTTTCAAGAAAAAGAACCCACTAATACCATGTTGGTGCCTGGTTTCATTAACCACTGACACTTCCTCGAGATTTTAGCAATTACTCAACCCCTGGCTCAGCATGACTGCAAGGACTTGCTTGGATGATCACAGGTCAGCAGTGTGTGCCCACCACAGCCATATGCTGGCCTGGCTTCTGGTATCCTCTTTACTGGTTTTGCCCCTACCTTGTCACACAACAGCACATCTGCACCTTGGGGCTGAACACCCCCCCTCAGTGCATAGGAAGCAACAGGATGGGGCACCCATAGCTGCTGAGGTACACAAGGGACTCCTTGGTAGTCACTTGAGCAGGGGTATCAGTGCTGACAGATGGAATGAATGCAGTCTGGTTGTCAGTCCTGCATGGTGCTGGGAGTCCAGGGCCTCCATAAAAGACTCTACAACATAATCTAACCAGAAGTTTGGACACAACTGCAATTTTGGCTACAGAACAGAAAAACTGTAAAAGCCTAACAAATAGATAGTACGGTCACTTATTTGGAATAAAGCTATGCATACAGGGCCAAGTGCAGTTGTAAATATTATGTCTAACAGCATGGAGTGAACAGTGAAGATGTCCAGGGCTGAGCTGTGCATTTGCACACCTGGTGATGCCTGGCTTCAAACAAGCATCAGGACAGTAAGCCTGGCAGACCACTGGTCCGTGCACACAGTGGCTCATTTGGCACGAGGATAAGGACTGGAATTTCAAATTCACCCTAGGATAAAAAACTACAGGAGCTGTAAATGCAGAGGCTGAGCACAGTACCAGTGCACGCTAACACCTTAGGCATGACAAAAGCAGGGACAGGGCTCTGCCTCCTGCTGAAAATGAGCAAGATGTGCAAAGGTGACAGAAGTTCAGCATTAGAGAGCCAAGTGAAATTTGGCTTCAAGTTGCCTTCACTGTGCCCCAAAAGACTTCTTTGTGCACTTCAGTATGTGCCTTGTTCCCAAATAGACACAAGCTGGTTTTCAGCTGTGCTGTGCTTAGCTATCACTACAGTCACTGGAAAAGGAGAAATGGTTGGGAGACACGGGGGAATTCTGAACCAAGTCTGACATTAAAAGTCTGATTTGAGAGAGAGTGCTTCCTACCACCAATCTGGCAGTAGCCACTGGGAACAAAAACTTGCTGCAGCCTGAGAGCAATATAACAGGCAGAGAGCAAATGGGATCTTTGGGCAAAAAACTGAAGGACAGAATCAACAGAAGCAATTTACAGAAGCAACAGTACCAGTTTATAAGTAAACACACACTGGGGGACCATCGGACTTCAGGGTAATTTCAGGCTCACTCCTTGTTTATTATAGAGTCAGAAGTTGAAACACTCTTCAGTCCAAGAAAGGCTGAGTCTTGAGAAACACTGTAATATTTTCTGTCAAATTCACTGGTAATGCCAAAGGGTAGATAATGATGCAACCAAAGGGTGAATCAAACACAGCCACAGAAATTAGTTTTGCCAAGAGATTTCCCTGCCAGTGCATCAAACTCTTCCATAAAAAATAAAAAATAAAAAAGTACCACCAACCCCTTATCCTGCATCAGACAGGCTCAAAGCTGTAAACTCCACATGACTGCCAAGCTTAAAGTCCAAATGGGAGCTGCAGAAAAATCTGGGAACAAAATTAGCTCCCATGAAAAACATCTTTTGCAAGTGGAAGAAATGCCCAAGAAAGAGAAGGCTGCTGCTTTTACAGTGTCCTTGGGAAAGAGAGTCCCATCACATGGTTACACACTGGAGATGTTTTCTACAAGCTGTGAAATGACATGCCAAGCTTAAAGCTTCAAAGAAAACCTTTCTGTGAGACACTAACCATAGTTTTGGATAAAACTAAGAATAATTAAGAACAGACTAATTGAATAATAAAAAAACCCAGAGCATTCTCTCCGCATAAAAAAGGGGGGAACAATGTTCAGTCTGATGCTGTACTGTGTTTGCTGTCTGGGATGTTGCCATTAGCATTTCCATTGAGGGAAGCTCCTTTTATCCTGTGCAAAATGGAAAATGTATCTGGAGTGTTCCAAGGGTAGGAACAGAGAAATCTGCCCTCAAGTTCACAGTAAACTTGGGCAAATGCCATTGCCCTGTTGGCAGGAAGTACCCTAAAAACAAGCCAAAACATACTGCAAAGTGCTTTTGCGTCTGCCTGACAAGCATCTGGGTAATAGCTTTGGCTCCATGAGAGCTGGTTCTGAACAGAAGGAGAAGTGGGACAATTTCATTGACTAAAAAGTGATGCCCCAAGTGATGGCCTCACAGTCAGCCATGGCTGGAAAAAAAAGTTGTCTTTCTGAGGACCAATGCTATCATCAAAAATAGGAGATTTAATTGGTACCACAACCCAGATGCACCTGTGTTTAACAGTGTCCTTGGCACAGAGACTGCATCATCTGCAACCATCTCAGCCATGAGCCTATATAATTTGATGCTGCTGCTCAAGAATGCCAGAAGGATCCAGGTTTTAAGAAAGGAAAATAAAAGGAATCTAAATGACGTGGTCCTTTCCTGCCTGCCTCCTCCATACCTCCTGCTGTCTCCTCCACCTCTTCTCCTGCCAGCATGAAGTTGTGTGCAACTGTGATTTGAACTGGTTTGAGGGAAGCAGAGCAGGTTGAAACCCATATGCCAAACACAACAGCAAGAGGAGAACAACTGTGACTTTCAGCGACAGCTTTATGTCAGTTTAAATCAGTGGAACTGCAGCCCCCACCTGACCACACTGCAGGAAAAAGTTACTGAGTATTTGTGGAGTTTAATAGCACAAGAAAAAAATTGAAGCCTTTTCCAGCTCCTGCTTGCTTGGTCCCAGACATAAGGAGATGAACATTAACTGCAGCTGGTTTGTAGTTTTCAGAATAGTGTCCAGTACACACAGTACACCCATGAAGTAAGACAGAGAAAGACACATGTCAGAAAAATCTTTTGCTTATCTTGCAATGAGAATCAACTTAAGGCAGTAAATCTGCAGACTCTTTTTACACCTATTTCCTGGGCGGGGGAGCCTTTGAAGAGCAATTGGTCCTATGCTCCAGAAGACAGGTTTGTAGATCCAGTCAGTTCCAGATGACTTACTTCTCCCAAGGCATCTATGTTGGTAAAATTAATATAGTTTAAAAGAGATCAGAGGGGAACATCCAGCTGAGATCATGTCCAGAACATCTGGAAACAAGATCTGGAGAACAATTTGCACCAACAGACCTGAATATGGGTTGGAGGTAGAGAAGGTAGAGGAGGTAGAGAAGGTAGAGGAGGTAGAGGCACAGGGTGAAACAGCACCAGCGAGCTCTCTTGCCTTTCTTTGCCTGTTTGACACAAAGCAGGTGAAAAAAGGCCACACAGGGCGAAAGTCAGTACCTGAACAGTCAGACTGTGCAAGACAATTTGCCTTCTCCTTCAGATTTGTAAATTTTAGCAAGCTGCACCAAAACAAGCTTAACATCATAGAATCATACAACAGATTAGGTAGGAAAAGACCTTTAAGATCATTGAGTCCAACCATCAACCTAACACTACCAAGTCCACCACTAAACCATGCCCCAAAGAACCACATGCATATGTCTTTTAAACACTTCCAGTGATGATGACTCAATTATTTTGCTGTCTGGAATAGGCTACAAAAAGCACAAGGAAATAAGGAAACAACTGCCTCAGTGAGCCTATTTATCATGAGTTTCTGCATGGTTGTGATATGTGTTTTGTTTGCTCTATACTTTCAGGCTTTGTCATGGCAGCGTTATCACTGAAGCACCAGCTGAAGAGTAACAGCAAAGGTGAACAAAGGTGAATTTTGACATAGTTAGGAAAAGGAAAGCAAGTACAACCATGCTCGAGACTGGCTGAAAGCAAGGAATAGGACAAATCCTTTTCTGAAAAAGGACATGGTTATACTGAAGAATAAGATAACACAGGTGGGGAGGAAAACATGGGACTAATGTGATGTTTGACTGAGGGTTATGGAGACTGCAGCAAAGTCTTGGAAATTATTTCTAGTATAAAGTTGACCTGGAACAAGTACGTGGTACAGCAATTGCTTTAGTTGTAGCAACTAACCGGATCCTTGCCAAAATTTTCTGGCAGCACACTTTTTAGGGAAAAGAGATGTCTAGAGATTCCAAGGGGAAGCATGCAGACATGAGCATAATGTTCAAAATCAGCAAAAACATCAACTGCTGCCTGCAAACAGAACATTTTTTCCTGTACAACCCTTTCACAAGGGCCCAAACAGTCAAGACCTTTTTTTTGTAATTTCAGAAGCAGAGACACCCAGTAACACTGCTAAAGCAGCCAAAATAAAGCAAACCAGGAACATCCAGCATCTGAATACTCACTCACTGCCAGTGCTGATTTGTTGTACAGTACCTAAAGGACTCAAGACCAGCTAGAAACAGAATCATAGAATTTTCAGGGTTGGAAGGGACCTTAAGATCATCTACACTCCTGCCGTGGGCAGGGACACCTCCCACTAAATCAGGTTGCTCAGAGACCCGTCCAGCCTGGCCTTAAAAACTTCCAGTTTGCATCCATTCCCCCTCGTCCTGTCACTACTGATATCCTAAAAAGTCCCTCACCAGCTTTCTTGTAGGCCCGTTCAGATACTGGAAGGCTACAGTAAGGTCTCTTCAGAGCCTTCTCCTCTCCAGACTGAATAACCCCAACTCTCAAAGTCTGTCTTCATAGGAGAGGTGCTCCAGCCTTCTGATGATCCTCGTGGCTCTTCTCCAGACACACTCCAGCACATCCATGTCTTCTTTTTTTGTAACAGGGGCTCCAGAACTGGATGCAGTACTCCAGGTGGGGTCTCAGGAGAGCAGAGGGGGAGAATCACCTCCCTCGACCTGCTGGCCAATTTTCTCTTGATGCAGCCAAGCTAAACCCTCAAATTTTGAATTCCTGCAACTGAGATCTTCTGCATGCAGTAAGCAGCTGCCTCTCTCCATGCTCCACAATTCCTGAAGCACAGCATACTAGTCTTCCAACCACACCATGCAAAATACTTTCTACAGCTTTGCCTGATATGTTCAGAGCCTTTGGAGTAATCTAATTTCACACTGGTCCTCCATAAGCAAGGAGACACAAGCAGGGATGTCAGGAGATATGGATTTGGTTTTCAGTCTACATCATACGCTTAAACATGGGAAAACCCAGAACATCTGAGCCTTAGTTTTCAATCTGCAACATGTGGGAACTGCATTCCTCGATTACCTTCTCTCCTGTATTCTGAAAAGTGGTAATTTGGAACGTTTACACAGTAAGACACCTGTGAGGCCTGGACAAAGGCCAACACTGGAAAACTTCAGGAAATCACAATCACATCATAACAGACCTGAATAAAAACTGTTATTAAGCAAAATCCAGTGGCTGCTGCTATTCATACAAGACCACAAACTCCCCTTGGGGACTATGAACTCTTTGGGGAGCCCAAAAGAAACTGTTAGGCTAAAACACTGAACCAGTTCAGCCACCATCCAAACAGACATCTTTCCCTATGTGAGGAAATGCAACAGTAAAGCCCATTCTTCCCTTCACTTTTTATTATTTATTCCAAGAAAATTAAAAGGCACGCCGCACTTTTTCCACCCATAATATCAGCTACCAAGTTTAAGTTAAGAACTATACCTTTGTATAGCTACTAGACCTACATATATATATATAAACCTGCATAAAGTTTTATTATTTGGCAATGTGGTACTATTTTATTTAAAAATAAAAATAAAATTAAAAAAAAAAAAAAAAAAAAAAAAAAGAGAGAGAGAGAGATGGCTGGGGAGTCTGAACTAGGCTGTTATCTAATTTTAAACACAGGCTGTCCACCTGTTTGGAGTATCAAGTTCTCCATTCCACCACTCTAGCCCTTAACAAAATAATACCTTGATTTTGCATACTATTCCACCACCCCCAAGGACTGGTTTGCAACTACTGCAAAATTTAGTTGCTGTCTAGAAATGTTGAGATCAGCCATTTTCAAAGAAAAACTTCCCTCAAAGTCTTAAACAGGGAAAAAGATCCTTTTTATGGGAAAAACTCCAGGTGGCCACAAAACAGAATCACATTTCAAAAGTATATCTGGCAAAGACAGACTAGTTTTCCATTTCAAATGCCACCCTCCTTTGCTTCTCCCCACAAAACTGTGGTGTTAAATAAACTCAGGATTTAATTCAACAGGACTAACAAGAAGGTCTGTCTCCAGGCACACCACAGCATTGGTGGCCTGAGAAGGTCAAGAGGAGTAGAAACTTCTCAAAAGCTAGTTAAGTACATTCATACACTGGTTAAAATCAGAACATCAAATAACCATGAGACCATACTTAAAAGGTGCTGCTAACTCAAACTGTTCATTAACCAAAAGTTATTATTAACTTTTAAAAAGTTAATCTATTCCCAAGCATGTAAAGCTGTTGGTCTCCACACCATCAGTTCACTGCTCTAGACTATTTGCATATACTATCACAGCTATTCACCTTGAAGGTCCTGAGACTGCCTCACCACATGTACCTAACAAAGATATTCAACAATTTTTGGAGCAGCAAGTTAGTTCTGTAGCTGTGGTTGCAAACTTTATAATACAAGTTTTCTACAGTTTAAAGGATGCATCCCCTGTGTCTCTCCTCCCAATCCCAGGGACTTTTCTAACACTCATAGTGGCATAGCAAGCTTTTAAAACATTAACCAATTTTAAATAAATGTTGGATGTTTGGCTGAATTTGCAGAAAACCTAGAATAGGTCTCATGCTCGCATTACTCCCTTCAACTCAGCATGGTACATGACATGTTCTACAACACAGAAGGAATGTGAAACTCAACACAGAAACCCATTCCTCGCGAGGAACCATCCAGAGTGTCTACCACTAGCACGTTTATTCCATGATCTCAACATGACCTAGAAAAAGTCTGAAATACTTTGCTTCCTTCTAACAAAATCTGGTTTCATCTTCCAAGAACTTTTATGATGCAGCCAGGCACTGCCAAGTCTAAAAGTCTGTGCCATACTGAAAGCACAAAGGCAGTTAAAGTAAAATCATACCATTAAAATGGCAGGGGGCTACATTATTTGGGCTGCCATTATTTGTATGCAATTCAATTAAGCCTCTCTTTCTAGATGTCCATGGCAGAAACACGACCACGCAACAAGCTCCAGTCTGTGGTTGTACTCCATCCTGTTGCTCATTTTCGACTCTTCTTGCTGCAGAGTCTGCAAGCCCTTTCATTACATGCCTCTTCCTCTACATTCCCACCCACACAAATCCAAAACTGGGTCTGACCTTATCCACTCTGCTTTGTCCATGCATCCCTATACAGTCGTAACAAAATCCAGCCATCTGTCCTGCCTGTGTTGCTGACTGCTATGACCTGAGCCAAGCAGTCTAAGGCAGCCACACATTCAGGGCTATTTCTCAGCCTGCTTGAGTCCCTGGAGCTGCCCACCTGACCCTGAATTTCTTCAATGATTTGAAGACTGCTGAAAATAAAGCTGCTGTAAAAGGTCTGCAATAGATTCAGATCCTGCCATTAATATCAACGCAGCCAGCCACTACAGTCTGATGCAGTGTGTCTTGAAGGCATTTGTTAAGAGTCCTGTTTAATTTACAGCCACATCTGCCATGCCTCACCGGTTAATTTGAAAAGTAAAAGCATGTTTGTAGACTAAAGGATAAAGTGCCAGTTGTTCCTGTACTTGGATCCAGGTTAAGTGACACTCTTCATACGTATAATACATTTTCACACACACACAACTTTGAGAAAGTGAAACTGTGGGGACAGCAGAAGGGTAAGTAGATAGCACAGTTGCATAAAAGCTACAAGATACCATTGGGTGTGGCAAGAAAGTATCTCCAGTCTCTAATATGGGGTATAATGCTCAGAGTTCCACACTCCCAAATTCTGGGAGCACAGATGCCTTCTCAGCCAAGGCTCCTGGCAGTACAACAGCATATTCAACACCTTGTGCTCCTCCTCAAGAAAGAAAGACACCATCAGACCAGTACCACTCTTTTAAGTTTGCCTTTAAAATTCAGAATTTCTTTCTTTCCTATCATTTCAACTTCCTGTTTCTCCAAATACCTTTATCAGAGTTTTGCTGACCTGGTCTGACCTGCCTGCTGCCATTTAAAGGGTCTTAGCTATATTCACTCATACACTCACTAAAACCATGGGTAGTTTTAAATCCCAGATTTTATGAAAAAGGAGATAAGAGGAGTTACAATGAGCGGTGTATATTCCTCACAGCCCACAGTACTCAACCACAATCAACCCACAAGATTTGCCCAAGACCCTCTCCACCCAGGGAGCTGTGCTTGAAACACAATGAGTCCTGAAGAGAATAAACATCCTGGCACTCCTCCTTGAAAGAGCAGCTTTAAAAAGATAAATCAGATTTAAACTGTCATTCTTGCAAAGAACTAAAACAATAAGATGAAAGATATTGAATTAAATCTCTGAGTGTGTCAGACTAGTGTTGTGCATATCAAATGGGGTTTCCTCACTCACAGACAGTATGTTTTGAGCACCCTCAGTATTACTCAAATCAGTGAGAAGACCAAACAATACATCTCCAGTGATGGACACAGCAAGATGACCCATTACTCCTCAAAAAAGCAGGCAATGCCCATTGTAACAACCCTATTTCCCTTGCCATATCAGATCAACTCCCATTTGTGTTGCAGTGAAATGAAATTGCCATGCACAAGGGCTGAATACAAATCCCCCAGGGACACAAGCCAGACCTGTAGTATGGTATGAGAGCCATGCAGATTAGGAAGGGAAGCCATACAAAAGGAAGGACTTACACCAGAGTTCATAGTAGTAGTTGCAACACTGGGATTGTCCACAACAGTGGCCCGTTTCACATATGTAACTTTGATTGTTGACACCCATGCAGGTTTCCTTGTCCTAAAATTAAACAGACACACTTTTAAGATGCTTTGTCAGTATCTTCTGTAAATGTAATCTTTTACTCAGAGATCTGCAAGCATTTGACAATTCACAAGTTATGGTTTTGGGAAACTCCAAAATACATAAAGAGGTTAAAATACAGCTAAGTATCACCAAAAACCCACACAGGACTATTCAGAAGAAACCCCCTTATCTTCAAATTAATGAGTTACATTGCTTGCGCATCTACTCATTGCTGCTGTCTCACCATTCCTTTCCTTTTCCGTTAGAAGTTATGTTGCCAGGATTTCTCTCAAAAAATTGATGTCATTTGTTCTACATTTTACACAGTATTGCTGCATTATTGTGGCTGAATGCCAAGTGGAGCAAATGCACTAATAAACAGAATGTTACAATTTGAGAAAAGACTGTTTGGATACACTTAGATCTAAATTATAATTATAGTATGTTCCTGTTAGATTCCAATCTAAAATGATTCCTTCATAATTAGCCATGTGCTTTATATATGATCATCATTCCTGTAAAACTTCTTCCTGCAGCAAGCAAAGTAGTCCAGAAGCAGAGCCAAATCAGCTGTACTGCATCACCTAGCAGGTCCTCAGGACACGTAGGATGGAAAAGGATTACGGCTTGAGGTCTCAGTTTCCCACATGGAGCACCACTTCACTAAAGTCCATGCTTTCCTGCTAGTCTGAAAACATGGGTGAGAAAAAGTATAAAACACGGGAAAACAGAAGCACTTAATAGGTTGTGGTTTGTACACCCTCTGGCAAGCTTTAGGTTAACCTGGAAGTTAGAATACACTACACAATTTCCTAATAAAAAAACCTGATGTTGCAAACAAATCTGTAACAAAGCCTAAGCTTTTCCCTTTCTTTCACTTAAAATTTAAAAGGCAAAGAAAATGTGCAGACGTTTATACTGCAAGACATGATGAAAAAACTTACAGCAGATGTTGGAGCTGTACCTCCTCAACACAAGGCCTGTGGGTCCCTCACCTGAGCACCCATATTACAGCAGCAATTGAATAGAATCAAAGAATCATCAAGGTTGGAAATGACCTTCAACATCATCAAGTCCAACTGCCTGTCCTAGACCACCATAACCACTAAACCACATCTACCATTTTTTTGAACACCCCCAGGGACAGCAACTCTACTGCCTCCCTGGGCAGCCTGTTCCAATGCTTCATGACTTTCAGTGAAGAAATTTTTCCTAATATCCAATCTGAACCTCTCCTGGTGCAATTTGAATCTGTTTCCTCTTGTCCTATCACTAGGCACTAGGGAGAAGAGGCCAACACCCGCCTCACTACAACCTCCTTTCAGGTAGTTGTAAAGATTTATGAGGCCTCCCCTCAGCCTCCTCTTCTCCAGACTGAACAGCCCCAGACTGCTCAGCCTCTCCTCATAAGACCTGTTCTCCAGACCCCTAATCAGCCTTCACTGCATCCTGGATCTCCAGCACCTCAACGTCCTTCCTATGCTGTGGTGCCAATGTAACTTCTATAAGCAGAAAAGCCTCCTAGCAGTTAAGAAACAGCAGAAAAAATCCCACACTGCATTTTTCTCCTAAGAAGCCACACCAGCTTCCAAAAGGGTCTTGATTGCTTTTGACTCAGCATACGACGTACCACTTCCTCTCTTTCCCTAGGTATCACTATTCCCACAAAGGCTCCAAACAGCACGATGGGCCATTCTCCTAAAAATTCAGCTGCAGAGACAACAAGCTGTAGGGGTACCTGCCTCATGTTTCTAGGAAGAGAAGAACATTTTGCTGGACAGACCAATCAAACTGCTTCACCATAGGTAGCTAAAGCAAACATTTTATATTCTTTTCTTGAGATGCTGCATGCCAGTAGCAGACACGACATTCTCCTACAGGGTAAGGAGGTGTATTCCCTCTCTATCTGCAGCAGCTAATAGCAACTTTCATGAGACACTGTTGAGCTAGCACATTTTCTGCCTCTGGCATGCTCTTCATACCAAAAATTATAATTTTAGACAGCAAAAGAGCTAGTAACAGGATACATCTATTATCTTATCTGTCTTTATCAGCTTATTTACACTTTTCCTCATTTTTTTGGCCTTGCAGAGTTAATGCAACTGATGAACAGAATAGATTTTGGCTCTCACATCAACAGAATTGAGAAATTAAGATCCCGTTGCAAAACCATAATTCTGTTGATAATGCACAAGTGAAAAGGTGACCGACTGAGGTCTATGGTTGTGACACGTGAAGATCAATGTGATCTGTTGAACCAGCAAACGAATCAC
This sequence comes from Calypte anna, assembly GCF_003957555.1. Taxonomy (NCBI): domain Eukaryota; kingdom Metazoa; phylum Chordata; class Aves; order Apodiformes; family Trochilidae; genus Calypte; species Calypte anna. The sequence goes on along the minus strand of NC_044252.1, from coordinate 22,544,836 downwards.
ACAGAGCTGGTGAAAGAGCAGAGTCCTGCAGTCCTGTTTCAGGAATTCCTCTGCATCACAACATTGATTTGTCCCTGCCCACGTGTTTTTACTCCCCCCCAGATTTCTCCCATTCAATGTGATCTGCTTCAAAGAATAGCAAGAAGGAACACAACAGTGTCTTTTGGCAGCAGCAACCTAAACCAGCTTCAACATCACTGTATTTTTTCCCCCACTCAAGAACTTGAAGCAGTCCTGTTTTCAGAGACTTTCAGTACAGTATATTTTTATTTGAACTGCCTGACTGCCTCTTGCCAGCCTAACTGTATTTGAAGCAATCTTTGCACAAAGCCTTATGCTTATATGTAGGGTTACATATGGTTAGCCCAGCTGACAAAAAGGTTTGTGATGGGATGGGTGTACACATTGAAGATCCTCAGCCACTAGGCTGGTATCCTGCAGATTGCTCCTGCCTGCTTTTGGAGATCAAGCCCCAAACAACATTCTGCTTTCCCATCTAAAACAGACTTTTCAGAGCTTCTTTACACACTGGCCAAGAGAAACCATCTTCATTGCTAGTGAATAAGTAGTTTGTACTTTTGAATAGTCTTGCAGTTAGATTTCAGATCCCACAGTTCAGGAAATCCAGGGTTTTAAAGTACTTGCAGTGCTGGCCATGAGCCATGCTCCTCAAAGTCCATGCAGCTCCTCTTGGAGCCTTCTGCAGCCCTCTATCAGCCCGGCCACCGATGGGTTTCTGGGAACATGGAGACATCAGACTCAGTGCCACGTGTCAGACCCAGAACTGCCACCCTTGTTTCCAAACAGTTTCACAGAATCAAGGAAAAATTTAGTTTGGAAAGGATCCCAGCAGGTCACATGGCCTGACCCCTGCTCTTGGCTACTCAACCCAGCAGAGGGAGAAAGGTAAAATGTAAAGGCACTGTATCGTCAGAAAAAGCCTATTAGGCAAAGATTCCAGCAAAAGGAAATAACTGATTTTGGGACATGTTACAGACGTCTCCTTTCAAATGAGTGTTTAAGTCTCCTTTCCTCTCCCTACTTATGTCAAGACTCGTTTCTGTGAAAACCAGAGCCACTGTACAGTTTCCTACATTGCTTTGCAAGCCAAGGAAGAGGTTATGCACTGCCATCAGTGCAGGCCATGACAGGGACACTGACATTTTTTTATTAGGAATCTTCTGCCTACTGTTAAGCACTTCAATCAGGCTTTAATTTCTAATTAAATCCTAGACCATACTTGTCATACCATCAGCACTCTATTATCTCTGCTTCCTTCTCTCATTCATTCTTTGTGTCATATGCTGCCAAATTGTAATTATTTAAGACATATCAGCAATATAGTTATCTACAACGTAAATGTCTCCTGGAAACAACATCACTAGAACTTGAATTATGAAAGCACACTATTTCCTCTTTCACACCAACAGGCGTGGACAAGGCACAAGACTGAAAATGTAGTTTTATAAGAAATAAAAGTACACATGGGGAAAAAAACATCTCACAGAGCAAAGTTGGAACTCTCACATTTTACTGGCCTTCTTTTGTTACAAATTTCCATTGCAAGTATTGCTTGTAATGATAATTTTTAATTTGTTTTAGCATCATGGAGTTTTCATCCAAATATTACAAAGATATTTTTTTAGGTACTCTTTAAAAAAGGGAGGGGGAGTGCTATCTTTCCAAAAGAACCTTGTTCCCCAGTACCCAGTGGCTGTCACATTTCAGGACAGGCTTCCCTGCTGAAGGCCAGTTATGTTTTCTTGCTGTTCCATCCTGCCAGCCTTTGTTCAACCAACTGCGGACACCTCTAGGCAGGGTTACAAAGCAGCATCTTCATGAGTCTGCTCTTAGAGAGCGTTCAACTCCATTAGAGCAGAATATTCCTGTTTTGAAATCAAGAAGCCTGAACATGCTGTTATCTCCCACTTGCAAAGCCTAGGAGACTTCCAGCTGATTTCAAAGGATTGGCTTTGTCCTGTAAAGCAACACATGTTGCATGTGCATCACTGCCTCCTTGGCATCACCGTAAGAGCTGATGCAGATCTTACACATTGGACTTACTGGATCCCTGACACATACTCCAAATCCAGGAGCCTTGAGGAAAAGGCTCTACAGTCCTGGAGTCTCCTTTCTTTCCCTATCCAGGTCAATTGTTAAATCTGGTGCAGGCTCTCTTTCTGGAACTGGAAGACCTCATCTGGGTGTGTTTGGAGAGTCTTTTCATATTTTAGATGTGGCCTGTTGGATTAGTTTTCATCTGACAAACTTTATAGGGCAACTTCGAATCACAATAAGGCTTCTCTCTTTTTTTACTTATTTTCTTGTTGATATTTGGAGTTTATGATTAAGCCACAACCATGCTGGCAACTCCTCCAGTAGCACAGTTTTGCTGTCAAATGCTTTTACAAATAATCCTTAAAATATCCAGTAGTGGTAGGTATAAGAGAACTCAAGGCGCTGCCATATGTTGTCACATCTGAAGCTACAGCAAACATTAGTGTCAGTGCCAGGGAAAAAAAGCCAGTTATTTTCTCCACTTTCCAGTTTAGTATCGGATTTTGCTGGAGATCTATGAGACAAATTTAAAGTAAAAAACTAGGGCATGATCAAAACAGGAGGCATTCACAAAGACCAGTAGGTTGTCTTAATTGTCTCTTGCTTCAAGAAGGTTATATGCCATCCCTCTGTTTAGGATAGTCAGGTTTTTAGATCTATTCTAATACCCTACTCTCTCCAATCTTCAGCACAGCATTCATCAAGACACTATATAGCAAACCATTATTTGAACTGGAAGAGATGGGGATTAATAACAGAATGACAGGGGTGACTAAGGAACTGAGTGACAGGCATACAGACAGTGGGACACAGTGAAAAGCCCAGCAGCAGGCTGAAGGAAGACTACCAAGCTGGCATCCGCCGGAGGGCAAGATGCTACTGGTTTTAACAGGACTAAGGCTCAACCTGTGACCACTCCAGACCTTCTGGTTCCACTGCTCTCACAGGGGACTTCAGTAATAAGCATCTATTTAATAATTAAAAGAAAAAAAAAATCCTGACCTAGTTATTTCACTAATCTCATTACTTGCAGGCAGCAGTTCCCTGCTTTCAGAATGCAGCCACACCCTTAACAACGAACCAGGATACATTTAAGCAAGTGACACAACATTCAGAAAAATGTATTAAAAATACTTGAGCTACCTGCAATCTATATTTGAACGATCTATATTCTTTAAGCACCCAGACTAATAGAACAGAAGTAACTGACAATATCTTAAAGATGCTAGAAACAACCAACAGGAAAAACTGTACTTGATACCCACTATTTATGAGTTACCACTTGGCTTTCACTCAGACTCACGTATCAGACTATCACTAGTGTTGGTTAGCCAAGCTCATCAGCAATAGCTCATGAGAATGCAAACACAAAGCAACCAAAGAAGATGAGCATCTCTGTCAGATAACAGACTCAAGCAATAGTAGGTTAAAATTGCTGCTGAAAACTCTCGGCTGGAATGCCAAATCTTGCTACAGTTTCCTGGTTTGCCAGCCGCTCCCTATTTCATAACCAAAAGTCATCTTTAAAAAGTCACTAGATGCTTTCAGAGGAGGACAGCAGGTGGGATGGCAGCAAGGCCAGGGGAAACCCTGAATCACCAGGGCAGCCCCAGGACTGATGCCCACCCAGCTGAGCACGCACTGCAGCCTCCAGTAATCTCCCATCTACATAAACAGCACACTTGTTAGTCCTTTGGAACACAAAAGCATAAATCCAGCATCTAACCAAGTGCTGTGCCTTTGGTGGGTTCATTTTAACAAAAGCATGTAAGTTTGGTAAAGATGAAACCAGGTTTAATTGCTGGGAGTTACTGAAATCTTAGCTGCCAGCCCCTGCCAGCATGCTGGGATAAATTCCTGTAAATCTGCCTTACAACAGACAACTAAGGCCAGGAAATAAATCAAGTCTGGACATTTCTTCATAAGACACCCACCACAAATTTTGTTTTGCTGAATGTGGAAAAAAAAAAAGAAAAAAAAAAAAAAAAAAAAAAAAGATGCGTTAAGTGCAAACATCCATATACTTAGAGTATAATAAGTGGGGGAGGAATGATGCCTCTGAGCTGTGCCAGGCACAATAAAGATCTCCAAAACAGGAATTCTAATCCACAACATTTATTGCTTTGCTAATGCCAGCACCAGGGGAATTATATTTAAATCATCATGATTAATCAGCCATAGCAGACTCATCTTCACACCCAGCGGATGCAGAACCTCTGAGGTTTTATTAACCTTTATCTGAGGAACAAATTGGTTTGTTGCATCGATTTATCTTGGAGAAATACTCCAACAGTCTTTAAAGGAACACTGTCCTTTCACAGATCATGGACACTTTGATATATTTAAGTAAGAGCCGGTTTCATTTTTTTTTTTAATTGCAAGTTTCACTTTCAGACTCCAAGAACTGCACACTCACATTTTAATCCCCACGTGAAAGTGTTTACTTCCCTCACGCCTTGATAGAAGCTTCCCAGCCGTAGTCCCAACACTTTCACATGAAAGAGAGATGCTTCTAGGAAATTACAGCTTTGCGAAAGCTGTCTTGGATTTTGCATTATAAACCACCAAACACTTGACAACACTATATATTCTGAGCAATTAAAATTAATAATGAAACAGTTAGGAATTCAACATTTTTATAGGGTTTTTTTTCCATTTATATTTATGCAGTGAACTACATGAATGTATTCAAGCCCCCACCTGCAACCCTATGAGGAAATGCTCACTTAAAACTGGAAGCCCAGACCACGTCTCTTGGGATGGGAGCTTTAAACACCCACGTTGCACTGCCAGAGCTGACTTAGCTTTTTAGGCATTTAAATATAATTCCCACTGCAACAATGCAAAAAAAACCCCAAACCCTATTTTTTACCAAGTGTTCACTAGTCCATTGCCGTGCTGCAATGCCACAGGATCCTGAATGGATCCAGGGGAACCAGTTGTTCAGGGTGGTGCAGCAGAGGGCAAGGGGTGCCTGTCCTGGGGAGCAGAGGCTCTCACCATGACCCTTTGGTCCTCATCATTCAGCTCAAGGAGAGGCACCCCACTTGAAGGCACCCCACTCGAGGGTACTCCACTCAGCACCTCTTGTGCCCTCGAGGTGCAACCCAGGATCAGCACCTCTGGTGTTGAGTGGGAACAACAGTAACAAAGGACATCCCAGAGAACCAAGTGTTTACAGCCTCAGTGCAAACACAAGAGACAATAGAGGCGGATGCATGACGAGATGTTCCTGAATTCCTCCCACACTTTTAGTTAAATAGCACTGTTCACTAACAAACCTTTTTTTGTGCTCTTTTAGAAGCAGAAGAAATTTCTGAATACAAATATCTAGTTTGGTTTTTAATGCCTAAACATGATTAAAACTCAAAATGATTAAAACTAAGAAAAGTTCAAGCAGCTCTTTCCCACTATATCCCTCATCAGTGGATAAAAATAGTCAAGAGGTTTGCTCTTGTGTTCTTGAGGCAACACCTTTTTTTCTGCTTCCTGTAAATGCCTCTATATTGATGCTGCAAGGTTACACGCAGAGAAAAAAGTACCATTTAGCCCACTGAGATAACCAGATGTTCAGTTTGAGTAAATGAAGCCAAATTACACCTAGCTTATGGTTTTATACCTTATGCAGCACCTCTCCAAAACAAAAAGGTTACTTTAGAAGGAACTTTAGAGGAAAACACTCTAGACTCAATCTGAAAATTTAAACCAGTTATGTCTCATTGCGAGTTGAGTTACCTGCCCAAACCAGGACATTACCTAAAGTAATTCGTTGGGCCTTTGTGCCCAAATTTCAGTCCTTAGTTCAGTTTGGAGGCTTTTAGCGAAAGCCTCTTTGCCCTGAGTGCTAACAAGTGAGCTATTATTATAGCTATTGCGTTCAGTTACAGAAGGTCATTGTACTAGAGGTAGTTTCTTATGTAAAAGTGTTTTCAGTTCAGCAGGGTGGGAGGGAGGGGGGAGCTGCACTTCACCAAAACCGAACTGATAAGGGAAAAGAGACGGTACTGTTTACTCAGCAGTGTCCTGCAAGTCCTTTTGCTGTTCTTTCTGAACAACTGGGAGTAGGTAGTTTAAAATATGCTACAGACTGATTGTGAATTTTTAATTCTAAATTTGAAACTGCAAGCAGCACTCTGATATCATGCAGTATCTATTTATTGCGGATTACAGATCCCAGCAGTGCTGGGAAGAGTTTACAGTTAGACTCCCCTACAGACGTGCCTCCCAGACCAAAAAAAGGGCTTGCTCTACCCGAGCTCAGGAACACATAGTTGGCACCTCCTCCAGCGGGGAGCAGCTGGGCAGTTGCTACCGTTTCTCATTCCACTCGGCATTACCAGCTATTAAATTATCCCAAGTTTCTTGTTCAAGCTCAAACTCTCCCAGAACAATTAAAAAGTTGCCAAGCTGGGGCTCACGGCACATTGCCGTTTCCCATTCGGTGACCTTTGTCAGGGATGATATGTATATATCTTTTTTTTTTTTTTTCCTTATTAAAAGACAGTTTAATGCTCCAGCACAAATAAGCAGCTCCAAGTTTGGCATGTTTTCAAGCAATGTAAACACACCACCACCATATTAAGGACTGTGGAAAGTACCCTAAAACCCAACCAAACAAAAACCACACATGAGCAGGACACAAAGAGCCACCCTGCCGCCAAGCCTAACAACAAGGGAGTTTCTTACCCCTGCTCACAGTTTTACTCCTTCTCCACTAATAAAAAGCGCCTCTCATGCTGCCCCATAAACGCCACAGTGGGGGAGTGCTGTTTGTACAGTTCCGTTTTGGGAAACTCAGAAACCATTTCCTTAGAGGGAGGGGGGAATAAAAATAAAAGCAATCAGTCACATTCTCCACCTGAATGAGGAGCTCCCACCACACCGAAGCCTGTTACCTGTCTGAGACCCAAGAGGAAAGGCATTCTGCAGGCTCATCCTCCGCACCAGCACATGGGAAGGCAGGAATTTAAAGCCCCACAGTGACCATTTCCTCATCTGCTGTGGGCAGCCCTCTCCTCCGATCGTATTTAAACCAGGGCTTCCTCGGCTGGGAATACTAAGTAAACAGGGTCCTGGGACACTGCACGCACTCACTGGCTCCCCCTCCTCCTCCTCCCACTCCCTGTGACATATCTCAGACGCAGCCCAGCCGGGGTGGTTGCAAGAGGGAAATGACATCAGGTCGGGCAGTTCTGAAAGAAAAGAAAAGAAGAAAAAAAGAAAAAAAACCGAAAAAAAAAACCCGAAAAAAAAACCAAAAAAAACTGCTGGGTAACAGCAGGCAGCTCCCTGCGAACGGGAGCTGTTGGGCAGTGCTGCCTGTGTGGGACCCCGGCAGGGAGTCGTGAAGGAGCAGAAGTGCTCTCCCCCCTCCTAACTGGATGCTGCAAGTAAAGGGGAATCTATTAAAATCGCTGGCAAGAGCCAAGAGATCCTCAGTGATTAAATCTCTCTAAACACAGATAGATACTTAATCTATTTCTAAGGACAAACCTTAGATCTGATGCTGCTTGCAGGGGAGCCCTAGGGTCAATGACCATAGATCCTCAGAGGACCTCCAGAACTTAGGGATGAGGATAAAGCCCTCACAGATTCAAAGCACTCTTGTGCTGCCTTCTGTCACGGCTTTCTTTTCTGGGCAGTTCTTACATAAATGTTCAACTCAGCCCCTCCAAATAACAGCCATCCTACTAAAGAAATAGCAACAACTCTGATTGCTCTAGGATCATGACTGGGCCTCTGCAGCAGCAGACAGGTGATGAGAAGACACTCTAGTCCACCTCTCCCCAAGGAAAATGCAAGTAGCCTGGATGGAAGGTTTCTCACTTGAGCTCATTTCACTTTTTCATGCCAAGGGGCAATTAAGCCTTACAAACAGATTTATCATCTGGTCCCCAGGATGGCATGTCTTGTTTGTCCTCTCCCAAGCAAGGAGTACAGCAAGTTCCACAGCAGTGTAGGAGATGACACTGCAGAAGGTAATCTAAATTTAACTCTCTTTTCTACCTCCACTTTGAAAGTTCAGCAACCTCTTTTTTTTGTGCTTCTCTTTAATCAGCAGCTGTCCTCGTCTGTTGGAGAGGACAGGGACATCACCACCACTCCCACGTGTCCCAGCAGCAACTCTGCAGATATTTGACAGGGGGGCGACTCCCCATGCTCTTAGCCTCTTTGGCTTTTGGAGTTCAACACATTAAAATATTTGTGAAGGAAAGGAATATTCTTTTTCTCCATAAGAGAGTTCACTGAATCCTTTTATTTAGTAGCAATTTGAACAGTAATTTCAGACCTTCTGAAGAGAAGGAAAGAAAGAAACCACATATAGTTCTTACCAATGCTAATTTACAACAGCAGGGAAAACCCCAAAAGATTAAAAAAGAAAAGAAACCAAAACAAAACAATCACAGAACACCAGATAGCTCACAGCAGCGTCAGAAAAAGAAACCCATTTTCCACATACCAAAACCCTTCAGTGACCGCTGCTGCTGCCTCCTCCCGGCCCAGCCCAGGGTTATTACCCAAATAAGCACCCCTCTGTGGGTATCCTCATGATTAGGCTGTGAGACCATACACAAGTGTTACTTATTTTTACAACTTAAAGCCATCATATAAACTTAGGGAAAAGAGTCGTGCCTACCCTGAAGAGAAAACAGGCACATAAGTAATTTCCTGGAGGATAAAAACCATCACAGTTAACCAGCATCAGCCAGGCAGGAGGATTTTCCAGCTTTTGTGCTCTTGGATGAAACAAACTCTCAACTTTTTCTTTTTCAATTCTATGGACAAACAGCAATAATATAAAAGGGCAGCTTTCTGTTTTAGTAATCTGTTTTCTGGCCTTAACGCTGTCCTTTAAAATATCCAATTTTGGCTGTTGCTATCCAGAGCCCTGGATGAGGCAGATCCCACGGCTGAGCCAATGCAGCAGTTTCTGTATCTCTACTGTCAGAAGGAATCTAACTTTAACCACTCTCCTCTCCCCAGCACATACTCAAAAGGCGAAGCATCATTTCAGATCTGAGACAAGTTGTGGAGAGCTATCAGAGGCAGTAACTTAGTGAAAAAGCAAAAGCATCCTAGTTGATGTGTGGATTTGGCAATCCCATAAAAAATACACAAAAAAGGTGGTTTGCAAGCAACCAATACCACATTCAGCTGAAGCAGCAGCAGCCACCCTATTCTGCAGCTTCTGAGGGATGGTGGCCAGTAGCTTATGCTAGAGGTGACAATGGAAAAAGCCCTGGACAGGAACAAACCCAAAAGCTGGGGGAGTTAGCTCGTGTCTTATATTACCTTAATCAAGACACTTAGAGCCTTTTCAAAACACTGAAGTTCTAATCTTTGCTTTGCAGTGATTTTGGATATTCCAACTGATACCATTTTACCCTCCTCCCCCCAACTTTTTTTTTTTAAGTTTGTAAGTCCTTGACTCAATGCTTTGTCTTGAAGCAATGAGTTTCATAGATGGTTGTGAACAAATAGTTCCTTTCATCAGGAATGAATTCACCACCTTCTAATCTGACTTTCATATTATTAGCAGGTGGGACCAGAAGTCCCCATCCACCTTCTCACCCATTCATTACTCTGTACCTGTTAGCTATCTTCTTATAAAAGATATCAATCTTCTCAATCCTCTTAATGTAAAATCTTTTCCCAAAGCATTCAGCTGCTCACTGTCCTTTTCCAAAACCTTTCTAATTTTCTATTGCTCTCTACTTGGGGGAAACCAGAGCCCAAATAATTATTTTAATGAAAGCAAGATCAGCTCTAAGACAGGCTCAGCATAGGTCCCACTTCCTATATATGATCCTGGAATTTAACATCTGCAAATGCCACCCATCTGTGACACAAGAACACATCTACCCAAACTACAACAAGTAGAACAAATGTAAGGTTTTAGTGTTTCTCTGTAGACGAGTCTCTTGAGGACTCTAAAAAGTCAAGGCTAATGTCAGGACAGATTATGGCATCCACATTATTTTGAAATTCTGCTTGTTTAGGCCCACCAAATGTCCTTTTTTTGCATATCACTGTGGATCCCCCTACAGGATAATGGTGAGTTAGTTTATTTTGAAAAAGAGGGAATAAAGACCTCTAGGCTTTACCAGTATGTAGTACTGCTCTTCTGAACACACCATTTGCCCCAAGCATGATGTCAAACAAACGATGCTGCTGGAAACCTTCACATGCCAAACACACACTATGCCTTATTACCTCACAAAGTAACATGCAACTGAAGTAGATGATGAAAGTCATTTGAGTAATTTTAGAGTAACTTTCCATGTTTGATGGGAGATGCTTGCAAGCAGGTTTAGAAACCCAGCAAGAAACAATAATCATTTTGATACCCCTTGAAGAGACAGAATGACCTTTAGATGATCCACTTATGACAACATGACTGGAATAAGAATTGAAGTTGTGCTTATCAAATCTGTCAGACTTGAAGCACAAGACTATTTTCAGTTGCTCCATTATTAGAGTCCTAGGCAGGGAGAGGTTCTAAACAGTAAATATGGGTGGTGCGTAGTATCTCCTCAATTAAACTTTAATACCATCATTGCAGATATATATATACACATATATATATATATACACACACAGGTTGACCATAAAGTTGGAACAATTTTATCTAATGACTCTTCCATTCACCCCAGTGGACTGTCATTTTCATGTTGATTAACAGGAGCACCCCTGGAGCAACACCTATCCATTTTCATTAGTCAGCCCACAGCCTTGGATGCTAGAATTGAGTCTATGCAGGTCTGCCAGGCACTTGAAACACAGTAATAAAGAAGCAAACTGAATGAGAGTGACTTTATATTTCCCCAACTTAGAGATGACTCTAGGAATAAAGAAAAAAGAGAAAAACATACAGAAAGGCATAAAATCAGATCTCTGTTTCTCTAGAATAAGACAACATCCAGGAACAAGCAGACTATCTGCTTTGACAACAAATGTTCTAAAAAGGCTTGTTTGCTAGCAAAACCAGCATGAGACATTTGGAGATCACCAATGCTGGAGTAGCAATGCAATTCTAGATATGCCTGGAAACCATTTCTGGCTGGCCATCCGCCTGCAATATCTGCCCACTCGTTGTCAATTCTTGAAGAGTGAAGGGCCACCTCCCCACTCTAACAGCACCCTCACAAGAACATGATGACTTTCCAATATGAGATGCAGGTGCCCTGGGTTCATGTATTGTATAGCATTGGCACTGCCTACAAGGAACCATCATCAGCAAATTCCATAGGGCAAACAGGAACAAGACAGTCTGATAATTTCCCAGTACCTATAGGTACTGTACTGTTTACGGGGAACACGGTCCAAAAGAAACGTTTCATCCCCATTGTGTCTCTCTGGTGCTACTGTGTTATTTAGGAGTGGGCTAAAGCAGGCCCCTCAATTTATGTGCAGTTCAACTACAAAGCAAGGACACTGAAGTCATTTATGTTTAATGTTTGTCAGGCCAAACCAGTTTAATCAATGCTAGATAGAGCAAAGAATAACTGCAGGAAAAGACACCATACATGTTGGAATTGGCTTGTAAGCCAGTGCTGCAACCAGTCTGGTGGATCAATAAATTTTAATGTGCAAGGAAGCACAAGGACTTGCAGTGGTTAGAATCTGTCCCTGGGTAGGTTCCTCTTTCCTAAACTGTCAACCCTTCTGTCAGATCAGTGGTTTAAAAGTGCAAGAAACTTTTACAGCTTACTAAGTGACGATAAACAAATAGGGACACAGTGCATTTCAACCTCACTGCTGTCACCTGCCTTTGTCTAGTGACTAACTAGTGACTAGTTAACCAGGTAGAAAAGACAGAGCACTTCAAAACTTGCTCATTGTTGCAGAGAGTCCCAATGGCAACAGCTCATGCTTGATTCCAACCAAATCTTTGATTCCAGTTGAATTTTGAACAGCAGCTGACAGCCAAGCAGGCAAGTGCAGTATCTGCACATCCTCCACCTGAAAGCCATGTGTGAGCCCTGAACCACAGAAGAATGCATTGCAAAGGAAGCCACAACCCACTCGTTACCTGGTACTTCAGCAGGAGCCAGTCCATCCTCTTTGCTTTTCATATGTGAGTGAAGAAATACCAACAGTAGCATACTTTCCTTTGCATTTTTATACAGCATGCTATCCCTTCCCTGAGGCTGCTTTCTGTATTAAGCTACCATAGGAAAGGTACTCAAGAAGGGGACAAGGGGGAGATAGGCAAGATGAGTCTTCCCCAGTATCTATCTGAGAAAGGATACAGAAGTGGTGATGTCCACTCCTACTCACTCTGGGAGAGTGGTGGTAATGAAAAGTTCAGGGTCCTTCTCCAAGACCAAAATAGTTTTTGTTAAGTGTAGCTTGACATTTCCAACCCTCAGTGGCATTGTTTTCCACTACTTTTTTTCCCTAAGGAGGAGAAAAATGATAGCCACAGGTCTAGCGTGCTTTTTTTCACAGCAAGAGAGTTGTGGCCGTAATTGTAACATCAAAGACTATTTGAGTCATCTAATTTGTATGACCACTGTTTCAATATCCATGTCTGCCATTCAGGCCCAGAGGTCTTAAAAAGCTTCATAAATGTGGCAGAGGGGGACTAACGAGCTGAAATTGCCCTACTGAGAAGTCACACTAACTGCTTCAGTGAAGCTAGGGTCAGTTCTGTCCCTTTAGCATTTCTAGGTTTTGGGCACTGATCTCAGGCTTCAGTTTTAGTCTGGAGTGGGTAATGAAGTCACTAGAAAGCCTACTTGGCTTTCTCTGAGCCTACTGGGAGGGGTAGAAGGAGGAGAGAGGGGGGAGTTCAGCTGTTAAGCACTTGAGACTGTCTCCAGGGATAATGTATCTGGGCTGGAACAGGGACACCAGCCTGGCTCCTTGCTTTTTGGCACTAAAGCTCTTGTTTTCTTTACACCCCAGTATGCAAACAGGACCTTTGGTAATGGCTCAAGAGGAGATGATCTGCTCCAGACAGGGAAGAAGGCAGAGCCTGCAGACAGTAACAGGATCCCTGATATGTGGAATCAAGATGGTGTCTATTCCAGTTTTAGAGTCTTGCACTATGTGGGGACCAAAAATACAGCTTATGTGTACCCTTTGGTCACATCATCATAGGAGACAGCATTGTCCCAAAGCTGCTTACAAGCACAACCTTGATGGAGATCTTAGATGCCCTACTCTCAGACTTGCTATTTGTTTTCTTTCCAAATGACAGCAGCTCACTATTTTTAGTGCTCATCTCGTCTGCTTGGCATTTCCCTGGGGCCTTACCCTTGTTTCACAGTGTTGGTGCCAGCTCCCACGAAGCATTTTTTTTTTGGTGCCAGAGGGGCTGATGCCAAGTCTGTCTGTCTTGATGCCAAAATGGCAGCAGGCTTCACTGTTGAGACAGGCTTTTCCAAAGCCAACAGCACTAGTGCTAGGGTGACTAGCACTGATTTGTGCAGTTTTCTTCCTTTTCTATTGCCTTTGGATTACATGGTATAATTAGGCTCAAAACGACCTTTTGAGGTACTAAGAGAGGGATTTTTCATCACAGTCTAAAGCAACAGGCAGTTGTAAAGCAGTCTTAAATTACAGGTCCTCAAAGAGATGGATACTTATATATGCGGAGCATCTATTAAGGATGCAGCACTGACACTGCTGTGTCCAACTATGACAGCACCAAGCTCCCCTGCAGATCAGGCAGGGCTTGATCTCTTTCAGTTTGGAAATGTGTTTAAAAATAACATAAAACAAAAAACAGAGAACCCCCTGAAGATAAGGGCAGTTACGTGGTATTTCATCACCAAGATATACCTGACAGCAGTCTGGAGCAGAAGGTGGTCAGGGATCAGTCAAATCGCATCACATCACTATGAGCAAGAAGACAAAACCCAAAAAAGGTTATGGACATCAGTTCCTTTCTCCCAAGTGCCACTCTGCAAAATGCTTCTTCAGGTAAAATCCCATCTCACACAGGAGGCACACATGCATCACAATCATCACAATCTCACAAAAATTAAAATCTGACTATTAACCCAATAGGCTGTGCAGTACCTGGAGTTTTACAGGATTTCTGCTATCTAGTAGAGAAGTACCTTCACCTGAACTGCTAGCGGTAGGCTGAGGTTGAGCCTGGAACAAACACAAGGAAAGCCCTCCTATGTGGCATGGTCTTAATTGCACAAAGACAGGAAGACTTCTCTTCGGAAATGAAGAGCACTAAAGATCACCTACATAAATCTTTCTACAACCAAAGCAAAGAATTAAAGGAAACCACAAGTTTAACTATTAAGAAAGCTCAATACCACAAGCATTTAAAAGATCACAGCACAACAGTATTAAAGACACTACTTTTAAATCACTAGACAAAACTCTAAGGGAGCTATCAGATCTTAACCTCCATTGTTAAAAACTTCTTCAAATGTGCAATTTTAGGGAAAAACACAAACTAATCTCCAGTTTGGAATGATAAGTAAGCAAAAATAAGGAATAAACAAAGCAGCATAGTGTATGGCTAACTGCAGTTTCAAGCTGAGTTTACCCATGCTTGCCAGCTGTGAAACAGCAGGAAATATCAACACCCTAAAGCCTAATCTCTCCCTCGTTGTATTACTGGTTCTGCTTCGGCCCACATCTTTACAAGGAAGGCAAGAAAAGTTCCCCAAAAGGCCACACACTCTGTTGCTTTGCTAACCTGAGGGGATTGCTTCAAACAGAAGCCCTCAGAAAGAATGTTCTGAACAATGCAGACAGATCCCAGATGCAAGGTTCTGGGTTCAGATAAAGTTGGTGTGACTCAAGTGTCCAGGGAAAAAACATTAATGCTTCCCAGCACCATCTCCTCCATCGTGCTGTATTTTCCTTCACCTTAAAGAGGGGAGAGTGCCAGAAACTTGTCTGAAATACTACAACCGGATCTAAGTACAACTGATTGCTATTCTTTCAATGCCTAGCAGAACTGCCACCAGTTACCCAAATACCTCCTGTCGGGCTCTGCTCATCTGGAGGCCACCCCAGGACAGGCAGCAGTTATGTAAAGGAAGAGGCAGCTGGGAGGAAGCGATGTCCAAGTGTCGTGTTTCAGCACCAGCCGTGACATTGCGCAGTTTGCACTTTGCTTAAGCATTAAAAGAACTGGTGGCACCTAGAATCACAGCCAGTTTCTAAATTTCAGCAACATACCTTCAGGCCAGGCGGTTCAGACATTCCAAGGGCAGATTCCTTCACCACCCTGCTGTCTTGCTCCCCCCACCTTCAAAAGTTCTGTAGTATTTCTCCCTTAGGTGTATGGGCAACACATGCTCCTCTTGTGTGAATACGTATGCTTTATTCCAACAGTTCAATGCCAAATACTTTAAAATTCATTTCAGCTTTATCACAGGAAGAAATGCTAATGCCCATAAGCTGCCTGTATGGGTATTATCCCAACTGCTGTAATTTCCATTAGTATTTTTTACTCCACTGCCAGATAAAGCCAACACTCCCCCAGCTGTAGCAGGGCTGAAGAGGGCAGGGTGACTCACACAGCCTTACCTCTTCCACACATTTCTCTGCAGCAAGGTTGCAGGCTGAAGAAAAAAGACTAAATGACTGCTTCCTCTTTGCTTAAGTCTAGCTTCCAGACATGCATTTGCTCTAGATCACAGTACCAGCAGCATCTTACTCCTGCAACCATTGTTTTCTTTTAAATTTTCCTACGGCACAAACCAAATAGTCCATATGCATCTGTGTAAACAAATCAAAACCTCACTTGCATCCTACCTGTAACTGGTAGGTAGGTAAGAAGGTAATTGGTGCTAATTAGCATGGCCACAGTAAAAAAGTTAATATTAAAAGTTAAAAAAACCAAACCAAAACCAGAACACAACAAACCTAAGCTGTCAGTTAGCCAGTTACTTTCTTTTTCACAAGGTGAACAATAAACAGGCCATGTCAGCACTCAGAAAACTCAATAGACCTGTGGGTGCCTGAAGAAACTTCAAGGAAACATTTTCAGTTTTTAGAAATACTCACTTCTGACACGTCACAGGCTTCTACAGTAGTATTTTGCCCCCTGAAGCAGTTGGGGGAGTAGGAATTCTGAATAATTCCTTTGGAATCCCAGGACCAATCTTCCTTTCCAGGAAACAAGTGAGAAAACTGCCCATCGATTTCATTGCAGAGACCCACTGCAACTTGTAGAGACATCAGACCATTGACAGAAACATCTTCCAGGTAAAAACACATAAAGAACTTAGGGACAGACAGCAACATTTGTGAGCAGGATTTAATTACGGATTTAATTACAGACTAGCCATTAGACTGTCCTCCTTTCAGCACTTGTTCTTTAGCACAGGCTTCAAATGTCAAGGTTGTTCAAAAATGAAAGATGCAAACCCAGAGCCACTCAGCTGAAAGGCTTCTCAAGTCACCCTGTCAAACCACTCTGGGAATGACTTGCTCCATCTAAAGCATGAACGTTTCTCTGCCTATCCTTAAGATGGCTGCAATCATTAGTGTTCCCACCATCTCAGCAGGCAGTGTGCTCCTGTGCTTGATGCTCTTTAAAAATTAAAATATCCTTCCCTGTTAACATTTATTCAGATCTTAGTGCAAGGTAAGGCAGTAAGTTGTTCTTACTGTGACAAATTATCACAGTCACCTTCATAACTTAGCTCACACAGAAAATTGCTGTAGCTGAAGTCTGAAGTCTGTTTTCATAGACTATAAGAATAAAAATGTAATTCTAATGCTCTTTTCAGACTCTAACTGAAACAAATCTTATACCAGACCATATCAGTTATTATTAAGAAGTCCTACAAAATACCTGTATTTCAACACTTCTGTCATCACTTCTACATGATTAAAGATTTGGGACTTTTTTTGTTTTTCAACAACTGCACTCTATTTCTGATACATCCCAAAATCACAGACTCCCTCTATTTGACTTTCTCCATCCAATAAATATTCTGCACTTTTCCTTTTGGAAAAGTGAAATAAGCTTCAGACTATTTCAAGTTCTTTTCCTATCTTCAAAAAGCACACATAGCTTTTCATGTGCATCTCAAAGCACTTTCTCTTTGCCTCCCAACCTGTTGGCAGAGAGGCAGAACAAACACCTCTAGGACCCCAGTCACCACTACAGGCTACTCCTTAGCTTACATTCCAGTCACTTAACGAACCCAGTGTACTGCTCTTTAATCCTGAACACTCAGCATATCCATAACCAATGTGCACCTGCACTCAGGTTGGACTGTAAAACAACCATTGAATCAACCAAACTAAATTTTGCCTTGGAGATGCCTGAAATGTCTTTAGGGATTTATTCTTGTACTGCACTAGAGACTGAAGCTGTGAACTTCAACATTTTCTAACTTTTTTTTTTCATTATGCTCTAATTTTAATTTTTTTCCTTTACATTTAGTATACATTTTAATGTATACATAATTACAACAAAGTGTTTGTGTTTTCTTCCTTGAGAATGAAAAAAGCAACAAACCTCTCCATTCTGTATGAGTTAATTGAATTACTGTTTACTCACCTTCCACATTAAATTTTAGATCAATACGATTTTTTATATATACCACTGTATCTGCAGAACCTTTAAGTATTTGTATGGTCCTTCCTATCTGCAATACCAAAGGTGAACTACACCAGCAGCAAAATATTTACTGTCTCTTCAGTTATAGATCGCTGAATTTAGTAGATGGTTTTAACATCAGCAAAAAGTAATTTAGATTATAATAAACTTCCTCAGGGTTCCTTTAAAATACAGGTCTGGAACGAGAAAGAAAAGTGTCAGACTGCTTAAAACATACAGCCAATTTGTGGAAAGAACTCAGCATAAACTGACAGTATGACTTTATCCTTTAAAGTGTCAGTACACAGCAGACTGGTTACTGACATCTGAGCTCATACTGAGCTGAAGTCACCATGAGGAAAAAAAATGACAGTCAAAAATGTCCCCAAATTTCAGGGAAATTCAAAGTAAAGTTTCAAGCAAAAAAGATACAGCAATCTTTTGTAAATGTAAAAACTCATTAGTGAAATGGAACTTGTATCTGCCAGAGTGAGCACTGTGTCCACCATGAGATCCTTACGGCTTTTTGAAGGATTTCATTTGGAAACCAGATCAGTAACAGAGGTGAATTAAGTAGCTTTGCTATCAATCAAGCACACTGGACAAGGTTTAGTTCTCTAATATGTGGTTAGTGTATACTTGAGCTGTATAGTAAGCGTAAAGTCTTTGAGCTATCATTATGCCTTATAGTCATGTAGCTCTGTCAAGAGCTCAGCTGTACTCTCAAGGCAGGCTGGAGAAAGCTCAGTCCTGCTGTTTCCTCATTAGCATGAAGTACTTGCCATCAAATTGTCTGCAACTACCTTTTGCACTACACTGAAGGATAACCAGACTTCCAAATCCTGAGAAAATGCATGGAAAAATGCTCCTTCTTCACCTCCCCAGGAGCAGAAAGATGCACCAGTGGCTCCTACAATCTATAAACTGCATCTAGCTCCTAAGGGTTTGCTGCTTACAGCAGCTTTCACCAGATGCTCATTCAGGCATTCTGCTTTTTGCCTCTAATTTAGACAAGCTGGAAGAAATTCCGATGCACACAGATGCCAAGGATGTCCCTTGTGAGCTGTACCCCCAGGTATAAAAAACACCACTTAAGTCAGGAGAGTTTGACAGAGAGCCCAGATCTTGCTGTGACGCGATAATTCTGCCAAAGCCATCGTGCTAGTTCTATGAATCCCAGTATTTTGCAAAGCAGCAGTGGAATCTGAAATAAGATTTGCCTCTAAAGGACAAGCTGGTGGTCTAGAGATTTCATTTTATTTCAGATTATTGCCCTAGGTCGGTTGACCACACAAGCAAGGAGCACAGGCACACATGCTGATGTATCACTGGAGATGCCAAACATTCAGCAAGTCAGTAAATGCTAATTCCAGAACAAAAGACCAACTTCATACATACTCACTCACAGACCCAGTTTTTTATGGATTGTGCCTTGCACAAAACAGCCATTTTTGTGGCAGAAAAATAAGATGGTGGGTTATACCTCACAGAGACACCCTGGTGTGTTCAAGAACTTCCCCCCCCCCAAACACTTATTGAGAAACAGAAATGAAATTACTTCCATACCCTAATTCAATAGAACAGATTCAGATCTGAACACTTCTGCCATGTCTTTTTCCAACACAGCCTAGGACTCAAAGGCATTCTTGAACATGACAGTTTGTATAAATTTACCAAATTCAAGTCAAAAAGATTTTCCAATTGCAATATACATCTCAGCCAGAGAAAAATTGACAACTAAAATAAAGGGCATTGCCTTGTATATTCCACTCACATATAAGCACTCAGAGCTGCATCAAAATTTGTTTTATAAGAATTTCTTCATGAGACAGCTGATCTTTTAGTGATCTAGGAAGTTGTGGATAAACCTCAAGAACTAAGAATGTTTCTGGTGGATATTCTCATTTCTCCCCAGGGAATCTTAATCTTCAGAGGAATATTAACATGAAGTATGTAAAATATTTTGTGGACTGTTTATAACCTAATGACTCAAAATGTAACCTTAAATGCCATTCTGCAAAGAGTTACCCACGTTCAGCAACTCAAGCAGAAGAACACTAGAGCTTCTGCAGCAGACTACTTCTATTGCTCTTCCTTTAGCTTTGTTTAAGCAATTTCACATAATACAGTTATCTTCATTGATATAGCAAAACACTGCTCAGAATCAAGCTGACATAAAATCAATGGTTGCATTATTAAGTAGTAAAATCATTCCAAGGACTTGTGTTTGGAAATGTCTGTTCAAACATACAGCCAAATCTAAAAATCCAGCTCTGGTTCTTACTTAAACATTATTTAATGGTTAAAACTGGAGTTCTGAAAAAAAAGATTTTGCAAAGAAATACTCTAATCCTTCAATACAAGACAAACCTGAAAAGCATATGTTTCCCCCTGGCTATGCCTATTGTAAATCAAGTTACTTTTCTGAAAGCTTAGTATGTATTTGCTAAAGCAAAACAATACAGCTCTTACAGCTTCACAATTAGAAATTAAAAAGACATATGCTGAAGGAATTAAAATTTTCTTTGCAGTGTCAGTTTATCCAGTTATACTGGATATATATCCTGAAGGCTAAAAAAAGCATTTATGAAGGGAAGAGTATTAGAATCGGTAAACTTAATATTTGCATTAAAAACACTCATGGAAAAACCTAGCTGTTTGCTCTCCAGAAGCCACTATTTGGTCTCTACTATATTTAAAAATAGAAGAGGCCTTTGCAGAATTACAAGTAAAACACTGAAAGCTACATATGTAGTTTCTCAACAGCCACAAGATTCCCCTTACCTCGTCCTCCCTGTTTGCATACCAAGGCAGTGTTTGCCAGTTTTATATTAGAGAATTTTTAAGCCAAATTTGTAAAACCAATTCTGTTCATATCCTTTGATCAAATCACCAGACTAGTTAAAATGTGAAGAGAAGCAAAACCAAAACAAGAAAGTTATATGTTTTGTCATCAATTTATGATGAATGTCAGCATGTCAGTATAGAAGATATGGGAAATGGTGAAAATGCCACTTTGGCTTTCTCTAAGTTTTTGAGCGCAGTATATATAGACATCCAATTTCTGAGCATATTCAGAGACAGAAAATACTCTTCAGTCCTTAAACAAACAAGCAAACCTAACCCAGAAAGAAGAATAGTTAAGAGAGCATCTCAGTTTTATTCCTCCAGGGCTACTGGCACTTGCAGCAGACAGAAGGATTTTCCTGTCTGCTGCTTTTTCTGGTTGCCTTCATTCCTACCACAATATCCAAATAACTGAAGGCCCAATATTTCAGTGGCTCCCATGCTATGCATCCCATCCAGAAAACTTGTCAATGTTATCTCAAACCAGGCCTAGACCTTTTTTGAAGGGTGGGATGCCTGGCCCCACCAACAAGGAGCAACACAACAGGTAACTGAGCCAAGCGGAGACAGCAGGCAAAGCTGAAGAGCATACAGTGGGACAATATGAAGGATCCTCTACCAGAAGGAAAAGCAGATGACAATGGCCAACTCCTGTAAAGGTAGGTCAGCCTAACAAGACAAAAAAGTAACCTGCCACATAACATTAATACTGATGTGTTAGACGGAATGCCTCAAAGTACAAGTCAGAGACTTGTTCTTCTCAGGATACCAAAGTGTCTCTTTTCCGGTTGTGCTGCAGCACAACATACTATCCTACTGATCTCACTTTTCCCCTTGGATGAAGAACACACCCATGGCACTGTCTTGATCAATGCAGCCTCAAAAGGTCCTTCATTAGATGCAACAGTTAAGTAAAGCATATCTGGCAGCGTGACAAACCAGCACAAGGACTCCTTTAAATTCTCATGTTCAATTTGACCTGCAAATCTTACTAACATCTCAGGACCCTTTGATACACACTTGGAATGGAAAAGCTGTGGCTGTGGGATGGCAACAACCTGCAGCTGGAGTCCATGCAGCCAGCCTGTGTCATGAAAACCAAGCACCAAGACTTCTATTAGGACTGCACACACACCAAAGGAGTTCCAAAAGCCTGCTCAGCCCTCATAAAAGAGGGTAGTGTCTGGTCCTACTTACAGCCTGAAAAGACAGGGGGAAAGGTTCTCTCTTGGTTCTTTGCAGTCTTGTTCATCTGTGTGTGACACTTGCATGCCTCCTAAGATTATGGTTACTTCCTGTTGACAAATGTGTTCTTCTGCAATCTATTTCCAAAAAGACATATAACACATATTTTTACATTAACTGGTTTTTTTGCAAAACAAATGATGGCCTTTATATAACACAGGATTTGGACTTTAAATAACTTGTGGTCCACTCTTAAATTGTACTGGGCTTTATGCTTGGCAAAGTCAATTTTCTGTTCTTTTATCTTCCATAAGCAGGATAAGAATAGAATTTACCATATCAGAAGTGGAGTTGAAGTCATAAATGTTTATAGACAACATCTATTATTTTATACTATGCAAATGATTTTACATGTTTTTTTTCTTGCTAGTTCAGTGTATAAAGCTTGCATATGTATTGAAAACAACCTTCCCAAGTAAAAGATAACAGGTTTCAGAAATGGACATCCCATGATTTAGTGACTTGCCTGTAGTAAGGGAAAATGAGTGCAAAGTCATCTCATTTCTGAAAAATAGCACTTGTTTATGACTACCATATTTTTAGGGCCAATCTTCAGAGACACATCAAAACCATGACATCTTCCTCTTATTTACCCCTGTCCCAGACCAAATCTATGTTTAAAACAAACAAGCAAACAAACAAATCTACCAGGATAACTATATTGTCTTTCACTCTTCCACAAAACGAGACTCAAAGCATAATTCACTCTAACAAATTTCTGTACAGGAAAGATTTAATTGTTAATTATATTAAGTAAAAACCAGATTTGTATTTTCCCTTGGAACTTGCCAAACTTGTCATGACTCAGCTTCAAAAAAAATTTAAATAAAGGTTGTTCCTTTTTACTTCAGTAACTTTTCTCTTTTAGTCTCCAGTATTATGATTTATAAATGTTCCTATCCATGCACGATTTCTGCCTGAAATCACAGCTAAAAGCCAAAACACAATCTGAGCGTGAAATACAAACAGAAGTTGTTTAGTGGTTGGTATTCCTTTTTTAAGTCAGAACTTCAATAGTGCCTTTATAAAGCAAATCAGTAACAAAAAAAGAGGCAGAAACAAGAACTCAGTGCTTCTGACATATATGAATTCAGCAGACTGTTCTAAGTAGGAAGTATATTGTCAATAGTCTCTGAAATAACAAGGAAAATGGTAGCAGTAGGTGGCATAAGGAATTAAAATTAACAATCTCCAAATTTCTCCCCAAGTGCCAAGAAATCAAAACTCCAAAAGACTGAAGGCTCTTAACAGGATACACACATATGAAAACCTATTTTTAAGAACAACAGGGTTTGGAATCCACATGACATAATGCCAACAGTGAGTTCTGCAGGCATTTGCTTATATTGGGGTTTGGGTTTGCTCTTAAATGCCATTAAATGTCTTTTTTTCCTGCCTCCACAGCTCACAAGTACTTTTTGTACCTCCCAACACTGACAAAAGTCACCAGTGATGAGATGCAAGAGAAGCCATGCAACCACCTTCAGGGTGGGGAAACCAACTCAGATCCTAATTTCTGAACTCAGGAGCACAAAGAAAGAACTTGTATCAGCTTTCACATCTCTCTTCTTCACATCTTGACGTCTCTGCTAACAGATTCTAACAAACAGAACACCAGAATTCATACTTCAGCATCTTCAACTTCTTTCCTGAAGGACTCCAGCTACTGATTCCTGAGATGTAGGAATCATTGCCAAGCTGGTCCCTGAAACAAGCCAGAGAGCGCTTAGGAAACATTCAGGAAAACGTTGGAAGCAACAGGTGGTTGAGGCAGATCCCAGCACACAAGAAGTCAGTCTCTCTATATATTCCCAAGGCTTTCCATACCCCAACACAACTCAAAGAGATTGCAAGGATTTCCCAACTTCAGAATAACAAATTGACAAGGAGGAACCATGAAGCCCGTGCAGCTGAATCAAACCATTTTTAGCTCTCTGCAGACTGAGGAATGTACAGTCCAGTGAGTTATCCTAAGTACCAGACTTTACTCTAAACTGAAGCCCACACTTTTTGTTCAGAAACCTAAGACTTTACTCTAAACTGAAGCCCACACTTATTGGCCAGAAACCTAAGACTTAAGGTCAGATTTGGAAGTGAAGCTTTATACAAAAATACTGAGATGAATACAAGAAGAAACAAACAAAAATAAAACAACAAACTAGCTAATGAACCATCATTCTTTAGAAGAGCAGCTGCCGGGAAAAACTTAAGTACTTTGTCCAAAAGTGTTCCAGTTGCCATTCAAAACATTCTTATTGTATTTCCAATTTCCAAGTATCTCTCTCTTCAAAATTTATGTTTTCCTATACTTTCTTCAAAGGCTCTTGCAATTTAAAAGTCATAGGAAAACACACTAAAAATATCAAACTTGACAAATGCTTACACTTCTCTGGTAGGTGAGGTTACCTTTCAGCATAACATCTTATACAGGAAACCACATGCTCCTCTAAGAGGCTGTCTTTACTCCTAAAGCACCATGTTCACTGACAAGCATATGCATACTAACACAAACCAAACAGTATTTTCTGCTCTAGAAAAAACTGCTTCTAGTCTTTGTTCTCCCCACTTGAATTCAGAATTCTGAATAGCAAATGCTCTTGTTATCATTTAAGGAACTAGACATAAATCCTAGACATAAAGGTGCTATTATATAAAAATACCCATTACAACTTTGGACTAGATTTGAACTGGTGACCTAATGATGTGACATTTGATAGTCCTTTAAGTGCTTGTGATCACAGAGATTTGCATCTGCAAACACTTAAATCCCAGAAGATTATACTACCTGGGAAGAAAAATGTTAAGACAAATGAAATTTACAGAAATGGAAGATTCTAGATTTGTACAGTTTTAATAAGCAAGAAAATGCAAAGCACAGTCACCAGATTCCTCTATGTTTCTGGAAGATCCTTACATTACAAATAAACAACACAAAACTTTGTACCAAAAGTCAGTACGTGCAAAGCTCAGCATTCACCACTATACTGGAATCAATACAGCAAGTCCCTCATGGCTTTCGATATTAACTAAAAATGAGGGAAAAGTTTGTACTAAAATGCACAGCTATCTCTGTGTTCAGTCAATATATTAAAAACTAAGCTTTTTATGATCCATTCAACTGCATCATATCAAATATGCAGAGCATGGAATCTAACATCTGCCTTACCAGAACTATTTGCAATCCATGGATCGTGCATCAACAACCTGGTGCTATGCCAGCAGAGGTAGGTGCAAGTCCCAATGAGGCAAGCACACATTTCTCACCTGGTTTCAAAAAAGGCGCCATCTGAAAGCAGCTCAAACTTCCTCTTGAAGTGAAGCATCCTCTAATATTTTATCAGGTTGTAAAAATTTCACAATGGTACATCTGCCGATGAGGCAGATAGAGCCAAAAACACAATTAGCAATTCCCATCAGGGGGTAGATTCTGCTTTATGTTTTTAAATAAGTACTGCAGATGCACAGGTGCTCCATTTCAGTGCAGAGTCTGCATGCAAAGAAATCCCCTGATCACCAGCAACACCTTTAATCTCCTGTATAAAGAATAATACTCCCTTGAATAGCCATCAGCCCCTCTCCCTGCACACATGAGTAAACTCAGCCACAACTGTGACCAATCCTACAGAAAGGTTCTCAAGAAAAAAGCATCTGTACAGTTATCTGCGTGCCTGGGGGATGCGAGTACTTTTGTTGGGTTTGTTTTGAAGTTACAGATGTACTTCAGATGCCCTGCACTCATTAAACCACAGTGAACATGCCAGCCAAAAATCTTATGCCATCCACATGAAGACAGTCACGTTTACCAGTTTGCATCATAGAGCCTGCCAAGAAAAGTTGCTTTTCATTGTTAATTTTAACATTATCATACATAGCATTGAGATAGCTTCAAGAAAGGAAAGAAAAACATAATAAAAGGCAGTTGATAAATCTTCCAAAAGCAACCAAAAATATCCCAGTAAAAGCTTGTAAGGATAAGCAACCTGGTTTCATAAAGATGCTTCTGATTAACCCTTTTGCAGCTTCAAAAAGATACAATCTCTGTTGTTGCTAAGCATGTCTACCAGAGCTTGCCAAAGAAAGCATGAGCAAACAGCTTCAAAGGCAGAATGACGTACCTAGAGCAGTAAACTCTAATCCTTGCTGTGGAAACCACGCAACTGAACTTAGTCATAGAAAATGGGATTAGAAATTGTAAAACAAAACAAGGAGTTGAAGGAATTAACAGTCATCCCAAAATCATGTTGAAAATATTGAGCAACATTTAAATAAGAACTCTTGTCAGGGTTGATAAAGAGGAGTGCAAAACTAGCATCTTGCACAGGAAACCTTTAGCAGATGTGGGTAGAACAGGGTATCCAGGTCAGCCTAAAGCCTTACACTGACCCTGGATGGTGGCTTGGCAAAGAGCAGAGGTACCAAAGAGCACCCCAGGCGTCATCCCTAGAAACTGATGTGAACAGAACCCCTAGCAAAAGGTTTCCATGACTGATCATAGGAAACACGGCATGGATCAAAGCAGACAGTGCTTAGACTGATGGTTCATGAGCCACATGTAGGGGCCACATGTAGGGGCAGAGGGAAAGTCTCTGGGAAGTGGTTTGGGAAGCACAGCATTATTCTTTCCACAGTTCATGTCATGCAAGCACATGTATACAAGAATGTTTCAACTGCTCAAGTGACCGTCTTCACTAGTGTCATAGAAAGCACACAGCAGAAATGCAGAGGTCAGGATTTCTGAGCAATTCCCCAAGGAGACACAATTAATGTGACTTTCTAAAGTTCCCCACATTTCTTGCAGTGTAACTTCCTGGACAACAGTATCATATTTTTTCCGATGACCGGACCTAACGCAAATTCCATGTTTATACAACCCACGTGAAATTCAGGTTTTGTTGAATGTGTGTTTTCATTTTAGAACAAGAGCTGATTTTCTAACTCAATACAATCTTTCAAAAATAAACCATGTCTCCACATTGGGTCAGGATGCCTAGAGAGATCCTAAAACAACATTAGTGTAAGTGAGCTTCCCTGGTTTTCTCACTGCCAAACAAGTTTCATTAGCAAGTGCCAAGTATTCAACTCCTGATCAATTCAGCAGATAAAATCATGGACTTGAATCAGGAATAGGAAAGAGAGAGAATATAATACCTTGAGAAAAAAAGCAGACTGTCATAATCTAAAAGTGGCTATGAAATCTGCTCCAGATCGATATGGAACTTGATTATAAAGTATAAGCCCACTGTCTGATGACAAAGAGCATATTCTCCCTTTGATCATTCTCTGGTGTCAATGGAAACCCACTGGAGCTTGAAGAGATATCAAGTCTTTGAGAGATGAATATCTAACCTAGCACAAAGACCATGAATGGAAGCAGAAGTGAGTTTCCACCCCCATCCCCAGTTCCAATACTATCACCTCTATTTAATGAAGTCTGAGTGGTCAGTTTTCAGCGATTGCCCCCCACTTTTTCTCTGCCCAGACATCAGAGTCTTCCTTCCTTTAGTAAGGCCTCCATGCCTCCCAGTCACCGAAATGAAAAGAAAAAAGGACAAGACAGACTCTAGGTGCCACAGCTTACAAGCAGTTTTCATGCCAAGCACTGCAGCACCAGGCTGTCCATATTCAAGAGCAGAACAGCTGCATTATCTTTCATTTACCATTGATGCTGCCACATGTCTTTTCTGCCTTGCAGCCTTGGAGATTCCAGGGGAGTCTTGCAGAAGTGTAATCTTGCAACAACTAACCATAGAATATTATCAAGCAGTTTTGAGTAGCGAAAACTGGAAATTGCTTATCTAGGATTTCTACGGGGGAAGAACAAAAAAACTCGAGGATCACCCCACAGAGCCCCTCTGAAACCCCAAAGGTTACCAGACCTGCTCACAGATCCAAAAGAACTGCAGCAAGATTCAGCTTCCACCACCTCCATTATCCCAACCAACTAGCAGAGCCTCTTTGTTATACTTGGACAAAAAAAAAAAAAAAAAAGGGGGAAGTTAGGGTACTTCACTTTGCTCAGTGTCTTGAAAGATGAAAGCAAATGGGATTTCTTTTTAAGTATTTGTTTAGAAGTTCAGAGGGCAGAGGGAAACTCTTAGCTTTCCTTCTGTATTTAGGCTGAGACTACAGTATTTCCACTGTTGCAAAACAGAAGTCAGAAGAAAACAAATCTGGTTTTACTACAAAGAAGTGCCAACCACAAAAAAAAGCCACATAAGCTTGTATAAATACATGTGCATCCCTAAAAAACATGCACCTATCAAAGCATTGTTTAAACCTTGCCCAAGTTGAGAGTCTAATTGAAGTCTCTGTACTTGCTGTTAAGAACAATTTTACCCAAAGTAATAACCAGGATTCAAACCAAGAAGGAATAATGAACTTGGGTTTAATTGGTTTAAAAGAAACCAAATTTGCAAATGCTACCCTTAGCCAACTATTGAATATACAAGTTGATAGAGCCCAGAACGCACTGTGATGAGTGACTTCAGTGACTTTAGTGGAGGCACCCTACACCCACCAACATTCCTGTTGAATGAATGTGAAATCTTCAAGAATTGCTTTTATTTATCTTAGAAAAAGCATTTCTTGGAAAGGCTGGAAAAATTTATTTCAGATGGATTTTTCAGCTGAGAACAAAGTTTTATTTATTATAATTATGCACTCTCCAGAGTGGCCTGCCTTGCTGAGAAAGAACATTAAATTCATCTGTGTACAAACTCATGGAAGTGACCTTTTGAATGAAAATGCTGCAGCAAGACACTTGCAGAGCATTTGCACTAAATAATAACCTACTGTCTGCAACTTGCAGATTAGTGCTCAGACCACTGATTTCAGCTGCTACTTACATAGGCACAAGTCCACATGAGGTCAATCAGCTGAGAATAAAATGTGTTTGCTGCAGACTACAATATAGAAAACTGTTCTTGGGAAACTATATGTATTGTCCACTACAATATGGCTTTATGAACTTTTGTCAAGCATCACACAGCAGCACAACGTTGCAAAGCACCTTAAAGAGGTGTTTTCTGCAGGACACCCACTATCTCATTTAAATAAGAGGATCAAAGGTGTTATTGACACAAACTGGGCATGCTCTCACTTTAATGAGAGAAACAAATGCCAAGATGAACACCCACCACCCACACAGATGCACCCTGCTCCCTCTCTGCAGAAGGACGTGAGGATGATCTGAAAGGCATCTACTATATGGAAAGGCCAAGCACTTGGGGATGGGAACAGGTTAGCACTGAAGAACGAGGAAGTAAAACTAGAGGGTTAATTTCATCACCTAAATGAAAGGTACAAGGTAAGCAGCAAGATATGCATGACACAGGTTTGTTTGGAAATGGAGGGTGTCCTTTTAGTGTGCAAATATAAAATGTCCTCCTTAGACGTATCAGATCATCCTACTCTTTGCACAAAGGTTATTATTAAAAGTAGCGCATCCTGTTAAGTACTTAAACCAGATGTCTGAGCCTTCCCAGCAGCTGGGTTGCCCTCTAGTTAAATTCCCCACTGCCAAAGCAAGCAAGGCAAGCTTGAGTGCTGACATCCACTTCCCAGGGGCACTTTGAAACTACTGACTGCCTGCCCAGCCCAACACCATCCCACAATGGACAAGACCTGCTGGCAACCTGCTCTGGGCTCCTTCTCCCCTTCACTCTCCAAGGTACACATGGCAGACCCTCGTGGTTCATGGACTAAGATTTTGGTATGCAGTTCAAAGCTCTGGAAAAGAGGCCACCCTCTTCTAAGCATCTGAGGATTTTTTAAGCCAAAATGCAGCTGTCAAAAAAATTTGCACTGCCAATTTGGGTTCTGTACTTGTAGAGAAACATTGTCAACCAGGTGCCTTGAGTTGCCAAAGAGTGGGTGTGAGTCCACCTGTGCCTGATTAGGACAGGCCCCTACTGGGCATGAGCAAGACCAGGGGGCCAATAAAGGTGGGACACACACCCACAGAAGGCACCTCAGCTCACTCTGGTGCGAGGCAATGGAGAGGCCAGCAGCTTGTCGAGCCTCTGGAGCAAGAAAGGCTCTTCCCGCTACACTTCTACCCTGGAAGTGCTGTGTGGTGGCTGGAGTCCTGGAAGAGACCAGCAGCTCGTCGAGCCTCAGGAGCAAGAATGGCTCCTCCTGCTACATTTGGTGGAGAATGCGGGCAACATACAGATGTCTAAAGAAGCAGCAGTGTGAGGAGCTGGCAACAGGAACATTATCCCTGATTTGAAAAAATGCCTGGGCTAACACTCTCCCTGAAAGGTATGACCAGCAAGCTCTTGGGATTGGAAACCCCTGAACAGAGGGAAGCCAAGATAAGGATTCTCTCTTTGGAAACCCCTGAGCAGAGGGAAGGAAGCCAGGAGGATGGAATCCCATGGTATGGAATCCCACGGAGGAACCAGAAACCCATGAGGAACCCCTGAGCAAAGTGAAGCCAAGATAAGAATTCTCTCTTTGGAAGCCCCTGAGCAGAGGGAAGCCAAGAGAAGAGCAGATACAGGAGGGAGAAGAACAAAAAGTGCCTGGGCTGGGAAAGGTAGAGACTGTGTGACATTGAACGGTTGCCTGAGAAAAAATCCTGTATGTGTAAAAAATCCTGTAAGTTATATGTCTAAATCTTGTAAGTTATATTTTTGTGTAAAAATCCTGTAAAAATCCTGTATGTCTGCCTCTCGGCGCCCCCTCAATGCTCTTAGCTGAGTGTCCCGCGGGGCCCGAAGAAAAATCCTGTATGTCTAAATCCTGTATAAGTGTGTTCTGTAACCAGTGTTAAAATGTTTGTAAGCTAGGGCAAACCGGGAAAGCTTTGCTGTAAGAGAAAAAAAAAAAAGAAAAAAAAAGAAAAGGGGGGGGGGAATGTAGAGAAACATTGTCAACCAGGTGCCTTGAGTTGCCAAAGAGTGGGTGTGAGTCCACCTGTGCCTGATTAGGACAGGCCCCTATTGGGCATGAGCAAGACCAGGGGGCCAATAAAGGTGGGACACACACCCACAGAAGGCACCTCAGCTCACTCTGGTGCGAGGCATGGAGAGGCCAGCAGCTCATCGAGCCTCTGAAGCAAGAAAGGCTCTTCCCGCTACACTTCTACCCTGGAAGCGCTGTGTGGTGGCTGGAGTCCTGGAAGAGACCAGCAGCTCGTCGAGCCTCAGGAGCAAGAATGGCTCCTCCCGCTACATGTACTCCCTTTTCAGATTCTGCAGTTGTACTTCAGTAAGATGGCTTTCATCTCACAGCTCTGCTCACTGAACCTGCTGTTTTAGACCCAAGTCTGCATCTCTACATGCTATTGCATCCAAAGGGGAATATGATACAAGAAATGCAACTTCCTGACTTCACTACAGAAGCAATTAACTGCAAGTTTTGAAGAAGGAAAAGCCTTCCCTTTGAGTGTTTGTTTTTTATCCAGTAAACCCAGCACATGCAATTTGCAAGATGCACAAAAGCTTCATCCTTGTGTGTCTTCACATGTTGATTATTTACAGTAATGCTTTCCAAAGAGAAGAACAACCACCACTCAAGTACAGAAGCAGCCAAGAACAATAAAACTATCTCAACAATTAGGTGAAGTTTGACTATAGTACTTGAGGGCATTGAAAACTTTTGAACCGAAACCTTGCAGAAGGAAAAGCAGGAGTTTCTTGGTTAACAATTACTAATTTAGAACCAATGACTCTCATCCAAACCTTGAGCTGAAGAGGGAAAGTACACACTATATTTATAACTGATACCACAAAAACTACATGTATTTTGATATAAATCCCCACAGTTCATAATACATTCATCATTTTAAGGTCCTCGTTTTAGTTAAGAAATGTGAAATTACTTTCTTGATATCATGTGGTAAACCAGGATCAGATTGAAAAGTTCTTGCAAAAAGTATTCATTTGTCAAAGGAAGGACTTAGGAGCACACTGTAGCTTTTAATAATAATCTACTTTTTTATAATAGCTACAAATTCATCCTGCAAAAAACCCACTCACAATTAAACCGAATAAAATTCCGTTGAAAACTGTTTTTTTCTATCATTTACCTTTGCACTAATCCTTCAGCTTAAGTAAACTATCATGACAGTTCACCTTCAAAAGGCCTCAGCATTGCAGTATATGCAAGATGCCTGCTGTCAGGACTGGGAAAAAGCCAACAGAGAAGCAGTGTAAAACCTGTAAATGAACAAACTAATAGGTTGAAACACATAAGAGCAGTATTTTTAAAGCCTATTTCTTCAATTAAAGACATTAGATAGAAGCATAAACAAGTTTTACCCTGCACACTGTCTCAAAGGAAGGTGCCCTCAGAAGAACTGCTGCAGGCAGTGCCAGTGCAAGAGAAAAGCTAGTGATAGAAAGAGCTGTCACAGCAAGGATACAAATAAACAGAATCTACGGTCATCCACTTCAGAGCCTGTCCCAACTTGTGAAATATCACTAGAACTTAAGGCTTCCAGATTTATAAAATTAATTTTTTCTGTATGAGCTGCATGGTACTGGCTACTTCAACAGCAGGTGCTCACTCAGGGCTCAGGTAACACTTACCCAAGGCACACAGTTTCATGGACACAAGAACACCCTCCATTTGCTTGGTTCCAGAAGATCAAGATACAAGTGGCATAGCCAGGCCACTGCGAACATCTTGTCTAGTGCTGTTTTCCTCACATGCTGATCTCTGTGTTCTGAACCTAAAGCCAAGTGCTTAATGATACAAATTTAGTCCTGTTTTATTAAGATGCACAGAATAATCCCTTGGTTGAGCCTCTAAGATCTTTTAGTGTAGGATGATTGTAAAAGAAGGTTTTGTTATACATTGCTATGTAATACAATAGAGAGAAGAAACCATCAGTGCCATACTTTTTGTTCCCCAAAGTTTATCCACTCTGCTAAAAGTTGTGGAAAAAAAAGATTTGTCTGGGCTTTGTCCACATGAGGAATTCAACAAGCCCTTAAACCTCTTATCAGCCTGAAGTGACATGGCAGCAATGGTGAAACAAGGCAAGAACAGATTTGTGTTTTCCTGGCACCATACTTATAAATACATAGCATGCTGAAAATAAAGAACTGCTGCTCCAGCTACTCCAGCAAGTCCATCTAAAGAATGAAGACTTCAGGTTCCAGAGCGGAAAGCTACGCTATGAAGAGCAAAATCACACCTGACTTCCTGAATTCATCTTTTAATGATAGAGTGATCCTCTGACTTTGTAGTCAAGGGACAGGCTTAAGAGCACAAAATGGGTCCAAGGGGAATAAAAGCTCCTGACTTGTTTCCACAGCATAGCCACTCTCTGGTGGTTTAATAGTCACATATTCTTCTGGGAAGTACAGAGATGTAAGGACCAAGTAGAAAAGTGAGAACCTCAGCAAAACAACGAGCCACAAACATGAGGGTGATATTTAATAGAGTGTGAGATGCAAAACTTTCCTAATAAGAAGGGTAGGTAGAAGGAGCAAAACAATTAGACAAAGAGAAAACAATAGAGCTAGGAAAAGGAGATTAAAAGCAAATTAAAAGCTCTTCTTTTTGAGACTGCAATTTAAGACAGGCACAGGAGTCCAAGTGCTAGGTGTCAGTAAATGGAGACAATCAGCAATGAGAGATGCCTTCAAGCCTATTCTATCTAAGCTTCAAATCACAGGAGACTAGAGACAAATGCAAGCTGTTTGTGAAATTTGCTTCTTCTAAAGACAGAAGTCAAAACAACAAAGTAATTTGAAAACAACACAATGCACGAGCAGACCTCCTCCTTCTCTTAAGCATTGACTATTTGAAAAGCAGTCTCCAAATGAACACAAGACAATCAGTAAGGAAAGTAGGAATTAATCACACAAGAGACCAAGACATAAGTCATGACCTTGACATGCATTCAGGTAGCAAGATGCATCAAATGCTTCCAAGGACACAGTAAAGACCGTTTAGATCATACCTGAAAAAAAGTCCTTCCTATCCCCAAGAAGTGTTGGGGGTGGAATACTTTTGGTAACTTCCCCAATACAATTGATTTACAGGATGAGATGACATCAGCCCAGTATCTGAGCCTTGAAGATACAATGCCTTCTTAAAAGGTTTTGTCCAGTATCTACAACACCCCTGTACAATGCCCACCACCTCCTCCAAACCTTTCCATACCTCTTGGCTCAGACTGACCCCAGCCACTATTTAACCCTTTTGTTCCACACCAGTCACTCCCAATTCTTGTTTAAGTTCAGTCAGAGAGCCCTAAAAGATGCTTTTGCAGCAGGTTGCTAGCTTCTTGAGACCAATTTTCTGCCCACAGCCAGTGGAATGTCTGTCCACATTCTATGCAGTGGAGCGGCCTGATCTTCTGCTGGAGGCAGAAGACATGCATGTCCTATGGGTTCCTGTTGACCATCATCCACCGCCTGAGATTTAAAGAGGATCCCACATAGAGGAAGAAGTTTTTAAAAAGACACACATCTACTGATACATTACTAAGCAATCAAAAGCTTATTACAAAGAGTCAGGAATACAGACCTTGGGAAATGTGAGTATTTCTGCACATTTTGTACTCTTTACAAAGAGTACTCTTTACTCTGGTATGGCTGCCACAATTACACTGTTGTTTGACTCACATCATTATCCCAGACCATCTTGATTATGAGCTCTGGTTCCGTATTAAGTAACAAAAAAATCTCTTGTGGATGACAGTACTTGAACTGCTGGTCATATCTGTGTGCTAAGACGTGAGAGAAAAGTCAGATTAGCTCACTAAAAAGCCTCTGCACTGTCTGCTGGAATGCCATTAATGTTTGAATTTCCTTCTGAGTTCCAATAGCCAAAGCTCAACACCTTTTACACCAGGAAAATATAAGATGGCTGGTGAGATTCCTGGCAAAACACACTCTTCATAACTGTTTCCACAGCTTATGAGCCTTTTCCCCTTCAATTTGCTGTTCAGCCAGCAGGAGACAAAAAAGAAAAATAAAAGTAGTTCTGTAACCACTGGAGCTCCGTAAAGCTGACCTCCCATCAATTCGTTCCACAAGAGTGATTGACTTTGCAGGCTAGCAAACTCTGAGCTCCAACTGAACCTTTTCCAGAAACTAGGGCATATATCAAGTCAGTCAATCATGGACTCACAAATTTCACAGTGCTTAATAAGCTCTCAACTGCAGCCTCTCACTCAGTGTGCTTCCCTGTTGTTTTTGGTTTTTTTTAAGAACCCTCTGTGCCTATTTGTTTTCAGGAATTCTGTTGAAATCTTAAGTATCTTCAAGGTCTCTTCCTATCAAATTTGGTTGAAGACGGCCAGTGGTTTCAAAATTAATTAATGTGGAGACAAACACTGATAACTGCCTAAAGCTGAGCTCCTTCTGTGAGCTATCTTCTTTCCATTAACAAAATCCATTTTCTTGCTAATATCACTCTCTGTCCAACTTGAGGACTTTTGGGAAATAAGAAGCCAAGATTCAGTTAGTTTTTGCTCTGATCATGATACCTCACAGATCTCCAATAAATAAATAAATTTAAAAATAGGAAAAAAAAAAGTCAAAAAGAACCCCAAACCAACCAACCAAAAGAAAAAAAAAAAAAAAAAAAAAAAAAAAAAACCCACAGAAAACCTCAAACTGAAACAAACAAAAAAAAAAGCATGGACCTCTTTCTGCTTTTGAGTTCCCACTGAAATTTATATCACTGCCTCGAATGCACCAGAACCAGAGATGAAATAAAAACACATCACTACTAGAAGTAACAAACTTACTCCTCATAGTAATGCAGAAGATCAAAAAAGAAGCAGAGATAATCTTCTTCTTT
Organism: Calypte anna; assembly: GCF_003957555.1. NCBI lineage: Eukaryota > Metazoa > Chordata > Aves > Apodiformes > Trochilidae > Calypte > Calypte anna. The sequence goes on along the minus strand of NC_044252.1, from coordinate 22,509,384 downwards.
ACTTTTAGTATACCTTTCCTTTCTTGAAAGGAACTGTCCTCTGCTACTCCTGAGGACTGCCCTTGGGATCCTGAAGTCTTGAACTGCCATGAGAAAAGGAAAGGTCCCTGTTCTCCCTTCTTCCCTAAACTCAGCATCCTACAGCTCATCAGTACTAGCTTTCCATACGTATCTACACCCTGCAACCCATTGTCAGCAAGTGGCGTGCAGCATTTTAAACAGCAAAAGCTCTGTCCACAGATAAACTGGGGATTTCTTCCGTGCTCAAGTGGTCACTTGCCAGCAAGCTGCCAGTGCACTGAGTGCTTGTATTTGTGCTTCACAGTACGCTGGCATAAAAGTGTTTGGGAAGTAGGAAGAGTCATGAAATTGCATCTAAATCTTCTACATAACCCAGCTCTCATATCCTTTTTTTCTATTGCTAGTTTGGACCATCCTCAGGCGATGTTGGGTGGACAGACCCTGGCTCCATGGAAGAGGACTGCAAACCAGCAGCACCACAAGCTACCTACACACAAAATAAAGTCTCTCTTTTCTATTAGCAGATGTCATTCTGCATGCCAAGAAGCACTGGACACACTGTCATTAAAAGGTTTAGTCTGCTGCACCTGTTTGCCAGAATCATCTCACTTTGCACCCAGCAAGCCCCTTCATGCAAAGCACAGCAGTACAGTATCACAAGCCTTTGAAGAGACTATAGTGTCATCTAAAAATAATACTGGGGGCAGTGATGCCACTGATAATCACATCATTAGAGGAGAATAAAGTTCCTCCTTGTCCAAGCAGATAAACAGCAGGTCACTGCAGCACCTGAAGCTTTCCTTTGCAGTCAAACAGTATCTACAAAATCACAGAAAAGTATAATTTGTGACTGCCACACCAACATGCTCTTGTCACAGGCAAGATACAGACATGTAATTCCTGCTTGGCAAGCCTGTTCTCCCCAGCCAGATGTTATTTCAGGCATGTTTATGTGCACTATTCACAGGCTCACCCATGCAGGCAATTGACTGTCAGAGCTCCACTGCCACAGCACCCAGGTGTTGGCATCACAAAGCCTGTCTTCTTAGCTGTGGGTTTTCTAATCACACAAGACAGCAGGGGGAAAGGAGGGACCAGACTTCCCCATCAACATCTCTTCATGAAGTCACCCAGGAGTACAGCCCCACACTCCATGCTTGCTTTCTTCTGACTCAGAAGCACAGACCAAAACCTGGCGCAATCTGGTTGTTCTGCAACATGCAACGAGCATCTCTACCCTGCCATGACTAATGGCCCTTCTGAGACTGTCACCAGCCCTGCCTCACAGTCTGCTTTTGAAATGTCTCTGACATGCTGAGTCCTCTGCCCCATGTTGCGAAACGCAGCACAGCCCTGGCAGGAGCAGTTTGCGTGGTTGTCTTGGATTCATGAACCCCCTAAAAATGCAGGACAGGAGCATGTACAGCCATGAAGTCACCAGCTACATGCATTAATAAGCTGAGAAGATTTCTGTGCAGCTAACCATAAAGGCCAAATTCCTACCCAGTACCCTGTGAAATAGAGTAGCTCAAATTAAAGGAACATGCCAAAACCCAGTAACAAATATGCACATTGTCAGGAGACAGGACAAAAGGCTACCTATAGTTTGGCATTACTACAACTGCACGACATGCCTGACAAGCAGATGTTTGCACAGGCACAGCCATGACCAAAGGGCACAACACAGATAGCACTGGATGGAGAAGTAGGATAGAAGATCACCAGCGTATCACTATTTTTTTGCCCCAGGTTAATGTCTTTTCAATCCTGCCAGTCCTTTCAATCTGACTTGAAGGTAAAGAAAAGGCAAAGGAAAAGATGGTTGGTTTACATTTATTAAATATACTGCCCATTATCTTGGAAGACATCCATGTGTTTTCAGATTATGAAGAAACACAAACTGTTATCTACATTAATGCCTTTCTAATACCACAGAAAGAAAGACAAACATGAACTTCAACATAACAGGCTGGCAGAGGTATATAAAAGACCACAGTTCCACTTTTCAAGCCAAAAAGCCACTGCTGAAGATACTTAGAAGAGCAGCACTTCTAGGAATCAAAGCAAGGGGTCAATGGGTGTTTTAGCCAGGGCTCGGTAACTGCTATTCAAATGTGGCCAAACATGGAGCACATCCATCCCTCTGTTTCACAAGAAGGGCAGATGGCAGTGTCACAACTTTGGGCAGGATCCCTGCTGCCCAGCAGCACTGCATCCAGCAGAGGTATCACTCAGGCACTCTCAGTACTGGATGCTGCCACCAGCCAGACCAGGCTCACCCGGTCCTACCCAGCCTGGCTAGAAAGGCCTTGAGGATGGAAAAATCCCCAACCATATTGAAACAGCTCTGGTAGCTGATACTTTCCATGTTCCCCCATAGCATAGCACAACTCCACAAAAGCTGCCCAAGTTTGTTCTTAAGGTAGTGTTATATTTTTGTTAATTACTATTTGGAGGGTGGCAGGGAAATTCTTAGAAAGGCAGTGACAGGTCCCCATCATAGAGCTGCTTTGATTATTCTGAAGAAAACTGCTGCACCCCTCCCTAGGATGCACTGGACACTTTCAGACCAGGCTTTCTGTCAGTTGCACAGATGTAGGGAGAAATTCTTAAAACATTGTGTGCAATTGTGAGGGCAACTCACAAACAACAAAAATTTTAATCAGTGGCATAATGTATTATACAGATGAGACACCTGAGTTCAATAGTGGTAGAATCATCGTGGTATGAGCAGTCTTTAATCCAACCTGCACAGTTATTTAGAGGTTCCTGTTCTGAGTAAGTACAGGATGTACTTTGATCTCTGCTGCCTCCTGCCAAAACTGTGGAAATTAGCAAGCCAAAAACCAAGAGTTACAAGGTATCATGGCATACAAAATATATTCTATAGTTACAGAAGCAACTGAATGACATAGAAGTCATAGAGGAGACATAGAAAAGCAGTTACAACTAATTGCCTTTACCTTAAGCAAAAAGTTGTCTAAAATTTACAAGAGGATCCTCTCTTATATGAGGGTAACCAAAACTGTGCTGTTCAGTTCACAAACTACCTGAAGTGATGCTCTGAAAGGGCCCAAATGCAGAAAAACTTGGATGAAGCGTGGTAGCTGCATATTGGTGCAATCAGAGCTGTGGTCACAGCTGGAGCAAAGCCTTGGAGAGAAACTTTGTTACAGGGGTGTTAGCCACAGCAACAGTCACACTGGGTTCTTCCTTAAAGCAAAGATCTGTCCTCTTTGTCACATACAATGAATCATCCCTCAAGTCACTGTACTTTAAGCAAACTCTTTAATTTGGGATGAAATGAGTCTTTTAAGAAGAGAATGCTTCTGTCAGATTTTGGCACAAAACCACCTTATTAGAAAAAGACAGATTCCTCAGACTTGTCACATAGTTAACATTCACTTAAATCTCTTGTTTTTTAAAAAAACAACAGTTGAGAAAACTATGTGATAATTAAACTGCAGGCATGGGAAGTAGACAGACAGTTCAAATAACCTTTACTCTGCCCTGTAGAGGCAAACTACAATGGAAAAGTTATTAATGTTTTAAGTTTTTGATTATAAATTTATCAAGTTCATTTTAAAATATATTTATTTCTGATTCCCCACTTTCTTCTTCCTCAAACTGAGAAGGGAGCACCCAGCTAGGGTGTCCAGTTAAGGTGTGACATCTACAGTCACAACTGAACATGGCTAGATTTTTTCTTCCTGTGACATTTATCCTGATTTTATTACATCATTGCAGTATTTCTGTCTGTAATATACAATATATGCTTCAACTCCAGTGAACAGAGCTTTGTGCTCTGATTACAAGTGAAACTGCAATGAATAGTCATTAAGAGTTTAATAACTTGGACTCGGGATGGTGATGAGCTAATTACCTTCATTCTCCTCCATCCACCACCTCAAACAAGTTCTTAGTTCAAAGAAACACCTTTGAAGATCCTAGGCTGCCTGGACTTATTTTAACCTGAAAAATCAGACCCTCCTTCAGAGTACAGTGTGCTCTCGGGAATGTTTGTTCAGTGCGGCTGGGCAGCACAACTCCACCTCCTGAATTATTTAGAGCACATATTTCCTGCAGCACCTCCCAGCCTTAGACCACCAGGTCTGTGGGACAGAATTACAGGCAAGGAGGCAGGGGTCCTGAACAACAAGCTCTCCTTGACAGCAGAAGCAAGAAAGGCACGGCAAATGCCATGGTAGATGGAAGCAGGCAGCAGTTTCAAGAGGCTGGAAGGGCTGCAACAATCTGGAGAGGACCAGAGGCAAATGCTGTCAGGGTTTCAGTGAGAAACACAGGAACCCTGGTGTGGAGATCTTCCAAGTCCAGTGCTGCCCCATTGCAGCTCTTCTCTACAAATCCATCAGCTTTGAGGAAATCAGGCTCCAAGGCAACACCAAAGCAGACAGAGCTTCATTACATACTCATTTTCAAGATCGTACATTACCACTGACATCTTTGAGTGGGTAGCTGTCAATCTCAATGCAGTGAGATAATACCAGCCTTTTGACAGACAGTCTACATTTAAAATCTAAAATAAACTTCAAGAGTTTTATATAGACAAACTATGAAAGGAAATGAGGAAAATGAGTAAAAGATGGATCTATATCTAAGTGCTCTAAAGAAAACAAAGGCCACCAAAGCTCTTCTCCCCCACTCTCATGTGTTGTGCCACTCAAGACTTATTATTTTAGGATTATTTCTGGTGTACTGACTGGAGAGGATATCAAGAAGTCATGTATGCAATTACCCCACAAACAACCTTGCTGTATGATGGCTTCCACTCCTTCATCCTTTTTCCTTACCTTCTTTTCTACTTCCTACTCCTTTCTTCTACCAGCTCCTTGACTAATGTATAAGCTGTACAAGGCAGGGAGCATCTTTCAGTCTTCAGAATATTTTAATTGGAATGTAGTGGGTTGAAGACTTTCACAGCTTCCTTATGGATAATCCTACCACCTGACCACTGCTCACAGCTGGAATACTGCAACAGCTAGAGAGCAAAACAGACCTGAAATGTGCTTAGTTTATGTACCTCGGCTTGCAGATGAATAGGAGTGAGCAACTGGACATCTATCTGTCCAAGGCAGTCGAGATTATGGGGAAGACATAGTCCAACACAATCCTGTACCTGCTTCCCTAAGGGTAGCTACAGCCAAACCTGTGCTTTGGAGTGGCTCATGGAGATTTGGGATGGCACTACCAAAAAGAAATTTCTAAAACGAAATTCAAAAAATGGATAACATCTGTAGTCATAGATAAACTCCTCACCTCTTCCTCCTCCTGCAGAAGCATTGAGAAGTGTTTCAATGGACCCCTTCCAGAAGGGACACTCCCCATCTACACCCTGTGACATTAAGCACCATGCAACCCACAGCATCTGCGACCTACAGTCAGCATCTCACTGGCTCAGACCTTCAACAAATGCAAACTACGATCTGTACCTTATAGGTAATATACCATATCAAATAAGAAGCTATCGTATTTGATCTGTGTTCTACATAGAGTGAGAAAAAGACATCTTGACTCCATGAACCATAAGATCCAGATTGTGCACAGGTTGTCTGGCCTCGTATAGTCCTCTCCAAGTCACACTGAGCATTACAGATCAAGGTGGGAGAGGTTTACAGGCATCTACACTGGGGGACCCAAGGACATCACTGGAAATCGGAACAGTACACACTGCAGTGTAGCCAGGAAACAGTGATGAAGAAGAGGCAATCAGCATCATTAAAAGCCTTTACAGGCACGAAGATGGCAATAAGCAAGTAGTCAGAACTTACAAAAAGACAAGGTCTAATTCCCCCTCAACCCAGTTGAAACATGCTCTCCCTTCCTTTCTTCTGCACAGAGACTTGCACCCAGCCTGCCCACCACAGTTCCTGACAGGGAAAGACCAGGTCACCACTCAAGTCCCAGTTCCCTGCCGATCCCGGTCCTCTGGACAGCTGCCCCGCTACCACCCTTCAGCTTATCCCAAACCTCTTGCAACTCTGACCCTTCACAGGCCACCTTCTTCCCTGTTGCCACCCTGAAAGACACATGCACCTCCCTCCACAGGTCCCTGTGCACCTGACAGCTCAAGCCTTGTGCCCCCACTATTGCCATCTTTCCCAGCATCTCCAGACAACCTCCATCTTCTTCCACATCCTGCAGACACCCTGCCATACAAAGCACCTACGAGAGGCACTGCCACCCATGCCTAGACCCCAACAGCACCTCTCCATCCCCACGACACACAAGCACCCCCAAACTCAAGTCTCTGCATCTCCCCCAGCTTAAGCCACGGGAGCTCCCCATCCCTTGAGGGGGTCTCCCAAAGCCTTTCCGTCCCCAGACCCCAAAGCCCCAGGCATCCCATGCACACCACTGCCCCTGCCAGCCAGCCTGACCTCCCACCCCTAAGGCCACCTCCATCTCCTCGAAGGGCACAGCCCCCCGCGCTCACACCGCTGCTGCCCCTGCCTGCGCGCCCCCCCCCCTGCGGTCCCCGCCCCAGGGACACTGCCCCCCAGCATGGCGCGACCCCAGGCGCACCCCCCCGGGGCAGCCCCTACCTGAGCAGGTTCCACGCTGGCAGGCAGCCCCTCAGGTAGGGCCTGGAACAGCAGCAAAGCCATGGCGGCGCGGAGCCTCCTCGCCATCCCCCCCACCCCCCGCTCCCCGCCTCCCCAGCCCGACTGCGGCCCGGGACGGGAGCCGAGGGGGCACCCCGCGCCCCGGACCCGCCCCAGCCTGTTGAGTATTGGGCGGATGGCGCACAGCTTGGGTCGCTATTGGCTCAGAGCGCTGTCACTTAGGGCAGGAGAGGGAGGGGCGGGGTCTGAGCGCCATCTTGAGTGTGGCGCACAGGGCAGGGAGCCTGGGGTGGGACGAGGGCTGCCATATTGTGAGTGGCGGAACTGGTTGGAGAGATGTAGGGGGAGTTGCCTCTTAGTCCTGAACCCCATCACCATGCACCCCCAGGGACAGCTGAGCACTGCAGAACAAGGGGGTTCACAACACCTTCCGTCCAGCCACAACCTCCTTGACATGCCAATGGCAACCAGAGGTGCATGCCCTATTCACCTGGTCACACACGGATACCATACCCCCTAAGCCTCCTCTCCAATGTGCCCACAGAGCTCCAGATCCAAACAGCCCACAACATGCTGTGTGGAGGCTGACATGAAGAAGGTGCCAAAATGGCAGCAGCAGCACAGAGTTGCACTCAAGGCCCCCGGCAGGCAGCCATGTGTTGGTGCCAGCCCCATCAGGAGATGGGAGCGGCATAGAGAAGAAGATCCCCCACTTCTGCTGGGTCCCAGTGTGTCCCCACACGGTTATCCTTTGCCTGGGCTTCCACCCCCTGGAGAAGTGAGAGCACTGGGGTTATCCGCAGCTCAAGGGAGATGTCCCCTCTTCCTGGCACAGTGGCAGAGGCCACGTTGCCACTCCTCACATGCCAGGCAGCCTTCCTGCTGGTTTGGCATGACAAAATTTATCAGATTCTTAGGTAACATGAGAGGAAAAGCCAGGAAAAAAAAAATCAATCTAGCAGCTTATCCTACCTTGGCATTTTTCAATCAGGGCAGTACTGTGGGCACACCTAGCCTTGCTGGATCAGCTTGCCTGCCTGCCAGGAGCTTGTGCACCCTGCTTGCTTCTCTTTCTGTAAACAGTTGGTTCACCATCCTCCACCAGTTTTTGGATGAGGAGCAAGCAGACAGCCAAGCCTTCCTGTTGGGCTGCTGATGCCTCAGAGGAGACCCCAGCTTCCTATAGCTCCTGGCCTCTCCTCGGGCTCTGTTGAAGCCCAACATGACATCTTTGATCTGGTTATCATTTAAAGGGAGCTTGTAAACATGCTGAAATAATAACATTTTGGCCCTGCACAGTTATTAAAGAGGCTTTATTCCTGTTCCTAGCTAGCCCTTAAATTAGAGGCACAGCAGGCAGAAGGCAGCAAGTGCTGGGGAGCACAGGACAAGCCCACATCAGGTGTGACTCATAGCTGGAGAGCAATTAACACTCGCAGCTCTTCTCAAACAGGCATGAGTCCAGCTCTGACTCCTAGCAGTCAGGTTTCCTTCCTGTTGCAGTAATGGGAAATGGGCACAGGGCCGGCCAGAGACACCCTTGGCAGTGTGGGGACTTGCTGGCTGCAGCCTGGCTGGGACCCCTCTGCTCCCCAGTTAGATAAAGGCAGGCTGGGAAGTTACTGTAGTTTTGAGGTCGCAGGCAAGCACTGGCTGCAGTGACCATATCCTGACACAGGAGTGATTTGAGCTGTTGGGTTGACTTAGATCCAGTGGGGGAGACTCCAACTACAACCTAGAAACCTCTCTGAGCTAAACTCAGCTAGCATAAATAGCATCAATCCAAAGCAGGAATCCATTTTCATAAGTTGATGAGGGAGGTCTGGCTTGAGGATGGTTTGCTGATCCTCCTAGCCCAGAGCAACCCTCTTCCTCTGGCCAAGAGGAATAAGCTGAACCACATGCCACTCCCCAGGGCAGGGGAGTGCTGGTACAAGATACCAATAGCTCTTCAGAGGGTCCCCCCTGCTCCATTGTCCCTCTAGTATGCCTGGAGACATGAAAAAAGGAGTGACAAAACCACTGTGGTCCCAGACGTGGCTTTTTGTGATGCTGCCTTGGCATCACTGTCCACAGAGCTCCCTGCCCTTCCGGGCCCCCTGCACACTTCTAACACAGGAAGGGGTACCAGCAGGACTGTGGCTCTGATGAGAAGGGGAAGGGCAGCTTTAGGGTGCTTCAGGACATTATTTTACAAGCATCACTGTGCCTCTGAGCATGCCAGAGGCACCCTGGACCCAACTACAGTCCAGGCTGGTACAGTTACCTATCTGAAAGTGCTGAAAGTAGTTTCAGGTGCAGTGCAAGAGAAACCTGAGTTAAGGAGTTTAAGAAAACCAGATTTGTCTCCTTGTGGCTTCTTTCCACCCCCAAAAGGAGTGACATATGTTTAATTTCACGTGCTTATCTATTATTTTAATTGCACATTAACAAGAGATCTAATAATGCCTAGGGAACAAATATAAGTCTGAACATTTTTCTGCTTTTTTTAGAGCTCTCATGAAGTTTTCCAGCTGTAGCTACATGCAGTTGAAGACTTTTATCCTCTGTCTGTCGCTGCTTGGACAGAAGCAAAACTGCTGTGGATAGTCTGGCCCTTCAAGCAGGGCATTATATGGGTTTGGCTGCTCTCTCTATAGGAGTGGAGTGGTTAATACCGGGAAAGCCCTTTGGCTGCAGATTGTGTCTTCACTCAGACATGAAGCTGATGCAGGGCAGCTGCATCATACGGCTGGTTAGGAACATGCTTGTCTCAACCAAGGGATGCTCATCAGCCTGCTAAGAACATGGACATGGTTGAGGATAGGGACTTTAGCCTAGAACATCCTCCTATGACAGCAGGTCGCAACAAATTCAAGCCATTCTTTTTTAAGGTGGTAGAGGCCATGTAGCAGACCCATGTTAGCATTATGCAAACTTGCCAGGCCAAGAAGACAAACAGCACCTATGGCTATAGAAGAGTCACCCACTGTCAACCTTCTCAGTCCCCCCAGTGAGACAAGTACCACCATAAGCACAGCACTGTCACCTCCCTTCGTCACTTGCCTCAGAACCATTTGCAGCCCCATGAGCCCCCTGAGGAAAGCTGCATGGGATGCCCAAGGATTTTAGGGCTCATGCCAGTCCTTGCAGAAGCTCACAGCTCTTCCTCCTTCTCCAAGGCCCTATGCTGCCCTTCATGGTGGTGCCTGCTCAGTCACAGAGCCTGCACTTTTCCCTTTCAAGGCAGGCATAAGACCACCTACCAGCCCTGCTCAGGGAACAAGACACCCAGAGATATACCAAAAACAGAAACTACAGCTATTAAGAAATAAAAAATCATTGCATTTTATTATTCAACCCTCCTCTCTGTCATTTTTAGTGCTGCTATTCAGAGCCTGAGTTAATGCCTCAACAGCTTTGTTACTCTCATCTCCTTCCCCCTGTTCAGGGCGGCAACGAGTTGACTGTCCCCCAAAGCTGCAGGTCTTTGGTCTTACCAAGAGATGCAAGGCAGGAGTGATGGCTGGCTCTCATGCTCAGAGGAATGTAAGAGTATCATCTTAAAAACAACTGGTTATTTCTCTCCAAGATTGTGGCAACTGCAAGCCTGAGCCATGATCCAGGCATTGGTCCCTCGACTTGGGAGTGCTCTCTATGCAAAGGGACAGGTTCCTTCTGGCCTGTCAAGGCATGATCCAGCTTTTGGTAAGAGGCCACTCTTGTGATTTAAGGCATCAGTGTGATTTGGTTACTGGAACAATTGCAAGGCACCTGCTTTTGGAGGTAGGAATGTGCTCTGAGCCCCAAAGAAGAGCCTGGTGCCTTGTGGGACCAAGTCCAATGACTGCATGAGGCTCAGATAGCTTGGGCAGGTCCTCCTATACAGGGCAGAAGCAAGGCACTGGAAGGACAGCCATTGCCCAGAACAAGAGGGACATGGGGGTGCAGGGACATGCCCAGCAGCAGAATGGGGGAGGCTTAGGACAAGCCAAAGTGCTGCAAGCTGGGCATGCAGAACCAGACCCTGCCGCTCTGGGGGAAGGAGACAGTGCTGGGCTAGTGGCAGGTCTGGCTGGACTGTGCTTCTGAGCCCTGCTCAGGGTATGTGTGGCTGGCGATGGCAGGGGGCCGAAGGGGTGCGATGGCTCCCAAGGTAGTCTTCATTCAGAGTCCCTTGTTAAAATACACGTATGGCACTTTGTCATCATGCTTGGCCACGATGCTGTCACGTAGCTCTGGCTCGAGGTCAGCCAGTGCAAGGGAGCTGTGAGGAGAGGGAACAGATACTGAGACCCGGGATCTTCCTTCCTAAGGAGTCCCACCCTTCCCATTGTCATTCAAGGTCCCTGCAGTTCCTGGGATCTTGCAGGCTCATGTCAAGGCCCACCACCCAGTCCCTGGCATCCACTGTTCCCAGTGCAGGGGGCTCAGAGCTGCCCATGGGGCTGGAGGTCTCAATGCTCTCAGCACAGAGTTCTCAGAGCAGGGGAGACACATGCTCTCCTGCTGCCCCGGGCACCAACGTGTAGAGGCAGGAGCTGCCTCGGGTTGAAGGGCGGGTGCCCATCACATCTCCCCCTGGGATGGGCAGAGAAGAGCTAGGGGAGAAGGAAGGCTCCCAGGGTTCTGCGCAGGAGGGGGAAGGTACCATCTCTGTGGGAACAGGGCGCAGGCTGCTGGCACCATGAAGAGGAGGCTGTGGGACAGAGAAGAGCCCAGTGTTAGTATTGGGAGTTGCAGCCCGTTTGCCCTCCAGCCACAGGGGTCTCAACCCAAGAGGTTCTGCTCACACCCTGCAACTCCCAGTAACTGGGGAAAGCCCAGGCTGAAAGGCAAGCAGCTCTTCAGTCCGCTGCTGCAAAATAAGCCTTTCTTATTGGGGTGGTTTCAGGGAGCCCTTCGAGCCATACTCCGGGCATCCCTGTGAGTTCAAGCAGATACTTACAAGCCCCCAGAGAGCAGCACCTGCAGAGGCCCATGGAGAACCCGGATCCGCTGCAAGGGAAGAGTGAAGAGTGAGTCCCCAGCCTCACCACAAGCCCCACTTAGAGTGTGGAGAGACTTCTTCTTTCAAGAGGCCTGAATGCCCAAAACCTCTGAGGTGCCACCAATCCCTGCCACCCTCCCACAGCCTCTCCATATCACCCGAGATACTTTTGGTGTACTGGTGACTCAAACAGGGGGCAAGGCAAGCCAGTCTGCAACCCATCATTTCATGCCCAGCATGCCAGCAGCAGGGGAGCAGGGCTGGGGCACCACATGGAAAACTGTGCCAGTAGAAAGGTGGGCTTACCTGCATGAAGGGGGTTTTCTCCAGTCGCTCCATGATGATAGGCAAAATAACTAGTTGCAGAGAGAAAAGGTCAGGGCTCCCACACAAGCCAGCCAGCAGGGCTACCCTGGCAGGAGCCTCCTCCCAGAGGCCATGGAAGTGGATGGGTTTTCCTGGGGGCTGCTGGATGTTAGCTTACGAAAGGGATCTGGCATGGGACTCCCATCCCTCCATCAACAAGGCAGCATGCTCTGTACTCCTCATGCTCCTGCCCCTGTCAGGCTTGTGGCATGGTAAGGGGCTCAGAAGGGCAAAGGAATGTGGGGCTGTGAGGCAAGGAGCCAAGAGAGCGGCCCTGTTCTCATGGGGTGCCATGGGAGCACGCCGCATCCCCCCCAGGCTGTGGGTTGTTATGGGGAAGGCTGAGGGCTTAGAAGGCTCTGATGGGAATGGCAGGATGGTGCAATCAGCTCCATCAGTGAGATGAGACCACACACCACCCAGGATGTGGGGTCACCTTCCCTGTTCTTCACAGGGGGAAACTGAGGCAGAGGAGGGTGAGGTGGCAGGTCACAGGGAAACCCCTGGTCCAACCCCCCTTCTGCCCCACACTTACTCATGCCTGGCGCTGCCATGGTGATCCTGGACACCACAACCTGTCCGATACCCTTTACTGCTGCTCTCTGCAAGCAAGAGCAGTGGTTGAGCTCTCACCCCACCACACTGTGCCCTGACCCAGACCCTCATCCTGAGACTCACCCTGGAGCAACCCAGCTCATTGTTGTCCCCATCTGTCACTGTCACCCCATTGATGATCTCCCTGCAAGAGACAGGAAGCAGTGAGGGGTGGACAGGATGGCCGGGGAGTCATGAGGAGGGCACAACAATAGGGTGAGGGGGTGCCAAGGTGTCCCCTGTGCTGTGCTGGCAGCCCCCAGCCCTCTCCCACGGCAGCGGGCTCCATGTATGCCCAGTGGTGCTGTGATCCCCAGCACAGCCAATGCTGCCATCTTCAGGGCATGGCTGCAAACAGGGTCTGGCTGTCCAAGGGACAGACACACTCCTGAGACCTGCAGCCAAGCCAGGGAACAGTCCCCCATCCAGTACCCCAGCTGCCTATGCTGTAACCTGCAGGGGATCCTGAACAACAGACACAGATCTCCACATGGGGGTCCCAGCACCAGAACATCATGGACTGGGGGCTCTTCCATGACAACATACAGAAGACCTTTGGTTTGGAGGGATCTTTCATCCCAGACCCCAGAACAGCTATCCTCAGCCCAAAATCCCCCTCTGGGCAGAGGCTGAGCCACCCCACTCATCAGCCTCCACCAGAGACCCAGAACCATGACTATGTGGACCCCAAATCACCTTTTTCCCGCCCTCTCACCCCATCCAGCCCCCAAGGTGGGGAAACCATGGCAGGATCCTGCCTGCCACCAGCTTGCCTTCAGAGGGAACTGGGTCCCTCAAGCACCCTGGCTGCACATAGCACTTACTGTTGTCTCATCATGGGGATATTGGCACAGTTGGCAGCAGCCACAGCCACGAAGGGCACCCAGCGGGCCAGCAAGGGGGGTGCTCGCTGTGGGGACAGGCTGGAGTCAGCTCAGGAGGGCAGGATGAAGCCAGCTGCCCCACCTGGGCTTTGTTCCAGCTTACCTTGGTGTAGAGGTTGAGTGCCACTGCGGTGGCCAGGGCCGTACTGGTGGCTGTGATGTAAGCTACCCCAATTTGCCTGGAGAGCCATTTGCAAAGAAGGGAGAGAAAAGAAACACCAACTCATTGATACTAATCCTTCATGATCAGGCACAGGGAATCATTATGGAGAAGGTCCTGATACAGAGTCCCCATCCCATGCGGGTGCACAATCACCTGAGAGAGATGGGGGAGGCAGCATTCCGGTTGGTGTAGTTAACGATGGCATTGAAGGATTGGTTCATCCACTGCCAGAAAACCACAGCAGGCACTGTCCTGTGGAGGGAGGGGATGAGAGAGCACCCAAGGGCCATCAGGGATGCCTAGCCAGTGCCTGTGGGCAGGCTTGGTGGGGGAACAGCCCTCAATACCCTTTTCCCAGTGTCTCCCAAGGGAAACTGAAGCACTGCGGTAAAGCCATAAACCAGTGGCACAGCTGGGAAATGACCCCAGGAGTCCCAGCTGCCGCAGGGCTTCGGGGAGCACAGGAAGATCCACAGCCCTGAGAGGCACTCGGCCATGGGTGGGAGACCCAGTTTTCTGCAGGGCAGCAGCCATCCTGCTGGGCTGAGATAAACCCTGGACAATGGGAGTGGCAAGGAGGGGATACATAGGAACAGAGGTGGTTTGGGAGATGACCAGGATGTCTGGGTTCCTACTGGTGTGGTCTTAGCAAGCTTTGGGATGCAGGCAGGTGGAGACAAGCTGGGAAGGGGGTGACCCATCAATACTAGGAAATCCTTTATCCAGGCTAAACATCACAAGCAACAAGAAAACCAATCCAGCAAATAGGTATAGGGATCCACTGGGAGAGACACTGTTTGTCCTACATGTGCTCTGCCGTGGAGACAGGATTGCTCACCCTCCCAACAGCCATTTCAGAAGGGAAATGGAGGGAGCTGTTGGTGTGGGCTGGGGATGCTGGAGTAGTCTGGCCTGGGAACATGTCTGGTTCTCAGTTTTGGGGCCATTATGTGTGTACAGAGCACAAGCAGCAGCTGTGCAGGACTTAACCATGTTAATCATTACAGGGGCTTGGGGAAGAGCTGAGCTAAGCTGAGAGCTCAGGACAAAGCATGACCATGCTGGGGGCCAGAAGGATTCATGATGCTTCCACCACAGGCTGGGCACCAGGGACAGGGCATGGGGACATGGGGCTTAGCCATGGGACAGATACAGGTGCAGCAGCCATGGGCATGCCTCAGGAGTGGAGTAGGCAGAATGACTGTGCCCCATCCTTCAGGGACCACTCAAGGGGCTGGGGGGTGTCAGGGCTGCACCCCTAGCCTGGAGTCCTCAGGGTCTCACCGGTAGAACTGGAGCATGCAGCCAGTGAGAGCCATGCCCCCAGGCACCTGGAAGGACATCCTCCCGATGAGGTTCATCTTCTCACCACTGTCAGGGTGGAAGGCTGAGTCATACAGCTTCTTGGCGTAGAGCAGCTGCTCCTGCCTGCTTCCTGGTGGCACCAGCCCGGCCCTGCAAGCCCAGAGACCATCAGGGTGTGTGCCAAGCAGCCCCACTGGCACCTGGCACTGCCAGGGCACAGAGCCCCCGGCACCCAACATGAAAGGTAGAGGAAACATCTGTAAAGGAAACTTGTCTCAGCTTGAGGCTCCTGGGAGAAGCCTGGGAAACTCCCCCAAAACTGCCTCCAACAGATGTTACCTCCCAGCGTGCCTGCTGGGGAACCACTGCCTCCATCCCCTCATATCCCCACAGGGTGGTCTGATACAACCATGGGCAACAGGGATGGCACCTTCAACAGCTGCACCCCAGCCCCTCACCTGCAGCCTTCCACCAGGGCCTTGGCTTGGTCCAGCTCCTTCTCTGACACCAGCACAGTCCGTGGGTCAGTGATGTTGAAGAAATGCTTCAGGCGCCCCATGAAGGTGCTCTGGTCCCAGAGTGGAGCATCGATGTTGAAGTCAAGGGGGGTGGTGGCCATTTTTGGCACAGGTCTGGGCAGGGGGAAGAAGGTGGCTCAAAGGATCCTGCCTTGTTTGCCTGTTAGTTTTGGGCCTGCCACTGCTACAGGAGCAGTTCACAGGGCAAGAGCCATGGCAGGTTTATATTTAACAGGAAAATTGGACTTTCAGCAGCCCTGAGCCCAGAAGCCTCCTGCACCAAGGCTGCCAGCTGAATGCTGCAGCAAGGCTGCTCCTTCACACGGTGCCCTCCCTGCATCGGGACCCCCTGCTTGCACTGCCCCCTCCCCAGGCACCCGGCACCCCCTCCTTGGTCTGGGACCGTGCATTACAACACCGCAGGGCCCAGCCCCCCTCCACAGGGCTGCACTGCCCTGCCCTGCCCCACCAGTGCTCCTCACGGGGGAATTACCTTCTCCTGTGCACATGGCACTGCAACCCCTGCACTGAGCTGTGCGTCCCACGCTGTGGCACTGCAACGCACGCTCCCATGTCTGTGTTGCGTGCCCCCCAGAACACTGCCTGCACAGCCGCTCCTGTAGCAACGTCCAATGGCACTGGCACTGCACTACACTGCACATCAGTAGTACTGCACTACAATGCACATCAGTAGCACTGCACATCCCCCGGAGCACTACGTGGCTCTGCACCCCCGCGGCGCAGCACTGAACTGCACTACGCTGCAGGGCACTGCACGCCCCCCTGGCGCTGCACAGCGCAGCGCAGCACATCGCATGGCAGCGCCCCAGCCCCGCGGCCTCACGCGTCCCTACCTGCAGTCCCCAAGCCCCTCGCGCGCCTTCTCCAGTCCACGTGGCCCCTACCTGCCCCCGGCGCGTGGCCGCTCCCAGCCAATCACAGGATCCCAAGCGGCCGCGCCCATCTCCCCCCCCACACCCACCCGGCGGGGGTGGCTCCCTCTGCGCGCGCGCACCGCTGGAGGGGGTGGAGCTTCCAGTGGCAGGGGCGCCGGGCTCCGCCCCTCCCGCCGGCCGCAGTCACGCTCCGTACGTCCGGCGGGAAGCGCTGACGCTGTACGTAGCGGCGGCGTGTGCGTGACGCAGTTGCCCATGGTAACCCCGGAGCCGCGCAGAGGATGGTGAGTGGGGCGGGGGGCGGCCGTAACGGGGACGGGGCCCGAGGGGCAGCGGAGGGCCGGCGGCGCCCCATTGAGGGCCTGGACAGGCCTGAGGTCGGGGGCGGCCGCTGAGGGTGAGCGTGGGGTGATGCGGGCCGGAGGCACTCGCCCGCGGTGCTGGAGCGCCGTCCGGGGCTCACGGTAGGCGCTCTGGCAGGCCTGGGGCCGTGAGGGCCGGAGACGCCCGCTCCAGCAGGCCTGGGGTCACCGGGATCGGGGGTGCCCACGCGGGGAGAGCGTAGGCGCCTGGGGTGCCCTGGTAGACCAGGGTCATCAACTCAAGAGGGCATGGAGGCCCTGAGTCTGCGTGGGCTGGGGGGTACCCAGGGTGCTGGTAGGGCTGGGTTTGGTGTAAACTTGGGGCCTCTAGCCATGGGAGATCGTGGCTGGGCCTGGGGTCCTGGCAGGGGCTTAAAGCTATGGGGAACCTGGAGAAGGGGGTTGAGTCAGGTTCTGGCAGGGACTGGGAGTTTTTGAGGAAGATGCTAGGAGGGGCCTTCACTGGGATGGGGTCAGCCTGCCTGGAGTAGATTCAGTCAAGGTGTAGAAGTCATGATGGATGTTTGGGTGATCTGTAGGGCTGGGGTGCTGAACAGCAGTGCCCCACTCGACCTGAGGAGGGAAGGAATGATGGAGAAGCCTGGCAAGGAGGGAGGACAGTGTTCAGGGACTGAGTGCTATGGAGGACCTGGAAGCACCTACAGCTGTGGTGGGACACTGGACAATTCCAGCCAAGGTGGCAGGGGGCCACTCTAGGGCTTGGATCCTGTCTGCAGAAGTTGAGGGGGCTATAGGAGAGCTTGCTGAGTTGGAAGGGATAGTTGTTGATTAACAGCCTTGGAAGGGGAGTTCTGTCATAGCAGAGAAAGTCTGGATGAAGGAGCTGGGTGTTCAGGAGTGGATAGGGCTGAGGCCTGATACTTGGTGGCTAAAAGAAGCCTGCCACTTTGGGGGGGATAAACAGTCCGGTGAATTACTGGGAGCACTAGGTCAACGTTGTTGGGCTAGGATAGTTTGCTGGGATATTGTGTACTCTGGGCGGTTTCTCTCAGGGGCTGGGGAGATGAGGGACAGTCTGCACTGAAAAGAAGAGTTAATTCACTGAGGAAAGGCTGGAAGTGGAATTTTTATGCTGATGAGAGAGGACCCAGGGAGGAAAGAAATGTTCAAGAGGAGAGACATGAATTTTTTTACAAGGACCAATGCAGACTGAAGGGAGGAATTTAGGTCTTGGGTGTTGTGAAGGATCTGGTTAGGATGGAGAGCAATACTGGAAGTCCATTCGGTTGGTGAGGGTGTATTGTAGTCTGAAAGAAGGTTGGGAGAGGGTTGGATTATGGATTAGGATGTTGGAAACAATCTGAATTCAGATGCTGGAGTGGTTGGGGTAGAAGAAGTGGGATGCTGGCAGAGTCCAGCAAGGATTGGACTTAGGAAGAAGAGCTGGTGCTGCTGGGTAGGGGTGGTGAGAGCTGCAGTAGGCAAGGGAGCAGCTGCTGAGGATGCAGCATGTGCAGAGAGTACAGGCAGAAGGAAATAGGAATGGGAAAAGAGCATCCCTGTGGCTGAAGATGTTTTGTCCAGGATTCATGCAAGTGGACAGCACAGGGGGAAGTCTAAGTGATGGGAGGAAGGGTGGCTCCTCATCTTCACTGGATTAATTCTGGCTGTATCTCTGTGGCCCTGCTGGGCCACAGAGAAGGAGATTGAGATAAGGTCTATGGGATCTGCCCTATTTTAGATCAGTTGATAATAGAGCATGTCACATCAGACACTGAAGCCATCACGGGATGGATATCTGCTGTAAAGATGAGGGCAGCTGCCTCCAGCAGTGCAGTGCTTTGTGGGACACATTTGGTCTGCAGCTGCTGCTAGCCAAATCTGCTCTTCTGCCTTGTGATGTCCTGATAAACTGGTGGGATCTGGCTGCTGTTACCCCAGTGCTTTGTGTGTGGAGAGGGTGGACTGGGTGTTTTCCAGTGTTTGTGTTATTTGATACAGCTTTTTACTGCCTCTTTGTCTATTTGCCATTTCTGGGAGTTGTTTTTTCAGTTGCAGCCTCTCAGGCAAGGTGGGTGGCACTGGGGGGGGGAGGGGCCTGGTGGGCTGGCTGGGCTGGGCAGAGGGCTGCAGAGCTCTCTATTGTCCATCTAGATTCTCACCTTTCACTGAAACAAGATAATCCTCAGTGGTTGAAGCTCTATGAAACACCAGCAAATATATCCAAAGCAGCCTGGGGGTGTGGATCAGCAGTCAGAAATGATCCAGACAGCCTATTGTAACAATTTACTGTTTGTCATCTGAGCTGCAGTAGCTGCCCATGAGCACGTTGCTGCCGTGTCATGATTGAATTGGGAGGTGCTTAAACCCCCTTCTGTGACGGCTTGCCCCAGCTCCAGTGATAAGAGGGTTAGTGCTGAAGTTTAAATTATTTTAGTGTTCATCCAACATTAAAATGAGTAAGTGTAGAGGGGAAGCATCTCTTTCCGCAGAACGTAACAGCATTTCTCACAGCTGTGAAGCAGGAGTAGTAGAACGTTGTAGGTGGAGCATGGAGGGGAAGAGGAGCCATAAAACTGCATAGCATCAGGGATGAGTAGGGCTGGAGTCTTTGGCACCATGTGCAGCATCTGTGGTGGGTGCACAGCAAGCATGAAGGAGACTGCTACATGAAAGGGTATGCAGCTCTCCAAAGTCTAGAGAGTCCTGTGTGAAGCAGAGCTTGTGGCTTCCCCATCACTCTAATAACAATCTTTGCTGAATGAGATAGTGTGTTATGGATAGATGGCAGGACCAGAGCATGGCTGGTGTTTTTCTAAATCTGTTGATTGAAGATGACTTCATGGTGTCAAAACCAGAGTTCTCAAAGCATAGCCTCATTTTACAGTTGAGGAAACTGAGTCATGGAGTGTCCAGATGACACTAGGCAGATCTAATGAAGAAGATGAATTACCAGCATAGCTAAATGCATAGTCAGGCATCTTTCTCCTGGTCTTGAGCTCATGTATCTAGCAAAACTAGCATCTCCCTGTTGCCTGCTGTAGGTATACTTAGTATCCAGAATTTATTTCTTTAGTTCCTCATTGCATGGCAATTTGAAATGGTACCATTAAAATCAAAATGCTATCAAGAACGTTAATAATGCCTCACTGCTTTGGTTTCCCAGTGGTGTTCCATGTCTTTTTTGTTTGTTTGTTTGTTTATTTTATTGATCATTGCCACGCTGGTATGAGAAAGGGCCTGCAGGTAGGACAGTATACCAGCAACTGGCCAACACTTTGAAGTTCTGAAACCTGACAAAGACTGCTGATGCTGTCTTGTGCTGGACATCAGCTCTTCTCTGCACAGGGCATAATACATAATGCTTTCTTCAAACTTGCTAAAACCAGAGGAGTTTGATTTTAATTAGGAAAGGAGGGTCCGTGTTAGTAGTGGTTAATATATCAAACCAGAATGCACTGTGCAACCTCTTTATCAGAAAACTGTGTTAGTAGGTTTGAGCTAGAAAAACCCTGTAGGTGATTCAACTCTATTAAATTTTGGATTTTAATGCAGAAAAGAAAGTCTGCATTGAAAGACACCATATGGTGGAGGCATGCAGCAAGCAAATGATTTTTGGGAGTTTTGCCAGAGTAAGAAGTATTGAATAAACTGTGCTCAATAGATTAATTTACTTCGGTTGTGTTTTGAAAAAGACTGGGTGATTTTATGACCATTAGTGACATTTGCAGTTCTGCATCTGAAGATAAAGGTAATCAAACGTCATTCTTCAGGGCACCAGCTAATCAGTGCAGTTGTCAGGAAGGACTCCCCTCCTCCAGCTCTGTGTGTTCAGGATTGCAACCTGGACAACAAATGTAGCCTCAAATATCCACTGCTGAAAGCAGGATATTTGGCTCAGCTATGCGCTTTGTCCTTCCTCATGCCAGCTTCTCTTGAGTGACTTTTTGAAATTATCACATGCACTCTTGTCTTTGACTTGCTCTTTAAAAACAGTGAGCTGCTACCATATTGCTTACTTAAAAGTAAATTCCAGGCCAGAGCTGTGCTAGATGTTCCCCATACTGTGGAACTACAGTCTGTCTGAGGTGAGAGATAACTGAGTGATACGAGTCCCAGGCAGGTTCAGACTTGGCATGTTCACCACCTAAACTTCATCAAGGATTGTAGGTGTGGCAGAGAAGGAATTAACAGGAGAATCATGAGGTGCTTTTGTGAATATTTTGTGAAGTTTCTCCCACGGTTGCAGGGAAGGCAGAAAGGTTTGAGGAGAGAGCTCAGCAGTGCTGGGGACCCACGGGGACACAAGAGCTGTCACCTCCACGACAAATGCTCTTGGCTGGGGAGGGTCTTGTGGGTGAAGATAAGTGACTTATGGTAACAGCAGGAGGGAAGAGAATGTTCGTGCAGGGGTGTAGAGATGGGGAGATGTAGTCACAGTGGCATGCTGAGGTGCTGAGCTTTGCGGCTGTATTACATCTTGGTGAATTTATTTGATTCTAGCTAAATATCCACATCCAGTGGATAAGCAATTGCTTGTGATTGAAGGTGGGTTTATTTTAAATTCATTGTCTCAGATTTGTGGTTAATAAACCGAATACATTTACTTCTCCTTCCTAATAGGAATCAACCATGTGCTCTGCAGTGGCTTGTGGGCTGTGCCCTGTGTATCCAGACCTCAATATGAAGGGAAATTGTTCTTTCCATTATGGCTTTATATTGCCAACCTGTTAGAATATATAAATAGATTATCTCGATGCTCTGTTTGTCCCAAACCAATTTTTGCTTTGGCCTATAAAGTGAATCTTCCTTTCAGTGGCTTCTGTGGTACAGGATGTAGTTACATGCATCAACTAGTTCAAAAGACCCATATACAGCATGGATTTAAGGCTGAATAAACCCACAAAACCCTTAGCTAAGACTATAAATGTCACTGTATTTTTATGTATGTCTGTATTTTTTTTAAGATAATAGGATCACTGCATGCAGCTATAACTGAAAGTCCTTTGATAATTCAGTGGGTATTTTAAACCTAGCAATGATATACTTTCATAAAACCACACATCCCTGTTTTCTGAACAATGCTAATAATTAGCTTTGCTTTCATGCTCGATGTGTTTATGGGTGCTCTTGCCCATTTAGTTGCATCTCTGAATTTAATGCTGCACTCTGATTTTGTAGTCATTGTCAGGAGTCTTTTTTTTTCTCTTGTGTTCCCACACACTTTCTGGAGAATGCAGTCTCCTCATTGCTGACCCCATCAGTCTGTCTCATGATGCTTGTAAAGCAAATGCTCTCCACCAAGGACAAAGATGTTTTTAAACAAACCAATCTGATATAAACCATAGTTTGCTTAACCCAGGGGTGACCAAAAAGTGATTGCTGGCTGACTGTGCCCAGCCTTGAGCTGCTGTGTACAGCTGCCCTTCTCAAAGCCTGCACGCACTGCCACGCTGTGCTCTTCATTATCTGAGCAGCATCTGCAGTTCCCTTCTCTGTTACAGATGCCGCAGTCTGCTTACTTTTGTGCAAATGACACACTGCCCTTATACTACCATCAGTTGTCTATGCAGCTTCTCAGCCAGCCAATGTCTCCACTGTCCTGCTCAAGACTTGTCCTGCTCCTCATCCCAGATGCCCCAGTGAGCTAGTACTGTGGGCCTGGCTGCCATGCAGGCATCCTGGGCGTCCTCTCTCCTCACTGCAGGTTGAGTCCCAGCATTGAGACTGCTCCTCTTCTGTTGCCCCCAAGTACAAATTTTTCCCATTTCATGGCTTTCTACCTGATATCTCCCACCAATGAAAAGGGTTTGGTTTCTGACTCTCATCTGCCTAAGTTAGTTTCAGCCTTATGTTTGTGAGCAGAGAGGTGCTCATCCATCAGTGTGTGTGCAGTAAGGGTTGTTTGTCCCACATAGTGATGGCGTGCAGCAGGGAACTCGACTGAGTAATTTTTTCCAGTCTACTAAGCTGTCAGGAAATGCTTTCTGTCTTCCTAGCTAGTGTGCTTATAAGACAAAATTAAAAAAATAAAAATGTTAGAAACCCGTCTGTGTGTGGCTTTCCTTAATCTTAAATCTTCACTAACTAGACAGAGAATGCTGAGTGCAAGTTTTAAATAATATTGACAAAATAGTAGCAATCATAGTAACCCATACTATTATTTGGCCCTTGATTTAAGTTGTATATACAGACTGTGTAACCTATTCTGGCAGCTACTGAAATAAAATCCACTTCTCTGTGTTGGCTTGCTTGTCTTCCAGCCTTTTAAATCAGCTTACTTTATACCTTAGAGAATACTTTTATTTCTATATATATCCTCTCTTCTATTGGCTACCCCAGATAATCCTGTGATCAGCCATGCAGCAGTGTCACTTGAGTAGAATATGGAACGATGCTGATCATTTTCTCGTAGGCTGTCATACTAGCCCAGAAATAGCATCTGTCTACAATGGGAGAAGCTCTGTTAACATTTACAACTGTTCCTCTTCCCGACCCCTGAGAATTGCTCAGTGGTAGCAATACTTTGTAATACATTTTTTTGCACTCACTATTTTAGATTTGGATTCTGAAATATAAAGGCCCCTAATCCTGATCTTCTCTGGGATACACTGCTCTGCTCTTAGCAAGTGGTGCTGTGAATAGGATTAGCATTTCAACAGCTTCTTTTTTTAACTGTGAGCAATAAACTAAAATGATAGGGCCTGATTCAGAGCTCTCTGGTCAGCAGTAGTACTTTGGCTGGTGTGTGTTGGCTGTGGGTCAGGTCCATAAGAATGGGAAATTCAGTGTTTCCTTGGAAAGAGGGAGCATGTGTGAATTTTAGAGTTCCTGCTCCTGTGAGGTCTCTCTGCATCGAGCTGAAATCCATGGATTTACAAGTCAGCAAACACAACTGTAAAATTGTCTGCAGGTGAAAAGAAAATGTGTTGCTAGTCATGGAGTTCAAACTTGTGTTTTTTAATGATGTCAAGGGCACTTAGGACATGCATGTAAACAAGTAATCATTAGCAGTATTTCTGCTGCTCTTCCTTTTTTTTCCCCTTAAATGTGTGGTTGTGCAGACTGTTGTTGGGGCAGAACACAGCTTGGGTTCTGCAGCTGGGGCATGGACTGTTGGCTTGGGAGAGCTTGCAGTGACTGTAATGAACACAGCCCTTCAAATTCATTAGCCACGGGCCCATGGGTGAGAGCCAGCTGTGAGCATCTGGCCCTCAGGTCTCAGCATGTGATCTTGCATGCCTGCACACTTCCACTAAAAGCAGTTTGGGGATTTTCTGTCCCTACACCATGCAGGTGTGGCACCCTTTACCAAGCAGAGTCCTGACCAACAGCTCTTGAGCAGGCCCTGGATTCCCAGTTCTTTACTGGAGTGCTTATGATAGAGGTGGTACCCTGAGCCTGCATATTGGGCTGTAAGACTGTGGTTTTGCTGCTCCTTGCAAGAGATCTGAATTTCTCAACTTCAGCTTTTTGCAGTGCTTTTTAAAAGCACAACAAACAGTGGCAATTCTGCAGCTTTCTTCAGATACTCTTCCAACCCAGTTCTATGAAGTTCCTTCTCCCTGTTTCTTACACATTTTTGTGTATATTTGAGCTGTGTCTGGCAATTGAATGGAAATCCAATAAATTACTTAAAAATGCTTAGAGGGGTGCATGAAATCTCAAGAGCTTTTGAATCTCACTGTGTTTTCTTCCAGCATTACCAGAAGCTTTGACATGGCTACCTGTAGTGTCGTGTCCTTTCTAAAATGCTCCCCACCTTGGAGCAGGGGGGTGAGGGGTTGAAAGCGGCATTTTCCAAACGGCTGAGGTGGGGCTTTCCAGGAGTCTGCAGAAGGGCCCTGCCACAGACAGAAAATGTGTTGCAGCGGTGATGGTTGTACCACGTCCTGCAGCTCTTTATCTTGAGGACAGGTTTCTGATTGCTGTGATCTGGAGGGGATTGAGAGCAACCTTCACGGCTCAAATAGTCCTTGGCTCCCAGCAGGAATATTTAAAGGGTGTAGTTCCTCATAGCAACAAAGCACTTAATGACATTTAACTAATTTCACCATTACTGGTTGACAAGAAGCAGTGTCTCCATTTTGCAAATGGGAGGACAAAAAAACTTGGGAGATGGTCCCTCTTGGGCCCAGATCTGTGCTGATACAGAAACTTTGTTCCCAGCTCTGGCTCTTGGGTGAGCTGAAGAGAAATACTTTGCCATTATCCTTCAGGACATGGAAATTGTCTGGGAGAGATGAAGCAGGAGTCCTCAGGGCTGTAGGTGTATTCCTCTCTCATATTTGCTTACACAGATTACTTCCAAGAGCATATGTGTCCCCAGGCTGGATCTCAGTGTGGTGTACACTGCTCAGGCTCTGAGGAGAGGTCCCTGCCAAGCCGTAGAGTGCAGAGCAGCACCACATCATGTCCAAGGACATCGGGATAGTTGTAAGCTCTCAGCCTTGTCTCCTTGGCTGCAGCTGCCCCTTTCCTGTGGGGCCAGACTGGGCAATGAGAAGCAGGTGGAAGTGGGTTGATTTGCATCTCTCAGTTATGTGTCAGAATCCACAATATTTTCCAGCCATTTTAGAGAGGTCTCAGCAGTGGCATTGACAAAAGCTTGGGTGTGCTGCTGTAACGTGTGATTGTAAATGAGCTGACCTGCATATTCTGTTTCCTAATCCTGAGTGATACTGTCAGCTCAGAGAGCTGAGCCTAGCTAATGACTGAAATCCACTGTGCTTTTCTTAGCGAGGATGTGTGGTGATCTGAGATAGTTGTTAAGTGCTACATCCTGAGAATCAGAACTGCACGTGCCCCAGGGGTCCAGCATGTTTTAGACAGATAAACGGGGTTTGAGATGATCAGAGAGTTACTATGAAAAGAACTGATGTCAGGTACACAGTAACCTGCAGTTAACTAGGAGGAATGTTAAATTAATGGGGTTTTCCCTGTGATAAAGATAATGAAGGGCTCACAAGGACTTGGTTTGCAACTCCTATACATAATATCTATAGGCACAGTCTTCCTGGCACAGGGAATGCCAAACAGCTGACAGGACATGTAGCCAGTGGTGCACCCCACTGAGCAACATTTGCACTTTCTGAGAACTTGTCAGTACTCTCTGAGATGAAGAAAATTTGGGATCCACTGTTATACAGAACTCATTTCAAGGCAGGAGGGCAGAGGGGAGAGAGTCAAAGGGGAGAATAACAGCTATGATCTCTCTTGTGGATTTAGGGTTTACTGTCAATCCTGCGTAAACTGAAAAGCACCCCAGACCAGGAGGTGAGAATTCTCCTCTTGGGACTGGATAATGCAGGCAAGACCACACTCCTGAAACAGTTGGCATCTGAGGACATCAGCCACATCACACCAACACAGGTGAGAAAGGCCTTTCCCTGCCTGAGGCAGTTCTTGTGGTCCCATCTGCCTATCATACAGAGCACTAATCATTCAGCAGAGTATTTCAGTAAAAGCGGGAGTGATTGAAGCCTGGTGCACAATTAAGTTTTTGTGTTATCTTCATAAGACGAGGCTCCCTGAAGACACCAGAGAGCATCAGGCCTGATCTGTCAGGTAATGAAAAAGTAGATGAGTGCTGTGGACTTCTGCAGAAGGCTTTTGGGTCATGCTAGAGGTGCATGGATGAGAATTTGTTCCTGTTGTCCTTGCCAAACAGTAGACATATACAGGTGATGCTACAGAATTGGGCAAGCCCCTGTGTACTTGCATCTTTCATCTTGCCATTTCCAAGGGTCCTGCATATTCTAGCACTTCTTCTCTGATGTCCCTGGTCCCTATTCCTTGAGCCTCAAAGTTGGAAAGAGCGATGTCTCCCATCAGAAGCACTGCAGCATCAGTTCTGTGTCGACCAGATGAGGTTGCTAGAGAGCTATGGGAGATACTTCCCCCCAACCCATAGCTGCCTCCCAAATTTCCCAGCCCCAACACCCTGATTCCAAGCCCCAGTCCCCTGGGTGGTGTGGCAGCACACTGCCAGCCCACGCCACATCCTGTTTTTCTACTTGAATGCCCTTTCAATTGGTGCTATAATTGATGAAATGGACCCTTCAGACGTGCAGCTGTTGCTCTTTTAAGCCCAGCATTAGCTGTGTCGTGTCGAATTGAGCTGAGACCTCTGGCTTCGTGTTAGCTGGGACTCTCTGCTCAGCTTTCATAAGCTCATTCCTGCTTCTCACAACGCCCTTGTATTCTCCTTATCTGCAGCTCTCTCAGCTCTTCCTGCACCCACCCTGCTGAGCCCTCCCAGGGCAATAACTGCATCATCTGTCTCCATAGCCATGACAGCATCAACCCTTGACCCCAGAACACTGGCAAACTGATGGTTTGGTGGCTGTGTTCAGTTTTGCCAGCACCTTTCTCACAGCTGATCCATCTTGTTGGCTGCCCGTCCCATCTTGATGCACATTGTAGGCACGGGATATATATTCACTGCCTGTGAACGTGCTCCAGCCATTCAGGTTAATGCTCTATGTGGCTTTGTTTCTGCTCTTTCCAGGGCTTCAACATCAAAAGTGTACAGTCTCAAGGCTTCAAGCTGAATGTATGGGACATAGGTGGACAGAGGAAGATCAGGCCATACTGGAGGAACTATTTTGAAAACACTGATATCCTTGTGAGTATTGGCTGCAGTTGAATGGTGTGTTCATGCAATGGCTTTCCAAGGTCTCAGCCAGAAATTCAGGAACAAGTAATGTAATGTCCCAGACCTCAGCAACACCATGGCCATTGTAACAGGAGTTATTCTGAGTGAAATGGCAAGATTGGTTGGGTGCAGTAAGAAAAATACAGTGATGTTTGTAGAAATCATTCAGTTGTATGTTTTTACTTTCACAGGATGGTGCTGGTTATAGCCAGTTCCTTTCCTCTCATCTCAGTCTCCTTCAAATGAAAGAACATTAATAACTTGTAGTTTGCCCATCTATAGCTCCTTTCATTGGGGACTCTGGAGGCCTGCTGAGTATTAGCCTCATATGTAGAGGTAGGTCAGTATGGTGCCTCTGTTTTATAGTTGGAGAAACTGAGGCACAGCAGAATTAAATGTTGCGTCTGACATCAGGAAAGCTTCTTGATGAGGGACAGATACCCCCTGTCTTTTTCCTCGGTCCTTTAATCATAAGACTGTCCTTTAATATTCTTGACATCTTAGCTGTAATTATCTCACAGTTAGCTACAGATGCCTACAGTTATATTTACAGTTCAAGACCTTTGTGTTTCCATGCCAGAGCACGTTACCCTGGAACCCTCCAAGTACTGTCCTGACTAGTTTCGAAGAGCATCTCTTAACATACAACCATGTGTGCCAGGATGAAGGCAGGCTGGGGGCTCCAGGCCTTCTCCCACCTTGAGTCATGTTTCCCCTGGAAGCAAAAAAAGGCAATTCTAAGCCAGGTCTGGAGGGCTCCCATGGGAAGGTGGAAATTTTCTCAGAAAGACACCCTTCCTCCTTCCTATCACACACACTTACTATGTCAGGAGTTTAGTTGACTCCCACAGAAGGTTTGGTGCAACTAGGAATAGGGCATTCTGCTCCAAGGCTCATGTCAGGGTCCTGAAGGGCCTGGCTGTACCTGCAGGCTTAGAAAGCACTGTCCAAATTCAGCTGTTATTTAAATGGGACTAGTAAACCCTCAATAATCTCTTATGCAGACCCAATTTTTCAGCCTTAACTTGG
Organism: Calypte anna; assembly: GCF_003957555.1. Taxonomy (NCBI): domain Eukaryota; kingdom Metazoa; phylum Chordata; class Aves; order Apodiformes; family Trochilidae; genus Calypte; species Calypte anna. Next base: position 22,481,075 of record NC_044252.1, on the reverse strand, counting down.
ATACTGATAATGAGGGCAGCCACTACAGTGTAAGACCAGTTGGTTGCTTTTGCAAAGAGCAGTGGTGAGATCTCCTAGGGGAAAGATCTGTATTTGTGAAACCAGCAGTACAAACTTCATGTGCTCCTCTGTGGCCATTGAGAAGGGGGACATGGCATGGCTGTACAGTGATTTTGCCCACTGAGTCCAAGCTCTGCAGCTGAGTGAGGTGGGGAGGCAGTAGGTGTGCAGATCAGAGTCAACACTGCAAAGCAGCAGGTAGGGGATCTTTGCCTGCTGTGGCAGGTGCTCAGGCTAACAAAAACTGTGCAACTGCAAAACAGTATCTGGAAAACTGCTGGCAAAAGCAGTGAGCTGCACTGGCCTGTAGGCTTCCCCATTCCCAGCATGTGCTTCATGGGAGGTGCAGAAATAAAGGTGAATTTGAAGAATGAAGCAGTTATTTATGAAGATTAAAGCAGTTGTTTTCCCTGCCCTCCTTTCACCCCAGTTAAAGCAATGTATTGAGAAAAACCTTTCTTTTCATATGAGTAAGACAATGAGTAGGTAGAGGCAGTATCAGTTTGGGGCAGGTGGCAGTGTGATTTCAGAGGGAATAACTGGTGTGCTCATGGCCCTGAGCTCCCTTGCCTGCTGTCTGCTGACATCCAGTCCCAGACTAGGAGCTGTTGGAATGCTAGTGGAGGGCTTTGCTATGTTCATACACACCAAAACTAGAATCTCTCTCTCTTCTGGAAGCCCTCACCCCTCTTTTAGCCAGTAATTTTATCCTCTGACTAACCTGGTGTAGGTTGTGCCTCTGTAAACTGAGCCAACTTATCCCGTGTTATTTCTTCATCCAGTCCCACTGCTTGCAATTTCTGCTCAACCCACTTACTCCAGGTTGGTTTTTTTTTGGCCTGTTGCTCAAAGGAGGCACCTGGCTTTATGGGAATTTCTTTCACAAGCACTATTTCTCCAGCATGATGCACTCAGTGGCTGTTCAACAAACTGTGCTTCCAAGCACCACAGACAGAAACAGGCTCTTGTGTGGCCCTTGCCATAGAAGGAAGGTGGAGATGAGGTATGATACAGTTCCCAGGACTCCCTGCTTCTGTCTTCTCCTAAACTGTGTAGCATAAAGCAGAAAGGACCCTCTAAAGGGTTTTAAAAAGCAGGAAGTTATTACAAATTCAAATCCACACAGGTGCCTTTGAATGAGAGCTTGATCTTGCATCACACACCTGTGATATTTGGAAGCTTAACCCAGGCAAATAAGGTGTGGATATCTGGCTGATTGCATATTCAGACAGGCACCTGCAGCTATTTGGCACAGTGCTTTCTGGTTTGGAAGTAGGCACTCTGCACATGCTTTACCTTCTCTGTGCTATGCTTTTGTGGCTTTTGCCCCAAGCGCTGTTGTCTACAATTCTCATCTTGCAAAATAGCTCCCTAGTAAGAGGAAGAGCAGTGTGGGAGAAAGCCTGGCTGGTTGGAACTCAAAGCTCTTCCCTGCAAGGCAGAGAAACACCATAATATAGGAGGTGCTCCTTTTCAGCTGAGAAGTAGCACTTGACCATTGCCTTCATGTGTTGCTGAGCTTCCTGTGAGATGTCCTGAAGGAGAACAGATGACAGTCCAGTTACACTCCAGAGCACAAGTGCCAGCCCTGCAGCTTTTTCCTTTCTTTTGGTATGCATTTCCTACCCAAAATGGGACGCACAGTGGTGGATGCTCAGGAGGGGCAGAGAGGTGCATGTGTTTGTGATCACATTGCAGTGAGAGGCCACATGGCACACAGTGCCCACGGGCCTTTCCTCGTCACGCAGCACCAAGTGTGTGTGCTGCTGATGGATCCCCACACAGCTGTGTCTGTCCCTGCCACGTGTCCCCCAGCCTCTCTCAGTGTGCATCAGCCTGGCCCCGGGAGGACCACAGACCCCCAGTCATCAGCAGAGAAGTCTGTGAGTTTGCTGGGTTACCTTCTCAGGCCTGGCATACAGGTTCTGTTCTCCTGCTGTGTGTGTGGTCCCATTTCAAACAACATCGCTCATTAAGGGAGTGCCTACAGTTTAATAGATACTGTTGCTAGAGATCTTCCTTCCTCAAACTATTTGGTCAAAATTACCCTTGAAGCTTGGAGTTCTGTGCTGAAACTGCCTGCAAGGATGCCATTTATTTTGATGACGGGGTGCTGTGCTCATCTATTCCCTGAAAACCAGGCTGACACTTGCTCCCTGTAAGCCACCGAAAAGCATGCAGATGACATACTAGCAGCTTCAATCACAAATGATGGGGAATGGCAGAGACTGGTAGCAAAATGCTCAGTGTTTGTCACCAGTCCTGTCCCTGTCTGCTGTCCCAGCACCCTTCTCCTTCAAAAACCTTCCCATACCAAGTAATGAGAAAGTGAAGACAGGCCATTTTTGCCTGTCTGCTATGCTGAGCTTCTCCTTTTTTTTCAATGTAACTTGTGCACTCTGAACTGCAGTAGCATTCCTAGAGGGAAGGAGGGTGGCTGGACTTAGGTATTTAGGACAACCTTTGGGGATCCTTTTAGCCTTTGCAGACCTAGACCTAGAGCTGCCTTCTCTGAGAAGGCTGGTTTACAGTTACAGAAAGAAATCAGTACACACCATGCTGTCCAGAAAGGGTAGAGACTCCCTCCCAAGTCAGGGATCCTGCAGGCCAGGGGATCCACCCTTCTCCATACCAAAGGGACAGGTGCCTAGTTGGGACCTCCTCGTGGACCATGAGATGTGGTGCCCAGCCCTGTAAGTGTAGCAGTAGGATCACTTGATGGAGAGGAACACCACATCCCCAGTATATTCATCTGTCTCCTGAGGGCCACTGTGTGCCTTGGCTTATCAAGGAGGTGATGTGGGGCAATGTGGTGTAATCACACCAGTGCAGTGTTTGTACACTGTTTGCTAGGGTGAAAGACCACATCTGGTTCCCCAGGTTTTGCCTTCCTGTGCTCAGCTTCAGCCTATAAGCCAGTCCTTTGAAGAGATACTTAGATGTCTCCTGCTCTTTTCAGACAATAAGATGCTGTGGAGATGGTGAAAATATCCCCAGTATTGTCACCAGCTTCTTTTTGATCCTACCCATATGGCTGTCCACTCCCCCAGCTTTAAAAGAGGTGGCCCCTCTCCTTTGAGAATGTTACAAAGTTTTATCAACATTAGCTATAAATAATAACAGGGATCTTTGTGCACAAAAGCATAATTAATAGTCTCAGCTCACTTCAGCACCTGATACTGTGAAAGAGTGTCTTGTGGGAAGAGTAACTTTTTCCTCTCATTTCTTTTTCAGATCTATGTCATTGACAGTGCAGATAGGAAGAGGTTTGAAGAAACAGGTCAGGTAAGTTAGTTATGCCCAGCTTCCTTTGAAGTAACTCAGTGCTTCTGAGTGCCCCTTGCTCACAAAAGTTAGGAAGATGGTTTTGTTGTTTATGAGGGAAATTTGCATTTCAAGAGACTTGCCTTCCAACATCAATGCAGATTATTTTGATAGATGTGAAACAAGGAAAATAGGTAGCCTAATTCCATTCAAAGAGAACAGTTTTCATTAAAGTTATACAATAATAGCAAAAGGAGCCTAATACTGAAAGCAAAAACTTCTCTAAATCCTTTAAACCTTGCCAAACCAAGACCCCGAGGAATCCTATTTTCTTATTTACAAAGTTGAAATGGAAATCATACTGACTTGATTGTCTTTTGGATGTAATTGAAAAAAAAACTTAAGAACATTGTAACTAAGACTGGCCAGAAAATGAGATTTCCGTTTTGCAAAGTTTTGATGTTTTGTAACGTTTTATGTTCTAGGAACAAAAATAGAACTTTTGAACTTTCTTCTGTATAACTCAGAAAGCGACAGTGCCCCAAAATAACTAGCAACCAGTTTACCCCCCAGATTAGGAGGTTTAGTTTAAAATCCTCTGTTCTGCCTGATTTGAAGGACATGCTTGATCTTTTGCCTCTCAAGTATCAAGGACACACCCTAGCAGCAGAACTGTTAGTTGTTCTAGGGGTGGGAGTTATCTTTCCCTGTTGGAGCCATTTCATTTTATATCAAGAACTAAATATTTATCAGGCAAAAAAGTGGGAGAGGAAGCAGAAGCTTAGAGCACTTGCCTGAGTCAGGCAGAATCAGTCTGGACCCTCATATTTCTGCAAACGCTTTTGGTTTCAATAAATCAGCCATGTCAGATGAAAGACCTATTTTGTTGAAAAATTCCCAGCCAGCTCTCTCATCCTGGTTTCCAAACCAAACATTACTTTTTGGGGGGATGGAATCAGATTTCTGCTGCAGTGTAGCATCTCCCTGACTGCACTCATTTAGTCCAAAGCTTTCTAGCCAGTGGATGAAAGATGTTAAAACAGTATCTGGGAACATGAGGCTTTTCCAGCTAAATAAGGAGCCCGCAAAACCTTATGCACTCCTCTACCCACAATACCAGCAGTCCCTACAGATTCCATATGTTCACATAGGAAAGTGACTTGACAGTGTGTGCTCGTTTCACATGAGGCCACTGCATAACTCTAGACATGAAGTATTTCACCCATCATTGATCCACTACAGATTCAGATTTGAGCTATTAAAATAACCTCTTTGAATCACCCTTTGAATTAACAAACCCATTTCTCAAGATGCCACCCAGTGTGTGCTGTGCATATGGAGCCAAAATCCAACTACCAAAGCTGATCTAGCTTGTCTTCAACTAGCCAGTGCCGTCAAAAGCATCAGCACTTTCTTGTGGCAGGGAGATTTTCATTTCTGGGGAAAAAAAAAAAAGTCCTCTCCCACTCAAATTGCAGTGTATAAAACTTGGAACAAACCTCTGAAACTCATTATTATCAAAGTTATCAGGGCTGGTGTCAAGGCTGCTCAGGTACAAATGCCAGTCAGAAGATAACTTAAGACATTTCTTCATGCTGCCAATGTTCATGTTTTTTGCTGTTTCATCAATTTTGGCCTCCGGGGAGCAGGGAATGGTAAAACACAGAGTTGCAGCCTTTAAGGCAACTGCTAATTTCAGACCAAGATGAAGATTTTTGTAACCTGTAATTGGAAGAAATAGCTTTTGAACCTTGGGCAGAGATGATTGTATACATTTTTGCTCTCTTATAATAAGACCTAGGTTTCACTGGAACATGCTCTTCCAGCATTTGTCCTAAAAATATTTCTAATTAGAGACAACCACTGGTAGTTGAAGGTTTTCTTCCTTTCCCTCTCTCCATCTCCCTCTCCCTCCCCAACTCCCATGTAAACAATGCAGGAGCTGGCTGAGCTTTTGGATGAAGAAAAGCTTAGTGGAGTCCCCGTGCTCATATTTGCTAACAAGCAGGATTTGCTGACGGCTGCCCCTGCTTCAGAAATTGCCGAGGGACTGAACCTACACACAATTCGGGACAGAGTCTGGCAGATCCAGTCTTGTTCAGCGCTTTCGGGAGAGGGAGTACAGGTGAGGCTCTGGAGAAGGCTTGCTGTGCCAGCAGGCCATCTGTAAGAGATTGTTGTCTGTTGATCTGCAGGGTGGGGCTGGACCAGGCACCTCACAAAGGAGGGTCAGCGCAGCCAAACCCTTGCAGTACAGAACACGGGGGCACACGTCTCATTGCCTGTGCAAAGGGAGGGGGAGCTGTGGGCCCTTGGGATCTCTTCCTCCCTGGGAAAGGGGAGAGCAACCGTCTACCCACCCAGGACACCTTCACTAGGCCAAATTAAGGCATTGATTTATTTTAAAGAAACTGCTGTCAGGTTAATCATTTTCACAAAACAAATGGTCTTTTACTATTAACCCCTTTGACTGGTACAAGGGTGCACTTTAGAAATCTGATTTACCTTCTGCTAATGTCATTTGGCATTTTGCTCAACCCAGGCGCCAGAGAGAAACCGATCAATTTTTTTCATCCAGAGAAATGCAATAGTTGCAATAGGGCAAGGGCCTAATGCATGGGGCAGCAAAAACCCACTGAGAGGGTCTGAGCAATGTTCCTGTGCAGAACAGTAATATCTGTGTCTTGGGCTTCTCTGCTGGAGTCAGTTCCTGCAGCATAGTAGCTCTTTGTAATGTAAATGGGACCTAGGTTTGTTTATTTCACTCTTAGGCTTTCCTGAATTAATGAAATACTTGCAGTGCTAGCAATCTGAGCAGTCAGGAGTACTCCCTTCACTGATATTTAGAAAAACAGAATGGGGAAGACATTTATCTTCATTGCAGTTTCAGTAAAACTTATTTGCAGATGCTACAGGGAAGTCAGATCTCAATCTGCATATGAAGAGTCACAGAAGAAGACCACAATACTGAGCAGGCAGTAAAATGGCAGATGAAATTCAGTCTTGACAAGTGCAAAGCAATGCTAATGAGGAGCAACAATTTTAACTATACACGTACAATGATGGACTCAAAATTAGTTGCCATTCCCAAGCGGATAGTTGGGAATAGCAGCTTAGTGCTCAAAGGCCAGAGAGGAAAATCAAATGCTAGAGAGCAAACAAGAGCCATCCTAGAAAACATTTATTTTGTAGCAGGACAGAGGAATGGCGAGCCCATACCTTGGAACATGACATTCATTTCTGCCTCGTCTGTAGAAGATTTTAGTAATAGCAAGATAGAGTTCAACAAAAGGTCCAAAGGAGGGCAACCAGGCTGGTGAAGGGACTCGAGCACAGACCCTATGAGGAGAGGCTGAGAGAGCTGGGGCTGTTCAGCCTGGAGAAGAGGAGGCTCAGGGGAGACCTCATCGCTGTCTACAACTACCTAAAAGGAGGTTGTAACTGGGTGGACGTTGGTCTCTTTTGCCAGACAACTTTCAACAAGACAAGAGGGCATGGTCTTAAGTTGTGCCAGGGGAACTTTAGGTTAGATATTAGAAAGAATTTCTTTACGGAGAGGGTGATCAGGCATTGGAATGGGCTGCCCAGGGAAGTAGTGGATTCTCCGTCCCTGGAGATATTTAAAAAAAGACTGGATGTGGCACTCAGTGCCATAGTCTAGCAACCACAACGGTGGTAAAAGGGTTGGACTAGATGATCTCTGAGGTCCCTTCCAACCCAGCCAATTCTATGATTCTATGAAAAAAAATAGATTGAAAGGTCTTTGGGAGATCTTTAGACCAACCTCTTTAGACTGAAGCCCAAGGCCTGTGCCTATGCCAGTGCTGTTTAAAGCAGGGAAAACTGCAAGTCTAGAGGGTGCTGCTGGTGTTGTTCTAATCAAGTTATAAATATCTCCAGGCATGGAGATTCCAAAGCCTCTCTAGGTAACCTGTTCTAGCATTTAACTATATACTCATCAGAAAAAAAAATAAAATTCCATATATTTGCTCAGAATTAGGAGAGTTGAGAATGAACAGAAGCATAGACTGGCATCTGTATACAGGCATAATAAATAAATTAGGACTTGCAGCTTGGAAGAGAGAGTACAGAGTGGGCACATCTTCAAGATTTATAAAATAAGGTGTGAAAATGTCAGACTATAAGCTATTTTTCATATTGCTAGAGGAAGAGAGTACCTAATGAAATAATCAAACAACAGCTTAAAAGAAAGAAAAATAAGTGTTTTTTTGTGAGTTATGTAATTAAATTGTTGATCTCATTGGCAAAGGATGTTGTAGAGACCAAAGGTATTAGTCAGTTCAGAAGAATACTAAGTGAATTTCTGAAGAAGAGCTCTGTAGGCAATCACTGATCACTAAGATCTGGAGGCAGCTCTTGGATGGGGAAAAGCTTGGGTCACAGACTGGGAGGGAAGAAAAGAGAGCAAGGGAAGAAAAGAGAGCAGCATGTTCTTTCCCTTGGCATCCAGAATGGGGATACTGGCCTGGCTGGACCATTAGGTCTGACCTAGTACAGCAGTTCTTCTGATTTAAAATTCTTAACCTGATGTTTAGACCTGAATATAGATGGTGTCCTCTAAAGGGCCTTTATTTAGTTAGTTAAGATAGAAATCCATCTATGTTGCAGCCAGTCTTTTGAAAAGCTTCAACTCTGATCTTTATTTTGAAGTGGTGATGGCAGAAGGAGAGACAGAACGAAAGACATTCCACGATGGCAGTGGATCAAGAAAGCGAGGTTGTGGTTCACATGGTTTCAGGCAGGCACAGGCCACCTTTTTCCCTCCTCAAGGCCCTTCTGTAGTTTATGGAAGGCTAAGTGAGCTCTCCAGTTGTGAAAGGGCTTTGAAGTGGCAGATGAAATTTAGGGACACGTGTTAGACATGGACAGCCTGGTACCTTCTACCAGGGAGATGAAATCTGCTTCTGCATCTACTTCCAGGGAACAGAAGACAAGAGGTAAATGAAAGTATTTGCAGGCCTATACATTTTGTTCATCGTTTGCTTATCTAGGCAAATTAATTTAGATGCAGGTCAGATAATGTCCCAGTTTGTTATCTGCCATTTCATTGTCCTAAATACAGCAGCTTATTCCATAAGTTATTATAGCAGAAAGGTCAGGGAAGTCACAAACTCGTTACATCTTACAGAAAAAGAGCCCCTACCTTTCTCTTCTGCTGTTAGACCAGCCCTGTCAAGTAAGACAGCAAGAATGCCAAGCTCTCCCTTTCCTTGGAAGTTCATTGAATATAGTGTTTTGGGAGATGGCTTTTGAACTAACGCTGGATCAGTCCAGGAAGAAACAGAATCTTCAGCACTGGTAATCTGAGGAGATGTAAATATGCTCAAAATTTAGAGGAATCAAAGAAGAACTTATTTCAAGAATGAGATTAAGAAAGATGTTTTTGAGGACTGTAGTACACAGTATTAGTGGCCCAGAGCAGGAGCTCTCTCTGTAGTAAGATCTCAAGTCGCTGTTTTAAGGACTTCTTTCAGAAATGACAATGAATGACAGCAAAGTAAATGAAGATGTGAAGCCATCAGGTATTCAGAATGAAAGCCAAGGAGCAAGCACGCTAGCTGTTGCTGCTGCTGGAATATATTAGCTACAGTAAAATTGGAGACATCGCAGATGGATTTTGCAAGGAAGAGTGCTAGCATATCTAGTGCTAGGTATGTGCAGGAATAAGAGAAGATTTTTGTGATAGCTTGAAAGAAGAGCAATGAGCAAAGATAAATAATGCCAATACATGAAGGAGATATAGTTTTAAGGTCATTTAATTAGTTTAGCTGCTATCACCATGGTGTATCGAATTGGGTAGTTAAGACTGGGGATTTCAAGGTTAATGAGATTAGATTATGGTTAATAGAATGATATAAATTTAGAGAATTTAACTATTATTTGAAATGGGTTATTTAATAAAACTGTTAATTAAGGAGGGAATCCATATTGTCATCTTCTCTTTTAAAATTAACCATTCAAGACTCTGGTAAAGGGGCCCAGCAACATCTGGGGTAGGCTCAGAAGAGAGGTGGGTGGGTTAACTGGCAACTCCATGTGCTGTCCATCCTCTGGATGCTAGCTGGCAGCTCTGGGTATGCCAACCAAAGACTTTATTTCCTCTTGGCAGTAAACATGGGCAGCACTTCTCTTTTTAACCTGACTTCATGGTGCCTTTGAAGGAGGAGTGGCATCCATCATGCTTAGAGGCTTTTTCAAGCAAAATGTCTGCTTTGGGTCTGACTTCATCCATAAGCCCTCATTAGGGAAGGCCCTTTTTTTCATGTGGTCTCTACCTCTGGAGTAGAATCCTGTGCCAGTTTACACCACCCGACTTGCACTGGGCCCAGAAAGCAAGGAAAGTAATTGCTCATATCAGCCAAGAAACATAAGGGAACTATTGCTTCTTAAAAGCTCTCTGGTGCCATGTTGGCTTTCTTGGAGTTGTGTTTTGTGACAAGATTTCCAACTGTCAGCATGCAAAAGCTATGTACATTCCATCCCGGCTGGCCAGGGCTGGGTGAAAGCAAGCAGGACTCCTGTGCTTTTCAGCCTGTCCTCTAGCTGGAGGTGGTTTTTAGGATACAGGGTGTCTGTTATTCAGGACCTAAGGCTTTGGACCAGACGATGCTCTGCACTTGGTTTCTTGTCTGAAGCAAGAGTCTCCAGTCAAGGCAGCAGGAGCTCAGCCTGCCTCAAGGAATTGTCCTCCAGAATGATGCTGCAGTATATTGTGACCCAAGCAAAATGGTCCTCCAGAGACCATTAAAAGCCAGTGCAACTGAGAGTAGCCACTAAGCTTCTCTTACTTTTGCCAGTGCTGAGCTGGCCCAAAGAACTGTCGGAAGGGCTGAGCCACCTTCTCCTCCCCAGCTGTTTCAACCTAGTTGAGACTGAAGCCCAAGGCCTATGCCAATGCTGTGATTCAGAACTTTCATCAAATTCAGAAGAAGACCCCCCCAGCAATGTTGTTCCTCAGAGCCAGTCTTTGTCTTAAGGATGTCTCAGTCAGGGCAGGCTAGATGGGGATCTTCCACATCCTAACAAAGTTCAGGGGCTATTTGTAAATGTAATTTAAAGCCAGTTTTGATGACTGCAGCTGTCTTGGGACAGGCAGAGCTGGTGCTTGTTGAGGAAAAGCAGTCATGTTTCCAGATTACAGCGTAAAGTCTTCTGATTTTTAAGCAGGGCAAAGAGGGAGTCTACAGTGCTGCATCATGTATACAAGGTCTCAGAGACCTTGCACACAGAGAAGATTGCACACAGGCAAAAAAAAACCCAACAATGGATGATGTACTTGTGGGAGCCTGTAAAAAAAAGCTTGTATGATGACTGGAGGTGCAGAGAAATAACCAATAATGAAGGCACAGTCCTAGCTGCACAGAGAGAGAAGAAAGCAACAGTTAAAATAATGCATACCAAAAGCACTAGAGATGGAGAATTTTGCACTTGCCTGACCCAATTTGTTATGGCAGACAGAGGATTACATGAAAGGATTAAGCTTTGCTGTCCTTAAGGTCACGTTAGGGGTCATAAGTTAGTGGCCTTGCCTGATCCCTCATTTGCAGGGGAGCAGAAATCAGGAGGCTTTTTATGGGGTAGAAGACTTGTTCACTGTGTTTGAAGTCAGATTACTTCACTCCCATAGCCACAAAGCTGATAATGCAGAGAATAAGCAAGCAGGAGGCTAATCTCAAGCAGGACTTCTTATTTTTCCCAGGGAAGGATCTACCAGTCCTTTCCCAAAGGGGTTAGAGTACAACTCCCTTGGCACAATAGCAGATGTGACTGTGGCAGAGCAGGGTTGTGCTGAGCAGCATTTCACTGCAAGGAGCATTATGCTCTTCCCTAGAGTTCTCTCTCTTAGCTTTGGTAAAGTTTACTAGATGCTTGTTAGAGACCTAAGAGAGGCAAAGCTGAAAGATCTGAAATCTTTCCCTGACTGTGTTTTCCCCAGGGTTGACTTGAGGCTGGAATACTAATATTGTATCCATCTCCATCCTCAGAGCACCTGCCAGCATCTCTGTGCCTCAACAAAACCATGGAAGAGCATCTATCAAGATCTGAATATTACTGTAGAGATTGTACTTTCTGTACAGAACCATCTTTTAAGCATGCAGATATAGGGACAGAGTGTGTAGGGACAAAAGATGACAACTATTGACTTTTGTGTCCATTGTGGACTTGGCTCTTTCAAGCACTGTTTCTTCCTTCCCATATACCTTCCTCACAGCAGCTCTTTGTGTTTGCAGTGGTTTCCCTGGCTGCTTCCATCCTGCTTCAGACCTTAGGTAGAAAAACTGCAAACATACCTTTTAGTTTCTTTTTCTTCAAGCAGTTGATAATGCTGCAGAACACATATTCCCCCCCTCAAGAAAGTTGCACCAGCAGCCATGGATGTAGCTGTAGATGAGGAAGGTGTCTTACATGTAGCTCTACAATACAGCACACATGTTAATTTTCATTTTATCATTGTCAGGCAGGGAAATAACTACAATTGAATATGAATTTTCATAACAATTAACTCATGCCAGAAGAGTTTTTTAAAATCGATTCTTGCTCTAAACATTCAGTGACCTACTTACATATTTAAAGCCTGTTTGGAGTTCACCTTTCCTCTTGCATTTTGCTATGTCATTCTTTTGCCCTCGTTATATGCTTGATACAGCCAGGCTCACAGCCACGGTAAATCCCCTTATAAACTCAGCTTTATGACCTGTCTGCACTGATGCTGAAATGGTCTGTCTTTCCCCTTCCCAAGCTCCCAAAAGGCAGCAGGCAGAGTTTTAATCACTGAATTCAGGTTGTGGTCAGATTAGGTAGAAGATAGGATGCACGTTTGTTGTTTTGCAGTGATGTATTGTTTCTGGGATTATTGTGCTGAATAGCAGAGGGTGTCAGCTGATATTTATTACTTTAAGCTGTCTCAGCTGTTCTGGTTCAGCAAATAAACCTACATTCAAAATGAATGAGGAGCTCTGCTTGCCTCCTATGCCATGATGTGTGCAAATGTGATTATTGCTTCCAAGGCAGGGGAAGCTGAAATCATTGTGGGAGCATTTTTTAGTTATTTATTTATTTTTACTCTTTACAGGCCAATCATGCAGATTTCTAAAGCACACAATCAAGCCAAAGGCTTGACACCTCTCTTCCTAGCCCCATTGTTAAGCCCTGGCATTCCTCATGCTGGGAATCGCTTGCTTCCTCTCTCTCTAAAGTGATAAGCTTTAAACCACACTATTGATTGCTTAAGGCATTACATGTTTTACACCTAGGTTATCAGTGTTATTGAAAGGGGAAGACACAAAGCTACTGGGCCTTAAAATGAATCTACCTCTCGTCTTTTCCCATTTGCTCTGAGGATTTCAGACAATTTGTTTTACACTGATCTCTGCTGTGGAGATAAATAAATGAAACCGGAGACATCAACCCTCCCCAAGGTTAGAGTTAGGAGTGTTATTAGTGCAGGGCCCCATGTGCACCCCAGCACAAGCTGGGCTTGCTTATTCTTTATTTAACACAGCAACAAGGGCTGATTTCAGAAGTTGTTGCTCCCCTTCAGATAAGAAGTGTCACATAGTGCAGCTATCAAGGTGAATTGGTATTTTCAAGTGAGAACCTCTCTGCTTCTGATTAAGCCCTGACGACTCCCTCTCTTCTTTCTTAACTCTTTAGCCCCCCTCCAATGTGACCAGCACCTTTGTGGCTGAGGGGCAACATGGAGGCATTGGAGTGGGTCTCTGTTCACCCCAAGGGCCTGCCGTGCTCTGCCTTTGGCCATCTGTCCTTAGGGCAGCTGAGGTCTTTGGCACTTTGAGGACAAGGGCATAGGAAGACAGCGATACTGCTGGCTACCACAGGGCTAGCAGTGATGCTGGCCCAAAGGCTCTGGTCTTTCTTAGGGTCTCACTATCATTTTAATGATCAAAAAATTAACACTAAACATAATGCAGTGAAGTCCCCCCTCCCCTCCAGATCTCAAGGATGGCATTTGCCCAGTATCCAAACACAAGGATGTACCACTCTTATCCCCAGAATCCTGCCTGACTTATTTCTTCCTTGAGCCTCCCTGTCACCAGAGATACCTTGTAGGCAGGGAAGAGGTAATGGATTTGATGGGACACAAATGTGAGGAGACTGTGCATCTTGCTCTCTGTTCTGTGTTCCTCACAACAGCTACAGACAGGCACAGATAAAATGTCTCTTTGCCCTTCAACAGCGTATCCTATTTGAGATCTCTGTAATCAACTCATGACTCAGGTATTCACAAGTGCTGCCATCCTGCTTGCTGTGGTCAGAGATGTCATGCACACATTTTAATGGGAATACACTAAAGAGTATATCATCCTCTTAAAAAGTGCCCACATCTATTCTTACTGAACCCCTGTGGGACCCCTCAGGACCCATTTTCTGGGCATAGCCTGAAGAACAGACAGAAGGGTCCAAATCCAGTTATTGTAGTGGCTTTCACGTATCTGGATTTCAAGGCTTACCGCTGAGCAGAGAATTAGAGCTGTATTCTTTAGAGAGAGCTGACTGTATAACAAACAGCCCCCCTAAAATTCATGATCTCAAATGTAAGATGATTTGTCCAAGGTTACACAAATCATGAATAGCTGAATCTGGAACTGAGCCTTCATCTGACACTGACATACCTTGACTTCAAAGTGGTCCTTCCTTGAAGGACCCCGTACATAGCAACATGATCATAGTCATAGACTGTCAGGTTGGAAAGGACCTCAGGGATCACCTGGTCCAACCCTGTGGATGAGACAATGATACTTTCTGTGGTCAGATAAAAGACTTAATAACATCTGTGTGGCAATATCTACTGAGCAATGAAGCACTTGGGTTTTTACCCATGGCATTTTTGGGGGCAGGGGGCCGAGGGGGGGGATAGATGAGGAGGCAGAACATGTTTTTTGCATAATGGTGGTAGGGTGGGATTCGGGGATTCCTTTTCTCTTAACTTGACTAATATTACCTTTCTCTGTCTGAAGGATGGCATGAATTGGGTGTGCAAAAATGTCAATGCTAAGAAGAAATAAAGCGTTCTGAGCTGCATGGAAATGGAGGAGCGGTGGGAGCAGAATTCTAGCCTGAAAACACTAATTTACTGCTTTCTGACCAAATGTTTTTCCATCTGTGCACAGCTACAGCTGTTAAAAGAAAAAAAAAAAAGACAGAGAGAGAGAAAAAAAAAAAAAAGGGAACAACATCAGTTAAAAGATGCTGCTGGATTTGGAATTTGACCTGCTCTTTAGTATATTTTTTTTATCCCAATAAAGGAATTATATATTTCCTTCCTATGCATAAATAGTATTAAATGTCTGATTAGTAAGCAAGTTTGTAAGCAGAAGCAAGACTGATTTAGTGTGGAGCAGAGGGAATGGTGAGTTACTGTAGTTACTTAGATGCATAGGACCTGCCCTATACATGAGGGTTTGCAATTGCTGAGGGCATGCTGAGGTGTCAGTCACAGCTTCCCCTCAGCGACAGAAAATGCGGTTGTGTTACCAATTGTGGGTAGTTTTTTAAAATAAAGCTGCTAAGGAGTCATTTGTGTAATAAGGATAGAAGAATTCCACATATTCCTATAGCCATAAAAGAGGAGTTTGATCATAACAAGGTACTGTTGCATTGCGACACTACTGTAGAAGGGAGAGAAGGGTTATATGTGTATAGTTAAAGCTCTTTACAGTTGAAATAATGCAGGATGAGCACGCGTAGGACTTTTTCTGCAGCTGAAGGAGAATTTAACCCAGCATTTCACCTTGAGCCAGCAAAAAAATGTGGTTCCTGTGTTCAGTAAGTTCCATATGCGAGATTAGCCTTGATGTTGAACAATCCCTGTTGATTTTCCCTTGCTGTTAAGGCAACTCTGCAGCAAAATGCAATTAAGTCCATGATTACTTTCTAGAATGAGATACCTGATCCCAGGCTTCCTTTTTGAAACGTGCAAGAAATATACTCCCACCCCTCTTCCTCAGCAGGCCATGCCTAGTCCAATGGAAGACTCAGGGGACTGCCCCATGGTTGGGCCTGAGGTGCCCCAGCCCAGTGTGGACTGCAGATTGCCCTGGTGGAGGATGAGGAGCCTGGTGAACAGCAGATGGGAAGCACTCTTTAAAATGAGGATTCATTCTTCCCCAAACTGGCTTTGCTCTGAAACAACGCAGTTGCTGAAATAGGAAAGAGAATGTGTTTCCCATAGCTGATTCAAATCCAGCCCCAGCTGACAGTGAGCAGGAGTCATTAGTACAGCCAAGCAGCCATGTCCTGCATGAAGTGAGCTTGGTGACTCCTGGGCCAGTTTCTAATGCACAGATGGCAAAATAATCCCACTGCCCTGCTTGCCAGCTTTGTTTGCTGCCTGCCTAAAAAAGGCCAGAGAATAACTAGGGGACTGTATTACCCCTTCCACCTCCTGGATACGGACCGGCGGGCAGCGTGGGGAGAGCTGCCTGTACTACAGCATGTGGCTTTACCACGCGTCAGCGAGTTGACTCATGGACCCAGGCAGACGGCTGACACCCCTGGAGCGCCCAGATCTTTGCTCCTCTCTTCCCCTGAACGTCTCCACCTCACGGCAGAAACATCTGCACTGTACTTGAAGCAGTCCCTGACCACCTACATGTTACATACAGCCCAGCAGATTAAAATAATCTGTGGCTGATCCCGGGTCCCCCCATACATCAGGATCTGCAGTAGCGGTTCAGGGGTTGAACTACACGTACATCTGTGTGTAGTTCATCTGCCTTTGCTGTGGCTGGGTGCAGAGGGACAGCTGCGACAGCAACTGCTTTAGCAATCCAACTTTAATCTGCCTGCGTCCGTGAGTCAGCACCCTCCGAGTGCATCTGTCTTTGGCACTGGGGCAGGACATGCATGGCGAAGTAGCACAGCCTTGCTTTAAAACTGAACAACTGGGAGGAGGAGAGGGTGGTGTGGGGGTGAAGAGAAAGCTCAAGTGAGCTGTTAAGCAATCACTAATGACACAAAGTGACACAGCTCCCGCTTTGCTTGGATTGAGCGAATAGTCATGAGGAGGGATGGTCATTTAAACATAGCTCGTTCAATGAATCCCCACCTGCAATGGCTTATCAGGAACCTCAGGACTCTGGGCACCATGTGTTCCTGGGTCAGCCCAAGGAGGAGAAACGAATTCCAGCATCATCTTTTCCTTGCAATTAATTCATTTATCTGATGCAAGACTTGAAGCCCTTTCCTAAAAGCATGCTTTGTGCTTGCTTAGTGGCAGATACACCTGAGCTTTGAATTTGCCCACACTGCATACCAGGTGCAGAGCTAATTGCTTGGGTACTCTTCCTCTGGCCCAGGGAGGACAGAGCAGAGTCCCCTTGGGTGCTTGGGTGTTGATCATTCTCACTTGAAAGGGAATTGAGTTGGTGCTTCCTTTTTTACCAGTGGCAAACTTAACCATGTGACACCCCATCTTGTGTCACAGTGAGCTTTCTGGGGCCAAAAAGCATCTAGGAAAGTAATACGGTTTTGGGTTTTTTTTTTGGAATCACAAGGTGATACTTGGAAATCTGTGTAAAATATACTAATTTTCTCATCTTTCCAGTTTGAAAGGAAAAAATTACCTTACTGAACTCAGGATCCAGAAGTATTTGCTGGCTCATTCCTTATATTTGTGTGTAACTACACGTATTGGTTGCATGCATCTGTACCAGCCAGAGTTTCACCTGTAATCCAGTAGATCAATTTGGTGTAACTGTGCCAGGTAGTTAGAGAGCAAGTCATGCTGGGAGGATGGAAGTGGAAGGTTAAAATGACCATGACTTAGGTAAGTCTGATGGCTGTAAATGCTCCTTGTATTGTAAACATCTCTCTGTGTGTGTTCTGGTGACAATGTAAAAGGATTTGAGGTTCTGTTCACTTGCTGCTCCTTATCTGAATGTATTTACATCTTCTCCCTTGGTAATGCTTGGCTAAATACCACCTGTAAAACTGGCTGGGGCCAGCCAAATCACTGTTCAGTGGAACCCCTGCCCCTCTCTCAGCCCTTCAGCTCCTGTTAGGTTTATGGTAATTGCATGCATGAGGCTTTGTCCTTCCAACTCCATCTGCTTTGCCCTCCTTTAAGTGAGATTCAGGGAAAGCAAACCACCTCATTGGTATGGGTGGAGCTTTGCCACACGTCGCATCAATTCAGAGGGTTTTAAAGCCAAAAGGGACCATTATGTTCCTCTCTCCTGACCTCTTGCATAACACAACCCATGAAATGCCACCCTGCCAGCACAGTGACTTGTGGTTGGATTAGAGCACCTGTGGTAGGAAAACACCCAGCCTTGATTTAAAGGCTCAGAGTGACAGAGAGACCACCATAGGCCTCAAGAAGTTTGTTGCAGGGGTTAATTCCTCTCCTGTGGGGAGTTTGTCCTGATTCACTCTCACATCCTTAAATCTGTTTTTTACCTTAACAATAAATGAGAAATCCCTCTCTTGCCTCTTTGCATTCTCTGGAGGGGAGATGATGGAAAAGTGAAATTCCTCATAGGCACATCAGGAAATGTGGGTCCAAACCCCTGCTCCAATAACAAGCACTGGGCATGGGGATTCATGTCCTCCTATGGCTGCAGCCTTGCTCCCTTACTGCAGTTCTGATGCAGTGTGTCTCCTTGCCAAAGCATGCAACCTTCTTCCATTTTTCCTCCTACCAACACTGCTTCTTGCACGTTAATGACTTTTTTGTCCGTCAAAAATAGAACTGATTACCAAACTTTTTTTATTAAGTGTGCTGGGATGAGACCAGCCCACTCAAACTTGCCCCCTGCCCCCACAGGGATCTTTCTTCTGCAAAAGGAAAAGGTGGTGGCTGTTGCATTCCGTGGGCCAGCTGGGTCCACACAAGCTCTTTCTTTTATGTTCCCTTTTTGAATTTCACCAAAAAGGGGTATTTGCAATATCTGGTCATGTTGTTACTCAGTGTATAATTTAGATGTCTTTGTCAAAAAATAAAAAAAATAAAATAAAAAAAAAATTAAAATTTAGTAGAAAGACAACTCGTGTTTGGGGGTGATCCTTTCTCTCTGGCAGGCTCATTTTTCCAGTGGTCAAGACGAGGACTGTGCCTTCCCAAGGAGACGCCGGTCAGTCTGCGGAGCTGCTTTTTGACCACTCCCCTTTGTCTCCCCATCAGAGACAGTCACCGGTACCAGAAGCAGTCAAGTCAGTTGGAAGAAGCTTTTTCTCTTTGGATTCTAACTCAAAAAAAACCTATCAGTTTTCACAAAACAATCGGAAAAGCCAGCCAGCAAGAAAAGCAAACTTTGAGAGGATCTTCTTGTTTCAAAAATCATTCTGTAGGTTAAAAAAAAAAAAAAAAAGAAGTGTCATGAAACACGTTCCCCACCAATCTGACAGGAAAAGGGAAGGGGAGGAAGAAAAGTAGCAAATATTTGCTGCTTTGGGTTTGGTTCAGTGGAGCGAGGTTTGGAGGGGGTTTCAAGGGGAGAAAGCAAATTCTGGAGTCGTTTCTTTCCAAATAATTTGACTCATTACTGTTCCTGCAACAGTGTGACAGGCCAAAAAGTGAGAAACTGTTAGAGCTCTTTAAAGCATCAGCTCCCTCTGTGCACGGCCAGGATGCCTGGAAGGCTGTCAGAGCCGCTGGAAAAAAACATTACAGATGGTCACACTTAATTTCTTTTCTCTTTCTTTTTTTTTTTTTTTTTTTTTTTTTTTTTTAGGGCATGCTTTATAGTGAGTCCTGGTATTTTTTCAGCAAAGTAGGAAATACTTTTTCATCTTGTTTGCCTAATGGATTGGATGTGAAAAATATTTCTCTGGCAACTGAGCACCCCGAGAGCTGTTTGACTTGTCACGACGTTATGAATCGGCCCCTGCGGCCCCTGCCCCCGAAGCCGCCGCGCTTCCCCTCTCCTGTTGCTGTTTACGGTGGGACATGCTGTAATTTATGGCGAGGCTGCGTGTGACCTTGCATGTGTCTGCTCCAGCAAACCGCAGCTCCCTTCCACGCACAAACCTCGCTTTACATTCACATGATGAATTTAGTGCTCCCAAAAGGACAAGGAACAGAGTGGATTGGATGCAGGGAGGGTAAAAAAAAAAAATAATAATAATAATCCATAGCCTGAAGGAGAAATAAACACTGAGATTTTTGTTCCTCTTCGACCTGCATTTCCCTGTTGTTTATGGTCTCGCAGCCCCTGGATGGCTGCGTTTATCAGTGCAGAGAAATTGTCTGGGGCTGTGGAGCTGGAGATTTCAGCCTTTGCATTCTTACCCCGTGGGCATCCCTGGCCCTGCCAGGGCACGAGTCAGTAAAGGGCAAGCTGGACCAATGGCCATAGTGCTGCATTGCCTACCTAGCTGGGCACCCACCCAGATCCGAAGGTTTTAAAATTTTCTTTTATTTTGTTTTGTTTAAATGGAAGCAAGCTCGCACCACAGCCTTGTGATTGGCTCCTGGCTAAATTGCAGCTTTGGGCTCAGTTGGCTGAATTCAGGCTTGTTGGATTTTTTTATTACAATCTGTTCACTTATTTCCCTTCCCAACACTGACTGGAAGCAAAACTCCTGTAAAGCTGCAGTCGAGCTGGGGGACGCCGTCAAAGGCTTGCTGGGAACAGCGTGGGGGGGGGAGGGGGCTGCCCCCTCTATGCTTCCTATTTAACTGGCTGACTGAGATGAATATCTATATCCTATTTAATGGGAAAAGGAAAAAAAAAATCTCAGTTGGAAGAGAAAGGCTTGGAAGGAGCCCCTCTGCTTGCAATGTGCTGTGACTATGCAGCTCTGAGCTGCAGCCTCCATGGGCGGCAGGGCCAGGCAGCAAAAAACAGCCCCAAATAAATAATCCTATGAGGAAGGAGAGCTGTCAGGTAGGTGAGGCTCCAAGTCTGAGCTGCATTAGGAGCTGGCAGGAACGCCCAGCAAATATATCATTTGGATGAGAGGTATTTTTAAATAGAAGTTGTCCTTGCTGCTTGGCTTTTGCAACCTTTATTTTGTGCTACCAATGGCGGACAAAGCCTTCCAGCTTTAATGCTTTTTTGGCTGTAGGAGGAAAACTGGCAGGGGATTAGGGTGCTGAGGAGGAAACTGCTGGGGACAGAAGGTCCCCCTGTGTCTAGACCATTGCTCATGAGCTGGGGACACTGCTTTCCCCAGCCTGTGACAGCTGGGTCCCAACCGACCAGGCAAAGCCAGCATCTTGGGGTGGCTGAACCAGCTGTCCTGCCCTGGCTCCATCACTCTCCCCGATGTCAGGCAGGAGGATTTATGTGTATTTTGAGGTCATTTTTACAGCTGGCACCTGTGAGGCAAGCACTAGGCAGGGATAACCCAAGGGTCCACACCATGGGGAGCCGGGAAGGTGGCGTGGGCATGGACACCTGGTCTGGGGGAATGGGGAAACAGAGACATGGAAACCCATACTCCTGGGGCCAGCACTTGGGTCTGAGATGAGTCAGGGGACTCAGGCCACAGCTCATGCCCACTTTTGGAGCCAGGGCAGGAGCTGCATCTCTCACACCCCAAGGGGGCTGGCGGAGGGGACACTGAATCGGGTGCATTCAGCATGGCACAGCTGGTGTGGGCTGTGGGGCGGGGGGGCCGCAGTTGTTCCTGACACTTTTGCCTCTGAATGTGATGATAAACTCCCTTTCCCGATTAGTGCTGATCCCTCTGCCTCCAAAACAGTTGGCCCTAATGAACATACGGCCCAACAGCTGTAAGCGGTTATACATATGCATGGATATATATATTTATCCCCCCCCCCAGCCCATCCATATATACTGGAGATCACAGCTGTTGCTATTCTTCCTTGCAATGCAGATCAGACGCTCTCTCTCTTTGGAGTCTTACTTGACCTATTTTGCAGGCGCAAGATTTTTTGTGATGATGATTTCCCCAGTTGGTGCTTTTGATTCTGCCTGAAACATCTTGATTGAAGGCAAACAATGGCAGCTCCGGCAGCCGGCAGCGCCCCGCACCCACGCGCCGCCTCGGCGAGCCGGGGCTCTGAGGCACAGGGTCCTGCTGACACTTCCCAGGGCATCAGTCCATTCCAACAAGTCTCCTTTGCCACCCCTTCCCTGTGCCCATGGACTGTGGCTCTGCTGCCTGGCCCGTCAGCTCAGCCATCCAACCTGGACCTGGAGGCTTGTGCTGTTCTCCCCATCCTCTGCCACCTCTAGCTGGGCCCTGAGCCTCTTCCCACCACCTGGAAACTGCTCTACGATGCCAGCATCTTGCAAACCAGGTGGTGATGGCCCCTGGGGGCCCAAGGGTGCCTCGGATTAAGGCCATGTGAGGAGATGGTGCCCAGGGTGCCAGAGCTGGGGAGGTTGGCAAAACCCAACTGGCTGCTGCATCCCTGGGTGCAGCAATACATTGTGTGCTCTGTGGGTGATGGAGACCCTCAAAGCCCTTTCCCTGAGAAACCCCAGCCTCTGCTTGCTGCTCAAGGTGAAGTTTTGGGGCCTCCACCAGCCCTGCAGCCCCCCCTCACCCCAAGCTGCACAGGTACCCCATATGAAGGGCCATGAAGTCACTGCATCCTGGTGCAGCACAGCACTGTCTGGGCACACACAAAGCCATTTCTTGTTTGGCATTTTTGTTCAAAGTGTGTCCTTCATCTGTGTTTCTACAGCAACCAGGAAGTTCCCATCCTGGCACAGCTGGAAGGAGTAAAGCAGCTGGGGAAATGGAGCAAGAGGGCAGAAGCAGAAGATGGAGGGTGAAATGGAAGAAGCCAAAACCAAGTTTTTAAAAAATTAAGGCTGCACTTCTTGCCTCCATCCTGGGCCTCAGGTTGCTGAAGGGCTCCAGCGCTGCCCCTGTCCCTCTGTCTCCAGAGGCACTGCAGCCACCTAGGGCAAACCAGAGGATGTGAAACACTGGCCACTGGAGCCCATTTATAGGGCACCCTGGGGTGTCCTGACCTGCACATCTCTGGTATGGCTGCATCCCCTGAGCCCCTCCATGGGCCTTGGGTTAAAAAGACTGCATTACTTTAGAAACCTGATTTTCTGGGGAAAAAAGATCTGACAAAATAACAAAACCCAAAAAACCCAATGAGCCAACAGTGATTCATCCTAGGCAGCAAGTGTCTTCATTTATTCATTACAAGATAATACCCAAATCTGACTAATTAATATTCCTGCATATTTTCCAAGGCTGATGAGGTATCAAACATCTTGCCAAGATGGGCTTTCATATTTATAAGGTTGATGTGCAAACTTAAATTGATGCTGTCTAAATATACTCCTCATGTTTAACCATGAAGCTTCACCCCCAGGATGCTAGGGGGTTCCCTGGGCACACACCTCAGCTTGAAGCAGGACCCGGGGGCTCGTTGGTTGGGAGGGCCACCCAAAAAGGCTACTGCAAGCCAGGGTGTAATGTCATAGTGTTCATCTGTCCACAAAGATGTGAGATTTCTGCTTCCCTGGGAGATGGGAGTGGAGCGTGGTGAGCACCAAGGGGTCAGCAGTGCTTTGGGGCAAGGGATGGGTGTGAGCACACACACAGCTGGATGTGGTCGCAGGTACCAGAGCCAAGCCTGCAGCTTCCTGCTGAAACCTTTTTCCAAGGTTAAAAATAGGCCTTAGTTGCAAACTGAAAGCCTGGTTTGCATTCGCCCTCGTTATGTTGATTGCTTATTTACATGTATGGAAATAGAAGCATAGGCTCCTCCACCTGGGGACCCCTCGGCACAACAGAGCTTGAACCCCTCTGGGTAAATCCCTCTGGGATGGGCCATGGTACTGCCACCCCCTCCCAGAATCAGCCTGAAAATGAAGTGTCAGCCCCCCTCCAGGCACTGATCAGGGGGGTGAGCTGTGGCCCTGCACCCTGAGGGTGATGGCCAGAGGTGTGGTGACTATCAGCGCCATTGCCTCTCCCCTTGCCCAGCTCCACCAGATGTGCGTGTCCAGCTCCAGCTGTTCCCCATCAGCCTCCTCTGAGCAGCACCACTGGCCCTGGGATCCTTTTTCCACCAGGCCCCATGTCCTTCATCAGACACTAATTTGGTCTGGCCCAGCTGCTCATTTTTCTTTCTGCAGTGTGACATGTTTTCACCCGGCTCCTAATCGGTCTCTTTCCATTCACAACTTGAGCTGTTTATGGATGTGCCTCTGCTCCCCGCACTTTTCCCACCCCCCACAACAGACCCATCCATCAATAAAACCCCACTGAGCACCCGAGCATCGGCTCTTCTCCCAGCAGTCTGGGACACCATTATCCCAACACATCCCAGGCCACCCAAGGGGTGACCCCAGGGGGGCCATTGCCCCCCTCCACACCACCAGCCATGTGCACGGTTTCATGGTGATGCCACAGGTAGCCAAGATGCCAGGAACCTCTTCCAGGCTGGGGTGGCCAGAGGGGCCATGGCACTGAGGGTCTTCAAGGGACACCCACTGCTTCAGGGCTGCTCCCTCTGATGCAGGCACAGGGTGAGGGTGGTTAGTGGTGGGGATATGTCCTAAGCCCCTCTCAGGTCATCTGGTAAGGTTAGGGTAGCACCCGTCCCCCCTGTCTATAGGCAACATGTGCTTTAATGCCTACCTGGGGCTAGCAGCTGCCTGCTTTCTAGGAGGAAGAGGAGGAGGCAAGGGAGGATGACTGCTGGGAGGGCAAACCTGGGGGCACTAAGCACATAGGGAGCACCCTGGGGTGGGGGTGACCCCAGCTGTGCACTGGGGATCCCTCCTAGGCCCCCCTTCATGAGGAGGGACATCATTCCTCTTGCTCCTGCCTCAAGTGTCCACATCCCCACCAGGGCTCTTCCTCCCTCAGCAGCTGGCCACGTGGGCACAGGGAAAGCACTACAGGATCCCTGTGGCAGAGGCTGGGAGCATCCTGATCCCTCCCTTGCTCGTGACTGAGAAGTGAACCCCCAGATATCCCAGAGGTTTGGATGTCTTCTGAAGCATCTGAGCAGGACAATGGCTGGGAAGAGCCTGGCAGGGCAGTGGGTCCCAGATACTGCCCTTGGCATCCTCCACATGGGGTGGCACGGAGCTGGAGGGTGGCTAGGAGCACACAGGGGCAGGGTGCTGGCTCACCCCCCCTTAGCATTGCCTGGAAAGGGTCCCATTTACAAAGGATTCGCTGCTGCCTCCTTCAGGGTACCCCTCCCATGGACTCAGTGCTCCTCTAGTTCCAGCTCACTGAGACTTTCTGCCCTTCTCATTTTTCACCAAAGCAGCATAGGGGGAATTCAAACCGGAACGAAACCAGGGACATTTTGCAACCAGGAAAAGAACGAAGGAAGCCAAGCTCGAAAAGAGCAATGGAAAAAACTTGATGCTTCTACAGCACTTCTCTGCTTTGTACAGTCAGTCCAGTCTCCCCTGGTTGAAGAACTTGCCCGTGCACAGCCACCCAGGCCAGCTCACAGCCTCAGCTGAAGGTTTCCTCCTTGCAGGCCTTAGCCAAGCCCAGAGGGTCCCTGAACCAGCCCAGGGTGCTGCCAGCACCCACAGAGCCCCACAGAGCAGCAGAACTTCAGGTGGAAAAAAAGCCTTGAGGGCTGGGCTGCTGCATGGCCAGTGTGGTAAATGCCAGCTGAGGCACAAAAGTCACCATCCCCATCCCCATCCCTGCTCCCACTCCACAATGGGGATTGTTCTGGAGGCTGCAGCAGGATGTGACCCGGCCGGCTCCATGCCTGACTCACATCCTTGTGGGCTGGGAGGGAGCTGGTGGAGAGTCACAGCTCCAGCATCCCTCCCTGTGGGGCTGGGACACAGGTCAGAACCCCTCACCAGCCAGGCCCACCCATTGCCACCCCACTCCTGAGCTGATCCCTCCAAAACAGCCCTCAGCCAGCTGGGCACCCAGAGCGGTCACATCCCTGAGGAGGTAGCAGCTTCCCACTGGAGCAGGAGTTCCCTGGGGAAGAGCTGCAGCAGAGCGAGGCGGTTGCACTAAGTGATCACATTTATTTGAATATTTTTTTGTGTGTGTTGTGTTCTAAAATTGGTTACAGAATAAATACCTGTGCCTTATAGCAGGAAGTCCACTTTTTTTTTTATACAAAGTGCTTGTTACAGGAAGTTGCATCAGCGATATGCAGGCGGGGGGTGCATTTCAGCCACACTTCCCCTCCTGAAAACTAGAACAGATTTTATTTATTTATTTATTTGTGGTTCTGTTCTTTGTTTTTTTTTTTTTTTGTGTGTTGGATTTTTTGTTGGGTTTTTTGTTGGGTTTTTTTTGTTGGTGTTTTTAAAGTTTCTTTTCCCTTTTTTTTTGTGCATTATATTTCCTGCCATTGTGTATTTACAAATCTCTGAAAGAAGGAAAAAAAATGCCAATATGCATGAGAAGTGGCCTCATAACACAAAAAAAAAATCAGCCTTAAAAAAAAAATCGTAACAAACCCAAAATCTACAAGTATCATTTCATACTGAATCAATGATAGCTTTTTTTCTTTTTTTCTTTTTAAAAAGGCAAAGAGAGGAGTGGGGAGAGGGGAAAAACTGAATCAAACCAGAAAAAATGAACTCAGAGAAATGGAAAGAGAGGAGGTGCCATTGTCCCTTCTGAAGTTTTCCAAAGGCAGAGAGGAGTGAGGAAGAGCGTGACACACAGACCCAGACACCCGACCGAAATCCCCATCAATTTCTTCTCAGTACTTTGTCCCTTGACTTTTGTCAGTGAGGGGCAGGAAGAACTTTCCCAAATTAAATTAAAAAAGGAATTAAAAGGAAAAAAATTATTTCATTTTAGAAGGATTTAAAAAAAAAAAAAAGAGAGAGAGATGAGAGAACAACCCTCCCCAAAATCCTGGAGGGCCGTGAGGCAAGGAAAAAAAATGGGTTTGATTTAAAAGGGGAAAAAAAATTAAAATAGAAAAGCTGAACAAAACCAGACTTTTCTCTCTGAACGCATCATCAAGCAGGACTCTCTGGAGAGTGTGATGGTTAACTGGTGACGTAGTGTTTCGCCGATGGTTGGCCGTAGACCCTATAGAAATCCTGCCGCCCGTGCTGCTGGGATGCGTCAATCCATTCTCTCACGGCAAGTCCCGGGAGTGACTGGGGGACGGCGGGGGCGGGCGGCAGCGGGTGGGAGTACTCCTGCGAGGAGACCGTCCAGGGAAAGTGCCCTGACCTTGGGTAGGGCTGGTGCCCGCTGTGGTTGGACACAGAGGAACAGTAACAGTTATCCACGGAGCAGACGAGGATTTTCCGCCCACCATACTGGGAGAGCACGGACTGCTGAGATGAGGTGGTGTTGGGGTAGTGAGATGGGTTGAAGACGGAGCCCGAGTGCACTGGCTGCGGGCCGCTGGGAAGTCCAACTATGTGCTGTGTGGAGCTACAAGGCACCATGGCTTGTGCGGACTGCCCCTCGCCAGCTGAAGCGCCCTGGCTCATGTACTGGCTCGCCACAGTCCCAGACGATGGCTCAAGGAAGCTGCCCTCGGGAAAGGCGGTGGAGTGCTTGCGCTTCTCTGCGCCGGAGTTGCTGATGGTGCAGGGGTACATGGGGATGCTCTGCAGGAAGGGGACGGGAGTGCTCAGAGGACCTGAGGAGGGGAAGAGGAAAGGAGGAAGATGTCAGGCACAGCACAGTGAAGCTCTGCAGTGCTCTGGCCACTGGTCAGAACCTGTAACGAAGCCCCAGGATCCAGCCTGTCCCACCAGCAATAAATCGGTCACGCAGCCATATGCAGGTGAATTAATAGGTGCTGGTTTGGGACCTTGACAACAGGCTCAGAGCATCCCCAAGTGCTGCTCTGCAAACATATGTGTGGGCTGAGCCCATGCAAACTTGTGACCACGGACTGTAACAGGATCAGAGTAGGACAGGCTGGGTTACAAAACACAAAACCCCCAAGGAAAGAGGACTGGGAAGTCCCCCCAGGACATGGTCTGCTGCCAGGCATGGGTTGGGGGATGCAGGATCACACCTGTCCCTGGCTGTCCCTGCCCACATGCAGCCCTCATCTTTCCACTGACTTTTCCTGCTGGTGGCCAGCCCCCACCTGCTGTGTCATTGCCAATACACAGCCATTTCATAAGCTAAGAGAAATGTTCCCAGGAGAGCCAGAATTTGGCTTCATGGCACCTCCATGCCTCTGCTGACCACAGAGGGGTTCCCAGGGGTCCCTGCATTCCAACAGCTCTGCCCAACCCCTTGTATTGGGATCCACAGGGAGCCCATCTATTGATACAGGAGGTATCCTGTAGCAAGGTCCTGTGCCACCCCCACAGCACCCCTCAGGCTTCACTCACCTTCCAGCAACTTCCTGAGCTGCTTCTCCTTCTTGGCAATCTCATTCAGGAAGAGCTTGGAGTTAAGGTGGCCAATTTTGGGTGGGGGCAAGCTGCCACCTGTACAGTTCTGGGTCCTGTTGGAGACCGCAGGCAGAGAGGAGAGGGATGAGAAATGGACACTCAGGAGAGGGTCAGGAAGCCCCCTCGCTCCTGTTTCCATCACCCTCTTAGTGATGAACCCCTTTCCCAAGAAGGAAGCACAGAGGGAACTGAGGAGAACCCCTTCCCAGTGGGCCAGTCCCTTCCCGGCAGGATCTTCCCCCTCCAGCCTTGCTGTGAACACACTGACCCCTGGCTCACTCTGGCTCTGCTAGCACTGGCTTTAACCCTGGGGCCTGGAGGGAGGAGAAGGGAGGGAGCAGAACTGGACTGAGTCCTCCACCCCAACCCAGCTGGTCCCATCCTGGCTGAGGTGCTGGGTTCCAGCTCTGCTCTTCAACAAATACACCACTGCATTTCCCCTGCTCCAAGGGGAGGACTTGATTCAATGCCCCTGGGAGGGAGGGTATTTTTCATCCTCACAGACACATAGGGAAGCTGAGGCACAGTACATGCCTCTCCTGGCCCTGAAGGATCCCTAGCTCTGCTCCTCCTACACGTCACACTGCCACCACCCTCAAGACAGGCCCCTCCCCCCCCACATGCTTGCCCTATCACACTTACCTGTCCATTAAGATTTTCACAGATTTTGTGTTCTATAAGGAGAAGAAACCCTAGTCAGTAAGGACAGTCACTGCCCCAGCCACCACCTCCCCTTTTGGTGTCACCTTCTGCGGCCCTCCAGGAGGGGACAGGCTGCCCAGGGGTGCTGAGCCCTCTGTCCCCCCACAGAGACTGTGCTAGCCCGCCCCATCCACCAGCTGTGGCATCTCCTGCTACAAGGCAGTCACTGAGCCTGCCCTATTCCTCCTCTCCTTCCTCTGCTGAGCCCTGCAGAGGCACCAGCGAGTCCCCATCAATGCCCCAGCCTGCTCCACACTGTTCCCTACATGACAGACCTCCCCCTGACCTCCTTCCTCCTACCCCCATCCTGGGAGCAGCTCATCTCACCTTCATGAAGTTGATGTCCTCAGTTTTGTCAAACATGACCTGGACAGAGCTGAGGAGCTTCTTGGCCTCCTGCATGCGCTCATTGAGGTGGAGGACCTGGGCTGCGTTCTCATTGCAGAACTTGGCCTGGGCCTTGTCCAGGATCTCCATGGTCTTCCGCAAGTCCTCATCCAAGATCTGGTGCATCTTCTCATACTGCAGGCGCACCTCATCCTTCAGCTGGCTTACCTTCTCCTGGGGGAGAAGAGAAAAGTCAGCCCCTTTGCACCCTCCAACCTCCACCATGCTGCCCCAGGACATCTGGGTTATATCCCCAGCAGGTGGGACCTGAGAGCTGCAGCACAGCTCTGCTCTCCTGCAGTACACAAACAGATCAGACCCTGCAGTCAGATGCTGCATGGGACTCCTACATTTCAGAGACCCAACAGGGCAACTGTGGAGGTCTGGCTAATCCAGCAGATATATCCTGGACTCTAGGTGGGGATCGCCTCTGGAGAGCTAATGCCAACAACAACCTGCCACAACACTGAAGCAGTTGAAAGACCCTGCCCATCCCCATCCTCACCCCCATTCCCATCCTCAACCCTATCCTCATCCCCACCCCAGGCTGGGGTCATGTCATTCCCCAGAGCCCTCCTCTCCAAGCTCTGGGAGGCTTAGGGGCTTTAAGGATCACAAGCTGAGCTTGTTTTACCTGTGTCCCAGCAAAACACTCATTTGCATCTCTTTCACCTCTTAGGTATTTCAGCCATTCATTCAGAGATCTCCTACCTCCAGACCCTACCCTCCCACTTAGGAAGAAGTGAGTGGCTTGGGGAAGGCTGTGTTGACCTGGGGCAAGACAAGGGCCTTCTGATATTTAAAAACAGCCAGGACTCACGAGGCTGTAGAGCAACTCAAAACACATTTCATCTCCCAGAAGTACAATTTCCAGGACAGACCTGGAGACAGCAGGTGAGGCTGGTCATTCACTCTTCCCCTGCATGTTCTCCTTCTCCCTGCCCACCTGGCCCCTGTGCCCTGGGAGCCTGTCCCCATCACACCATGGGGTGACAGCCCCCAGGGCTGGCAGCAGCAGGGTAAAGCACCAGTTACCTCAACCAGCCGCTTGTCTGATTCCAGCTTGTAGAGCTGCTCTTCAATGTCTTGCTCCCGCTCCTCCAGGCGGTCCTGCTGCTTCATCAGCATCTTCTGCAGAGATGGGAGAGAAATGCAGCTGTCAGAGCCAGGTAGCCACATGTGCCAGGAAGCTTCAGTGCTGCCTGCACCAGCTCTGCCCAAGCAGTTTGGAAGGGACAGGGCTTTTTCCCAGTGGGAGGCCATCACCAAGCTGAAAATCCACACGTGGTTGTTGGTGGTAGAAACCTTGCAATTTCAATGGCCATGCAGAGAGGCTGTGTTTTCTGAGCTGCCTTATCAGCTGGGGACCTTGATTTGGGTCCCCTGGATGCAAGCAGGCCCTTGCCAAGCCCTGGGGAAGACACAGAGAGGTTTGTCTTTGACTGTTGCAGTACCTTTTTGAGTCTCATCACTCATTGCCAGCAGGTTTCCATGAGATACCACCACCCCTCTATGCTATGCTAAATCTTTTCTCCCTTCCCTGCCTCTGTGACAAGCCCCAGAGCCAGTGTCAGTGTAATTGGGAAGGACAGGGAGAGGAGGAACAGGTCCTCCCCCTTACATGCCTGCAGTCCCTGGTCCCAACTCCTTGGGGCTGTGCCTGGGCCATCAGCCTAATAACTGGGACAAAACATAATCCCCAGCAATCAGGGATAGCACCTTGCTCCTGGCACACTTTGCTGTGTGGGGAAGGAAACCCACCACCCATGAGAGAAAGGCCCTGTGAGCAGAAGCTTCATAAAACACCCCTCAAAATCAACTACTAATTTTTCCTTCTGGGAAAAACTTTTCCCGGGGGAAAGCTGCCAGACCAGTGGGGTGAGAAGAGCTTCACCTGGTGTGGAGACACAGCATTAGAGGCTCTCGATGATGGGGTGAGATGGGAAGAAACTGGGACTGAGGATGAATTTCAAGGCAAATATTGCTATTACAAACCACCACTCAGGGATTTATAATCAAGTAATTAATTCCTGGACGAGGCGGGAGGGGGAGGGTGGCAGAGGCGCAGCTGGGATTAATTGCATTGCAGGGAAAGGCTGTCACCTCCGACTCACTTCAGGAGCAGGAATGTGAAGCCTCCTCCCTCCTGTTGTTTTTTTTTAAGGTCTTCAGTACCTCCAGTCTCACTGCTGCTGGGCTTCTACCACTAATAATAACTGAAGAGCTAAAAAAACCCAGCTTCCCACCCACTCCACATGTGTGCCTGGTGCCCACGTGTGTGCACTCACCCACGCACAGACACACAGACAGGCACACAGACAGACAGCACATCTACTGAAACAGGGTCTGAGAAGCAGCAACGTGGGCCCCAAGGCATGGGAGGTGTTTGCTGGTGTGTGTGCACAAGAACACACAGGCCTGCAAGCATCCAAGGGCAATCGTCGCTGCTGTTTTTAACACCAGCTGAATAGCCAGGAGTGCCCACGTGGAGAAAGATTTGATTCATATATTTAAAATCTCTTTTTTCCGTTGTAAAAGGGTCATTACTTGCACCGCTGCGGTGCTAGGAGGCTGAAACTTGCTCCTGGGTTAAATATGGTCAAACTGAACTCTGTAGAGTGGGTTGAACACCGCTTGCTCAGAGAGAGCCAAGGGCTCAGGCAGGAACTGTGTCCCAGGTCCTCTGATGGCAGCTGGGCCAGGGAACGGGGCTGTTGGTGACTTTTCTGGGGACTCAGATGGGGCTTTGGGTCCAGCACTGGGAAGAGCTGTGGGTGGATGGGCAGCAAGGAGGGCAAAGAGGCATCAGGCAGGAGCCTGCTCTGGCAGAGGCACAGGCAGGTGCACGTCAGCACAACCTCCTCCCAGGCACCGCTGGCTGAAAATACCATTTGCAACATCCCTCTGCATGGGGCTGGTGAAATCACACTTGATTGATGGGAAAGCTGCTTGCTCCAAGGAAGGAGATGCCATCCTGCACCCCTGCTTGCAGGAAGCCCACTGAGCCTGGAAGCAGAGGCAGGTCTTGTAATGCAGGCTGACTTCCTTGCTCTGCAAGCTGAAGAGCCAAAAGACATAGCAAGCCTTCACACCAAGCCCTTTCCTGCGCCTCCCTCCCTGGGGGCTCCAGAAGCAGCCAGGTCCCCTGCCTGGCCCCCCCAGCCACCAGCTGGAAGAAGGCTGGGAAAAAAACATACAGTGGGATCCAAGACTCACAACTCATGGGACACAGAGGCCAAATCCCCACCGTGCCCCATCAGGGACCCAACATGGAACCACCCCAAAGCATCCCCTGCTGAACTCCCCCCCCCATGCTGCTGGGATACTCTAAAGGGGGAAATCAGGATTTCCCAACACTGCTAGGTGCTGGGCAGGTGGAGGCCACCCTACCAGCCCCACAAGTGTGAGGGAACCCCAACAGATGGACCAAACAGCCCTGGACATGCATCTACCATCATCCCCTTCCCACTGCCCTGCAGCTGTCCTGGCAGACATGCCAACCTTTGTGTTTTGTATCAAACCTGAAGGTGCTCTGAGGTGCATTTCTATGTGAAATCAAGAAGATATACATAAATATATATAAAAATAACTTTATATATATGAAGTTAATAGCCACTCACAGCTGGAAAAAGTAATCAAAATACACAAAATCCAACCTAAAGCCATAGAAATCAGAGTGTATAGAGGACATGCGGCATTTTCTTTAAATCACACATTTAAGCCACTCTCATGATTTCAGGGTGACTTAAAAACCATTCGTGCCTGGGATTGCAGCAAGATGGGAGTCAGCCCACAGCAACTGAAACCTTAACAAGACACATTGGTATGAACTACCCCTGCTGGCACAGAAGGGTGAAATCTCATGGTCTCTGCAGCATGGGCTGAATTCCTTAGGTATTTTGAAAAGGAAAATATATCCCTTCCCCTTCCATCCCCTCCCAAATCTGGTATTTCTGAAGTCATGAACTACTCCTCCTCCTCCAGGATCAGAATTTCTCAGGGTAATTTCTCATATTTCATGCATGACCTTGATACTGGGAGAACGGCAGCTCCCTCCATACAGGCGCCTGCCCTGGACTTTGAGCAGCTCTGTGATCCCAGTTATTCTTTTCTGAGACATGTCACCAGTTTGTGAAACAGCCACCAAAAATGCTCTGTATTCCAACACCAGCTGAGAGTGAACTCATCTAATTAATAATTTAATCTGTGGCTGCGGAAAGTGGCTGGTCCACCCTGACTCTGTAGTCCATGGTGAGATGGGGCTAGTTGTTGGACAAGTTTATTCTGCTGGAGTTGCAAGTCATCATCCCCTCCTCAAGAAAAAAAAATAAAGGGAAGCTAGGGAGAAAGCTGAACCCTAAGAAAAGGTTAGCAGGGCTCTCTGCAAACATGCCATGGGCATAAACCCTGTGCAGGAGCAGGACTGCTGAAAGTGGAAAGAAATGAGCAGAGGTTATGTTTGCTCACTGATGCTCTACCACCAGTGGAACAAGGTGCATCCTGACCAGCAAGCATGGCAAGCTGGGTGGGTTTGGGGTACTGAGGAGATGCACTAGGTAAGAAATGCTACATGAGAGCCATCTCTGTGGGAAGCAAATAAAGAGCTGCAAGGTCTTTTTCCAAGGAGGATGCACACAAGCTGGTGCCGGTGGGTCATGCTGGCTAAAGGCTTTCTGACCATCATTACCTGTCTCGTGCTTGCTGGGAGGAAACCACCACTGGTGAAACTACCCCTGCCCCATGTACACCTCACTGTATCTCCTGGGGCATACAGGGCATTTGGACTCCTCATCCAAGAGTCATTATAGGGCTGCAGCACCACAACCATCAGCAGTGTTACACACACAGGTCCAGCTCAGCTGACTGGGCAACCTCCCACTGCAAAGGAGAAGGCCTGAGAAGGAGCTCACACCCACCCAACCTTCCAGGCAGGGAGAAACATACAGGCAAGATTCCTGCAGGCAATCTCCATGGCTTGTCTCAGGCTGGTCTCACCACTATCCTCATGCTGAGCCCATGATAATGGTGCATTATGTCCCTGCTTTGCCTGGAGCCCCCAGATCCTCTCATACCAACTTTTGAAGCCCCCAGCAGCCTGTCACTATGGGGCCAGCACCAGGGGAGCAAAATCCCACTACATTCCCCAAGGTTTCACCTGCTCCAGGGGTGGCCTGGGTCCTCATATGGTACTCCTGGGAAGAGTGGGCAGAGGAGAGCCAGTGGCACCCCTTCGTTGAGGGCTCAAGCACTCATCAGCCCCTGCCCAACTCCCAGTGGGATCAGGAAGGGGCCTGACAACCTCACCAAAGCCAGAGAGGTGCCCCATGAACTGCTGAGCAGATGGTTTTAAATGAGAGTGGGAGCAGTGAAAAGCCTTACTGTGTTCATAGCAAACTGAGGTCCATGCAGCTTCTCTGATGGTGTTGTGCATCCTTCATGGGCATTCCCATGGCAAAAGCAACCATGTCCCTGCACACCAAGTAATCTGTGGGATGTCTGCGGGATGCTAATTCCCAATAAACTGAGCTGAAGCTGGCTGCAGGTTCAGAGGGGGCTAGTGGAGGGCAGGTGGACAAACCACAAGAGTGCACAGCCCTCGTTTCTGGAGGACACTGGGAGAGCAGAAAGCCATACTGCCTCAGAGAGTGCCTTTAGCTGCAGCTGGACAGCTGGCCCAGGACAGGAGCACTCCCTTCTCTGCCTCCCTCCTTCCCTCTCCTTTGTGCCCAGGCCTTCCCCTTGAGGCCAAATCCCAGCCACGGAGTGAATAAGGACATTGTTTGCAGCCACCGGAAAGCCAGAATGGAGGGAGCAGCTCGGAGCATGAGGGGGAGGAAGGGCAAGGAGGAGGAGGAAGGTGGAACCAGAGTGAGGCAGCCATGAAGGGAAGATGCCTCTTGTGGGAATGGCTCCAGACACCTGCAGCTCAGCCCGGGAATCAGGATCAAGGGCCTCCATTGAGACCCATGTCCCAGCATGTTGCTGAAGATGGGCCTAAAGTAACAGCAACTGAATTTTAATGCATTGAGAGCCCTGGACAGAGGAGGCAAGCACAGTCTTTCACCTCCCTCTACCTCCTACTTGCAAGCTTCCTGTTCTACAGCCCTGGCCAGTTTTCTGAGAAAAAAAAACACATGATGATCTATTCTCATCCCTCTAGAAAGTGTCCCCCACCTGCCAACTCACTGGCACCCCTGCACCATGCATGAGGCATGCCAACCCAGTGCCCCCCCAAAACAGCATCTTAAAACACAAGATCCCACACTGCTGCAGCCTGAGGACAAACTCCCTGGAGCATCCCTCCCACACCTCCATGGTCTCCTAAGGACCAGACACAGGCAAAAGCAGTTCTTTCAAACCCCCTGTGGCCCCCACAACACTCACAGAAAGCTGATCTGCTTACAGGGACAGGAAGGAAGTGTTTTCTGGTTAGGGTTTCATCTTGTACACATTAACAGTAAGCACCAGAAAGGAGGGGAGGTCTGGGGCCAGGGCAGGAGACGTCGCCTTCTTCGTCCAACCCAGAGCACACACACACTGCTCCAGGGTTGGGCTTTTCTCACGGTGCTCCCTGAGCAGAGATTGGGCTGCTTTATACCCAGCAGGGGAAGGAAGAGGCAGGGGAACAGCCTTTGTGATATTAATAGCTGCCCTTGCTAGCAGCAGCCACGCAGTGCACAGGCACCAAAGAGACCCCCTTGCTGACATCAAGGGACCCCCTGAGCCCTGGGAGAGCTGATGTTCTGTGGAAAAGGGCTGGAGGCTGAACATCCAGTGCTGACTTGGGAGAACAGGATGTAGGGTGCCTCTTGCAAGAGCAGCTCTTCATCCTGAACTCACGCCAGGGTGGGTGGAGATGCCTCCTGCCCGTCTCCATCTCCCTGCAAGACGCTGCCTGGTCTCTGAGCCTTCTCTCTCAGGGAGGAGAAACCATCAGGCTAAGCTCCACATTGCACCTTCACTGGCTGCCCAAGAGGCAAAGCCCCATGTCCCACCTCCAACACCAACCCCAGCACAGGGCACCCCTACAGTGTGGCTGCATAGAAGTATTCAAGGTCAGCCCTTGTCCCTGTGGCACTCCAGGATGGTGGGCATGGCAGACCATGTCCTTGTAGCAGCTGACCCTGGACTGCCATGGGGATGTGCCAGTGCCTGCAGCCCTGGATGGCTCTTCCCCTTGTTTACACCCAGCAGAAAGGAAGAACTTGTTAGTAAGGGGAAAATATGAGGCATTGTGTTGCATGGGGCCAGCAGCAGGATTTCTGGAGGCCAGGAAATGGGGACCTATTCTCTATTGGAAAGTAACCTTCAGAAGGACCCTGAGGATGTTAATTTGCCTCCCCAGGCCTCTGTGTCTACCCCCACATCCCCCTGGCACGGGAGTTACTTGCAGCTGTGCCTCTTGCACAAAAGGGGGAAGGAGGCTGGGGCTCTACTTGCGGTTTTTGGACCACAACTTCAAGCTGTAGCCTAGCTGCCATTGCTATCAGTGTCGTCTAAGACTGGGATGAAGATCTGCTTTGAGGGGAAAGGGAGATAAGGGAGATAAAGGAGCAGGGTGACAAGGACAGTGGCTGAAGAAGTAACCCTTCTGTGACAGTAGCCTTTCAGGTCCCAGAGGCAGAAGCCTTCCTGATAGAGGGTGCCCAGTACGGGTGATGTGCCCCGCGAAACAGAGGCACCCCAAACACCAGAGCTACTTTTGCCTCGTATTGGAGGGTAGGAGCAAGGTGGTGCTGATCACCAGCATTTGATGAACTGACCCCATGCAAAGTGCAGTGATAGGCAGTGACAACAGAGCAAACCACCCTGACAGACCTGGAGCTTGACTCACTCACAGTGTGGGGAGGAAAGGAAGAAAGGAGCTGGAAATACACAAGGAAGATGGATATGGGGATGGAGGAAGTGGTTTACATGCTGAGCATGCAGCCAGGCAAGACTGACTGGCTCCACGGAACAAGGATGAGCCTTGGTGATGCCCATGCTTTGGCTGGTACAGCCATCTCCTGCCCTAGGTCTGCCAAGAGAGACAGCATCCATCCAGAGCAAATGTGCTCCCTCACTGCGTCCCAGCAGCATGAGGACAGCAGATGCTTTTGGGTGGTGCAGGAGCAAGATGGAGAGACCAGAGAGATGCTGAGGCTGTGGCTGCAGGCATGACCAGGCCTTCAGGACAGAGAAAAAAAATCAAGAAATCTTTTTCCACTCTGCTGGAAAGGGAGGGAAAGGAGATCCCTGCCCAGGCCTGGGTGCAGATGCTGGCCAGCAGCCCCCTCCAGCCAGAGTTTGGGAGGGAGAACAATCCAGGCTGCCCTCGCCTGGGAGCAAGGAGAGCCAGAAGGAATCCCAGGGCTTAGCTCCATGTTTATGAAGGACAAGGTCCACATCTTCTCTCCCACCAGGGATGCAAGGGAGGAGCTCTTTCCCCTCAGCTCTTTCACTTTTAGTGGGAAAATGTCCTAGTTTGGGACTGCTTATAAATTAGTGACAAAATTTACCTTCATGGTGAGCCATCTCCAGCACAAGGCTCTGGCTGTGGGCCCTTGCACAAGCATTCCCTGCCCAGCACGACCCAGCACCAAATGCCCTTTGAGCAATCACTTCCAGAGCACCCCAGGAAAGCGCAGGAGTTTGTAATAACCCAGACAGTTTCAGGCATCCAGACCCAAATGCCCTAAGCACCCATTTCCATTCACTTGGAACCTTGGACTGGCACCAACACCTGGAGTACATATGGCCCTTACAACTGACACTGTCTTATGCTTCCTCCGTACCATGTCAGAAGGTCATCAGGTTTCATTTTTTTGAAGCCTAAGAGATCATATAAGAAGTCTTGTCCTTTCCACCTTCACTGTGCTCTGTGCTAATGGTTCCTTGAACATTTCAATCAATCTACTTGTATGTTATAGGGCCCTAACCTCCTTTTCTCTTTCTTTTGTCTCTGTTTTCATATATCTGCCCCTTAGCAACCACAGATCCAGATGAAAACTTAAGCCAGTAAAAAAAGAGCAGTCTCTTTTCAGCTGTATTACCTTCCCAGACTGGCTCTGGAAAGCATTCTGCCAGTTCCAGTGGTGGCAGTCAGGGCAGAAGTGGGAGGTCACTCAGCACTGAAACTCAGTTGAATCACAAAATCAGGCTTCTCACACAGGCCCTGTTTCTCTGACATATCACTTGTGTGTGGCTACTCCCATAACCCCCACAAAAAATTAAATAAGCTTTGGCAGCATGCTCAATCCTGCCTCAATCTACTGTTGTCCCACCCTTGTCTACCTCTGTTGAATCCCAACATTTTCCCAATGCACTGCAAGCTTGGGGTCCTGGACAGTCATGCCCAAACTGTGGCCTTGCCCTCAAAAGCAGCCATCCTACAAAAAACCCCATTCCCATCGCCTGGCAGCAAACCTACCCCCATCTGCAGCCCCTGCAAAATTGAGAAACCCTCACTCCTTTTTCCAAATAAACATTTTGCATTCAAGATCCAGCTGGCCTGAGTGATCTCAGAGCTTTCTCCCTGCAGGGGTGAAACACAGCCAGCCTCTTCCACCCTTCCTCCCATTGCAGGCTGAGCTGCCTCTCCCCAGCCCAAAGATCTCTGCTCTGCACCCATCACTGCTCACTCCCACCATGAGAAAACCTGAGCTCTGAACAGCCCCTTCAGCTTCCTACGCCCCAATTGCTAATTTCTGTTCCAGAGGGGAGCCTGGCCCAAGGATGTGGATGTAAGAGCAAGTTCTTGAGGTAACCCACATACCACTGAGGAGCAGAGCAGCCACAGGAACACCTGCATGCACCCATGTCCCAGCCACAAGACCACTGACCTGCAGCCATGTGCCCTATCAGCCTCTTGTTTGGTGACTCAGAGACAAGGGGTCCAGCAGCATAGTTGGCATTGAAGCCTTTCTCTAAACTCAGACAGCCCTAGACAGAAACACCTGCTTTAATTTAAAGGCCATGATTTTATTTTTTTTCCTCCCAACTGCTCAGGAGGAAAACACTTCTAACTGCTCAAGGCTATTTTAATTTGTACTGGTAAGTTAAATCAACACAAACAAGGGCAGAACAGGTTTATATGCACCTCTATTACTGGCCTGCATCAACTAGAGTGCAGCTAGATTTCTGCAGGCAGCTTTTCTCTTTTTCTAATAAAGATAAGGGTGGACGTTTTTTTGTGCACCTCCAACTGACAAATGGAGCCTGAAAGTGAGCTGGGAATCAAAGCCTTGCAGAAAGTCAAGGTGACTTATGTGTCAATAGGCTGGATTCAAAGAGCTTTGCAAAAATGCAGATCAACTAACAAGATTTATAAAACCTGTTAGGAGCTTAGAGACTGCTTAATTCTCAAAGGTGCCAAGGAAAGTACCTGACTCACAGAGGGATGGATGGGGCTTACATAGGTGGCTAGCTCAACCTTTTGGTTGAGAAGAATAGAGGACTCAATTTATCATGGAAACAAGATTTTGACATGCCAAGATGTTCACTCCAAGCATTGGGTCCTCCATCACCTACTTTAAAGAAAGACAAACCAGGCCCTGCTGCTGCAGACAACTGTTACAAACATCCACCCAAAGCCACAGCAGATTCTGCTGCTTCAGCTTGCCAGCACCAGACACCACCCAGAGGAATAGGAGGCTCAGTCGGATTCAGCACACAAGCTGGAAAAAATAAAAAAAGGGGGGGAGAGAAATAAAAAAAGGACTCTGCACTTCTACAGCTCCTCAGCGCATGGCATTTTGCAGCCTGGAAGCAGCCTGTCAGCACCTGTGGGCAGCCAAGGCAATACACAGTGAGCCCATAAACCATTCTGTACCCAAGAGGGGACTGATCATGACCTGCTGAATGCTGAGGACCCCTCAAGTCCCCTCTCTGCTGGGGTTTCTCTCTGCCCTGTTTTTTTCACAAGGCGGCTGTTGAGAATCTGAAAGCCTGGATTATAATCTTTATGAATCCCATAGTTAGATCGCGCTGAACAGCAGCCCAGCAATACCAGATGTTCAAACAAAGCTGCCAACCGACAGCTGTCTGCAGCTTGCAGCGTGTTTTTACTTTAAAATGCAAAATGATACCAATCTATATTAAAAGAGAGACATTCGAAGCCCTGCGATAGCAGCTGAAGCCGCGGATATTGCTCTTTTACGCAGGGTGTGGCAGCAAAAGGAAATACCTCAGAAACTACTGCTTAAGCTGCCCTCCTGGCCCCCCCAAATCCTGGCCACTTTCCTAATGGGAAAGAGACTCACGTTACTGCCTGAGTGCCGTGAATGTACCAGTGCATGTCCAAACAAGCCAACAAAAAGAAAAATGCAGCGTGAACAAACATTGTCTAATGAAGGATGCCAGATCAAATCTGAGCACTGCGAAGCCGCACCTGGCTCCCAGTGGTGTGGGGAGGATGAATAGACACATGAGGGGATGGAAGGAGCCAGCCGGGTGGATGGTGCAGCCATTCCTGCATCAGTCACCAAACTAGGGGAGCAAAGGTCCCTTCTGGCAGCAGAACATCCACAGGGGAAGCAAAGGATAGAACGGCATCGTCCAGTGCTCCGGCTCAGCTGTCCCATGTCCTGCCTCAGGCTGTACCACATCCCTCTAAGACACACAGGAATGCTTCTGCAGCACAGGCCCCACCACAGAAACTCTGCCAGGGGACTCCTGAGATTCAATGTGCAGCAGCTTTTCAACTTGCATTGCTTTGGACCTTTATTTGTTAGGCTGGCTGGGACTGGTCACAAAGCCCAACCATCCTGCGACCTCTTCCACCCACCAGCAGCTGGGGAAGGCAAGAGCCAGAGCTCAGCCTCACTCTCTATTCTTCCTCTCTCTGGAAATGTAAGCCACCTGCACCCACTGCCTTTTGGGGGTAGCAAGCCCTGAACACGCTGGGCACAGCACAGTACTTCTGGCTTACAGGAATTGCTCAAAGAGGGTTCAGACTTAGTCAAACGTGACGTCCCAAATTCCCCACCAGCCGCGATCACAGGAAATCTTTGGGATCAGTCCCAAGACTGCCTCATTGTGCTCTGAGCAGCAACAGCATGAATGAATCACACTCCTCAACGTGACACTCAGCTCCCAGCAACATACTCAGGACCAAAATATTTACATTGCAAACGAGTAAGAATAGGACCAGATCCCCTCCCCAGCCTGGTGACATAAAAAGGCCAACCTGGTCTTTCATTGAGCAAGTGGGTGGTGGGAGGATAAGCAAGCAGGAAGCAGAGACCAGCCTGGCCCTGATGAACCAAAGCCTTTCTCCATGGCAGGAAAAGCCCCCCAGCAGTGAGCACCAAACCCACGATCGTCATGGTGCCACTCTCCTGCTGGAGCTCAGCAGTCTGGTGACATGGAAGGGAGCATGCTGGGACCTGTAGTTTCAAGCCAGCCAGCTGCAAAACACCATCCGCCAGTAAACACATCTTGAATTAGAGATGCAAGGCCCCCAAGCTCCTGGCAAGGCACCAGCCATGGCTTCTCATTGGCAAGCACTTGGCCAAT
Source organism: Calypte anna (assembly GCF_003957555.1). Classification (NCBI taxonomy): domain Eukaryota; kingdom Metazoa; phylum Chordata; class Aves; order Apodiformes; family Trochilidae; genus Calypte; species Calypte anna. The sequence goes on along the minus strand of NC_044252.1, from coordinate 22,439,859 downwards.
TCCCATGTGTTGCATTAGCCCCCTTCCAAGGAGCAGCCAAGAGCCTGCACCCCATGAACTCCCTTGCAGCTGAGCTGTGCCCTGCCCTTGCTGAAGCAACTTGTCTGCACATTGAAGCAAGATGTCCCCAGAGCTTTAGTGCAGCCCTGGGCCACAGAAGAATGTCAATCCTGCTCCTGTCTTGCCATAAGCCCTTTCCCACTCCTGCAGCAGGCCACTGATTTTAAAGCAAGACCCTGCAGCCAGCACTGCCCAAGCTTCAGCTATACAGAATCCAACACAGCATCACTATAGAGGTCAACTAAAGATGCCACCGAAGCAATCAGAGTTGCAGGCAGCAAGAAGAAACACATGGGAACAGTGTTTTCAGGCAGAGCAGCACAAGCAGGCAAAACTCTGCCAAACCACCTCCCTGCAGCATCCGGGTTGAACATGCAGACTCCCCATGAGTGCCACCACCACCCTGAGCTCCAGCAAGCCCAGGGCCATATGTCACCTTTTGGGAAACATGGCACCCCTCTCTCCATGCCTGCTCACCCTCCCCGGCATGGAGGAAATCACAGCGCCTGGCTGATGTCAGGAGGCATCACTTCACAAAAAGGCCAGGCTTCCTGGTGGGGAAGGGGTGGGGGAGCAGGGAGGAAGGGGAAGAGGAGCCTGGGGCAAAGTCAAGTGGCACCTCCAGCACCTGGTGTGTGTGTGTGTGTGTGTGTGTGCGCATGTGTGTGTACAAGGGGCTACAGCAGGAGATGGCACAGTCCCTTCTTTAATTGCCCTTGTGCTCAGGATTGAGAGGCAACATCCTGTTCCCCAGTGCCTTTCACAGGCCCTGACCTGCAGATCTGCAAGAGTGTGCACCCCTTTAAGAATGAACAGTAAAAAGGGATTCAAGTTTATTTTCATTTGCTCCTGCAAATAAATCAATTCCCTCTTCTTAGCCGGACTGTGGCTGCTGCTGACCAGAGGAAGCATGCTCCAGCTGAGCACAGGGGCACAGCCCCCTGCCCAGCACCCACCCAGGCGAAAAGCCACCTCTGTGCACAAACAGCAGCATCCCCAAAACAGGCACAACCATGCATCCCCACCGTCTCCTGCCTAAACACCTGTGACACCCCTTAATTGATAAATACAAGTAAAACAAATGCATTTAGGACAAAGCCAGAGTCATCTGCAGCCCTTACTTCCCAAGCTCCTCTCCCCAGTGCACTCCCCAAAGCTAAGCATCTTTACTGCACACAGCATCATGGTACCCACAGCATCAATATGACCTCCTGCTTCAGTCTCTCCACCCACCCCCCTTCTGCTTCTCACAGGCTCTGCTCAGCCCCCAGCAGCAAAATCATCTGGCGGGCAGCACCACTCTGCACTGCTTTTGTCTTCACCTCAGACATTCTCCCAAGGGCAGGAGTGCTCTGGACCAGCTGCACAGGGACCAGTGAAGAGGGGCTGGCTGTGGGGGGGCCTGGGATGCGGTTACTGTTGATTGAGACAGGGAATCACTGATGTTGCAGGGGGTAATCTGGGAAGGTGGGTTTTGGATGTAGGCACTGACAGGGATTAGCTGCAAAAGGGCAAACCTTGATGCTCTCCTTCAACATGCTGACTCCTGCTCCTAGGACAAGGCCTGTCATTGGTTTTTAATCTCGCCCGATTACAGACCAGCCTTTGACATTATTGATCTCAGGCCCCTGAAGTATCATTTATCTTCCAGGTTTGACTCTGCGACCGGAGCTTGACAGCTTAGACCCTAGTCAGCTCCTTCCTTCCAGGGAACAAGGGGAACCGCTTTGCTCCACCCAGGTCCTGCCAATTCGTGCAAGCCAGATTCAAGGCTCAGCTTCCATCCCTCTCCCTCCTGGCAGTTCCTCTCCTGACTCAAAAACTCCAGCTCCTCAGGTCTCTGGCAGACCAAAAGTGGTTTATCAAGCCTAGCAGTCCAAGGTGCCTCCAGTGCCTGCTGCTTCCCTCTTTCAGTTTCATTATCCTCTTTTAAAGAGGATGCAGTGAAGGCACCAAGGCTATTGGCTGAGAGCTGCACAGGGATCAAGGGGGCAGCACGAGTGAGCAAGGTATAGCCAGGGAAGCCATTTCTAGCTGTGACCACACTGACATTTTCTAGAGCACAAGGACCAAAAGCAGTGGCTCCTCATCACCTGGTGAACTTGCACCCACACAGAAACCCAGCAACCAGCTTGGTTCTGCGGTGGCTTCTCCTTACCTAGCATGGTGAGCACAACCACACCTTGGGCCCAGCTCATGATTTCTACTTGACCTTCAAATCATCAATGCCCACTCCCCCCCACAAGCAGAAAAAGAGATGGACTTCACAGATGCAAAGCAGCTGGCTGGGATAGGACTCAGGACACCTGGGATCACCACCCCGTGGATGGGACATGCCTGGGATTGCTGCCCCATGGGTTCCCACTCCCCTAGGTTCCTCCATCTTTCACAAAAGCTTACAGACATTCACAGCCTCCAGCTTTTGGGAAGCACAAGTTTTTTCTCAAAGGTTTTCCTCAAGGTTTTCCAAACCATTTCATGATTCTGTGTCTACAGTTCTTGGATGCAGCATGTGCATGAAGGTTGTCTTTTTGGATGCCTCCTGTCTCTTTCTTTCTCCTGCAAAGCTGGGCCTTGTGTTTTGGAAAGAAGGAACATTTCCTGAGGAAGACTCCAGCAAACAGTTTTAACACATGGAGGAAGGTTTAGCTTTTGCTTGTTGCCTCAGTACTGTTTATCAGATTGATGTAAAAGCACTTTGATAAATGGAGATTAGTACCATGCATGTTCACAGACAATAGTAGTAGCCAGAAGCCAGCATTGGTAGGGGTAGCTAACAGGGTCCCATGTTCAGCAAGGTACTACCACCAGCAAAGAAAGTCTGAGTCTCCAGGACTGCTTCCACATGCTGCCACGGAATTTCCAACTCCCTGCCAGGTCTCCCCACCTCCACTTATCTCTGCTTTAGGTTAACACCCTGACTTCCCTAACCAGATTTTCAGTTGTTGCAGATTAAACTGACCTTTTTTCTCCCCTGTTGTAAGTAAAATGCTATAAAATCCTCCTCTGGAGGACATGTCATTTTACCTGCTGGGCTCACACTCTCCAGGGATGTGTTTGGCAAAGGGTGGTCTTTGCACAACACACAAGGCATTACTTCCACTTCCCTGCCTGGATGCCCTGTCCCAGCAGGCAGAGGCAGTAAAATGACCCCAAAGTGTGCTCCCATTCCCTTTTAGGGGGTAGATCCCATCCCCATTCCCTACAACCAAATCACCTCTGACCCAAAAGAGCTTGCAGGCCTCAGCCACCCAGCCACAACAGTGCAGCTGTTGCAGGAGAGCTGCAGAAATTCCCTCCTGGATCTGGCCACCCCTGTCACTAAGGGGCTAGCACAATACCCAAGGGAAGGGAGAGTGTGGACAGCCTCCCTCCTCCCCAAAGGGTCTGTGAGGGAGACAGAGACCTTGCAGTGCATTTATTCTGCTCCATCCATTTGAGAGGCGCCCTTCAAGGGGCTTTTTGCCGTCAGGAGGCGGGTGCACCAGGACAGGAGGAGAACAAAGGGAGGCACCAGCACCCCCCAGCCCTTTGTCTGAGCACAGAGGAGTTCACCTGCAGGGAAAATGAGCTCCCACCACAGCACCAGCAGCTCGCACGGATTTGGATGGGGAAAAGGATGCAGTTATCCCCCAACCCCACCAGCAAGAGAATAATGAGACGGACGCAATCGTATTACCCTCTCTCCCCTTGCCACACGCACAAGTCAGTCACAGCACATGCCAGCCTCCCCAAATTTCTAACAACAACCACAACCAGCAATAAAAAACATTGTCACAAAAATACCAACCCACCCCCCACCCCCCAGCACAATTGATCTGTGTCTGCGTGTGGCCAGGCACCAAACCCTGGAGCTCAGTTCCACCGACCAGAATCAGCTGGGAGGGAAGGGGGTGGGAGGCTTGTTTCCAGGGGATGGGGTTTTAAAGCCACACAATAACTGGCTCAAATGAGGGTTAGGATTAACAAGGGAAAACACTGCCTCTATTAGGATATGGGGGATTTTCCTTCCCTTATTCCAAAGCTCCAGCTGGATGAAGCTTCCAGGTTACCCAGGCAGGGAGAGAACAGAGAGCTAATGGGGGATCCTGCAAAAGGAGAGATGGGTGGGGGAAGGAAAGGGCAGATCAGCCCTCCCCAAGGCCCAGATCATGCAGTTGGCTGGTCTGACAACATTTACTCATATTTCAGAGAGAGACAGCCATCCGGAACGTCACTCCCTGCCAACTCTCTCATCTGGAGCCATCTACAGCTCAGCTCTTCCCAGCCCAATCTGGAGACAGTCCCCCACAGCACCCACAGACCAAGGAATTGAAAAAGGACAGGTAGGGGGAAGGAGTTTGGGGGGTTTTGTTTGTTTTTTGTTTGTTTGTTTTTCCCAGTTCTGGTTCATTGTCCCAACAAAGGAATGACTTGGTGTGCATGTTATATAGAAGGCGTTGCTACAGAGTAGCAGCACAGTGCTCTGAGCCAGGAACTTTGCTCATGTTTCCATCACAAGTGAATCACCAGATAGAGAACGAGCAACTGCCAATACCCTCACAAGAATGGGGCAAAGCTATCCTTATCAGAAAGGATTTGGGAGTGGGAATCTCTTCAGCAAGTTCTTGGGGACATATGTAAAAACTTGCGTGCACCCAGTGAACACCTGTAAATAACTGTCCCTCCCTCCACATCTGGGACTAGGCATCTCTTCCTCCCATTCCCAAGCACAACAGCTCTAGTCCTCCTGGGTAAAGCAGGGGTGGCTGCCTATACTTGTGCTTTTTCCATGAAGCAAAGAGAAGGGCATGCTTTTCTGATCCTGTGAACTCCACACCTCCCTGCTGGTCCTTTGGCACCAGCCCTGGCTTCTCTATCAGCAAACAGAGGTTCAACACAGAAAACTGGCTACCATCTCAAGCAAGCTCAGCACTCCAACTCCTTCGAGCCACCCACTTTACTCTGACCAAACCAGCATCTCCTGAGTCTATGGACTGCTTAAAAATGCAGAAAGTTGACAAAATGACAAGAAACTAACCCAGATCCATAGTTGTGTTGTGTTTTTCTAAAGAAGAAAAAAAGCCAGGCCAGACCAGATTCTGCCCCCAAGCCTGTGTGGCAAAGCAGAATCCAGCTTCAGCTGTTTATTTATAAATCTGTACATAAATGTATATTTGAATTCTGACAGAATTAATTCTGGCATCCAGCTAATTCAAAGCATTCCTCCCCCATCACACTACTGTTGCAGGCCAGCCCAGCACAGAAGCTGATTATAAAATGCTGCACTGGCCAGGCATTTCTGCAAAGGCTTGTGCTATTGAGCATTCAGTCTTTCCTTGCTTGGCTATTTCATTGTTTCGGTGTCGATCCCTCCTCTCTTGCCCTGTGTTTCCTGGTTACTTTTGTCCCTGCTCTGGAAGCACTGCTGCTCACAGCCCCATTTCAGTGTCAGATTGAAAAAAAAAAACACAAACCAACACAACAACAACAAAAAAACCCAAATCAAAACAATTACATGACATTAAAGAGAAGAAAAGAAAAAACTACCACTGCATACCAAGATTTACAGTAAACAGATAGGTAATGAGCAAAAAATAGGCCAATATGCTGCAAGGCAAGCTACGCAGAGATCTGGGGATAAAAAAACCCATTGCCTCCCTCCAAAACACAGCTAAGAAATCCCTGTGTGGTCACACGCTGTCCTCTGGAGCAGAGAGGAGAGAGGTCAGGGCAGCCAGCACTGTAAGAGCCTCTTTATTCTTGGGCAGTTGCACGAATCTGATCGCTTGTGCCCTTTGTGAGACATGGAAATCTGCCTTCTCCTCCCACCCCCTTCACCAGCCCCCACTTCTGCTCCCCCTGCTCAGATGAGGGCAGAAGCAACTCCTCAACTCCAGAGGCAAAGACTGGAGCAGTAAAGACAGTGGACTTCCCTTCATCAGGACCAGGCTTGTCTGAGTACATGGTGAGAGCTTGAAAACTTTGCTTTGCTGGAATGAGGGGAGGGGAAGGACGGTCCTGGGACTTGTGCACTCCTTGAAGGGCTCACCCAGGCTCCCACACATGAGGCTGAAGGATGCAGTACAGTTTGAGATGTCGTGCTTCAGCCAAAGTCTCCTCCATTTCTCCCTCTTCAACCATGCTCATGGGCTCAAGAAGAACAGCATGTTGCACACCTCCATGCCGGCAGACACATGATGCTTACGCAAATATCATGGGTTGGATTTAGACTAAACAAGGGTCTAGGCTAAGTTTGCTATACCCTCATCACTAGCCAAAGCTGGGCTTATACCTCCTGGTTCAGAGACCAGACCAGAGCACCCCCATCTCAGGGGGTGATCTCAAGATCACTACCCAGGGAGGGCTTCAAGGCAGAAAGCTCTCTGGCTTGGGCTGGCTAGCACGGGTGGGCAAGGCTCTGCCAAGACAACTTCACCTGCAAAGTACAGCCAACTGCTGTATACCACAGGGGTATGCCTGGGATACAGTTCATCTCTGCTCCTTACAAAGCAGCTCAAGGTCTTCAGATTAATCTCTCTTTCCTCCTTGTCCTTCCACCCCACTCTTCAGCCTCACCTGTCCACCTAGTGTCTTCCCCCACAGGAACAGAGCAATCTCTGCTGCAGCTCCTGTCCCACTCTTTTACCAAAGCTGTCCCATCCTTTGCAAGCCTCCTCCCCCCAACCCTGCATCCACCATCTCTGCTGTCACTTCTTGAATGACTCAACTACAGACTCGGGGCTGTAGATCTAGAACAAGCAACCACTGGCAACCTGGTGGGCTAACAGCAAGGAAAATGCTCAAGTGTATCAGGAAAGCAGTGGGGGAGTCCCAGTTCAGCCAAAGATCTGGGGCCGCTAAGAAACCTGCCGCCATTTGGCCATCAAACCCAGATGAGTTTGCAGCAGGGTGGCTCTGCAGGGCAGCACAGGCTGCTGTCAGTTGAACTGAAATCCTCTGCTGCCCCAGACAACACAGTAAACCAAAGCCTGAAATATCAATGGTGGTGAGCAGCACAGAGCTGGAAAGTAGGGATAGGTGGGTGCTGGGATGTCTGCAACTGCCCAAGGCCCAAGAAGTCATTACTCATCACAGAAGCTTGACCAACTGACAGCATCCCAGGGCACAATGATCAGTCACATTTAGGAGCCTGGCACTGGACTCCCAAGGCCCCTGGGCTGAAATACAGGCATGGGCAAAGCCAGGGGAGGAAGAGACAAAGGCTAGACTGACCATGGATAAGAATGGGCTGGTAGTTCAGCTCTGGGGTGCTGGTGAAGGCTGAGATGGAGACAGCAAGGAGGATCTGCAAATCTCCAGCTTCACAGGACCTACTGCCAAGGTTGTTAGTGGAGCAGGTATGTTCAGAGAGCACCATGGGGAATGCCTGCCAGGCACCACCCACACCATCTACAGTCACGAGAGCTAAATTAACACTAGAGCACTTGGGCACTTGCGCTCACAATGCCTCCAGTGAGCTGCGTGCTGCACTCCTGATAAACAAGTCATCTGGAAAATAAGTAAGCCTGTAAAAATCCAGCCCGACACAAGTTACCAAACCTGTTTCAGAGTGAAAAAACCTACAGCAGAAGCTCACACCAGAAGCCTGACAGCAGATCCGACCCCAACCTCCCCAGTACCAGGACTGCTGAGGTCCCCAGGACAGATGGCAGCATGGGAATGCAACACGGGACTCGTTTCCAACAGGAAGGTGTCTCTGGTGTCAGAGCTGTCCATCAAAGAAAAGCTGGAGGTATTTTTCTTCTAAGGACCTAGAGCTTTTGAGCCACAGAAGCAATCAGCTGAGGCAGGTAAGAAAAGCACAAGGGCCATCTCTGCATTGGGGCTGGTGGCCAAGGCTGGCAAAGATCAGTTTCTGGTACAGACTTGGCATTCATGCCTTCCTGTACTCCCACCAAGCACCCACCTCTCCTCTCTGCCATACTCTCTGCCCAAGCACCTGAGCTGGGCTTTTCTGGGGGGCTGCCAAGAAAGCAAGCCCAAACGCACCAAGCAGCAGATAGGCCCAGCAGCACAGTCCCTGTCTGTCCCCTTGGATTTGCCAATGGGTGCTCTGGCTGCATGCCATCCTCAATGTTTCCCCACAGGTCTCAGCACCACAACGCATTTCCTCCCTCTTAAGTGTTCAAAATCATCAGACATCTTCAGAATGTGGAGGAAATTTCTCCCCATTTCCCCAAAATGTACTGCAAGTTAAGTCAAAGGGAAATGTAACGTTATCCCTTGAAACAAAACGGAAGCAGAAGAAGAGCCTCTGTCTTAACTCCCTTCACACTGGTGGCATCTCCAGTAAGGATTGACAGCTGGGACATCCTTTAGCAAGCTCTGATGTACCCAATCTCAACCAACTATGTCCCACAGAAAGATACGGCAAACGCCGTAATGCCCCACAAGTCCCCTCTTTGGCTTCTGCCTTCTGATTTGTGCTCCAGTCCCAGCAATGTATTTTTCCCCGTTCTGGATGACTTAAAAAAATAAATAATTAAAGCAATGCATTAGCCTCATGCTGAAGCAACTTTCTTTTTCAACCCTAGAAGCAGGTTCCCCTGTGCTAGGGAGATGGCAGGTAAAAGGCACATGGCTGGGGCAGCAAAGGCAAAGATGGAAGAACAAATGTTTCTTTTTGAGACTTTGACAAACAAATCAAGAAGGAAAAAAAGAAAAAAAAAAAAAGAAAAAAAGAGGGGAGGTTGTTAGCATTTTCCCCCTTCTCCTTTAAGCGCTACAAAAACAGGAAACAAAGGAGAAAACATCTCACAGGGGGGAAGGGGAGGTAAGCGCTTTATACACCCACGAAAGAAAGATTAACCACATATTTTATTTACTGTTTGTATTACAGTTGCACCAGGGAGTTCAACCAATTCTGAGCCAGGACTCTGCGGGCTGGTGCAGCACCTACCACTGAGGCATCCCCTTCCCCCAGACCCACCAAGCATGCTCCTCTTATTCAAGCAAGCCCTCCATAGACACCCTCTTTTCTCCTGCAGACACCCACCTTGGGCCTCCTTCTTCCAGCACAAGCTCTCTTAGCTTAGCTACCAGCGGAGAAAGCACTAGTACTGTCCCCAGGAAGTTCTGAGCACCTCTTCCCCTTAGGACTGTAACCAGGGGTAAGATGCCCTCCAATGTACGCTGGCAGCAGCACCAGAATAAATGCTAAAAAAGGTGGATTTGGGAGGGTGTTTGCAGGCTCCTGTCCCTCCTCTGGGCTGTTGGGGCCACCCCCACCACTAGGTTCATGTCCTACCCCTTCACACTCAGAAGTCCCACTCACCAAGGACCAGGCTCGAAGCCTCCAAACTTTGACTCATTTCTCAATTAATGGCTTCCCAAATGTGAGCTGCGCACGGAACAAACCTCTCATGACAAGGCCTCCCCTGGACCTCCCAAGCCTGGCGTTACTCATCCACCCCGCCAGCCCCAGCCCTCCTTCCCTGGGATGCTCTAAGAGCAGCTCACCACCATGGGGTGAGCAAGCAGCCAGGAATCCCAGGCCCGGATCCCACAGGCAGCAGCCGTCACTGGCTGAGCACACGCACCCTAATTCGGGAGCTGATGCAGCCGCCTCCCCTGCAGGCTGGTGAGGGGCGGCTTTCAGCCAGAAACCTGGCCAAGGCCATGCAGTGAGGGCTGGCAACCTGCTGGGTATTTTTCCTGTGGGCTCTCCCCTGCTCCAGCCAGTTCATGGAAGAACTGCTTCAACTGCAGGGGGATCCTTTGGGCATGCTGTCCCCCAGCATCAGGCTGTCCTCCATTGCCCTGGCCCCTGTGCACCCAACCGAGCCACGCGCCCAGCGGGAAGAGACAAGCTTATCATCACAGAGAAAGGAAATTAAGATAACGTGGCAATGGAGGTACCGAGGGATTTAGCCAAGGTCACAAAATAAGTCTGCAGCTCAACGATACAGCCATCCAACACAGTTCGGTGTCTGGCCACGTATCCTAAAATTTCATGCCAGGGCCAAAATCCAGCCGAGCGGATGGCAGCTTTCTGCCAGGTCATGAGCAGCATGCATCCGTGAGAAGCAGCGAGCATCCAGCCATAACAACAGCAGCAACAAAAAACCCCAAAAAACAACACACAGCAAGAATGGGAATAGATGAGATCAAAGTGTCCTGGAAAAGGACCTGGAAAAATAGTTTTGGTCCCTGGCTAAGGCTTCCAAGAAATGCACACGTGAGCCCCATCCCAGCCCCATGCAGACCTTCTGAGGTGGCTTTCCCACCCTGGTAGAGGGAGAACAAAACTAGTCCCTATAAATAGAAGCAGAAAAGCGCTTCTCCAAAATCCTGGCTGGGTCTTTCCCCTCGCAGTGTGTGTGGTGCAGCTGCTGGCACCTCTATGGAGGTCTCTGGTTTTCCCCAAAAAAACCTGGAGAGGAAAATAACCTTCCTGTGAGCTCAGTCTGTCTTCTCTCTACACAGAGCTGCCCCCTCCTTCGCAGGCCTGGCCATCCAATTGGAAAGTAATTATACTGCAATTTTTATTTATGACATCTTTTTTTTTTTTTTAATTGCTAAATGGTGACTCATTTTGGCAACATTAAAATACACAGGAAATCATCCCCATTTTACAGTAATCACCATTCAATTCATTGTTAAATATTTATTTGGCGGACAAGCGCAGGGCCTCTTTTGAAGGGTCGGAGGGGCAGTGGAGGGGCAGCCCTGGGAGGGGTGAAGGTGGTGGTGGGGTCACAGCAGCACTGCCCACAGGGCTGTAAAATGCCCATCACGAATTTCAGGGTGGAGAGCTGGGGTGAAAGCTCCCGCCAGATGGTCTGGCCACGAGCAAAATACAGACTTGCTTTCCCTTGAACCCAGCACTATGCCTCATGCTGCTCTGGAGAGGGGGGCAGCCCTAAACCCCCTAATAAAAAAAAAAAAAAAAAAAAAGCGTTGTTTGGCCAAACCCCAAACGCAAATGCCTATCAGTGAGAAGCTGTGGGTCTCCGACAGGAAGGTCTCCCAGCGCCGGGGGGAAGGAGATGGCAGCAGCCGGCCCCGGCGGGAGGCAGTGGTAAGAGCCGTCAGTTTGACATTCACAGGCCTCACAACGGACAGGGTCCATGTCTGTGGCCGCTTTGTCCCCCAGGGGAGCCCCATTTTCAGGGCAACCCGACCTCAGATGCAAGCGGCTGCTCTGCCTTCCCCCACATGGCTTCGTACCCCAGCAGGAACCAGGGAGACAGCCCTTCCAAACCCCCCGGCCCCCAAACCTTGACCCTTCCCCACACAACCCAGACCCAAGAGGCTGCAGGTCCTATGGCTGGACGGCTCAGAATGCCTCCTGCCATGGATCCCCTTTCCCAGGGAGCCCCTCCAGCACCCACTCACTCTGTCACTGCTGGGCTGGAGCGGCCATCTAACATGTCCGCCACAGGGGGACAGGGTGGAGGAACAGCACTGGTGTGGATTTTGTGTAGGCCCTACATAAACACAGGCCTTTGGAAGCAAACACGGCACGACAGAGGGTGACAAGGGAAAGCGGCTGTCTCCCTGGGCTGGACATCTCCACGAAGGTGTGACTTACCCTGATCTCATTGCGGCGAATCTCCACATCGCAGACCGAGTGTCCCTGGTGGGCCCCGCTGTAGTAGCAGCAGAACTGGCAGACGGCCACCTGCTCGGCCTCGCAGTGGTACAGGCGGTAGGCGTTGTGCTGGGGGCAGCTCCAGGCCCGCACATCGTCCGCTTCCACCAGGAGGTGGCCCCGGGCCGTGGAAGGTTGCTGCAGGTGGGTCTGTACATGGGATTGGCAGCACGGGGCCTCGCACCTCAAACAGATCTTCTGGGCCGGCAGTGGGGGACCCCGGCGGCAAAAGACGCAGTGCAAGATGGAGGGGGGCTTTTCCAGGTTGAGGGAGTTGAACTTCTCCACGATGTTGGTGAGCTTCAGGTTCTTCTCCAGGTTGGGCTTCTGGTTGTAGGCCTGGTTGCACTCAGGGCACCGCACCAAGCCCGACTCCTTGGCCCACGCCTCCCCGATGCAGCCCCGGCAGAAGTTGTGCTTGCAGGGCAGCTGGACCGGCTCCACGAAGACGTGCAGGCAAATGGGGCAGATGAGCTCCTCTTCGAAGCAGTTCTTCCAATTCTCGGCCATCTCTGCCGGCAGTCTCTTGGCGACGTTTCCCCCCACCCACTTCGGTCACTCAGTGCGGTCTAGGGGCGGACGCTGGGGTCTGTCCTCCCTGCAAGGGGAAGGCTGGGGGTGAATGCCTGGGCTCCCCCCTCCCCGCAGCACACGCGACGAATAATCAACCGCAGCAGATTTTAAAATCGGGGATAAAATAAACCACAGAGCAGCATTCTAGGAATCTCCGGCAAGAAAATGCGATGTCCCCGTCGCTTCGTTAAAAAAGCAACACAAACGGTTAAAAACCCCCAATACGATACTGTAGGATTTACAGCCCAAAGTCTTAACCACCCCTAAAAGCCGTTTGTTTCTTTTTTACCCCAGAAGGAGAATCAAAACTTACCAAAGGTTGAAAAAAATCCATACAAAATCCAGCACCAGAGTCCAAGTTCCATATAAAGCTCCTAAATTTAGCGTTCCGGATCGGATTTTTCTTTTCTTAGGTTTGCAACTGACATTCAATATTTTAAAGGGACTTTTGTCCCCCACTAACCTGGCTAACAGCTGAGAGCACGGACTGGCTCAGGGCTTTTTTCCTCCCCTGTATTTCTCCTCCCTCTCCCCCTGATGGGAGTTGGGAATCAGTCTTTTAAAGGAAACAGATCAAAGGGTTAAGATCCAAAATGGGAAAAGGAGGAAGAGTAAAAAATAATAATAATAGCGACAATGATGATGGTTAAAAAACAAAATCTCTCTGCAGACCCCGAAATTTGCTTCTAGCCCGTCGGAGCAGAAAAAAAAAAAAGAAAAGGAGAGAGGGGGGGAGGGGAAAAAAAAAAAAGACAGGAGTTTAAAAAAAAAAAAAAGGAAAAAAAAACCCCTCTCGACCGCTTAGAGATTGCGAGGTCTTGAATGGGAGAGAGCTCGGTCATTCAGAGCCACCCCTGCCCGGCGCAGCTCTGCCAGCCTCCTCCAGCGCTCTGAGAGGGTTGGGAGAGAGGACGGGCTTTGCCAAGGGGGATCTAAACCCTCTAAATCAACCTGCTCCGACTTCCCACCGGGTCTGAAGGGAAAGAGGCGTCCGGGGAGCGGGGGAGGGTCCGACCTAACCCGTTCTCATGGCCGACCGGGGGACGCAGCCCCCCAAAGGACACAATGCGATGGAGCCGGGGGCGCCGGGGCAGAGGGAGGGGTGTCCGAGCCTTCCCCCGGCACAGCGTCCCCGGGAAGGGGCGAGGCGGCGGCGGGCAGCCGGGAGGAGCCGGCCGAAGCGTAAGGCTCCGGGGGAGCCGTCAGCCCTCAGCCATTTTGAGCTGCCCTCCTGGAGACCGGAGATGCATTAAAAATATAATAATTTGTAAAAAAAAACAACCAAAAAACAAACCCAAACAAAACAAAAAGCAAAATAAAAAAAAATTAAATAAAGTCACCGGAAAAAAAGCCCGCTCCCGCTGCTTCCCCAGCCCGCCCGGCGGTGCTCTGCGGATGGGCTGCGGTTGCGAGCTGAGCCGAACCTGAACCGAGCCGTCCCGTCCCGGCGGGGCCGCTCAGCACAGCCCCCCGCGCCTGCCCCTGCCGCCGCCGCTGCCTCCAGCCATCTTGGGCTCGCCTTGGCTACCGACCGCCCTCCCGACCGCCGGAGCCCCACGCCCCGGCCTTCCTCCCGCCGCCCCCGGGGAGGCGGCCGCGGCCCGGGGGGGGGGACGAGGAGCGGGAGGAGGGGTGTGGGGTGCGGATCCCCGCAGCGGATCTCCTGGGGGGGCGGGGGGGAGAAGGTGGGGTAGGCGGTGCCTCAGAAGCGGCAGGGGCGGCGGCAGGGGGCGGGCGGGGCGGCCATGGGGGCGGCGGCCGCGGGGGACGGATCGACCGGAGGGGTGGTAGAGGGTGGTGGGGAGAGAAGGGGAAGGGGGGGGCGGGCGCGCCCCGCCCCGGCGCGCCGAGGGGCCGCCCCGCTCGGAAGCCGGGCGGGTTGGGGGGAGCGGAGCGGAGGCGCCGGAGCCGGTGCGTCCCGCCGAGCGCTGCCTCTGCCACTGCCGCTTCGGAGCTGCGCGGAGCTGCGCTGCGGCGGGACCGAGACCGCCCCCCGAGGGTCCGCCCTTCTCGCGTCACGGGGACCACCCCGCCCCCGGGACAGCTGCCTTAAAGTGGTCACGGCTGCAGTGGGGCCACCCTCCGCTCGGAGCTGCGCAGCCCCACCAGCTGGCGCCATGGTGGGCTCTGCGCAGGGGACCCGAGCCTCGTCCCCTGCTGGGGGGTCTCTGCCGGCCTCTACAACAGCGGTAGGGCCGCTCTGCCTGGCCACCAGCATCCCTACGTGGCCAGCAGCCAGGGTAGCTCAGGGTGCTGCTCCATAGAAAAGAGTCACATCGCCCAAGAACGGGCTCACACCTGGGCCACAGCTGGCTACTGGTACCAGAAATGCCTTCTGGAGCCTCCTACGACCACTCGGAACCCCCCCCCCCGGCTGTGCTGTTACTTTGCACGGGACTATTTCGGGTGCATTTCCACCCCATGCAGAGCAGCAGCCGTTTGTCCCACAGGGTCTTTCCAAAACCGGCTGCCCCAGCACCTTCTGCCAAAGCCTCGGGCACAGAGGTGTCTCTGTTAGCAGCTCTCCCACCAAATGTTTCTGCAGCTGTTTCGCGGGATACTGTGTATCCAACCCTTGCCAAATGTGCTGGGCCGCTGGTAATAAAGCCTGTTAATAGTGTAAATCCATTTTCCCACTGGCAAGGGGGTCACAAATAGCTGAAAACCGGAGTATTTAGACCAAAAAAGTACATTCAGGGTTATGGTGGAGTAACAACGGGGCAAAGGCTCAGACAGTGGTTTCAGTATCTGGCTCCAACCTTGCTCCTGGGTGACACTTGCTAATGGCAATTCACCGCCGGGAGGGATTTAGCAGGAATTCCACGACTGCAGCCTTGAAGACACAGACCAAACTGTCTATTGATGCCACCCAGCAGTGTCTCCTACAGCTCCCTGTAACCTCAGTGGTATGTCCCCCACCCCCCGGGGATGGCTGCCCGCTGAAGGGATGAGCATCCAACAGCACACCCCAAGTGGGGGGAGAGGGGGAGGGCTGTGCTTTTCTGCACTTTTTTGTACAGGGACCCTTTGTGCACAGTCGGGTCCTACCAAGAGACACTCCAATAAGAAGACTGAGTGATAGATACTGGCAATCTTTTGCTTAGTCTTGGATTTGGGTCCTCTTAACCCCTTTCCCAGCCTCCACCTTTCCTTTGATGGCTTAATGCTTCGATGGGACATCAGGGAACACTCCTACTTGCCATCTGCATTATGGCAGATGGCACAACCCAGTCCCAAAGTGCTACCCCAAGGTAGATAATAACAGTGTTGTACCCCAGCACACCCCACACTGCTGATGAGACGGTGGCTGGTGTGCAGTGCCTGGGCTGGCTTGGGATGCCTTGCTTGCCTCTCATTTCTGAATGAGGCTCCCACAGCCTCTTTACCCCAATAAATCCTATTTCTGGGCTCAGCCAGCTTATCCCTGCCTGCATGGGAAAGCCTGCAGCCAGGCTACCTCTGGCCTGGGGCTCAGCCTGCATCACCTCTTGGCCACCCCCTTCATTCTGCTCATCCAGCCCATGGCTCTGGGCCTCAAGTGCTGATACTTGCAAAGCGAGCAGTTTGGTGTGTAACTCTTCTGCCAGGACTCTCAGCCTGCAAGCTGTACATCTCCTTGAGGTTTTTACAAACTGTCCAGTGGCTGGGACTGGCAGAAGCTGGGCAGGGCGATGTGGGATGCGTCAGAGCTGCTGTCAGTCTGCCGAACCCATGAGGAGGCAAACCTCTCCTCACAAAGTCAGCGCAAAACTATTCATGACTCTCACTTCTTTATAAACACGGGCAGTATTGGGCAGCCCCTGGTGACAGCAGCTGTCCCCACCCTATTCTGGTCACAGCTCTCCCACAGGGGCTGCTTGGGGCTCCCCAGTACCCTCTGCTGTGGGTGAGCTGGGGCAACTGGCTGGCATTTAGTGGGGCTTAAAAGTGGAAGGTGGATTTGATGGGGCTGAGCCAAGCTGAAAGATGTACCCTGCTTTCAGCTGGGAATCCTGCTTCCCTGGGGCTAATGCTAGCCCTGCTGTCATCACACCTGCTCTGGATAGTGCCATCTCCCTGCCCAGCCCAGAGAAACCCCTTTGGCAAGGGGATTATCAAAACCAGGCTGGGCACTACAACCCTTCTGCAGCCATCAGTATCTTTGAGTGTGTAGGAAGCTGTAAGCAGGGAAGCGTCTGCCCAGACTGCTCCCACCAGCAGTGGGTGGCTGATGGACACCGGCAGGAGTGAGCCACAGAAAGCCTTCCCATGCTTTGGCCTCTTGTCCACCAGGATCTGGCCCAATATATGTGCCCCAGACAGTGTTGAGGGGTCACAGAGACAGTTTTTAGCTGTCATGGTGCACATCACTCAGCCTCCCCAAGCCTCTGTTTTCCCAGCCATCACAGGGCCACTGCCCCCCTTTGCTAGCAGTCTTGCTTCAGCAGCTCTTTGCCCTGCCCTGGAGAGACCACCACCTCCACCAGCCTCTCTAGTAAACAATCAGAATCTCTGCTGAGTCCCCAGTTAGTGCTTGTCTAAGACCTGAAGTCTTTGGGCTACAGGTACCTACCCAGCAAGGGCCAGCAGAACATTGTCCCATGCCCTGCAGAGGCCAGGATGCTCAAACACTTGTCACTGGGGTCTGGCATTGTAATGTCATTGTTTGGAACAGAGAGACCTCATCCCCAGAGAGCAGGGATGTGCTAGCTCATCCACAGAACGGAGGTGTCTTCATCACTGAGGACAGGGGATGAGTGGGGCTGTGCACAGCAGCTTGTGTTGAGGACCTGACTCTGCTTTCCCAGGCAGACTTGAGACTTGAGCCATGTTTAACTAGCCTGTGGATGTGCAGAAACTGTTTGCTATTTAGGGCTGTAGACCCTACTGAGTTTGTGGGAGGGGGAGGTGTTTACACACAGATATTAGGGAGTGGCAGGCTGCTAAAGTGACCATCACCCTACCCTGAGATGCTGCCAGGGGCACCCAGCCCTACACCTTCCTCAGCAGCCTTCATCTTGCTGAAAGTAATATAAAGCAATCTGCTCCCTAGTTCATTTTTTACTCAGTTAACCAGCCGGGAGGAAGCCATCACTGCCCTCCTGTTCCCCTTCAGCATAAGGCTGGTGAGGTGGCTTAGTGTAATGGAGAAAACTTCCCCGACCCTGCTCCGTGTAAGAATGCATGTAGGGTTTTGCTGAAGTTTTAACTATGTTTAGGGATTTAAGGAACCTGCAGGGTGGCAACATCCTGATTTGAGCACAAAATTCATCTGTTTGTGGCCATCCCCTATTCACAGCTGGAGGAGGAGGGAAACAATCCCATGGATGAAACAAGACACAGAGGTCTCCATGGGCAGTCACCCCCAGGATTCAGTGACACCCATGTCTGGCACTGGTAGACCGGAACAGAACTGGAATCATGTGCTGGATGCAGGAACAGTGATGATCTTGTTGGAGAGCTTCAGCCTTGTGCTGTGGGCCTCTTGGGCCCCTTCCTCCTAATGCATGGGGCAAAGCAATTATCAAGGGCTGGCCAAGGGGGACTGCATGTGGGCCATGGAGGGGAGCCCCACTTTCGCCAGGGGCAAATCCAGAGTAGAAAGGCCCAGACTGGGGCTGAACAGCCAAATTCAGAGTTGCAGAACCATCAGTGGGACAGGGGTGATGGTGTGGGGCTCGTTGCCCTGGCCAGCCTCAGGGTGCTAATGGGTCCTGGTGAGTGCAGCAGCAGGTCCGGTGGCCATGGTTCTGGAGCCTGGGGAGCCGGGACAAGGGCTGGTGTGGTTCCCTGCCTGGTAGAGTTTCTTTCTATGCAAATGGTTGGGAGCAGCTGCCCTACCGGTGTGACTCATTTCCTGCTCTTGTGTCACATTCTGGTCAGGCCAGTTTGGCAGAGGCTTTCATTTCTCCCTCTCTGGCTTCTCCTCCTTCTCTCCCCCACCATTGAGGGCTGGGATGTGCATTCGCTCAGCCCCTGGCAGGATGAGGCAGGATTTTCAGGAAACTGCGTCAAAGCCACAAAACCTCCATATATATATATATATATATATATAAGAAAACAAGAAAACCAAAACCAACAATCACACAAAAAGCCCAGCACAGTTGTTTGGGATTTTTAAATTTTTTTTTTCTGAGCAGGAGAGGGACTGGCAGCCACATAGTCTCCTCTGCTCTTCCCTTCGTCGGAGCGGCTGCTTCCCCCCAGTACAGGACAGGATGGGGCAAAAGAGCTGTAAAGTTTGCTGGGCGGTTGAGAGGAAAAAAATGTAGCTTGTTCTAATTTTACCGTTTGCTGCCAGTGGGAGAAGTGCTGCCAGAGCCAGAGGGAAGCCTTTAACAGGGATGGATAGTATGAGCATCTGACAGAGCCTCTAGCCCTTGGGACTGCCCAGTGTTTCTTAGTCTCTGGCAATGCTCCGGGGTGGCCTCACCACTGTGCCCTGAAAAATGCACTCACTGGCTGGGGTTGAAAGTAACTCATTCATCTTAACGGGGTCCAGAAGGGATGCTAGCAAATGTGGTGGGTCTGAGCAGCGGTCCTGTGTCTCCCACCATGAGTAGGGGCAGACAAAAGTGATGCCAGGAGCTAATCCCTCTGGCTGCTCCCATGGCCCTGTCCAGGCTCTGATGCAGGTGGAAAAATCTCTTTTTGAGGCAGTTCCCACCAGGCCTGTGTGCATAGATGGACTTCTCCCTGGGGAAACCTGGAGCTCCTTGGCATTGTCAGCCCAGAGTCAAGCTTGAGGACACAAAGCTGCTGGCCCCAGATCCAATCTTGAGAGACGGAGGGTGGGAGCAGGATACAGTGCCACCACCTCCCTTCCCATCTGCAGTTCAATTCAGCTGCCCTCCCACCAGAAGGCCACTGCAGTCCCTGCCTAGGCCGAGGTGTAACCTTTGCAATCTTCATGCTGGAGCAATTTCTCAGCCTTCCTCTTTCTTTTCTGCATGCTCCCTGCAATTAAAACCGGCTGCAGCCAAATGACCCGGCACCACATGCATGCTAAAAAGCCCCCCTCCAGGCAGCTGCTGAGCTTTCCTTTGAAGGGCAGAGCATCCGCTGCTGCTGTGCCTCATGCAACGCCCAGACCTGCAGCCCCCTGAGTCCAGTGGCACCCCTGAGCCCCAGCTTGGTGCAGCTGGGGGAAACTGAGGCAGAACAAGGGCTGGGGTTTGTCCTGAAGCCGCAGCCCCCACACCCCCACTGTCGAGGCTCTCCTTCCTGTCTGAAAGCTAAAAGGTCTGTTTGCTCATGGTGAGGGGAAGAGCACAAGGGTATTGGTGTAAATTAGGTCAGGAAGCATTGCTAATAAACTGTCACTCCTGGTTGTGTAATGGGAGCAATTATGGGTTTAGGTCTCGTTAAGATACCAGGAAGGAAAACACAGTCTGTGTGGGGCAGGAGTGTGATAGCAAACAAAAAGGAGGGTCCTGCTGACAGAAGGATGAAGCTGCCTTTGCATCAGAGGTGTTGCCATCGGCAACCTGGGGCTTGGGTTGTCTCCCTTGCAGGGGGGCACAGTGCTCTGTGCTCTGCCCCTTCCCCAGGTACCATAGGGCCCCAGAAAGTGAGGATAGGCAGTTTTAACACCTCTGAAACCCCTGGTCCCTGATCAACCCTGCTCATCTCACCTCTTGGTACCCACAGTCCCCACGCAGATCTTCCCTGGGGTCTGGTGGGTTGGAGGGTGGCAGGACTGTTGGCAGGGCTGGTGCTGGGCTGCGCCAGGAAAGCCTGGCAGAACTGTCCAAGCTCGTCCAGCCTACAAAACCACCAGTCTCCTCTCCCCTAGGCACTGACAGACTTCTCCCACTGCCCACCACCTTGTGCTGCCCATGGCTCTGACAAGCAGCAAATGCCTCTGCCCATCTCTCCTGGCCACTGGGCCAGCCCCAAGCTCACCAGACAGGTCCCTCCCAGAGTCTCTGGAGACATGCTTGGGTGCTGGTGGAGGTCACCAGGAGTTTGGCCAAAATAAACCCAGGCTTCCCATGAGCAAAACCCTGGGGCACACTCAAACCTGGGGTGGGGGACCCTGTGTTCCATCCATGAATGCGTGAGGTGGATCCAGCCCATGCACGCCACAGAGGGGCTAGGGAGTCCTACAGCCAAGGCTGGCGTTTAACCACCCAAAATACGGCACATGGGGAGAGGAAATTCTTGAGGCATCTATTAACATAAGAAGACTTTATGTTTGGTCCCACTTATGGCTTATGAATGACTACTGCACCTTTTAATAAATGGTTTATCAAGTGTTAGAGTCCAAACAAGTTGGTGGGTTGCTTATTACCACTGTTCATAACCTTTTATGAATGCCTTCTGTCGATATACTTATAAACATCCATACCACGTACTTCTCGTGTCTTGACATGTTGGTCACATCTGTTCAAAGTTTATTAACTCTTGAGCTGCTCACTAATGGCAGACTGGGAGGGATCCTGCTATTTATCTGTATTAATGCATGTGGCTCAGAAAGCACATCTGCATGGCAGGAGGCAGCTGGCTTAAGGGTGTCATGGGTGTCATTCCTCTGCATCCAGAAAGGTTCAAAGCAAGTGGGATGTATTCTCAACAGAAATAAGTCAGCAGTGGGGTGGTGCTCTCAAAGGTGAGGGATTTTTTTGCCACCAGGACAAACAAGTAAGAGAAGTCGGTGGCAGATTCTTCATGTCTTGAAGTCATTGAGCAGAGACAAGATGTCATCCTGGACTGCCTGCTTAAATCAAAACCAGAAGTTACTGGGCTCAATGTGGAAGGAACTGGGTGAATTCTCTGGCCTGTGAACATGGGAGGTCAAATGGGATGATTTAATGGGTTCTTCTGGCCTAGAAATCCAAGGAAACATCCTTGGTTGTCACCATTCATGTGCAGCTGAAGCCCCCCTTGCGTCACATTGCAATAATGAAATAAAACTCTCAATAAGCTGAATAATCAGAAAACAATTTTCCAATAAAACCGTCCCCTGAAATTTCCTTTTAAGGCAAGGACTGGGATTCCCACTGCTGAGCATGTTCCTGACGCCTCTCATTATTGTTCAGCTGCCTGTACCGGGGCTGGGCAGGCTGCCACACCGCCCCGTGCCCCTGGGGATGTTCCCCACTGCTCCCCCAGCCAGCCCCCCTGCTTTGAACTGTTTTTGCCTTTATTTTTCCCCTTTTGCTGGATGATTCACATAATTTTTCTGTTCAAAAAGCAAGCAGGGAGTACAAGGTGCTGGGGCCCTGCATTTGCTCCAGCGTTTTTAATAGTCAGTGAAGGGATTGGTGCATTGAGGAGATGGGGATGATTCAAGCTTGGGTGGGACCCGGTCTCTTCAGTTGCCTTGGCTTATTTTATTTTTTTTTTATTATCTAACTGTGCTTTCCCCTTTCCTTGTTCCCCAGCTCCTCAGGAACATGTACTCCGTCTCCAGAAGCAGGAGATGGGCATGGGGCAGCCTTGCTTGCTGCCTTCCAGGAGGTTATTTGTGGCCAGAATGTGGAAACTTTGAGGAAATGTGAGTGCTGGGAAAGAGCATTAAGAACACTTCCCCCCCCCATCCCCCCGGAAAACAAAATCAAGTCTGAACAGACTCTCAGACAGGGAGCTAAGGAACAGGGCTTCCCTGTTTAACTATCCCATCCCTGCCTGGTCCGGTGTCCTGTGCAGGACGGTGAGGCTGTAGTTTGCAGTAAGAAGATGCTCACTGGCTTCCCACTCCAAAGCTTGGCATTGGGGCAGGGGGTACCCGTCCCACATGGGGGGAGGCAGCAGGACCTGGCCCAGCCTGGCTGCTTCAGCTCTTCTCTGGTTACAGCTCGGCCGCGGGGCCCCCGGGAGCGCAGGGTGTTAATGTGTCAGGTCCTGTGTGCCCGGGTCTGCTGGGACGCTTCCCACCGAGCCGAGGGGCTGCCACGGCCGGCTGTGCCATGAGTGCTGGCAAACAGGAGAAAAGTGATGCAAAAACAGCGGTGAAAAAAACCCCAAAATCTGAAGAGACTTGATCTCCCGATCCCGTGCGAATCTGTATTTCTGGGTGCTGTGTGATCAGTTCTTAAGGTCCAGGCAATTTAAAGAATGGAGAACTACTCCATTCCTATGGCTGCACCATCCCACCATAAGATGGGAACATGCTACAGGAAGAGGCATGGTGCAGCAGTGATGCTGTGACAGGGCATTTAGGAATCAGGACCATTCCTGGGTACCCAAGGCCAGCAAAACCAGTGGCCACTTTGCCTCTGTCCTGGGTGGCAGGAAGCACTGTAAGACCAGGAACCCCTTGCTGTGGGGGCTGACTCCTTGTCCTGTCTCATGAGGGCCAATTTCCCATTCCACCCTGTCTAGGCACACCCTCTTCTTCAAGGTTCCCAGACACCCCTGTTCACTTTTCAGATAGGAAACAAGCCCCAGCCCTCCCTCTGCACTCAAAACCCTACAACAACAACAACAACGAAAAACCCCAACAAAAACAACCCCAAAAAACAAGAGAAGAGAGAAATAAACAAACAAATCCCTTTCCTCTCCTGGCTTGGCATCTGCTTGCAGCCCTTCCATTATTAATTAGAGAAGCTGCCGGCATTATTAGCAACAAACCACTCTTAATGAAGTTCAGAGCCGCAGATCCAGGAGGGGCTCCCAGACACTGCTTTTCAGAAGCCTTAATTAAATTCACTGCCCGAAGGTGCTTTGGCTGGCGTGGAGGCAGAGCAGTGAGGCTGTCCAGGCCAGGGCACGGCCCTGAGGGAGGTGGGGCTCAGAGTGAAGGGTGCTGGCAGGAGAGGGGCACCCTGCTTTGCTGTAGGTTCCAGGGACTGGGGTCTGCTCTGGTTTCAGGAATGAACCAAAGGATCACCTGGAATACACCATTACAAGAGGGGACTCTGCCCAGCCACTGCAGGGTTGTCAAAAGTGGATCATTTCATTTGTTAATTAAATTGAGTGGCCAGTGGAGAGGGCTCCTAGCAGTAGAGTCCACTGGATGGTTCTGGCTCTGCTGTCCTTGCTGAGATGTCCTAGCAGCGTGGCCCCATGCTTGCAAATACTTTGAGGCTTGGAAAGGTGAGAGGCATGGGGGCTCTTGGACCAGGGGACCAGCTAGGTGACCCCTCACCCCCCAAATGTCTGCCCAGTTAAATAACCTCACTGGAGATCCCAGTTGATTGGCAAGGTTCCCTCAAGTGACACCATGAAACCTGGTCAAGCTATGGTCATGTTCCCTTCAGCACTCAGAAATCCCAGTGCTTTGCCTTGAGGATGGGACAGTTCACAGCTGGATGTGGCTGCAGGAGAGGTTCTTTGGAAAAGGAGGGTTGTGACCCCAAACTTCAAAAGAAAACAAATCCTTAGGGGAACCCTTTCTGCTGATTGCTCCCCTTCCATTGGAGGGAGAGCTGAGATAACACTTCTAAAGAGCAAGTGCAAATGCAGCCCAAAGCTGGATTTCAGCTCCTGTGCATCTTTTCCCTTCCTGCCACCCTTCCTCCATGCACACTGATCTCCCCTGCAGATATTCCACCCTGCCTTTCTCTGACCTTAAAGGAATTTATTACCAAGGAGTGTAAAAAGATTACTACAAAATCGTTATGCTTTACTGGGAAATCATTGCAACATTAGCTCAGTAATATTTTTTCATAAGTGTTTGCTGCGTCTCTTCTCCGACCTATTTGGTCTCAGTGTGCACATCCACACCCCCGCAAATCCCGCTGAAGCCAAGATGCGTTTGGAAGAGGTCGGGAGTGTGGACCTGACCCAGCACTCACCCCAGCTCTGTCCTTCCCAAATCAGGAACTGAAGCTGCCATCTCTGGGTTGACCAGTCATGTCCTCAGATCCATGTGCAAACATTCCCTATCCCAGCTCATCCAAATGACATGGAAAAGCCTGGCTGTCAGGGTGCCTGGGCTGCCCTGGGTCAAGGGATTTCACCAGTGATGCTTGTGGAGGTTCCTGTGCTGGGCAGGGGACAGGACCGGCTGTTTTGCTGAGGTTCTTTGGGAAAAGGAAGATCCCTTTCTCTCCCATACTTGCACTTGGGAGGTCTGTGAAAAGATCCCTCTCACCCAGGGCCAGGGGGAGATGCTGACAAGAAGCGGCAGAGGGGAAGAGGCTGCTGAGGCAGCCACGGGGCTAAGCAGGAGGCAGGCGGTCCCACCAAGAAGCCTGCAGAAAGGACAACAACAATTCTGCAAATACGTTTAATGCACTTAGAATACACGGGAGGAAAAAAACATTTAGTGATTCACAAAAATATTACAAAAAGTCATGTGCAGGGGAAACATGCCCAGCACTGCAATAACAATGTAAGAATTTACATTAGAAACTAATATAAAATATTTAAAAACCTCTGCTAGTTTAGCTTTCCATTTGTTTTTTGTCTTTTATAAAAAAAGGAGGAGGGGACGGGGAAGAAAGGCCATCTACAAAGTACTGATACACCGGCTGCAGAAGCTGGGGCTCCCTCCAGCCTACATGGGTAGTGTCCTAGGGCTCCTCGCTTGACATGAGCCCGCACCTGCAGACCACACGCACTCGCACTCGCACACGGCTGAACTACAGAAAGGTTCACCCCCAGGCTGCGAGAGCAGCCCCTGTGATCAGGGTTTGCTGTGGTCCCCGTTGCCCCACGTGTCCCCCATCCTGGGAAGCTCACCCTTGCTCTAGGTTTTGCAGAAACCATCCAGCATACAAAACGAGTAGAACCTTCGGCGAGCGGCAAAACCCCCATCCCTTTAAAAAGGGAAAAGCCAAAATGTACAGCTTGGGCTTGAAGGGAGAAGGGTTTTCAATCTGGGTTTGAATACTTGGGTCAGAAGTGTGACCGTGGCCAAACATGGAGCACCAGGACTCAAAGGTCTGTATGGGTGCAAGAAGCACCCCAGCACAAGGGCCAGGGCATCAAAACAAGCACCCAGCAGGGTGCCATCTCTTTCCACAGGGCTGCTAATTGCTGCCTTGGGTAACGCCAAAAGTCGAGAACAAAAGGGTCTGGAGCCCCCCAGCTCATGATCAGTCACTGCAGGATGACACAGCCACTCACACCCACCTCCCCCTCCTCTGACCCCCAAGGACTTCATAGCCCACTTGCTGCCACAGGAGAAAAGGCGCAGGAGCTTCGTCGCCAGCACCACAAAGTCGTCCTGCGCCCATCCTGCCCGCGGCATTGTCAACACATGTCGTGTTTATGTAGGACCTACCACACACGGTGACAGCTCAGTCCCTCCCACCCTCGCTGCTCGTGCGGCGGAGGGTTTCCGGAGCTGCACTTTCGCTGCAGTTGGGCCCCAGGGAAAGGAACAAAGGAGCCATTTTCATCTCCAGCCTTGCCGGGAGCAGAGGGAGAGGGTGAGAGAAAAGACCAGTGTTTGCAAAGCACAACAATCGGCAGGAAATTTTCCTACAGCTTTTTGAGTTGTTTTTTTCTCTCTTTTTTTCTCTCTCTCTTCCTCTTTCTAAAGAGGAGACACATAGCATGAGGACAGTTTAAAAACAACCAGGCCAGCCACATCTGCCACGTGCTGCCCTGTTTGGGCAGATGTTCCTCTTCTGCCATTGGGGATCTATGAGCTGAACAGTGAATAATGCCCTGGTCTTTTGGGAGGAGAGAGGGAAGGGGCTGCCTTCATGGCGGACAAGAAATTATATTTCTGAACTGGTGTGCCACTTATGATGATTTTGTGGTCTGTCAGCGATTTTAGGGGAAATGGAATCATGGTAGAAATAAAGTGGTGAAGCAAGATACATGACAGGTTCATGGTCTGAGAGAGATAGGTCAACATAGGGCTGGGTTTAAAACACATTTGCAACCTCAGGCTTATTCTCTATTTGAAATTTCAGACTCATGTGAAACACAAGGTTTTGTTTGGTTTTTTTTTTTAAGAAAAGAGGACAAGCAGACACTACACAACAGAAAAATATAAAAATAGTAGGTTGCTACAGAGCTCATTAAACACTGCCCAGTAAACATGGTCCCAGAAACCTAACCCCCCCCTTTAAAATCTTGAGAGGTGAACCCAACTGGCAAATGTGCATCTTGAGACTGTTCTGGATGCAGGCTGGTGGCTGCGCAGGATGGCGTTTATCAATAGGGACAGATGCACAGAAAGGGACTCCTGGTTGCTTGACTATTCATCTGCCCTTGCAGCTTCAATCATAAGAATTAAGGCACAATATAAATTCAAAATGTAGGGCCGCCATGTAGAGGACCAGGTCCTCAGGAAGTGGAAAGGCTCTTGTGTTGCTGGACCCTCTATTCAGCTGGCTGTGATAGTAGAGGGCTAAAGCCCACGTCTTCATACAGCAGAGCTGCATGGTGCCAGGCCATGCTCTGGGTGGGGGAAAATCAGACTCATTGGTCTAAGGGCTTCCTCTGGCTTAAAGGTTTGGGGGTCTCTTCTCACCACCTGACATGACACCGCCTTACACCAGCCAGATAAAAGCTGGCAAAGTGGATCTTGGATTCTTAATGCCCAGCTAGGAGGGGGGAGTAATCATCAGGACAGATAAACAGCTGAGTAGCCATGATCCCATGCCAACCTGTCCTCTAACCCAGTATCCTGCAAAGCACGCAGTCAGCCAAATATTTTCCAGTGAAGCATCTGAGAAAGGTTTTTGTGGGGAGCTGGGGGAACATTTAACAAAGGGAATGGATAGTGGGTGAGCAATAAAGCTCGCTCAGTGATCAGCCTGGAGGTTCTCACGAGGGGCAGCCGAGCACAAGCTCCACTCTTCACCCCACACTAATTGGAATAACAAATGAGACCAAAGCAGCTACATTGCCACTCCCCATCTTTGACTCAAACTCAGACGCAGCTCAGGCAGCCATTTGCAGTCTCTACAATCAGCACCGGGTACAAGCCAGTGTGAACAGGCAGTGGGATGTGCATGGCTGGCTGCTTGCACCCATGCAGGTCTGCAGTAGGTCCTAGCTTGGAAATGAGGACTTGCCTGCCATGTTGTGCTGAGGCCTTGATGATTCTCACTTTGGTTTCTAGCTCCCCTTGCAGTGCCCAAGATCCATAAGGAGTGTGCTGCCTGGAACAAGCCTGAACTGTGAGTGCAGGAGGGAGGCTGCTCACCTGCTCGCCCACCATGCAACCTCTCCCCAGCAATCTGCCCCCTCCAAGCCAAACATTGCTTTCAACTGTTGGTTTTTTTGTTGTTTTTTTTTTTACACCCCCTAAATATTTCTATTGCTTGCAAATAAAAAACAAACAACACCAACCCCCACTTCTTCAATGACCATTTGATGACCTGACAGTGTTATTTTTAAAGCCATTCAAGAGCAACTGAATATCTGAAGGGGTTCGGAATATAATTTCAAATAACTGTTGGTGAATCTATGTACATTAAAACCAATACATCACCATCCTCAAAGACAGTATACACAGCAGGCACCACCTATCTAAGCCATAAGGCTCCTCATCTTTGGAAATATCCCTGTTAACCATGACAAGACTTCTCCAGGAGGGAGAAAACCTGAACTTGCTGCTTCTAAAATGCATCCATACAATGCTGCTTCAGACCTTCTACGCAATCTAGGAAAAATCAGAACCAGTGGACCTACCATCTCAGCAGATTTTGGCTAGAAAAATACCACAGCCTTTATTAACTCTGATGCACTTCCCTTTTTCAAACTAATTGCTCACTAAAATACAAAGGCTTATTTTCCATTCCCTTTACACATAGGCATATCCTCTTTCCCCAAGATGAAAATATCCAAACTGGAGATCTCATTTACTCGCCAATGAGTAAGCCTCTGGCACAGTTGCAAGCTTGATGTGAATCAGGGGAGGGGAGGTCCTGTGGGTGCACAGATCTTCATGATGCTGAGTAACATACAACTTTCTTATTCATGGGTAACTGTTTGGAGGCAGTGACATGAACTTGAAACTCAAGTTTCTCTCTTGTAGTTGGTCTGACAAGAAGATGGAGATACCTCTTTTAGGAGTTATTTGTCTAATATTTCCCCCTTTAACTAAATAGGAGGATTTAATTTCCTTCCCTTCAAACCTTCCCCTTAATTGTTATCTGGCTACCAGCAAAGATCTATGAGAAAGTGTCTCTCTCAGAGATAAAGATTTCTGGCATGCCACCTGTTCATAACTGAAATACAACTATATATAAATACATGACATGGAACAAAAATACACTCACATAAGGATACTGAGTGGGTTTTCAAATGCCTTCAGTGTGCTCCCTCTGAAGTCAATGAAAAACCAACTCAGAGCGTCAGATGAAGAGTAAATATGGTGAGGAAAACATACACATAAGAAAGGCAGAACTGGAGCACAAGCCAGCTTGGAGGACGCCCTTTCCCTGCACACAGAACCACATCCTCACTGTGAAGGCTCAAGGAGTTCATAGGGCAGGAGGTCCTAAGCTTTCCAGATGTGTGTCAGAGCCCAGAGAGGGTCTGATGGACTTTACTCTGCCCCGTGCTGATCTCTGCAAGAACAGCAACAATTGACCTTCCGAATGTCCCTTCTCCACTAAGATGTGGATTTTAAGCTCCTTTTAATGAGAGCCAGCATCTGGAAACAAGGAAGAGCAGCCAGCATCGTGGCAGCAGGCCAGCTCTGCTGCAGGAACCCCCACCAAGCTCATACAAGAGCAGTCCATGGGCTACTGTTGGAGGATGGCTTTGGGACAGAATTGCAATGCTGCCCTTGCCTTTTTCCTGACTGCCACAATCGTCTGCTTGTTCATTATCTTGTGGCAGGACACTTGAGCACATCATTTTTGAAGCTGGAACCATAGATTTTCGTGCTGATTTCTCACTCATGCTGTCCCCTGCATATGCATCTACAGTGCAGAGGGGATGTTTAGTGCTACCCAGGACAATGAAAATTGGCCAAGAGATCCCAGGGATGAATGCAGTCTGCCACAGCACAAAAATCACTCTGGCTGGCACATGCAGATATCCAAAAGTTTGTTCTTTCACAGCAGGATTTCAAGATGATCCTCTGAGTTCAGACAAAATGACAAACTCATTTACATGTAAATTGCTTTCGTAGCTTTGCAGAAAGGAAGGTTCTGTCGAGCTGTGTTGGACCCTGCATTTGGCCTGCCTTAAATTATAATATAACAACAATCATAATAATACAAATACTACTTTGTACACAAAGCACGCCCTACCCTGCAAACCCTGGCATGCTTCGGTAGGTCCTACAGCTCTCTAGTCAATAATCACCCTCTCTGCAGAGAGAGACACTGAGTGACTTGCCTGGGGCCACAGAGGAATTCTGTAGCAAGTCCAAGGAAAGCTTTGTGACTCCCAGCTCTGCTTCTTGACCAACATTAACCAGCCTCAAATATACGCAAAAAAACATCAAAGCTGATTGCTCCAGGAAGAAATTAAATCAAAAAACAAACAGAAAACCAACCCTGGGGTACTGCAAGGCCTCCTGGACTCTGTTGTTTGATCAGGGGAACTAAGTGTTAAAGCTTTTGTGATACTTGTATTAGATCGTACTGAATTGCGCATAAATCATCAAGTTAGCTTGTAGGCAGAAAGGGGTGGAAAGAAAGCTGCACCTCCCTGACAAGGAGTGAAGAGTTGTCACCAAAGACAATGGGCAGAGGAAGGCAGGGAATATGCATCAGAAACAACCTGCAACAGCAGCAGGGGGTGAAGCCTGAGGTGGTTTGCTGCAGAGTATCGATGCAGAGACACAACCCGACCCTGCAGAGATCGCCTCGTCCACACATCAAGTTTTGCTCCGATGAGGAAGCTACAGGGATCTGGAAACATGGTCTTTTCAAAGTGATTTTGATGTGTTACAGTTCAAAACTATCTGAAAGGAGGGACTTCAGAAACGAGAGTCACCACAGCGAAGCTAGAGGGGAAAAATGGGGCTGTGCTAGGGCACAACTCTGCTGGAACAGGGAAAATAGTTGGTTTTATCATGGCTGAGTCTCTCGTCTATGCCAGGGCAGTGGAGATCTCCCTTTTATATGCTTTCAAGCAGCCCTCTGGATCCTGCAGAGCTGCTGAAGTTGTCCCTGTGAACAAATGTTCCTTTCTAGCTTCTCAAATTCTGTACAATAGCAAGGAAAAAATACTTGACAGTATCTCTTTAAAGATAAACACACTGTAAACAGGAGATCTCCCCCACCCCGGTAGCTTTCTTCCTCCTGCTTGTGCAAAACCAGAGGTTGCGACCTTCCCTGGGGTTCAGGCACAAGGACAGGATGCGTGAGAATAAAGTTGCCTCTGTTTGCAGCGATACCATAGCTAATAGCACCAAGACCAACACTTAAAACACGCCTAATTTGAGGGCAGGGAGGATCTGGGTTTGTTTTTCTTGACTGAACTAGAAAGTTCATCTTTAAATCTGTTCAGCTTCAAGCATGTGAGCTTTTGGCCTCCTTTAAACAGGGGAAATACCATTCCGTTTCTGAAAATGAAAAAAAAAAGCACATGGAAGAACAGTTCTGCAGTCAGTAAAAGTTTGGCTAACAAAAGGACTCCAGAGTCACGTAAAGAACATTTAATCCATGGATTATAGGCTCGCACCTGGCAGAAACGCATGTGTAAATACAGGCGTGCAGAGCGTCTACACCCTGGGCTAAGGCAGAGGGGAGATCTGTAGCTAGGAGAGAGAAAGGATTCTTACTGCTAATTTTCATAGTTAAATATTTCTCACTCGCACTCACACATACGCAGGCTGTTCCCAGAGAGCTCAGCCTTGGGAAGGATAAAGGAAAGGGCTCAGTTCAGTCTGGGCTGGTGCTGAGTAGCTTTTCTTCTGTTTGCAGTGGTTGTGCAGCAAACTCTTTTCTTTGCAGGCAGAGTTTTTACTGCATTAATTATCCTGTGAGTCACTGGGTAATGGACAGTAACTTGGCTCTCCCAGTTGTTAGAAGGGTGTAATTCAGCTCTAATGCAGCGGGTTGTCGAACACAGCATCTGGCAAGATGGAAACTTTCAGTTTCTTTTCAGGCCAGCTGTACTCCTTTGGAAGTTTAAACTGTAAGACAGTAAAGAGAACCAGTTAATGTATATTGCTGCAACCTAACCCACAGAAAAAACAAAATAGTTGCAGAGGCAGGCAGCCTCATGTTATTATTATTTTTAAAACAAGAGGCTACTAAGAAAACACTTCCCCACCAGTATGTTTTGGACAGCACTGGACATTAGACAATGTGGCCTGTGCCTCAGCTGCCAAAGTAAAGTTCTGAGATTTCAGCCCAAGCACTGTTTATTTCATCAGACAGATTCTGGAGGTTTTCTGCCCCGTATCACCATTTCCCCTCCGCAGTCTCTCTGAAAATTTGCAGAACAAGTATCTCCCCTCCTACCTGACCCACATCTCTCTCCCTTCATCTACACTGGCACCCAGAGCCTTCTGTTTGCTTTAAGGAGAGACTTAAGGCAGCTTTCAGGCTCTTGCTCATACAAGCTGGGAGGCACCCGAGCTAGCATGGCTCTGCTGGGTGACAGACAGGCTTGTGAATGGCCACCATCCCCAGGAGGGCAAACTGTGCTGTTCTGGCTGGGGAGAGGCAGCATGCCTGAACAGCATTTCTGCTCCAGCCCTACCCACCTCTGGACAAAGGCTTTGCAGAGCAACTGTACAATGCCTCATATTCTCACAGGCATTCGGCTGCTCAGGCTGTTTTGCAAACATTGACTGAAGCACAGAGAATGGACATTTTTTTGTCCCAGTCTGGTTTACACAGCACTGTCCCTGGCCAGTGTTTCCCAAACAAGTCAAGTGCACTGGTCCCACCCTGGTGTTGCTCCAGGGCACCTGCCTTGGGCTGGGAAGTCACCCCAAAATCTCAGATCCCAAACACAACCATGTAAGGACAGAGCTCCAAGAGCTCCACTTACCAGGGCCCACACATTCACACACATCCCTCATACACAGCTCTGGGGTGTGGGTGGGAGTAGAATCTCTTAGGCTAGAAATCTGCCCTATCCACAGCTGGATGGCTACCAGTTCTGTACAAGCATTACATGCAATCCCAGTGCCCCACCCAGGGATCCCAGTGCCCCAGCAATCCAAAACACTTGGGGGACAGCTCTGGAAGACAGTTTGAAGGATCGTTTTGTTCCTAAAACTCTGCAGCACCCACGGTGCAGCACTGCAATAGTCCCTGACCCCCTGACAGGAATCCCAGGGAGGAGGAATCGCACTAAGATCCCGCACTTCCAGTGACAATCTGACCCAGAGGCAGCTAATTCAGAGCAGTTACAGCTACAGTGGTCCTGTCATAGAAGAATACTCAGGCCAGCAGCACTGTAAGCTTCACAGGGGCTACATGGATTACAGAGTTGGTGCAAGGGAACGGGGAGCTGTGAACCACTCATCTTTATCCAACCATTTGTCTTCCTTCACATAAGTGCTTCATTTCTGAAGGACATTAACACACACCCAGTGGCAGATTCCTGCTACAGGAGATCCCCTCCAGCTGCGTGCTCCACAGCAAGGGCAGCTCTAACGTGAATTTGCTCCTGACCTTGTTCCATCTGTAGTTGGTACCTACTGACCAGCTGCAGTTGGTATGCTGGGCTGGTGGTGCATGGTCTGACCCATGATGTGGGGGCAGGGCAGGAAGATCATTCAGGATAGTGGTTACCAAAAGCTCCCACCCTTTCTTCTCTAGGAAAATGTCAACAGCCAAATTCCCACTAACAGTTGTTTTTTTTTAAACTCAAACTGTGTGTATCTTGCACCATATAATCTAGTGGCCCTCCACTGCTGAGTGGATTATTTAAATTCAATGTCTAGAGTATGTGAAAACATGTTAAAGTTATTCAGGTAATTTCTCTTCATTTCACTGTGTTAAGCAAAGGAAATACTCTTCTTGCAGTGCTTCATTCTACTACATGAGTATCATCAGCAACAGCCAGGGCTGCTGAGGAATGCCTTCGGTTGGCCCAAACTGGGATCCCACAAGTTACAAATCCTTGGAGGAATCTGGATGCTGAAAGATCATATTTAATTTTAAGTATTTTCCTTTTTTATAAACAGCTATACTCTTGGAAAAGTCACCCTTTGCATTTTGTTTGTTTTTCACTTTTTAATTTAGCAAAGTCACAGTAACTCAGAAGTGAGCGCCCAGTTGCCAGGAGATGCAATGCCCATTGCCTCTGACTCTCGGTGGAGAGTGAAGGAACATGAGCTGTCCAGAGCCTTAAGTAAAGGGCCTTCAGACTGAAGTGCTGCTGGGCTTCCATGTCACTAGTAAAAATGAGCTTTGGATTAGGTTTAACTGGATAAAAGCTGGCCTGAAAGTCACTGCACAGCTAGCAGCATGCTCCCTTCACTCACACAGTGAAGAACATCCTGGCATTAAGTCAACTCTGGATTAAACAATTAGAGCCCTGAGATTTTTTCCTAGGGGGAGGGGAGCAGGGTGAGGGATGGGAGGGCTGTTCTGGAAGCCAAGGAAAGTTTCTTTAGTGTCTGCAGGGAGCTGTAAAAAATGGGATTAAAAATATTACATGTCATTTCTGCCACTACTCTTTGAAGTCAAGCAGAATATTTATATGGCATGCATGGGAGACAGGGTGTTAAATGTTCCCCAGGAAGAGATCACATGGCAGAGAGAAGTTTAGCACCACACAGCAAAGCTTTATAAAGCTCCTTTGGCTGCTGCTATAACGCTTCTAGGCTGGTGATGGTCCTCTGAACACAGTGCAGGGACAGCAGGTAAGGGCCCAGTAGCAATATGAAAATGCCTGTTTGATCACCAAACCCGAAACAGGAGACCCCTACAACAGAGCTCAGCAGTAAATGTGCTGTCACTACTTTTAGCCCTTCTGAAAGTGGGGAAGGTAATGTGTCCAGAGGTGCTGTTGAGGATATGATGTAAGACACAGAGGAGACCTGTTCACTTGGCCCAGGGGCTGCACCACTTGGATTTGGAGTGGTCAGATACCACATTAGGAAAGATGCTGGCACAAAGGAAATGCAGAGTCTCCCTTAACACCCATCTCTGCCCTGTATTTCTTGCAATCCCTTCTGGTGCCTTAGTTCACAGCAGATGTGAAGTCTATAGGGCAGGACTACAGCCTGTGAGCTGAGGAGAGAATCAAAGGCAAGATGCAGGACTGGCTGAGCTCTCTGGGACAGTACATGGCAGACATGGGAATGACACAGCCTTACTTCCTCTGGAGAATTCAGATCTTCTAAATCTTCCAGCATTCTCTCTACAAACTCTTCAGTCAATAGGATCTGCAAAGGAAACACAGTAGTTTATGCCTTCACACTCCTAGTTTTAGATAATTGCCAAGAAACAGAATGACTTCTACGGAGAGCAGACTGTACCAGCTCACTCCTTCCCTCGTGTTCTTCTTTCCCACAATACAAAGGTTTGAGGGCAAGGAGCTCCTAACTTTGCCTCCCACCCCAACCACTGCAAAAAAAAAAAAAAAAAGTTAAAATTATACAGCAATCTTTTTTGACCCTCAATTATCGTGCTTAGTCTAAAATTAGAGGCTCAGCTTTAGACAGACAGAGTGGGGAAGGAGGAAAAGGGGTCAAGATGGCAACAGTTAGAAAGACAGTGGGAAACAGAGCTGCTTTCATCTGACTCATTAAAGCTAAGATCAGAGTTTAATCAGGAAACAGCAGTGCAGGGAGAGCCTGAGATCCTTATAAAGCCAGTGCGCTGGCCTTGGGGAAGACATTTTGCTCAGATGAACCAAATGCTGGGTATAGGAGGTGCTCCCAGAGGTGCCTGCATTGGGCACCTCCATTAAGTACCACATGTACCCATCCCATGCCTGTGCTGAGAAAGCTTTGGGCTTATCTCAAGGCCAGGTTAGCAAGCATGGAGTGGCCCAGGAAAGCAGCTGCTGACAGGTCAAAATTCCTCTCTGAGGGCCACGAGCCTTGGTCTGTGGAGACCCTCAAATCACATGAACCAGAGACACTGGGAGAAAACCAGCCCTGGGATTAAGGGGGAGAACTCTCTCCCTCTTTAACAAAGCACGTGATAGCCAAAAGCAAAAACACATCCTGCCTCTCTTCACAACAGTTGTAAAGGCCAGAGCTCCAGGCAGGCCAGCTGGCTTGGCAGAGGAGCAGACAGCAGTGCGGGACCAGGCAAACATCCCCACGCAGTGAGGGGGTGTTGGAGCGGCATTCCTGGGAGTTAGGTTGCAGCAGTATCCAGTGGATTATTCCCATTTCAGCCTACAGGTTTGTTTCTTCCCCCCCTGTTCTTCCTTTCCTTCCTTTGCTCCACCTTTCCCCTGTCTCTGGCACTGCTTTCCATGCTGAAGCAACTATTGCCATGCCCCCTTTCTCATCCTTCCCTTTCCATGTTCTCCCCAGCCATGGGCTCTGTGCTCCCTTCCATTGAAGGAATGGCTCCAGCACCAAACACTGACAGGCCTCAGTGCCCAGTCCCACTGCTCTCCACCATTCCCTGGAGCTCAGGTTTGGAAGAGAGGCAGACAAGCCGTCCCATCTCCATGCAGGAAGCCATCTCC
This sequence comes from Calypte anna, assembly GCF_003957555.1. Taxonomy (NCBI): domain Eukaryota; kingdom Metazoa; phylum Chordata; class Aves; order Apodiformes; family Trochilidae; genus Calypte; species Calypte anna. Next base: position 22,404,224 of record NC_044252.1, on the reverse strand, counting down.
CATGCCACCCAGCTCATCCCAGCAGTAACATCATTGGGAAGCAATTGAATGCCAGGGTGCTGTGGGTTGTTTGGCCGAGTGGAAGCCTCTAGGCTTCATTTTGGTAACACACAAGCAGGCCTGTTAGATAGAAAGAGAAGACTCTGGTCTCCTGTTCTTCCTTTGGCTGGCAAGAAAAGAGATACAAAACCACCAAATATAGATCTGAGAGTCACCAGGTGTCTGCAATTCTTGCCCTTCCACCTTGCCACCCTTCTGTCACTTGCAGACACATTTCCCACGGGGTAAGAAAACTGCAACCTGCCCCCTCCACCACATTCCCCTCTTCACTTAGCTTCACCCTGTGGCAGGCTTCAGATCAGGGTTTATGACTGAGCTACTCAGCATGGATGCAGGCACCTCCATCAGGCCTTTCTGATCATTCCTCTAGCCTGCAAAAAATCCTGCTTCAGCCAGGAGCCAGGTGCTTGCTGCTTTGGACAGGACTCTGCAACCTGGCACCAATCTGCAGACTGGCAAGCTGAGAAACGTTGCACTGAAACACGCAGTACCACCGCAAACTACTGCAGTCTCCTTGCTGGAACCTGTAACTATTCTGCCTGTCGAACTGGAGACACTCGTTTGTTGACTGCAGGAGGAGGGAGCCGTCTGTCCGTGTCAGAGGCAGGAGGGCAACCCGATCGCTCAGCTTAGGAGGAAGAGCTGGGTGGGGAGCTGGGGCTCTGCATGAAGCAGATCGGTTTCTGCGGAGGTGCAGCCTGCAATGGGGTGAGGGAATGAAAACAATTTGGCAGACATCAAAATCTACAGAACAGCTGGAAAAAGGAGGAGGAATTGGTATTCACAGCAATCAGGCAAGGAGGAAATGAATATTCAGCCATCCACAGATGAGCAAAAATGCCAGAGGTTGGGACGGGTGAGAGAGCAGGAATGAAGAGCTGCAGCTTTGACAGGGGGACTAGAAGACAGCAGAGCAGGAAGACCCCTGGGCACTCCCAAGGTGCCAGAAGCAGGAGAGAAATGGGAACCACCTGTGCAAGGCAGCCTCTAAGGCTGAAGGAAAACAAGACAGGGTGTTTGGAGGTAAACAGCAAAGGGTAGAGAGAGAAGGGGGGACAGTCCCGGTCAGGTCCTGGCTAAGTCACAGACTCCCAGAGTAGGGAAAAACCTACATGGAGCACTGTGGCTAGGACTCAACCCATGGTACAACCCCCTGAGATGGCTGAGCCCATCAGCAGCACACTGCCCCATCTCAGTAAATTTTGGTAATTCAGCTGAAAAAACCAAAACAAATTCCACAGATTTAATGAGCTACACTGATTCCCTGAAGGGTCTCACAAGTGGGGTGGGACAGGAGTCCACAGCTCAGCTATCTCATGGACTGCATATATGGGATCAAAGCAATGGCAGCCTGCTCTGAGAAAATATGGTCGTGCCATTCTGCAAGCCCTGAGGAGACTGTTAACTTTGGTGGAGGGCAGGCATCACAGGCTGCAATGACAAACTGCTGCAGCGACATTCACAGTGTGTCACTCAGAGCCTGTCCTCAACAGCCTGTGTCAGAGGAAAACCACCCTAAACCCTACTACCCCAAGCTGCTGGGGAGACCTGCTCTCCTTACTGGAGAAGAAAGAAGTCTCCGAAACATGAGTGGAAATGAATGTAAAAGTAGCCATGTCCCTTGGCACAGAAAACTGTGACTATTTCAGCTCTCCGAAGGATTCAGGGGGAAGGCATGTGTCCACAGCACACCATCTCCTGAAGAGGGCTCAGAAGCTGGAAGTACTGTCCTCCTGGATTTGCATCAAGACAAGATTTCTTCTCTTAGTACTAGCCTGATCAAGATGACCCAAGAGCACTAAGGCTGTGCTCACAGATCAGGCTGCCATCCCCACTTGCAATCAGCAAAGCCACCTTCATCGTGGTAAGCCAGTCTTTGCTGCTACAAAGACAAAGATAAATCCAATCCCACCTCAGCTTCTCTCAATCACTTTAATTCAGGTTTCCAGTTCTTGTAGCATGCCTGCTCCTGCACAGTATGATAGCCCATTACATTAACACACACACGTTATATGTGTGTGATATTAAAGGTGACATTCCCAGCAAATAAACATGACAGACTGCCATTGCTCTAGGCACCTAATTTAATTTCCTTTGGGATTTAAACCTTAGAAGCTCAAATTAAACAAATAGGGCTGTTTCACTTTATATTTCAGTCCTGAATCTAGAGTTTTTCTCCAATGCTGTTAACTGATCTTATCAACAGGACACTGCACAGAGATCACAATGATGGAGCAGCTTATTCCCTTCCCAAAGCAAAACAAAGCTCTGCTGTTGTGCTGCAGCCATGGGAAAAGCCAGCGCAATCTGGAGGGCAAATGAAGCCGCCCCATGCACTCTGAACAGGACTTTTCTCCCATGAAATCTCTCTGCTGGTGCTGAGGAAGCAAAGGAGCTCTCCTGTATGGCAGCAGGTGTCCTGGGTGCCACAACGGCCGGGTGCTCACAGCTCTGCGTTTTCACAGCTCTGTGCAAACACTCCTGCCAGCCCATCCTGCTGAAGCTGGCTGCAGGGTGTAGCTCAGCCTTTGTGATGGCTGTTTGCAGTATGAACAGGAAATGGCCTCGCTAGCTAGCTGCAGGTACCTGCAACATTTTCTTTGGTGCTGCACGGCCCTGCTCAGGCCAGGACCTCTCTGGCCTGACCCAGAGAGGCCTGGACACGTGCCATCCCATTGCCAACATATCCAGACTTGATTTTCTGTGTGCTTTGTGGCTCTGTGACTGTTAGTCATACTTGGAAGATGATGACTGGCCAAAATATAAGTCCCTGTTCTGTATCACAGACACCTACCACAGAACTCGGGTCCGAAGTCTGGGTTCTCACTGCCTCACTAACAGCTACATGTGTCCAGACATGTTACAAAATACCAGGCTAGGTTGTCTTACTCAGGTGGATGCACACAGGGAACGCACAGCATGCATGCCTGATGTCTCCCTCTCGTGGCGAGTCCCACCTGAGCTTGCTGAAACTTTCTTCTTACCTTCAGGGCTTTACCTACGGGTCAACTGAAGGAGCTTGTGTTGAAGCTTAAGGTGCTGAAGCTTCCCTGCCCACAGACAGCTGAGAAACCTGCATCACGACTTGTTACAGGCAAGTGGCTGTGAGTGTACAAAAACAGGTGAGATGTAAAAATGTACACAAGGTCATGAAGCTCTAGATCAGTTCCACTGTCTTTGAAAGCAGCTGGTGCTTAGTAAAACAGTAAAGTCTATAGTCAGCTTATAGGCAGCACCCTAGAGCTAACACCCCGTCTCTAACTACAGGGTTTCAACCCTACCATAAGCGACTGAAATTCTCAGCTCAGGAAAGGCTGGCTGGGGCCAGAGGTGACACCAATGTTGAAAGCCTGGCACAGCTGGCAAGTCTTAGACCAAGGAAGACTCTTTAGAAGCTGAGCTAGGAATCAAGCTGCACCGCTGTCCAACTTCAAGAAACAGGGTTTGTCCAGGGCAGGACACAAGCAATTGGTCCAGGGACAATTAAGCAAATGTTCTTTTACTGATAATACTCAAGTTCCTTGTCTACCTGGAAACAAACCAAACCATCCCATGCTTTGCCCTAGTGTTTTGTTTGCATTAAACACTGCCACTTACTTTCCAGCAAGTCTGTCAAAGAAAGGAAATCATCTTTTATTAGCTCTGGACTTGGTACGGAGCTGGCTAATATGGCTCATCCAGAGAAGGTGGGGACACATTGCAATAAACCTCTGTGTAAACCATACCAACCCTTCTAAGAAACTCTTCACCCCTCCAGGTGCTATGCCTGGGATTGGTGGAGCAGCTGTACCCACCACATGTCATCTGCTACATGCACAAATATCCAGGAATTTTTGGGAGCCCTTTACCCTAAAAATGTTTCAGCTTAATTTATGCTGTAAAGTCACAGCAAAGTCAAGATAAAGGGCATCAGCATTTTCAACTGAAATTAAACATTACTGATAAAGCTCCCTGATGAATTCGTGCCAGAAGCATCCCACAGCCCACCTCTCTGCTCTCTCCTTGGCTTGGCCTTCTCTCCACTGCTTTACTTGGACTGTACGTGGTTCAGGGCAGAGGCCTTGTCACTGTATCTTTTTATGTCACCCAGCCCTGACAATGAAGAAGCCACCTTGCTTCCTGGATCCACCACAGCTCGTTACAGCCTTAAAGGTACCAGTATTGCAACAAACACCTTAGATGGGAAAGTCCACTGTTGCTCTTCCAGGCGATTCATAAGCCTCCTTGTAAAGGAAAAACATCCACTCACAGACATCTCAGGGCCCTTATTGCTTCACACTGCGATGTTATAATCCCAGAAGAGGAAGTATATCACAATGGTGAAAACTTTGACCTTGAGGGATCTCCCTATAACATTTTTAAGTTCAAGGATGATGTTGGAGACCTGGGCTCCTCAGAGCCCACTCTGACAAGATCTATCTTGCAGACAGCTGCTTGCAGCAAACACATAAAATTGACTCAGGGAGAAGACTGACAAAGGATGCAAGACAACAGTAATTCCTTCAGAATGAAAATGCAAAGGAGAAATAGGCATTTTAGGGAATGCTCCAAGTGGGTGGAAGAAAACCTACACAAAATAGCCAAAATGTAGTTTGAGTAGCAAGGAACATTAGGCAGCAGAACAGGCAGTTCATTTAAGAAGGATAGAAGAACTTGACTCATCCAAAACTAGCCTGGACAAAATACTAGAACATGCATACAAGAACATGCTACAGGAGAATTGGTACAAGGAGGACTGTGATGACCTAATGGGACATTCTTGCCCAAGGGTAAGTTTCCCCCCAGTGTCTCATTCAGCAATAATAATGATACAAAGGGATGATGCAGTGAGGTTCTGGAGAGTGTTTGGGGAAGACAACAAACTTAGTGGAAAGACTTAGATTGGCCTAGATGTGCTCAAGAATTTGGGGAACAGATTCTGAAAGACGGGTTTTTTTGGGAATGGAAAAGATGCATGAAACTGTTTGGGGGAAGAGCAGGATGTAGTTGTTCATGACTTAATCCTGTTTGTGGGTGTGGTACTTAAGCACACTACGGCAGGGATAACATGTCTACTCAAGTCTGGGGAGACCAAAAATCAATCCCTATCTCTTCAAGAGAGGACTCAACCCATAGCTAGCACTTACAGATGAGCATCTCAAGCACTGGAGCAGTTCTTTCAAACATTGCTTTGAATCTCTTCTGCTGCCATTGTACCAATGTGCATAACTGATTTAACATGTGGTATAGCAGAGAGAAGAACCAGATGTGCTCATTTCCAGGGGAATGTCCTAACTTTACTGGAACAGAGTCATTCTCTTGTGCTCTCTGTCTTTGTGACTAATTCAGTGTTTTACATGATGTGGAACAACTCCAATTGGATGAGTTCAGGAAGAACCAAAATATCATATAGTTGTGGTGTCTCTAAAGCCAAGAAGTAGAAATAGGGGTTAAAATGAAAGGAATAAAACATGAGTTTCTTATATCCTAAGCAAATGTTTTATCCCTCAAATATTGATTAGAGAAGCCAAACTTCTAACAACTCCAGATACATTCTGGAAAACTAGATGAGTTTTTTTCTCCATTTTTATTGAAGAAAAACTTCTATTTCTGGCTTCATTAAACACAAAAGAATTTTTCCCCATCTTTTGGTGTCTTAAAGGCTTTTGTTTCAGCAAGAAAAACTGAAAATATTTAAAGATTGGGCTCAGTCTGATCTTCTTTTCCAGATTTTTTACTTATGTTGCCAAACCAAAAAAAAATGGATTGTCCCCCATGACCCTGTTCATAGCAATTCCTCACCCCCTCCAAACCACTCCCATCCTCCCTCCTCCCCTTCCTCCCCCCCCACAACTGCCAGCATAGATAGTGCATGCTGATAGCTCCTGAATGCTGGATGCTTCCCACAGCCTCCATGTACCTATCCTGCCTACAGGCATGTTTAACATTTTCTACAAGAAATATGACCCTGCTGTCCTAAGCCTCAACTTATTTTTCCATGCTGGGTTTGGTTTAGATTATTTTTTAATTTTAACATTTTAGGGGACAAGGAATCAAGTTATCTCAGAGATGTATTTTGGAAAAAGTGTATTTTGACAGTACCAAAAAATATGTTTGATCATTTTATTGCAAAGCAAAAAACCTACCCCTTACCAAGGGGGTGATAAAGATTAGTAAAAAATACTCTGGAAATCAAGGGAAAGTTTTTCTCCTGATTGTACAAATTTGCTTTGCCAAGTCAGAAGCCTCTGAAAGGCACTGTTTGTCCATAGTTTTTCAGAGGAAGGAAGAAAAATGTAATGAAGAGCCCTTCTTCACTGAACATGTTCCAGCCCAAGGCAGCTCTGCCCCAAACACAGGGCAGAGGTAGCTGTTTTTCTCTTCAATCATTCTTCTGAGTGGCAAGGGATTGCTATGGCACCAGGCACATCAGGACTAAAGGCAGGGAAACTCTCCAGTGTTCTCAGTGTTTCTGCTGGAAGTCAGGCCATGTGGAGGAGGAGGAGGAGGAAGAGGAGGAGGAGGAGGAGAAGGAATTTGCCAACTTGGATGAAAGGGAGGAGAGGAAAGCAGAGACGGGCCAGGATGAGGGAAAGACGGAAACAGAAAAACAGGATGGAGGGCAGATCAGAGGCCAAAGCTGGAGGCAACACAAAGGGCAGGGAGACTGGAGGAGAACCCCACTTCCACAATCTCAGCATCCACATGCTGCCTGCTGGACGTAGTGAACCTGCTGGCATGGGAGACAAGCAAAGAATGTCCTCCAGCAGCGGGTGCCAGAGGATAATACCCCACTGCTGCTGTGAGCTCCTCAGCTTACACAGAGACACAGACCTTGTGCTGAGAATTGGAGGGTGCCAACTGCAAATGAACCATAGCCTCCATCTGCCTAACAGGATTCGTTCTGAAACCAAGTAAATTACCTGGAAAAAAACCCTCTTACACTCACAGACCAGCGACGTCGGGCATACAAAACTTCAGAAATGGCTGAACACAGATTGCCTGTACCATTCTAATTTTGCCCCAGCATACATCTGCCTCACAAAACAAATCTGTAATCACAGGATGGCCTGCTGTTTTTCTCCCACAAGACCTCTGCCCTGCTCAGTCCTCAGGATGGTTCTGCTCACTGAATGCAGCATTAGTCATAATTTCTTTTCATTATCATTCAAGTTGTTTCCCTGTTCCCTCCTACTCTCTTCCCCTTTATTTAGTACGCTCCATCTGACTAGTGCCAGTATGGATTACAATGAAGTACCTGATCTTACTGTCCCTATCACTCTCACAGACTCTGAAGTGCTCAGCCTCACATTTCTGCAAGGCAGGGAAGCTCTCCTCCCCCTGCAGCAGACAGGGGAGGAGGCTAAGAGAAGCTAAGAAATCTAACAAAGTCACAGACAAAATTTACAAGAGCAGGGAGCCAAACAGGGGTCTTAAGCTCCCAGGCTGACTCCCTGTCCCAGAGAGATGCTTTCTTTCTCCTGACCTGCAAGAATGCATTTTAATCTCTTCCTGAAAATGTTTCTGGTGTTCATCTGTGGAACTGGAATGCTTGGCAAGCACTTAAATAATCTTCACAGGAAAAGAGTCTACTTCACACCATACTCCCAATCAATTTCTCAAACATGCTCCATCTTTGTGTACTGAATGAAGCAGGCATTCTTTGTGAAAAATATCTGATCCTTCAATTAAAGTACCAAAATGCACACATGTAACGGGCAAGACTGAAGCACAGATATATTCCTTAAATTCTGTGTACTTGAATTCACAGCTAATAAGGACTCAAACTACAGGTTTGTTTTTACTGAACTGTATTGGCTTGTATGTCAGAGTCTGCAGCAATATCTGATGCGTAATGTGTACGTTGCACATGATCAAAGACTTGAGTGTCATCTTCCTTCCCAGAACAATGACTGCCTAAAGCAGCAGGAGCAGAAATTATCCAAAGGTAGTGTTGAACAAACCTCCTTCTCCCCTCTGGGGAGAGTAAAGAGTCCAGGTGAGCAAGGTAGGAGGGGAGAATAGTCTGCTTTGTGCTAGACCGGCAGAGAGCTCCACATAAAAGCAGAAGAGCTATGCAGAAGCATGTCCTGACTCCAATCACTGGAGACTTAATGATGGTAATTCCCAAAGGATGATGCATGCTGACAGGCTTTGACACAAACTACCCCAGGATAATATTAATATGTATTAAAGGCTCAGGCAACTTTGTTGGGATGGGTTTGATCAGTAACACATTTCAACAGTGTCTCTATCATCTGCTGGAACCTAAGCAAGGGAGGAAAGGAGAACACGTGCACAACCTCACCTTGTTTTGGGTAGGTTTAGAGACAAATAAGGCTGATCTGTGATGAATTGGACACTTGGCACGGCTCAGATGTCAGACCAAGAACCTTGGACGCTTCACCAAGAATATGAATGTCACTGCAGGGCAGTTAATGTCAGAGTCTGTCTGCATGATCAGCATTCTTAACCCTCCAACACAGGGCCAGCCTTCCTCTGTGCATCTGCAACATTTACCCCTTGGAAAGGAGGTGCTCAGGAGACAGTGTGGGGGCTTTGCTGTCACAGCACTGGGGGAAGGGAAGAAAGAACCACGGAAGCCTTTGATCATGTGTAATGTTAATGCAAGTGTTACACATCAGAGACTTTGCCACGGTAACTAGCATATAAACAGGAGTCTAGTGTTAACAAGGAGAACTTCTTGAATATGTTTGTACATTTCTGAGTCAAAGCCATTTCCCTATTCAGCAATACATGACACAGTGGAAGAAGTTCAGAAATAAACCAGCCTGACATGCTTAGACCTTTAATAGAATTTAGCTTCTTAGAACTAATTAAATGTTACTTAAATGAAAAAAAAAATAAAAATCCAAGTACTTGGGAAAGGTGCCAATTTGACAGCTCTGGAGAATGAAATAATCTAATCATCCCCAGAGCATGAGCAGCAGCAGGACAGGCTTCCCCTACGAACATGCATCGAACGTGACCTGGAAAGACTGTCAGTAGAAATGGGGCATACAAACTCCGTGGTCTAATGACTCCTTGTCTTTTCTGCTGAGACTGCTAAACCAGCTCCTACCAAGTACCAGCTGCAATGGTGATATGGACACCTGTCTGGTAGGAATGGAGCTGGGACCTGCCAAACTCCTGTCATCTGCTAACCCTCCAGTGCAGTGACTCTCAGCTCACTGCTCAGCCCGGGCAGCTCTCCTGCCTGTCCCACCCTGGACATGCACCACTTATGCTATGTGAGATGTAAACAGGAGGTAATGTGTTTAGTCTGCAGGTTTGGATTCTCACTGTACCAAAGCTCAGGCTCAAGAGTCACTCTCTGGCTGCTGCAGAGTTGAGGCCAGGATTTCTCTGGGTCTTGGTCCTCCCCTAGGACAGAACAAAACTCCCCTGCTGTCTCTCTTCCTCTCCATGGTCCCTTAGTTTACTTGTATTTGCAAAAAGCCCCTGTATTGCAGTGATCTGCTTTCAGCTGCAAACTCTCTTTGGAGCTCATCACTGTGCCTGGGGTCCCAAGCGAGGGAGGAAGAAAATCCTCTCTGGGCCTTGCTGTGAAAGCTTTGCAGGGCTTGCCAACTCGGCTAGCCCAGGCTGCAAGGGACTAAACCCAACACAGCTCCTCACCCCCTTGGAAATTTTATGCACCACACTTCTTTTACTTCTGAAGCAAAGCCACATGAACCTTCCCCTGCTCTCAGCACCACAAGGGACTGCTGAGCATGGATCAAGCCTCCCATTGCATATTAAGACAAAAGCCTCAGACACTCCCACATGTATCGCACACAAATGGGTGCTCCTCCTCTTGTCCCAGGCTGCTTTTAGCCTTCCTTCCTTCCTTTCACACCCAGTCTGTCCTTCTTCATTTTCATCATAGGACATGGCAGGAACCAACAGTGCAGCCAGTCATACCAGATGAGAAGATCCAATAAGCTGACCTTGTGCAGGAGACAAAAGAGGGAACTTGCTTCTCCCTAGCCCTTGGAAGCCAGCAATTCTTCATCTTTTCCTTCCACCTACACCAAAAAGCTTCCATAATTTTAAGAAAGTTCTTAGAGTTAGTATTAGTTACATGTCTGAATGGTAACCCACTTATTGCCATGATTCACTGTTAAGAGGTTACCTGACTACTCAACATATCAATATATTTTGAGATGTGATGTAATGCAAACAAACACTCTTATGTTTGGAGTTAACACAGTCACAAAATCCTGTATACCATGTGTTGGCAAGCACAGGAAACAACAGCAAATGACCCACCCTTAAACCTGATGGTTTGCTGTTAATCATTACAGGAGTGTTGCACTTTCCAAGCAGTACAATCAAAGCATGCAAGCTCTTTGAAAATCCCTACACACAAGACGATTCTAGCCAAGATCAGCTCCCTTTCAAGTTGTACAGATTTCAAGGTATGATGTCCTCCAGACATGAGTATGGGCAGTGGAATGCCTTGAAAACAATTCACTGGAAGGCTAACTGCAACACTGCAATGCTAAAACAACTCCTTGCCTTACAAACAGAAGGGGAAGTAGGAATGCCACAGTAACAGTAAAGGCAGAGACATACTGCATGCATGTAGTCCCTCAGAGATGGGCTTTTCTGAATAAACACATTCCCCATGGCTTTTTTCTTTTCACAGTATGTTTATAACCATGAAGAAATTCAAGGTCACAGCAGTGCTATGCCATCATAAGTGCATTGCTGCTCTGCAGGGATGACCCTCAGCACCAAGCAGATGGCAAGTTTCCAAGGAAAATCTGTGATACAGAAAAATCTGGGTGCAGAAAATATGTGGGTGATCCAAGTAACCATGAGTTTTACAAATAAGCAACAAGGAAAAGCTGAAACTAAGTTGTGCTTTCTGTGCTGCTCTCCTGTTAGGGATGATGTAAAACTGAGATTTTGGTTCTCTGGTAAAACGGAGATTTTGTGTAGGACCACAGTCCCACAGCTCTCTAGCACTTCTGCCCTGGCTCCACTCCTGTATAAGTCATTCTACTCTGCTTCCTCAAATTTCTTTCTGGAAGAAAGAAACGGTAAATACAGCCTGTAAAATATTCGTGAACTCCACGGAATGGGCACTACTATATTCACAGATGATTTTTGAACTTTCCAGCCACTTGCTTATCAACTTGAGTTCCATTAATATAAACATTTCACCATTATTTTTTGAGTCCATAATTGCTGAAAATATTATGCAAGAGCTATAAGAGAACTTGCAGGAGAAAATATAGGTTTCTTACACTTTTAAACCACAAAAACCCTTAGCACAATTTTAGGATACAGTAAAGGACGAACGGGGAGAAAAAGGAAGGAGACTCTCTCACTTGTAACCAAGGTCCATGTGCTGCATAAGGATGTTCTTCTGTAGCAAAGGCTCCTTCTACTCCCGTCGATACAAATGTGATTGCTGTATCCCCTGTAATACTTTTATATGTAAAGTGCCGTCCATGCAAGAGCCTCCCCCTGGGGAATAAAATGTGTGTGTGTGAATTGAAAGGGCGGAAGCAGCAATCAAAAAATGAAGAAGATATATCAGTATAGCTTGTGCCATCAGCAACTATTAATTTTTCAGGAATATATGAATTATTTGCTCCACAAAATAGGTCACAAGCCTCCTTCTGAGGCAAGGTGTTCTCCTTTACCTCCCTTAATCTCAGGGCCTTGTTACAGAACTGGAATACATCTAAATCCCACTGCATGCTTATGCCCATGATTAGGTGCTGATGTATGCTAAGAGCAGGGGACTGCCAGTCTTTCAATAAGACAAAAACTGCAGATGAGAATCCAGAGTCTGCACCATATCAAGTAAAATATATTTTGTCTAACAGAGTCACAGTTGCTTGATGAATTACTACTGATCAGCTGAGCTGCGGTAACTGATCAAGACAGACTGTTCACACACTTGTGATTTAAAACAAAGTATGTTAACTACTCCATAGGTTTCTCAACATGCACAGGTGAGTGTGCACCTGCTGCTGATAACTCTGATACAACAGATACTCATTAGGCTAAAGTAACTCAATCATGTGCAGTCATTTATCTCTACCCCACAGTTCATCTTTATTGTAAGGACTACATTTGCCATGGGTATTTTTTTTAAAAAATGGGTATTTTTAAAAATAGTGCTGACTGAAACTGTGGAAATCTAGAAAAGTCACTTTCAAGTGGTATGCGCAGCCTGAACCTTCAAAAAACAATGTGTAGAGTAAGCATGCAGTTTTGTTTCTTCAATCATGTGACATATTTTGTCTAGAAGACACTTTTGCATGCATAAACTGACTGCAAGCAGGCTTTGCACAACCACTAGTTTCTGAGTCTATAAGCCAGATTTAACAACTTGAGTTTTCTTTGACTGAATATCACCAAATTGCCAGCATTAGACTAATAAAAAAACCCCGTATACTAACCCTGTCCTTTTCCAGCACTCAAAATACACTGGAGAACATAAAAAGAATGAGAAACAATCTTACCATGATGAACACACATGAAAAGCATCATCTGTTTCAAACGTGTTTTGGCAAAATATCTCAGCTCTGGCCTTTAAAGACCCATTGCATGCATGTCTGTCTGGTGAAACAATGCCACAAGGCAAAAGCAGCATGGTAGCACAAGCTTAGGAGAATGGCTCCACTCACCTGAGACACAGGGGAATGAGAGCTCCAGACTCCTGGTTAAATTTCAGGTGTACGCTCTCCAGCTGCCTCGTGCGGATTAGCTCATGAGGAATGATAGCTGCTGAGCTCTCGCTTTCTAAACTGTCCTTACGGCTTCTAAGAGAAGAGATAAAATGCAGATGTTTAGGATCATAGTGCTGTGTGCTACTTCTGCTGCATTTTAGGGCAATTGTGCAAATACTGAAAAACACAGGAGCAAGCGGTTATGAAGACACATCCAAGTTTTCAGCCCTACAGAGATGCAATCTCCCTCAAACTATTGATTGCAGTACAGAGCTCTTCACCTTGATTTGCTGTCATAGGATCTGAACTGGTGCATGCACATAGTGCATCCTTTCCCAACATAGAAGAAATAACATTTCTGGGAAGTTCTTGCAGCAAAACTACACTCTTCAAATTCTCAAACAACTATAAAATGGCTTGGAAGAATTACTAAGTGTACCCTCCATCCTGGTTTTTCCTTTATCTTCAGGATTGTTTAGGCAGTGGCCCCCAGGAAAGACTTGTACAGTCACTTGTTTGAGGTCTGAGGCATTCCTACACTGCCTCTACATCATTTGTTTCTACAGTTCAACTAAAAAGGTTTTGAGAACCGCTTTCACCAGCATTGAGTGCAGCAGCCAAAGGATTGACTCTACATGTGATGAATAGGACACCTGCAGATTGCTTGCCCTTGGACAGGGGCTGCTTTAAGACAATACGGCTTTGCTTTTTTATTCATTCATTTCTGCAAGGCCAGCATATTGTGAAGCTCTGACTAAAGGTTATGTTTTTACATGATTAGGAACTCTGCCAGACAGAATCCTGGTATATCTCAAAACACTTGACCATAAACATTTTATATGTTCAAAGAGCATAATCCTTGATAATCCAGAACAATGAATGAAGGACAGAGGGGTTATGATTTTTTCAGATGACACAGACTGATGCGATGTGTCTAATACGTGATTTACATTTTTGTGACCTGGCATTCTGCATGAACTTCACAGAGATAAGATTTTGTTTCTATAGCACAGAATCCCTAGAGAAAGGGGATGAGGAAAACAGGAGGGAGGTGAAGGATGCCTTATTGCAATGTTGTTCCATTGTGCCAGAGAAACCAAAAGCCAAACAAGGCTTTCAGGCAGTGGCTTCGTTTGGGAGCACTGTTAAAACTAGCCTGGATTCTTCCTCCACCCGAGTAAAGTCATCTTTAACATACATCTGGAAATAATTGAAAAGAAACAGCTTGACCCTCATGAGCTGACTTAGATCACACATCTACTTGATTCTACATTTGGGTGCTGCCCCAAAGTATTCCTATCCACCACACGCATGGTAATACAGGTAAGTGCAGCTACCAAAGCACATCAACCTATTGCCTCTGCCAGGTTACCTAGTCCCAGGTGAGTCTTTCACCCAAGCTGCTGAGCTGCCCACTCTGAAATGAGGATATAAGTTAAACTCTGATATCTCACAGTACCTTCCTGCAAATACTCTGCATGGCCAGGTCAGAAACATGCAGGAAAAAATGTTGGAGCAAGATAAAGACTGTAAAACACATCCCATGTTCTGCCTTAGCAACACATAAAAGCAATAAAGGATTCAGCAAGGACATGGCAGGTCACTCTATAGCTTATGCATGGGGTGGGCTGATGGACTGACAGCAATGTCAGTTTGGTGGGTTAACCCTGAAAAAAAGACACAACATGCTTTGTAGTCTATAGGTGGCACTTAAAGCTATGTTTAATCTACTTTGGCAAACATTTTACAGCTCTTTGTAGGTGGGGTCTTCAAAGAGTGTAGTGGGCCAACATTTTGCAGGCTGATTACCTGAGAAGTGCAGTTGCAGTTGATTAATGATCAGTTGACCTCAAGCTAAGCTTTGCCTTAACTTCCTTATCAGATCTTATATACACAGTGTGCTGTGGGAAAGTCAACCTGTGGTCTATGGCTTCTAATCATTCATTTATCAGTCCCTACCAAAAGAGTCAGCCATTAGCAACGTATGACTTTCAAGAAGGCCATAAGCTTGCAGTCATTAAATGCAGTTCCAGAGTTTAGGCACCTTGGTGCGGATCAGGAGTGTACAGCAATGCTATTGCTACAGACTGTGCCCTTCTCACCTGGACTGCCACATCCCATAACACAGCCTCCCAGGCAGTTGCTGCTGTAGGTTCATGCTTCAGAAAACAGGACAGCTCTCCATGCCCCTGGGTTCCTACTCCCTGAAGCTGAAGGTGGATTTTTAGATTTCCACCATTCTAGCACAACAGGGCTGCAGTCTGGAGGGGAAACAGCCTCCAGTTGTTAATGCAATAATAGGAATGACGACAATATTCTCCAGGCAAGAGGCAAAGCTTGCTAAGTCTTATTAAAACCAGCAAATGCTGTTTGTCATAAAACACTTAAGAGAAGATGTTGACTAATGTGTAACTATCAAACGGAACTGTCATGACTTTAAGATTGTCAATAATTATGACTTTGCATTAATAAGTAACCAGCCTTTCTGTCAAAAAGGTGAAGGAAAGAAGCAAGATGGTAGTTAATACTTTGAATGACATGAAATTATTAATTCTTTCCAAACTTTTCCAAAACAATCATGGTCTCTGTGTGCTCTCTGTTTCATTTTAGTGGCACTTACACAATTTCTGTGATTTAAAGGTAAGGGCGAAACTCCAACAGCAGAAAACAAATAACCTTTTATCTCTCTCTTTCTAAACAAAAGTTGTGTGTTGTGGACTGCACACAGCACATCAAGCAGCCTTAGCGTCATCACTTTAGACTCTGGAACATGTCGCATAATGCAGAGACTCAGCAAGATCCATTAAAATTCTCTCTTTGGGAATAGAAATCCTTGTGCTGACCCTTTCCACAGGGTCATGGCACAGATGAAAGGTCAGAAGAACTTTTAGGTTATTAGTAATAAAAAGCTCTTGTTGTAATACACATTGCCATCCGCAGCTTGTAGTTTTCAGCGTCAAAAAAATGTAGAAAAATTTGCTTTCTAACACTAACATCCTTGGGTTTATAGCTGCCTGTTACCCATAAGCTTTTGCTTTCTCTGCCCCCCCACCAAATAAATCAGCAGCAAAAGCCAATGGATATTTACTTGTTATGACTAAGATCTAGCTAAATATCATGTAAAATGTTGCAGTCTTTTTCTATTCCAGATTTAATACTTCATCCAACCCCCCCCCCAAAAAAAATAAAATCCATGTTTCTCAAGTGTCCAGAAAAAATGAGTCTGAAAAAGCCAGGGCTGCTGCATTAGGAAAGACAGTAGATTTAAATGGAAGCAGAATGCCAGAAATGCCCCAGTTTAAGGACTGCATATCTTGTGTTTTGTGAAACTGGAGGGGAGTTGCAGGAGATTAAAGCGCATTTCCCTCTGATTGGGAGCTTGTGGGAGGTGTAAATGTGGGCAGTTGTCATATTAATTCTTTAGATGATTAGATTCTTTTTGTTTCTTTAAAGCTGTTTGTAGCTAGGTTTGATGTCTCCTGTTCTGGGCAAGTGTATTGCTGCAGTTACCAAGGTGACTTTAGCTGACTTTAAACTATTTTTTTCCAGCTTCAGTTTCTACCAGTAGTCTGCTTCTGGGTGGAGGAGAGAGAGAGGAAATTGTGTTTGTTGGATTATTTTTTTTTAACTCATGAATGCTGATTAACGGTCCATGAATTTAATGCAAGCCATATTTGATTTTTTTTTTTTAGAGAGAGCAGTAGTGAAACCATTGCAAAAGTGTTCAATGCGGCCTGCAGCTTCCTCCAACCTCTGTCAATAGGGAGAAAGAGTTCGAGACTACATGTCCCAGTGTGCTGCGCTCCTTCTTCATGTGAGCCACATGCTGGAACCTGTAGCCTCCCAGGGGCCCTATCTTTGTATTAAAGATGAGGGTGGCTGCAACCTGCTTAATTTTATGCCAATTAGCAGCAGCCCTTGGGGATCCTGGAATATCACCAATGAAATCACTGGGCTGCACAAAGTTTGGATGTCCCCTCCTTATAAATCATGTTTATAGAAACCTCTTCCCAAGCAACCCCACTGGCAGTTATATTAAGGGATTCAAGAATAACCAGGTTGATCGGATTAAAAAAGGTTTATGTGTTCTTGCATTTGTGTTTTGCTTCATGCTCAGACCGCTTGATCTCATGGATCTGTCACAGAAGGAGGTCTCAGTTCCCTTCCAAGATTTGTTGCTGACATGGAGCATAATTTCACTGTATTTCCAAGTTACCCACCCAGGTTCTGAAATCACAAAGGACCAACTGTTGGAAGCTGGCCATTGGAGCTTTGTAGGCTGGGTGCCCACTGTATCACTAACCTGAGTTACTGTTCCTTGCTTCCTTGGTACAAAACCAAGAGTAAGCAAATGCAAACCATTAGTGTGACCTTACACAGACGGAAAAGAAAGGTTGGACCACTTTTTTTTTTTTTTTTTTCCTATTTCAACACAACCCCCCCCAGCCTTTTTCTACCCTTCCCAACTATTACTATTTGAAACCTCCTCACTCCCTAATGAAGATATGGTCAAAGATCACTTAAGTGCCAGCATTCTTCCAGTGTCTTTTCCACAACTTCCCCTGAAGGACAAACCAGCAGTTGTGGGAAAGAGCCCTAAGCATCTTGGCACACAGTTTGGACACATCACAGACGCATGGAGGCAAGTGCAGAAATGAGGAGCACATGGTTACACAGCTCCTGTTGTGGTCACTCTGAGACAAGGCTAGCTCAAGTCCTGAGACCCAGGTCCTCATCATCCTGGTTAAACTGGATGGTGGAGATGTTCTGTGTTCATTTCCTGGCAAGGAAGATTTCCAAGGACAACACCAGCAGCAACACCCTTCTTGCCACTCACATATCCCCTTGGAAAGCTTCACAGTAACTACTGTCTGTTCTTGCAGGGTCCGGACTGTTCCAGATATGCAGCAGAACCAGGACTGAGAAATTTAGACTGTTCCACTGGCACCCTGTAAACTCATGGACAAAGACAAACAGCTCTTATATGCTTCAGGTTCCTCGTCTGTAAAATGAAACATTTTTCCATGTCAGAGTGTTGCGAGGATTAAAATCAATGTTAGCAAAGTACTTTTGGATTCTTAGATGGGGAAAGCTATGCAGAAGTGCAGATTATTAGCATGGTCACCGCTCTGCACTTCTACTGACACTAGTTTTCCAGACATTTGCTTTTCTAGTTCACAGGCTTGTCACCCAGCACTCAGTCTCATGCTGAGAGACACTCCCTAAAGTATATTGCCTCCCCCCGTTCAGCATTCCTTACTCAAGCAAGACACCACTGAATGGCGTCTCAATGAGAGAGCATGCCTAAATAAGCAAGACTGGATTGGAAACTTACTGCTTAGTGGTTGCAGAATCAGAAAGTCTAGCCAGAACTAGACAGTTTCAGAGAACACTTGAATACTCCCCTTAATGTAAAATTTTGCCTCCAAGAACTGAAGACAGGAAACCAGCTACAAAGACAACAGCTCCCTCCGCCCAAGCAAAGCAGCAACCAAACCCCAGCACAACTCAGAGAAGCAAAGTGCAAACTTGCCTTGAAGCAAATTCTGCATCTTGATATTACTGTCAGAGCTTCCTCAGAAATGCTGCTCACATGGAGCTTGTTAATGTGTATTAACTCTGTGTTACTCACTGAAAGGAGAAATCAGCATGCCCTATTTACCAAGTCAGAGGAACTACATGGGCAGTGGACTCTAGTCCTGGGAGTGATGCCACTGTTACTCATGGGCTCAAAACCAGGCACATCATGTGACAGTCTGGGGTTATCCCTGAGGAATTCTGGAGTGACACAGCTGCTCTCTCTTACAGCAATGGAAGGGGAGCAACCTAAAATGCACAGGGTGCAGTGAACTGGGAGGTCACAGCCAGGACAATCCTGCCAGCCCCACCTGCCAGAGGGTTATTCCTCATTTTGTTTGCCAGGAACCTGCCTTCATTTCCCTGCACAGCTGGAAACTGTTCAGGACTGGATGGAATTAGCACATAGGCACAGAGTTACCATATGTTCAGGTTTCCCTAGACTCAACCTGCCTTTCTGCCTGGAAATTGAATGCAGATGGGGTTTGAGATCTCTGGGGCATCTGTTGTGGGTCCCTGGACAAATGACTGCAGTGCACCAGGGGATCAGTGCATGCAGAGTTACCTGGGAAATTCCAGACAGAAATAGGGGAATCAGACACACTGAACCACACCACTTCCTCCTTTGTGAGAAGAGGGAGAGAGATAAACAGCAGAGAGATGATTGAAAAGTTTTGTTAAAAAAACACAGCCTTGGGAGAGCTTTTTCTGCAACTCAAGCCTCACTTTCAGACACTGGGGATGCGTGTGGGCATTACCTGAATCCTGGCACAATGAAACATAGCAATTTCTGATAATTTTAGCTTTAACATGTGCAGTACTGCAGTGTGCTAGCTCTAAGTTTCTACTCCATGCTTTAGCTGACAGGCGTGGTAGAATGGTCTGAGTCAGCCAAGGGGCAGAAAAACATCACTTTCAGCAACACTGCATGATCAAGGGGACCCTTGAGAGGTGGAAAAGGTCAAGAATTCCCCTATCCCAAAGCTGGCTCTCACAGCAACTGTGGCAAATTAACTCCTCTGTCCTCATCTGTAAAGTGGAAATACTACTTACCTGCCTCACGGAAGAGCACAGAGCTAATTGCCAGGGACAATTAAAGACTTGGCCCCAGAATTATCACATCAAGAAATTAGATAGCAAATGAAGCAAAACTCCATAAATTTCACTGATCTTTGACATCTGGAGCTTCCAGCACACTAAGGTCTTAATAACAACAGTGTTTAGCCTGACATCTCCATGTTCTTCTTTAGTAACAGCTCACTATGTCCAACAAGAGCCCATCTGCACAGGGGAGTTTTGTCTTTCTGTCTGTCTCAGCAGCACCTACCAAGCTGATGGGTACCGAGAAATAAATAATGCACCAATGTAAAGTACATTTGTATTCATAAATGCCTCATCTTTCCAAGCAGTAATCAAGAGTATTATGTTACCTGTGGTTGAAATGATTGGTCATGTTTCCAAAGATTAATTTATATGTTCTTTCGTTTAATATGCATGAACTGATTTAATGGCTGCTTATGAACTGAGCTAAGTCATTTTGAGAAACAGATGTCCGATGCAGTTTTAAGCATTAAGAGTGCTTTTATTCATATCCTTAGGAGAAAAAGGGCTACACAGTCTACAGTAATAACACTAATGAATCAAAGTAATACAGCTGCCCAACAGAGTCTTGACAGAAACCAGCTTTTTCTCAAAGAAGCTTTTTTTTTTCAAGGGTCTGAGACAGTGAACAACTGGCAATATGTATGTTTCACATGGAAGTATATGCTTTGATAGAGCCAGAACACTGAATCAAGCCCTATCTGCAACCAATGTAATGATTTTGCATAAGCACTGAAAACTGTAACTACACTAAGACAGGGAAATCTATATGGAATCTGGATCCTCCACATCTTATACAAATAAAAATTTAGAAGTTTGTGTTTCTGATACTATTTTGTGACAATGAATGCAGAACAGGTTGTCTGCTTTAAACCCCAATTGATTATTTTGCGTGGGTGGTAGTGTTAGGATAAAAGAAAGGAAAGAAAGGTACTAAGAAAGCAGTTGGTAGCTGCAAATCTATGATAAATAAACAGCACATTCATCTTCTGCATGAAGCCATTATAGTCTGTGTCAGATTGTAACATCCTAACGTCAGCTGGGTACAAATTTGATGGTTTGGAGTTCTGCAGTGCTCCCTGTGGAGAGTATATTTGGAACCATTTGCCATGCCCCAACAGAGCTTCAAGTTCCCAAGGAGCCTCTAATGCACCAATTATTCACAGGACCCTTGCAACAAACCACAGGTTTGGTATTTTATGGTTTGGTGTATACAGTGCAGGATATTATTACACACAAACCTGCTTCCCATCAGCCATCACCCTGTAATTGTTAACATATTTATCCTTGTGGTGCCTCAAGAAGATGACATTGTTATTAGTCCCATTTTATAGATTCAGAACTGAAGATCAGTAGCTAAATGACTTGCTTTTGATTACACAGGGAATTACAGGGAAGAGTTACAGGGAAGGTTAGAACTGAGCTCCAGCCTGACCAGGGCTAAGCAAGGATTCACACCAGAAGGAGTAGCTCTATGTGCACAGCTGTTCTTCAGCTTAGGATGAGTGGGTTTTAGCCTTATGAAATGACTATATCTGCAATGGGTTTTGTGACTTTCAGATCTCAGCCTTTGCCACTGCAGGTAGCTGTAAGGAACACGGGTGTAAATATATTACTGTATGCAAAAGCTGAACTCCTAAGTTACATCCCCCTGCAGGAGCTGGAGACTACAGTCTCCAGACCATGGTCATGTATTTAATAGCTAGTTGTGCAACTTTGCTCAAATGCATGAGACATGCTGAGACAGTGTATTAGGAAAGACTGAGACCTAATGAGGTCTTTCTCTTCTGGTTCATCTATACCATATTGTGACAGAAAATATGTTGACTGATAAGTTTTAGTTACAGTCCAGGTAATCATCAGGTCTGATTTAAGTACCAGTTAGCTGGAGTTTGAGTAAATGCTGCTTTCCAAAACAAACTGCCCCTCTCAGTATGGCCAATGCATTGAACAAGCCCCACTGTATCTGCTACATGAACTGGAGAAGAGAAACCACTGCACAAGACAGATCTTTTTCAAACTCCTCTCAAAATAGTCAGTAAGATGGAGGAAAGAAGTATTAGGACACATTTCTATTTTAAGTTGAGGATATCTCCTCTACCCCTCTGATATGAACTATCACCAGAGTAACCACTGGCAAGACACACAGCTGATAGCTCTCTTTCCATAACTGAACTGCTGTTACAGAGGACAGGGTAACTATCTTTTCCCTAGTGGTAATCATAGACCTCAGAGAAATGTATTGATCTCCTCCTAGAGGAGGCCAGCAATGGGAACCAGCCATTCTTACCACCCACACTTCACACAGGGTAGGTGTCCAGCTGCTACAGGTAAATGATTTGCAACAAAGAGCACTGTCACATATATGAAGCTCTGATTTTCATCTGCCTTTTCTGTCTCAGAACAGTCAAAACCCCAGGTAAATATTTGTGTGCTTCATCTTAGACCTCTGCTAACCTTTCACCACTCTGTCTTGTGTATCTCTGTTTATCTTACCCTGAATAATGTAAAGCTTTCTTATCTAAGCAAAAACTTCCTTCTAAAATTAAGGTTTACACATCAGCTCCCTCCCTGACCTGATGTGGACCTCAAATGTTTCTGGTCATCTCCAATTACTGCAAACTCAGAGCTTGTACTGGGCATGCAGATTCATGCAGGACCTCAATCTGTGAGAATTCCTGCATAGTACTTTTTAGTCTTCCAAGGCTGGGTGTAATTTGTACAGTTCAGATGGTATTGTTTTGGGGTCTTTTTCAGAGGGGCCAGCAAGACCATCTGATGTTCCAATGGACCAACCTTCAGGCAGGGAAGTACTACTCAAATTTGAAGTCAGGTAAGATTCTGGTTCCCTATAATTACTATATAGCAAAAGCAAGATTATTCCTAAAGCAGTACCTTATATTACTAACTAGCACATAGTATCAGGAACTGGTATAATACTTCCTCCAAAGGGTTAGGCAACTCAGAAATATCAATAAGTAAGGCAAATCAGAAGTCACCCATAAAATAGAACAGAAAGGACAGAGTCCTAACCAATTATGAGGAATATTTTTCTCATTAAATGCTTGAATCAAGAAAGAAACAGGAACTGAAACAGAGCAGGATGCTGTCCTTGCTTGTCCCATTCACTACAGGAAAGAGCTGATTTCATGACAATCTTTACTCTTGAAAAAAGAAAGCACAAATGTTCATTGGAGACTAAGAAACCAAAGGAAATACCAAGATGAAAGACTGCAACACAGATGCATGCCTTTCTTGTTTAGATTGAAAACATTAAAATCGATGGTAATACATTTAACTAGCAAGTGAAATCAGCTTAAGAGGGAAAAGATGGAAAAGCTGATACTGCAGGTGGGTTGAAACCACAGGTAATTTCCTATAAACTGACTGAAGTAAAAAGTAACAAATGAGAAGAAATCTACAGGCCCACCCACTCCCACTTAAATCACCTGCTAGTCTACATACTATTAGAGACCAGGCTGCTATTGGCATGTAATTACTGCCAGTATCTGCTTGTTCAAGCAAGGAAAGATCAAAGGAACTTAAAAAAAAATAAAACCAACATTTTAACTAAAAGGCTTGTAATTATGAGCTTGAAAACAAAATGCTCAAGCAAAAATATCAAGAAACATTAATCTCTGTCACTTAGCTCCTGGGATAGTCCAGTCTCATTTCCAATACTGTGCACATTTCCTGCACTGTAAATAGCAGTTTCTACAGAACACAGTCAGAGCCACTATAAATGAGCAAGGTTTGTCCAAACACCCAAAACTGCCCTCCTGAGTACTATGGGTTAACTGGCCCATTAACCCAACCTGAACAACTATTCTCCCTCTATCCTAGCACTTTACAAGTCCTTGCTGCTAGCTTTCCTCTCCCCATGCCAAATCTTTTCTTACCCAGATTTTACTGTGCCCTTCAGCCTCCCTCCTCCCACCATCTGAGTGTGCAGGGTAAAACTTACGGTGCTCGGTCATGGTTCAGCCCATTCTGTCTTTGTGCATTTATTGGAGGTAGAACAGGTTTGCTGTTTATCTCAAGCCCTCTACGTAAAGTCTCCCTGATTTGCTCCGTATCTGCAAAGAGAATTTTTTAACACGTTTTAGAGTCCCCAGAGACATTACAGACATAAGGACATGTCAGCTGTCTTTTTAAAGGGCCTGTTTATATGGTGTGTTTCATCTAAACTCATCTCCTTCAGAGAGAAATGAAGAGATGCTAAGGGTGAATCCTCTACAGCCCTTCCTGCACCTGAGGAGTTCCTTCACTTTATAAAGTCAGCTTGAATTCTCTTGGTTTGGGCTGTGATGTTATGTCAGGCAAGGAGAAGTGGAACCTTTGGTATTGAGCCCTCCTGATGAGGAAATTCTGAGTAGTTTTGTATCCTTTCATAAATGAGGTGTTCACTGTTTATGTAGATCTCATAGAACCTCCTGACACTTCCAGCCTTTGTGCTGGAAGTCACTTTTCCCATCAGGCATTAACATAGTAACTAGTTCCAAATGTGTGGAAGGAGGTTCCCTAGTTTTTGCAATTGGCTTTGCAAATCTGTTGATTAATTTACAGCAAGAGGCACAAAAGAAAGGAATTTTATGCAGAGCAAACTTTAGCCTCAAGCTCACATTTGAAAATAAATTGCAATTAGGCACTTCAGAAGCAGTCTATTTTCTCTTTCGTTTTCCTATAATTACTAACGCCCAAATACTTTAATAGAATGCTTTCCTACCTTTCTTAGAAGTTTCCTCATCCTTTCTTGATAAATGTAGGAATCGAGTAGAGAAAAAATACCCTAATTATTTAAAAATCTTTTGCAGGATATACAAATATCACCATTTATACCTGTCTTGGGCTTTTCATTTGCAGAGCTGATGGAAAAAAAAAAGCCTTTGTAGATCCAGTGCAGTTCAAAATATTTGCACAGAAGAACTCTATATACATTTAATATTATTTTTTTTAATGATGAACCATTCCTCTGGAAAGAATCGTTAATTTCAGGAAATCTCAAGCCCTCAAATTTTATGTTGCTTCACCCAGCTGAAAGGTAACACGTATAATTTCAAGCATGTGTAGTGGCCATGACATCTGTACCCCAAGTTGGCACCTCACTGCAAAAGAGAACTCTACTGTATTTTATTTCTTCTTTCCAGAGTTCTGTATTTGAAAGCATCACTTAAGTTCAGCTACAGCAAGATGCAGTGCCAGTCCAGCTTGCCACCCCAGAAGTGACAATGTTAATAAGGAAACACAGCATGGGAAAATGCAGTTGCTGAAACCATCCTGGTTTCAACCAGTGCTCAGTTTAAGTCTGCAGATTTAGATTAGAAATAGTGTAAAAATTGAAAGAAACATTTAGACAAAACAACACAAAGAGCTCTTTTCCTCTCTCCTGCCCTCCTCAAAGAGGCCACACCAAAAGTAGTTTTGCTCCCCCGAGACAACCTGAGCCATCCCATAACAGTGGTGTTTGCTATGAACGTCAGGATGCTGCATGACCCAGCCCACTGCCCAGGCCCATCAGAACACAGTCCAAAACAGCAACTTGACCCAAGACCTCTTACCTTTCCCAGAGAGCCGTCGTGGCTGGGTCCCAATACAAATGCTTCTGCTGTCTTCATCATCCTCTGGGGGCCGGCTGAGATCATCCCAGGCACATTTGGCACTCACTCCACTCAGGTTTGATCCATCTGTCTCAATCCCTTTGTCGACTCTCTCCTGCTTGAAAAGATCCAAAACCCCAGGACTTTTTTTGTGTGTGGCTTGAACCTGAGCTGGAACCCACACTGGCTCAACCCAACCTGCCACAGCTCCTGATTGTCCTCCTGTCACAGACACTTTCCAGGCAGCCCCCATGCTTTGATGTGTCATCCAGGACTGATGGCACATGAAGCCAAATCAGGGAGCTGATCTGAACCAAACAAACTTTTCCAGGTTGGTCTGAACTCCTAACCCTTTACCCACTACTTCAATGTGTGGCCCTGGCAGAAAACAGAGGTGGAAATCACTGGCCTGGGATACGCAGGGTTGCTTCCTTCAGCATCAGCTCCAGTTTACACCAACTCAAAGTATTTATGACATTATATTATACACTCCTGTCTGAAGCACAGCTTGGCAGCCTACCTGTTGTATGTCAGTGGTAACAGACCACCACATAACTAAACAATTCTCGTCTCAAGCTTATCAAGGAGTCCCTCAATGAAAACAACTCACAGGGAGACTCATGATTCACAGAATTTCGTAATTTGCAAGCTGCCCAGACAAACACTGCTTTTCAGTGTGCTGGGGTGTTCAGTAAAGAACAAGTGTGCAAGGAGACAGAAGTCTATTCACAATGTCAAAGCTTTTGCATAGTTTTATTGGCAAAATACACGAAACCCCTCCCTTGAACATTGGACTTTCCAAGCACACAACCAAAGTTTAGGTCTAGGAAGTTGTCACACACTAACCACAAGCAGCTGAATGCTCTCACACACCATACATTTTCCGAAGGACATGTGCATCGTTTGTGAGGATAAGTGCACTAAGCTACAGCCAAAACTTCCACGGGACACCTAGCTAGCTGGGGGAACTGGTATTTGTCTGAATTTCTCCCTGTGTCCCACAAGGGGGAAACGTTGAGCTGATCAAACGGATACACCGAGGAAGGGCTGTTCTTGCCGCTATCAGCAATCCCCTGGCACGAACTTAACCGGGGTGTTTTTTCCCTCCGCTGAAGGGCTGTCACTTCTGGTACTGTAGAGTGGCACCAGCACCATCTCCATCTCACTGTTTACACCTAAGTCACCTCAGGATGGCCGGTAAGTCCCACCAATTGCTGGATGGAAACTTTGAAGACTCGAGAGCTGTGTTACACGCAATGGGAGCAGAGATCTCCACTCCTTATAACTACCCTCCAGTTTGACCTTGCCCCTGGGAGTCAAGAGACCAAGGAGCATCCAGTGCTTTGCAAAATCTGTTTCCTAAGAAGCAGTTTGCAGGCTAAAACCCACATACATTCCTCTCCCTGCCCTGCTGAACCTGCTGCACCCTAGGAAGATCTTTGCCCATCCTTGTGAACATCCAAGAGAGGATTTGAACAGCTTGAAGATAAGCACAGCACTCAGGGTGTGGCTGCAGAGCAGTTTTAGCTGATGTAATTTGCAGTGGCTGCAGTCCCACCCTCCTCCATGTTGCTCCTACCCCTTCCCTTGAGCCAACTCCCATTTTTGTTTTCTCAGCTGAATCACCTCCCTAAACTGACTCTTGGGCCCAAGAACAGAGACAGAAAGCCATTGGTGAGGGCTTAGATTTAAGCATTCAAGAGACCACCTTCCTTCTGTATCTTTCTCTGAAAGACTACTTCTTGTTGGGATCTTCCACCAGCATCTGAGGAAACTGGCTTCTATGAAAACCTCATAGGAAAATCTGAGAAATAATAAATCTGCTGGAATTTTCTTTTGTTATATCCTAAACATAAAATTAGTTGTTTTCCCCAGAAACAGAACTAGTGGAAAAAGAAATAAAAATACATTCAATTCTACATATGCAAATGATGCTCTAAATGAGATTTAGCACGTGGCTCCTCAAGGAGCCCTCTGTGGGGACCCAGATCAACTGGCATAAGGAGGCTGAACTTGTCAACACGGTTATTTTCCATTCCAGTGATAGGGGAAGTATGGCAGAGCCACTGAACTTTCCCTTGAGCGGAGAGCAGAAGACTCCAGAGGGCTCTGAGGGCTCCATTGGGCAGAGGCTCTGGTGGGATATGCTTCTCCAACCCTGCAGCCATGGCCCCTGCTCACAGACACAGCTGGCCCTCTGGACAGTGCATGGAGCCTCAGGCAGAGGGAGGGATCTTGTCATCTGCATCTCAGCTGGTTTGCAGAACACTTCCTCAGGGGAAGAAGTGCTGCTCTGTTGGCATCCCTTGGAGATCAAGGGATGCTGATGGAAACGAGCTGGCCAAAGGCAGCCTAATTTGCATGCCTGTTTTATAATGTTTGCCAGTATTGATGTTGAAGGGGGAAAAAGCAAACAAAAAACCCCCTAACCAGACTTTTAGCTGCAGCAATGCACAGCGTTAGCCCATTTTTATTTAGCCAGCAAAGATGTGCCTAGGCTGAGGGGCTGCTTTGCCTCCCTTGAAAGGGCAGCCTGAGCAGGAGGCTGGAGGAGCCCAGGGCAAAGGAGGATCAGCTTTTTTGTTCCTCAAAGAAAGGATGTTTCTGTCCCATTTTCCTCTCAGCATGTGGGAGGGATGCTCTGAGGCTCTTATAAGTCATTGATCCCTTTCTAAAAGAGCCAGAGCACTGCAGTGTGACCCGCAGAGCAGCAACCACAACTCAGGAAATTCAAATCAGCTTTATTCTCTTCTGAGATATCTGCTAAAACAGATCGGCGCAGAGCTGGGGACTGACAGGGATTGTTTGACAGTGCTTCCAGGGAAATCTGAATGGCCTACAGGGAAGCCTGGCTAAACAGAAAACAGCCAGTGTTGCTCCAGTGTTAATTGCTGACATCCTGGGATGACATCTTAGTTGGGATCCATTCTCAACAGCTCTGAACAGAAAGTACAGATGCTGCTGCCAGAGCTGGGTTTAGGCCTCAATCAATTCCCACAAGAGACAATGCAGCCTCAAAACAAGCTCTGCCCACTTCTCAGGGAGGCAGTGTGCTTGCCTGCTCCCGGCAAAGCTGTCCTGTTTTCTCTGCCTGCTTGCTCCCTTCCTCCTCCCTACCCTCCACATATCTTCCATTGCTGCCTTTCAGCTTTCACACACCCTGTACAACACCACCAAGAAAATGCCAAGCAAATGATGCTTTATCCTTTCCCTGATAATTAAAGTAGGAGGCACATGACATGGCTGAACTCAGTCTGGCACAGCCCAGATTCCCCATGCTCAGCAAAGGCTCTTTTCAGGACTCAGACACTGCCCTGTGAATCCCCAGGAGCTGGGCCAGACAAGAAGAGAGGAGGCACACACACACACCTGCACATACACACCACTGCAAGGGCATGAGAGAACAGAAACAGGAATGTCTTAAATGTGAGGAAGTCTGGAAAGACCACAGACATAGCAGCTTTCAGTGGCAGGACACACTGGTGAAGCAGAGGTACTTATTTGCCTTAACTTGCCTTGGCTGACTCAGATTCCAGTAAGCTGAGCTACTTTTCATTTGCAGTAAATTGAAGAAAACCCTGTTATCATTAAGAATCACCAGTGTGGAGAGAACAGACAAGTACCCTCCAGGAGGGGAGAGGACAAAATTTTGAAGAGCCTAAAAACTTTATATGACTTGCAGTGGTATTAGCTCCCACACTGTGGGACATTTTTGTGGAACACTTTTTTGTGTGTATCTCTCAGACTAGGGTTATTTTAGATGTACAAATCTTTAAAAAAACAGTAAAAGTAGAATTTGGTTTTCTTCTTAAGCTTTCAAAATAAAAGATGCTGTGAGGCAACTGAGGGTAATCAGATGCAGACACACAGACCATAAGCAAATGCAATAGCTTGTACAAAACGTGTGCATATTCACATGCCAAACCAGGCTAAGCCATTAAGTCCTCTGTTAGAGGTAAATACTCAGTGATTCACTCAAACAGGGTCAGCACCACACTGGTTTTGCCTGGGATCCATGTACTCCAGTCCATACCTCTACTGAAGGGATGAAGAACTGTCTCCGATGCACAGATCAGCACAGGACCATAACTCCTTCATAAAGGTCCTATTCTGATCTTTAAACTTAAGAAATTAACATGAACTCTGAAGAGGTAGGTTTAATATGTATTCCTGCATGAATTATTAATAGCTGCAATACTTTTGGCTTCACATTATTTCTCAGACCAAACTAACTACTTGGCCTGAAGTGACATCCTGCAGGAAAGACCTAAAATATCACATTTGCTGTGAAAAAATATTACTTAGTTGGTTCTGAGTTTTCTGCATGTTATATCTTGTTATGCTTGCACATAAAACAAAGGAGGAGTATCGTGAGCTACCATTTCCAAATCTTGTATTCTTGTATGTTCTTTCATCATCTTCTGTTTTCTTCCTTTCTAAAACATGAAGAACAAATCTTAACTATTTGTCTCATATACAAGATTCTGTTTTCCTGGTCTCCTTTCTCTAAATTTCTTCCTAGAGCTGCCATCTACCTGGGACCAAGCACATGAACTCTCGAACCACCTCTGAGAGGTCAAAGGGAGTCTCTAAGACTTTTCCAGCATTGTTGCAAACATCGAGAAGATCAGAGCACCTTTACAGAAAATAACAGAACTCGTTTAATTAAATCAATTCTCCCTAGCCACTACAGAAGACATGACATTTTATAAACTGAAGACATACTTGCAAATGTGGGTCAATCTCAAATATTGTCTCTCCTCTTCGCATATCTGTTATCAACCAGGGGCCTCCAGCTCTACAGAGAAAGAAAAGTAATGAACCAAACAAGGACTTTCCAGTCAAAATCCTGTGCAGGAAGGAAGCATAAGGCAGAGTTTAAAACAAGTCAAGAAGCCCCTCTATGTCGCATATACATCTCACAGCATGCAATTGTTTCTTACATTTCTGAAAGACATAATAAAAGCCCTCCATGACCCAGTTGTTACCTGCCTAGTGTCTGGCACCACCAAGTCTTGCAAAGCAGTCAGGATTGAAGCAGGCTATCCTCTGTGTGGACGCACTTGCAAGACTGAGCTGCATTTTAATCTCAGTGGCAACTGAATCTGGACCAAGAAGTCCAGCGTAACCTAGGTCTAAGGGTAAGGCATGAGGGTCAAGATTTACACCTCTACATTTAAAAATGCAGCAGGTTCCCAATGGGACTGCACTTTTTGCTGAGATCAGCAGTCATGGTCAGTACCATAAAAACCTTACTGCTCTGATAAATATCCTCACAATAGACATTTTACCCAGTACTCAGACAGTTCAGGGAAAGCTCTGCAATTTTTGCTTTTAGCAATAGAAGTCATAAGGGTCCCAACAAAGGTAAAACAAAACAGATTACTGTGAAGATTAACTACTAGGAAGACTTTGTGTCACAGTGCAGACAGACTACAGAAGTCAGCCTTAGATGGTGCTTTTTTTTTATTTGAAGTAACAACTAAGTATTTTGGAACAGCCATAAAAATTTTCATTTTTCCATGAGATACTTTGTTATTGCAGTCAAAAGCCCCCTCCTCTGGCCTTGTCTGTGTTACAGTCTTCTAAAGCACTTAGAGTAGGAGCAATAAAAGTTAATATTTTATAGCTTTTCAGATGCATTGATAGCCACTCTTTTTCTACATGAATTTGGAAGCTGTTAATTATTAACTGCAGAGGTGCCATCTGCTTCGCTATCTCACTAGGATACAGGATACTTTTACCATGACTCCACATCAGCAGCTTAGTAGTTTGCAGCTTTGTCTTAGAATCATGCACATTTGGGTTTCATTTTATCCTTGGAAAGGTGCTTGTACCACAGCACAAAAGCCAAAAACCAATACAAGAACAGACAGAGGAGAGGGATGCTATATCTGTGTTGACTTAGAGGAGACAAGGGAGCTGCAGGCAGTGTTTATTGTCTTGAGGTCTTTTGAACTACAGTCACATGGCAATTAAGTCCACTAAATGTAAGAGAAAGTGCTTAAAGAGAACATGTGCAAGCCAAAAAGGTTTAGTTGCAACTTGGCAGCAAATAAATCATCAATGTATCATTTAACATTTAAAGCCAACCCCCTCCTTAGCCCAACGTTTGTTTTACTATGGGAGAAGTAACAGTGAACTTCACTTGCATGAACGCTTACTGCAAATTGGCCCACCAAGAACATGGACATTTTGAGAGTGACTTTCTCACTTTCAGAGAGTACACAAGCTTTGCTTGGCATTGTAAGTCAGACCCCCTCCTCCCTTTCTTTTGAGCTACACAGAGAGGTCACCACTAATATTTATTCCAGCTCTCTCAGGAATAACCAATGAGAAAATGCTGCAGGCGTAAGAGGAAGGAAATTAAACTTTCAAGACCTCATTCTGTTTCACCCTGAACATGTGGACTTCCACATGCATTAATTTGCCATCTAAGCGTTGGTGCGTGAGAACAGATT
Source organism: Calypte anna (assembly GCF_003957555.1). NCBI lineage: Eukaryota > Metazoa > Chordata > Aves > Apodiformes > Trochilidae > Calypte > Calypte anna. The sequence continues at coordinate 22,372,757 of NC_044252.1, read as the reverse complement.
TGTGATGAATTCCCATCTCTTGCTACAGCACAGGATTAAATAAGTTCCATCAACAAATTAAAGATTGTTAATAAACAACTGAATTGTACTCTGTGGGAATGCTCCCCTATACAGGCTATATGAGCACTTACACTGGGACAGTCCGAAGAAGTTCCAAGATCCCTTGCCCATTCCACTGCTGAGCTGCATGCAGTTCCTCAGTGCAAACCCCAACAATCTGGAATAAATCAAAACAGATACATTAAACTGGATGGGAACTGTGCAAGAACTGCAGAGAAATTGTGCCACATGGTGCTGGACAAAACTGCAGACAGAGAGAAACACCATTTCTTTAAACTGACAAGATGAGTGAGGACAAATGGAGCCTGAGACAACAGAAGGATTCTGCAGTCCCTTATACACTTTCTCTACACTTAGCATGTGAAGTGCCCTGGTCATGTAACATTTAATCTTACGTGGTGTGTGTGAACTTAACTATGAGGAGGGCCTGGCGAAAGGTTTACTGAAGAATCACTGGTCTGTTTTCACTCTTCAATCTAGTCCACACAAGACAGGACAGGTTAGGGTCTGAGCACATGGAAAACACTGCACTGTCAGCCAACTGCTAGGGGCAAATGCAATACTGCACCAGTGATTTCAATTAGGCAAAGGGACCCACTGACACAAGGGAATGCTTTGGTGCTCATAAATCCTTGACCATCTCAGTTTGCTGACTAGTTACATCTTACCCGGCACCATAAAGTAAAGCTGCTTACACACCACATAATCCACTCATCACTGCAGGCAATTGCAGACTTCTGCCTTCCTGTGTAAGGCAGGATATCTTTGCTTTTCAGAATGGGAGCTGCCACTGAGCAATACCAGATGTCTCTCTCACAGCAGCTGAGATCAGCCAGCTCCAAATGAAGGGGTGAAACACCCTTCAGTTGATGGGGAAGCCTGATCCATCAACTGCTGGCTTGTGCCTTTGAGCACAATGATTCATCTTTTCGGATGAAAAATTATTTCAGACATGGACTTCTATTTTCTTCCTCCATACTCTAAGCGTTTTCCAAGGTCTGTTCAACTGATGTTTAATCAGAGAAGAGAAAACCTGAAAACTAATTTCTGAGGAGCAGTAAACAGAAGTGCTTGACATGTCCTTGCTGGAAGTGGGTATCTGTGCTGATAGAGATCTGTATGGAAAACCATCAACGTCAGACATACCCAGTTCTGCACACCCTACCTCCCCTACCCCTTGCAGAGCTCACTTTCTCAGGACCCAGCCCTTGGAGATGCACTTCATCTCTACCCATCTCCCAGGCTTTCTCCATGAACAGCCTGAATCACCCTCACTTCAGGACACCCCTCCCTGGTCCTTCACTCACTTATTACATACAAGCAGCAAGACTCTAAACAGGAAATTATTTTGTGTTAATTCTTTTCTTTTTGCAATCATTTATCCTCATGGGTCAAAACAAATTTGAAACAGTAAGCATCAAACAAAGGCGAAAAGCAAGTCAACTGTACATGTTGTGGACAATTAGAGGCCAAGTGTCTCAGGATGTAACAAGCTCTCTGTCTTTTGATCCAGGACAGCTGGGCACTAAAGTAGAGATGCAGATTAATGCATCACTAAGTGACAAGTCAGCCAGGAATCACTCTGCTTAGCCTGGCTCTCTATCTCTGCTTCTAGGTCCCACAACTCACCTTTCACTGATAAATCCCACATTCATCTCATTCTTGTTTATAAAACTCAGAATTTCAGGCAACTCAGAAAATTCAAGAAAGCTTCTGTCCTTGCACGGCAGCTGCCTTGTGCAGGTCTGTAGTAATGGAGCTTTCCCTTACATGTTGCAACTAGAGCCAACAACAAATGGGAGCAACCTAAAGCTTAATATAAACTTGCAGTTTCCCACAGGATCGAAGCTTTTCTACAGAGCAGGGAGAAGTCAGCAGCTGGTATAATCTATGGCAGCTCTTCCACTAAAGTGAGTAACTCTATATGCAATTTAAAAATGTCCAAAGCAGCCCATATCTAAGAGACATCACTGATGAAGCAAACCTCTTGGACCTAGGAAGCTCCACCCACTGAACAGTGGTGTTCAATTGCATGGCATTTTAAAAATCCATCTTTTGCAAAGCAAACCTGAACCTGAAATCGTTTAACAATACAGGAAGGCTCAGCCTCTAAAGAATCTTTGTGTCAATGCTACAAGCTACATTTCTGGTCATTAAATAATGCTGATTGCAACTCTTCAGTTCTGCTCCGAATTATTTTCCTGGAATTCATGAGTGGATCACTTACTGATACTGCCATAGAATTAATTTGAATTTAGCTCTACATTACTGTTTAAAGATGTTTCTCTCAGCTTTCTTCCATGTGCTCATGTTTGAAATTTCAGAGCGGTAGTGAAATACTCAACTCCAGAACTGTTTCAGGGTGTAAACCTTTTCTCCATCAGGTAAACCTCTGCCTTGAGAACTGAGTGTGCCATTGGTCAATCCCTATAAAATGCTTACTGAATACCTCCAGCAACAACTCAAATCCACCGCAAATAAGGAAGAAAGGTGGATAATAAGCATGAAACTTTTCAAAGCTAAATGAAATGTAATGCTAGCCACATTCCACACCTAGGAGGCAACAGTCAGAGCCACCGTTGCAGGGTCATACCTGTAGGAAAGTAACGACCCCAAAAGGAGTCTGCACTGGCTGCATCTGAGGATCTTCTGTCAGTAACATATGCTGGATTCTAGATTCACTGTTGTCCAAAGGGCTGTGCCATGATACATGGTCACCACTGCAGAAGGTGTTTTCTGCAAAGAAGAGAAACAAGAAATATTTAGTCTGTAAAGTCTGCTAGAATAGCATCTGATCCTGACTCCTGTCAGGCAGGGACCTCTGGACTGGACTATTAACAGTGACCACCTTCAGCCAGCTCTGCTGAGTCTGAGTCAGCTGAGTAGGAAATGGATGTCATTGAGACACCTGAATTCAAGCATAGGTTTAAAAATAACCCTCTCAAGTCCTGTGGCAAGAAAAGGTGTTTTGCTTTGATACCAATCCTAGCGTAAGAATACCAACAAAGTTAGCTTCTCTCATTTACTCTTAGTGCCATTTTGTGAGAGCATGCAGAGTCAGCAGGCCATACTGGATGCTTATGGGACAGTGATTCAAACTTCATTTGCAGGTCTGATTTGAAACAAAGAAATATTTTGGATAGTGAATCAAACACAAAACATACGTTGCTATATCAACTGAAAAAACAGTCCACTGCCCAACTTGTGATAGTCTAAGTCAGTCACTTTTTTTCCCAATTGTTTAATGGCTCTGGTGCAGAATTATAATTAATATGTTGCTTCTTTCCCAAATAATGAGAAAACTAGTAAGCTATACATTTCACCCCATGTCAGAACAGACTTCATCAAAACAAAGATCCAGACATTATCTCTCTTTATGACTGCAAGCATTCCTTTCTTTTCCTCCTCTCCTACTTACAAAGACAAAAACCCCTGATAATCCCATGTTCCAGAGCTGGTGCATGCCAGAAGGCACAGCAGAACCTATCTGTATATTGTTTACCTCATCTGAGCAAGCCAGAAGTAAAAGAACCCGTCATGACCATTTTCACTCCAACTGAAGGATGCTGCACTTGCACAGAGTCCTAGAGCATGATGCTGCCTAGCTGCATGCCTTGTCTTTGGGTCTTGTGCTTGTCCAACACCCAGGTAGAGCTTTTATAGCACATACAAATAAAAATACTGAAATCCCTATTCTACCCTCTTTCATAGGTAAAGTGTCCCAGGGATGAACAGAGTACTGCCTGCCTGCATCCAAACGCAGTGGCAAGCACAGTGCCCCTCCCCGTGACCAAGCTCATTAATGATGGTGGTCTGGGCTGCTGTGGTCTCTCCTAAGGACAGTCTTACAGTAGAGCGGGAAGGGAGGCCTTGCTCACTGGAGGAGGACCAGGAAGCTTCTGCTGCAGACTGGAATGTGCTAGTGGTAACTTAAGTTACTGTCTGCCACTGGAGTATCTCATACGGTACAGAGCAGGATCCAGCTGAGAAAAGCATTCTCTGCCCTGCAGCTATGAGCAGAAATGGGCCTGCATCTAACCTTTCCACATCTCCTTCCAAATACATGTCAATAGGACATCTCTTAAATGAGTATCTATATAAAGGGCTTATCTGAGAATCCTTGAACATGGCAGCTTCTGCAGCAATAAGACAGAAACAGCATTTGCCAGTAATTGCAGTTTTGTCCTCAGTCACTTTAAACAACTGAACTGAGGAATCAGTTTCCTACTGCATGTCAGCACCAGGATGGAGTGCAGGTACTCCTGGCAAGTGCAGGATGCTTCGAGGGAGCCATAAGCGGCAGGCAGGTAATGTCACGAGCTGATGCTGTGGCGAAAATCCTCACAGTCATCTCACTGATGAGGTAACTCATGCTCACTCAACCATGGGCTTAGTGCAGGGCGTCCTGGGCAACTCCGAGTTTCTCCACCAGGTGGCCCCATTGGCGTGTATTTGAATTTTTATTTTATTTTATTTTCAGATTAATTTCTTGGACAGCTCATTTGATTAAAATAAACTCCAAATACCATAAGAAACTTGGCCAGTAAAGCGAGGCATGTAACAGAAGTGTTGTGATAAGTAAGGGAATGTTTTTCTTAGTTAAAATTAGGAAAGAAACTGCGAATGAAAGCTGCTTGAAAGAAAGTGTTTTTCGTTATGAACACTAAATTGCAAGCTTTCAGCTCTGTGACTAAAAGGAGTGTTTCAGATATTATTTTACTTTTACAGTTGGGAAAATATAAGCAGACAGAAATTAAAAACATGTTTTTTTTTTTTTAATTTCAAAACCAGATTATAGAAACAGCACTTAGAATGTTGTGAAGGATCTTGTGGTATTTTCCAGGTTGCCCAAAATGTGGCTGATTAACTTTTTTTTTTTTTTCCTATTTTTTTTTAAATGATAAAAGCGTCTCAGTCACAGTTTTTAAGAATGAAACAAAGCCACAAAGAGCTTATTCTTGGGCCCTGTCTTTATGCCACAACATTTTGCCCATCAAATGCTCACACAATTCTATGCTGATCGATCGCTGCATTTCACTGCTGGTGCTGCTTCTCCTGGGAAAGCCCAGCCCGTTTAGAGCACGTTTTCAAATGCAAATGTCTCTGCTGGAAACCCACCTGTTTATGTCCATGTGAACACTAAACACTTAGAAAATCTCCCTCTCCCTTGCATGCACACGTACAGCCAGAAAAGTCACACCTGACTACTCAAAATCACCAAAAAAAAAAAAAAAAAAAAATTTCTGCAAATAACACGAAGCAGAATTAAGACCTGTAAGAGTGCAAGAAATCTAGAAATACAGCCTGCAACTCGGCTCTTCGCTTACTACATTGTAACCCACATGGAGTGCAAACTCATCTCCTGCGCAGACCAGATTTCGGCACTGAGGACAGCTTAGACTGCAGGACTTGCAGACACAGAAATGAAATTACAGAAACAAAGGACTAGATAACCACTTTCTCTTGCCACATGCTGGAAACAGACATGAGCATCCTCCCTTCTCACCCTTCACACTCATGTTTTCAAAACAAGACAATCAAAATCTTTCTAAGTAATTTAGTTTTAAACAATGTTTTATCCAGAAAATCCTCAAGTTTTCATAAATTATTAATCCAAAGTGAATTTATAATAAATATGGAGCTTTCAAGAATGTTGAATTAGAACATAAAATATCCAGATAAATCGTCCAGGTTATCATAGTACAGATGGACGTGAAGAGTCTCCTGGGGGTTCTACACCTTTCTGTCACTTGCAGTCCTGTCAGTAACATACTTGGTGCAACCTCCCTTTCATCCACAAACACATATAATGTGCTAGTATTTCCTACACATACATACTCATTTTTCCATAAAACCAAGAGATGAATATTATACCCAGGACTTAGGACTCTTTCCTTAACAAGGTATAGAGTGGAAGAATAAGATGTACTTTTGAAATCCTTTTGTAGTTGTTAAGCTATGTGAAGATGTGTAGTGGATAGATAAGGAGGCAGACATTGAGCAGCATCCCTTGGATTGGGATTGATGAAGGAAGTTACACAGGCTGGTTTCAGGTAGATGAGGATGATATGGATGGATTGAGCATGTGTAAAGACTGAGTTCAACTAGCAGACATGGTGATGAAGACTACTGAAGACCCTTGACAACGACCTAGGGGCTCAAATACACATGTGCTAAGAATATTTGCCAATGTTAATGACTACCGTGAAATTAAATCAATTTGTTAATTGCCTCCTGGGAAACTAACATGCATATCTAGCCTGTATATAACCTCTTTGTTTGGATAGCGAGGTATGCACATTGGGTTGGACTTATCCAGTGCTGCAATAAAGAATACCTGCCTTCTAAAACTTAGAAGCAAGTGGTAGAGGGTTTTTTCTGCAACTGAGTTTTTCCGTATCAAGTAGGCAGAAGACACATGCACTCATCTCAGGTAAATGATAAGCACAAACATTTCCCAAAAAGCAACACACTCAGTCAGACAGACCTGCCTTTTCTTCCCAGAGCTGCATCTCCGTGTCTCCCAGACCACACTGACTAACCAGAGAAACAACTTGTCATCGCCAAGGTGCCTTCTGAGATCTCCACTTTTCACTACCATGAACTAAAACCTTAAGAGAGAACAATGCCAACATGAGTCTCTCAGCAGCACTCATGGTTTTACAGCCATACCTGTCAGTAAACATTTTGATGCCTACTGCAGAGAGCATATGAGACATGCACATTCACGTTGGAAGCTACTTATATACAAAACAACTGAAAATACAGACATGAAAATAGGTATTAATAAACATGTAAAAGAAATGTTCTAAGTAAAGATAAAAGATTACAGGAAGAGGTTTGAGCACTGACCCAGTTTGGCAGGACCCACTGCTACAAGCTCCCAGAACAATTCCTAGCTTCAGGCTAGACCATGACTCCCCTTTCAGACAAAGAACATTCCTTTACAAATTACCTCAGTTTAGAAAACCTGAAAATGTACAGCCTCAGCAGCAAAGCTGGCTCTGCAAGGATCCTATCATGCTTCTGATGCTCCTCTGGGGATCAGCCTCTGCTCTACTGAAGCCCATTAGTAGCAACTGTAGATCCAATGCTTCTCATTCTTAACAAGCTCTGCTACAACCACCCTTTTTGACCTGCTGTGATGCTGTGCAGATCAGCACCTGTGGCAAACTTTCTTATTGGTTTTGAAGAGGGACTGAAGCACAACAAATGTTACAAAAGCCCTTGTGCATTGTGATTCTTAATGAGATAAAAATGCATTTGTGTTCAGAATCCAGGAAAAGGTGAGATGGCTTTCAGCAGTAGCTGTGAAAAATCAAGGGTTTTTACTGAAAAAGCACTTTTTCTGACATTACAGGGGGGTAATGAGCAGTCTCAGAACCGCAAATGCAAAGACTTCTGTGTCTTTAAAATTCTGTGTTACTCAACTCCACAGCAAGGCCAGCAAGAGAACAACCTGTCAGGGAACACCAATTTTATGTGACAGGTGGAGTTTCGTGTATTCTTGTAATAAAGAGCAATCCTCAAACCAGCTGGTGTGTTGCCATGCTTAGGAGTAAGCTGGGAGAAGACTTCTGCAAACATGAGAACCATGGATGCTCTCTGCTCTGTGGGTCTGCATGCTGCAGATGGATTTGTCATTGCCTAAGAAGGAAGGAGCTCTGACTAAAGCTTTTACCCCAGGTAAGGCAGGCACAGGAGGCACACACACTCGATCTACACTGACTTGTGGCTAAGGTTGAGTGTAACGCATCTCCACTCTTCTCCACAGCCGAGGACACAGCATTTTTAACCACCTGCTGATTTTTACAATCCTTTAAAAAACATGTCTCTTCAAGAGCCCTACTACTATGCTAAGTCTGTCTGACCCTAGCCAACAGGATCAAACACCATTATGGTACCACGGTCAGTCTTTTGGCAGGACAACAGCATGAATGCATAAGCCTTGTTTCCTTAGGTGAGCACAGCAAAATCAAGAATCGTCAGAAAAAATGATCAGAACCTCATCAGGGAACTGTCAAATCTAAAGGACAGATGAATTAGCCATCAACAGGAAGAATTAAATAGCAAAGGAAACGAAATAAAATATTTTTTAAAAATCAAAAATATTTTAGCATGGGGATAAATCAGCAAGTTCAGCAACTAAGGCTCGCAATATGATTCATAAGGGACTGCTGTTGAACACTTTTGCTTCACAGTAAACCTGAGGCAGTTACATGTTCCCCTCATGGCAGAAAGAGCTAAACCAACTTACCTGTCATAGGATAAACAAATACCCTTCAGCAGTTACCACTGGAAGCACTGGGTATATTGCAAATACACAGGCTTGCTTATAGGAATCTCTTGGACACTTGAGTCCTCTTGCTTGGAAGGGATGCTTACAGGACAAACATAATGCATCAAAGTGAGCTGTCTTCAGGGATTTGAAATTAGTTCTTTTTCTGCAAGATTTAATAAAAACTAGCTAATTTTATTTTTTTTTCTCTTTGTGTTATGGATGTAGTGGAACAGAGCGACCAGGTGCCTCTGATCATCAGGAAGTGGGTGTGAGCCGCTATCAACTCCACCTGTGCCCAGTCAGGGCAGGGCCCCAATGGAGCATGTGCAAGACCATGGGGCCAATAAATAGTGAGGCTCACACCCACTGGGGCAGCTCATTCTGGAGCTAGTTGAGAGAGTGGCTGGTTGCTTCTGTAGCAGCAGACCATCTTGCTAGTTCCTCGCTGTGGGCAATAGACTCAAACCACATCCTCCGAGTCTATACTACCATATCGACACCTCGATCTCGGACTAGAGACTCCATTTCCGGCTACATCTGGTGGAGAATGCGGGCAAAGACCCCGGTCTAGCCCGAACCTCCGTCGAATCAAGAAGGAACAGGACCTGACCCAGGACAAACGATAACCGGCATTCAGGTAGGAAAATCCATTATCCTCCAATTATTACCAAAAATGGGACTCTCCTCCAGCACCCCCGCTGCACAGGGACCGTCCTATTCCCCATCTGCCATCACCGCCCGAGCACTTTGGAGGGAGGTCGGAGACTTATTAAATGAACTCCACGAACAGGAGGTTCAAAAGAGCATAGCGGGGGTAGAGGCCGCCTGGAAAATAATGGCTAACGCCCTAGAAGGGGTAAAGAATGAGGCCAGGGCTGCCGTCACCGCAATAGCGGCAATGCCACCAAACGGCAGCTTTATTAAAACACCGCCTCCTGAGGTTGATACCAGCGTGGTTCCCTCGGCACCCCCACTGCCGCCCGAGGATGAAGGAGCCCAGAAGGCATTCCCTATCCTAAGCGACAACAGCTTCGCCGTCAAGGGCATGAGAGGGAAGGTACATCATACTATAGCTGAGTTCCTCTCCGACCTTGGTTTAAAGGAAGAAAAGGCTTCAGATAATGTAAAGACATCAACAAGTGGCTCTAGTAGTGATGTAAAACCTTCCCTACCATTACCTCCCAGCCCAGAAAATAAGTGTGACAAAACAGCAGACACTCCATCAATCATACCTGTGGGGCCAGAATCAACGATAAAAACACTATTAGAACAATCCACCCAAGCAATTAAATCCTTAGAGAAGAGAATATTGAACCTAGAACAACGGTCATCATTTCACACCTACCGAGACCCACCCTCCCTCCCCGATGATGAAGAAGAAAGCATACCAGCACCATTGTTGTCAAAGCAAACCAACCAGGGCGTCGGCAAATCCCGACCCGGAAGATGGTCCGGCATCATCCGTGATGCCATCATCGAAGGAGATTGGGAGCCTAACACCATAGCCTACCCTATCCTGTATGACAACAACAGGCCACCCATCTACGAGCAGCATAGCTGGAAGACGCTCCAACAGGCGAAAAAGACCCTGAGGGAGGGGGGATTAAGATCGGAAAGCGGCCAAGCCATCTTAGACTGGCTATTCACCGCGGACACTAACTGTCCTCATGATTGCCGGACGTACAGATCTATTATAAAGATCCTTCAACAGGCCAGTGGCTAGGGCCAAAACCGCTGCTGTTCACCGGGAGGGGTTATAGTTGCGTATCCACAGACCACGGACCCCTCTGGGTGCCCAGTAAGTGGACGCGCCCTGCCACAAATAGACCTCCAAGGAACGACCAACATACCTAATTCATGACTTTTGATTATGCCCCCCCCCCCCTTTAAAAAAAAAAAAAAAAAAAAAAAAAAAAAAAAAAGAGGGGGAAATATAGTGGAACAGAGCGACCAGGTGCCTCTGATCATCAGGAAGTGGGTGTGAGCCGCTATCAACTCCACCTGTGCCCAGTCAGGGCAGGGCCCCTATGGAGCATGTGCAAGACCATGGGGCCAATAAATAGTGAGGCTCACACCCACTGGGGCAGCTCATTCTGGAGCTAGTTGAGAGAGTGGCTGGTTGCTTCTGTAGCAGCAGACCATCTTGCTAGTTCCTCGCTGTGGGCAATAGACTCAAACCACATCCTCCGAGTCTATACTACCATATTGACACCTCGATCTCGGACTAGAGACTCCTTTCCGGCTACATATGGAATTACCTGAAATCAAACTGCTTCCGAGAGCTACTGATTTCATAAAAACTCAACAAGGAAATAATTAAAACATTTTATTTCAAACTTACTATTCTATTTGATTATTTATAATAGCAAATCTGAAACCTCTTTACAGATCTTCAGAAATGAGAAATCTCTAAACTTCCACAGACAGCTCTTGTATCATTCTATTATGCAAAAACAGCACCTGTAAGACTGTTATACCAGGCCACTCTGTTAAGCTTCCCATATTTTGAAGTCTTTAAAATGTCATTATCCATTTTCTTTTACAGCTCACAGAAAGCAAGTGAGGCTCCCTCATGCAGCAATGGTCATAATTCAGCTGCACAATCTCTCCTAACTTTACTATCCAACTGCTCTATAATGAGAATTGAGGAAATAACTCAGAGGGACCCATTCCACTGAAGACCAGTAAATTCTCTTTGTGTAACATTGCTCATGTATTTTTTTGGAGTGCATTCTTCCCTACCTTTGATTTGACTGAACATAGCTGTTGTTTTATAAACAGTAGAACACACACAATCTATCAAGAAGTGCTAGCTAGCTCTAGAGAGAAACACAGATCACTTCCCATTGTATTTTCAATTTATTTTGTAAAAACTGCCAGGATACCTGTATAGGACTCTGCTAGGAGACCATACTCCCTTGAATAGCCACAGGGAGTAAACTGAAAAGGACGGCAAACCAAGACAAGTAGTGGGAGCTAAGAGAGCACCATCCAAAAGGTGGATCCAAGCTAATAAATGTGGGCCAAGAAACATCCCCAGTGAGCTTACTACCCTGTGCCCAAAGCAGAGAAGAAATAAGTGTTTGGGCATCTGGGATTTAAATATCTTCTCTGACATGTTCATAAAGACCATACGGGGGGACCATAAGGAGGTAGACAAGGAGCTGATGCTGTTCCACCAGCAAGGAGACAGGCAAGAAAACTCAAAGCACATCTGTCAATGCATGGCCTGGCATACAGTCCCCAGACTGAGTCTTGCCCTAGGGCAGTACAGTCTGCACCACCCCTGGTTCATCCAAAGGCCAGAAACTTCCTCCTTCAGACATGGTCATGCCATGCAATTCTAGATAGATTTTCAATTTACAATAATGGATTTGTGTCCTGACCATTCTTCAGCATCTCTTCTAAGACACCTCCTCCTTTGAAATGCCAGATAAAATATGCAACAGAAGAGTAAAGCTGTCCTAACTTACCAGTTATAAATCCATCTGGACAGTGTGCTACAGTTTCTGAGCTGCTACTGCATGGAGCAGAAGCCCTATAAACATTAACTACTAAGTGTGGTTGGGTTTCGGTAAACAGCTGCTTTACTGCATTCATATTCTTTAGAAGCAAGTTTCTGTGTCGCTCTTATTTCTGCAGAAAGCCAAGCTATCATCACACTGTGACTTTTTTTTTTCTGCCATACAAGCAAGATGCTGCTGAAAGAATTAATCCTGTTTGTCCCCGTGAGAAAGTAGCAGCTATCTGCATCACTCCTTTGAACCAGTACTGTTGCAAGCACAACACTTGGCACTCCTCTGGTAGCTAGGTTTAAATACACCAAATGTGTGTGGCACTGGGGATGCTGCCAGGCAAACAAGGTGACCACATCCCTCATACGAGCCAGATCTACATTATCCATATGATTTAGAGGGTTAAAAACTCACCCTGCTCTAAGGGATACCAACCTACACTTTGTATCCAACTGTGAGATCTCAGCTAAACTGCAGGCAGTGAGTAACAGACGTCAGAGAAATTCTGTATTTGAGGATAAAGCAAAAAAGAATTTTGACTTCATGACTTACGGGTGCAGGAATGCTAAAAAGGCCCCCAGTGAGTTCCTGACCAGCATGACAGTGATGCAGCCAGACATTTAAATTGAATGCAGCTTATCCAATACTTAAAGAAATAACGTAATTTATTGCACTGCTATTGCCCCATATGTGGCCTGTATAATTTATTATATAAATGAATTTTCTCCAACACATTTTTAATATTCAGTCTGGCTTTGTTAAAAAAAAAAAAAGAAAAAGGTAATCCGGCAATCTGTCACAAGTAAGATTTGATGCTGTTTTTGAGTACCATTTTGCAGACAGAACAGCTAGAATTAATTGAGAGAAACTAAGGGTAGATGCAGAGTCCAACTCAAATGTATTCGCTATATTTTATATATATATATTATATATATATGTATTCGCTATATATTCGCTACTTAATAAATTTCTGACTAGCTCAGAAATAGATATAAGCATGCATCCAGAGACACAGCTATAATAAATCAATACAGAAGCTAAAAATAAAAACCATGGCTAAAAATCTCTAAATAATGTTATTGCAACTCAGTACACAGATGCAAATATAAAAAAAAAAAGACTGTAAAGACTTCATTCACACTCATTTGCCAGCTACATTAAATTAAGATAATTTAGGGATAAACAAAATAATGCTAAATTCTATGTCTGCTTAGTTCCCTAACCTACAAAGGACTGCACACATAGATTGGCAAAGGGGAAAAACAATTGTGATTTAATCTGTGGGGCCCACTGGCAGTTAAGTTTATAATTTCATTTTCAACTCAAGCTGAATGTGTCTTAAGAACATGCAAGTAAAATCCAAGCCAGGATATATCTGCATTTCATTTAAGAAAATGCTTTTCCTCCCTGTTTTTCAGTTAAGTTTAGCTGCCACATACCTCCTGTTTGAGAAACAGGAACTGCCCCAGCCTGGGCACTCCAAAGAGGTGCAAATTCACACTGTTCTGCTGCCTGTTGCAGACATGCAGCATAGACAAGATGCCCAAGGAAGAATTAAATCCCTGGAGAACAATTAAACAATAGCTCCACTGCAGAGATTCAAACTGGGCTTTTAGAAACAAGAGGCCTAGGAAAAACGTTCTTTAAAAAAAAATAATTTGGAAATAAAACAGATTATTAGTACTGTAAGGACTGCTTGACCTCGAAGGTTTGAAAATAGTTTCAGAAGAGTGATACAGATTTCTTTAAAAAAAAATGATTAGCAGGTTGAAAATGTAAAGTTCATTACTCCATAGCTGCAGGTTAAGTTTAGAAAATTTATGATCCTTTCAAAAGAGCTTCACCAATTTATGCAAGCATATATAAACATTTGATTATTTAAGTCCCCTGGCCTAGAAGGCAGACGAAGGGGGCAGATTCAGACCATCCCATGCCTCCCCAGTGTACACCACCAGCAGGACAAACGTGAACCTTCACTCCTCTGTGTCCTGCTCAGAGCTGTCGCTCACCCCTGCTGACAGTGGGATGGTGGAAGACACATCTGCAGCTGCTGCTGCCGAGTTACAAATGCTGCTTTGCTTATCACAAAGTAGTCCTCAGGTACCTGGATGCCTTACATGACACTGAAGAGTGTAGTATTTTAGCCAAAAAACAAATGCTAAAATGCTATCATACAATAATCAACTTGGTTCTGAGCCTCCTCTTCCTCTTCTGTATTCCAGGACATCTCCTTTCATCCCTTACACATCTGTGTGTCTGGCCTGTTCCATCTCCCTGCCCATGTCTAGCACACACAATTTCCATGACTGCAGTCTCTGAGAATTTCTCACGCAGGCTCCCAGCAAGTGACTCCCATGCCCAGGGCACGCTCCCACCCTCCAGGAATGGTGGGCCCCCTGTCCTCTCCTTGACTCCATATTGCCGGCTCTGCCAGCCACCTCCTCCCACGCTTCCTCTCCACACCATTTCATTCAGCCACATCTGCTGCATACAGCCCCCTCCGGCTCTCGAAGCCAGCAGAGGCAGGAGCTGGCACAATCCGCAGGTTTGGATCCCCTCGGCATAAGCACTGCCCGGGGCACGATGCATCTCCCCGCCTTGCTTTTGCAACAACACAGTTCTCACCTATCTACAGATTTATCTGCATGGCTCCCTCCCACAGGGAGGGAATGCTGAAGGAAGACACGGCAACATGAGAGGACTTCCCTGGCATTGCTAACTATGGTGGAGAAAAAAACCAAACACACATTCAAGTTGCTCCTTCACAGGCCCATAGAATTCTCCCCCTCCAACCTTTTGTTTCTCTACACCCTGTCGCTCAGGTGCATTGTCCCTGGGTGCTAAAGTGTTGAATCATTTCATCTCATCCAACAGGCAAGTGGGACAATATTCTTACTCCCTCAATACCCCAGCCCAGCAACTGCAAGGGAGCAGGAGTGACACATTTGCCAAATCCCAGGCAAGAGACCCTTTCACCTCTGTCCAGCTGCACTGCCACCATCTTTCTGCAGCCTTCACCTGAACAAGATGCTTGGATGGTATTTATGCCTTCAATAGTTTCAGGAACTGAATAACCTCAGGACAGGGTGGAGACCCAGGAGCAAAAAAGGATGTTATATAGCAGGATTTCCTGTCAGATAAGAACTCTGCTCAAAATAGGTGTTTAATGACAGTTTATTTACAGATTATGCAGTCCCACAAGGGCAATTTGAAGAGATACGTGCCCTTAAACTAAAAACCCTATCCTGTATTCTGATACTTGAAATCCAGAATGTGTTATGGTCATCTGAACATTTCCCACTCAGGTGCAAGAAGAACAAAGACTTGTATTCAATTCAAGCATTCAGCAATGTTTTGGTATCCTCAGCCAGGGAAGAGTACTGCAGCAAGAAACATTTTTTTCCCTGTTGCTGGACCTCCAACATACTTGCACATGTGGAAACCATAAAGGTGGATGGATGCTTAGATAGACATGGGAGCACCACGTAACTATACAGCCACTTGTGAACTTCCCCTAGAGATCTATAAGATGTTTCTGTTGAAGACCGTTCAAGGAGGTGGAAGTGAAAAAGAAGGCACCATCCTCCTCTACAGTATCCAAAGAAGATGTAAGCAACTTCTTTTAATTGCCTTCACAGCACAGACATCTGACTGCAAGACTGCACCAGGGTATCCTTTTTAGAAGAATTTACACAGGAAAGGGAAGACAGTCTGAGAGAAAACACCTAGAGAGTTATAACATTGTAATCTCTTCAAAAAACTTACCTAGTTACTCAGAATTAGTTCTGGGACTTATAAGGGACAGGAAGGGCATGGGTCTTTGAGAATGCATTTTTCCCAATGGTTGATTATTTTCTCTTAAATTTTCAGGAATTTAAAGCTTGTGAAGACCAAACTTGTGTTTTACTTCAGCAAAACAGGAGGCCAAAGGGCAGAGGAACAGAGGAACTCTGAATTTACACATATTTCTGTAAAATATTAGTTATATATTGAGCTCTACCAACCCATTGCAGAGAAATACAGAAACTGAGTCCAAAAGCTCTATTTACAGTTGAAATGCAAGATGATCTGCCTATTTATGAAGGACCTTTTGAAATGACACCCCAAGTTTTCCATGGCAATTCCTTTAAGGCCCTGACTGTAAACAAAAAAGCAGTAGAGTCTACTTTCCACAGGCTCTGGGCTGATTGCAGCCTCTGAATATACTCCCCTGGTTTCTCTCTCCCACCAAGAACAGAACACTTTCCCTGCTGTGCCCATTTGCTGCCTCCTGGCCGAGCAGACTGCTGCAAAGGATCTTTGCCTCTGAGCCTGACAGAAGATGGTCTGTAATGAGCTCCGTGTACTGACACTCTTGCAGGCAGAGTGGGTCAGTCAGAGCGCACAGTTTGAACACCACTTGCTGCACTGATCTTCAATAGAAAGCTTAAGAAGGTAGATACGTAACAGTGAACCCAACTTCCAGTTCAGTCCACTCTGCAGTTCCATCTAACAGAGGCTTGGCAGCTGTCAAGGGAAAAAACCCATCCTTTTCACAAGTCTGCTAGTACTTATAACCTTTCAAACTCTCCTCTGTGTATCCCAAAAACTTGCTCACAGGCAGCAAGAGGGGATGCTTCTGCAAATGCGGAACAATCCTTCTGCATTGTGGCTTTCAGCTCCTGGATAGGAGGAGGGAACACTATTCTGTGCAGAAGAAGCCTTTAACTATTAGGGTGGCTGCTTCCATTTCCCAGAAAAGGCTGGGTGGGACAAAGACTTCATATATAAGATGCCAAAGGACCTCACACCAGCAAGAGGGGGAGTTTGCTGCTTTCCTTGAGCTTTTTCCTTTGTCTTGCATTCCTCCATCATTACAGGGGACAGAGCCTTTGTCCCAAGCTGGGCTGACCATGTGTAGCTTCTATCCTGCTTTCTTACCCAAGAATCAGAGATGCTCTTAACAAGGCTTGCTAGTCCTCAGCATGTCAGCTCCTGCTCATCCTTCTGGCTCAGGAAGGCTCCAGGTAGGATGGAGAGAAATACTTCCTTCGGAGAGCTTGGCTCCCCTTGACTTTGGGCAGAAAACCCAGATCTTGAACTGCAGCCACTCAGGATAAACACCTGCTTGGGGCCAGCATCCAGGTTATCATCCCAAGGTGCGGGGCTTGCTGGCTGTCCTGTGGCTGCTGCAGCAACACATCACATCCCTCTCCTCTAAGTCTCCCAACCTGCTTCTTTCCTCCCTCTCCCAATGTCAGCACACATGCAGTATAAGAAGCCTAAAATGACTTGTGCTTTTAAATATGCAACCATACCTCCGGTTTACAAGCATTGCTGTTTTGTCCATTCCTGATATTTGGAAGCCACTTCAGGACATATGGACTGATGCAAAGATAGAGGAAAAAAAGGGTCCCTTTTTTTTCCCCGTTTTTTAATTTTTATTTTAATAAATCAACTGAATTAACTGTATCCAACAGCTGAAAAGCAACAAGCCAAGTTCAGTTCCCAGGCAGGAACAGGACACAAGTTGACAGAATTAAAAGGGACAACATCAGTTGAAATCTAGCCAGCTCAAACTGGGCCTAAACCTACTTTATCTAAATTGCAGTAGCAACTAAGAACAAGCCTCCTTTTTCAGGCAGTGCTGAGATCTCTTGCCTAGAAATACTAGGCAATCAGTAAAGCAGCCTGGGGAAGACAGCGTTCTTTTTATTTCAACAGCCTTTTATAAGGAACAAAGACTTTCTGTGCTTCTGCTTCTGGCAGAAAGTCTCTCCATGCTTTAGTGTCAACCTGCCCTTTGGAGACAGAGAAGTTCAAAGACCTGTACTCAGTCAAGAGCTAGAAATTGGAGAGACAATAGTGACCTCTACGACAAGGCTCAGGAACTACCCAGCCTGACCCATGAGTCCAGACAAAATGCAGGAGAGAAAAAAGCCCAAACTGCATGAGACTGGAGCGGTAGAGAAGAAAAGGCTTTTAGTTTATACTACATAGCTAGCCCATTGCCAAGAAAAGCCATAGACTTTTCCTCCCACAAGCTGAATGACAGTAGGTGTCCTTGGAAACCCCTGGGTTCCCAGTCATGCTTTTCTAATGCTGAAATGCAAACAGGGAAGAAGAGTGAAGTAGCCCCATGCACAGTCCAGGTTCACACTATCAGTGCTGGCAAAGCAAAAAGCAATGTCCCACAGCAGCATTGGCTGCCCTCTGCTCAAGCTCATGAGAAAGTGCCCTTCACTAGCCAGAGGGTTGCAGGGACTTCTCTATCATAACAGCAAAAGTAATTCCCTGGAGAAGAGATTCTCTGGTGTGGCACAATGCCTTAGCAAGTGATAAGTCAAGGACAGGGAGATACCACCCACCAAAATCAGCAAGAGCTGAATAACTGCCAGTTTGTCCTAACAGCAGCTGAAGAAGTAGTGACTGTACTCCAAGGCAAAGGGCAGGACTGAGAATGGCACTGGGGTGCCTCCAGCATTGCACAGGGACAGCACACTTCCTATTCTGAACAGAAAGAGAAATGAACTGTATTAAATCAGCCAAAATCTAAAGTAATGCAACCCCACTTATGCGGTCAGGAAGAACAACAGGAGTGCATCACCTGCATGGTGGTGTAACAGCACTAAGCAGCATTCACAGCTGTATTTCTGCTTCGTGCTCTCAGCTAGTTTACCCCTGACTGAAACAGGACTCACATAGAGGAAGGAGGGACCACCAGGTGCATGCTAGATCAAAGCCTGGGCAGCCTCAGCCACAGCCCTGGCCACTACATACAAGGTTCCTCTCTAACAACTTGTGAGCCTCTTCTCTCCCTCCTCTCCCCAAACTAAACAAAAAACAGTCACAGAAAAAAAGCAAAACAGACTAGAGAAAAAACATCTGATGCCAAAGACTAAATGGCAACAAGGCTTCTTGAGACTTTCCCAAGAGTTGCTATGTAAGGAAAGCAGAGAGGTGTCTGGCTGCCCCATCCTTCACATGCACTCAAAGAAAAAAAACATGTAAAGCCACACTCCAACACTAACTTCCCTCCTCTGAGAGTTCAGATACACCAACACATTTCTGTAGGTTACAACTGTACTCAGAACTGTTAGCTGAGCCTGGTGCAAATCAAGCTGTCATTTCTTGTGCTGGAAAAGGACAGGTTTCCTGCAGCTGGCACTGCCTTGTGTCCTGGCTAATGGAAGCACATACAGAGAGTGAGCAGAGCTGTGCACTTTGCTGCGATGCCTATCAGGACAATTTACAAAAGTTGCATTTGGCAATTCCCTCTCAGTAACTTCAGAGCCTCCAGTCACCTCTGGGGGAAGCCAGAAACAGGTTAGAGACACAAGCTCAGTAGCTGCCTGTCATTCCTGATGCATAAGCCAACCACATGGTTGCAATCGGTTTATCAGCCAGCACATCCTTTGGTATGAGCATCAGCACGTACATCCCAGTTGGAAGCTCAGGGATGTAACAGGGGTGCATTGGGAGATGAGGGGCAGCGGGGGAGTAGGAAATATTGGGGAGGTGAGCTCATAGGCAGCAGTATGGGGAGAAGTGAATTTATTGCAGTGTGGAACATAGAGGGGCTAGCGCTGAGAGACGTAAAGGACCAGCCTTGATCTGTGTTGCTGCTCACAGAACAGTTTGTTTTATGAGAAATGTCTAAGAGGAATTAGGCTAAAACCCAAGCAATTTCTCATGCACCACTGAATAACTATCAGATGATGAGAGCTTTTGGCCATGACAAACTTGGGTTAAACTGGAACTAGTGACTTAATGTTTCCATACCTCTTCGCAGAATAAAGGCGCGCAGAATGTGCACTTGGTCGAGTCTTGTTGAACTACAGCAAGCAACCAGCCAGGAGAATACTTTATAAACTTCATTGTGCTACAGCTTCAGCATTTGCACAGCAAAAACTTCTTTGTGAAGCTAAAACACACAGCTAGCCCTCCCCTCCCCTCCCCTCCCCCTTTTTCTAATCTAAAATCCTGGAATACTATAGATGAACAAGGGCCAGCTTCACATTGAAAACTGGTCAATATTACAAACAGATGATAGAAAAAATATATATATTTTACAGAGCCATAACAACCAGAAAAGAACAATAAATCAGCCTGGGGTTGGGAAAATAAAAAAAGGAACAGTCAGGGAAAAAACATATACATGAATTATTGGGAGATTTTATTTGGCTTTAGTCAACCTACTGGGAAGAAATAAACACTGTTTTACAACAAGCTAGACAAGCCTCATTTATATTCAAGGAAGCAAGGAGTCTGTTTGGGGTTTGGAGTTTGTTGGTTTTTGTTGGGCTTTTTTCCCTTTATACACACAGAAGTTGGCTTCTGTCAAGAATGTTTGAAAACACATTGGCAAAGAAAGAGTCACAGAGGCTACCCCATTGAAGCTTTCTGGACTCCAGGAGATCTGAAGAGGAGTCCTTAGCAGTTATACCAGGGCAACAGGCGTCAAGGTATTCCATGGCTTCATGGCTGCAAGTCTGTGACTCTAGCACATCACTTAATCTCACTGAACCCTATTTTCAGTTGAAGTTACACCACCTGTCAAGAGCAAAGTGCCTCTGTGTCTCAGACTGAAGTAACTTGAATCAGATGAAAACTGCTGAATAAGAAGAGTGGATCTACACCAGCAGTCCTTGTAGGTCCTGTAATTACAAGGGGAATTGCAGCGCAGAGCTCGCATAATGGCCCCAAACCAATGCTCTGAGCCAATGTGCACACAGGCAGGGACAGTGTCTGCATTTCCTCAAACTACAGACAAGCTGTCGGAAAGTAATTTCTACCTGCAGAAAGTATGACATATCAGAAATAACTAAGGAAGGCTAGATGTATCTCAGTTTGGGCTTGCTTTTCAGCTTGGGTGCCAAAGGCTTGCATGGCTTTGTTGCCTTGGGCACTTGCACACATCCATCAGAACCATTCTCCCTGCCAGGAGCTTTGGGTTATTGGCCCATGGACTTTAATTACAGCACAGGACAGAAGCTCATGGATACTAAGTTCCTGAAGGTTACCTACAAATTGCATCTTGCATGATTGCTTATTTCCTTTGCTTGTAGATTTTTATTTTTACTGCTATTTTGCAGTCCCCAAGATACAAGTAGCTTCCTACTATTAACTAATCAAAGGTTAATATTTAAAATTTAACTTGAAAATTAACAGAAAGTTGAAAATTCACATTTAAATATCTTATAGTGCACCTGCAATCAGGAATCTATGAGAAAAGATAAATTATGTATTTATGGAACCAGAGGAAATTACATTTAAAAAAACTAAAGGGGACACCTAGTCAGTCAAGACATATTTAAAATATAAAAGAGATTAAGATGACTCCTTACCTGAAGGAAGGATCAACTCTCCCTGAGAAATATCTGTGAAGAATAGTTTGACTTGTTTTCAAAGGTATGCAGAAATGAGCAATTTGCAACTACTCCAGTACTTCACCACACTCACATTTGAAAGCTGTTCCTAATGGCATACCTTAAGCCCATCTTACAGAAATTTTAGTATTGATAGGCCTCCAATATTCCCCAGTGAGCACGCGAGTTACTACTTTATTCTCCACAGAAACCTTTTGCATATTTAAAGACTGTTCTCACATCTTCCTTCCTTCCATCTTCTCTTCCCAAGACTAAACAAAATTAACTTGTTTGATCATTCCTACACAGGTCACATTTTCTGGAGCTTTGGGTCATTCTCATTGCTCTCCTCCAGACTGCCTCCAACTGGGATGTCTCTGACTTTGCCCAAAATGAGATATAATGCTCAACCTTTCAATTCAAGGTGTTACCAGCAGTGTAGGATCCTATCATCCATGATACACTGAACACTTGTACTTATACATTAGAATAATTTCACTTCTATCTAAGCATGAAGAGAATTGTTTTAGGTATAAGCTCACTGGTGCTAGTAAATGCAAAGCACTTCTTTCTTTCAGAACTGCTGCCTTTCCCCAGCTGATAACTGTGCACTGGCTTATTCCTGTGTAAGTGCAGTAACTTCCACTTCTTGCACCTCCCTGACCTTACTGCACATTAACTCCAAACCATTTGCACAATTTGCAAAGGTTTTCCTGAATTCCAGCTCTCTGCAATAGTGCTTTGTTGCATCTGCAGTTTTCGTAAGAATACTCTTAATTTTATCATCCTGGTCAATACCAAATTGCACGAAACTTTGGATACATTTTAGAGGAATCCAAACTACACACATCTTTTGTGGCTGACAACAACGCATGGACAATGACTCTAAACATCCATATGAGTCTAAATATCCAGTACTGGATCCTTCTTTCTGCAGTTTTTATTGACATCACATTTCATCAGCTCTCTCACATACATATCTGTTGCGAGGGACAATGTCAAAAGATTCACAAAAGTACCCAAACCTGTACTTGACAGCCACAGATGTTTCCTTTCAGGCCAAGAAACATGGAAATAGCAGGAACACATACACACTGTGTGCTGCCATGCTACATTGATCTATTGTCCTCATGACATGTATCAGGCATGCCCTTGAAAACAACCTAACTTTACCTTAGAGAGAAAAATAATGCAGATTTTAATTACAAGAAAGCAAAAACCAGGGTATCTCTACAGCATTGTAATAGTGCAGTAGCTACAGCGTTAACAATTGTAACAAGCCCACCTAAGCTCTCTGCAGGAAGAGCACTTCTTTTTCTTTGTTTGAAGTGAAGTAGAAATTAGTTCTACCATAAGATACTCCCAGTATACCCATAAACCATGACAACCTAAGGTCACTGAATTGTGCAAAGTTTAATTTTCAAGGTTTGCAGTTTTGGGGTTTTTTTAAACTAAAAATAACAGAGTAGGAATTTGTGGTCATGGTCAAACAGTGATAAAATTATGAACAGATAAAGCCACAAATGAATTTTTTTGAGACGTGTAAGCTTGATTTTGTTGAAGGGGGACATTTAATTAAAAGCAAAAAGCTCATGTTTGTTACAGTGAACAGAGAAGCCAAGGCTCATAGGTCTGGAATTCAATGAAGACTGCTTTTCTAAAGCAGTCACAGCACAGGAGAGATGGAAACAAAGGAAAACACTTTTAATTTGCCTAAAAGTGATTATGACAAGTGTTTGTTACAAAAATATATCACTTGCAATGAGACATGCTTTGCAACTCTAATACACAACAGTAATATTTATTACAGCAGTATCTATTAGAAGAGTCTTCAAGAACTCAAGTTATCACCATCTGAAAGTGTCCAGGCTCAGCAGAAGTATAACTACACCTTACTATTCCTCATCTTCAACCAGACTCAGCAAAGCGTGTCTATGATAAAAAGTTTGGCTTGTTATTGAAGAGATAAGAACTTAGCTCTTAACATAGCTTTCAAAGTAAACAATCTTTTGATATGTGAAAGCGCTTGGAGCCTACCCAAAAAGGTTCTGCCAGCCTTTTTTTTTTTCCTTGCTTCTTCTTCGGAGTGAATTCATAAGCATAGCTTAAGTTGTTTCGGTTCATCAAATGATTTTAAGGGTATTTGGAGTATTAAAGGGACACAACAGATTATTTTCTTTCAACAACGGAAGCAGACAACATTAAAGTACATACACCAGAGTCAGACAACACTTATCATTGTAGCATTTAAGCAATGCTTCAAGAAGCACAGTTAGAAAGAACCTGAGCAAAAAGAAACCTTCCATCATGTAGAACAATGCTGTCGTGCCACAGCCTGCCTAATGCCCAATAGGCTTCAGAACCACCCCTTCAAATTCTTCAGTTTCAAAGTTTCAGAGAAGTCCTGTATAAGACCAAAGAAAAAATGTGAGAACAGAAGCTCACTTGGCTTTGCAGAGTGGTAATGTTACACTGGGGGAAATCCCACCATGCAGAACAGAAGTAACACTGCTGAGCACCCAACGGTGATGCCAGGGAGAACATGGGAATTGGTCTGGAAATTGCCAGCCTGAGAGGGGACAGGAGTGAAGCAAAACCACTGGGACAATCAGATGTGTAAATAGAAAACTACTGACTCCAGCTATGGTTAAGTGGTATTTCCCTGAGAGGCAAAGAAGAAATGAGTCTGCCCCATTACAAGTCTTACTTTTAAATACATCAGCAGGATCACAGAATGGCTAAGGCTGGAAGGGACCTTAAAGATCACCTACTCCAACCTGCCTGCTATGGGCACGGACGCCTCTCATCTAGACCAGGCTGCTCAAAGCCTCATCTAATCTGGCCTTCAATACCTCCAGGGAGGGAGTATCCACAACTTCTATTGGCAGCCTGTTCCAGAGTCTCGCATACTGAAGAACTTCTTCCTAATATCCAGTCTAAACCTATTCTCCTTCAGTTTAAAACCATTTCCCCTTGTCCTGTTGCTGGACTCTTATGAAAAGTCCCTCTCCAGCCATCCTGTAGGTTCCATTCAAGTATTGGAAGGCAGCTATAAGGTCCCCTCCAGAGTCTTTTCTTCAGGCTAAACAATCCCAGCTGTCTCAGCCTCTCCTCATAGCAGAGGTGCTCTAGCCCCTGGATCATCTTTGTTGCCTTCCTCTGGACTCCTCTGTTCCAACAAATCTATGTCCTTCTTAGGGGGGGGGACACCAGAACTGGATATAGTATTCAAGGTGGGGTCTCACAAGTGCTGAGTAGAGGGAGAAAACTGACATCTATAATTAGCCATAAGATTTTAGCCTGAGAAAGTTCTAATTCAAAAGATACAAATAAGAAACAAATTTATACTTAAACAAAACTAAAGCTTGATCACTTGGTGCAACCGCACACAGTTTGCTTTTACGCAGAAAAAGGAATGGCTGGTAATACTTGGTGACAGCACATAGCTGCTTGCTGAAGGTCAGAAAGCTATATGGAAAAAAATAAAAAATCCAGTTACTCTGTGGTATTTTAAAGAACATCTCTAGGTTGCTCATCCAGCCTCCTTTTTGAAGTGGAGCCATCATCAGTGCTAAATCATGTCATTATAGCTTTGTTGAGCTAAATCTCAAACCTTTTCAGGAACTGAGATCCACCACCTTGCTTATGAACTGTTCCCTGTCATTTGACAACCCCCTGATGAGAAAGTTTCCCCAGAAGCCTGTCCAGAACCTGTCATACTACAGTTCAGAACTGTAGCCCCCATTGTATTATCCAGACCTTGACCTCACAATCAGGTAATCACCCCTTTTAACACCTGTAAGCTCTCGTTTGCAGCTTCTCTTCACAGGCTAAAACAGCCCTACTCCTTCCAGCTCTCCTCAAAGCTTATGTGCTTTAGGACCCTTAACCACTCTGGAACTCTCTCCAGTTTTTCAGAACTGGAAGGCCCAAAACAAGACACAGTATTTTAAAAAAGGCCTCCCCAGTGCCATGCCAAAGAGGTAATAACTTCTTTCAATCTGCTGTTCATGCTTCCTAAGGTAACCCAGCACGTGGTTTGGCTACTACATGATGAATGTAGTGTTGGCTCATGCTCAATTTCATATCCAAAGAAAGTGATTCATATCATATAATTATGATTCATAGATAGGGTTTTTTTAATAATGTAAATGGAGAAGTAAACATCCAGAGGCCAGAATCCATTAACATGAATTTGAGCAGCCCCTTTAAAGAGTCAAGGAGGATAGTCAAAACCAACATGGATAAGCAGAGGACAACACTGAAGCCCCTAAGAAGTTCACATTAGACTGATATGCATGGGCACAACTGCTTAAGAGTTCATTGGCTTTGAGGTCAGAAAGATGAGACTGCAGAAAACCAAACATGGAAAGTGTCCACCTGGAGTGCCAGCTTAGTCACTTAGAAGTTTTTCCTTAGATACTCTCCCAAATCCTGCTTCCCTCCGCAGACCTCCTCTCACCCATGGAAAGGGTAGAAAGCTACATAGCAAAAGTTATAAAAAATAAACTTGTATAATTTTAATCTGTAACAAGAGACACTCCTTAGATGAAGACAACAAACAAAATTAAAAAATCTGTTGGTTTCTGTCAGTATTTTGAAAAAACACTGCACAAATGTTGTCACTGCCTCTGTTGTCACAGACGTTAGCAGAGCAATGCTCTTTTCATTTAGACCTTTCCTTCTTGGGAGTCAGCCATCTGACTGAAAACCAGAAATAGAATTAGAAGTTACTGAGCAATTTATTAACTAGTAGAGCAAGTACCAAATGTTACAAATTCAATAATAACTGATTTAGAATATAGTTTACCTGTAAAGGTTAAAAAAAGTTATTCATATATTTCCATACAGGTCTTGTGGTGCTGGAGACTACCTTTCAAGTATGCTATGCACTCAACAGTTCCATGGGTCTTCACATGCTCACACTACAAACTAATATTCTATCACTGGTACAAATGAAACACAGAGTAGTGCAAGAGGATGTTTTGTAGGCACCCTGGTTCCCGGTTTCCTGGCAAGTCTCCATCCTCATTAATTGCTATTCCTTAGCCCTCCCAGCCTTGGCATCCCTTATGTTTTTACATTTTCACATCTCAGCAACTCCTTGTTTACATATGTTGCTGCTGTTCAACTGCTGAGACCACGGGAAGACATTTGGTTTGCGAAGGAACTGCAGCTTTTTCAGAAGTTACAGCCTTTCTGCTGGGAAGTGAGAACTTACCACACTGGTGCTCCTAAGCTATTTCAGGATAAGCAAACAAGGTTTTCTTACCAAGAGAGGGTGAAAACAACTATGCAGGAAAGCAAAGTGCCATTGGGCAGGCTTCCTACAGTTACTAACTGTTCTGTATCTTCAGCTTTTCAGTACTAAGGATTTGGAGTTACCTGTACAGCTGCTGGGTTTTGTCCCCAACAAGTTGGACTGATGGAAGGAACACACTCTTCCGAGTTCCCACACAAAGATACTTCCCAAGTTTTGACTGAGTGCCAGTGAGACAAGTGTTGCACTACATGACAGATGTTGCCCTTCAGAACAAAAGCAGGAAAAAGTGAGCCAGCATATTTACCCCAGCAGTACCTGACTGGAAGACGTATCTGGCTAAGCCTTGCATGAGCTCTGCTGGCCAAGTAGGTGGTGCCGACTCCCCTGTTTCTCTCTTTAGTCGAAACGTCAACTCAAATCCAAAACCACTTGGTCCATCTGTTCCAGTAAACCTGGAGGGAATAAAAAATGACAAGTCAAAATATACTTCTTGTAACTAGAGAAGGCTTCAAGATTAGGACCATGGAAAAATTACAAGCATTTTCCTCATAGCAAATTTAAGTTTAGAAATTCTCTTATTTCAGTCTACTCTAGCTGAAATTACATTAATAGTTAGGTTAGCAGAGGTAATACAATTTCAAATATAACTATCATAGTACAGCTTACAGTCAGAATAATGCAGTCTTGGAATCATGACATCTTTCCTGGGACCATTGGGATTTTTAGCACCCTGAATTTGTTTTTAAAACATCATTGTAAGTTTTGCACTGATAGCTAAATGGGAACACCAAATGAAGCGCATAACAGAAAATATTATTCCACCATTGTGAATTCAAATTTCTATACAAAAGTGGAATGCAAGTAAGGTACTGAGTAGTAGGTGTCCAGGTTGAAATACTTAAATATTTTGCAGGACGGAACACAATTTCTACACTGCAGGTGATTGAAGGATGGGGGAGGGGACAAGACAAGATGCAAACAGAAAGTTAATCATCTCCCATACAACACATCAATTCTTATTTTGCTCCAAAATATGTTTACATATATTCTCTTTGTGTATGTAAGATGACTATAGTGGAAAAGCATTGAATATGACAATTACTGTTCAAGAGACACTTCCCTATTGGACAAAGATAGGTTCCAATTTATTTGGTTTGGTCAGATGGGGACTAGCCAAGAGCATAGAGTCACATATTCAATTGTTTTGAAAAGAACCAAAGAAGGGATACTGTATATTACTCTTTGCTTCAACAAAACTAGTCCTTGAGAATCCTGTATTTTATAGTTATACATAAAAACAAGTTCCTGATCCAAGTCCCCAAGAGCTAAGAACACCACAGTTGCATCTGAAAAATAAGAAATCTTGTGGATTAATGCATAAGCTTGCAAACTTGAAAGCAAGTTGGAGACATCCATGTCTTTCTACCACTGTCATCACATCCCTCACTCATTTGCTGCTGCTATTCTACAAACACAGAGGAAAGAAAGGGGGATTTTTAGTGACATAAAGACATGAGAAACTCTCATAGATTAGTATCATTCTGCAAGTTCAAATATGCAACACTTGCAGCTACTTGCAAATTCTCTGGAGAAACTTTCCAAACGTCTTGGATGCAGGTGACAAAATGCACATAGCATTTCCAAATATTTCTAAATACAGCCAAAAATAGCAGTGATTAAAGAGATGAGAACACTTTCTGTGTGAAAAACACAGCTCACTAGCAGTGTGGTGAACTCCTCCAATAGTAAGGAGTAAGAAACAGAAACATTTAATAGTGATCTTGCCTAATGACAGGTGTTCAGTGATTGAACTTTAGCATCAGTGCAACTCCATTGTGCAGCATAGCTTTACCTGAGGAGTTTTCAAGGACAGTGTGATTGTAGTAGACTTTCAAATGATGTAACAAAAGTCAAGAAATACACCCAAGGACTGAACTAAACTATGGGACAGCCTAAAGAGTACAGCCACTGTAACTGACAATGAAAGCAGGTATTGAAAGTCAGATTTCTACAAAAAATGGGAGTAAACAATATTCCACACAAAGAATATTTCATTAGTGCAAAAATATACTAGCATGTCTATTTATGTTCCCCTCCATTTTATCCTTAACAAAGAATTTGAGAATGATATACTACCAAAACAAACCCTCCATGACCAGACTAGATTACACACTTAAGAATGGTAAACTGGTACATATTAAAACTCTTCAGGAAAGAAGTGTACTTTTATGCAACAAGTCAAATAATTACATTTGGTTTTTAAACAAACAGTTCACAGAATAACCAGCCACTCAGAGAGCAGAATCTGGATGTGCAGCAAAGCCCATGTCCTGCAATCATGCATGCAGATCCACCAAAAAGATTGGTACAGCGTGGCAATAGCCTCACAAATGCAAAGTTATGTTCTGTACATTTCCTGTAGGATGGGAACCCTGTAGGGTTTTATTAGTTTCATGTATCACTTATCAAAGGAAAACCAGAATTATTTTGTATAGGAAGAAACAAAAACACTCCAAAGTGGGTAGTTTTCAAGGATTGACTTCCAGGAAAAACTACACATGAGAAACTGAAACACATAATGAACTGGTCAGTTTTTAAGAAGGATGAAACGTAATAAAAAAACTTAAAGCTTATTTTCACAATTAAAATTTTTGGAAAGTAAAATGGCTCCCTATTGAATTTCTTTCTTTCAAGGTTCATTCTGAAACAAGAGAGCTTTACCTCTAATATGCATCAAGCTAGAACTTAGCAGGTTTTGGGGTTTTTTTTAACTCCACAGATGTCTCTGTTTCCCAGAAATAATTAAGAGAAGACCACACTTGCTTTGTGTGGTTACTTAATAACACAAGTTATTAAGTAACAGAAGTGTTCAGGTGAGTATCCATGAAATTTAAAGCAGGATGAGCACTTAGAACATTGATGGTCACCAACATATTAGTAGTTGCTAAACAGTAAAACTGACAGGCGACATTACTTATGTGATTTTCTACATAGTAAAGAAAGATACTCTAAACCAGAGAAAAACTACTAGAAAGTGAATAGAATAAAGGATAAGAAACAAGCAGTAGATTACTTCCCTTCAAAGACTTAACAAAATCTCTGAAGAATGAAAAGGTTTATAAAAAGCACTCAAAAAATAAGCAGCACACATTGTTTAATAATTTTCAAATTAACAATTGATCTGAGAAAAAGTCTATTTGCATTTAAGCAATTCATACTTAAAGATTAGATTTTAAAAGTTTTTGAATAGTTAATGGTCACAGTTTGCTGAAAATACACTGCTTTGTTACAGTGAAATTTTAAATATGTGCAATTCACCCTTATTGTGCAGCTGTTCTGAGGTAACAGGCTATAAAGTAAAAGACTTTGATCTGTTTAATTTTAGGTTGGTAATTTTTTTTTTAAAAAATTGACACATGTGGCTTTAAAGGCTTGTGATTACCTTAAAAATCCTTTACATTTAATTCAGACAAGTCTTTCATAGGAAGAAATATTAACATTCAGAATGTAAACAGAATAGTAATTTTTGCCAAAGCTTTACTTTTATTCTTCAAAAATGTCTTGTATTTGAAAGCAAGTCAAAAGTAGTTTAAATAGCTGCCATAAAATTTCTCTCAGTGCACAACAGACCATAACCCAGGAACAGGGCTCTCGACTGAGGTTAAAATGTGCATGAGAAGGGACAGATGTGAGCTTCGGGAACTAAATAAAGCTACTACTCTGCCACATGCCTCTGACCCTCGATGTAACAAAATCAGAGAAGAATCCAGTAGTTAAGTCAGTGAGTGTGGCTTCTCTTATGAAAGTCCTTTTGAACCATCGAGTGAGTGCTGGGCTTAATTTGGCCAGCAAGAAGGCCAAGACCTCCAGATAAATGTGCCATATGAATGGAAGACCAAGCAAATGGCTCTTTATCCCCAACAACAATAGACACTCATCCCTTTTATATAGGCTGAAAACAGCTGCTTATTCCCCTAAATCACCTGTGTCTACTTTTGTTTAAGGCCTTACCAACAAGACAAAAGATGTACCTATAACCAAGAAACTCATCTGTGACAAGGGAGCTAATAAACTGAGGTTCCCCATAAACAAGTTAACTTATACCAAGATATTCCCTTACTTCCTTGTGGAAACACTGGATTTCCACAACAACTTTCTCCTTGAAGGGTACATGGGGGTTATCTTAGGAGGTTGCTTAGGAACTGGACAGAAAAGGATCACACCTTGCAGGCTTGTAGATGTTCAAAATCGTGCTTTTCAAAAGTTCCAAATTTTCACCAGACTTCCAGAAAACTTCCAGAACAGTCAACCACTTTTAAACAGCCATAGTCAACCAACAAGCTAAAAAAAAAAAAGAATACAGTTCCAGAAAAGAGACTGAAAATGTCTCATTTCCACTGAAAACTGGGTGGAGGGGTGAGACAATTCATAGATGGCAGAAGTCCTGCTAAAGCCCACAGATGTTAGGTTTGCTCATGACCTCTTCCTTCAACCCACCAGGTTCACTCAGTGCTACTTGCACTTGCACTGACTTTTCCCCTTCCAGGCAGGCAGTCAAGAGTCTGCAGCAAGTTAGCCTGATCTGGACTTTGGTGTCAACTGGGCAGGTAACACACTTTTTGCTTCTAGTGCTATGGAAGCAAGAATCTAACACTACTTGGGGTTGGTTGCTTTGTAAGGGAGATAGGGACTGGGGTGCTGGGTTTGAGGGGTTTTTTGTTTGGTTTAATCAGAGGCTTTGGAGCTCTGCTCAGCATCTTAGCACTGAAGCGCCTTGCAGGTAATTTCTTCAGCAAAACAACACAAGTCTGAAAATTGCCTCAGCTTTACAGTAAGAAGTCATCTGAGAAGAAACATGTGGGAAGCAAACCTCAGAAAGAATATTTTCTATCTGTGCGTGGCCCCAGGTAAATAAACTGAAAGCTGCAGCATAGCATTAAGTTTCTGTATTAACAGATCTGAATATTTCACATAGTTTGGTTTACGCCTCGGTTCTGCTAACCCTATACTTGAGTGCAAGTTTCTCTTAAATACCCCTAACATGCTAAGAAGAAAGGGAAAACAAAAACCCCACCCTAAAACCCTGTTATGCCCATATGCTGCAAAGATATTCACTATAAAGAGACAGCATGGATTGCATTGTGCCTGCCATCCTCAGTACGAGGGTACATCACATTTACAGCCATCCCAGAGGCAAAGCAGTCAGCTAAGTTTTCATAAAAACCAAACATCGATGGAGAAATTCTTGGCTTGCTGTATGCCCACTGGCACGCATCAGATAGTTTTATATTATGACTACAGCACTAATGGAAGGCTCTAGTATCTGCCAAGTCAAATCCGACCCTATACTTAATATTAAAACCTTATTTTGTCACATGAACAAAAATAAACTTTTTGAAAGCTAAGGTCATATATTACATGCCATTCTTTGGGTTAAAACTCTCTTAATCAGCTCAGCAGAACAGACCACATTGTAGCACTGCACATATGCTGAAGGAGCATGGCTCGTTCCTTTAATGAGGTAAGAGTTTCACTGATCATGGTATTTAATTCCAGCAAAAGAATCCAAAGAAATAGAAGCCCTTTATTTACAGGGCAGGGCCCTGCGAGCCCCTCACCAACCCCATGCTCTGCCAGGCCCTCTCCTGAAGCCACACACAGAGAACTGAAAAGCTGCTCCCCTCTGCAGCAGAGTACCCAGGGCGTTTTTCACATCAAATAACCCAGTTTAAGAGGATCAAAAGCCAAACTAGGCCTTTGCTTTAAAAGCAGCTCTGAAAACCAGAAGCTTTTCAGTTTAAATCAAAGCTATTTGCCAAAGCAGTTTTGTTGTCACTTTTGCAAAGCACAAGAGGTTTGCTTCACCACAGTGCAAAATGGCAGTATTTCTGAAATTCTGCTTTTGAAAAACTACGCAGTGCTGGACAAGGAGCAGAGTGTAGTAGGTATTTATTTTTTGAGAGTTTAAGAGCATGGGTATATAAACACATCAGGTGAACCAATCCCTGAAAATGGGAGTGTATGCAAGGAAATGCTGGCCCTTCACTATGATTATTCCAGTGGGGGAACAACAAGAAAGCGCTTTCAGGGTATTTAGGGATAGTTAGCAGACTGCACTTTCAGAAGTCATAGCTCCACTCCCAGCAGCTCCAGGGAAATAAATCAGGTTTCTTCTGGGAAGCAAAGGCAGGCTTACACACAACGATGCACTGACTTCTCCCACCATCAGTTTTCAGCTCCATCATCAGTACTTTTGTGAATACACTTAAGATGTCTTTTGCTTCAACTCCTCCAATGTAATTCCCCACATCTACAAAGACAAAGCTTTCTGCTGACACAGGTGAGCCACTTCAATACCATTTTTAAAGGTGCAGAAATACAGTATCATATCAATACATTTCTATGTCTGGCATCAGGAAGAGCTACTATTTCATCACCAAAAAAACCCCAACCCAAACGAAAAATCAAAACAAACAAACAAACACCGCCCACCCAAAAAAAAACCCAACAAAAAACCAAACCACAAAAACCAAAACACATTAATTGCCAATCCATAGCTTTCACTACTTCAGATCAGCCTATCAGGATGAGGTGGTTAAATCAAGCTGATGAGCAGTGCCCATCACTCTGCCTGACAGACAGCAGTATTTAGGTTGGCTATTAGAAAGAATTTCTTTATGGAGAGGGTGATCAGGCATTGGAATGGGATGCCCTGGGAAGTAGTGGATTCTCCATCCCTGGAGATATCTAAAAAGAGACTGGATGTGGCACTTAGTGCCATGGTCTAGTAACTACAGCGGTAGTGGATCAAGGGTTGGACTTGATGAGGTCCCTTCCAACCCAGCCGATTCTATGATTTCAAGGCTCAACTCTCATGAGTGCTTTAAGACTGCACAGGTATTAACCGATCCAGAATATGGTCTCCTGACTAAAACCCAAGGAGAAACCTTTAGCAGGCTGCTACAGCCAGTAAAATAGCACCTTAGTGTCTTCATCACTTGGGAAAAATATCAGGCAAGAACTGATGTTCACCAAACAAGATTACTTGGAGATTCAGTCTGCCAAATTCAAGCTTCAAGAGCATGACACCATGTCTTCTATGACAAGTGAAGGACTCTCAGATTCCAGAGCTTCAGGGGAAAAAAAATTTTAAAAAAGGAAAGGAAAAGAAAAATAAAGAGACTCTACCTAGTGCTTCCAGCATCTTGCCTACCAGAAAATGGTGGCTTTTAGTACAGCTGTCAAATAATATAAAACTCTCATCTGAGTGGCCTGATGGCATGCTGGGACACTCCTGTGAAGCAATTTTATAAGAAAATCGGCACATCAATCCCCTTACATGAAAGGCTTAAAAAATATCCAGAAAAGTTATTTTGGGCAAATTGTCTCCTGGCATTGAGAAAAAGCATAAATTTAAAGAAAGATACATAAAAACACCAGAGAGAAGCAGGGGTGGTTACTTAGATATCAAATGGTTCTCTCCAGAGTGCTCAACAGGAAATTCCATGAGCTCTTGCCACACCAAACCTGTGCACAGAGTTTTAATGGACTCCTTTTGAGCTTCATTTAAGAAAAACCTTCACGCATCAGCAGGGCAAATAAAAGAACACACATTCAAAAATTTCTGTTCACATAAAATCAAAGTAAAAAAGTGAGTAGATGGTGCTTGAGATGTCAGCCTATGGCTATGACAAAAGCTTGTTACTTAGAACTTGCTCTTGCAGCATCAAGCAATACCAAACATGTAAGCCACTTATCAAATAGAAAACCTTTCTAGAAAAGGCAACTTTAAAAATTGTTTTTGGAGTATCATTCCATTATCTAAATCCAAACAGATGCAGAAGCACTCATGGCAGTTATTTGGAGGCAGGTTTCTCAGATGTCCTAAGTACTCATGTACAATCTGCTAAGAAAACTGACACTGAGGTAGATCTGAGTAAAATTTGTGATCGGTTTGTGCTGGCCAGTATGAAAGCTGAACCATGCTTCATTGAGCTACCATTTAGTGAGTGAAATGCTGCTACATGACAGAGAGGAAAGAAGAGGCTGCAGTTTAAGTTTCACTCACACACACAGCACTGATTTCACACATCTTCAAAATTCAGCTGGTAACAATGTTGCCTTGAAGCCTGGAGATTCACAGTCTAGGCTCTGTTTTTAAACAAAATGTTTCTGTAAATAATGAATTTTGATACAACAGATAAATTGATTTTTCCTCTAATCCTTGGGAGTACAGAGCCAAATCAACCTCACTTTTAATTCTGCAGACACAATCGTCTCATGAGAGACAGTGTCACATGAACTACATGACAGTACAGAAAGGGTCTCCAACAGCTTCAGACACAAGCAGCATGGTCATCAGCATTTTGTAGACCTGACAAGACTGGCCACTTTTCAGGCACATAAACCAGTCGGCTATGTGAGAAGCACTTGGCATACAAAGTGTCATTAAGATGTGTCCAAACCACAGTCACCTACATCACATGAGAAAAGGTTGGGCACTGGGTCTGTTCAGCCTTTACAGAAAAAGGGTAAAAGGAGGGGGGGGATCAGATCTTGCTGCTCAGCTGCCTTTGCAAGGGCAAAGGGAAGATGGACCTCTAGACCCTTCTCAGAGATGCACAGCAAAACAGCAAAGGCTGATTCCAATTACATGTGTTTGAAAATAATTTCTGAATGCTGGTGATCAAATCCTGCAACAGGATCCAGGGAGGCTGTGGAAGCTGCCTCTGAACAGGCACCAACTGGAAAGTTTGGGAGGTCCCTTCCAACCCAAGTGACCCTATGAAGCATCACAGTTCACACGTGTATGAACTTTTAGTACTAGTACCCTGTGCCCAAAACTTGTCTGGGAGAACCCACAGGTGATAATTCACAATCACGAGTTAAACTAATATTGACAGAAGTGGTTACAACACTCCGCTCCTGTTCAGTCACATGGGAAACAGCTCCTAAGCTATGGTCTCTCCAGCCTAGCATATAAAATCACCAGCAATTTCAGGTCACTTTAATGTGCTGGGCTGCAAGTTAATGCAATTTAGGAATTGCTTCTTTGAAGTTTAGCTGTCCATGCCATGAAAGTAGTAGCATCTGCAACAACAGGATTCTGCTTAGCTACTGAAGGTTAATCCCTTTGAGATCTAGAGGCTTGGAAGTGTTATCCTCTCATTCTGGAGAGTTCCAACATACAGTCTTACATGCAAGGACAGTGAGCATAGATTAAGGACAAAAGCCTGTAATGGCCCTGTCGGTGCCAAAGGGAGCTATCTGCTTTGTTATTAACACTAAGTCAAGAAAAATTAGAATGCTCTTGGGAGTCCTAAAACACCATCTGGGAGACACAAATTTGAATCTCTCATCTGCTACAAACTTCCAACCCTCCTCAATAAGTTATTTAGGAATTTGATTCTCAGATATAAAAATGATATTTCCCTGCTTCAAAGACTAATGGGACTCACTTATCACACAGGAAATGGATATATAGGTCACAAAAGGTCACAAAAATGCTGGGAAATTAACTCCATATTCTGCACAGCATGGACAAATAGTGAACACTGGAAATTAATAACACAAAAAAATATGAAACAGAAGGTTACATGGGATGCACCACTCTACCCCAGAGCAAAAGGTGCTCACATGAGGGCAGTTAACCTTTTAATTTGTTTTATGGTGCATGGATCTAGCTATACCAGTAGGCGATGGTTTGATCTCCCATTACAGTCATAAATAAACGGACAAGACCAAACCATTTGATCTTCATGATTCCCCAAACATGTTTTTTTTTAAAAAAAATTTAAAATTATCCATATATATCCACATATATGTGAAAGCAAGTGACTAGAGGACTGGCGCGCTTTTCAGCTTGGGGGCTCACACATTTCTCCAGGAAGCCACCAGGCTTTCCACAGCCATGAGAACCCATCCCAACCCAGCTAAGGTGTCCCTGAGAACAGGTTCTCAACTGCCCAGCTAGCCCAGCAAGCAAAGCTGCACTCTTTGGAACCGCAGGGAAAAAGCAAACAGTCTCACTGCAATGGCTCAGGGAAGGTTATGCAGAGTTGCATCATCTTAATGTCCACTGAAAGGATCTGGAAAGAATAGCCAGCAGTACAATAAGGATCTACTGTTGCATTCACAGAATAAGGGACAGGAAACTACGGAAGAAAACAACTCATGAAGATCTGTACTGTAACGTTTTACTTACACTAAATACTTATTCTGCATTTCAGAGGTACTTATCCTCGTCTCTACAAGGTCTAGCAAAAGGGTGTTCTCACTTGGCCTGAGGTGGAGGTGATTCTGCAGGCACAGCACGCAGTGATGCGCCACACTGTGCGTTAGGGAAGAGAACCTTTCATCTGCACACGGATCCCATTTCGTATTGGGCCTGAACCCTCGGCTCTGATGTGTATTCACATATAGCCTGCAGGGATCGGTAACACATCTCCTGAACTTCACCGAAAGGCTCAAGTAGGAGAGTCCAGGCAAGAGAACAGAAGGGAAGGGGCAGTTCGAGCCAGCGTGGTTGGGAAGGTACTGCTGTGCTTTCCTTCCCAGCTGAGCAGCTGGGAAAAGGGCACCGACTTCCCTTGCAGCGTCTGCTGGATCCTTCCTAGCTCCTACTGTGGAAAGTTCTGCAGCTGCTGGAAGGAAACCATTCGCATAACAAAAGAGGCATTCAGATGCAGTATGGGAGGGTGGAGAGAATAAGAGAAAAACCTAAAGCCAGAAGCTACACTGACAGCTACAGGTTTTTTCAGCATTGCCAGAAGTCTCAGGAGGGGATCAAGGCTCCAGGACGTTACATAGAACACGAACGTTGGTGTCTTCCATTACTTTCCTGCTGGCTAAAGAACATGGGGAAAAAAAAATCATGCAAGACAACTTTAGCAGACTCTCGACTACATTTTTAGGACTCTTGTATAATTAAGTTCTCAGCTGTACAGTAAATGAGCTTGAGGCATAAAAGGTATTTTAGCAGCTTTCAGGAGCCTGAATTCCAACAAATTTCAATGGGGATTTAGGTAACTGAGTATCCTGCTGGATCTGGGATTCAATCCCTGACCTTTTACTTCATTAGCTGTGAAAATCAGGACGATACTTCCCTACTTGCTGAGCTGTTACACAGTCTCATTTCATTGGAAAGGCTGCATTCAAAAGCCTATTGATGAGCACTTTAACAGATCGTAACCGATTCAACAGTCAGGTAAAGGCCCTTGGAGTTCAAGCTGTAATTCCAGGGAAAATAAACCACCGCTAGTGAAAGAATCCCAAAAGGAAAACATGAGACAGCTGCAATGAAAAGTCTATGACATATGTATTTTTTTAAACCTCCCTTTAGGTGTTAAATTTCTCCTACAAAACTATCATTGCAAGACTTTATTGTTGAAAACTTTCAGAGGTAGGAATGTAGGAATCAGAGGCTGATACATTGATCTATATCAAAAAAACACCTTGCCTGTGAATGTTACACAGACTCCATCCATTGTGAGACAAAATCTGAAAAGATAAAATAATTTCTGATCTCCTTAAGTTAAACAATGGAGGAAAGAAAGCATCATTCTCCTCCTTCCTTTCAGTAGGATCAGACTTACCCCTAAAGATTTTAACCTGAGCTTCTCTTACAAGCAGGAGAAAAACTGGGAGAGAAGTCAGCTTACAGCA
The DNA here is from genome assembly GCF_003957555.1 of Calypte anna. Classification (NCBI taxonomy): domain Eukaryota; kingdom Metazoa; phylum Chordata; class Aves; order Apodiformes; family Trochilidae; genus Calypte; species Calypte anna. Next base: position 22,334,627 of record NC_044252.1, on the reverse strand, counting down.
TGCTTTGTACTGCTTATATTTTAGTGCCATAAGCACAAACACGTTCATCACGTTCCTGGTCACTTTAAGAGGAATATCCTAACCAGTAAAAGACAGAGATCAGCATACAACTCATCATAGCCTTTCTATTACAGAAAATCCCACACACATCTCTGAACACAATACTCCTTGCTTTTCTGCTTAAAATTACTCGTCAGGGTACAAAAGAATTCAAGACCCAGAGATATATTATTTTTGCATAATAAAGTTATGCATATGGATTCAACTTAGATAGGAAATGTCAACTTAAGGCTTGCCTTCATGAGGAAATTTAGTGTAACCAGTCTGCCAGTATAATTATATTGCTGTAGTTCTACTGGTAAAATCCCTCTGTTGGGCCTTATTTCATAACAACAGCCGTCTTTATGGTTTATTTTTGTCGACTATGCCAAAAAAGGCCCCTGCTCCAGAAAAGCCACAACAATCCACAGGGGAGGAATGGAAGGAGTTATGCCAGTGTAAGTGGAGCAGGAGAAAGCGTAGAAATGGTGGTATTTCTCTAATACTAATTATTTACTTTTAAAAATAAATAAATAATGATTAAAAAAGCAAAGATGTAAGAAAATTATACTATACATCAGAAGATATTGTTGCGGAAAAGGAACGTGCCACGTATATGCCACATTTCAGAGCTTTGGTAAAGTTCCCTAACCTGGACACTGCTCTGCACCAGCCCTGCCATGTGCAGCCCTTTGTTCTTGCCTTCTCCCTGGCTACTGCAGTGCTTTTCCCAGGTGCAGGCCCTTTCCCCCATTCCCTTAGAGGAGGGATGCCTTGCAGTTGAGTTGCTGTTCCCAGCCTCTTAGAGCACTGACCCTCCAAAACAAATGGGTGTTGAAGACCAGCCCCCCTGGTTTACAGTTTGCATCTTCAGGGACCAAAGATAACTGAAAAGCAAACAGCTCTCTTTGCAAAAGGGATTTTAAAACAATTGCCCTTTACTTCTGCAGTGCAAGAATGCTGAGCTAGACAAAACAATGAGCCATCTGTGCAGTCTTCCCTCCTTCCCTTGTCTTGTCTCTACCCTCTGGGCTTAAATCAGAGCTCCCCAAGAACTGCCGAGTCCCCCATCACCTCCGCCCACTCTGATTACATCCTGAAAAAAAAGAAAAAAGGAAAAAAAAGGGGAATAAAAAAGAACAGCAGTTTTCCAGCCTTTTTTTCTTTTGGCTTTTGTCCTCAGGAACCATTGCAAAACCATGCTTTAAACCTCAGCCTTCTGCCAGGTGGTATCCCATCTACCCAGCTGTGTCAAGTGACCAAAAAATACCTCCCACCTGATGATCCATTCCTTGTTTACCATCTCTGAAGGCAGAGTGGCACTCAGGAGCCCTAGCCACCCCTTTGTCCAAGGAAGGGAATACCATCTGAATGGGAGACCACCAAAGATTTGCAGCCCTTTGCTGTTAGCTTGGTGTCACTGCCTATTGGGTCTCGATTCAAAATTGAGATGACAGTAGAGAGACAGACGAGTTTGATAGTCACTACAGAGTTTGCATCTTAGAATAGAGAAATACCAATAGTTCAAATTTTCAAATAAAATTAGTCATTTTATTAGCAATGGCAATTTGTAAAGGGGATTAGGTCTGAATAACAACATTGAGATGCATCTCTTCAAACGTTTATTTTGTTAGCATCATTATTCTGGCAAGCAAAGGGATAAAAAAAGTCAACCTTCCTTTGATCTCACAGCTAGAATGGCCACCCAGCTTAAAAAATGCTTTTACCTTTATGTCCCACTGAAAAAAAAGCCCACTATCTTTTTTAGATACATCCTAAACAGATCTTTATCAAACAAAACACCCTTTCACTAGAAGACCCAACTTTGATCCCCAGCTGCTCCTCTTTCCAGCAGGCTGAACTCACTGGGAGAGCAAAGTCTGCAAGCTCTCCCACATAATTCAGGACTAACCCAGCTGGGAGATGTGAATAAGCAAGCCCTGTCTTGGGCCAACTCTCCTCCTCTATGCCAAGATCGTAAATGTTGAGGTCCTGCTCACAAAAAGAAATCATCCAGTTTGAATACCATGCCCCTTCCCCTCTGCCAGGATGCGTGCACAGATGTGTTACTCAACCAAATGTGGGGTTTGCTGTCAGTAATGCTCAGCTATAAACATACTTGCAATCTCTTTTCCTTTTTTTATCGAAAGCGGCACTTCTTGTAAATTCAACTACTGTGCTGCAAATGTTAAATGAATTTCGTTCAACACTTAAAAATAAAATTCCAGGTCTAGCACAGTTCAAGCATGCTCTCAACCTCTGCACATAAACATGGATACAAGGCAGCACAAAGTGGACTTCTCTCTCTAGGTGGCCTTCATCTTTCTTATTAATGGTGCTCACTACCTTCAACAAATGACATTTGGAAGCCAAATGCACTCTGCCTAAGAGGAGGGGAAAAAAAGATTTCCCTATGATGACCATAGCTTCAGGGGAGGTCTACCTCCAGCAGAGAAATACAAGTCTTAGTCCTGGTGCATGGCCTTAGTCATAAGAGGGAGACTGTCAATGGGGCACACAAATATGTACAATGCTTGTTTTAACTGTCTTCTGTCTGGAAGATAGAGAATCAAACCTTAAATGATCATACTTGTGCATGTGCTGCTTTAAAACATCCTCTTTTTTTTTTTTAACTCATTGGTCAAATTCAATCAAGTTCTTCAAAGTAAAAGTCATTTGCAAAATAGTTATCTTACTGCTAAATAGACAGAATCAAACAGCCAGACTGAAGGATCTACTGGCACTCCCAGCAAATAAGTTTCAGTAGAAGCACAACTGTTTTTCTAGACATAAGAGAATTCACACAGGTGATACCTACTAAAAGTACATTTTGGAAAAAGATGTCTAACTCATGTTTATATAAAATGAAAAAAAAAACCAAACCCACAAGACAAATCCACTAATTAAAAAAGCAGATCTTACTGGCAACTCAGTTGAGAATTTCAGTGGATTCTCAAGTAAGCTATCATTAAAAAGGAAATATTTTTTCTCACAGAACTCCCCAATTATGTGGCCTCTCCCCTCCCACTTGGCCCCTCTATCTCAGAAAAAAAGACATTTTTGAAGAATAAGCATTACATTTTAGATCAGTCACTGATGGACAAACAAGAAAAAGGAAGTTGAGAGTTGCTGCCCACCTTGGACCCTCCCTCTTCCAAGTCTTGGCTCTTTTACCTGCTCCCAAAACTGATGCTTTCCAATTTCCTCTTCCACATCACTCCCTCTAGCTGGAGCAAATACTCCATCTCCAGCAACAGTACACAGAAGAAACATTTCTTCAGTGCACTGGCTAGTGTGTAATTCCTACAGATGAAGCCAGGGCAACGTGAAGCAGGAAGGCATGGAGACCTGGAAGAAGCTCCTCAAGGTCATCATAGATCTCCAGAATTTCATTGCTGTGGTGGCTGCTCCCCACAACCAAAACATCACTGTAACACCTCTTATCAGCCTGATTCAGAAGCAGAACCACTATATTTTGTGATCCTCAGCTTGAGGGCATGTCCCCAAAACTTCACTTCCTTACTCCATGTTCTGAAGTTGCTACCAAGGTGCAAACCCTGACACAGCAGGTGTCATTTCACTTTGTGACAAATAGCCTAGTGAAACAAAATGAGGCTGAGAGGAACATTTGGACATCTATAGTACTATTTAAGGAAGTCCTCATGTTCCTCTGCATGAAATATGCTTCAATACCACACCTGAAACTGAACACCATGAAAGGTGTCAGAAAACTTCAGGGTTTTAATAATTTTCCTTGAATCTCAGGTTCAACCCCTAAACTTAATTTATTTGATCTTTCATCTCTCCAATGCAGACACTGCAAGTTTTTTCAAAATCTTATCTGAAATACAGATCCACAACTAACACTGCCTTTCATGAATTTACTGTCTTTCCCAAGAACCTTTATCTGATTGCATTTTCATGGAAACAAAGAGAGACAGAATCAGTCTCCCCCATTTTGAAAGCATTCACTGTCACCTTCCAGTACGGTGTAATATTTCAACAGCGTTTTAGGCATGCATTTTATAAAGCACTTGGGGACCCATTAAATACCAAAATTTAATGCTAAAGGTTGGCAAGCTGAGGGCAGTGAGCTTTTAAATTTATGGAAGGCTACAGAACTAAGAGGCCAGTAAAGTGACAGCTGTCAGCACCACTCCATCCTACATTCATGCAGGCTCAAAGAAGCCAGTACACACTCAAAAGAAACAGAGCACTCATTCCAACTTTCAGGCTATTTTCTAAATACTCTTTTCAAACTCCTTTCATACTTGGAAAAAGCCTTCCAGAAAACATCCACCCCTCTGCAAGCCTTGCATTTGTTACCTGATCCAGTTTTGCGCTCCTTTTTCTTCCTCCGAGCTCTAACAAGCATCCTTGCCCTTTTACAAGTTAAGGTCATTCAGAGGATCTATACAAGTAAGTAGAACACAAGCTGGAATGGGGATCTTGAAAGGCTCCTGCTTACCCTCACCTTTAATAGGGAGGCACCACCCACAGCGTCAACACGTTATCCCGACATGCACCGCTCCCTCCTGATCCAAATGGTAAGCCCAGAAAATCAAAAGGACCACAGCAAGCTGGAACCTGCTGTCTCTGCGGGTGGTACCCTGCATCTGTATTAGAGATGAAGGCAGCTGTAATCTCTTTGGTTTTATGCAAATAGGACACTGCTGAGCTTTGGGTCCTGGCTACCTGCCAGGAAAAAAAACCAAAACAAAACAAAAAGAAAAAAACCAAAACCCAAGCCTAAAACCACCACCCTTGTCAACAAGAAGTTTGTGTAGATCAGGAAACAGAATTATTGGAATTTGCATAAAAAGCTAAACATCAAAACACAACTCACGTTTTTCTTCTCAGGATGTGGGAAGGCCACAAATACAAATCTTATCTCTTAACCCAGCCACAATATATTTCCTTCCTATTGTGGCTCTGAATTACAACTTGGCAATTTTAATACAAATAAGACTATTCAAAGTTTTCAGGAATTCTATTACACCATGGTTCTCATTTTCCATGCACTTTCTAAGCTGTTAACAAAAAGGGTGAGCACTCAAACTACAGGAACAGTTAATTGGAGATCCAGTCTTAGTCTTACAGTGAACTGGAGAGAGAAATCAGCCTGGTGAAAACACACATCGCTTCCTAGGTCTCTGGCTAGCCCTGCAAACCCTTGCAGCAGCACAGCCCAGGGCTGGACTACACCATGGCATCTCAGTAGCTGGAGCTGGCATTGCCATTGATGGTGTTTGATTCCAGCTGTGCTTGCTGATGCTCCTTCCTTAGGCACCCTTTCTCCATGTAGGCAGAAGTCACCACCATGCCTGAAAACTACAGGAAGGATGGGGTGCCTGTGCCCTGGCCTAGCATCAGAACATCAATCTGCAATTGCCAGCTGAGGCATCCCGCTTTGCATGGACACACTCCCTACTTCTGATTTTGCTGTGTGGCAGTAGCTGCCAGAAAGGTGTGGGAAAGGAAGAGGACCTGTCTTCCTCACCCACAGCCACACTGGCCAGACACTCCTTGCTGGTGTGCTCACATGCTACACACAAGTCACTGCTGCAGTACACAATCTTTCTTTCAGAAAGCAAGAACAGTTAAAAAAAAGGCTCTGCTCTAATCCTATTGAATAGATTCAACACATTGGGTTTGATTTTAAAGTTGACAGAAAAAGTTAAAAATGGAGAAAAACTTACAAAAATGTCCCAGATAGATTTCTGCTGTCAATCAAGTTGTGCAACACACTTGACTAGAGACTTATTTCCATGCAAGCAACTTGGCATGAAATCTCACTGAAAGGTCTGCAGTTCCCTCACACTGTCATGATGTCATGATTTAGGATTTTTAGAGCAATCAGTCCAGCACAGCTGGTGTCATGGTTGCCATAATACCATGAAACACTGCGTGATTTTAAATGAAAAAGGTTTCCCCCTTTCAAATTCCTAGATTTCTTCCATCTTATTCTGTGGACTCTTAAAACCAGACCAGTACTGCAAGTAGGGTATAGCTGATATTTAAGCAGAGCAGGAAATAGTGCTGCTTTAACTGAAAATAAATCTGTCAACAAGGAGGCATGGGGAGAGCTCCACTTCAGACTTTTCAGGTTCTTATTAAAAAATATAAATTAAAGTCAACATTTTCACATTACTTGCTACACATCTGTTTGCTATTCCATTATAAATAAAAATATAGGGGCCTCCACTTCAGTGTTGGTTCACTCAAAATCAGAAAGTCCTTCTCATTTATTATTGTATTATAATTGGTCTAGGTTGTGCTGTATCACCTGAAGAGGTCCATGAGAAATAATCCCTGTATTAACATAGTCAAGGTGAAAATAAAAAATAAAAAGGCCTTTGGCAGTGTACTATCCTTCCCTTCTAATGCATGAAGGACAGCAAGGTTATGGAAGCACATCCTCAAAGTAGGAACGTTTCCAGCTAACACAAAGAGGTCCAGCTCTACACCCTTTTCAGAGAGAGTTGGGAAACAAAACCCCCACAGCAACTGCCACTGCCATGGAAGTTGAGCAGATCTCAGCTGGAGGAATTCTTCAACAGATTTTAAAAACTTCCCACGCTCCCACCATCCATCCCACAGCACATTTTACCTGGGACAGCAGAGTCCTTCAAGCAACAAAGAGACTGATACTCATTTTCTTAAAGGCTTTGTTAAATTCCCTGATGGAGAACAAAAGCCTATGAAGCACACAGGAAAAATCATTACATTCCTGCAACAAGTACCCAGTGCGGGTCTGATAATGTGCAGTTTGTGTGGCAGTTGTGGTTCAAGAGTTAGCTAGAGAACAGCACCTGCCACTGGGAGAAAGAATTGATGGTGGGTGCTGAGATACTTTGAAAATGTCTGTCTGAAGTACTCACCTACCAGGTAATAACTTCAGGTTCGGTGTTTAAGAGCTGTGCAGGTTTTGACAGCTTTTCCACATGCATATTTGTAGATTAAGACTATTCACCAATAAAGCAGAGCCAGCCTTCCTGACAGCACATGGAGCATTAGGTTTTGTAGCTCCAAGAATGATGCCAAAATAAAAGTGACAGACTGCAGACACCTGAAAAATCTCGGGGTGAGTGACACAGGGACACCCGGACTCTGGAGCTAGGAATTTGGTTTCAGGCACATAGAGAGAAGGGAAATACTTGCATGTACCTGGGACACAGAAATCACTTCAATGGATCTCAGTATGCCTGTACTCAAGAGGCTGTGCAGCTAAAATCCCCAGAACAGGGCAGCAGCGAGGTCTTGCTATTTGCCTGCAGTGCCCAGCATGGTTTTAGGGGCAGCTGAGGCATATCAGCTCTCTAAGTCTCCTACCACTGGAAGGTAAGACCCCTCAGAACATGGCACAGAATTTGCTCCTGCTTCGCTCAGCAGGTCTTGGAAATTGCTTGCAGGCTACATATAGAGATGGGGATTTAATACCTGTGCCCTGCAACCAGCAAATGCATATTCTACTATCTCTGTCCAGATTTCCAGACCAAACCATATGACAGTATGAAGAGTCTGGAGGTCTCATGCCAGGAATTTATTTGAAGTTTTGACATTCCACCTGCATGATACTTTCACTCCTCAGTCTCCAACCTTTCCACTGTAGAACAGATTTTCATCTAACAGACGAGTTCTGGGAATGAGAAGCCAGAATACATGTCAGAGCCAAGAAGACTGTGTCCTTACATAATTTACTTCTTTAGGTGTAAACACACACCACTCTCTATATTTTCAGCTAAGACCTTATGTCCACTCCTTGCTCTCCCCTGAAACCACCAGCAAAGAGAAAAGTCTCACCATGAAAAAGCCTCAGGCTGACAAAGAGAAAAAAAAGAAAAGAAAAAGACAGAGCAGAACTTAACTCCCTCAAAAAATTCCAGCAAAACAAGGTGGGCAAACACAGGTCACCTAACCTTGGCAACCTTAGATTTTCAGAGGCAAAGATTTTGTTCTGAGAACAAAGGCACCACGTGAAGGCCAGCATGTCCATGATAGGGTCTCTTGTGGAAGCAAGGGAAGGAAATCTTTAACTTAATTTCTTTCTCTTGCCCTACCTTTCCTCTTCCCCTGTAACTAATGACTGGGATTTCTCACTAGGAGATGTGTTGGTTAAATCCCCAGGCAGACCTCTTCTCCTGTAAAAACCCCAGCCTTAAGAGTCTTGCCTTCTGGAAAAAAGTTCCATAAGGGCAAATAGTAAAAAAAAAAAAAAAACAAAAAACAGGAGAAACTGCCTGGTGGTCATAGGTGAGGTTAAAGAAACTTGTCTGACTGCTGTTGTTGCAAGAGAAGCACCTGGGTGAAAAAAAAAAAAACAGTGTCTGAATCTTAACTAAGACAAATAAAAGAAGGAAAGCTTGAGTGAACAAATGGAGGCCTTTGCCGCACCATTCAAGGACATTTACCCTGTAACTATGAAACAATGTGAAGACAGTTTGACTAAATAGCACCAGAAGAAACATTCTGCCATTTCTGGCCATATTCACAGCCCCAAGAAGATGACAACTTGGCTAGTGCTACTCACTTTAACTGGAATCAAGAAGCAAGGTCAGTAGAAGAAAGACAGGAACAAGGTAAGATCATGGTGCTTGCCTAGTTGAATAAAAAATGCCTGCTAAAGACCATCCATACAAGCAAGCTAGGATATATTTAATTACTGGAGAAAAGACAGTCAAACAATTAGAATTTTATGCTTCTGTTAAACAGATTAGCACTTTATACAGCAGTCACAAGGGTGGCAGTCCACTGACAGTAACACTGCTGTGCCAGCAACAGGAAAAATGCCCTTACAGCACTTTTCCAGAGGAAAGCATTTAACACGCACAGGGAGGGGTCAGGATTTAAGCATATGACCATGACAGAATACCAAGAGTGAAAAACACAACAGGACATTCAGTTAAAAAAAAGTTTCCCTACCAGTTTAATATTAAGAAAATAATAACTCTACTTAACACTAACTAGGAAATACATCACATTCAAAGTCTGCAGAGGGGAACATAGTAATTCTTCTACATCCAAGAACAGGCATGTATCACCCCTTGCTTGGGTATTCTCAGCAGAAAACCAGCTGTTCAAATAATACAAACAGAAGGACAGGGTTTTACCTGTGCTCCCCCAAAACACAACACAAAACACAACACACAGCAACAGAACTTAAATGACACTCACTCGTGTACTCTGTTGTCTCCATACAAGTCACTTAAGCCAAAGCTGACGTAGTGCCAGTGTTCAGGAACATTCAGCGCTGGGTTTCCAAGGTTTCTGTACATGCTAACATAGTCCAGAGGATCAGGTCCTCCCAACCTGCGTTAAAACCAGAAAGTTTAGTTAGTTTATTCAGGACAAATGAGAAGTCTCCACAGGTGCTACAAGGGGCTGTACAAAGACCTGCTTTAAAACGTAGCTGGTGACAAAAATGAAATAAACATGCTAGAGTTACCTCTAAAAATAAAATAATAATTAAGGAGAAAGGTTGGATTAAGTACAGAAAACTTTGAGCACAGACAGGAAGGCAAAATGCATGTGTGCAATATACTAAATGTTTTTAATATTAAAGCATAAAAACCTTCAGAAAAATCATATTATAGCTTTCACAAAACACAAAGAAAAAATGAAAAATTGCACTAGTAAAAGAGTAATAACTGTATCAAAATACAGGCCAGAAGCACATATCTCAATTTAAAAAAACAAACAAAAAGACAAACAAAAAATAAAACAAAAACCCAAACCAAAACAAAACCTGATGCTAATACTCAAAGCAAATTTGAAATGGCTACACTTTGAAAATAATCTGTACTTCTGAACATAAGCAAGACAGTTAAAATAGCAGATAAAAACATTCAGAAAAATTAGTACAAGAACTTGAAAAATACACCAGCTGCATTAATCAAGAATTAATAAAAAGCATCACTGCAGCCTCTACTTCCATGTTAGAATGAGTTCCTTAAAATATCCGTACTTAAAAGTCAGTGCAGCACATTCAGGCTACACTGAGCAGAAACCACTACAACCTGCAGCAGCCTTCCTGTTACAAGGGCAAGGAAGCAAGGCCAGTGTGCCCAGCAGCCCAGCACACTCCTCCTGCCACTCTCCATCATGTCTCTGCTCAGAGGCAGGGCAGGTCTGGGAGGGAGGGAGGTGCTAAACTGTTTTGCTCACTGTTTGCTTTGTAGATCGAAAAACACACCGGTAGAACCAAGCAAGAATAGACAAGACATCAAATCACCTACCACTCTTACAGAATAGGGTGAGCAGCTGTTTAACTGTTTCCTGACTCCAATTCACTTATTCTTGAAGCAAAATACTCTCACCTGCTCCAAATAAGAAAATCCAATCTAAGGTGACTCCCTTCATTCAAACCATTTACTCCACACTGATTCCCCTCACCTGCATCACCTTTTCAGGCCCTGAGACTCTCATCTGGAGGTTTCAATGCACACCCCTGCCTCCCTTGCTAGCCCTGCGGGTGCGTGTATCATCATTACATGCACCACAACTGCTACACAAAAAGTGTCTGAGCACCTGACTGAAGTAACACTGCCTTATATCAAACATTGGCAGCTTGGCAAGAAACACTTTCTCAGCATCCAGGCTGCTCATCAGCCTCTTGTAGTTCCCTCTACTACCACTGCTTCATGCTCCATAGAGGCATTTTTGCTTCACATGCAGAGATTTGCCCCTTGCCTTACCAAGGAAGCTCTGAGGCAATCCAACGGCAAAGCTTAATTGCAATTACCCCACTTAGGGCCAGGACCTTTTTTGGAGTCTGATCTAGCAGCACAAAGGAAATGCTGGCAAGGATTTCACTCCTCAGGCAGGCAGGTAACCAGGCTGCTGGTAGTAAAACTGGAATTACACTCTTAGGCTTCAGAAGTGCAGCAATGAGAAGAGATTTAACCCTGAGCTTGCACAATTACCCCTAGATCACATTCACTGAGAGGAGAGATCCCTGAGAAAACAGGGTTTTTCACTGCTGGGGTAGCTGGCACTGCAGAACAGAAATGCTAAAAAGTAAATTTACAATCCTGCATTACCTGGTCACCTCCACAGGAGATTCTTCGGAGAAGTACTCAACATGGCTGGACAGATGGATCCAACCCTTGGTAGCTCATCAGTCTGGCAAGAAGCCAGAACTAGGTCGAGCTGACATGCAAAGCACCTGTAAGAAGGTGTTTTCCAGGGTGAGCTATGAGGAGAGTTAATGCATACAGGGACTCCCAGATTTTAACACCTGCATGAAGGACGGTGCCAGGAAGGGTCATGAGAGAAAAGGCACCTACATACCTATATTTCTAGTGACATACTATTTGAATTCCTCCTCCCACCTCTTGCTGCCCAACCTTATCAAGTCTGTAGAAAGTAATAGATAACCTTGTTGAATTAAAAAACTTGTGGAGAGCCCACAGTTGTGCCATGCTGCCTCCCTCCTACTTCAGCAGGAAAAAAAATAAGAGGAGGGTTATCTAACATGAATGTCTTTGCCTAGGAGACCTTCCCTCCCCTTAAGTCACATAAGGCCACAATGGTGGCTCCAGGCCAGCTCTAACTTCCGAGCAGGTCAGTCAAGGATGCAGCCCAGAATACCAGGGCAGAACAGAGGGGAGTGAGCATCTCACCCTCAGTAATGGCACTAAGGTCCATTGGCAAGGACCAAGTCATAATTACACAACCTCCTCATATGACAGGAATTATCTTCACAGTGTAGAAAGCAAACTGATGAACAAGCATGGGGAAAGCATGTTAGACCCTGGGATAAAGCAGCATTTGACCCTCAGTGGCAGCCTGGGAAAATTAATTCTTAAAGTCTATCAAGAGATTGAAACACTCAGAAAGGAAGTCTTCCCAACACACAGCATCTCCACCTGCCTTTCCATCCCTCCTCCCCAGCATCATGCTGGAGGCTGTTTGAGATCTCTGACATAAAGACCCATTTATTTAGATGGCTATATTCAGAACATGGCACTGATGGTCCTGGCCAGTACTCAGGCTTTCCACAGCAGTAACTCCTAGATCTGTGATAGAAGCAGCCAGATGGAATCAGTTCCAGCTGAGATAGTCACTTGCCCCAAAGAGTGGCAATGAACAGCAGCAGTCATGCACAATCATTCAGTTATCTGACAGGGAGGACTCCAAAGTGAGGGAAGTCGATACACTGACCAACAAACCAATATGAGAGATTAGCAAGTGGTCTACACATCTGCAATGAAGGGGGAACGTCTCCACCTGCTAAGCAACAATCGCGTCTCTCACACACGTACCCTGCTTCCAAACTGGGTTTAATAACACACTAGATGTCAAAAAATTCACACTGGAACACTGCTGACACAAGCTCTTTGACAACAACACAAACCCCCCCTTATCAGTTCAGGGGTGGCTCTGTGAGCATGCTGCTCCTAAGGACTACTCAAACCCACTGCCAGGTCTGCTCACAGGCAGTGAGCAACTCCTGCAGAGACTGCACCAGGTGAGCCAGACATCTCTCCCTTGCCCCTCCTGCCAGCAGCCCATACTCCTCTCCCAAAGCCAAGCCTCTATGGGGAGCATCCAGCACTAGCTTTAAGGCTGGAGCACAGCTAGTAATGTAGCCATGGCAATATCACTCAGTCAAAGCTAGTCAGCAGAGATATTTATCCAGTTTCGGTGGCAGGTTTCACTGCTACACTAACTAGCTGAACGCTGCAAGTGCGTGCTGCTGTGGTATGTCCTCCCGCCCACAGCCGCTGTTGCAGGCTTTGACCTCGTATCACAATCTACATATCAGTACACAGGTTCACACAAAGAGCTGGAAGCGTTGGAGGATGTTATTAGGAAGAGCCCAACTTCAAAGCCAGAGGTACAGTACAAATTTGTTACATTCTCTATTCATGGAGCTCATTCAGAAGCAAGAAGGGCTGCCTCGGGGGAAACCTGGTATTTGCATCTTCAACAAGAGTCTTTTTTTGACTGATTTAACAAGTGCTCTGAAGTTTCTGTGGAAGGAGAAACAAAAAGTGGGCAGAGAAGAAGCAGCCCCACAATGGGAAAAAAAATGAGGAAATTCCCAATCCATTCACTCTGAAAAGTCTTTAGTGGATCGTCCATATTCACCTCCCAGCAACTGACAACAGGACTGCTTTTCATAGATACTTTTTGACAGCCTTGCAGAAGCAGTCCCTGATCCCCAAGCAGCTGCAGACCACAGGTCAGTGCACTGTTTTTTGAGTACATGGCCTAAATTCAAGACAGGTGATGAAAAACCAACAGTTCAGCTAAAATTCCACCTATTTCAAAACCTATCACAAAGAAAAGTACAAATTTGTTTCTCCACCAGCAATTCTATGCATCAATATAAATCACTTAGCAATATTCACATTTTAAAATTTAGAGTGGATCCTGGATATCAACAGAAACTCCTTCTCATTGGATAGCTTCTATAAATATAGCCAAGAGTTCTTCCAAGAAGTTCTGATTGCAATCATGAACTCTCTCTGAAGATATGCAAATAGCATTTAAGAAAAGGCTACTTCCATGAGATAACCAGTGTGGCTAAGCCCCCTCATTTAACAGGTATGTGGCTCTGCAGATTCTCCCACATTAAAAAGTAGAGATCTGCTCTGCAGTGCAAGACCAAGAATATAACTTCAGCTCACTGAAAAAAAAAAAATAAAAAATTTGCTGTTCAGGACTGAGAAACTGATACGTATAATTAAAGATGATTAGTGTTACAATATTTCTCCTAAGGCAGGGAACTTTGCTAAGCAATTTGCTCTCCTAATGTAAACTAACAGTTGACAGCCCAGGCAGAGCAGTATGGACTACTGGGAAAATGAGTGGCAGCAGAAGTCATTTTGCCAGCCTTCAACACAACCTACCTCTAAGTGTTGCTAACATGTACCAAAAGGAGAGCAGGTACCTGTAGTGTATATACAGGCTCAACCCCACACGAAAATTTCCTGCATAGGACAGCAGTAAGAAGTCAACCTTCTCCCTCTTCCTCTCTCTAACCTTTCACTCACATAGAAATCAGTTCCTACCAGTGAAGCTCTCAGCTCTTGGCTGAGCTGACAATCAGAAGAACCATCAAGTAGAAAATGCCAGGATAAACAGGGCTTCATATCACCTCTTGCTTGAAACAGCCATCACTGCCAATAGCAGTTTTTATAGTCTTTGAGCTTCAATTGCAGTGAAGCCCTAATCAGCTCCTTAAACTGCAAACAATGAAGCAAGGTTTCTTCCCAAATAAGGACCTCTGCCACTCTTCATTATAGACCTAAATCCCCCTTCATCCCACAAAAATCTGCCACTTCAGTCAGTATTGTTTTAAGCTGTTGAAGGAAAAGTGCTGACACCTAAATCAAGGTGACTGGAAAATCATCCAACATGAATATCTAAGATTACAGATAGGTGTAAACACAGACCAGCACAGAAGTACTGCAGTAGAAATTATTTGTATTTTGAGGTCTCAGATTTGCAGCATCTTATCTCAGCCCACACTGTGTCAGTTTAAGAACACAAAAAAAACCAACCCTAAAGAATAAGGGCTAGAAGACTTACTAGCCCTTACTAGCTACTTGCTAGAACCACACAAAAAAACGTTTCTTTGACAGCAGCAGTAGGTTCACTGTCAGACCAGAACACCTGGAGGATGTTACTCTGCTGTTGCTCAGAACTCAATCAGATAGAGACGTACAGCTTCAAATGAACTGTAAATAAGTTGAGCATTTACTAAATGCTGAAGTAGGGACTGGTTAATGTCAGGTCCATCAAATTCTTGGAGGTGACCTGATTTTGCTCCTTAGTCCCAGAAGAGGGGACTGAGCAGCAAAGTGATAGTAAAAAGCAAAATGAACCCCTCTTCACGCAGGGCTAGACACCAGACATTTCTCTCAATAGCTAAACATTCAATACTTCCTTCATGCTACTCTCCTATATAAACAACTGCTGCTATTGGTGTCAGACTCTGTGTCAGCAAAGACAGTAAGAAGCAGATATGCAGTCTGTGATAACACATGGTTATACAGGGACAAGAGGCTGCTGCCTCTGTCCTGGGGGTTTTAAGGGCACATGCACAACATGCATTTAGCGTGGAGGCTGGAACACAGGCTCACTCTGGTCAGTACTGGACATACTCGAACCCCAAGCCCCAGGCTAGAAGGCAGAGATGGTGCCTCCTGTGCAGGAAGGCAAACTCCAGCTTCCCACCCTCTGTAAGAACCCCTCCCCTGAGTACCACACACTCCCCTTTCCCATGACCTGCTTCAACCAAGGCCCTCATCAGCCACCCCTCACTAAGAGAGGCTCCAGAAGCCCCAATACATCCTCCTGTCTTCACTGCCTCCTTCCGCAGGAACCTCCCCAAATATACCTCCCAGACACCCAACTGCACCTCCAGTATCTCCTCTCCGAGAACCATTGCACACCCCCAAACCTCTATCATCTCACTCCAAACTATGCATGCAATCCTCAGCCCTGAAGTCTCACCCCCTCTACCCAAAGCAGTGTCCCCAGCCCCACTGCTATTCCCAGGCCTCCCCACTACTCATCATCCCTTGTTCCACTTCTCCCCTCCTTTGCGGACTTTCTCCAACCCTACACAAGCCCCGTAACAGTCCCACTGCTCCCCCCTCCAGCCCCACACAAGGCCCCCAGCCCCACCGCTCACCCCCAAGCCCACACAAGGCCCACAGCCCCACTGCTCCTCCCCCCTCCCCCCCCCCAGACCCCGGCCCCTCCAGGCCGCAGCCTCGGCAGCCTCACCAATACTTGAGGATGGCGGTGACCTGGAGCGGGTTGGGCTGATCGGGGTAGAGGCGGCGGCACTCGCCGTAGATACCGTGCAGTCCCGGCGGGAAGAGCGACGGGAAAGAGCCGGAGCCGGACCCCGAGCCTGAACCCGGTCCGCCCGCGGGGGGACCCCCGCCAGGCCGAACGCCCTCCATGTCCCGGCGGCGGGGATGGCGCGGCTGAGGTGCCTGCTCCCGGCCCGGCTCGGTCCCCTCGACGCAGCCCCGCTCCACTCCCGGCCCGACGCGCGCCCGACCCGGCCCGGCCCAAGCGGCGCTGCGCGGCGCTGCGGGAGGAGGGGGCGGATCCTGCTGCCCGGGTGACGGTGAATGACACGGCGGCTCCGCCAATGAGCGACCGCACAGCGCGGAGGGCGGCCCCGCCGCTTCCCTCCCCCCGAGCCGGCACGCCGCGAGCGCCCCCTCTAGCGGCGGCGGGAAGTCAGCGCGCACAGCGGGGCCGGGGAGGGGGGGGCCGTCAGTCGCTGAGGGAGCGCGGCCCCGGCATAGCGGGCGTACCGGGTCTGCCGGTGGAGCCTGAGGGAGGGCCTGGAGGGAGCAGCGAGTCACTTGCACCGCAGTGGGCCTGAGGGAAGAGGAGGGGTCCCCGTGTGGCAGCCTGAAGGGGGTGAGGGGCCTGGGCAGCGGCAGGAAGGCCCGGTGGTGCTTTCCCGCAGGGCGGGTGCTGCCCTGAAGCAGCTCCCCCTGACAGAGCCATCCCCCGGCAGCCGCACTCGGGCCGGTGTCGGTCTGGTCTGAGGGTGTGAGGCTATAAATCGCAGCGGTTCAGGGGCTGCTTCATCTGCTCACACAGCAGGGCCCAGGACAGGGAGCTGGGGGTGAGGCTCAGCGTTCGTAACTCGTGCTGTGGGACAGCTAACAGCCTTACTGCTGCTCTTACACATTTTGTTATTGCTGGTTTTGAACTTTCTCTGATCCTCACAGCACCTTTATTCTCCCGTACACCTATAAGTATTTTTAGGTACCTCAGAGACAGCTGTAAAGCAATGCGGACAAGTGAATTTCATAGTGAGGTGTACTGGAGATGTGGCTCATTCCCAAACTGCAGCTAGATCTGTAGTCCTGCAAAGCTTTGTGTGTACACATAAACCAGCACGTTCTGTAGTCTCACACACCTTTGCTAGAGCAGTGTCCTGCTTTTCAATCAGCACAAACAAAAAACAAATTAGCTATGGAATGCTGAGACGAGTGTTCCTGCTTGTTGCATTTCTTATTTAAATAGCTGAGCGCTTATTCTAAAATCAATATTCACAACGTACCTTCTAGGGGATCACAGTCACAGGCAAACAGACAAAATAATGATGATCTGTGGAGAAAGGAGGGGAGCAGTTGGTGTTCTCATGAATCACTGCTTCCTACACTGAACTGTGTTTCACTTGTCCCATCACTGTGATACCACTTTTTGTGACACCCACCCAACAAGTTGGTCACAGTCATCTGAGAAAGCACCTAAAACAGTCATGCATGAAACACTGTGCTATCTTAATATACACACATAATGAGCCTTCTGGTGTTTACTGAGGTGGTACAATACTGGTCTTTAATTAATTTAACCCCCTCCATCCTGTTGTACAAAAAAATCTCTTTTACATTAGGTGAAGGATGAAAGTCATTGAAGATAAGTATCTGAGATGAGAAACTACAAAAAAAAAGTATCAGTGGCTGCATGAAAGTTACGGGACAAATCAGGCGAGTCCTGAACCGGCCTTCCCACTGGCAATTACGATCATTTGAACTAATTCCAGGATGCAGTGTTGCTGTTCAGAGTCTCAAGGAAACATTATTTTACTCTTGTTGTTAGTCACCAGTTGTTCAAAAATGCTTCGAGAACACGCAGCAACTGAAAAACAACAAAGAACACGTTGTTCAGTAGGGGGATGTTTGCCTTTGCAACTCAGCACCCAACGCACCGCTCCGGTTTCACGCCGAAAGGGCACTTTTCAGGCCGTGTGTATTTCCGCAGCGTTTCCCTTGTTTCCGCACTACACCTCCCGGCATGCCCCGCTCCCGGCGCGCATTACTGGCGCGCATTACCGCCGCGCGGCGCCCGGACTACACTTCCCGGCAGGCACCGCCGCCGCAGGAATACATCGCCCAGGCGGCTCCGCGCCGCCCCTCCGCGCATGCGCCGTCGAGGGCTGGGGTGTTGCTCCCTGACGGGTGGCTGCGGCGGGTCCTCGCCATGGAGTCCTACGACGTGATAGCGAACCAGCCTGTCGTGATAGACAACGTGAGTGCAGGCGGCCGCGCGTCCAGGGAGCTGGGAGGGCGGGAAGGGCCCGCGGACCGCAATCCCTTTGTCATCGGGGACGGCCCCGCCACACCCGCCCACACCCCCCCCCCCTTCCCCCGCGCCGGCCTGGCCGCCGCCTCAGGCCCTCGTACAGCGCCGTACGCTGCGTCCTCGCAGGCCGCCGCCGGGGCGGGGCCGCCGCGGTTGGGCTCAGCGCGATTGGCTGAGGTGGCTGCCTGTCATCCGGCGGAGACCCCCGCTGCCCCTCGCTGCTGGGGAGCGGCCCCCGCCGCCGCCGAGGTGGCTGCTGGCTGGGAGAGGCGGGGCGACCCCATTGGCTGGGGCAGCTGTCAGTCAGCGGGAGCAGCCCGCCGCTACCTGCCGGTACACCTTGCCCCGCCCCCCCGCAGAGACTCCGTGCTCATTGGCTGCCAGAGCTGTCTGTCAGGGGGGCTCTGCCGCCCCGCCCTGTCTCTCTTTGTGCCTGGGGGACAATGGGGGCGGTGGGGCTGACTTGGCCGGGCTCCTGGCATGCCCTGGGCTGCTCGCTCCTCGCTGTCAGACCATGGCCGAGGTGGTGCTGGGGGTGGTCGTGGTGCGGGGGGTGGTCTGCAGCGATCTGCCTGCTGTGGGCCTGCTCCCTGACAGTACCAGGGAAAGGGGGGTGGCCATCCCCAGTGCCAGCCACCTCCTATCCCAGCACATCCAGCAAGGGAGTGCTGGCACCAGAGGTGCCCATCCCTATATCGAAGCCTGCAGGAAGCATTGCTCCTGAAGGAACAGTTCCCAGTATGGGTTGCATCAGCTTTAATTTGACAGTGGGATGTGGTGTCACAGATGGTTGCTTCTAGCAGATAATGTTTCTCATTAGCTCAAAGCAGACGTTCAACCCGAGTGGTTAATAGCTCAGTTTCAGATGAATGAAGGTGCTTGCATGCCTTGGTGTGATACTTCTGGATCCAGTTCTGAATAGCCCCACTTCTGGATCCAGTTCTGAATAGCCCCATCCATGCTGGCCTCCCAAGAGAAGGGACCAGGAAAGGATGGGAGGGCGTATCTCAGAAGGATCCTCCTTCAGTGTGGTGTCACAAATTCATGCTCCTCCCTTCTGAGCGCTGCTGACAGTGATTCAGATTTTGTCAGTGTTTTGCTCCATTCTTCCTCCATAATCTTAATTTCTGCTGTATCTTTTTTTACATATGGCACATGGACTTGGTAGCCTAGCACTTCTCAACCTATTGCTTTTTTCCTCCGTTAAGTTGGATGCTTGTAGGTCTTCTCAGATCAAGCTAATCATTCTTCTGACCCTTTCTTTGTTATGGATCCTGTTTTTCTCTCTACAGCTTGAGCTCTCTGATACAGACTTGGTTTTGTTTCTTCCCCTGGGATCTCAAAAGAGAGATTTGCGTTAGACAGTGAAGGAAAATATCTAACAGAAAAGAAGATTAAGTAGTAGAATTGACATGTCATCTTTATTGAACACATTAAGGAATAGGTTAGGGTGATTGTTTTCAGAAATGACTGGTAAAGCACTGACCCTCTGTGGTGTCAAGCGATGAGCTAACCATTAAGGCTATTTCCAGATACCCTGGTACTGTGACGATGACTTTGTTATGCTATAGTCTTGGAACAGCAGCCTATATCTAATTTCAACATGTCCTTTTGTTGTTTATAGCAGGGATTGCTGCCCCTGCTTCAGGCCTGAAGAAGGGCTCCTGTTTTGACTCAGTTTCTTTTCTCGTGTTATCAGCTGATGTTATAAAAGCTAACTCTTCTTGCCTCTCTGATAAATGAGTTCTCTTCAAGAAGCAGAATGAAGCAGGCATTTGCCTTTAACACTGGCAGGCAGAAGCCTTGTGGTGACACTGCATTTTCAGTACTCTTCTGAGTTGAAGGGAGGGAAGCAGAGCTGCACGGAGCAGGTACCGCTGTTCTGCTGCCTCATCACTGCTTTTTCTCAGAGAGCCATCGTGGGCAACTTTTCAGGGCTGAATGTTAACCCCTCTCATGTATGGGAGTGGGAAACAAGATACTGAGCTGGTGAACAAGCCAGACCCTCTCGGCCCAGCCCTGCTCTAGTATCTCAAAGTGTTCCAAAAGGACATTAAGATGTAGCTAAAAACTAAACAAGGAGGTTTTCTGTCTTATTAAACAGTACACTTAGCTTCATGTTTTCAGCAGGGAGAGCTTTGTAATACTCAGAGGTTGGAGCTGTACCTCAGCACAACCTTAATATTCCTTGTTGTCCAATAACTAAATTTTTAAAGAATTGTTTTCCCATCTTGCATTCTTATGTTCCCTCTGAAACAAATGATCTGGGATGTAACGATCTGATTAATGTAATGCACGTGTAAACAGACAGCATCATGGTTCAACTGTGGCCTAAGCAAGAGCAGATTCCTTGACCACTGTGGAATTGTCTCTGTTTATGTAAAAGAGGATAAAAATTGGCTTTGTAGTCTTAAGTAGTCGCATTTTAAACAGCTGAGCTGTTGGTAAGGTCTGTTGTGTCTTTGGTTTGTTCTTGATCTTATAAAATGTGTGTCTAATAAAACAGTTTTACAAAAATACGAAATGTGCATTCTCCATAAAAAAGTGCTACAACGCAGATTGGCACTCTTTGTGTTTCCATTTAAATTGCAGTTCTAAATGCATCAAGATGAATGAATCAATAACTGACTAGCTACAGAGCTATCACAAGAGGTATGTTCAGTTACTTCAGGGTACTCCTGAGAATTTTCCATTTCTTTATTTTCCTTGATTTATTCTTTTGCTCAGATTGAAAAAAAAGTACCCAAACAAAATAGGAGGAAAGCCCAGCCAGGATAATTACTGGTTGAAGGATGTTAATTTTGAAATTCTTTTAAGTTTTAATAATTCACAGGTTGTAGCACAAGGGAAGGTGTTTTCTTCTTTTTTTCGCCCTTTTTTTCTTATTTGAAACAAAGATGAAAAAAAACAGGTCTTTGAACCATATGCATTGGCCAAGGTTGTTTCAAAATCTAAAGCTTTTCCTCGCAGAATAAGAGTCTCAGACTGGTCACTAATCAATAGATATTCTCAGTGCACACATCTTCAAAGAAGCAAAATGTTTTCATGAAAAATTGAGTAGGTTAGAAGGTGCTGTTAGGTTTTTAATAGTGCAGAGATAGCAAACAGCTGTGCTCGGTTCATGTCCATGCTCTTGGAAGCTCAGCTGTGTTGAAGTCCCTTCCTACCAGTGCATTCAAAACTGTCATCAGCCTTCAACTCCAGCCATGAATTCTGAACTACTGAGACATTTGGTTAACTTTGAACTTCAGTATGTAAATCTTAAAATGCAGAACTGCTAGGAATCTCACCAGGATATGCTGGGTAATTTTTGGCCTGACATAAGGAAGTTTACAATCTCTGTGTTAACATAGGAGCATCGTTGTTCTCCTGAAACCACTTCCCAGCAGCAGACTGTGCTGGCAGAGGGATCAGTCATTATCTTGAATGAAACATTAAATAAGCAGAATATTCTGATGTGGTTATGTTACTATGTTTGATTCAACTTCTTTGCTACAAGGCTTGACAAAGGATGGTATTATTTCCCAGGCATGGAGCTGTTTATAAGAAATGATAAGGAAAATCAAGTTAGTGTTTTTGTTTTATTCCTTGATTTGCTTTGAAGTGAATAACCAGAAAAGAGTCTGTCTAAAGGGAAGTCTCTTTTAATGCTTCACAGGCCGCTTTGTCACACTGGTACCTGCTACTGCAGGCTTTGGGATGCATCTTTCCCAGAGGGAGCAGTCCTGCCCAGGTGCCAGCTTGTGCCTGGTCCTTGAGGCCCTGCCTGGCTGCAGGTATTTGCCAGGAGACAAGGATTTGAGTGATATCTTTTCTAACTAGCTAGATCTGGTTTGTAGAGTGCTGCTGGTAGAGTGCTCTTACAGGTGAATCCTGGAAAATCTGACTGGTGGTTTTGAGGCAAGAGTGTCCAGGCCCTGGTGGCATTCATACATCTCTGCTGAAACTGCTGATGTAAGTAGCTTGGGAATAAGGCACTGGACTGTGAACTGGAGAGGCTGGGGCAGCCCTGCATTCCTTTTTGCTGAGCCTGCTCCGGGTGGTCACCAGTGAGTGGCACTGGAATGGCGAGATCAGAAACTGCCACAGCTTGTCTGGCAGAGCACTGAGCAACTCATCTAATCTCAACCTCAAAGAGAAAGCTGACCAACACACAGGGCTGGTGGGAAGGGAAAAGGAGTGGAAGAGCTGCGTTGCTACTAATTTTTAAGTGCTCTGATATTAGTCCAGGATTAAGTAAGTAAAACAGCTTATCTGAGTTGATCCTATGAAAATCTGCTCCTTAGCAAAATTTGGGTGTTACTGTAAGCTGCTCATTGTTTCAAGATGCTATTCCCTTGGGCACTAAGAGGAAATGGAGGAAGGGAAGGAGTCTGCACAGATCCAAGTTGATGGTGGAGTTCCCAGGATGATACCAATGCAGACAGGAGCTGCAGGGCCAGGTGCCCAGCACTGACTGTACCAGGGTATCCCTGTGGTTGGTTTAACACTACTCTGTGTTTGCTGCTGGTGCTGCTTTGAATGTTGCAGGAGGCTTTTTGCATTTACACCTTTTGATTGCCAAAACAAGTCTCTCCTTCCTTGTGCCTTTTAAGTAAGCCCTATCCTGTCAGCTGTTCTTCCTGCCTCCAGCCCTTCCACTTGCAACCTGGCACCTTTGTTCTTTCCAAACCTCAATCTGGGTTCATTTCTAGTCTCTTTTTTGACCAGCTTTTGGTGACCTGCCTCCTTAGAGTTAGCTAGTTTATCCACCACCTGGTATTATTTTCCCTGGTTTCCCCTCCAGCCTGTTTGCTGTGCTTCCCTACTTTCTCTGAATTTATCCTCCCTTACTCCATAATTTCCAAATCTACTTTTGAAAGGCATACAGCCTTCATCCTCTACCTTTTTATCAGTGGCCTCTGAAGCTGGCAGGGTTCAGTCTGTGTTGCTGGGCTTTCTGGAGTGCTCTTTTCCACCCAGAGAGTATTTCAGACCGATAGTCTGTACGATAGAAAAATTGCAGAGCTGGGATTTACCCTTCTGCACCCCTGCATTGGGTAGAAAAGTACTTGTTTGTGCCAGGTGTTTGTGCTGGGTTTTTGCACGGGGTGTTTTTGCCGGGTGTGGTGTGTGGCCAGGGAGGTGCCAGTTACTCCCCTCTAGTGGCCAAACTGGCCTGCTGGCACCTTCCCATCTCCAGCCCTGCCTGGAGAATCACTTTCTGGGGAGGATCTGGCACTGCTGATGTACTTTGCTACTCCTTTAAAATTTGCCAAGATGACTGAACGAATGATAAGCTCATGAATTTGTTTGTTCCTCCCACAGGGTTCGGGTGTGATTAAAGCAGGTTTTGCAGGCGATCAAATACCGAAATACTGCTTTCCAAACTAGTAAGTATTTTGCTGGTCTTGTTAAGTTCTTAGTGCTGTATACCAATCCTTTTATATGTAGAGGGGAGGAAGGCTCTAATTTTGTAATGGTGGAAAAGAATTATTCTTTTTATGCCTGTTCCACAGGAGCAGGGGATCTCTGCTATTAAGCACTTGGAGATTTTCTGGGGCAGTAACCTTAAAGATCACTTATCACGTTGTCGGGTTCAACACAACGAAAGTTGTAGCATCCTTTAATCTTGGTATATTAGCAAAAGAACTGGGAAGAAGAGAATGTTTGGAACAGCGGTGTTGAAGATCTCTATATTTTTTTTTGGTATGTGGTCTGATGTCTTGATTCCTGACACACTTCCAAGGAAGTTTTCTGAGAGTTTTAATGGAACAAGGACTGCTAGATTGGGAACTCTGACAATAAAAGCCAGTGACTGTTCAATAGGGTGTATTCTGAGCAATGTGTTCTGTTTGGTAGAGGTGGGATATGGGCTATAAATGTCTAATCTGAGAAGCCTACCTGAGGTCAGGCCACACCATGTAGATCTGTCAGCTCAGACCATTGCTCAGTCTAGCCATGCTCACCCCAGGCACTGTTGGAACAAATGAGCCCTGAATCATCAGGGAAAGTGGGGCCAGACTCAGCTGGTTTGTATCCTGCCAATTCAGAACTGTCTACAGTCTGTTCCCTTCACCGCTGATTCTGAGATTATCTCAGAGCAAACCTGGGTCTGGTAGTGCCTCCAGACTCTCCCATTGCTTTAGAAATTACTGGTAAGGGCAGAGCGGAACACAAAGTAGTTAATCCTTTGGTTCATCTGAGCTCTCTTTCTCCAAGCATTCACACTCTCACCTCTGTTCTAGTGTGGGGAGACCAAAGCACATTCGTGTTATGGCTGGTGCTTTAGAAGGGGACATTTTCATTGGTCCAAAGGCAGAGGTAAGGAAACCTGTATGCTTATTTCTTTGTGTGCTGCTCTAAGGAGGGGCTGTAGCACTTGTGTTTAAAAGGGCTGTGGATCCTTGGTTAAATTAAATTCCTGTGACAGCCTTCTGACCACAGACCTGTTTCCCAAGTCCTTCTGTATTTCTCCTTTTCTAGCCTAGTTCCGTGTCTGTATGGTTACATCCCCATCTTTTTGACTGGGAACTTTAGAAATGGACCACGTGGCTGCCTTTTATCTCCCTGGTGTGGGCAAGAAGCTTGCTTTCCATGGTCCTGCTTTTGTCATCATGTAGTCATGTGGTCACACATCTCCAGTGAGCCCTCTGAATTTATGTTCCAATACTACCCACACATGTTTTGTCATGACTGAGCTTGTAGAACAAAGATACCATTTGCTATGTGTCTGTATGTTGGCTTGAAAACTGTGAGGCTGCAACATGCTCTTCAAACACCAGACTCTCCTGCTTGGTGTAAAAGGCTGTGTTTAATCCTGTGGGGTATGTTCTTAATGTTCAGTTTTAACCCTATACGCTAGAGATAAGTTGTCATTTAGTAGAATAAAAAAAATAAGTGAGCCTGACATTAAGTCATAATCCTAGTGCTCAGAAATGTGATTGTTGAGTCTCTGACATGTATGTCTGGTTGTTTGTGTTTGCTCAGGAGCACAGAGGCCTCCTCTCAATCCGATACCCAATGGAGCATGGCATAGTGAGAGACTGGAACGACATGGAGCGCATTTGGCAGTACGTGTATTCAAAAGACCAGCTTCAGACATTCTCAGAGGAGGTGAGATACCTCGTTTTTTAACCATGCAGGCATAATCCAGTGTCTGTATGACACCAGCAGACATTGAACTCCAGTAAAGACTTGGGACTTTTCCGTTGTTGCTCTTTCTAAATGTGTCTGTGGCTAAATAAGGCTCTTTGACCTCTTGGGAGATACTGTAGAAGAAGTGTCCAAGTGTAGTTCCTCCCTAGATGCAATGTTCTGCCCTGATTGAAAATCTGACTTTCTGCATTTGTGATTCACTTTCTTGCTAATGATTCTGCTCTAGGCCAGGTGCTTCTTAATTTTCCTATTCTGCCTGCTTATCAGGCGTATCTGCTCAGCAATGACATAATTTGAAAGTGATTAAGGAGAAAACCACAATCTTCTGGTCTGGAAGGAAATGATGAAAAAATTGTTAAATGACTGAGAGGAATAGGTTGTCTAAGTGGAGAAGGAATATTTCTGCCAGCTCATGCTAAGACCATATGCCTTCACACTTCCTTAGGGTCTGGCTGACATTTGGCACTGAGTCCATCTTGTTCCTCCCTCACAGGGCAGGGTTACTCACAGAGTAGCTTCCTTGACACTTTGTAACAAGACCAGAACCCTACTGGGCTTCCAGCTTTATTTATTCACAGCCTAATACAGCTCAATAGCTGAAGTTGTTTCCTTCTACCTGTCCTCTAGCACCAGTGGTGCCTAAAGTGAATAAACAAGCAGAAATTTTCAGGAACATGCGTTTAGCTGCCTTCTGGTTGTTGCAGCACAACTCCTTTTCTTTACCAGCATCCTGTGCTGCTAACGGAAGCACCCCTGAACCCACGCAAGAACAGAGAACGTGCTGCTGAGGTGTTTTTTGAGACCTTCAATGTTCCAGCTCTGTTTGTCTCCATGCAAGCTGTGCTTAGCCTGTAAGTGTCTTTCATCTTTGATTTGTGCTTGTGAAATGTTTTAATGGAATCCATTTTTTCACATACCAAAAAAATCCTGTGGAAGACTGCACTGATGTCTGACTTATCCCTTTTCAAGCAAGAACTGAAACTCAATTTTAATCTCTGTAATAGTGGTTACAGGAATTTGCTGAACTATGATGAGAACTAGGGTTTGGGAGGTTTTTAAGTCCCTGTTCCTGTGAAATCTGTGCTCCCTGAGTGGAGCCGGGGTGAGCTGCATGCTTGGAGGTAACATTGAATTGCTTTTTCTGACCTGACTATTTGCCTCTCTGGCAGCTACGCCACTGGGAGGACTACAGGGGTGGTGCTGGACTCCGGGGATGGTGTCACCCACGCAGTTCCCATCTATGAAGGCTTTGCCATGCCCCACTCCATCATGAGGATTGACATTGCTGGCCGTGATGTCTCACGCTTCCTGCGTCTCTATCTGCGGAAGGAAGGCTATGACTTCCATACAACCTCTGAGTTTGAGATTGTCAAGACCATCAAGGAGGTGATGTACTGTCTGTTTCTGTGTTTATCCAAAGGGGATCTCTGCCCAAGGGGAGTTGTGAAGTCTCATGGGAAGTGCCATCCTACTCGTCTCTGTGCCTGATTCCTTTGTCTACCTGAAGGACACTAGGGCCATTAAGATGATTAAAAGACTGGAGCATCTCTCCTGTAAAGAAAGTTTGAGAGAGCTGGGACTGTTGAGCTGTGAGAAAGTTGGTGTAGATCTCAGCAATGTAAATAAATATCTGAAGGGTGGGTGCAAAGTAAACAGAGCCAGGCTCATTTCAGTGATGTTCAGTGGCAGGACAAGACACACAAAATGAAGCACTAGAGGTTCTGTCTGAACATAAACTTTTTTACTGTGAGGGTGACCAGGGCTGGGGAAAGTTAATGACCTGTTTTTGTGCCTGTCACCTATTAGCAAAATAGCATAATGGGCATAGCTTGCTTGTTATGGTGTGGGTATGCTGAGGGAGCAGTGCTCCTACACCTTTTGCTTTACTTCAGGGTTAATTTTAGTTGCAGATTGCTGGGATATACATGCCTGGAACTTGCAGTAAAATTTCTGCCATTTGTGACTTGATTTGCAAACCTGAGGGGTTGGGTGTGGCTTCCAGTGTTTTGCAGCTTTTTTGCCTCAAGAAAAGTTTGTATATGGAGCCTGAATGCTCTGTGGCAAGGACAAAGCTGAGATCCTGGGTATTGGAGTTTCTCAGTCCCAAAAACTGCTTGTGTTCTGATGGAGTCTGTGTTGACTCCAGGTATTTTTTTTTAAGAAAGAAATTTAGGGGCATTGAGAAGTCTGTAAGAAAAATTGCCCTAAAAGGGGAACATTTACTTATGCCTACTATTGTTCTCCAGCACAAGAAACTGTTGAAATTTGTCTCCTCAAAAGGACATACAGATTTTGATTGTGAGAAGAGTATTTTATCAGGGACATCTGGTTTTACCCTTCTTATCTCCCTCTCCCCAACTCTCTTTCCTCTCCAGCGTGCGTGCTACCTGCCAATAAACCCCCAGAAGGATGAGACTCTGGAGACTGAAAAGGCTCAGTACTACCTGCCAGATGGAAGCACTATTGAGGTTTGTGAGGACCCCTCTCAGAGAACTCCAAATGTGAAGTGCAGGGTTTCCAGAACAGCCTTCTGCCTAGTGGTGGGACATCTAATGCTGTGAGTTAGGTGGGAGGGGATAATTCTAAAAGATCTGAACTCATCCCAGGGTGCTGGCTTGACAGTATGGTTTTTAAGGGAAGAAAACATTATTACAAACCTCACAACTTCTACTGGAAGTCTTGGATAAGAATGCAGTGTGACTATGGGGTCACTGAGCTGTTTGAGTGCAGGCTCTGATCTAGCAAATCTTTTTGCAAATCAGGAATGAAGTGTGAGTAGTTATCAGCTCACTGTAAATTCAGCACTGGTTTTGTCTGTGACTTTTGTCCTGCCTAGACATGCAGAAATAATTGCTTTGAAGAGTTAGGAATATTCCTCAAAAGATGGAGCTCTCTATAGAATGACTGAAGGGTATATATGAGGCTGTGTTACCTTACAGCACCAAGGGTGGATCTGCGCCTTTTTCTGGTGTGGCCTGCTGTATGGGGCTGAGCAAGTTTCTTAATCTCTGCAAAATGGAAATAGTGCCTTTTCTAGGAGCAGTAGACCAAACTGACAGTCATTTGGGAGCTAGTGATGCAGCATGAATGTCCCAGAAACTTTGTTACTCTGAAGTTTCACCTATGAAAGTCAAGTCCAAACTGTAGACAGCTAACAGAGACTGCTCTCTCTTCCCCTCTTTGCTAACTTGTCTCTTTGCAGATTGGCCCTGCCCGTTTTCGAGCCCCAGAGCTCCTGTTCCGGCCAGACCTGATAGGGGAGGAATGTGAAGGACTCCATGAGGTGCTTGTGTTTTCCATTCAAAAATCAGACATGGACCTGAGGCGAACGCTGTTCTCCAATATCGTGCTGTCTGGAGGCTCCACGCTTTTCAAAGGTTCCTCATGACATAGATGATCTCGTTTCCTTCTCATGTGAAACTGGGAAGATAACCTAGACCACCTAAATTGTCCTGTGGGTTGGGGGCTGTGGGAACTCTACTCTCTCAGGGTGGGTTACTGTCTAGGTTTCCAAGTCCTAGCCATACCCTTCTGGGTATGCGAGATGCCTTTTGTACATCTCCTCCAAGGCTTGAAGGGCTTCTGTTGTTTTTTTCCTATCATTGCCTGTGTCAAGAATGACTAGGATATTTGAGACTAGGTACCTAAAAGGTATCTCCTAATGTTTTTTTAGGTCTCTGGTGTGTGACAGTGCCCAGTGGTCCTGCTACAGTGTGAATATCAGCCATAGCTGATATTCAGCTGAATATTTTCTACAGTGTAGAAACCTTTCTACCTATCCCCTGAAGGCTCAGCTGGCCCGTTAGTCTGTTATCCACAGGTGGACATTTCCAAATAGGTCCTAGTCTTCCTGTTCAAACTCTGCTCCCCTGTAGAATTGGGCTGGCCACAGGAGGAAAAGGAAAGAGGAGGGAACTGGCCCATCTGTGATCCTAGCTAAAAATCTTGTTTGCTTGTCTTGAGTTTCTGCTGAGGGACAGAGCCCGTTGTGCCAGTGTCTGGGGTTTATCCAAGTGAGAGAAAATCCCCTTCTCTCACTGGCTGTGTACTGCACTTCTCCAAACTGGTGTCTCTGTGAGATCTGGCATGGGATTCTTGGATGGGTCTTCATAGGATATGTCCACTTTGTTAGTAGATGTAACTTGGGATTTGCTAAGGAGCTCAGATCACCCATTTTCTGCCTTGTCCAGGCTTTGGTGACAGGCTGTTGAGCGAAGTGAAGAAACTTGCTCCGAAGGACGTCAAAATACGGGTAGGAGCAATCTCTTTTTGTGTTTATCACTTACTATGTGTGCTGTTCTGTGGCCTTTGCTTCCTTGAAAGAACCCTGCTGAGAGTGCAGCTGCTGTTTGCTTCAAGCCAGAAGTGGCTATCTTGAGACAGCCCAACAGTATTTGCTGTTGTGGTTAAAACCTATCTGGTTTCATCCCTGAAAAGGTGGCTTCTCTGGCAGTGTGACCCCTCTACAGGATCCTGGACCACAGTGGTTGTTTTAGGGGTGCTGTTGGGTTTCTTTCTGATGGGAGAGATCGTACCTGTGTCTGTCACTGGTCAGCCACAGTGCCATGGGGGCAGTGTGACAGGAGGAACAGACTGGAACTTGGGAAGTTACTGACTGATTGTCTCTTTCTCCCAGATATCAGCTCCTCAGGAGAGATTGTATTCCACGTGGATCGGGTATGTACTGCCCCCTGCACATCTTGCTGTGGGATGAGGGCTTGGTAGGTGCAGCCTCTTGTTACTCAAGAGGTCCTTCTGTCCTGTGCATTGGCAGAGTTCCATTTCCTGGCTGTGTGATGCTCAGTGTGGTTACTGAGCTGACTCCATCTGCACTGCCAGCCCCTTGGCCTTTTATGTCCTTAAGGTTCCTTCAGAACCTGTTAATGTTCTTTGTCTTACCAGTCTTAATGTCCAGTCTAAGGTAGAACAAGCTCATAGGTAGCACATTCCTTAGAGCAGAGGCTCTAGGGACATTTTCCTGTCGTACATCTTTGCTGCAGATTGTGAGAACTAAACTTTGCTCTGTAATTCTAGAAAGTGAGACCAGATCTTGTGTGAAGAATGCTGCTGTTTGAAACAGCATCAGCTGGTTGTTTGGGAGGGGGTGGCTTGTGCCAGGATGGGAGCCTCAGCACCTTTCTGATGTGTGGAAGTGTTTTGCAGTAGAATCTGCTCATCTCCATGGAGATATGAGAGTGCCTCCAGTGCTTTCCTTTAACCCATAACATGCCTGTCTCTCCTCAGTGGCTCTATCCTGGCCTCACTGGACAGCTTTAAGAAAATGTGGGTTTCGAAAAAGGAATATGAAGAAGACGGAGCCCGTGCCATCCAGCGACAAGCCTTCTAGCCCTGGGACCTGTCCTCGGTCTCCTCCGAAGACTCACTTCAGTTCTAAACTCGCTTTTCTGAGTCAGAGTGTCTGAGAGCTGCCTGTGTGTGTGTGTGTGCGCCAGCATGCCCCGATGTCACTGAGCAAAGACAACAGCAGCAGGAGGGTTGTATTAGTACTACTAACTTCTTATTTTTTTATTTTTGTTTTTGTTTTTTTAATGGAAAGGAGAAAATACCAGTCTGAATTTCTCCAGAATGGCCCATTCCTTTTTCATTTCAGTCCCTTAATTTAATTTCTGTATCTCAATCACATTTGTCACTGTAATACAAACAAGCAAGCAAAAACAAAGGGAACAGCTTAAAAAAACTGCCTGGCAGGCAAGAAGGGAGCCAACCACTGCAGGCTGCTCATGCAGGTGATGCCTGGATTGTCTGGAAACATAGCTGAGGCCCCATTGCTTTCTTCTTCAGCAGTGTCTTCACCATCAGTAGGTTTTTGAAGTTGTTTTTAATATATTTTTTTAAGAGAAAACACATTCTCAACAGCTAAGTCCGTTTGCCCCCACTTTTTTTGGTGAGCGAGTGCGTGTATGCATGTGTAACTTAGCCAGATGTGTGGGTCTGCACCGCAGCTGGAGAAGTTGGTGATAGGTCTTAGTTTGTATTGCATGGAGTAGAACAAAGCAAATTATTCAGCTATCATTGTACTAGACGGTTATTCTCTCGTACCTTGTTTTAATACCTTTTCTCCTCTGGAAGCAAAAGGCCCACAATGGGGTGAAGGCACTTGCGTGTTCCCCCCTCAACCTGCTGAGATTTACAGTGCTGAGTTCTCGTGTTCTTTCTCTCTAAGAGCCAAGGCTGTTTCCCTCCTTCCTGCCATGTCAGGGCAAAGGGAGCATGTATTGTCAGCCAGGCATAACTCCTGTGTACTTTATTCATTCTGGGACAACATAGTAACGGGAAAGGTGCATTGTAATGTAAGAATTGTTTTACTCATTGAAATGTCTGAGGATATCTCAAATACTGACCACAGCACCTGGGAATTTTTGCTTTGGGTCTTCTTTGAACACCAGTTACCCGGCTGCCCATTGTTGATACTGTTTACAGCACACACGCTTAGCGCAATAGCTGGCCTTGCAACACCACCAGTGACTGCTCTAGAGGGAGTCTCGTTGTTCTCTATGAATACACTATGTGAGAGGACAATAAAATGTACCTGGACCTTGGTGTGAGCAGGTTTGTTAGCAGGGCACTGCAGTGATTTCTGTGCTCTGCTGCTCTGCAGATGACTTTCTGCTTGCCTGCAGGCTGCTTTGCTTCTGCTGCGTTGACAGCCATGGGCAGCACTGCCACCTGCTTGCCTTGGGGTGCCTTGGTGTGCCTTGGTGTTCCCCCTCTAGGTTTTTCTTGTGCATTATTTGGTGCTTTTTTTTTTCACTGTGGATTTTCTGCAGTACGTGGCAGTAGCAGTGGAACTGGTCCTGCTTGGTGGCCCATCCTCTCTGTTCCCCTCCTTTCTCTTCAGTGCCACACAGCGCCTTGGGGTTACTCAGGCGCAGAGATGAGGTGAGAGCTTGAGGGCTGCAGTAGCCCTCCTGCCAGTCAGCTGCAGAGACCTGGCAAAAGGTGGTGTGTGTCCCCAGCCAAGATGGATGCAAGCAGCAGAGTGCAGTGTGCTGCCCCTGCAGGAGCCACACTTGGCAGGACTGGCCACGGAGCTGAGAGGTTCTAGACCTAGGTTCTAGGCAGGTGTGCTGCTCTTCCCAGCTAAGGCCAGGCTCTTTGTTCACCTACCCCCATCAGAGCAGACTTAAGTAAGAATCGGTCAGGTAGAAAAGAGCTGTCAACACTCAGCCTTCTTGCTGGATGCAAGGTTGCATCCTTGCTGGTTTGCTGCAGCATGTGGAGGGGAAGAAGCAAACATGCCCCAGGCAGTGCCTGGGACCTCTTCCCTCCAAACCCCTCTGCATCCTGGCAGAGGCAGTAGTGCTCCATTTTGTAACCCACAGTAACTCAACAGAAAGGTCCCATTTCCAATCTAGTGCTCATTTGACCTGCCTGCCTGTTCCCTTGCACACTGTCCAAACCATGTTGCCTGGTGGTACCCAGCGTTACTTAAATAAAGTAATTCATATACAACCCTCAAGCCTCCTGGCTTCATCTTCCCACCTTTGCATTTTTAAGGTTACCTACACTCTTCTCATGCCTGCACAGAATTGCTGCTGGCCAATTTCTGCAAGGAGATGCTAGCTCCAGTCCAGGATTCTTGATAGAGCTTTTTTGCTGCAGAAGGGGAGTCTGGGCTGCAGCTATAGGATGCCCTGCTGGTGTCCAAAGCTGCTCTTCTCAACAACTATCATATATTATGTTTCTCAGTGCAGACAGGTCAAGGGCAGCTGAGGCACAGAGAAGCTGTGAGGCCTGGTGCAGGCAGCAAGGGCAGCCCTGCTGAGGGAGGAGGATGGGAACAGTGCCACCATCATTGTGAAGAGCAGGTGCCAGCCCAGCCACTTCCCAAGGACTATTCCCAGCACCTGGTGAAGATACAGGACAGCCCAATCCCACCAGACTGGGGGCCTCCAGAGAGAAGGGGTAAGCAACTGGCCTCCCTCCAAAAGGCAGGTGATACACCGGCCTGCCAAGCCTCTCTGTCCTCTGCAGGAACGGGAGCCAGCCCCAACACACAGCTTCTGCTGGAGGGGAGTGTCCCCTTTTCTCCCACACAACCACAGCTGTGCCCCTCCAGCACCATGAGAACCAGCCAGGTTACATCTACCTGCTAGAAGAATCACTGAACAGTACAGAAAAGATCATCTTTAATTTATGAAATGAAGAATCATTCTTAAACTTTGTTAGAAGTCACACAAATAACTCATGATTGAATCATCAAGAGCTACACAAGCCTTGCAGCAGGAATGTCTTGGTCCAAGACAAAAGGCAGCCATGTCCTGAGGCAAGAGGGCAGGTCTGTGGGCCCAGACAGCACCTGGCACTGAAAAACGACCAGCACATCCCTAAACACCCAGCAACCACCAAGCACTGCCTGCACACCCCTCCTCCCACAGGGCAGAGCTCTGCTTTGGCACATCTGCCCTTAAACACACTGGAAGGATGGAGGAGATGCTGCCTCATCCCAGGGATCCCTCTGGGGACCACTGCCCATTTGCTTTCAGCTAGAAGCAGGGAGAACAAACCACCTGATCTCTTCCTTGAGTCTGTGGCTCAGCAACCACATGAGATGATCAAACTCTCAGACACCATTTCAAGCAGAAAGGAGCTCAGGCACCTTGTCTCTCCCCACCCAGGTAAAATGTCAACCCTGTGACTGCCCAGCATTGTCAGACAGGCTCCAAAGAAGAATCAAAGGCACAAAAGCAAGACCTGATGTCTCCTCCAGGCTGTGCTCTCCCCCTGCAAGAAGGGAGGGCTCCAGGCTGCCTCACTGGGGCAGGAGGCATGGCCCTGGGCAGGGAGGCACTTCCAGCAGCTGGGTTCTGTAGGGGTTAGTTCCCTGGCCTTGGCCCCACAGCCCCAGCCAGCATAGGAGGGGGCTCACAGCACAACAGTGTGACAGTGCTGGCTGTGAGAGGCTGTGGAGGGGAGAGGAGGGTTAAACACAGGCAATGGAATGCCAGATGAGATGTTCCAGCTTCAGGCTCTGAGCCCAGTTCAAGCCCAGTATCTTTTCCAGCCCAGCAACAAGCTACTTCTGCAAGGCCATGGAGGAGAGCCTCAGCATGAAACAAGCACTGCCATCACACCCTGGCTGTGCAGGATACTGCCCTGGGAACAAGAAATGCCTAAGACTGGATTTGGTCCAAGAACCACAGCACTGTAGCTTGGAGGGGTTGTGCCAGCTACTGGGAAAGGCATGATGCCCATCCCTGCTCCTGCAATCACCCCCTTTGTCACTTGGTCCCTCAGAAGCCTGCCAGCCCACTCCCCTAAAGCTGCAGGGCTCTAGCAGGGAAGGACTACCTGCATGATCCCCTCCTGCTCAGGCAGAGAGGCTGTGGTTCCTCAGGGCCACGACAAGGGGAGAGGACTGTTCTGGAGATTCAAGTGTCTCCAGCATCTCCCTGCTTGGACGAGCAGCCCTCTGCTCCCTGGCACAGGCTAGGATGAAATGTTCTTGCTCCTGTGGCCAAGTGATCTATCTCAGACCTCTCACATGATGAACTTCTCTGCCTTCCCCAGCAACCACCTCCTGGAATGAGTAAACATTGGCATTACAGCATTTCACAGTAGAACTGTAAACATCAGGGTTTCTCAGCCTGCAATCCTGCAGCACCCTGGGGCTCAGGCACCCCTAGATCATTTTGACCTCTGGTGCTCGGCCTTGCGTTAGGCTTTGGCGCTGAGCCTTCACCATCTGCAGGCGCTTCCCGTGCAAGCTGAACTGTGACCAGCTGAGGAGCTGCAGTAGTGCACATGTGATGGGTACAAAGACAAGGAGGTAGAAGCAGCCTTGGCGAAGAGTTGGCTCCAAGGCTGCAGCAGATTCCAGCTTTGGCTGGGCACTCACCACATTGCTCAAGGGGTTGCGCTGGAAGATGTCATAACCTGGTGTCAGAGAAGAGTTGGTGAGCCTGGGGACAGTGGGAATGGACCCTTGTCCATTCTCTCTGAGTGTCTGGTCTTAGAAATGCAGGTACAGCTTAGAAGAGCTCTCTGCACCCAAACAAGGCACAGTGGAGGGCCCTGAACTCACAGGCCTTTCTTGCCCCACTGCAACATCCTTACCTGTGTATGCACAGAGCAGCCAGGTGCCGATCAGAGGAGCGAAGGTCTGGCCTGGCTTGGTGACCAGAGCCACCATCCCAAAGAGCAGTGCTGAGGCTGCCTGCTTCCTACGGTTCAGGACTAAATCCTCATCCACCAAGTCAGTGACCACAAGGTTGAGCAACTTACAGGTCCCTTCTGTGAACACCCGGTTGCTGCAGAACAACAGGCAAAGCACTGAACAGTGTAATCAAAAAATGACTGGAGTAGGTGAGAGATCAGAGAAAATGGGGAGAGAAATGAGGAAGGTTCCCCAAGACTTTTAAAATTTCAGAAGCCCTGGGTACAGGAGGGGAACACTGTTAAGAATAAGTCTTATGTACCCTACCATAATACCTTGGATCAGTCCCCCACACAGTCACGTGGGGACAGGACACACTGGGCCAGTGGCTAACAGGTGGCTACAGCATATACTGTGGGCTGTGGCACCTGGCGGTCAGCAGAGGAAGTTGGGAGCTCAGCTCAGCAGCTGGGAGAGGCTGCTGCCAGCTGCCATCAGACCTGCCAGGTCTTCCCAAACATCGCTGCCTCCCTCACTCTGCTGTAGGCACAAGTGGATTCTGCAGTGACCCATACCAAGCTTGGGAGACACATTGCTCTGTGTGACCCTGGCTCCCACTCCTCTCTCTAAAACAGAAAAAAGCAATTTCCCTTCCCAGATGGCACAGAGCAGTGGAAGTGAGTGCCTCCTGCCTACCTGGCAATGAAGATGCAGAGCAGATACACCTGATCAGGTCCTGCCAGGAGCATGACAACACTGAGAGTCAGCTTCAGGAAGAAGAGTCCTCGCACCACAGCATAAACCCCACAGCGGCGGCAGAGGGAGAGGAAGTAGAGGTTGTTGAGATGGGGGGCAATGTAAGAAACACCTGGGCAGAGACAGAAGCACAAATAGCTCAAGGGAGTTTCAGTACCCATCATGTCCCAGGACTGCTACTGAAAGCAGGGACAAGGCTGACTATCAGCAGCAGGGCTGTAGGATAGGAAGCACCAGAACAGCCCACATGCATGTGGGGGCCCAGTGTCATGCAGGGGCTGGGACTCAGCCCTGGAGCAGAAATGAGGGACTGAACAGCAAGACCAGACCTGGGCCACACAGAAATCCCCCTAGCATAACTCTAGGACCAGTGCTCACAGATTTGTGGCAGTCTGGAAATGGTCCATATGCCACAGACACAAAGGGATTAAATTCAGGGCTGAGTTCCCTGTTGAATCCTGGGGACACTATATGCAGCCACTAATGCTCAGAGCAATACCTCCATGCATGTAGTCCAGCACATGGGGGTCATCACCACTGGAAAAGACTCTGAGTTATTTCTGTGCCCAGGGAGGACAACTCAGAGGTCCTAGGGAAGCATGTGTGAATCTTACAGCCCAGAGACCTGAATGCAAGCACAGCTCTTGTTGATGGAGTCTGGGAAGAGCAAATCCAGGCTCAGGCCAAGTCCTAGCCTGGCAGCTCCCTCTAGTTCCACCTGAGACTCACCAAGCAGGAAGGATCCAGTAGAGACAGAGATCTGGTCTGACAGCAGGTGCTCCAGGAACAGAGGGAAGAAGTTGCTATTAAAGTGGCAGTGAAAAACCTGTGAAGGCAGCATGCAGACAAGCTGGTCAGCAGGAAGAGAGAACAGAAAAAGCTAACAGCCCTTTGGACTCTGTTATCCTAGAAGTTCCAAGCAGGATGGGCCTGAAGTACTTCAGCAGATCAAGAGCTCAGCTGTGGGGCTGACAACACTGTAGGCTCAGACTGCAAAGCTGTGCCCCTGCATGCCTGGGGCCAGCACCATGTTCCAGCTGCCAAGGTACTCACAGGGCACCTGCCCAGCTAACACCATTGATGGGGCAGACATGGCAAGGAGGTGACAGCAGTGACCACAATGTCACATTACAGTGTTGTGATTACATCAGTGACCCCAAGGAACTGAGGAAGGCAGGGCCATGGCCAGAGGGATAAGGCAGCAGCAGGGCTCAAACACAAAGATGCAGAACAGCATCTAGAGCCTGCCTGAGGGGAGCTGAGGGTCCCCAAGGAGTCAGGAGCTGTGACTGCAGCACACAAAACTGAGGAAAGCTGGGCAGGCTGCTGGCATTCTGTAGTAATTGATGAAGAGGATGAAGAACACAAATGGTAAAAGCCAGCAGGGAGGTGGATCCAATCCGGACAGTGAGAACAGTGATGTGAGCCTCAGGAAAGCAGGAGACTGTGCTGATAGCCATGCCAGAAATCTGCAGTCTTGAACTCATCCCCAGCACAAGCCAAGAGAACTCAACCAGCCTCCCTAATCCAGCCTGTGCTGCAGAGAACAGAAGGAGCACTCTGAAGCTGGTTCAGGAAGTATCCTCAGGTCACAAGCAGGGGGAGTGGCTAGCAGCTGGTCAATCAGCCAGCACGTGCATGCGCAGGAGGCTCCAAGAACAGGTGGGTGCTAGAAACACCTCTGCCCTTCTTGGGGAACTCACATACTATGGGATCATCATTTCAAACAGAGTCATCACTCATCCTCTGAATCACATCATGCTGCTGCCGCCTACCTGAACAAGATTCATGCAGACAAACCAGAGGAAGTTGCGATGCCGGGAAAGCTGCTGGAGATACTCTGCCAGGGTGATCCTCTTCTCCTGGGGGGTGGAGAGTTTCTCAATGTACAGCCTAAAGTTAGCAGATTTAAAAAAAGAAACTATTAATCCCTCGCATCAACTAGGCAGGGGAGAGCTCCCAACTCTCTCTGTGTAGTTGCAGAACTGTGTCTCCTCAGCTCTGATCCTAACCTTCCTTATCCCTGGACCAAATCAAAACAGTGGAGTCTACAATGTTTGCTCCACAGGAACCACAGGCAGCAAGTCTCCCAAAGAACATTTGTCTTACAAATCCAAAATTTAGATTTCTATCATAAAAGCCTTCTCCTCCAATTAGCCATTCCACTATGAATAAGCTCCTCTTCCAGATCCCTGCAGTTAGCTCACCTGGCAGACCTCGACAGGGTTTGCTGCGTTAGTACAGCTCAGTGCTGGCAGATCATAACCACAGGCAATAAATGAGGCAGACCAAGAAAAAGCAAGGAGGCAAGAGAAAAATAGCTGCATCATGGCCTACCAACAGCCCAGCCACTATCAGGTAGCTGAAGCCAGCAAAAGGGTAAGAGATAATTGCCTTTCCAACTCCATAGGGAAATGGACAGCCAGGTGTTTCCATGCTCAAGCAGGAATGCTTGCATGATAAGCTGATTCTGACATTTTGCCACTCACAGGCCACACTGGGTGCTCTAGATATTAACTCATTTCATGTTCCAAACACTGGGTGGGCCATACAGGATCTCAGGGCTCTGCCTTCAGTTTGGGACAGGGGTGTCATAGTTTTATCCTATTTTCAGAGGGCCTTAGGAGCCAGTATGACAGAGGTGATTCTGAAAACTGTATCAACAGACAAGAACCATAGATGATTAACAAAAATATGCCTCATCCTGAGTATTTCCACACATTTAGTTTGCTGCAGTGCATAACAGGATTCTACAGATCTATGCCAGGCCTTGGTCCCTACTGCAGAATTGGTGACACTTACTCTTTCAGGGTTGATTCCTCGTCCCATTTTGCTTTTCCATCAGCCTCAAACCGCTGGCGGAGCAGCTGTGTGGACAGGGTAAAACCAACGATGGAACAGAGGGCTAGCATGACACAAAATATGCGAAAGGAAAAGAAGTCCTCTTTGTTCCATACTGCATAGGACATGAAGACAGAGAGGGAGCCTATGGCACTGAAGAGGGAGCAGTAGAAGTTGAGGCTTGTCCTGTCTTTTGCCGAAACAGCCAGGTCTGCAAGCAAGGCATTGTGATGGAGATCGACCATGGTGAGAAAGCTGTCGTACATGCAAAGGCAAAGAAGGAACTGCAAACCAGGATGAGCCCAGGCAACCCAGAAAGCCAGGAAAGAGATGGCAAAGAGGGGGCCATTGTGGCTTAGTGCTCTGAGCCTCTTCAGAACGACTTCTGGGGAAGAAATCTCTGCTCCTGGTCTGCAAGAGAAGACAAAAAACTTTAGACAGATGGATAACAATATGTTATGCATGACAATATGTTCTCCCTTTCCAAGGAAGCTGTGTAAGCAGCCTAGACACTAATACAGCTTTTTCTCATGCAAGAAGCACCTGAATCTGATACCTTCTCAGCTTATATGCAAATAGACTGAAAGACAATGTAAATTATTTCAATGAGCACTTGAAGTTTTTACTAGCTGCAGAAAGCCACATTGTAATTTTTATTAAAAACTTGACATAAATACATGACAAACGGTAATGATCAACACTGAGCTCTGATCCAGAAAGTTTGGAAACAACTGGTTTGAGGCATTCTACTGGAAATTACTGTTCTTTCCATCCTTGTGTGTCTCAAACAATGTACACTCTTCCACAGCCCACTAAGATGCTTGCTCCAATAGCCTCTTGAGATTTTAGAGGCTCACATTTTAGGTTCTGCACCACTCACGGAATTTATGAGGGCCAGGGTCACATCTACCTCATAGATGTGTGACTTCCTCTATACAGCCAGATACTGAAATAACATGCAAAGAGCACTGAACTTCAAAGATGCTGGGAAAAGGAGGTATTTGAAGAGCTTCATGCCCCAGAAACCATTCCCATGCCATAATTTTAAAGCTGCCAATTACACATCATCTCCCCCAGAGACTTAACCACTTCCCAGCCCCTGCTGCAAGCGGATCTTAACTTACTGCTGTGTGCTGAGGAACACCCGGTCACTCAGCCAGCCAAACAGAGGGTCATTGAGGCTGTTCCAGATCAGAAACACTGTCTAAGAAAGAAAATAAGACAGTGAAACAAACCACAGGACAGCTCCCACAAAGACTCAGTTCTGTTACTGAAGCAAGCAGCTGAGCTGGCATGGTGAACAACCAGCAGGAACTGTTCGAGTGCACCACCCAGTGCCCCTGCATGGAGCAGCTGCCAGATTAACACAGCAAAGACAGTGGCTTTTCTTGTTTGTGAAACATCACGATGTCCCTAGAAGAAAGGCAGCTTTAAGAACAAAGTCTCTGGGGTTTCTGTCCCAGCTTGTTCTCTGTTTATGTAAGTGGGGAGAACTGAAAAGCCCAAGCTTGCACTTGGAAGGCTCCCTTGCTGCGTCTCCTAAGGAGAACACCACTATCACAACTAACAACAAGTTGTTGTGGTGTCAAAACTTAAGAGGCCAGAAGGCTACAGAAAATACTAACCTCTCCTATCCAAAAGGACAGCTTATCAATCTTGTAAACAGAGACAAAGGTGTCCACGTAGTACAGGAGGAATACATTGTGCAAAATGGAAACAAACAGCGACAGGGACCCGTAGATCACTGCAGTGGGCAAATGAAAAAGACAAGCTAACAGTCGTAACCCCATGTTCGTGCAGTCAGTGTTCAGCTCCCTGGATCACCTCCATTTGAGATGGGATGTCTTCTCCCAACACCTGCTACATCTTTGTTGGGGCCAATCCATTGTTGCTCCTGCAGAAGAGGAAAAAAACCAAGAAAATAAAACCAAACTCAATTTCTTAAGTGAACTAAAAGTCAAATCAAAGTGGTAAAGCTTTGCCAGTAGAGATCAGAATTCATATTGCTTTTGAGGAGCTGTTCAAAAGTAGATTGTGAGGGATTTAAGAGACTAAAAGTTGTCTGCTGCACTAAAGCTGTTTCATTAAGCTGGGGGCAAGCTGCGTACAACTGTTTCCTTGTAAGCTGCCCTGTCATTTACCCTGTAATGTTCTTTCCGATCCAGCAAGTAGCTTATTAGCTCTTTCCACCTCTTCTAAGGCAAGGTCACAGGAAGAATCAAACTAGGTAGCTGCAAAAAACAAAGCTGCCTCCGGAGTCACCTCCAGAGCTGACACATCGAATCAATGACATTTTTAGGTATGGTCTTAAATTTTTAGCCAAATTAAAATGACAATGACAACAAGTCTGATGTAATTTCACATGTGCATGCTGCTTTCCCACAGCTGACTGCACCTGGGCTGGCTCAGACAGGAGTTATTTATGGCAAGCAGTGTTGCTGCTTTGTAGCACAGAGACAGGACCAGAACATGATGGCATGCAACAGGCACACTGCCATCATGCAATAAAGATGACTGAGAGTTGCTCAGCAGCTGTCCAGCTTGTCTTGGGGTGGCCTGAATTTTCGGATCGGTGTCCAAACCAAAGATGCTGTGTCTGAACAGCAATACCTATGAAAATAAAACAAGTAGAAACAATAGCCTTGTACTAGAACAAGTTGCTGTATGTTCACAAGGGGCTGAGGTGGACTGGAGGACTCCTCACACCAGCGTGGACAGGAGGTGGGACCATCGTCCTCCCACAAGGTATATTCATGTTCTTCAGACTGAGTCTCCTCACACTCAGGTTGTTAAAAGACCAAAGGCAAAACATGAGGCAACTCTCCACAGGCACTAGTCTACGTAATAAAATGTTAAGGGTTCTTAAAGTAGTTTTCAGTCAGCTTTTCCAGCCCGTGCCATCCTAAGTAGCCCCGTTCAAAGCATAAACATGATGAGTGACAACAAGGTCACTATCTTAACACAGTCACAAGCAAAGTCATTCTTGTTTCAGCCCTCCAGGGTCTGCACTCACCTGACTCACCCACTCATCATGGGGAAAACTTCACAAGGAAGGATAAGAATGAGCACAATCAGAAACGGGAAACCACACCAAGCCAGCCTCCTCAGGCTTGCAACATCAGCTGCAGCAAGTCCAAACAGAAGATCAAGGGGAAGAATAAATGGCTGGGTA
Source organism: Calypte anna (assembly GCF_003957555.1). Taxonomy (NCBI): domain Eukaryota; kingdom Metazoa; phylum Chordata; class Aves; order Apodiformes; family Trochilidae; genus Calypte; species Calypte anna. The sequence continues at coordinate 22,292,493 of NC_044252.1, read as the reverse complement.
TGAAACCTGATGAAACTCCAGTCCCACTCAGCATTTCCCAGAAGCCACAAGTCTGACCATTTCTAGGCAAGATTAGAAAAGCAAAAAATAACCATCCGCTCTCCCTAGCCCAAGGGATTCCTCATAACTAGTTCAGAAGTAGCAGGAAGAGAATTTGTTCCAATCAATTACATCACTAGATTGAAACTGCACAGCAGCCCCACTCCCAGCCTAAGCACCAGACCTCAACTGGATCCAATTGCAGAGTCCTCATGGGAGCCACCACTCCCCATCCCCACCATGGCCAGATAAAAGGAAGACACTGCCTGGAGGAGAATTCAGCCAGACAATGAACTTTTATAAGTACAATTAAAGACAGAAAAGCCTCAGGGGGAAATTGCATTTTGTGCAGTCATGAACTGAAAAAGAACCAAGAATTTGTCATGTGTAACGATGATAAAGGTTAAGAAGGGACAGCTAAGCTGACTGACACATCAAAGAGTCTTCTTGTCTCTCACAATGAGCCTTCTGCAGAGGACTGGCTCGAGAGCAGACAAAGCCACCAGAGTGCTGGGCACCCTCATGAATGGGATGGAGAACAAGCAGACTGCATCTTTTGCATCCTATGGAATCTCAGTCCATCTAGATCTTGACCACAGCATGCACATCTAACCTCACTACAAGCTTCCAGAGATGTAGAGATGAAGTAGACAGAGGATTGTCAAATATCGAGGGACTTGAGGCAGCTGCCTTCTGAGGAAACAATTAACAGCTGGGACTCCAAGCAGAGAGGAAAGGCTGAAGGGGGTACATGATCACAGTTTATGGTCCCATGTGCTGTGGATAAGGTGAAGGTGGATCTGTTGTGTTCTTGCCAGGACACAAAAATTGGGAGCACTCACTGTAACTGTCAGGAAATCAGTTTAAAGGACATGAAAATCTTCTTTACCTGACATTTGCTGATGAAAAAGGTTGTACAGGTAGGTGACAGGTTCAAAGGACCATATAAATGAATGGTAAATAGTGGTACACAAACAGCTACTAAAAGGAACACCCTGGGGAATCCCGTATAGCATCCCTAATCTGAGGATTTAGCTGTTGGGGGTGGACAAGAGGAAAGGCTTACATGCTCTCTCAAATAGCATGTCCTGCTGCTGCTGCCATGGGGCACAATGTGGGGTGACACAGACCAATGGTCTGACCTCTCTTAACCTTGACTTTGCCTGTTTGAAAGCAAAGCTTTCTACGCTCAGTCCTTAGCACTGCAGTTTACACATTCCCATCCAGATGATGCTTCACTAAGCACATGTTACACAAACCACAGCAGCTGATCTTTCCAGACACCTCATTTTGTCGTTTCTGTGCACCAGTACTGTTTAAAGAAGGTGAAGTTCCATTTCCTCTCCCTCCTCTCCCTTGTCACTCCCTCACAGATGTGCAACCCTCCAGCCAGATGATGTGTGCAAGTGATTTCACTTTGCTGGGATAGTTGTTAGGTCATTTTACATCTTTTTCCACCTCCCCATCTGCAAATGTGCAGATGAAAAGAAACAAATCATAGCTGTCCTTGAAAAGTAGGTTTTGCTTCTTCATCCCAAGAACAGTGTAATTTAAGCTTGCCACACTGGTATTTTCATAACCTTTTCCTTCGGATAGAGAATTACTCAAGGAGTATGTCAGAACTCTTTAATGTTAGGCTTTAAGTCGTAATGGGAAATGGAGCTGAAGGAGGGAATAGCTATCATTCATTCACGCTGAACTTCTAGCACGCAGTTCTAAAGCAACAAGCTCATAAATTAGAAAGCAACAAGCCTTTATTTCAGAAACTTCCACCTCCACATCTGACATCTGGCAATGTTCCTGCCAGTGACGTTTGCAGATCTTATCTTTATGAGAAGGATGTTTGCATACTGGCTACCAGGAAAACATTGCTTTTTTTTTGAGAGTGCTGGCGCACAACATCTGGAAACACACCCCAGTTTGGGGCTCACACATCTGCTCCAACTTCCTATCCAGCTCACAGCTGGATCCACGAGTCATCACGTCCCATGGCGATTCAGCAGCCCTTTGGCATTACAACAAGACTGAGCTCCAGCCTTCCACAGCTGAAGTCAGCTGTGCCAAGTTGGCAGCAGAGCTGTATATATGAATCTTGGCCCAAACCAGTTTTTTAAGCAAAGCTATTTGATTCCTAAATGCTGAAGCTGCCATTCAGAAACCCAAAATAGTCATCTGCAGAGCTGACCGCAGTAACAGGATGACTCTCTGGTTCATTCTCCACTGTGTGGGTAACGCAGGCTGGAATATTCCAAAGACTATTTCAGGATAGGTCTGTGCTTGCTCCAGCTGTCACTACGCTGCCTCTGTTGCATATTCTGGATTTTGGGTGGCTCAACAGCTAAAGCAGTGGGCCAGAAAAATGTATCAGCTCAGTGTCTCTGTATCTGCCACACAATAAATGCACCAGCTGCACCAGTCACACAAAAGGGAACTAGATTTCTAGACACACATTAAAGCCAGACAGGACTAAGCTGCTGGTTGTCCTGCTCCATCCACAAGGAAGCTAGGCTGGAGCTGCATCCATGAAAGATGCCCTGTGACCCATCCCAGCATAGCACCTGGTACAGGGCATGCCAATTCCTCCCAGGGCCTGTAAGTGACATCCTCATCTCATCATACATCCATTTGTGTCAAGTCCGGTTTATAAGCACAGAACAGGCTCTACACAGTCCTTCCCTCCCTGGGCATGGTAGCCCAGGTGGCCTCCAAAGCACAGGCACCTTGGCGGGTTCTCACCCCACTGAAGCTACTTAGATTCTGGCAGATTCTGTTCAGTGAGAAGGAAAAGCCCTTCATGGACCTATTTCACTAACTTAACTATACTGGCAGAACTTCCACTTAAACCAAAGATCTCAAAATCCTATTCCTATCCCAGGAAAGCCTCTATCAAGACACACATACCACAAAACTTAGACTCCTCTGACCAGACTTTGATCCCATGTACCCTCTTAGAGATATCTCCAAGACTCTGAATTTCTCCACCACACTACCTCTGAAATCTTAACGCCACATTTCCTCACATAATCGACTTGCCAACAGAAAGCCTCTAGGGAACACCAAACACAGCCCCACAGTAAAGCAACAAAGAAGCCTTTGAAAAGCTGATACCATCTCGGTCAGGCAAGGAAATGTGTCACTTTAAAGAGGCTATGAGGGTGTTTCCCAGTACTGTTTACTAATTCAACCAATTCAACAATTCCTGGGTATCAGGAAAGGTTTGGTCACACCCTTCTTATTACAGACAATCATGTGCATCTACCATCAGGTGCTGCCGTCACTTCTGCAGAGTTCATACATGCAAACAGAACTGCTGCACAGATGACAATTAGCATCTTGGGCCAGCTGGTTATTTCTGTGGAGCTGTGTTACAGCAGAGCAATCTCATTAAATCAGATCTCATCCCTTAACAAGATTATGAAGTTTGTTAATAGAGGTAACTGTGTAGATCTCAGTCTTGGCACTTGCTAAGGCATTTAACTTAACAGCACACGATATCTCTGTTCTAAAAATTTCATTTTCTTACAGTGTAAGGTACAAAGTATTAAAACTGCTTCCCCATGATGTTTTTGTCAATATAAGCTCTAATCCTGTATTGGAGTTCTCAGCAACGGTACAGGAACCAGAAACTCTGGCAATAAACTACCAAATTGGAATAGGAACACCTTACTGAAAATAAACTCCAAGAGTGGCATCACAGAAGCTAGAAAAGAGGATTACTGCACAGTTAGAGCTTGTTATTCTTAAGATTTATTAGAAAGCACCAGGCGAGAAGCACTTTCCACCACTCTACCCAAGTGCAGCAACCAAGACTTTCTGCTCTGTGTCACCATCTTTACAACCAGGGAGACTTTTCACCTGTGCAATCCTTTCAAAACTGCAGTCCTCCCCTGTGCAATGTCCCAGCTTCAGCCACAAGGCCACTCACTGCTAACCAAAGGGCTGAAAGAATGGCAGCTCCTCAGGCCACCACAGATGGTGTTTAGTCTGAAAAACATGACAGTAGATCACCAACTAAAGCAGCTGATGTCTCACCTACTGGAAGTGGGGCAACATCTGCTCCTGCAAAGTGAAGGCCAGAGATGGGGGGACCATTTCTTTGCCCACAGGCAGTGGTGCCACCTCCAGAGGCCCATGCACAAGGTCCACCAGGCTGAGGTGAGGCCTTGCAGCCTCAGCAGAGGAAGGGGCCGCCAGGCAGGGGCACAGCACCGTTCTGGGATGGGCTCCCAGCCAGGCGGTGGAGGGCACGTTCGGGGCTGTGCTGTCACGTGAGGGGAAAGTGTGATGGGGACATGTTGGCCAGAGCCTCACCCCACACCTCCAGGTAGGGTGAAGCAATACTAGGGATACCTCTCGTCACCGGGACCCTGCGAGGGGCTGGGAACCAGACCCTTACCTGCTCCAGAGCCAAGGACTGATAACAGGGTGAGGCCTCTGCTCACGGACGAGGACAGCAGCGAGAGACGATACCCCCCGGGCACAAGTAAGACCGTCCAGAGTAACGAGGGGAAGCATAGGCCAGGACTCTACCACTATCGGGAGGGGGGAAGCCCCCACCATGCACAGACGGCCCATTGGCGGAGGGGGGGGAATCCCCAGCACCCCCAGACTATCCCACCCCACTGAATAGGGGGAGGTCTCCCGCACCCCACCCGGGCGGCCCCGCTACAGGCGGGAAGACAAACCCAGGCAAGCATCGCGGCGAGGGAGGCACCGCACCGCTCCCCACAGCCGACCCCTCAGCGCCTCCTACCTGCGTCCGCTACCGGCGCTGCCTCCGCCGCTCCACTGAGCCGCCCGCGCATGCGCTCCAAAAGCCCTCCCGCCCCGGCCCTGGCAGCGGCCCGGGGCCATCTTGAGTCTTGGCAGGTGAAGCCGCCCTGTGCCGGCCGCCATCTCGTGTGAGGTCACCTGGGGCGAATCGTTCGCGTGAGACCCGCAGCCACCGGGAGGTGCAGAAGGGAAAGGCATCCCGGGCCTATTCTAGTCGGAGCAGGATTGCTCCTCCATGGTCTGTCCGCTTCGCGGGGCGCCTGTCGTTATGGAAACGTGGCTGGGCGGAAGTATACGGCTGCTCGGCGGTCGGGTTGGGCTGGGCCTTGCCGCCCGTGATAAGGGGCAGTGGAGGCGCGGTGGACCCAGCTCTCATCCCCCGGGCTGTTCTCCCCAGGGTAGACTGCCCCAGGGTCTTCCATCCCTCTCCCTGACACCGTGGGGCTGGAGGAGAAGCGGCACAAGATGCCTCCTTGTGCCCTCAACTTAAAAACCTCAAATTACTCCTAAAGAGCCTCAGTGTAGCATTGTGCCAACCTGCAAAATGACAAAATGGAAAAAAAACCAATTTACTTAGCTCCTCAGGGGCAGGTAGCCTTCCCCAAAGGCTTCCATCAAACACCTGACTTGCCCTGTCTTAGTCACCAGCTATTTATACCTCCAAGATTAATTTACATCATGCTCCATGTATTTCAGAAAATAGAGATTGTAATTCTCCTTTGTTATTTCAGATCTCTCTTTGGTGCTGTCCTGGTTAAATACTGGGACAGCAATTAAATGAATGACTGATGCTTTCTATTAACCGCTCTCCATCCCTCTACAAGGAAAGGAAAGAGAATAAGGGAGAAAAACTTGAGTTGGGAACTAGATTACACAGCTTTAATGAAATAGTACTGATGAAAAGGAACATAATGAAATATACGTACATATGTACAAAAGTGATAACACATTCTGCCCCACCCATCAGTAATGCTCATGTTATCACTGAGGCTTGCAGGGCAGGCCCTAGAAAAGTCACAGAATCACAGAACTGTCATGGTTGGAAAAGATCTGTAAGACCACTGTGTCCAGCCATCAATACATCAACATAAAAAATATAACAATCGCTATGCCACTAGATCATGTCCTGGAGTCCCTCAGCTATATGGTTTTTTAATACTTTCAGCGTTGGTGACTGCACCACCTCCCAGGGAAGTAAATTTCAGTACCTACCTTTCAGTAAACAAATTCTTCCTAATATCTTGTCTAAACCTCTCCTGGGGAGACTTCAGGCCATTTCCTCTAGTTCTACTGTTATTTACTTGAGAGAAGAGGCCAGCACCCACCTCACTACTACCTCCTTTCAGGTACTTGTAGAGAGCAATCAGGTCTTCCCTCAGCCTCCTCTTCACCAAACTAAACAGTCCCAAATCCCTCAACCTCCTCTCAGTGGCAGAGAGGAGCTAGATGCTGGAATGAACAGATTCAGAAGTGCACAGATTGGGATCAAAGGGAGGTGAACAAAGTCCTCTCAGGACACTGTCCATAGACAAAGAGAGCTTGAGCCTTGTGATCCCTCAAATTTATACTGAGTATGATGCGTATGGGATAGAACACTTTGTTTGGACAATTCTGGTCATCTATCTGCTCTGCTCCTGCTTCAAGGACTGTTGTAGGTGTGACCTCTTTATTCCCTTTGTCTTTCTGGAGATAAGGTATTTTTCAGAACCAAGTAGTGGCCTTGGTTCTGCATACCATTCTCTAGCAGTAACTATAAACATCAGTTGTTACCAGGCCTTAGAAGCAGACACCGACTGAGGAACATGCTGTTAATTACAGCAAGCTACTTAGGAAATACTTAACTGAAAAGTAAAATCATTAGAAAGAAAGTTGGTTTTATCCTGGCTCAGACCAGGATAGGTGCTTTGTCTGGAAGAAGCAACTCCAGCTTCTGGCATACAGATCATCTTCCACCTCTCACCACAAGGGTTGCTCCCATCCAAGTGTTTATAAATTTCACCTGGGAAAATTGAGGCAAAAGCCTAATTGCCGAAATCAGAAACGTATTATTGCATCCTATTACTTCCCATTTTTGTGTAATAGACTTGCTAGCAGTTTCCTAAACAGGTCATTTTTACAAATTCATAGAAGCCAGGCAACTAATTGCATTCAGCAGGTTTTGTAATTAAAGGGTGATTTGTAGGTATTTAGCTTAAGCTGCTGAGATCACCTGCAGCAGAGCAAAGCACAAAGTGTCCCTAAGGAGAGAGTTCTTCTGCAGCAGTTGTGCTGAGCAAGGATGAGCTGACCTTGCAGACTGAGTTACCCTTTTTAAAACTGCGTGGGGATTTGTGGCTGTAAAGACCTATGACCGTGCAGGTGCTCACAATAAGGTAGTGCTGATGGGATCCATTTGTATGGCATCTTGCTTAATTACAACCTACTGAACAAACAGCCAGTACAAATGCCATCTTAGCTTTCTGTAGCTGAATATGAGCAAAAAGTTGAGAGACTACAAAAGGAAAAAGTAGGGATGTATTTCTCAAGTGTTCAAGTAGTGGGCTCTTACGCATGCTGTTCAGTCTGCTACCTTAAAATTTATAGCTCTTTTTTTTGACCGTTGCTAGTAGTGTTTTGCTATTTTGAGAAAGAACATTAAGTTTTGGTGAGTTATTTTGAGTTTTTTTTCTATGCTGGCTTCATTTGCTGACTTAAGCAATTCCTTTACTGTCGTTGCTATCTCTGAGTTTTAATCTTGAAGTTCTGATTTTACTTTTTTTTTTTTTTTTTTTTTCTGCAAGGCATTTGCTAGCTAACACATGTATCCTGCATTGGCTTTAGCAGTTTTGTCTATAGGCAGCTAGACTTAAAGTTCCCAGTCTGAGCATGTAATGCAACTACTGAAGGAATGTCCTTCCTGTTGCTTTCCTTAGCCACAAGGGCATGTTCAGACAGGTATTGCAGCCTTAGATACTAGAGGAAAGCTTGTGCAAGGTGTGATGTGGTGTCTTAGTGCATCTCCAGGCTCTGTATGTGTCATTAGAAACACAATAGGTTAGTGAAAAGAGACAGTTACAAAGCAAGCTGCTTTCTTAAGATCAGGCTGTGTATCCTACTGTTTCTTGCTCCTCAGTTAAGTGAAGGCATCATCTTGGCTGGTTTTTCTCAGGATGTGAGTATACACACAAACAAATGTCTGTTTCTTTTCCTGCACTTATGACCAAAGAATCCTCTATGTTGCAATGTTTTACCAGTCACAGTGGCAAAACAGTGCTAGCGTTATCTTAAATGTTGGTAGCAGTAGAGTACAGCTTAGGTTGTTCTGCACTTTTCTTGGTTTCTTTAAAAGAGAAATGTCTGAATCCCTCTGGGGGTGATCCCTCTTTTACCCCAGCACATCTGCAGTTTTATCTAGAGGCTTTAAGTTCACATATAGTACTGTAATGGGGCATTGATTCATGCCAGTGCTTTAGCCTGTAAGTTTCCTAGCATCTCCTGCTTGTGAAAGATAATAATGTAAATTGTTACTGTTGTGTGATGACAGGCTTTAAACACTTAAGTCTAGAAAAAATTATATAGAAGGGCTTCTCTGAGTGATTATGTTCTTGGAAACAGGAGATTGCCTTTTGATTCACATTTTAAAAAATCAATAGTTACTTGTAAGCTATGTTCTCTATTGTCTAAAGACTGTAACAGAAGGTACTTGGTGTTTTGGGTTTTATTAATGTATTACCGAGTTGTAGATCAGCAGATGCTGCAACTGTATACTTTGGGGGATGCAATAAGAGCAGTATTCCCATGGGTAATTCTACCTCAGATGTTTGAAATTGAGCTAGAAATACACTGTGTGTTGCTGCTTTAAAAGAAGGCTTTCTTATACCCTAAAGGGATGATGTGCAATACAATCCCAAAGTCTGGATAATCTGTTTCCTGCCCTGTCCCATCTTTTGGGTTGTTGATCCCATGGAAAGATCTAGTACAAGTGTGTAAGAGGCCATGCCTTCCTTGCTTCTAAACACGTCCTAGATGCAGGTTGCTAGGGAATGGGAGCAAGGTGTATTTTAAAAGCAAGTAGTTAAAAAGCAGGTAGTTAAGATGCAAATGGTTTGCAGTGACATTGGATGCCAGCGTGTGTAAACAGTTAGAAGAAAACCTACTATGAACACGAAGCCCCTCTGGAGAACCAGGCTGTGTAACCAGCTGAAGCCTTTGCAGTACACCAGGGGACTCTCCAAAAAAAAAACAAAAAACAAAACAAACAAAACTCAACAAAAAACCCAAACCCACACACTTCAAGGGCAGAGACTTGTAATCAAGCAGCTGAAAGGGTGGGATGCTGTAAAAAGCAGTGTGCAAAACATGTTGCTCTGCTATGCAAACTGTCTGTGTGCTAGATAAGAAACTGCCTGTAGGTAACGAGCTGGGCAGAGGTATCAAGGCTGAAGTAGAACGGTTTGTTTTGGACCTTGTAAAGTAAACTATATATAACCAGGAGCAACCAGATAATTATAGGGATGCCTGAAGCAACTCTTTCAAGGTAGAACCTTGCAAGGCCACCCACACTGTATCAGTAATACCATGTAAAGCTGAGATTGCTGAGGCAGAACTATCTGAAATAACAGACTTTGTTTTGGATGTAGCAAAACTGAGACCAATGAGGAAGAAGTAATCATGGCTAGATTATCTATCTGGGAGGAGACTGTCTGGAGGAAGGGAGGCATGAGCATGGCAAAAAAGTGAATCCTGAAATTAGTGGAAAAGGTATAAAATGAGATGGAAGAATGAAGGTGGAATCAGCTGGCCATGAGAATGTGGGCATTTATGGATTATAGTGAAGCTTGAGGATCCAAACCCTCTGGGATGCTGGAGTGATACTTCTGGGGCAACCTGCTGGATTCTCCATCAGGTCTGTGTTGGAAAGATTTGATGTGGGAGGGCAGAGCAAAGAGGGGTAGGCTTGCATTCTGTTGCTTTGTGTGGTGGGAGACAAGGGTGAAACACCTGTAACGCAATAGTAGTTGTGTCGTTCATAAAACTTGATTAGTAGCTCCATAGTTGTGTGCAAAATGTTATAAATAACCATGAGGTACTCGTGGTGTGTTACTGAGGTTGTCGAGGTGTTGATCTTTTGGTGTGATTGATAAAAGCTAATCTGAGTTAGTTGTCTCAAGACTGCAGTCTAAATGGGGACAGCTGGGCAGAAATGACAACTGGAGGGTAGTCCATTATCTCCCAGTCTGGGACCTTGAGCTAACTGATACTGAGATATAATTGAAGAAGAGGGTGTTTGAATGGAGAGTGATGGGTATCAGATTATCTTGAGTGAGAAGAGGAGCAGAGCTGTTTGTGCAGGCTATATTTGAACATGGATAGAATACTTGGAACTATGAACACTATAAAGTGTGGATTAAGGTACTCTGAAAGAAAAAAGTGTCTAGATAAAGAGTCTTTGGGAACAGATTTGGGTTCGAAAAAGGTGGTACCTCTTTGTAGGGCAGACCGGGATCCTGAGGCTTGGGGCAGAGAGATTTGAACCTCAAGTAAGGGAGACCTGATGCAAAGGGTGGCTACAGTGGTTACTGGAAAGCTGAGACTGGTAGTCGTAGGAGCTTTAATAACAAGTTATGCCATGAGGAAAGGAGAAAGCTTAAAGGAAAAGGAGGTGGTGTGTGTGTCCAAAACCTAGACTGTGGTACAGCAGACATCTCTACCAAAGGAGAGGCTTGAGGGGTCATAGTGTCAGGATCACTGTGACAGCAGGCTGGAGTGGCTTCCAGAGCCCTGCTGGCTGATGCAGTCACCCTGTGGTAACACTCACCATGTTTTATTCTTGGCAGTGCAGCTGTTTCAGACCTGCTGTGTGACCCAGCAGCTGCAGTGAGTGGTGGCTCCAAACCTCTATTCATCAGAAGTAAGTTGCATTTTGACTGCTATTTGAGCAGAGTTATGCAAGGGATGGTTTTTAGATCATCAGAATCAAGTGAAGACTTGCTCTGGCATGACTAGGTGTTTTGACCTCATACAAAGTCTGGGCTTTGCACAGACCTCAGAAATAAATGCCAGACTCTTACTAGATTCCTATGCTTTCTGGTAATGCTGCTTTGAATAGCTGAAATGGATTTACTCACTCTTCAACGTGCCTAAGGGGTGACTGACAGTAATATGCATTAACTGCTATTTCCACAGTTATCAGTGCCAGCTGGAGCTCCCTGTGCAATGCACTAGTAACATCAGGGTTCAGGGGGAGCAGCTTGTGGACTGGGGTCTTCTGGCTTCAGAATTCAATCCTCCCCCTTCACTGAATTTAGATACAAGAGCTAGGAGTAGCTCTGAGCCCACTTCTTGAGGGGAGCATCAAGTGCAGTAAGTTTTGCATGTCCCCCTCCTAGCAGGGTGACAGCTTGTTCTGCCCTAGAGAGGGAATCAGTGTGTTTGAGGTCCTCTAGGCTGTCCATCCCAGAAGGGCCTCTGGTATCTGGTGTGCTTGTGCTATCTTTTCAGTTGGCTTGGGCAGCTGTAAGAGCTGGACAGTGAAGTGATTCTTGGAAAGGTCCCTGCTGTGGTGCAGGGGAGGTTGGGTCAGATCTCCAGCATTGCTGGGGGTGTTTGTGTTACTGATGTGGGGAAGGGGATGTGGCTGCTTCCAGAACTTCAGCCAGTGCCAGTTGTGCCACTCAATGTGCCAGAGAAGAAACATGCTTCTTCCTGGCCCAGAAACCTGAGCTGCTTGTCCTGCTGCCAAGGTGAGGTTATCCCCCCTCAGCTGCTGCTCCTCTCCAGCTCTGTGCTCCAGGGATGAGCAGAGGGCCCCACAGCCATCTCTATCTTTCTGTAGTCCTGTGCTGCTGCTTTCTTTGATCTCGCCAAAATAGCTTGTGTATTTGCCTCTTAGTAAAAACACAAAACTGTCTGGATTGGTGAGTTTCTCCTGTTTCTACTAATCTCTGCTTCTGAAGTTGCTCAAACCCTTTTTTGCCTTGTAGATTTACTGCTCTTTGAGGAGACATTAAGCTTTCATTCAAAGTACCTGCTCTTCTCTGTGAAGCCCTTTTCTTTCTCCTGGGCTGTTTGCAATACTGCTTTCAGTATCGGTTATCTTCCTATACATGTTAGCACCAGCAGCACAAGGGACCATGGCAAATAGCCTCACCCCTCTTCTGAGCAGCATAGACAGTGTTCTGCCTTACCAAGCTTCCCATATAGAAATACTTGAAAGGATCACTGTAAGGAGACACTGGTGTGTAGTAGCTGGTACACAGTGCCAGCTCTGCCTGCAGGAAGCAGGTTATTGCAGTGTGCACTGTGGCTTTAAAAAAATTAATTGCATGTGGAAACCTGTGACCACCGTGGCACTTGGGGTGCAAGTCTGAAGCAGAGACCTTCCCCTGAGGTGGCTTGCTTTGCCACCTGGGCATGGGAGCTCAGAAGCTGCTGCTGTCATCCAGACTGTGCCCTGTGCCACCTAGGAGGCCACTAGGCTTGATGTAGTGAGCTCTTGTGGAAGTACTTGTCACCTTAGAGTGCTTTGCTGGAACAATGTGGCTTTTGTTTTTTTTCTTTGGAAGAATGCAGCAAAAACTTCCCGTGTTGTTTGGGAAGGGGTGAGGGTGCAAAAGCTGAAAGTTCTTCCATGATTAAGCAGCACAGGTTTGGGAATTTGCTCCTGTAGATAAAAATTAAATACTGAAAGGACCCAGCTTGTAATGAGCTACCACGCTTTCCTGGAATTCTTGTGTTGCTGCCAGGCATGTCTGGCTGAGCAAGAGCATCCCATTTAGGAATGCAGCCAAGTGCCTCTGTCCACTTGGCTGGGTCAATATTGATGGCAGAGGATAAAAACTGTCATGTTGTGCAGCATGGCTTCCTGCTGTACTCTCCCACCTCCCTGAGAAGTACTTGAGAGTCTTGAGTGTGTGAATTTTTCTTGAAAGACCTTGGAACATTATCTTATGTTGGAAAAGGGGGGAATAGGAGTGACAAGGGAAAACAAGAAATCTCTGATCTTCTCCTATGCACTATCTCCAGCTACTGGGGTGCTGGATAAGTGACACATGAGAGCTGTGGAAGACAAACCTTAGCTTGATGAGTGTGTTTGCTTTTAACTGCTCACTTCCTGGGCAGTCCTTGAGGCTTTGTTTTTTTCCAGGAAGATTTTTGCCAGAGCTTTGTCAGATGGCAACGATTTTGAAGAGTCGGCTTAAAAGGGAGAGCTTAACTGGAAATAACTCATTACTATTTCATACCCTTGGTTAAGCAAAAAATGTTACTTTTGTTGTATTCATCCCTGTATCCTTGGGGGTTGCTATAGAACAATGACAACAGATCTGTGATTTTTGTGTGGGGAGAAGAACAGGGCAGGAAAAAATCTGGAAAGAACAGTCTGAAAATTTGAATGCTGCAACAGTGGAGAGAAAAAGATAGCTAGGTTGGAACACAGAATAGTTTGGATTGGAAGGTACCTTAAAGATCATCCACCCCAAACTGTTCATCTGGGAGCTGATTACAGGACAATGACATAATTAAAGAACAGTCTTGGTCAACACAGAGTAAAATGGATGGCCATGTCCTGTCCTGTGGGCTGAGTGTCTCTACAGTTTTACTGGTATGACCTCTGAGAAAGCACTTAAAGCTGTTCAAACTGCCAGCTTGACCTGAGGACCAAGGTAACATTGGTTGCTGCTTGAGATGGACATAAAGCTTGGTAACACTCCTTGAACTTTCTTGGTGAAACAGACGCACAAGATAAATGTAGAAAGTTTCATGTGTTGGGTACTATGGTATATCTCGTATGTTGGTCTGTGCCCATGCTACAGTCAGGGTCTCTTTATTCTCTCTCCTAGAGACTGTGCAGACATCATAGATTTGAATATTCACCTTTTCTTCTGCTTTCTGCAGGTACAGAGGTTTTTGTGCTCCATGATTATCTAAACTGAGAGGTCCCCAAATTCAAAGCTAGCTCGGATGGCAGTAGAAGTCCTGAGACATGTCCAGCAAAACCATGGTCTTCTGCAATGCTGGGGAACTAATCTCTGCTACTTTAGATACTAGAGAAGCCCCACCAGATTTGTGTGTTCCTGCATTAGCTAGTGGCAGATCCATCGCCTGTAGTAACTGTGTAACAGAGTAGTGTAACAAAATCATCCTTGTACTTGAAACATCAAGTGTGCTCTGGCTTTGTGTTGCAAGCGTTGCTTGATTGCACCATAGCAACTCTTCTCTGGGTCTGCTGGCCCTGAAGCTTGCTTTTCTTGGCAGATGAAGTATTTTGGGAGCCATGGTGTCAACCTCCTGACCAGCACCAGGATGTGTGAGGAGGCCCTGACAGATGACTGGGCAGTGGGTGAGGGAATTGCTGGAGTCAGCTCTGGCAAACCTGGGAAGAATCTGAAGTATCATGTTCTCACCAAGAAGAGATGACAATCTCGTTTCAGCTGGCTTGTGACCTTCTCTGTAGTGTGTGGGGCTTTTGTGTGTGTGTGTGTGCCTGGCTTCTCATTCAACTCCAGCTGAAGGGGATTGAACACTTTTCCAGCAAGGTTAGATGGGAGGGGGTGGGGGGAGCTGGAGGCTGTTGGATATCTACTTTCAAATCCAGGACAGCCTCTGACTGCTGGCACTGGAGAAATGAGGGAAGTAGGAGCAGGTGAAGAGGAAGAGGAGAGGACAGTGAATGGGGGTTGGAACCTTTTCTTAAGGGGTACCACTTGGTAATACTGATGTTTGGGTTATTTTGTTGTTGTGGTTTTCTTTTCAAGCATCTGACCTTTTGATGCTTTCCAGCTATCATATGGTCAAAAGATCACCATCTTGGCAACCCCTGTTTTCCCTGAAGCACTACTAGCTCTCACTTCCTGGTGAGTATGGGGCAGGGTCAGGCAAACTGGGACTGACTCTCTCAAAGACCTGTCTCCTCCCACACACATGGATTTGTCACACCCTAGCTCAGACTGTGCAGCTGACCATTGCTTCAGCCGTGGTCTCCCAATATCTGCCTCTGGAAGATGGAGCAGCCTGCAGGGCAATATTCACAACGTAATGGTGCACCCGTGGGGTGTGAACTCCATAGTGTCAGCTCCTGGAAGCATAAGGCTGCAGCTCTGGATGGGCAGGGCAACGGCCTTGTGCCTCCTGCCTCCTGTGTTGCAACACACCTCATGGTTCAGACCCAGTGCCCTGCCTTGCAAGATTTGGGATTTGAGCTGGGATTTGAGCTCTTGTGCTTGTGAAAGCAAAGCTGTGCTGGGGCAGTCCCAAGAGCTTTGGTGCTTGGTCACAGGGTCAGAGTTCTGCCGTGGGGAGCAGGCAGGGAGGAGCAGTGCCAGGCAGCTGCTCAGCTTGCCCAGAAAAGCAAAGACAGAGCACCAACTGCCCAGCCAAAGCTTGCCCTGATAGGTTTGCAATCTTCCTCCAGGGATGTGAAGTATTGTCTACACTGTGCCCACTGTCAGCACCCTCCTCCTGGGTGATGTGCTTCCAGAAAAATGTCTTCACTCCTGTGGTCAAGTATGTGACAATGCTGCCCTTGGAACACTCCCTTAATCCTCATTCCCCCTTTATCTCTTCAGTTTGTTTCCTCTTGCCTGGTTGAGCCACCCACTTTTTCCCCTTATTTTCCAGTGCAAAAGCAAAGCTGTGCTCATGCTGCCTCTGTGCTAAAACCTGCATGCCTTATATGGTCTGTTACTTACTACTTCCCCAGCTGCTGGGGAATACCAAGGAGCACTGATGCTGCCAGCCAAATGCAGGATGCTGCAGCAGTTGGTAGATGGAACATTTGTATTTTTTTGAGAAAGAGCTGGTAATCAACTGGCTGAGATAAGAGCTTCCCCAGTACTGTTCCAAGCCGGCATGAAGCAACAGACTGATCAGCTGGGCTTGCTTTGTTTTGACCAGTGGATGTCATATTTGTTTAGTGTCTGCAGATGGTGGATCCATGGTACTGTGGCTCTCAGTAGGGATGTAGAATTGAACTAGATTAAAAGAGGCACAAAAACTGTTTTTTAAGGAAAGACCATTTATTTCACTTGTACATCAATGTCAGCATGAGGTGTGCAATACCCCTCTGGATTTTTTTGGTGGTTCTAAGTTAGGCAGGCAATATGTTTAGAAACTAGCTCACAGTCTCATTTCCATAACGGTCTAAGAAAATGTGCTCAAACAGGGCACAGTGGAGTGAGCTCCTTGCCGCAGAAGACTTGGCTCTAAACCTCTTCAAAGCTACCAGGCAAACTTGAGATGTATAGATAATGTTCTGTGCCTTCAAGTAGAAGGGCACCCAGGCCTACCCTTACCCGGTGAGTGTTTGAGCCATGTGCTGTTGTAAGCTGGGCTAAATGCAGGAAACATCATGGAGCCTGCCCTTCTCCTCCCAACACTTGTTAATGAGCTGGGGAGACCTTGGTCAAAGCTGTTTGAGCTTACTTTATTTTGCTTGAAGCTCTTTGAGCCATTCTTTGTAAGGGTTTTAATGAAGAATGCTGAGCTTTCTGTTTCTCTCCCATCCAAGGACCTGATGCTTATAATGGGCTTTGGCTCCCAAGATGCAGCCATTGTTTAAGGGTACTGCCTTGCCTTGACTAAATACTCCAGTGCTGTTCCTCTGCTTCTGTTGGCTGAAAAAAGAAAAGCTCCATTGTGTAGTATCCAATATTGCTTGTGGCAGGCAGGTTCTCAGGGGACTGCCAAATTTTCTGTTAGGCTGGAAGAAAGCACCCAACTGAAAGATGAGTTTCATATTACCTTCTTGGTCAACACCTGTGTGAGAGGCAACTCTAGTTAAGGCTGAAGCAAAAATAGAGCTACAGGATCTTAAGTCTGTGTGCAGAAAACAATGTTGCTGCCTTTAGTTGTGTGCATGGTCTTTTCCTCTCTCTGGCAGCAAACTTCTTAAAAAAACCCCTGGTATGTAGAGCTTCCCTTGGGGACAGGACAGTGAGTCATGGGAGGACATTGCTTAATGCTCTGGAGGGGTGCTTGGATTGTCCAGTGAGGGCAAGCTAGGAACAAGTTCAGTTGTGGGTCAGAGTTGCTTAAATGTGAATGATAACTGCTGAGGCCTAAACAAGATGCTTTGCATGGGAACTTGCCAGAGGTTATGTAGATGTGCCTGGATTTTGCTCTAGAGAAAAACCAGTAGGCACAGGTCTTTGCTTATCAGAATAGAAGCAGGGATTTGGGAGGATGGGGAAAGAGTCAAGGACAGTTGAAGGCTTGCTTGCTTGCTTGGTTATTCTTTTTTCCTCCTAGATCTCCTTGTCTGAGCAGGATGGTAGCTGAAACAATTGCAGCTGGACTGGGCCGTGACATCTTTCCTTTATCTTTGCCTGCTTTTTTGTTTTTGGACTTGTTTCATTTGTGCTTGCCTTCCCCATTTTTTATGCCTGCTCAAGGGTCTCTAGCTTGTTTGTCTTGCTGCCTCCCAGCAGTGCAAAACCATGTCATGAGGATGTGGGGGCAGAAGAGATGGCCTCAGGGTTTTTTTATGGTAACTTGTTCCCATCCTTGTAACCCTGAGACCTGGGTAGGTTGAATGATGAGTCTTGCTGAGCAGCAAAGAGGCAATTGATGGCAAAGAGGGTCTGCTTATTCCTGTTATGTTACTGCCCCTGCAAGCTGCAAGGGGATCCTTTCACTTAGTTGGTATGCTCATGGTGCTGGATGCATCTCCTTATTCACTCTCATTCTGGAATGTATATAACCGATGTAAAATGTTTCTCTTCTCTTCCTGTCCTCACAGATTTTGACACTCAGCAGTTGCTCTCGATAAACATACCCTGTGTGAAATCTGAGATCCTGTACCATGTACCAGCCTAGTTTTGTGCCACGGGAGTATTACCCAACTGTAATCCCACCTTCTGCCTACACCTACCCACTGCTGCGGACTGGGAGAGCTGAAGACATGACCAGTTCTGTGATGTTCCCTCCCATCCACATGCACAACTTCTACAGCCGACCCATCACCTTTGTGGCAGACCGGAATGGCTACCCTGACTACATGGGAGGTCAGGTGGAGTATCATCATCTCTACAGTGCCTCCAATCCCAACTTCCATCCATACTACACCTGGCACTTCTCTCCTCCTGTGGTCCCCATCCCTCTCTACAATCCCTATGCAAACTACAATCCTTATGCTGCCTACCAGAGGTCAGATCAGTATCGAGACACATGGCCAGAAGGCTTCACGATGAGAGGGGAACTTCAATGGGGGAAGCTTGGAAAGGTGTTTGGCCCAAGGAAAGACCTCCCAGAATTTGTGAAGGATGATCTCCGGAGGGTATATGGCACCTACCCACGGACCAACATCTCCATAACCTACCGGAAAGGGGAGTTCTTGGTCAAGGGAGACCCAAAGGTAGGAGAGCAGGAATATGCAGTGGAAAAAAAAGTCATCCAGCAGGCTGCAACACCCAGTGCCAGTGAGGCAGATGACAGCAGTGAAGACCGGAACCGAAAGAAGAAAAAGAAACTGAGACATTGATGTAGTAAGTCTCACTGGATGGATAGATGCTCCAGAACCCTTGAGAGAGTGAGTTGGCAGCTGGTTTTGGTGCAGCTGGCAAGTAACACAAGCAATGGATACCACCATTTCTGTTGGCTTTTAACTGCATCCTGTCCTCCACAAACTTACGGCAGCTTTACACTGTTTGAGGCACTATACCCACCCTGGGAAGAAATCACATAGCACCTGACTTTTTTGGATCTGCTCTTTTGTCCTGGTTTTGAAATGAATGTTTGATTGCCACTGGTTTGGTTTGAGTAGTCACAGTCTTGTGGGGGACTTTCCAGACAGCAGCCCTTGAATAGAAGATGGACCTCTTCCTACCCTATCCAAGGGAAAGTTCTGGAAGCCAGCCACCTTTCTGGCACTCAGTTAAGGAGACCAAAGTGGGTTTTCCTCCAGACTGGAGTAACACAGATCCCAGAAGAGAGAGCAGCTCTTGAACACTAAAGAGCAATTATCTGCATGTTTATGTGCTTAATCACTGTGTGAAGCCTGTATGCAGCACTTCCCTACACACTGGCAGAAGATCCTGGTGTCCCCATCCTCTTACACTTGGTAACCTGGTGCTCAGTTCTCTTGGTTCCATATGTCCTTGCTGACACTGCTGCTTGAGGTCCTGCTCTGGGTTTGACTTGGCTCTGGTTGGAGGTGCTGGCTCCTCACTGAGATTACTGGCACTGTGTGAACCACAGCTTGGTCTCTTGGAAGGGTGGGCTTCAGAGTTGTGCTGAAAACCTTGAGGGTTGTGAGGGGCTGGATCTGACTTGCTTTGCAAACTTGTGTACCTTTTAAATAATTGTAAATAAACAATAACAAACCTCAAATGCAAATCCTTGTACTTCAGTTTTTTAGCTACCTGATGGAAGTCTCTCCTGAGAACAGCTTGCAACCAGATCTGGCACCTTTTTGCAAAGAGTTAGACTTGACTTCTGCCCAGCTGTGTTTGAGTTATTCTGCTTGCTCTGTTTGGCATTACCCCCGACTTGCCCCAGTTTGTTGCCTGACAGTTTCCTCTCTAGGGACCAGCAGGGCCTTTCTGGACCTGTTTTGTTCCCAAACATGCCATATAGGAGAAAGGCCTTGTGATGTGGGGAGGGAACTGGGTAGAGAATAGGAGCCTGTGAAGGCTCTTAGAGGCCCTTAGTGACTCTAAATTGATATCAAGTCAAAGCAAGTGGATATTTTTAAATTAATGCAACAGTTTGTTTGAGTAAGCAACTGTCAGAATAGGTAACTATCTGGATTTCTCCTTCCCCAATTAGATTCTTGGAAATTGGTTAGCTCTGCTGCCAGTTGAGCTGCAAGAGGGCTGAACCAGAACAACTGCTGCAGAAACTTCAGACCAACCTGGTCCCATGGCTCGCAACTCAGCTAATGCATATCTACAGAAAGAAAAAAGGCCAGAAAAGGCCTCCACTAATGACTGGTGGCTAATCAGATCCAGTATAGGAAAAAGGCAGCAATTCTGCCTTTTGGTTTTTGTTTGTTTGTTTTGCTTGGGTTTTTAAAATTATTATTATTTGGTTTTTTTATTCTTCCTTGGTTAACAGAGCATCTTGCCTTGGTAGACATGGGGAGAGATCTACTGTCCTTGTTCACAGCAGCTGTGCTGCAGTGCTGGTGTTGCATTCTGTGCCCTTCTAGCAGCATATTCCCTATAGTGATGATCAGATGTTCCACAAATTACAAGGATTTACATAATTTATCCTAAATGCCACTTCTAAAGCCAATAAATTGATGGTGGCAGCTTTGGATTGTGTTAATAGTGGAAAAGGTCCCCAAAACTCAAGGCGGGCAACTAAAGTCTCATAGAGGTATGTGATGGTTGAGTAGAAAGAAACCCCATTGCCTCCACAAAAATCTTCTCCAAATACCTGTCCTTGCTGGGGATGTCCCCAGGGGGTGCAAGGAAGGAGTGGGCACACCATTCACTTTACCCAGCCTGTCCTGTTTATCTTCTCCAAGGTTTTGTTTGGTTTTGCTGCCTGGACTCTGAACAGGAGATCGCAGGGCACACCCAGGCTGTTGTTCTGACAATGTGTATTTTTAGCAGAGGTTTACAGTCACATATGTACATTGGGAGGCAGCAGCACACTCGTTTTCTTAAGTGCCATTTCACTTCTAGAAGGAAGAAAATATTTTCTAGTTGGGCTTTTTTTTCCCCTGAGAGAAAGCTTAACACAAGCAGCCACTGCCTGGGGCAACTCTCTGAATGCAGGGCTTCCCATGATGGCTGTAACTCACCTCCATCCCTACTCTGGTCTCTGTGAGAGAGGAAAGATTCACACATTCCTTGCAGAAACAGCTCACAGACATTCTCTTCTTGAAGGTTTGAGGCATATTTGCTACCCAGCTGCAGAACTGAATCCATAGGGCATTTCTGGAGACTTTAATGCCTATGGAATTCAGTTCTCAGAGCCAAGCAGCCAGTGTCAGTTGGCTTTCCCTGTTCCCAGCCAGCTGCACCTCCATCTGCAAAGGGGAGAAAAATAGAAAAGAGCTCATGATGTCTCTAACACAGCGCAGGCACTGAGCTGACATGGATTTCTGCAACAGGAAGCTGCTGCAAGGAGAGGACTGTCACCTCTTGTTCCAGAAGCAGCCCATGCAGCCATAACTTTCTTTGGAAACTTTGCTCAATTGGGCTGCTATTTTTTTCTGCTGTTTCCACGAGTCATCCTGTCATTTGGAGCTGCTCCAAAGCTTCAGGTCAGGCCTGTGCTCTGCAAAGTTGCTGTAGCTGTAAGAGAAATACCCCCTTTTCCAGATGGGGCTGATCTTTGCAGGTGCATTGGAAATCCTGCCTATGTCCTGTGTGCAAGTGATAACACATCCTGCAGCTTAAACTGTTCCACTGCCTGTGCATTTGAAAATGGGCCATAGCTGTGTGGGGATGCTCAGAGCTGCAGGAGCAACCCAGTGGTCCCATGCACCCACCCTCTGCTCCCACCATACCAAAACCAGGGCTTGTGGGAACCCCTGGAACTGGGATGTCTCAGCTGATGGATGGAAATGGGTTGTGCAGTAGGTGGTACTGCAGGTGGACTATGAGGCAAGTGAGCTTGCCTGTTTGGGAGGGGAAAGAGGTTAATTCTGCAGCTTAAAATTGAGCAGTAAAAGGCCTTTTCCAGGCAGGTCAGAGAACAGATCCAAGGAGGGATCTGTTTCAGTCTAGGCCAAGCTGGGACATGCTGGTGCATTCCACAGCTATGCATGAGGCTGCCCACTGCCCTCACTCTCCAGTTTGGGCTGCAAAGCTCATGCATGGAAAGGGACAGACTCAGATGACACATGGGGACCCCCATGAACAACTGCAGGGGTGCTGACACTGACAGCAGATTTAGCCAGACTCCTCCCTCAGCAGGAGGTGTTAATTTCAAACCCAAGGACTGAGCTGATAACTGAGAGGTAGGATGAGGCATTTTTTCTGACTACTCAATAGTTTGACACAGTTGTGAAGACAGGGTGGCTTGGCAGTGCAGGAGCGGAGCCCTCAGGTTTGATGGATCAGCAGAAGAGACAGGAAATGACACACACTGCTTTGGAGCACAAGCAAAGATTTTGGCAGGGGAAGCACTGAGGAACTGTTGGCACGAGGAGCTAACTCCATGATTGCCCAACAGCCTGCCCAGGGCTCTATTTTAATCCATTTGCGGGGAATCTGAGTTCAGCAAAGGCATCATGAACTCACCACCTCAATAAGTGTCTCAGACAAGCCAAGCCCTGTTGCAAAAGCCGTGGGGTCCCAGGCTGTGGGTCCCAGCCCTGGTACATCCTCGGGAGCACCTGTGGCAGTGAGTAGCCAGAGGGAAGAGGAGGACGGAGATGGGGTAAAGCTCTGCTCAGTGCTCAGTGATCTGCTCAGTATTCCCTCATCCTGCTATGCGTTGTCAGGATGAGACATCTCAGGGACCAAGTCTGTTTTCAGACCACCATGGCATGGCAGTGAGGTTTCAATAGCTTTGATCCCCCCAAGCTCAGAAAAGTGGGATGATCTCCCCACTCTTCCTCCTCCCCTTGCTATGCAAGTTTCCCTTTTGATGTCCTGCCTGTGGGTACAGAGGCATCCTGTTGCCACAAGGCACTAGGGGCTATTAAAGCTGGGTGCAATGGGAATCCCATGGAGCTGAGCTCAGAAAGGAGGGTTTGAAATGCAAACCTAGACAAGCGTCAACTCTTCGCTTTCACTCATGGCTTTCTGCAAGCTATGTCCCCACAACATTGCATCCACAGCACCCCTGGGATGAAAGGGCCCTGGGAGCAGTGAGAGATGTAGGCACTCCCTGGAGCACACCACCACAGGCAGCCACAGTGCAGGAGGCTGTGACCTCCCTCAGTCATGCTGGGCTTCTGCACCACGGGCAAAGGGACAGTTTTAGCTGACCACCTGCTTCCAGACCCATCCCTTTTCCTGAGAGCAGGTGCTTTCATGGTGTTTTCTATATGCTCATGCAGGTTCCTCTGTGCTGTGTGTGCTGGGCACACATCCTTCTCTGAGATTCACCTTTGCCCCTTGGTGTCTCCAGATTTGCCCCCTGTTCCTGCACCCCAGGTCCTGGGCTAGATTTGGCCCTGTATTCCTGGGAATATCCCTGTCCCCTGGTCTGCACTGGAGCTTGGGCACTTTGTAATGTCAGGGAGGACAGGGATGAATAGAGATACAGGAGCTGTCTGAGGGCTGTATATTTTGTTGGTGTGCATATACCCTGCCCTGGCTCAACCTCATGTTTTCTTGAGGATGTCAGGATGCAGCACTGAGCTATGGAGTGACCAGCACATGCTGAGCCCATTGCCCCAGCTCAGCTCCTGGGAGGATTATATCAGCCCTGCAGGTGGGGGTTTCATGGCCACACTGCCATCTGCTTCTCTTGACTCTGGGACAGAAGCCCTTGCCACACTGCAGAATTTAAATCCTCCTCTTCCCCTGGCTCAGGGTGTGTAATGTCCCCATACAAGTTCTGGCACACATCCCCTTCTGGTGCTGGCTGTCTTGGGCTTGTCCTACCTTGTCTGGACTTGACGCCTTGTCATTGATCCCAGCAGCTGGGTAACAGCTTGTTGGAGCTGACAGACATGCTTAAGAGTGAGTACAATGGAAAAGTTGGGCTCCAGCACAGGAGGCAAGAGGCTGAGTGGTGCTCAGGGCTTCTGACTTTAGCCTGAAAATGCCAGTGGGTCAAGAGACAGCCCAGGCAAGTGGGTGCCCAGTGGGACACTGCTGCTGCTGCTGGGTTTTCTGTGTTGCAGTTAACCTGCAGCCCCTCAGCCTCTGCTCTGGGGGCAGGAGGCTCCAAGGCCTCAGGGTAGCAGTGGTTGGAAAAGGCCAGCCAGAAGCTGGGAGCAGCTGGGTCCTAGAGAACACCCACAGCAGCACTTATGGGTCCTGGGTATCAAAGTGCCATAAGAGCCACCCCAGACAGGATCCCCCCAGCTCTATGTGTCCAGCACCCAACTCTCCATGTGGCTGTGTGAGATACACTTTGCCTTCCCTGAAAAAAAAAGCATACCACATTTCCTTTCTTTGCAACAAGTAGGAAAAATATTATCAGCAAAGACAAAAAACCCAGCTGAGCAGCATGGCCCTTAGAGCACAGCAGAGACAGATCCAGGACCACATTTCCCATCAGTGAGCCGTGTTGGGAGATGATGGGAAGATGAGGAGAAGCAGACACATGAGCACTGCCAGCATCCACCTGGAGATAAGTGCTGCATCAGCTCAGCTCTGATCTGCCAGGACAATTCAGGCCTTTCTGGCTTTTATCCTCACTCCTGTGGGGAACACAGGGTGAGCTTTAGGGCTTCCCTCTCGCTCCCACGGGAGTCAAAGCATAAGTGGCTGCTCTGGGAGGGGTCATGGCTGCCTTGCCAGGAGCCCCCAGGCACAGCTACCTCTTGGCAGTTCACAGTTTATTACTTTATGTGGTTGAAAAAGCAGCAGCTCCCACCTTCTGGTGTGTCCATCTAATTAGCCCAGAGATTACTGATTAACCAGGACATGCCCAGGGCCAAACAGCGGTGTCAGGTGGGTGCTGTGCAGCCACCAGTGCCAACTTGACATGGTGGCTGGGGTGTTCATCCAGGGTGTTTCATTTTTATCTTCCCAGGAAGTTTGCAGGAACAGTCACATACCTCCCCTCCGCTCTTTAAATTAGCAGAACAGGTCCAGTTTTGCAGATTATCAAAAAAGCCAGGGATAAAAGCGAAGATGCTCATGTCCCACACACGGTCTGGCATTTTCTCTCCCCCTTCCCTGCCTGCAGCAGGGAGCGAGTGTGTTGCCACCGACCAGGAGACATGACCACATCCCCGCTGCTCTGCCCTCCTCACCGCCCGGGCTGTGGCTCCTCGGGGAGGAGAAAGAAATCACCCAAGCCAAGAAATCACCCTGCACCCAGCAGCATCGGCCCTCCCCCTCCGGCACAGCCCCTCTGGCATCACCCCGGTACTCACCCGGCAGCTGGGGCTCCCGTCGAGGCGGGTCTGTGAGCGGCGGGGCTGGAGGCACTGTTAAATATTGCAGCCGACTTACTCACTTCTCTTCCTGGACGGCAGCACGCAGTTTCCACCCACTTCTTTCACCTCTGGTTTCCAGGCTTTCTGAGAAAAGGGGAAGCCGTGGGAGGGAGCAACCGGCACCCCCGTGCCAGGGCCGTGGCCCCCAGCAGCCTCTGCTTCCCGGGAAGGGTTGGATGATGGAGAGGGGGATGCTTGCCCGGGAAACTGCAGCACAGCCCCATGATTGTGCTGGGCTGCTCAGTGCTCCATGACCCTCTTGGGTTGGGAGAATTTTCCTCCCCTGATGAGCTGAGGGGGATGTCTGGGCACAAGCTCAGGGGTGGCTGCCCAGCTGGCCCAGTTTCCACTTTTGAGGGTGATGATTCCCCCCCTGAGGCTCGATTACACCCTGGCCTCACCCTGCCAGTGCCTATCTAACCCCTCTTGTAACCTAGTGTCTCTGCGAGTGGTGGCAGTGCCCAGATTGGGGGTCACCTCCATACTGCTGACACTTGTGGTGAGTGGTGTCTGTTCTCAGCCCACAGAGCCCTGCCAGCAGCAGCACACGGGCCAGCACTCAATCCAGCAGCATTCCCATCTGCATCACAGGTAGATGGTTCCCCTCACCTGGGACATCATTAGAAAATATCCCCTGGACATTATGGCCAGGCAGGTAGCACCCTCCGGTTACCTCTGGCTTGCGGGGAAGGGAGCGCATCTGCCTGATGGGATTCCTTTTCCATAAGGTTCTCTTGGCCAGCATCCTCTTCCCGTCCTTTCCCCTGGAGCTGCTGAGTGCCCAACCATTGTTTTAGCTCAGAAATGACGTCAGGTCCCCTGGGGTTCCCCTCCGCCGGCGGTTTGGAAACTGGAATCTGGGGCCCCGGCAGAGGCTGCGGCACTGAGCTGCTGGTGGGGCAAGCACAGCCACTCCTCCTGCACCACAGAGAACTGATAAATTTGCAATTAAATTGATAACAGGATGGTGAGATGCTTTGGCATGCCTGTGTGCCTGCACCACCCCTGCCCGGACCTCAGGGGTTCCCTGTGGGTTTAGATAACATTTACACAGTGTTTTTTTCCTTTCTTTGGGGTACTGCTATGTGTTTTTGGGATGGGAAGAACCTAGAAGGCTGCGTGGTGGAGATGACCAAGTTGGAGCCACACATTTATCCATACACATCCCTAAAAAGAGCCAGCATTATCAGCTTGGGGGCCTCAGGGGGTATTTTCTGGTGCCCAGCTGTAGGCTTGGCTGCAAGCCCTAGCTTTGCATGTCTGCCACTCTCTGCCCCATGTCTCCACCCTGGTGGGGTTGGATAGGAATTTTGGGATGTTATTCAAAGAGCTGGAATTTCATCTATTCCTCAAGGCTGAGCTGCCCTCCCACCTGCAGCATGTCTGAGGAGCACCCACCACTCCATCCCCGCAGCTCCTGGACCCGCACCAAAGGGCTCGGTGGTCCCTGCAGCGGTGGGAGGAATGAGCTACACAGGTTTGCTGGCTGCCAGAATGCAGGTCATGGGAGGAAGAGGATGAGGAGGACGAGGAGGAAGGGTATGCTTGGCGTTTGGGTGACCATTCAGCTCCCAGTTTTTGTGGCTCTCCTGGGCAGAGGTGAGAGAGCAAGAGCAGACACCAGGGCTCAGATTCATTCCTTCCTTGTGACATTAGAGCAGCCAAGACTCAATGCCATCCCTGGTCCCCAGGGACAGGGAAACACAAGTGAGGAGCAGCCTTGCCTGCACTCTGCAGAAGCATGGAGGCTCAGCACTTATGGGGAAAGCAAGAGAGTCCTGCAGCCTCCCTGGCTGGGAAGCAGGGTTGGCATGGGGAGTTTTGCCCTCGGGAGGTCCCATGAAGGGGGGGCAGTGCTGGTAAGGGATGGACATGGCCCATTGCAGAGCTGGAGCTTCACCCTGGGTGAAGAAAATCCACCTTCCAGCTCTGTGGATGGGGCAGAGGAAGAGATGGAATCTGGATTTTCCTGCCTGTCCAGAAAAAAGGAAGTTAAAAAAAACACCTCTGAACACCTGTGATGGCTGATAAAGCCAGACAGAAAGACCAGGGTGCATTTTAGAACTCAGAAATTATTGGGCAATTAAAACACCTTTCAGTGTTACTGCTCAAAGCAGCAAGTGGCCTTAAGGTAAGGGCTGAGCTGAAGTTTTTGAGCCCCACAGTACTGCAGGGTTTTAGATGAAGCTGCAGATGCCCAGTGCCTTGGGGAGGCACTTGGAAAGGGGATTGGTGAAAATGCTATGGCCTGCTGGACTCTCCCAGTGGCCAGCCACAGCCTCTGGGGCTTAAAGGGGACAAGACCTTCCCCAGATTTGCCATGGGATGAGATGCAGCCCCTTCCCAGGAGATGCCATCGCTTCCCAGGAGGCTTCTCTCCCACACAGCCCCAAGTTGTGTACAGCAGGCTGTATCTGGAGGTGTTACAGAGACTAGTTGCTGCTCATGCCCTTAATAGACACTAGAGAAGCCCAAAGGGAATCCAAGCTCATGACCAGCCAGCACCAGCTGCCCCTCCCCAGGGGAAGTTTCTCTCTGATGTGGACTCAAAGGTGTCTAATACAGTGCTAATCCCACTCTCAAGCCTTAGCCGAGACTCAGGTCATCTTCAGGTCTCACCTTGAGGACATTAAGCTTTGAATAATTCAGTGTCTGGTTCTTGTGCTTCTTTCCTTTTCTCTCTCCTCTAAGCCAACAGAACCACTTGCATGCCCCTTTTCCTCCTGTAATGTAATAGCTGGGGGAAACCACAGCTTTCAGCTTTGCCCTTGGGATTAAAAAATGCAGTGTTTGGGGCATTTTGGGCTCACCAAATTCTTTTTCTGCAGTGAAACTATCACAGCATGAGGCTGGAGATGCCCTCACTGAAAGAGCTGAGCAGCCCTGGCTCATCTGTGGCACCTGATCCTTCAAAACCATGTTTGAGGGGCTGCACCAGTAGCCTCAGAGCTGGGATGGCAGGACAGGTGGCTCGGCTGGTGCTCAGACTGCTCTCAGACTTCTTGGGGTGCCAGCCCTGGTTGTGCACAAAAAGTCCAGAAGGACCTGTGCATAGCCCCATCACACTGTGTCCCATGGGATGAGCTGTTTCTGCAGCTCTGGAGATGCACTCAAACCCTGCAGCCCCAGGGGAAGCTGATGCATCTCTTCAACTCATGCAGTTCCTTAGCTCCTGCCCAATGAGCCCTGTGCTGAGTGCTTGCACAGCTACAGAAGAGCTCAGCCATGATTACACCATCAGTGATGTCTTGCAAGAGACCTCCCCTTGCGAAGGCACAGCCTGCAGCGTGAATTTTCCTGCCACAGGGACTCTCTCTGCCTCTCTCCCCTGCAGAGGTTTCTGTACACAGACAGGGTTTCACTCAGGCTGTGCCTCTAAGCTCAGGCTCTCCTTGCACCTGGATGACTATTTTTATCCCATGTTAGATTTTCACATCCTTTGAGACCTTCTGCCCTTCTGGCCAGATGGATAGAAATCGGTTGAGATTTCCTAAATTATCAGGACAGAGAAGAAATGGAAATGAATAGGGAAACACACAGGATTTTCACTGGTGTGACTGCCAGAGATGACATTTACCCCTTTGAACGACCGTGATCTGTCCCTAAAGAGATGCAGTAGGCAGTATGTACCCCAAAACAACAGTCCTCACTTAGTCCTGGCAGCCCTGGAGTAAGCATGGCTGGGAGGTGGGGGGGGGGAAGGGAGTTTCTCGGTTGTTTTTCCCCTCAAGGTTCCTGTTTCCCCTCCAGCCCCGGTCCACTGATGCCAACAGCTGGCCCCCATCCCCATGGATCTTTGCAGAAGGAATAAAATGGATGGTTGGGGCTGGAGA
Source organism: Calypte anna (assembly GCF_003957555.1). Classification (NCBI taxonomy): domain Eukaryota; kingdom Metazoa; phylum Chordata; class Aves; order Apodiformes; family Trochilidae; genus Calypte; species Calypte anna. The sequence goes on along the minus strand of NC_044252.1, from coordinate 22,263,855 downwards.
AGCCCAGGAGATGGAGAAGAGCTGGGGAGAGGGGGGCACAGGAAGGCAGGGGTGTCCCCTTGCCCCACTGCCAGCACAACCCTGCCTGACAACAGACTTGAAGGTCTTTGAGTGCCAAATCTGCTGGCGGGGAAGGGAGGAAAACCACAAACTGAGTCATTCTCCTGAAGGCATTTGTATATGGGCAAGTTCCAGTCGATCCCCCCTCCCGTTACCCCTGCATGGGGCATCACAGGCAGCTTACAGGAACCCCGGGGATGGAGCCTCCTGGGCTGGTCACACTTGGCCAGAAGCCAGGGCAACATCCACTACTGGCTCCAGAGGGTTTCCATTGGGAGGCAGGAAGGTTTCCCAGCAGGGAAAGCTGCCTGGTGAAACTGAAGCTAAAGCAAAAGCGAGTGGGGCTGTGGGGAAGCCCATCCTCTTACCAGAAGGAGCAAAGCAGGATGCTGGCCATGCATTGCTCTGTTTCAGCATCTCCACAAAGTGGTCAGGCTGGAGATGGTCCTCCTCTGAGCTTTGCATTTGCAAACAGGGCAGGATTTGGGGTGATGGTCTGCAGGTGGTGGCCCCAGGCCAGCAAATGCTGCTCTGGGGATTTAGGCTGATTGAGGAGGGGCTTACAAGGAGGATGAAGGGCTGGGAGCACCCCAAACACTGCCCCAGCAGAAGCCCAGGTTTCCAACAGGGGTGGCAGAGGGGTTGGAGGAAAGGTGTCAGGGCCAGCTTTCCCAGCAGCAGTGGGAGGTGGCAGGGATAGAGGAAACACCTTGAAGGTCATAGGGTAGAAATGTCTTCTCCAGGAATGAAAAGAATGCAAAAAGGAATCTAGGGGCTTGGTTTTTATTTCCAAACATCCTGGATAGCTTCTCCCTATGCTCTGCACCTAGGGCTGACATTTCCTTGAGGTTTAAATCCCTTTGATGGACAAAACCATGTTTCTATTTGAAAAGGAGCCTGGCCAGGGTCAGGCACTCTGCGTAGCTGGAGCAGGATGGGTCCCAGGATAGGTCCAAGACCAGGATTGGGCCCAGGCATCAACCCAGCAGGGTAAGAGATCAGTGCTTAGATAGGGGGCTCAACGCACAGTGCGGGAACCCCACATAGCTTCTCGGTGGCATCTGACCTCCTGTTTCTCCCTCTAGTGGCTAAAACCATGGCATTACCCCCAGACATCGCCCGGGGCTGGGGCACAGGGATGCAGGGTCCCTGGGCAGATGACCCAAATCAGCCCCAAGAGGGCTGGCAGGGATGGTCCTGCCTGCCTCAGGTCTTGTCCGAGATGAAATGAAATTTTGCAGGGTGATTTTGGGTTAGGGACCGTGTTACACGTGATGGGGGAGGGGGGGGTTTGCCTGGTGTGGGGCAGGCATCATGCTGGTTCCCACACTGCTCCACATCCACAAATGCCTGATGAGGAACGTCAAGGGAAATGTCAGCTCATCTGTAAGTATTTCCTTGCAGCTAGCCTTGCAATTAGTCCCTTGGAAAAAAGAATAATTTGGGCTTAGCCAGCACTTCTCTTGCCCTCATCTTGTAAATAGGACACAGTGGGAGGTGAGAGCTGGGTAGCTCTTAGCTAGCATCAACTTGTTTTTGGGCAGCATTAAGTGGATGCAATGAGCCTGCTGAGCCTGCGATGATGGGCTGCTCCTGCAGGGGTGGGAAAGGACCCTGCAGAACCCGGGTGTGCAGTGAGGGATAACACTGCAGTGAGGGGTGCAGTGTATTAAGGGATGCACAGCAGCTCACCTGCATCCAGGCCTGGCCTGGGGCACACTGGGCTTTTTCCTCCCCTGTGCATACTGTGCAAGTGTGCATGGACTACAGGTTTGTTCCTGCACTTGAGCTTTGGTGCAAGGTAGGCTCGGAGGACAAGGAGGTGTGGAGCTGCAGCCCCCCAAGCCAGGAATCCAGGCTGTGTCACTCCCGGAAATCCAGCTGGGATCCACCCACTGTTTACAGAGGGAAGGGCAGTGAATCATCTGTGTGGGGAAGGAAAACACATAAGTTGAGCCTTTTTAAGCTTTCCAGGCAACTGAAAGCTGCCTGGAGAACACCTGACAGGGATCAGACCTGGGCACCCCAGGGATGGGTGCCGGGGCTGGCACTGCTTGGGGGGGTCCACAGCTTGGGACTTGTACCCCATCCCCTCTTTGTACCCCATCCCCATAAGTGTGGGTGGCTGACCCCATGGCAGCAGCAGCAGCACAGATCTGCTCCTTGCAGCCCAGCTGGGGGGAGCACCCAGAGTGCTGTTTGCTAGGCAGGGTGCTGGCTGATGAAGAGGTGATACACAAAAATAAATGTTTTTCTTTAGACATGGCAGAAGGAGAAGTTTGGTCTGGGTCTGGGTTTGCTACACTAAGGAGTGGGCAGCTACAGCTGTCCAAGCACAGGGAGATGGCCTGGGGTGCTCCACTTGGCCTCCAGAAGGACATGGGTCCGCAGGGGTCTTCTGATGCTTCTACCATTACCATGGGCTGTGTCAGGTGTCTTCTGGTGCTAGGCAGAGTTCAGGCACCTAAAATGAGCCCTCAGTATCTCAGCACAATGCACAAGAAAACGTTGCTTCCATCTGCAATAAATGACAGGAAATAAAAGCTTTTGTGTCCATGAAGAGCTGTGTTACCTTCCATTTGTGCAGCCAGAGCAACCATGCATAGAGCCTTAAACCAAGCTGCCCTGTGCTGACACGAGTGTGCTGAGCTCCCAGGGCTGCAGCAGGAGAGGAGGATGACGCTGACTCCATTTAGCACATGGAGAGCATTTGTATGGGGTCCGGGCCTCGTTAGGATGAGCCAGTGGAAGACAGGAAGGGGAAGCTTCCTGCACCTGTGGGACACAAATAAAAGTCCTAGCAAACACAACAGCTTGCTGCTGGTGTGAATCTGGGGAAAGCTGGGTTCTACTTGGAGGTGTGCTCTGGGGACAGAAAGTCACCAGGAGCAGAAGCTGGAGGTAAGTGGCAATACAAGAGCACAAGACATCTAAAAGCCTTCCAGGCACAGATGTATGTTCTGAGTAGGTTCAAAGGGCTGACCTTACCCAGAGGCTGCAGCCCTGATGCTACCTTTGGGGTTAGTGAAGTTACACCCAGGACAGTAGAGGACAGTAGCAGCTGGGTCACAAGCAGAGTGTTGAAGTGCTGGAGCAGAAGTCCTGAGGAAGCCTTGGCTTCTTAGCATCCCAAGTCAGAGCTGATGCCCTGGGTGAGGGGGGGGGAGGGGAAATGTTTAGCACTCGTCAATGAATTAGAGGAATCAGAAAAAATTGTGGGCTGTAGGGGATGTTACCCTTCAATCTGAATGTGGGTGTGTTAGTTCTGCATGCTGAGGAAAGGTTCGTGGCTGGGTGGATCTGGAACAGCAGCAGGTGAAGAGAGCTCCTGGGCAGCCCATTCATGTGAAGGATGCAACTAGAACCCACAGAGTTAGAATGTTTTTAATTTTTTTAAAAAGTGCTGTGAGCCTCGGGGTGCAAAGCTGCTTCTCAGGAGCGGCAAGTCCTCCTCATGGCAGGGATAGAAAGCTGTGGCAGCTCAGCCGGGACATGGCCACTGGTGTTGGTAATAGTGATGCAGAAACACGGCTGGGAGTGGGCACTAGAGGGCTGCACAGGCACGGGAGTGGTGCTGGGGACCTCCTACTGCACTGCTCGGTCTGGAGGTGCTGATTAACTTCTGCTAGACTCGGTGACCCGATAGAGAGAAGAGTAATTTTGAAGAAATACTAATGACACGCTACATGACAAAGAGAATGATTTTTCTTCATTTTAATTGCACTTTTCCCAAGCACTACTGCCCAAGCAAACTTACAAGGTGAAAAGAATGAAGCTGTGTGGGGGCCTAAATGCCAAGGTCTGTGTGCTGGGCTTGCCTGGTTCTCTCAGCCCTTGGAAGCTGCTCCAGCATAGCACTTGCTCCTAGGAAAGCTGCCTCATCAGCAGTAGTGGGTTTCTGGGGCTGTTCATGAGTTAGCAGTGGCTGCAGATGGTACAGGTATGGCTGTTCCTGCATCAGGCCTGGCTGACCCAGTGGGCTCCCTCCTAACATGGACTTAGAACAGCACCGAAAGGGGGAAAATTCAAGTGCGCTTACTTTGAGTCATCTGCCTCAAAGACTTCTGGAGCAATGTTCACATGATCACTTATGTCCAGTGCTTTATTTTTTTATCTATTTCTCTTCCCTGCAGGAAGCCCTCACAGTTTTGGTGCCAGCTGTGGCCTTGCATGGTTGTTTGCTGTACTGACACCTTCTGGGAGCTCCCGCCTTGGTGCAGTTCTCCTGCATTTTGCTCACGATAACCTTTAAGGGTGCCCACACTCTTGTAGGTGAGACTGCCCTGGCAACCAGGGTATCTTCCATGCAAACCAAACTGCTTGGCTGTAGTTTGATCACCCTGTGAGAATTCATCTCCAGATCCTACATGAAAGCCCAGTTTAGCAAACTTGAGACAATGCAGCCTTGCCATCTTCAGGGGTGGTCCCAACAAGTACTGTCCCTGCCCAGCAGCAGACCATGGAAAACTTGGTGTTTTCATGTTTACACCTCAAAGTATGTGAGAAATTTACTTTTAGCAGGATGAACACAGGCAATAAGGGAACACAATCTCTGGGTCATTTTCTGGCTCTGCACTGCACTGAGAGCAGAAGATGAAAATGCTCCCCTTGGGGGATCTGCTCTTCCCTTCAGCTGTATGAAAGTACTGAAAGCATTTTGCAGCCTTCCCACCTTTCAGCAGGGCTTCTCAAGGTCTTGAATCTTCTCTCCTGTTGAGTGTCCTAGCCAGGGTACTGTGTCATATGGCAAGAAGAGCAGCAAACTGAGCCTGCTTTCCTCAGTTTGCCTTGCTGTAATGAACCAGTTCATTTTGAAGCTGAGGTTGACAGGACAGCTGAGGCTGTAAAACACATCTGAGACCTGCTGGAGGCATCAAAACCCCCAGCAGGTCGCAGATGAACAGCTGTGTCTTTCTGACCAGAACCACCTCTGCAAGCACTGTTTTGGGTGCCTGCCTGGATTTCATGTTGCACACTGATAAGCCCACAGGTCTCTTGTGAGAGATGTGGGCTGTCCTCACGTAGGCAGCATTGATAGTGTGAACTAAAGCACTCTTACCCTAGTTTGAGAGCAATAATGGGTTTGCATTTATTTGTGTATATTTATATATTTCTTTATTTTCTCTTCTTTACTGTTTCACTGAAGCTGTGCAGTTCCAACCTATAAGTCTCTCTCCCTTGTTCTCTCTCCTTTCCCTTTCTCAGAAAGGAGAGGCTTCATAGAGAGCATCTGTCAGTCATTTAATTGCCAGCCCAGTGTTAAACCTTGGCAACTTTGCACATGTTTGTACCCTGGAGGGAGAGGATGAAGTAAAGTCTCTGTCCACAAAGGTGTCAGCAGCATGGGAGGAAGGTATTTGTCACAGAGTCTCCATATGAGCTCATCAGGCTTTGAGTCCTGCCTCATCCTACTTTGTAATAACCTGGTTGGCCAGAGGGAAAAAAGGAAAATCAATGGCTTTGTACCCAGAAGCCTGATGTAAGTGTAGTGTGGGGAAGGAACTGCAGGAATAGCTGGGGATGAGGGAATCGTTGGAAGACACTGCAGACTCTGGGCACTGAGAGAGCTATCACTTGCTTGGGAGGTTATCTACAAATTAACCTGCTCATGATGTCTTTAGGAGAGGATTCATTAAGTCTTCTGTGAGTCAAACCCTACAGTTTTCACAGCAGTAGCAAGTGTTTGTGTTCCTCCAATAAAAGAATATTTTCCATTTAATTTTACAGTCAACACAGGCTCGTCAGAGCGCAAAGGGAGTCCTAAATCAGATTTTATATCAAGATGGACAATAGTACTTATTGCCTCTTTGAAGACTGAAGCTTTCAGTTTCAGTTCAAATGAAGGAATTGTGATGTCTGATCTGCACTTCAGTAAGCACTATGTGGAAAAAGCAGGCCAGTCACTTTAGAATCCATGTGTTGAGTATTGAACACTTAGGATCAGCATAATTTTCCTCTCACATGAAATCTGGAGTACTGCTGTGTTTGCGAAGACTCTTCTGAGCTTAACTGCTTTCTCTTGACAGTGTTTAAGATGTATCAGTCTTCTAATGAGAATAAACACATCCCATTGAGTTGCTACAGAGCCTTAATGAAAATAGGGTGGTGGGGGAAGCATAAGAGAAAGTTCCTTGAACACCATGAAGTGTTAGTGGTCACTGCAGGTGAGGCTGCTTGAGTGTCTCATGCTGGGGAGGGGATCTTGTGTCAGGTGGGAGCAGGTGTTTAAGATTGTTAACTTTTTTCTGCTTGATGGATGAATTGTGATGTGGTTTTATAGGAGTATTCAACCTATATATTCCTGTGACTCTGTGACATGTTTTATTTGGCAATGCTAGTGCTGGTGGGCAGAGGGGGAATCTGTGCATACCTCCCAAAATTAAACTGTCTGGGAGACTGGAGAGGTGATAGGCTGGTAATGGGAGAGGGAGGAGATCTTTTTGTACTGGAGGGATTAGATTTTACTAGGTAAAACCTCATTTATTGCTTAAATTTGTGTGCAGTATTTAAATTGGAATGAACTCTAGCAATGTTTGAGTTGACACTGCTAAGTTGCACTGAAAGATCCAATAAAGGCTTTTCACAGTTATAAATAGCAGCGTATAACTGTGAGGCTTAGCTGCTGGAACAGGGTACCCAAAGGAATTGCTGGGAAGATTGCTATGTGGAGGTGTAAAGGAATATATATGTTAGTCTTGTTTGTGGTGGTGTAAACCCTGCTCTTCAGTCACTTGATGCAATTCCCTCTCCCTGGGCCACACACCAACCTGAGACAAGTCAGGGATGGATTTCAAAAGGCAGTGTTTCAGGGCATTGAGACATCCACTTGATGTACCTGGCTCCTGCTCCCTCTATTCTTTGGGAAAAGCAATGATGTCTAGATCGTAAGCAGCAGACCAGAATGTTGAGGCACCCCCTGGCTCCTGCCCCTCCCTTATTGCCTGGAAAAGGCAACAGCAATCAGTCACTTCCTGACAGCCTTTTACATCTACACTTGGGTCATGGCTTGAAGGTGGGGGGCTGATAGCAGAACTCAAAATCTACCAAGTTCTGGGTCTGTAAAACTGGCAAAAAGTACCTGAATATTTCATCATCCAAGTTGGGCCAAAATGGAAAAGCAGATGGCAAAAGTCAATTATGTCTGACCCTATAAATAATGATTTTATGTAAGACTCCTTGAGCTCTCCTGGATTGCAGAGGGCTGTGACCAGAGTAGCCCCTGAGCTGAGATGCCTCTCAGGCATAAAACACTTGAGGACCATCCTCTGACAACATTGATGGAGGGCTAGGGTGTCTCAATGATTTCCCAGTGGGGAATGCTCATTTATTCCCCGAGTACTTACTCCAAATTATAGGATAGGTATTTTACTATAGACTAGCCTCTTTCAGTCACCTGGCTACCTAGCTGTGAGTGTGAGTAGCCACACTTGCCTTCAGAGTACAGAATTTCACTGGAGCCAAACATTTCTTTTGTGTGTGGCTTGGTTTTAATACCCTAAACTAAAATGTATCTGTATTTTGTAGTAAGTTAGAGTGAATCTTGTCATTCTTGGATCTGTAATTAAGTTGCTGTTTCAATTATAGCATTCTACTAATCACTTGTTCATCCCTAAACTGGTTAATGATTAGGTGCAACTTATGGATCTTCCTCACTATTACTAAATTTTGAAATGCTTCTCAATTGTAGCCATGTAAAAATATTTCATCCACAAAAGTGTTGGAATTCAGAAGATACACATTTGTAGAAAGGTTGTTCAGGCCTTTCCCAAGCTACTTGTACCTCCTGCTTGTTGGTTATGTTGTCCAATCAGCTGAGCAATTAGAGAACAGTGGGGAGAAAAAAATGGCAGTCAGGTTCTGTTGTGTCAGACCTTCTTGAGAAATAAGAGGCAATGTTAATATTTTCCTGCCAAAGGAAATGTTTTTGGTTTTGTGTGGTGGTCTGAAGTTCTACTGTACTAAAAGTGATAATGGGGTTTATAAGACACTGTTGTCTGAGATAATTTCTCACAAGGGGCAAGAGGGAGAAAAGCCTGAACTTGCTTCATATTCTGGCATGAGAAGTGGGAAATGGATGCGACACAAGCTGGCATGTAGCTTTGAACATGCAGCAGTGTGTGGGTCAGCTGTGGAATGCCCCACGTGGGACTTGGTACCAGCTGTCTGTGTGTAATGCTCTGCAGCACAGGATCCATGTGCATGTGGATGCAAAAAAAATCTTTCCTATCCTGGAGTTCTGTTCTGCAGAACAGGCAGAGCATGTTAGACCACATACTGACATCCCATCCTTCACAGACCATGCAATTTCTTCATGTCTCTCTTGATATTAGCCCACTGATTTATGCTAAACTAAAATACGATTTTTTCCAAAGAGATCTGCAGACATCAGGAAATGAGAACCAATATTTCCCCTGATAATTTTTTCTACTAGTTAACCACTGGCGTCTTTTCCCTGTTTTGTATTTTTCACTTCAGTCTGGCTTTTTTGATATTAAACATTATTCCTGTTCCTGTAATAGATATTAGGAGTAAATCAAAATGCCCTCTAGAATAGTGTCTGCTTTCTTTTCATAACTGAGTATGGTATTTAAATCTCTTCAATTTGTCTTGTTTTTGCAGAAGGCTGGTGTTTAGTGCTATTGCTGATGGGGGAGGAAGAAGCAAATTCCCTTCCCTCACAGCTGGTTCATGCCCTCCCTCTCATGTCCACATGAATGCAGCCCTGTACTGCAGCAGGCAGGGAACTGTTTGTGCTAAAATACAGACATTTCTTGTTGCCTCTGGGTTATTTTCAGTTTGCAATCTGATTGCCACAGGGCTTTATGGATGTCTGGTACGGTGCTGAGGGCACCATGGTGAGCAGGAAGCTGGTGATGTTGCTGATGAGGATGGTATTGCAGCAGGGTTCCCTTCCAGGGATTAAACTCCCACCAGAACCTTTTCCTGAGGGATGCTTTTCCAGTCCTCAAATCAAAAGAAGAGCAAGAGGCTGCTGTGTTTGTCCAATGCCTTGCACTTGTCTACAGTGCTACATAAGAAACAATAATAAAGCAGTTATCAATAATAATGAAGCAATCAGGCTTTCTTGAGTAAATGAGAGGGAAAAATGCCTTCCATGCCTGACAAAAAAAAATGGCTTTGCTTCCTTGCTTTTGAGGGGCCTCAGCTCCTCACTTTGAGGACAGAAATACAGGAGAAGGAGCAAGCACACACACTGCAAATGTACACCCTGTTCTTCTTGAAGGGCTTGGCTGCTAGGAAGAGGGAGCATGCACAAACCATTTGAGATTCCTGGCCATTTGAGATTTGAGATATTCCTGCCAAGATCAACCAAACTGAGACAAGTTTTTTAACTTGGTTAAATTGAAGCACATGTGAGCTGAACTATTAGTGGGGAAAATGGAGAAGGATCTTGTTTTCTACATTTTAGGCTAAACCATCTGGGTTAGCAAAAGGTCTAATGAATAAGTCAGGAAAAGGTGCTTTGATGGAAATGGGTGATGGTGTGGTCACAGCACTAGGACATAGCTGAGGCAGTGGTAGCCTTTTGCAGAGGGCAGAGAGCAATGAACTGTTCTGCTCAGTTTGGCTGTTATTGAATATGAGTGGAACTAAATTGATTAGAGTCTTTTACAAGTTAAATTCTTACCAAAAAGAATTAAAGATAACTCCTTTGGCCTGGTTGATTTATGTAAGAATACCTACTGAGTATTAATCATTTATTTTCTTGTTGTGGCCTATTTAATGAAGCTGTAAATGTTTCATGCTCAGCTTTACCAGCTCATAGTTTTATGTTTCTAGGTGGGTTCATGCAGTATCTTGTTTTGTATACTAAAACAACCCTCATTTTTTTCAAAGCTTACACATAAAACCAAAACTTTTAAAGAGCCTCTGGCTTTATAAACAAGATAAATATAATTTTAATGTAAAATTACAAGTTAATTATAAACTGGGTCTGTCACACAGTATAATAATGTCATACCTGAGTTCCAGCCCATTTCTTTATTGGAGATGATACTCAGATAATCAAAGTCAGGTAGTCTGTTGAAAATACTAACTTAAAAAGTCAGTGCAGGTTTTAGAAGGTCACTCATGTTTCCCAAGGTTTATCTTGCAGTTGTACCAGTTTGTCTTAGTTCAGTGTTTGACCTATGGATCAAAACAGACCACTTAGGTAGATGCCAGTCAACAGCTGATTAATAAGTGGCAGACAAGCTACTGAGAAAAATACCTATATATGTTTCAGGCTGGCTCTCCAGAGTAACTCTGAAATTACAACCAGGTTTGGTTGGAAGCAGGATGCTGTAGTGGAGGGAGCCTGTTTTAGTAAGGCTCAGAGTGATTAAAACATGAAGCAGAGTCTGGTGGAGAACCCCAAGTATCTCCTCTTCAGCCAAGCTGGGGATACTGAATGTAGAAACTGAAAAGTAAAGAGAAGCAGGAGATGCATAATCCAAGATGGATTGATTTTAATTATTTTTTAAAATTTGCTGAAGCAATATATATAAAGGTCCTTGTGGAAAAATTGTTTTCCAAGGCCAATGAAAATGCATCCAAACCTAGGTCCCAGAGGACTGGGTGGCAGAACCACAGCCGGTTACCCAATGGCTGCTGCAGCCACAGTGGAACCTGCTGTACCTGTGGGAGAAACAAACTGAAACTTCTGCATCTGTTTGTTTTCACCTTGGGCAGAAGATAGAACGAGGTTCTACTCCTGAATTGTTAGGCCACTTATCAGCTTGTTATGAGAACTGCCTGTGAAGCTTAGGACCAAGCTTGGGACCTGCTTGTTATGACTCCCAGTTTAAGTGTGAGATAGCAAAGTCTTTGAAAATAATCACAGGTTGAAAGTGGAGAGACAGAACCATAAACAACTTATTCATGTTCAGTTATTCACAAAGTTCATCCTTAAAAGCTGGTAAAAGACTATTTTTAAGAAAATAAAAAAAGACTTAAATTTTAGGACTATTTTTTAAGAAAGGAAGAAGCTGCTTAGCAAACAGGAGCGAGGGACAAACCCAGGCAGGGATGTGATAAAAGCATGTGGCAGAGCCTGGGAAAGTAACCTCCTTTCATGGGTATCAAGGGCTGGCCACTAGCCAGAAATTCAACAAGCTTAGATCGGTAAGATCTTTCATTTGGGCAGGGGAAGAAATGGGGTGCCTACTTCAGTTTTGACTATCCCTGTTGAAGAGCTCTGGGGCCTGAAAGTATCTATGACTTAGAGCATCAAGGTCATAGTGACTGTACTGACTGTATAGCATAAGCTCGATGGTAACGAAAGATCACAGCTAATTTAGGATAAAGGACTGGCTAATTTGGATATATGATGATTGTGTGGATCATCCCTGGGGCTTGGACTGGATGATCTTCAAAGGTCCTTTCCAAACCCCTCTACGATGCTATGTTCAAGAACTTGTATCTAGTGATAATGTTGTATAGTCTTGAGTTACTTGCATGAAGAGGATTGTTGATGAGTGCCAATATAAGAAAGTTGTTTAAAAGTGTTAAACCTGTATAATTTATTAGTCTAAGCACTCCTGTTTCATGGATTTCTAATTCCCTAATGGATATTTGTATATTCAGTCGCAACAACGTATCTGCACTCGCTCATCAACACGCCCTTGGCTCAAGCACGTGCTGTGTCCTTTGCAATAGGAGGGTGAAACCTGAGATAGAGAGTTATGAAGGAATGAGGAACAACAACTACAAAGATAACTGAAGCTTCATTAATTCAGCTACTCAAGGCATACTTGGTTTGTATCAGAGCTTTTGGGTATTTCTTATTTTATGACATGGAGACTACCAGATTTCTAGGAGAAAGTGCTAAAAGCAGTTCTGGGCAAGTGTTTTGTTTGCTAGGTGTCTGCATGGAAGTAGCTGCCTCCATGCTTCTTCTAAATCCTGCCTCTGATAGGTGTCACCTGAGACTTGATATGAGCATGAAAATATTCTTCCACTGTTATTTGATTCAGTTTAGTTTTCACTATGCCTGAACATATCTAACGTTCACAAAAAGCAGATGGATTTTCTGCAAAGCTGTGTTGCATTTAGCTGCCTGTGGCTTGGTCACTTGGAGTATATTCATGCATTATTGCTATGAGGTGAGACTCCAAGTAGCGTCAGTATACCTGAAGACACTTTGAAGATACCAAGCACAGATATCCCTAACAATGTAGCCCTACAGAACAGAATTTGCTGACTTGGATTTGTGTACATACTGTGTACTTTGAGGTATTTGTTGGTCTTAATACACAGCCTGCAAAACGGGGATTTTTTTGTCTGAACTGCACAAGTTTCTGGCTGTGTGTATCTATATTGTGCTTACTTAGGTGAGTTACTAAGACCTTGTTGTCAGAAGAGAAGTATTTCTTGGTTAAAATTTTACAGGAGCATGTCCAGTGTCCAAGGACATTCAGTGTTCTTATTCAAAGTCCATATAAAGCCATAGAAGGCACACTTCTATTTGCAGACTATGTTTTTAAACAGTTGTGAATTTGTGAGTGATAGTGAGCACTGGAGAATGGGATTGTAATGACAAGTTATCTTGAGAAATAGTCTCAATTTTCTACTCAGGGCTGTCATGGTAGTACTGTGTGTAGGTTTGCACTTTGTTCTTCAGAAAAACTGTAAATCAAGGGAACTCAGAGAGCAATTAGTGGTGTGCTGTAGCAATACTTAGTCTATCTTAGGTGGAAATTATTCTAGCCAACAAATTTTATGCATTTCTAGCAGTGATTTGGCTTTAGATCCAAGAAGAAGCTTATGACTCAGCTATCTGATACTGGACAGTGTGAGGGACCTTGCTGGAGTACTAGACTGGGAAGGTGCAGAAAAACATATTAGACTATAGGAAGATGAGGTGTTTGCCCTTGCTGCCCTATGCTTGTAAAAAAAAAAGTTATTTAATGGGAAAGTGATTTAACAGAAATCTTTGTGATCTTCATGAAAGAGGAAGTTTAGTTTAAAAAAAACTTATTTCACTCATTTTTTTTAATGTTTCACTTGCATTTTCATACCCACATGTTTATAGGCTCCAAGATGTGTGTCAACAAGGATCATTTGTGCAACAGAAAAGATGAGATGTTGGCTGTCTGTTCCTTGCTCTGTATTTTGGGTTCCTCTTGGTCATGCTGCTTCGGGTTTTTTTTTTTAACTTATTTGAAGTAGTTTTTGGAAAGTCTTTTGCTCTGTTGAGATTTTTTCCCAAGGAATCTTAGTTTTAACAAGGTGGCTGCCCTTTTTCTCATTTTGAGCATTCTTACAACCAGTTTGCCTTTCTGTTAGAGCAGACAGCACTGGTGCATACAAGATGATGTAACTCTGTCACCCTCCTCCTGTTATCAGAACACAGGTCTCCCAATGAGTTGATTTTGCATGGCATTCTCAGAGCACAGGCTTCATGATGTTTACATCTTATTTGTCAGTCTCAGTCTAATTGTTGCTGATTGCATTCCTCATTGTCAATACAAGCCACTTGTCTACCCCTCACTTGATTAATAGTTTTTGCTGGTGTTTTCCTTCATATAAACATTAGAATTGCTGCTATGAATCTGCATTTCTATCTGAACAGCAGCCTTCCTGGAACAGGTACATGGATGTGGTATATTGTGACCTACAGCATTTTCCAGGTGAGAGATGACTCTTGGAACTCGTCTAGGAGGAAGCAGTCCCTTCAAAGCCTGTCTACACACCTTGCTGCCACCCTGGTTATTGATCCTAAAACTAAGAAACTCCAGACTAACACAAATGCAAGCTCTAAGTGCTAAGCAGGTGTTCCCCTTGCAGGTTTGTTAAGTGTCCCTAACTGATCTGCTAGAGTAATTGTCTGATTTTTCAAAGCCAAGTGGTATCCCAGGCATGTTTATGGTATCAGTGACAGAAATAAAATACCCCCAATGCTTCCTTGTTACTAGCACAGACTTCAACAGCCCAGCTGGTCTACTTGCTGGCCTAACCTCTTTTAAAAATTCTAATGCATTTCTGCTTTTTCCAAGCCTCTCTCTGAGCCATGATGATGCTTAGGCTTTTTCCTCACTGAAATGACAGCTGTGTGGTCCCCAGCTTCTCAGTGAAATGGCTGGTCCTGCAGACTTAGTTGGTTTACTGAAGAAAAAGTCCTTTGGAAAAGATTTGCTAGTACTTGCTGCTTTTGATATATCAGCCTTCCATTTGTTCACCCACAGACATGGAGTTTAAGATAAAAACAGTAGTAAGGAAATGTAAGGGATCTGAAGTATAAGTGTTTGCTCCTCTGGTCTAGACATCAAATGTCCTGTATCTGATTATTTCTGATGGAGGCTGTGACTCCTATGTTCCTGTCCCAGGAGGCATTTAAAAACTCTTTTGAAGGCTGAGCAGCCCACAACTTCATTAGATCTCTGCAGAAGAAATAAAATAACAGAGGCTGATTGAGGGATTCCCACAATCTTTGCAAAAGAGTTTTTGGTTTGGTTTTTTTAAGAGTTTAGTCACAACATAACATGTAAGAGGAAGAAAAGGAGAGAGGCCTGGCACCTGAATTAATTCAATTTAGCAACTAAAATTTCTGTTGCACGTTAAGCTTAAAGCAATATATTCATGTTGTGGAGAAAAAGCCATAAAAACATTGATAAACAGTTGAAGGAAAACCCCTTTCACCGACTGCTAGCAGTGGATTGCCCTTCATTGTTATTTGTTTTGGTATTTGACCTTTGTGTAAGTTGATTACACTTCCCAGAAGTAATCAGCAATTAACAGGATGTTAATCAGGAATATAACACACCTCCTCTACATGAGACAGCCCCCCACAGAAGGGGATCAGCAAGGACAGGAATTGGTTTTGGTGAATGTTAACATGATAGATGTTGTCTGAAGAAGCTACAGGTGAAGGCCATTTCTAATTTTTATTTCCTTAAGCTGTAAACCAGGATATTTCAAGTGGTTGTGACAAAGAAGTTTTGTGTCTGTGGCTCCATGGCTCCTGCCTATGAAGTTTAAGCATTGCGAGTCCTGGCACTTGTGACTTTGAAAGGCTTGAATAATAAAAAGATATAATATAGGAGAAGTAGAAGAGGTGCAACTAAGCAGACCTAGATAGATTATAAGTTTTCTATTAAAACTGTTGTGGGAATGGGTATGCATGTTGGAAAAATTATTAGTGTGTGTTAAAGGTGTGAACAAACTATGAAATTATTAATAAATGTATATTAATGTAATAGAACTATTATGGTACACAAAGCAATGACATATTTTCTACACAATATGTCCCCTTGGCACATTAGTGTAACGCTGCCATCTTTTTGTCCAGTCAAAAAAAGGGAACTAGTGTGCCAGCTGAGAAGATACCAATTCCCTGGGTGAAGCAGGCTCTGAAAGAAGAGAAAATACTTCAGTTTGAGATATGAAAACACCCAGCTGATAAAACTATTATAGCAGTTGAAACTGGCACTGTAAATATTCTTTCCAGATGTTCACCTCAATGAAAGTCCAGTCTTCTGCTCTGTGAGCTGCATGTCAGGGTACCAGTGTCCTGTAAAGGGGGTGTAAAATTGGTTCCTGGAATGCTTAGTAGCAATTTCACCAAACCTCAGATCTGATAATATTAGTGGAAAGGGGAGAGGCTGTCCAGAAAGGTAGAAGAAAAGAAAACTGGGAATGCCAGGGAATGTCTGTATCTGAACTCTGTTGTAATATGTGGCTGTAATATATGCAATATCTGTTGTAATATCTGTAATATCTGTTGTAATATATGACTTGGGGTTCACCACACAGCAAATTGGTGGTAAAGGAAACAAAGAGCTGAGGCAGGCAGGAAGCTGGGTCTGGAGATGCCTGGAAAAGGACATCAACCTGAGTTTACACAGGCTTAGCTCAGGTATGTTTGTGTGAGCTGCAGCTATGCTTTCAGGTACATGCTCAAGTATATGTTTCAGTCAGAGGAAGCCAGCCTAAGTGTTAAGAGAACACTATTATTCCGTTTTTATGAATGAGTGTTCTACTTTTACAAAAACAAAGCACCTGTGTAGCACTCAGAAGTCTCCTTTACATTTGCAGTAGAGTGTAATGGCTGCCTATATTGGAACACTTCCTCCAATGCAGGTTTTATCCCTTCCACCATCTGCACAAGTTTTAAAAGTGATTTCCCAGGAGAAACACTGAAAATCTTCTAAAAGTTTCCTGTCTCTATCCATTCCTTACTGTGCATTCAAATGTCACCTCCTTTCTATTACTTACTATATTTTCTCATGGTATATGATACCATGGATGCTGAGACAGATGTTTTTTATTTCACGTCCCTCCCTCTTATCTATTGTATGGGTAAACCAAAGCAATGCTGTGATGGAGAGGAAACCTCATTATTAGAGCTGTGTAGCTAAAATAAGGAGAAGCTTAAAAACATGACTAATATGCACCTAAGTAAGAGACTAACATGCAGGTATCTACAGCCATCAAAGATAACACTTTCAAAGAACAACTGTAGTAGTATATGATTGTTTCTGGAAATAGCACTGGGGTATACAGCATGAACTGCTAGTACTTAGGCATGATTAATGCACGTGTATTGAAAATAATTGGAAAACTTGTGTCTCAAAACTGTGTTCTGAGTTTAAACAGACAATGGGTATATATAGGTGCAAATAGATGGAGAAACAGCTACTGGAAATCAGAAAGCTGACATGCTGAGAGGCAGTGTGTGTAAGTGTCTCAGGAAAGGTTAAACTCCAGAGCCAAGAGGTCTTGCTGAATCCGCAGCAACTGATGGTGCCAGGACATAGATCAATCTACACAAGGTCATCAGCATACATGCCAATAACAATGGGTCATACAACTTGGGCCACATCCAAGAAGGGGGTGGTGGTGGTGGTGGCTATATGCTGGCAAAGATTACAGGATTACATCTGCATCTGCGGAAAACAGATGAGCTTCCCAAACAAACCCTGAAGCCACTGGCACATCCATAGGAGCCTCTATGTGAGATACCAAGGCAGTCAGCTTTGCCTTCCCCACTGGGCAATGATGAGTGATTGCACGTGTGTGAATTGCAAACATAACTGAAGTTACTATCCAGGTAGTTATGTTAGTCTAATGTAATAATACCATAAGATTTGATCACTGGAAGAACTCTCTAACACTTGTCTTTAAGTTTTAGAAGGCAGACATTCTTTATTGCAGTGCTGGATGCACAAGAGTTCTCAAAGTTGTGGATGACATGAGTCACAACAGACATGACTTATGTTATCCTTCTAGACATGTGTATATAGACTCATTGTAATACACAACAGATTTCCTGGAACTAATTGTAATATTTGTATTCTTAGGTGGGGGTGGGTGGGTCTTTTGGTGGTCTTCAGGTTAGTCCTCCAGGATGTTCTTTTGTTAATCCCTTCTCCAACACATGCATAATGTTGGGCTGTAAGTCTAGCTCAGATTCCATTTATTTTTAGTCAGATTCCATTTGCAAGGCCTTTAGTTCCTTGAGCTTATCTACTTACATGCATAATGCCTGACACAGCTTAGATAAGCCCAAATCAACATCCTATTATTTAGTGTCAGGAAAGAGTCTGTTTTAGTCATTTACCTTACAATGTGGATTTCATACAGCACATTGTTTCATAAAACAATTTCATTTCTGATATGAATAAGGGGCGAAGTGACCCAGCGGTGGTGGTCTCTCATCAATAAAGCAGAGCAGGCCTCCAAAATATTAACCCAAACAACCCCAAAAATCTCCAAAATTGACCTTCCTGCTGGCACTAATGAAGGGCGATGGAAGGAAAAGCCCCTAGCAGCTTTGTGACTCTGCTTTATTGATGCTCTTCATGATGAAAATCAGCTCCAAAACTAATAATGAATCATCATGTGCTTTAAAGTCCCTGGGGTGATGCTTTTTGGGTTGAACCATATGATCCCTGAGGTCCCTTCCAACCTGACATCCTGTGATTCTATGATTTCAGTGTATATTACATAAAGTAAATTTCATAAATCAAATAAAAATATTCCATATCCATCAGTAATAGGCTAATAAAAGGTATGCTAATAAATGTTGATTGATCTCTTTCTCCAAACTTTATTCTGTATCAGGAAACAGCGTAGACCCCATGGGGAGAAGACTTAAGATGATACCTGCCTTTGCCCTTACCTGTCACTCCGTGTGATTCCTTAGAGAAATTTTACTCTGGCAGCCTCACTACTTGTGTTTGCTTCTGTTATTGTACTTAATGTTCTAGGAGGCTTCAGAAAAACATCTTCTGTTTTCACTTTGATTCCTTTGAGGTAGTGCAAGGTCAATGATTTTGAACAACTGGCACTCTGATGTGTCTATGGTGAGGTTAGGCATATTAAAACAAAGTGGAAGTAAACAGACACATTAATGAGATAGGCGGTCCTTTTTTTTTTTTTATCAAAGTTTTTTTTTATCAAAGAAAGTGATTAGGGTAAGCATTTCATATGGGGCCTTGAGACAGTCATGCTGCAAAGTGAATGCAGATTCATGGCTTAAAATCGCTGCAATGCCCCACATTCCATAAGCTATATGACTTTGAAACCTGCAACACTTTCTCCTTTGTTTAGATTAGGGCTGCAAATCACCCCCTGGAAAACTGTATTCTTCTTACAAATATCTTGAAGTTAAGGGTTAATAGTTGAGCATAGGTTACAGCCTCTTCTGACTGCTGAGGGTGGCTCTCCCCGAGGGATTTGCTGTCTCTCTGTGCATGGTCAGTGTGTGGTTGCTCTGGTTGCCCCTTGACAACAATGCAGAAGTGCCTTGCACGGGTAATGGCTGCAGCCTCAGAATGTCTCTTCTGCCAGAAGAGGAGAGGTCTCCACAGAACCTCCTGTGTGAGTGATCTACAGGGGGAAGGAACAACCTGCTTCATTTTTTACAAATGAATTTGAGGTATTAACTATCTTTGTGGCTTCTTAAATTGAAAGAAATAAAAAGTAGTTCAGAAAACTGGTGTGGCTTTTTTTTATAGCATGATTTCAACTACCTTTGGAAGACCAGAAAGACTTAGTTTCTGGTGTTAAGGAATGGTGATTCTGAGGGGATGGGTGGTTTTCTAGAAGAAAGGCTGAAAGTACTGATGTATTGAAGTGAAAATTGGACAACCCTTGAGTCCAGCTAAACTTTCAGAAGCCTAAGGGCTGTTTCTTTCAGACTAGAAATGGTTGCTTTGTTTCTTTGACAAAATAATCCTTCCTGGATCCCGGGCTTTTAACTCTATTAAGAACATCTACATTAAAATGTTACTATAGTGATTACATGTGAGCAAGTTTCAGATGTTAATGGCTGTGGACAAATCAGTTTATGATTATACAGGTGTGCTGCAGGGAACCTATTTCCTTGTGGATGCTGCTTAAAGCCTCTGCACTCTGGGATGAATCCTGCTTTTGCTTGAAAATAAAAGCATGAATCATTCTGGAACATAATTAAGGAACAGATTAAATAAATAGTAAAGAATATCTGGCATAATACCCCCAGTATACTTCCAGATCTACTTGCAAAACCTTAACAAGTTTCCTAGATTTTTCCTTTTTCAAAATTTTTTGTTATTTGTGAATGTTCAGACTGCATGATGGGAAGGACTAATACAAAATAAAAATCAATACTATGGGATTGGGCAGGAGTAAAATGATTTTTCAGTCTCTTCAAAGCCAGTCATGAGATGTCTTGTAGCTTGCAGAACTTGGAGGAAGGGAACTGTAAGCAGCAAAGTGCTTCCAAATTGTCAGGAAAAGTAAGATTCCCTCTTTCTTGAGCAAACTTATCTGTGGGGATAAGAGTTATTCTACTTAAATTTAAATGTAGTTTGAGTGTTATGATCACTTACTGATTGAGGTACTTGTATACCTAGTGGCTGCTGTTGCCTAATTGAAACTGGGGACTGCTGTAGGGTATCTATTTTTTAAAAAAACTGTGTCTGTGTTTACACAATCTTCCTGCTTGGGGGAAAAAAACCAACCTACAACATTACAGCTGCTGCACTTTTTCTTACTTCCCCTCTGCTGTCTTCAGTGCCATAATACTTTCCACAAAGATTATATGTCATACACTTGCCATGAGTAGGCCATTATAAACAAAATTATTATATTTAGAAAATTACTGGATTTTGTATCCTTGCTGCCTGCTCCTTATGAGAAATGGCTTTACTTGGGCATCACCAGTGCAGCATGGGAGCTGCTTGGGGTCTCTGCATTTCCTGCAAACTTGTACACTCTGCATCTGACTCTTTTGTGCCCTTTTGTTACTCTTTACATTTCTAGTTCATGTAACTTAACACACAGCTAGGTCGACTGGAATTTTGTATTAAACCAAAAGGTAAAGCAAATGTTTATATTTAATTTCATCTGCTCCTTCAATGTGAAATTAAA
The DNA here is from genome assembly GCF_003957555.1 of Calypte anna. Taxonomy (NCBI): domain Eukaryota; kingdom Metazoa; phylum Chordata; class Aves; order Apodiformes; family Trochilidae; genus Calypte; species Calypte anna. The sequence goes on along the minus strand of NC_044252.1, from coordinate 22,243,440 downwards.
GTATTTATGAAATTCCTGGCTAACACTGGGCATGAAAGTTTGCCTTAACACATTATTAAACAGTAATTAAAATGCACATTATTGTCTTTTCAAGCAAAACTGTATGACAGCAAGTCCAACTACTAATTTGTTGCTCAAGGAAGCTGCGCCAAGCACAAACATGGATTTGAGTGTCCTTGTGTGCCTCTAAGTGTCCTGCTGAACGGTGGAATCCCCTACTGCTGGGTTTCCTACACACTAGTCATAGATGGTCCCTGGGGCATAAAGCTTGCAGCTGAAGACAGAATGTGTGTAGGGTGAGTTAAAGCAAGGTAAATGGTGTAATGGCAAGAAATGTTTTACTCTTTTGAGGTTGGGTTTAAGACATCGTAAATTACAGGGATGAAAGCGTTTGAAAAACAGGTTGAAGGACAGTGCAGGGTGAGAGAGAGGGATGAAGTACATGACAGACTCAGGCACTTCAGATGCTCAAAAAGTAGTTTCCTATTTTGACCTGTGCTTTCAGTTCTGCAATGCTCTTACTTCTGCTGTCATGCTTCAGGCCAGCATACTTCAGGCAGGGAGACATCACATGGGTCCCTCCTTTCCTTTTTCCTTGAGTTCATGGTGCTCCTGGATACAAGAAAAACAGAAAAGTGGCTTTGGTCATCTCCACTCTTAGTGTGGTAGAATGAACAAAACCAAAGCCAATTACAGCATGAACTGCCCCAGATATCCTTCAGGAGCACTGTTGTGATGAAGAAAGCTCTGTTCACGTTACCTATTTCTGCAGACCAAGGGCAGGGATTAGCTTGTATCTGCTTTAACTGTTGGAGCTACAGCTGTGAAGATGTTTTGATGCTGCTAATTTTTATAGACTAGTGATGTAAATTTGCATAGAATGCTATTGATGACAGTACTCTCTAGACTTGCAAATCTGGATCTTTGGGTCATCTAGTCCGGGTTTTGGCTCAGACCCTTGGGACAAAGTGTAGTGAGGCACATAAAGCCATCACACAAAGAGTGAACTTTAAGGCTAGGGGTGAAGTGAGGTATGGGGTGAAGCTGCCAGCAGGCTGTGAATGGGGAAGTGTGCCTGCTGTTTTTGTTGTCCCAAAATTGGTTCTGTTTAAATGGTTTGCAATAATCTGACCTACACATGGAGCCAAGGTATTTCTTTATTCCAGTTCTGCACAGAAAAGCATGCTAGGTGTTACATCCACAAAGCTAGCAACACCCCATACAAAAAGCTGTGGTGTATTTATCCCGTTTAGCAAGATACAAGATACACCTACAAGATACCAAGATACACCTTTATTTACACTTACTGGTTATAACATCACTACCAGTCCCACTGGTTACTTGACCACTCCTGTTTAGATGCACAGCGTCCTTCTAAACCAAGACACGTGTTCAGTGAGCAGTGGTCATGACTGAGGAGAGGGCATTTCTGAGCTGGTGGTCTCCATCTCCCCCTGCCCTCTTTAGTTTCTGTTGAGTTCTGCAGACCTCATGCCCTTGAGGCACAGTGTTTCCTTTGTCATCTCCCAAGAATGCAAATCTTCAGGAGATTAATAGTTATTAAGGTATGCAAGCTGGAGTCCTCTTAGTTCCTGAGTCACGGATCTCTTCAAGGCTCTTATGTCAGGCCTCTGCTTAATGCGTGATATTCCTCAAGAATCTCCCCTTTGTCATGATTTCAGTGGGCAATTTCAGAAAAGTTACTCCCTTCCCAACTTTTTAGCCTCCTAAGACCTTGAAGCGCCTGTGGAGATGGAACCTGCAGCCTGTAACCCTCCTACCACAGCTGTAAGACACGCAGCGCATTGGTCCCTGACGGTCTGTCTCACGGGACACTTGTGCTTGCGGGTGAATCCAGCAATCCCCGCAATCCCTATCCCTGGGGATAGGGGCAGCCGCAGCCCCCCCACAAAGCCGAGAGTGGCGGAGCCGCCGTGAGGGCCCACGACGTGCGGGACCGAGGCAGCGGCTGGAAGGAGCCGGGCGGTGCTTGGCCCTCGCGCGGGGGTGGGGCCTGCGCTGTGAGCACCAATCAGAGAGCGGGAATGGGGAGCGGGGCGTTGAGTGGCAGGAGACCAAGGCGCCAAACCGCCCTTCCTGCTCCGGCCGCGGAAGGACGCGCCCACCGCCCGCTCTCTCCGCAGCCATTCACCACCGCGCTCAGTCCGCCCGTCCCGCCTCCGCCGGCAAAGAACCAACGGGAGGCGCTACTCCTTCGCCAGCTCAGCCAATCAGAGGCTGAGCCTTTAGAAAAAACAAAGCAAAAAACACCCAAAAAGCAAAACACCGAAAACCCGTCCCCGTAGTCTCCCGCCCGCACCCACGGGGTCAAGGTCGCTCAAGCCCGCGGATTTTGCTATGGTGCCGGGAGCATCCGGTCTGCCCGTTTCCCTCCGCCGCGCAGGGTGATCCAGGCCGCCCGCGCCATGACCCGGCCGCTCCGCGTGGGCGTGCCATCGCCGGGCCCACCCGTCACCAGGTCCCGGCGCCATTTTACGCCGGCGGCCGCGGTCACAGAGGCGTCCCAAGACTTCAGGTACCGGCTGGGTGTGGGTGAGGGGCGGACGGCAGCGTGGGAGGCGGTCGCGGCCGTCGAGGCACCGGGTCCACTCAGCGGGCCTCCTCCCGGGGCGGAGGAGCGGTTCCGGTGTGCCCCGCCCGGGTGGAGCGGCTGGCGCCATGGCCGGGGGCTGGGGTCTCGCTGCCCAGGGCTGGCGGTTGCGGGAGCCTGGCCGTGCTGTGCTTGGTGTCCGCCTTTCAGCCCTGGCCAGGCTTGGATGGTGGTGTGAGGCTGTCAGGGATCGGAGCGCTGTGCCAGCCCCCAGGGTCGGCAGGTGCCCCCTCAGTGTACTCGGCAGCCCTGGAGGGGTTGATGGTAGTTTGTTGTGAAAGGTGTCTTGATAGCCATGAACCTGACAGGGTATAAATAAATTGAAGCAGCTGCTGACTAGTTTCTTCAGCGCATCGCGCAAAATACGCGGTCCTCCCACGTGTACTCACCTGTCCTCCCGCCTCCTGCCCGGGGTTTGCCACCGCCTCCCTGTGGAGCTCGGTGAGCTTCAGCAGCTCGGCCCTGGGGACGGCTTTGGTTCACAGCTCTGAGCTGCACTGCTAACGGTGATGGAAGACAACGTCTCCAGTGACAGTCTTTCTACCAAGCAGAAATCCAGATGCTGCTAAAGGTTGGGTGAGGCTTGTCAGGTCGATGAGTTAAGTAAGTTTTGTTTCTTGCACTGTGAGGCAAATCATAATTAACATCTTTTTTCATAGCCCTGATGTTTGAAGGAAAGAGAGAAGGTAAAAGTTCAGTTTCACTTCTTTCTTTTTCCCAAGGAAGTGGGACTACTCTGTTTTGGTTGTGTTAGAATTATCAAAAAGACCGATTTTGGTCAAATACTGGGTATGTTTTCTAGTTCATTCCAGTGTTGTGTGGCGGTGCTTTCGCTGCACTATTGCTAGTGTTGCCAGCACAGACTTCCAAAAGTAGTTTTTATTCAGGCAGAGAAACCACTGATGTGGCTGTAAATACTAATTACTAACTAAGAAATACTCAGGGGTTGTCTTTTTAAACAAGTGAAAGCATAACTTTCCCTCTTTCATGCAGGTTGTGCCCTTAATTATGAAAGAGTTGAAAGGTATGCCTCCTAGCTGCCTATGTTTTTTCTTTGTCAAGTGAGATTATGTGTTTGTGGTTCTGACTTACCTGGGTTTTTAGTGGTCTTGCTGCTGTGTCAGGTGAGATTGTGCAAAAAATGGTCAAATAATTTTTAATGAAGATTTTGCTGAACACCATTAACCAGAGCTACCCAGTTGTTTACAAAGGTACATTAAACAACTGTGACTTTCATGTTACGTAGAAAAGAAAAAAAAATTAGCAATTATCATTGCTCTGTCTTTGATTCTTTTAGGGCTCATTATTTCACTGCTTATTAAAACACTAGTGGAAATCCACTTATGAATAGTCTGTAAGCAGCTATGGTCCTGTGGAGGTAGAAAAACACATATCTTGTTGTAGTTTCATGTGAAAAGAATGTTGGAAAGCTCAGTACTTTCACCTGCTCCTCCTTTTACTGTATCACGTGCCTTCTTTTTTTTCCACCCATGGTTTTGATTGAAGTTTCTAGTACACTTCCTTTTCTGATACACAGTACAGTGCTTACTATTATTCTGATTTAGTTGGACAGTTCCTATTACTTGTTCTTCCAAAAGCAGTAGAATGCAAAGTAGAAAACATCAGTGGATAAGCGCTTTTAAAGAAATAGTATTAAGACAAAAAATTGCTCTCCATTTAAGGTTAAACTTTTATTCCAAGGAGAAAAAAACCCCAAACCTTTTGATTTTAGCAGCAGTGCCTCCATTCTCTCTGTTGTGTTGTACGTGGCTTTGTATAATTATGGAACAAGCAACTTTGTCTAGTGGGAGGTATCTTTGTCATTGCAGGCGTTTGGAACTGGATGATCTTTAAGGCCCTTTTCAATCCAAATAACTGGATTATTCTATTAATTTTGTTACAAAGCTCTTTCATTTAGAATACAAGACAGGAAAAAGAACCCTGAGATACTGGATGCAGGGGGGGAGATTAGCAGTCACTCTAAAGTAGTGGATGCAGAAAGAAGGAATAAGATAAAAGGACATTACAGTTTTGGTTTGTTGTAAAGATTCCAGTGTGGAGAGGAATCAGTGAGGTAAGTGAAGATGAGATTTGGATTGTTGACAGTGATTGGTATTGCAAGTGGGGCTTTAACCTGGAAGGAAAAAGTACAGTTGCCTAGTTAGGAAAATGGAAGGGGTTTGGAAAGATAGGCAGGGCAGGAAGCTGTGGGCGCAGAATGGATTTACAGCTGAGAAAAGAGTCACAAACATGGGGAGTGCCCTGCAGATTTAAAGCCTGAGAGCACCTTGGTGGGAGGGTGAGGTCAGGGTGTCAGAGTGGGACTTGGTCTGTGGCTGAAAGACAGATCAGTCAGCAACAGCAGTAACTGTGAATTAACTTGCAGCTTAGGCTTTGGATCCTTCTGTTGAACTGACAGTTGCTGACTGTTGCTTCAGTAGGTGGGAAGAACTGATGTGTTTTGGCCATGTCAAATTAAGCTGGGACAGGCTGGAGGCAAGTCATTGACAAGTAGTTTGGTAAGGCAAACAGACAGTTTTATGCACTCATATAACCAGACTACAGGTGGCTCTTTATGGAGTTGCAGTATTCTCAAACATCACTGCTTGCCAGTTGCCCCGTTATAGACACATCAGTGAATATAAAGAACTTTTTGTAGTTGTGTAGGTGCTAAAAATGCAGAAAACATGTTAGTTAGCAAATGTAATAGTGGACGTAATAAGTTTATGGAAAGGATGAATTTAGTTTAGTTCAGTTTAGTTTAGTTTGAACAAATGAGTAGTGGGTTCTTCTGGCCTGAGCTTCAAAAATGGTTATTGAGTCTGTGAAAGCTCAGTTGTGTCTGGATGCTTGAATGCTCATTCTGGAATGAGTATGTTTTGCCTTTATAGTCACTGCTGTGCAGACAGTAACAATATAGCTTTATTTTGGAAGCCACAGAAAGAATGCAAAAGATGGAAGACCTTATTAAACAAATCTGCATTATTCTTACTTTCTCACACCAATATTTTGTTGGAACTTGGAGACACTTCAAAAACAGGCATAAGGGTAGCCTTGAAGTTGTCAGTGAACTTCCTTGCCATGTGGGAGAAGATGATGATTGCAAGTTTGTAGTTCTTGATGTGTTTTAATGTTCAATCATTTTTTGTGTTTTTGGAAGTGACATTCACTCACAGAGGAATGCCTTGGTGTTCTCATGTCCCACTTACACTTGCTAGAGAAAATACATTGATTTAAAGTTATTAATTGTTGTGTATGTTTAAAAATAATACAGCTGTAGACTGCTGTTTCCGTTAAAAGCCAGAAGATGCCAGTAATGGGTGCTGGGAGAGAGGCCACTTGCACATGCATTTATTTGTGATGGTGCTGATACAAGTTTTTGCTGATAAGTCTGGTAATAGTGTGGGTAGGAATTTGCATGCCAGCCTGGGACCAGATGTGTGAAAAAAGCAACAAATGGTGCTTAAAGAGTTTTGGACAACAACAAGAAAGTTATAGGGCTAGTTGAAATTGTCAGAAATTTGCAGGCAGACTTTAACCTAAGGCTTAAATGCAGTTAGTAATACACTGATGAGGGTTTGGTCACGAATGGTGTTAGTAAGGTCAGCTGCTTGCCATTATTACCCCTTACAAAAAATTTACAGTGAATTACAGTGGGAGTGAACAGTTGTGTTGACGGAGGAGATGGGAGGTTGTTAAGATCACCACATAAGGTACCGGTGAGGTCTCAACTAGAATACTAGATACAAGTGAGGTCCCATTTAAGAAAGCTTAGTTGAAGCTGGAAGGATGGTTAAGACTTACTAGGATGATAAAAGAAACATTTTGTGTGGGGAAACTTGACGTATAGTCTTCATATTTGCTTGGCTGATGAAGCCAATCTGAAATAAAACCATCTGGCATTTAAAAATTATGTAGAAATAAACAGCAGCATTTTAATTTTATCAAAATTCACTGTATGGACATTTAGGTGTTGTTCTTTTAAAAAGACAAAGTTATGTTTTTTCTTCAGAAACCAGACCATTACAGAGTTCTTCAAACCAGTTTTAAACCAAGGTAAGTATTTGGGTTTTCTAAATGGAAGATATTTATATAAGTTTTAATTATGCAAGTATGCAGAAGCATAGTCCAGTTCTATTCCAAACTGGAGCAGCAATACCTATACAGCTTACCAAATAAGTAGAAATGTGCATATGTAATTTTTTTTCAAATAATGTAACTGAAAAAAGTAATTTTTCTATTAAAATGAATTTTTATAAAGTGATGTAGTTATTCAAGTTATTGTCTCATGCTTAAGCTATATTCAGTTGTTTATGACATAAATTATATTCTTTGATATGAAATACTGCTTGTGTGACAAGCAAATCTAAGTAATTAAGGAAATTAATTTTGTGTTGCATGTGAGAGAGACATAAATATCAATACAGTGCAAGGAGACTTCTTTTCTCCATTACTGTGATTGTGGATAATTTGTCTTTTCTTTCTTAGATCTTAGCTATAAAGACAGAACTGTGTTGTGCTCACCAGAGAGAGGAAATGTAAAAGATGCAGGAACTGGACGGTCAGTTTTACATAGTGAATGTTTTGAAAAGAAAATATCTTCTCCAAAGAAGTTCAGAAGAAAGATGCCAGACCGAACACCAATCACAAGCTATGTGGTAAATGCCTTTCGAAGAGGAATTAAGGAGAAAAAGGACAGTGTGCACATTTTAGAGAATGTCAGAGTGTGCAAGGCACTGGGTTCATTGCACCCAAAAGTTGTGATTAAAAAACTTACTAACCCAGACCCTCGCAGCTGTTTCTTGGCCAAAAAGGAGAAAACTACCAAGTCAGAACAGGGAAGAAATGGGAAGTGTGTGGATGTAACAAGACCACCATTGTCTTGTGGAAATAGTTTGGAACAGAAAACTGACTGTATGGATCTGGATGAGAGTAGTTCAGACTCTGACAAATCATCAGAAGCTGATACTCGGAAAGCCTGTACAAGAAATAATGGCACTGCAAACAACACCTCTACATGCCAAAACCCAGGTCTTCCTATGAAACTGCCCTGTGCTTCAACCGACTCTGAATTTCAGTTGTCACTGGAAGCTCTCTGCAGGGAAGGGAAGCAGAAGAAACATAGAATTAAACGATCTCAGTCACATCCTGTAAAGCCATTCTCAGGAACAAGTGTATCACATCAGGTGTGTTTAGAAGAGTTGTTAAAGGTGGAAATCAGTGACCCATTGTGTGTGTTTTTTTGTTTGTTTGTTTCAATGTAATATGAGATTCTTGGTGCTGCCTTTTTCAGGTGTAAGAAAAGATTTTGTCTACTTTTGCTTCATTTTCTACTCCTCTGTAAATATTAGGTTGTGCTTGAGTTAGCAGGTTCTTAACTATTTTATAATAAACAAAAAATCTGGTTTTAAAAGCAGAGGAGATATTCTGGATTAGATGCAAACATGGAAGTGCAATGGAAGTTGTAACTTTAAATTGTATTTTTTAGGAAAAAATGTCTTTATCTTGAATGTCTTATAAGCTTGTGTTTTCTTACAGTGTAGTGTAGGGAACAGCCTGGCAAATTTCTGCTAGTTAGAAATTGTTGTTAATAGCAGTTCAGATTTTCTGACTTAAGCCAGAGTTTATAGACAGAGGTGGGAGTGATCCTATTAAGTATGTAGTTGAATTATATCAACTTTTATAACAAGTAAAATTTGCTGGTTACTTGCAAGGAAGATCATTATGTGTGCCTCCATAATGTGCTATGAGTGGAACAATAAAGATTGTTTAGCTTGTGTTTCCTTTTCTCCTTACAACCCCTCCCTCAGTATTTTCTTGCCTGTCATGTTGGTACTTAAGTTCCTAATGCCTTGTTTGAGGAAAGCCAGCTGGGCTGTGTTGCCATACAGTCCAGGGACACAAGTTGCTAATGGCCCTAAAACTGGAGCAGTTTAGAACTAGAGGCCAGTTTGAAGAAAAAAAAATCTAAAAATTTGGGTTGTGGAGAGTCGTTTTGTTGAGATCTTTGCAGCTGTGTTTTGTCTTGCAATGAAGTATGTTACCATATATCTGAGGGGTGTGGAACTTAGTCTTGTGCTGGATTCAGCAGTTGGTGTAACATGTCAACATCCTAAATTTAAAAAGTATGCAATTAACTTTTTCTCCATCGTTATTTTTAGGGAAATGGATGTCCTTTGAGAAAAATACCACATTCTGTTTCAAGGGACACTGCCTCAGGAAGAAGCAATTCTGCTAATATGGAATTAATTAAACAATCAGGTTCTTCACTTAGTATCTCTTTTTTTTCCATTGAAGTTACATTTTTCTGTTTGTCAAAAAATTACTGCTGTATAGTCAAATTATTTCTAATATATGGCAATCTTGAAGAGGTTTAAAAGTAATTTGGGATTTTATTAAAAAAACACAGATTGTTAGTAAGTTAATTAGAAGTCATTATATTCTTTTGTCTTAAGCCCTTAATCCCTGATTATATTTTCTGGTTTCTCTTCCATTTTGAAAGTCCTCATTTGTGTTAGCCGAGAAATTTTGACTTCCAGCCTAATCCAAAAAGAACATTCTTACTGAACCAAATACTAAAGTTGAGCTGATATTCTTGTTGGTTTTTGTCCTATTTAATGAGATGAATTTGTTCTATTGTGTGCAGAACTGAGTTTATAAAAACTCAGATGAATACAAGATTGAATCTTTAGGATTTCCTTCCAGTCATGTATCTGAACTGTGCTGTTGTCTGCTTCCAAAGACTGATGGATTCTAGTGGAATGTTCTGAAAAATGTTCTGAAGTGGTTACTGAGCAGATTTAAAACCAAAAGGATTTAAGTTTATTTCCATGTAAGTTACAATACTATTGTAATAGCACAGTGTCAGCTAAGTCTTAATTGTGGTCCACTGTGTTTAAGCAGAATGGAAGTATTGTCGTTTCTGATAAAAATTTCAGGCAAAACTGACTTAAACAATGAACAGGAAACCTAATGCAGACGTTAGCAAGAAAGTTAGGGGTTTTTTTAATGGTAAGATGTTATGGGTTTATTTTTTTAAACGTGGTAACAGTCCTTTATGCTTTTCTTAAACATTTCCTAGATGATCCATCTCGACCAAAGCCAAAGCAGGTTTCAAAACATGAGGCATCTTCTCCAAATGCAATAAGAGCATCATCTGAGGTGGTTGCCGGTATGCAGAAGAACCAGTCTGTTCCTTCACGCTGCCTTAGATCCAAGATGTCTTCTGGGCGATCCAAACAAATAGACCTTCCTGGGAAAAGAAAATGTGGTGCCATGAGTGTGGATGCAGACAGTTCAAATAAATCTGATGTATCGAGCTTGGATGACCCTGCGTTCAGATCATGTGCAAAACGCAGAAACAAGAGGTATAACTTTGTAAAAAATATCCTTTTAAAGTCTACTTGTGGTGGTGTTCTGCAACTGATGGAGGCTGCTGCTCTACCTAGACATGATTCTACTCTTCCAGAGGAATGCCTCAACTCAAGTGATGAAATTGAGAAAAATAATTCCTCCTCTGTAGGTTTGTCATCTTCACATGCTGCACGCAGTCCCGATAAAAATAACCACCTTTCTGTTGTGGATACCAAAGAGAATCAATTGCAGGTGGCAAACTCATGCTTTTTCTTGGAAAAGTCCCTTCCTTTTTCTCAGGAAAAAGTACTGCGTTGCCTTCTCTCCACCATGTAACACATTCAAAAAGTGTGGAATCTCCTCTCCAGAATGCTGGCTTATCTCAGGTATTGTATGCAAAGAAGGAGCAAGATGGGAAAAGACCAGAAAGATGTATGCACAGTAAAGCTTGCAGTGTCCAATCCAGCAACAGTTTTTCAACATACAATGCTCAAAGTCCTTCTGGTTCTTGTTCAGCAGAAGGTTCTGGGAAGCTTCTCTGGAAAGATACTGGTAAAACTGTTTCCCGTTCTTTGGCTTTCAAAGAAGGGTGCATGGGCAGTGGCCATATGTCTTCACAACACTCAGGAGAGCTAAAAGTTAAAAGCACCTGTGCAGACAAGTCCAAGTTGGATGGAAAATCAAAAAGCTGCCTTGATAGTGAAGATGAGAGTTTGCAGTGTAGTCTAGATGATGATGATGACGATGATGAAGTAGAATTCAAGCCACTGCAAGAAATTCTCTATTCAACACCTGAACCAGAGATGGGAACTCCAAAAGAATCTTGTCATGACAGTTTTTCTCAGGACACCATGACTCCATTACTGGAGCTTCATGTAAGTGGCTAGAAAGCAAACAAACAAAGGATTGCATTAGCTTTGTTGTGTTGTTGTATTTTTGTATTTCTTTTTCTTGCATTTGTAATGTGTGAAAACTTGAGTTATTTCTCTGAAAAACTGGTTACCCAGTATAAGGGTTCTATGCCGTACAGTACAGTGTAGTCAGAGAAAGGGTGTGCTTGTTACTGTGCTTGTCCTTGGAGTGTTTGGAAGATGATTTGTGCAGCCAGACTGTATCAGCTGTATGCCTTTCAGTGGGTTTTAGAAGTTCTTTTTTGCTTTTTCCCCCTAAAGAAAAAGGCAGGAGGTTGCATTTAAAGATATGTGGGGCTTAATGTTTTAATTTGCCTGATCAGGTAAGATTCTTGTGTTGAAATTAACTAGAAGAAATCTAGATCTAGACACTAAAAAGATTGCAACTTGTATATCCTTGTCATGGTGTGTGGTTGTCTAAAATCTGTAAAAGTTCTTGATCTGTAAGTGTGATGTTTTCTTTGAGGTTGAATTTCATGGAAATTGGAAGTATTTTAGAAAGGATTTAAAAAAATGGATTTCTGCTCACGGGATAGATGAAATGTTTAAATCTCAGTTTACAGGATATTATGGTGATGAATAGATCTGTGTTTTTAAAAGTTAGTTTATTTGTTCAATAACAGGTTGTCAAATAAGGAGCGATTTTTGAATTTTTATTGTAAAATAACGTTTTACATAGGGAGCTCCTGCTTAGGACTTAGTGTGGCATTCCTGACAAAGTTAAAACAGGTTGGAAATGCCTGCATTTATAGAAAAGGATTTTGTACTGAATCTGTCTGGGTTGGAGTTAAAATTCTTAGAGGCTGTTAAGGTACCAATCAGCAGAATATGTGTATAAATGCTCTCATGCCTCTACTGTTTTTAAATCTCTGGAATGGCTTATGTGTTGTCTTAAGTTACTATCTCTGTAGGCAGATGTTGAACAGCCATAATTGTGTGTCCTTAGAATGAATTACGGAAGAATGTTACAGATCAGATGTGTTATGTTACATATGTATTTCACCATTTTAACCAACATGTCTACATGATTAATATGATTAATGGTTGAGACTGATAAACAGATGCAGGCTAGATCAAATATTTGTGGAATATGTATGTGATTACAACATTGGACCTGTTCTGTTTCTGCATAATTAATGGCCAAGTGAGATTAAACAGTTAAGAACTGTTCTAGATGTTTCCATTACCATGGTTTTTACATATAGCAGTATTCTTCTCTTGTCTTGTAAAAAGCAGGGTATGTGCACATTGGAATGAAGTCTTCATTCCTCAGTTGTTCAACAGTTTTTTCAGACATATTAAAGACATAAAAGATAAGGTGGGAGGTCTTCAGCTTTCCCACACAATGCTGCTTATTACATTAGAAAGATATGTCTGAATAACAAAAATTAATGCTCTATTAATTGGCTTTTTATTAACAGGTAGACACTAACTTCTTAAACTAACTTCCATTACCTTTGGGTAATAGAAAATCCCCAATGAGATGACATGCTTTTATTGCATTGCATTCTCCTAAAATGAAGGAGCTCACAGACTTGCAATGTAAGATGATGGTGTCAGAAGGGCACTGGTTGTCCAAAGAACTGAATCATGGCCATAAAAGATTTAAAATTTGTGTTGTCTGCCACTAGCTGAATAAAACACCAGCTACTGATAAATTAATTTTGCTAGAGGTAAAGACTTTCTTTGTGTGTGTGTGTGTGTTGGTTTTGTTTTGTTTCTTTCATTGTATTTATTAGCTTCTTAATTTGGGATTGCAGTAGGTTTTTGATTGGAAGCTTTGTTTTGTCTGATGATTTTGGAGGTGATTTAGCAAACACTGGTTCTTGGTAGGGAGCCCTGAAAGTAACAAAGAGGAACTGAATCATTTTTGGAGTTTCTTGTCTCAGACATATGAATGGGGTTTCCCAAGGACTGAGTGAATGATGATGATGAAGTTGTGAGGTAGAGGACTTGTGATGCTCTTTGGGACCGTTAGCTGAAGGTCAGTCCCAGGGAGAGAAGAAGAGACTTGCTTTCCTGTTCAGATCATTGGGAAGCAGTTACTTCAAAATTAATCACAGAGAGATTTGGCCACTATATAAAATTTTCAAGGAACTGAGAAACCTAAACTGTGAATTATCCTGTTTTTCAGGGACTCCTTTGGATTTTTATCCTCAGATAAAATACCATTAAAGGTGGAAGAGATTTCTATTTTGATGCTTATTGTCTAGTACTGAATGAATTGATCACTTCTGATATTTTTTTAATTTCTTACTATTTCATTTGCAGCTTTCTAAGCCTCCTGTCATTAGCCAGGTGTCATATGTGAACAGCTTAGAACATCTCTTAAAGGAGAAAGAAGAATCTAAAAGGTTTGTTTATTAAAGCTTCTCTGAAAAATTTGGGATGGAGTTGCAGGAGCTTAGATTTACCTTGTCTCCTTGAAACTGATGGAGTTTTGGTAGCAGCAATCTAAGGTTTGCTTGCTGATGCCACCAATGTACATCTGACTGGACCTGAGTGCAGTTTAACAGTAAAAACTGAATGACAGGCTTATTCCAAGTAGTAATGAGTGATTTTCTGATGCATCTGTCTACCCCTCAAGACCCACTGAGCCAGCTAGCAGCTGCTGATCAGGCAGGAAATAGAAGTATTTATGTAGCCTGACTGTACCAATTTCTTCAGAGGCATTTGTAGTTCAGTTTTGGTTTCCCCAACATTGTGTGGACTGTTGGTATCTGGGTAGTTATGCAGTTCAGTGAGCTGAACTAACGAGTCTTGCAAGAGAACTTTTGGGTAAAAGTATAATGTGCTATATGTACTAATGGTAAGTGGTGGTGATAGGGATATATATATATATATATATATATATGGGTGATTTATTGTTTTGGTTGAAGAATCTGATTCTTGTAACTCTGGGCTGGCAAAATACTACGGAGTAGTGAGTATTTCTACAACTAATACTATTTAACAACTTACTAGTAGAAGATCTAAAAAAACCCCAAGCCATCCAGAAGATTCAAAGTTTTGTGCAATTACAAAAAAATTTATCAGCAGTTGATTGAGTGTATTTGTCTTTGATAAACTAGTGATAGATTGTGCCACTATAAGTTCACTGGATTTTGGTAAACATCCACTTTGTATCTTGGAATAGGAAGGTACTTGATTTTTACACAGATGCAATGTCTCACATGCTTTAGCCATGTGTAGTTGGCTACTGACTTCTGGGTTCACGTTCAGAGCTTAAATTTTGTTGCCTTCTCTTGTAAGTACTAAATGTTGGTATGTTCTGCTGCTACTATCATTTCAGGGTAGATGAACTGGAAAAGCAGTTACAGGAAGACATACAAGGAAGGGAAACAGATTGTTCGGATGGAGAAGATGAGAATAGCAGTGGAGATGAAAATCTCTCAGAAGAGCACAGGTCATTAATTAAATCCTTTGTTTTTCCAGTCTCATCTCTCTTTCCATTTCTCTTTCCATCTGTTGTTAGTATGTTTAATGTAACCATTTTTATAATCTTTTGGGACTGGGTGTTTTTTCTTGAACACTACTGTATTTTAACAGTTCAGCTTTCATATAATGGTAGTGTGTTCATCATCTGAAAATGACTGTCTCAACCAGCAGTTAGCCTCTCAGTGTTTATATTAATGAAAGCAATTTTTAATTTTACAGGGAGTTTCTGAAGAGATTTTCAGTGATAGGTCATGCCATACCTGACTACCACCCCGGAGAAGATATATTTGATTTATCAACCTCTGGGAAAATCTTTAATGAACATAACTTTGATGTTAGGAATTTTCACTTCATCCCTCAAAATCCTATAGAAAAGCTCCTTCTTAGGTAAGAATATCTTCTTCATGCTGTTGTGTTTACTTGTACAACTTTTCAGTTTTAGCAATTTTAATAAAAATTAGTATCTTTGCATGCAACATGAGCTTTGTCTTACTAAGTATGCAAGACTCACCCCCTTTGCCTGGAATTCTCTTTCCAGATTAGCTTTACAGAACAGAGAACAGCTACTTGAAGCTCTCTCCTTTCCTCATGGAATTCTTCAAAAACATTTTAAATGAGACACAAGGGAAAAAAGAGGTGTTCTGATGTCTTCTATATTTCTGCCGTGTTGGGCTATCATTGATAACCTGACTAAATTTGTGGAAGATAAATACAGAAGTGAAATGTTACAATGAAAAAAAGCTTAACTAGCCCAAGGCAGAAAGAAAACCTTTCTTGTCAACTGATATATGACCTACTAATGTTGCATGAAAGATTTGTACATGTTTTCATCCTGAATAGGCCTATGACTTAACTTCCACCTAATGAGGGTTGCAGAAAGTCACAATTCCTGACATCTGTTAGATTCAGTCACTAAGCTGGCAGTGTGTCTCTGTATATACACAGCTGTTCTATAACACATAGGGGTTTGGATTCTGTATTTATGAGTCTGCTAGGCTACAAATGGCCAGACAAACTTTTGCCTGGTATCCCAAGTGCAAATACTGAAATCCTTGTTATTTCAGTTGGCATTTTATTCCAAACTTCCACCAGTGAAACTGAGAGAATTTTTTTTTATCTTAAAAGATTTTGTGTACATGTGTATGTGCTATTATAGGTGTGAAGAGGAGAGTCACTTGTCCTCATCTCTTGAGGAAGTGATGTTTGTGATTATACTCTTTTGGCTTCAGGCCAATTCTTTAATATGTTTTGAAGACACAAAGATATAAACTTCAGAAGTATCTTGTAGATCAGTGACTGGAGGAATAGGAATTAAACGAATCATCCCTTATGAAAAGCAATTATGATTTAATTGCTTATGCACTCTTCCCACTTGGCTCAGCTGGCATGTTCTGGCTGTGCAGTTGGCAATGGATGCCTTCCTAGCCACTTGCTCCATCAGACAGGTAGAAGGTATAGGGAGAAAACAGACCTCTCAACAGAACTATTTGTTACAGTAGATACTGAGAACAACCTAAGGAAGAGTATGTAGGGAAACCAGATACCATTAATTTTGCTGCTTATGATACCTGACATCCAGACTGTCAGATTTTAATTGCTTTAGTTTGCCTTCAAATTCTGTAATTAAAATATTTCTTTTTAAATAAAACCTTTTTTTCTCTTCTAAAAGTGTTGATAAAGGTTATTGGATGTGAAAAAAAAATCTTATTCACTGGTCTCTTTGCGCATAACATCCTGTCTTTGTAGACAGGCATAATGGTTCATAGTACAATAGTGTAAATCAGTGTTTGCGTGAGGCTGTTATTATCTAATAATACAAATATTTCCAAGTTATGTAGTACAGCATTCTGGAGAAAAAGACATTTGTTAAGATTTAATTACTATAGTATTTCATATACCTAAGAGCATAAGAACAACATCAGCTTTGGATGTTCAGATCTTTGTTTGCTGTTGATGACAATCTGAATAGTGGTGAAGTTCTTGTGAAACTGCTGATTCAACCACTAATTAATTTTTCTTCTCTTTCCCCACCCCCATCTTTGTCTTATAGTTCTGGTGTTACACAGCAGCTTTCTTTAGTTATCAGTGGTTTTCTCAGTTCTGCTTACAATTGTATCTTTTGTCCTGTGCCAATTCTAAAGTGGCTTTTCCAGGTAAGACTACACTTATTACACTTACTACATGTGGTTATACTCTGTCCAGGTGTAATATTCTTCCTGCAAGCCAGTTGTAGCAGGAATAATCAGAACAAGTATGTCAGTCTGTTACATTAGGTAAATCAAAATAGAATTAGGTAAATCCAAATAAAAAAAACTTTTATTCTGGATTCTCGTTTACTCTTCAGTCTGGAATACTTAGGTTGTCACTAGGGGTAAAGCTCTAGGGATAACTTTTCTCCGCACTTCAGTGACTGCAAAGATGCTCATCCCTGTCCCTCTTCATATGTGTTAGTGCAGTTGAAAAGGGCACAGTACATGCCAGGTGAGAAGAGGTTTCAGGAGGTAAGAGTGTGGACCAAATCTCAAACAAATGTTAATCTTATTTCCTTCTACCGTAAAAAAAACATCAAAAAACCCTAATCCAAACTTGCTGCAGTATGCAAAGTATTGTTTCTACATATATCACTTTGTAAATCGTAAGATCTCCCGTGCTAGCAGGTAAATTCAATTTGGAAAAAGTTGATGTGCGCTGTGGGTCAGGAAAGTCTGGAGCCATTCTCAGATGAATTGTGGTGGCCATCTGCTTTTGAGATGACTGTGTCAGTGCCTTAATCCCCAGGAATTTACTTTTTTTTTTTACTCATTATTCGTTACAAAAGTCTACCTTTCCAATCTCCAGTGTGGTTATTTCCCACATTCTAATTGCTCCTGAAACAAAAAAAAAAGCTGGATCACTTGTAAAGTTGCAGCCTTGGTCTGTTGACTGGCTTTCTGTTCTTGCCAAAAGGGAAACATTTTGCTCCTCCATGTACTTCCCTCCAGCTAGTAAAATTGACTTCCACCCCTTTTGTGAGCCCTGGTGTTCCTCTGGTAAGGAAGAAGCATGAGTCGATTCAGCTCACTTACACAGCAGGAAAAGGTCCAGCTCTTAGAGGAGAAAAAGATTATATTTTTGCTGGGTTAATGTTGTGCTCCAGGAAACCTGAACTGTACTTTGTACGCATGTTTTTGTAGTTAAGAGTTCTCTGTGAAACTAAGAATTCATTGTTTTGGTTTAATGTTGCATGAAGCACTATGCAACAGGCTTCCCAGCGAGGCTGTTGAAGTCCCCTTCTCTGAAGATACTAAAAACCCACCTGGATGCAGTCCTGTGGTAATGTGCTTTAGGGGATCCTGCTTTAGTGGGAGAGTTGGACTAGGTGATCTCTAGAAGTCCCTTCCAACTCTGATAATTCTCTGATTCTTTAATGTTGCATATGTTCAACTTTTTCCATGTCTGGAAAAGGTTGTAGTTAACTCTGTTTTTCCCCTGCTTCTGATCAAGGAGTTCACTTTGGTCACAGATGCAAAGGGATACATGATACTTTCCGTTCTCTTAACCCACAGTACCTTCTTATGAACCAGCAGATTCAACATGGAGCATTTTGGTATTGGAAATAATTAAACTATTCGTATAAGCTGTGCACTGCTTGAAGTAATTAATACTCACAGTATTTTGTACCCTCTGCCTTGCTTTAGAAGCTTTGGGGTTTCTTTTTTTTCTGTTACTATTTCTTACTTTGTTTTACTAAAGAGTTGGTTTATTTTTTTAATTAAAATGAAACTGATTCCATCATGCAACCTTGTGTTTGATGTGTAGTTTCTTTTCTCTCCACAGGTGATGTCTGTTCATCCTGACTATTGTGTGTCCACCCAGATTTTAGATAAATTGATGGAGATAACACTAAAAAATGGTGAGTATTTGAATGATGAAAAGCTGACCACCTAAATAAAGTCATTTCCCTTCTGTTAAGAAATATAGAAAGGTGCTGGGGGTGAAGTAAATGTCACTGGCACTGTTCCATGATTCTGGCATGGATTTGGGTTCTTCTGTTACTTACATAACGCACAAATGTTAGGAGTTGGTCTTCACTGAGTGTGTGCAAGCTGTACCACAGGATGTGGTCCTGGCATGTTGTATTTGCAAAGCAGTGCATTCAGTAAAAAGACTTTTAAACTCACTTCTGTTATTTCATAAATAGAATTGATCTGAAGAGAAGCCCAGTCTGCTCAAAAGTTTATTCTCCGTCTTTGCTTTAGGAGCTGCAGACATTAATTTCATAGCTTAAGGACTGCAAGAGGGTTTTTATGTATTCATAGCCAGCATGTACCACTGCATAACTTTCCAGATAAATGGCAAAAGTTAAAAGAATCATACACTTGCACTGAAACATGTTCAAGGATCTTCTTCAGACCATACTGCTGCTTGTACTTGGTGTGCTTTGCCCTCTATCTGTACTCTCAAAGACTTCCCCTGGTACCATTTGTGGGTTCCCCATGTCTTCACTTTATTCAGAGCGACCAGAAGTCAACTGGCAGGCGTAAATGAATTAGTGACATTGTTTATATAATGCAGTTCTCTTGAAGTACTTGCTGAGGTTTGTCCAAAATAGATCATATTTTGAACCTTGTTTGAAATAGAACTGTGAGCTGATATGAAAAAGAATATTGCTTCCTTTATTTTGTGGTTTGACATTAAGCTTCTGAATTAACCTTTCAAGCTGATCAATGAAAATTGAAAGTATTAAGGCTGGAAGAGATTCAAAGAATTAAGGCTGGAACAGTTACCTGGTTTCAAATCTTAGCTCCATGTCCAGTCCCATTGTAACACCCTTTTACCTATATCCAGAACAGTAGCTTAAGGATTCTCTTTAGAAGTAAATCTTGTCTCCTTGCTTCTCCTGTTTGTGATGAAATTGAGCTGTGAGGGGAAAACTGGTGGGACTTCAAAGTAATTCACCTGTTACATAGGCAAGATGTTTGTCTAGTGTAAAATACTGTTAGACTCCTTTTTTTTCTTCTCCTGGCTCTGAAAATAAGTATATTGTTTGATGAACTGACTCTTCTGAGATGAGAGATGGTGGAATTGATGCAGACTGATGAGCTTATTTTTCCTTAAAAGGGAATAATGCTGAGAACTAAATTTAAAACTAATCTGTACTCTTTTACTTGTAGCTTCCATCAGTGATGAACAGTCTAAACCATGGATTCCTTCACTAGCTGATGTGTCAGCTGTTTTTGTCAATATGGGTGTTGCATTCAGATCTCTCTTTCCATTGCAGCATCTTCAGCCCAACTTCAACGAATGTGATATTTTGTAAGTGTTTTCCTTTTGCTTTTATTGCTTATATCCAGAGGCTCAGAAGGTTCTTCTTTATTTCCTCTCCCTTCTATCAAGACATACTCTTTAGATTGTTAGAACTTAGGTCTTAGTTGAGTTAATAAGCCAGAACTTTAAATCCTTGCCCAGCAGGCTTTGTTTAGCAAATCAGAACATTGTCCTTTGTCCTGCACCTTCCTAATGGAGGTTAACAAGAATTGCTCCCTGAATAGCTAGGCAAAATTTTAAGTGATTGGGTACAAGTATAGATAGGTTTGTGTGCTCTGTAACTGAGGATTCTTTTGATGTAAATGCATTGTGAAATACCTAGGGATTTTATTTTTTTCTTCAGGTTAATGCAAGTAAGCCTTTGTGGGCTTCTAATTTGTTGATTTATTGCTCAGATTAGTGTCTCTTTTATTAGAAGTCAGACGCAAGAAACAGTGAACAAGCAACAGCCAAGAGAAGACCTAACCTCTGCCAGTACAGCATTCTCCAGTTTACCAGAAAACAATTTAATTAATGTGATTAAGGTGAGAAAACTCAAGCTGGTATGGAAGAGATTTTTTGGGCTGTTAGTGGTGGGGGGTTATTGGTATTTTTTGTTTTTTTTAAGCAAAAACCTTGGTGTCTTAGTCTAGACATGCCCCAGATTACATGCTGTTGTGGAGTTTCAGATCCACATTCAGCAGAGATTATATGTGAGAAGAACTGAGGAAAAATCTCTTCGTTTGTTTGTTACTTGAATATAGAGTCTGCCAGTCTGTCATTCATTCAGATGAGGATTATTTGTGCAGTGGAGAAAGATCTTTCTCCTACTGTCATATCCAGGGAATGTTGACATTTTTTAGGAAATGAGCCTTCAGGTGTAAATAAATAAATAAATAAAAGGGCAATTACTGGTAGGAGGGGAGATGTTAGTACACAATTGTTGCAACAACAATGTATCATTTGAGGCCTATTCTAATGTGAGGGTGGAAAACTTAAGTTCTCCTCATACCTTAAAGTAAGGTAAATCAGTTTCAGATAAAGTAAATTCAGATTTTAATGCTTTTTATTTCTTTTAAAGTTTCTAGGTTTCTGTGCAACAGTAATTCAAAGTGGATATACTGATCAGGAAATACTGCTGCTGCTTCTATTGCTTTTTAAAATAAGCTTGGAGAAAAAGTTAAAGCAAATTCCTTTGATAGATTTTCAGTGCCTTTTCATAAAGCTTCTCATAAGCATAGAAGACTGGGATACAAAGGTAACTTCATAAATAATCTTGTAGATTTATGAAACTGTAGCTTAATTTTCAGGAAACCTATGAAGTTTTCATTTTTCTCTTGATATTTGGAAAAATACTGCTTGAAAATGTAACATACAAACTGGGAGCTTTGGACTTTTGGGGGATTGAGGAGGGTAAACTGGGTTTTTGTTGCATAACTGTCACGGTTTAACACTGGCCTGGCAATTAAGCCGGATAACAGACGCTCTTTATTAATCTCTCTCTCCTCCTTAATGAAGAAAGGAGAGAGAATAAGGGAGAGAGACTTATGGGTTGGAAACTAAACTACACAACTTTAATGAAACAGTAATGATAAGTAGGAAAAATTACTAAATATATACAAATATACAGGAAAATGGAAACCACATTCCTCCCTCCTTTTCCCCCAATAACTCTCAAGTCTCCACCGAGGCTGCAGGGCAGCCCTGGGAAAGTCCAGGCTGGACTCCTGGAGTTGGCAGCAGTCAGGAACTGGAGGCAGGAACACACAGATATGGGCTGGCACAGATCAGGACCACAGGCAGATGAATGGATGGAATCCTTCCAGGATGCCGGCTGAAGGAAGGGAAGCAGGAAATCAGGAAATCCCGCTTGGCCCTCGTGATCCCTCAAATTTATACTGAGTATGACATATTTGGGATGGAATACTCTGTTTGGTCAGTTCTGGCATCTATCTTGTCTGTTACTCCCCAAAGGGGGGTGCTGGTGGGACCTCTTTACTCCTTCTGGAGGGTAAAAGTTTTCCTCAGAGCTGAGCAGTGTCCTTGGCTCTGCATACCAGTCTCTAGCAGTAACTATAAACATCAAGTGTTATCACTCCTAGAAGCACACACTGTCTGAGAAACTTGCTGTTAATTTCAGCAAGTGCAACTACTTAAAGAGACTTAGCTAAAAGCAAAAGTACAATACAGAAAATCACCTTTATCCTGGCCCAAACCAGGACAATAACATTATGCTTGCCTGTCCCCTTCTGCAAGGGAACTGTTTTACTGAAGTTCAATCTTGTATTTACTTAAATAGCAGTATGTCTAATATGGCTCTCTGAAAGAATGAAGATATGATTGCATTAAGCTGATAAAATGTCATGAAAAACAAACTGGTCTCAGATACTCTGCTTTAAAGTAGTACTTAGCAGACCTAACTACAGGTACAGTGCCAAATTACATTTATGCACATCATGTTAGATCAAATTCATCATTTATGCTGTGTATTTTTCTAGGGAGTGGATGTATACTCCTTTGCAAATAAAACAAACGTCCATTGGATGCGTTCTTAAGTATGGGGATTTTTTTGTTGTTCTTTTAAAGATGCCTGAGCTTTGCCTGGCAATGAGTGAACTCTCCAGTCATCATCATAATCTCCTGTGGCTGGTTCAGCTGGTGCCTGGCTGGATAATACGTGGAAGGTAATGACTGTAACATCAGAAATATGTAGGATCATTAACAGATTTATTTGTATCTTTAGCAGCTAGTTTTATTTGTATAAGTGCAAAGTCTGTTAAAGGCAATAGGTGCAGTTACATGGCACTTCAAAAATAGTTAAATTGAGTTTTCTTCTGTGTTACATATTTGTATTTAATTCTTGTGTATAGTATCTTGATCACCTCTGTTATGAAAAAGGGTTATTTTTTATTTTAAGTGTAGTTTTCTGGACTGCAGACTTTCTGGTACCTTATAGTAAAGAAAGACTGCAATTTCAGATTCTGACATCTATCACCTACTCTAATTCCTGTCTATATGACCAAAAATTAAGTTTCTTTGAGTGATTCATGTCTGGGTTTAAGTGTAGAATCTGTTAAAGAGTTTTGTATCTTTGAAATAATAATGTATCTGAGTGAGGAGAATTAATTGGGTCATCAGTTTCAGGTTTGGAGGCAAGTATCTAGCAGTGTTTCCTTGTAGAGAAGAAAAGCTGCAGTGAGAAAAGGTTGCTTTATATTTCACTAATCTCTTTACTAATTTAATAGCACCTGTGTTCAGGAAATGCAGTTTAATAGTTGTAGGCAATTTATCCTTAGGAAAGCCATGAATAGCCTTATACTTTGTATAAACACAGTGGATTTAAGAAATTCTCTGGAAAAGAATTTTTTTTCTGATTGTTTTTCAGGGAAGTAAGAAGACGTCTTAGCCTAGTGGTGATTGCAAAACTTCTTAATAAAAACCATATAGAAATACCTGATGACAGTGACAAGCAGGTACTGCATATATTTGTTCTCTGTGTATAATTTGCACAGTTTATAAATGAAGTGTATGTGATTGTGGTTCATGTTTAAATAGTGCAAGGCTATTTTGAAGAGTTCTGAAAAATGACCAATTATTAATTTTTAGGTCAGTATTTTTGTACATGCATGTTTTGTACATTAGTATATAAAGAGGTCAACACTTCTTCCAGCCTTCTCTTTGTGTTCATGGGGAGTCACTCTTGTTTTTGTAGTGCTCATCTTTTTTGAGGCAATGTACAAACACTTCAGTTTGTGAATAGGCAAAAATTACCCAAAGCATGAAGACTGACATTTTAATTAAAGATCACTTTTATGTTTTTGTCAAAGTGGACAAATAATACTGTAGTGACACTTACTTTCCACTGCTCTGTTGCCAGTAAACCTATACCATTTGTTAATGTTTGTATCTATAGATGTCTCTTCTGCTTCAGTTTCTTGTGTACATGAAGCCTTCTAATCTAGTAAGGAAGATGAGTCAAGGACTGGAGCAGCAAAATATGGATGAAGACCAGCTTCATACAGAACTGGAGCAGAAGGTATATAGCTGATCAGTGCTCTTTTTTTGCATTTGTCTTTTTATGCATCTTCTGCATAAAGGGTTTAGAGGGTTTCTTTTTATTTTTGTTAACTGAGGACAATTCTCTGCATGGAACTGTGCGTACACTCTTCTGTTGCATTTCATCTCTAATTAAAATATTATTCATGTTCAGTTTTTATTATAGCCATGAAGGAAGGAAAGAACCAGTGTGTGATGGAAGAAGTTGTATTAGTTTGTTTCATCTGATTTTCATCTGATTTTCTGCAGGGCTAAGGCATATGGATGTCTGAGTCCTGTCTTTTGTAATGAGAAGACTAGCCTCCCTCCCTTCTGATGTAATCAGTGGAAACTGTTTGATACTGAGCCAGACCTTCAACTGCAGGCTTCAGAAAGAGATTTATAACTCTTTTATTAATCTTTTCTCCTAAGCAAATATGAGAAAGATTTAGTATTTTCATCCATCCAGAAAAATAAAGGAGTATTGGTTTGATTATTTGTGTCTATAATGGAATCTCTTAGCAAGTGTTTTTATCTGGATGTAGATAATGAGAATATAAAGCCAACAGCTGAATTTAATTTTCAGTAATTAAAACTACCGAAAGTTTTTTAAACACTAAAGCAGTGTTTTAAAGTATTTCTAATGGATGAATGTACTGTTTCAAATCAGTTATTTAGGCAAATGGTAGACATGTTTGTCCATTGATGTGGCTGTTGGAAGAATCATTCCAGAAAACAAAGACAGGGATATATTTAGATGTGAAGAGTTATGATTGTGTATTGACTGCTAAAGCTCTGTTGATTTATTTCCAGGCATACTACTTGGTATACACCCTTCTTCATCTAGTCAGTGAAGCTAGTTTCTTCGACAGTGTAAATTCTAATCAAAGGGTAAGTAACCAGATCTTTAGATTTTGTAACGCTATTGTAAGGCTACTGTATGTATGAGAGATGATCACCAGTGGATATTAGCACCGATGGAAACTTCTTCTCAGGCAAAGTAAATGCAGAAGACCTTTCTCTGAACTTACTGCAGTGGAAGAAGCCTCTTTTCCATTTCTACAAATAGAATACTACAAACTATTAGCCTCTCATCAGTAAGACATTCATTTTGTTACTCTTTCTCAGAAAATAACTGATTACCTCAACATAAGAATTCTAAGAATATTCTGATAATCACATGAACATTTGAAGTACGGTTGAAATTTTTTCAGTCTAGAAGAAAACCATTTAAAAAATACCCAGTAAAATATGTTTGAACTCAGTGTGATTCTGTGGGCTGGGGTTAGGACTGTATCTCTTCTGATCTCTGGGGTGATAGTTCTTTGCACCATGTGGTGTGAGTATCTCTTTAGCAGTACTTTCATCTTAGCCTTTCAGTAATGCTATTAAGATTTTTGTCATCATTTGCTGTGAGCTGCTTGCTGTAAGGTGTTTGTGTCCACCTTCTGCTCTGTCAAATCACTCTTGGCTGTTAAGAAAAATGTCAAATTACCTGAAAGAGGCAAAGCAGTACTGTTGGGTTACATTTTGAGGCTTAAGTGTCTCAGTTTCAGTGTCTCTGCAAAAAAAATAGTTCCAATTATATTGTGATGATCTTTGGAGATGTTTTTTTAACAACTACTGTACTGAAGATTTGTGGAAAGTTTTTCTTTCTCTGTTCTTAATGAAGTCTGTTATGCTCTGACCTGTTAGCCATCAAGTGGCAAGAAGGGGTGTGGCTGAATATTGTGCAGGGTAGACTTTGTAGAAAATCAGTGTAACTTACGTTTTTCCTCCTCTTCCCATTAGAGGGGTTAAGTTGTGGCAACTGTAACCAGCAACTGTTATAAGTAATCAGAAATCTAGAGATAAATGAAAGTACAGCAGACATGTTTTGCCTGCTTAGCCAGTTCGTACAAAAGTTCAGTCATTATCACTGAAATTATTATTTTTATGTATTGCAACTTCAGACCTTTTTTCCACTGGTAAAAAATCTGAACAGATCACTGTACTTGCTACTTTGGGGACAGAAAGGATTTGCAAATAAGCTAATAAGAGCTTGAAAATTTGTGATGTATAGCTCTGCTGTAGTTTGAAACTATTTTTTAAAACTCTCAGACATGGTTTGCTGGGTGCTTACCAGCAACTGATTAGAGGAACTTGTGATCTTGTTTTCTTTCTATTCTCCTCCCTTAGTTTATATTTCTGAAAAAAAATCAAATAAGCATATAATTTTAAAATTGAAATAATTGAAGAAAGCTTTAAGTTTTGACATGACAAATTTAAATAGCTGTATATTTTTGTCTTATTTAGCAACACTTACTGAAGCTTTGTGGTGCCTTAGATAAGCACATAAAATGTGATATTAGGGAAGATGCAAGACTGTTTTATCGAACTAAGGTAAGGCACATAAGTTAGTGTTTTGGGGTTTTTTGTGTGTGTTCTTGATGTGTCGTGTTCCCTCATACCAGCCCTGGAAATGTATAAGAGTTTGGGTTTTGTTTTTTTCTTTTCCTGGTTTCTCTGTCTGCATTGTGTCTTTGCATGTACAGAATAAGCATATGCCTGTTTTAGTGCACTGAAAATACTCTTTTTGCTAATAGCAAGACTACTAACTATCAGATGTGAGCTTGTTTTCCTTTTAGCCTGGCATCTCAACTTCTGGACCAGCAGAGCTCTCTGTTTCTTTTCCTGGCAGTCACTGATAGTTGACTATGTTTAATAGCAGAGGCTACATGCAGGGCAAAATACAGAGGACTGAAAAAACCCAGCCTTTCTTGTTTGTATGTCTTTTATTTTCATGTTAATGAGTTAGTTAAAAATGTGGATTTAAGCCAACAGTGTATGTGATGTATCATCAGGCTTGGATAGTTGCCTTCCCTTGGCTTTGTGCTGTGGGCCTTGCTAATGATAATCCTAATTTGGTGACTTTCATACTTTCATACTTTGCATGCTGTCATAGCAAGCCAGATCAGATCAGTGATAATGTAACTGACCTCGGTTTTGAAAAGCCTCAGCTTCCTCATTAAAGCAGACATTCAGGGTTGTGTGAATCCTTGCTTTTCAAGAAGGTTTGTTTTGTTGTGGTTTTTGTTTTTATAAAACCAGATTTGTAGAGTACTTCTAACAAATTAATCAATCCTGCCTTGGATTTTTGAAAGCGATCTCATGTCATTTTCACTTCTGTTTCTATTGCCCTTGTGCCAAGAGTGGAAAATCTTAGTCTGTTTTTTTCCCATAATTTAATTTGTGTTAGAGTACAGTTACTTCTAGGGGACACCACTGCACTGAGTTTTAACATAGCATATGAAGCAAATCTTAGTTCTTAATGGGTTTAAACACCTGTTTGTGATTAGTTATGGAAAAGCAAAGTTTTATTCCTTATGTATAAGGAATTAATTTGGGAAGCAGACAGTGTTGCAAAGTTGGCTTTGTGATTGTTGTTGTAGGCTCCTTTGCTAGGTACAATCAGACTTGTGTAATAAACCAAACTCACCTGAAGGATGAGGTGGGTGTTTGGAAGCCAGAGGCTTGCATGCTGATTCGAGACACTTAATGTGGGGAGTCATGTACCTGTAATGTGTTTGTGTTGAGTACATGACTTTCAATTCTGAGTCCCAAATTATGGGGATCTGCTTGGAGTTGAGATGGTGATTTGATTCTTTGTGCAAGCTGTAAAATTTTTCCCTCCTAAGCTTCATTTTTTCCTCAAGTGATGATTATCCAGGGTTTCACAGATTTGGGAGGTGGGAGGGAGGGGGGGTATGATCTTGGCTTTTTTAACATAACTGGCTACAGTAATCCATCTGAATTTGCAGGTAAAAGATATAGTTGCTAGGATTTATGGCAAATGGCAAGATATGATACAAACCACTCGGCCTACTCAGGTACTGTAACTGAAACTTTTTCTCTTTTTGTATTTCAGGGTACATTTAACTCATTTTTTAGTGTTTGACAATAGCATGTTCTTGTAAAGAGACTTTTTTTTTCCCCCTTCTTTAATGGCCTGGCTGTGGAATACACTTAGATGTATTAGAATAGATTAAATACAGTTCTTACTTTACTGACTTTGATAAAATCAAGATTTAATCTTTATCCTTAAAACTTCTGCTTTTGTAAATGGCTTGCCTAATACACTAAAATACTAGTACAGAGTCAAGTCACAGGGCCCATCTCTGGTTATAGTCATTAGCAGATGTGTCAAGGAGGATACTGGGGCAGGAATGCGGTGATGCACCTCCTGCTGTGGTCTGGCAATGTGTGACTTCAACACTACTTGAGTCCAGGGCTCTGTCCACATGTGTTTAACATCTCTTGATAACTCCTCCCCCTTTGAATGTGTCAAATTTCCTTCAATGGTTAGGAAAAGCCTTTCATGCTCTGTAAAAGTATGCAGTAGCAAATGATGTCATGACTAGTCTCTTATTAATGTTTGCCTTCATGATGCCTTAGCTGTCCTGGGTGGAATAGGCAGATAATTTCTACTGATATTCAGAGCTTCCAGTCTAGGTTTGTAAGGTGTTTTTGTGTAATCTGATCAAACCAAATGTTTGAGTCCTATTGTAGAATATAAAACTACCCGTCTTGAGAAAGCTTAGCTTTCTGGTATTATAGTGTATAACTTAGATAAAATTAAAATTATACATATATGCTTAGTATTGGTTTCAGTTAAAAATTGTGTAATCAACCATCTGTCTGTAAAGACTGTTAATCTCTTCCAGCAATGTGCAAGAAAGACAAAATTTGTAATGTGCAACATTCCTCAATATAGAAGGGGAACTAGTAACACATGGTTGCAGAAGCTACTTCGCAGTTGTTCAAAGTTGATGGTGCAGCTCTCTGAGTTGTTTTTTCAGAGATAATTTGGATTTGATTCACATTTGCTGAAGCTGGCAACTGTTCCCAAATAAAAATCTAGGGACTTTTGCTACACATTGTAAAAATCTTAAGCTAAGCACTTGCCTATTCTACACTTCCATTATTGGTTTTCTAACTTGTTTACCATTTTGTTTTTACACTTTTTTCCTCTTTAGGGAAAACTGCATGACTTCTGGGAGCCAGATTAATTAAATCTTGCTTAGTTCAGGAAAAGTAATAGAAAAACTCTTGAAACCAAGGAAAATGTAGAATACATGGAGCTTCATCTTGGTCGGAACAGAAGAAATCTATCACCTGAGATAGAACCTGAGCTGGAGTCAGACAAATACTAGAAAGCCAAGGATCTAATTTGCTAAACATTGCTTTACTTTAAATACTTCTGAAGTACTAAGTTGGGTAAACTGTAAAAGTAACAACTATTTCTACAACCCTGTCTGAATTGGCTAGAAATATTTTAGCATGTTGAAAGCAGAGGAAAGCTTTTCATGTCCATTGTTAATCACAAGACATTTGAAAACTGTATTCATCATCTTGCCAGCACACACCTCCAAGCATTGTTTTAGGATGGCTGGGAAAGAACTGCCTGGTGACATGGAATGTGAGTTCAGAAATGGTATTAGACCTGACCTACCCTGTTGTGAGCAGGTGAGGAAGTGGTTCAGAACAGGGCTGAATAAGACAATTGCCTGCACGTGTTAACATGCAAAGCGGAATTGGTATCATCCAATGTCACTAAAAAATACAAAACACAGCAGTTCCATGTGAACAAGTGATTGCTTCTGTGTTCACTTAAGCACAGAAACAGCTTAA
Source organism: Calypte anna (assembly GCF_003957555.1). Classification (NCBI taxonomy): domain Eukaryota; kingdom Metazoa; phylum Chordata; class Aves; order Apodiformes; family Trochilidae; genus Calypte; species Calypte anna. Next base: position 22,214,136 of record NC_044252.1, on the reverse strand, counting down.
GAGTGGCTGTGCCCAAACAGGTTAAGTGGATGCTTCTTTGCTCTGTGATTGTATTGTATCAACTAACAAAATGGAATTTGTCATTACAACGATTCATTTTAACTTCCTCATCCACTGGCATCAGTTTATTTTATGCAGTGAATGTGAATTCACAGGAAGTGTTTTTATAAGAACAAGTTATAAAAGAGATCGTATTATACCAGTATTATTGTTGTACTACTCTTTAGGAAACAAGCATATCTCTATTTGTTACCTGGCTTTGGCACTTTCTCTAAATGGAGAAAATACTAATCCTAAAATATCATCTCAATGGAGATGTGAGAAGGTGAGCATTTTGCCCACATGTGTAAGAGCCAAAAGCTACATGAGGTCTGTGTTCCTTTGTGTGAAGTCTTCCTGCACACTCAGTGTGTGTGCAAAGCCTCAACAGCTGTTGTAAAATAACCAAAGGAAGACAGCATCTCCTTTTTTTGTGTTCTCTGCAAATGCTATTGTTTAAATTTTACACTGTAAATTTGTATTTGGTTTGTTTGTAGGATGTATGTATATATGAAGAGAAAGTTAGGTATTGTGTAGAAGCACCAACAAAAATTCTCTTAACAACAGAGGTTTTTAATATTATCAACATGCATTTTTAAAAACTGTTTTCTTTTAATTTTTGTAGATTACCCTAACTGGTATGATAAATTCCCAACAACTTTCCAAGATGAGAATGTAAAATAAGTCTCAAAAAGCCCCAACTAACCTTCATATTTAAGTATGTGTATTACATGTAAAGGAACTGCTACAGAATGGACGTGTGTCTTATAGGGAAAGTGTTCTATTGGCAAATTCATATTAAATGTTTTGTTCTTCATTACAAGTGTTAGAGAGTTAGCCTAAGACTGCAGCATCTCTGTCCACAGGATAATCAGCTCATCCTTGTTCAAACAAAAGTTATGCTTGTGGCATTGTTTTGGAGGGGTGGGGAAGCCCTGTTTTTAATCTCAACATGTTATTTAAGAATTGGAAGAATCTACCTCAAAGGGTATCTTTGGCAATAGAACTGCATTAGACTTAAAAAAAAAAAAAAATAGTTACATGTTATATAGGCATGGCAACACCATGGTTTGCTCTGCCTGTCTTGGATAGTATATCAGCCTTCCCTCTGGTAGCAGTTACTTACTTGGTTTAATATGTTGTATGTAATTTTATTAATGTTTATATTTTTTGTCACTAATGTTGTATAAAATTTAAAAAACATTGCAGAATATGTTTACTGTATGTAATGTATATATTTTCTTACCTTGTAAAGTTGAAGTTCCTGTCCTGTATATTTTGGAGAAGGAAAGGGGAGGGGTTTAGATGAACAGCTTTTGTACTGCAGTTCAAAGCACATTCAAACTGCTGAGGGGTTTTTCCAGATTAAATAACCACTTTGATATTTACTTTTATTAAATAGAACAATATAAAAATAAAACCAGACATGCTTTTCTAATTAAATGTCCTTGAACAAAATTGGGCATTCCACAGCTTTGTTTCACAAAAGAACCACAATGGCTGTGGGTCCTATTTTGGTCTTTCAACATACGTTGTAGTTTTGGGGTTCACAGCTGATTAGCTTACTATAAATGGAGAAGGCCTTGAAGTCATTCTTAGCTCAGCCAGTCCTGTGTTTTCATGCTTAATGCCTGTGTGTACATTCTGGTGTTTTCCTCCTCTCTCCCCCTCCTGCTTTGGCTGGACTGTTCTTCCATATGTTTTGTAGCTGAGTAGTAATTCCCCAGTTGCTTAAGTCTAGACATAGGCTGAACTGGAGCTCATCAGTATCCTTACAGAGACGATCCCAAAGCATCACTGCCGGCTCTTCACAAGGGACTGCTGAGCTGTGCCCTGCTCCAGGGCTCCTGGAAGTGAAATTGCAAACCTGCTGGTTTTTTGCCGACTCATTTACGGGCTCCCAGCCAGAAGTTACATGCATTGGAAAAGGCTGTTTGCAGAGTAAAGGTCTTAACTGCTTTGGTTGTCTTCAGATAAGCATTTTGCACTGAGGTTTATCTTTTGATATTATGTTGGTTGTATTACGAGCCATGTTATCTCATTTCATGTTAAATTAGTTGCACTTTATTGCAGTAGTCACAGAGAAAAAATTAAAGGCTGACTATAAAATACACACTTGTGGCTCTTCTGAATTTTTTTGTTTAGGTTCTGACAAACCTCTGTATGGCTTAAAAAATTTTTTTTTTAAAAAAGAGAGCACTTCTTTCAGCCAGCAAAACTCTTTGCACATCTCATGTTCTCATTGTTGGTGTTGTGAAGCATGGTAATGGATGGGGATTTAAGAAGTGATTAATGACTTGCAGGTAGGTCTGGCTTCAAGGTCAGTAGGATATGTATGCTTCATTGGTGTCGTGGCTACAGGAACTCTCCAAAGTCCTCAAAGCTGATAGTTGAGCTGAGGGGATCTTTGGGAAAAGGAGGTGACTTGAACAAACGTGAAGTGTGCTGTTGTTACTGGTAGAGCAGATGGTGAGATTGTCATGTGATACAGGACTTGAAAGGTAGCATTTCAGTGTGGAAAAAGGAACTTCTAAAAATAATGAGGGATGGATACTGCATGTCAGTTGAGCCCAAACAAGCCAGGTCTGTCTCCATCAAAGGTGCCTATGCTTAACATCTACCAGCAGCCTGCTCTGGCTCTTGGGTGTCCTGGCCCACAGGCGGGTGCTGGGCATAGCGTCTGGGACTGGGACTATGCTGTCTTCTGGAAATTCAGACGAGGGCTTCTAGGCAGCAGGATTACAGAGATTCTTCTGACCCCATCACTAGCGGGAACGTCTCAACCCTTGGTATCAGCACTAGTCTTTTATGTTTTGGGGGTTTTTTTCTGCTTTCCCAGGACCAGCTGTATGTATAGCATCCTGTAGCTTGGGCTTTTGTTTTGTTTTTGTTTATTCTTCCACTGGTTTTTAGTGTTTGTGCCACTTTCTTTTCCCACTGGAGGGGGTGAATCAGAAAGGGTGCTGCTGGAAATAACCCTCCTACTTCCTCTGGGGACTTGTTCCTTGGGCTTATGAGCTCTTGAGAAACTTCTTGCCCAAGATTCTGTGGTGGGAACACCCCACTGTGCCAGGTGGGCAGTTTCTGACATGTATCTACTTGTTGCAGCATCCCAAGACAGAGAAAAGACTCGGGTCTGGCTGGGCACTGTGTGTGAGCCAGCCTGGAGAGCTGAGTCTTGATGAAGTTGTAGGAGCTGTGGTAGCTGCTGTGGGATCTGTCCTTGGAGCTCCAAAGGAGCTGGCTAGATAGGTCAGACAATCATTAGTGGATTTAGATAATTCCTTGTGGTTTAAGTTATCAGAATGCTCTTAATGACGCTCAAATTGCCGTTTTCCCATCTTCCCCTCAGGCTGTGAAATACCTTGAAGTTTTGCCTTGTGGATGTTTTGCCAGCTTTTCTGGTGGGGCCCCTTCTTATCTAGTGTTGAAAAGGGCTTTCAGAGCTGCGGAACGCTGTGGGCTGCCAATGGGAGTAAGGATTTTAGAGAAAGTAAATTCCTTGAAGGGCTTCTCCTTGAGAAGGTGCTTTTAGTTTTGCCTGGCTCCTGCTTTGTTCATCCAGCACTTCCTTGCCTTTGCAGTAGGGAATTTGGAAGGGAATATTTTATCTGATATCCAACATAGGACTGAGTGGTGACAGAGTTAAAACAGTCACATCTTCCCGTCATGGTATTTTGGTTTGAGTGCTGAAAGGTAGTCCCCATACTTTCAGGCTGCTGGTTAAGCTGCATTTTCAGGTTACTTTTAAGCAGCATTTGGATGTGTTTTATTCTTTTATGTTCCTCCCCTGTCTGCATGGTGAGCTGCTGCTGCTGCTAGTTTTTCATCTCCAGATTCTCTGCTGCCTCCTAGTTCCATACAGGGAAGTGTCATAGGGGAGGGGATGGAAACTGGAATTGTTGCCCTCCCTGTCATCAAGGCGTCTTTTTACCATCAGCCTGAGGGGAGACCCAAAGCTTCTCAAGACAGGTTTGGCCCGTGTAGTGGGGAGGGGAGGGCAGATGGCTACAGGATACGGGGCCATTCCCACACACCCTTCTCCCAGTGCTTCCCTTTGTCTTTGCATTCACCGCTGCAGCTTCCTGAACCCGGGTGAGCCATGTGCCTTCCCTCTTGCAGAGAAAAGCAGAAAGGGTAAATGGATTTTTTGTGGTTTTGTGCTACTGGGCAGGCATCATTCACCCAAGTTGGGAGTGCTGTGAGCTGGGGCTCAGCTTGCAGGCTCTGTGGCTTTGCCTCTGGGTCTCTGGCTTTCTTCAAGCCTGCTTGGAGATGAAAGTCTTGTCTCTCAGACTGCAGGCAGGAGCAGGGGGTCCCCTTCCTCTCTGGGCTGACCCACCAGGCTGTGGTTGGAATAAAAATAATAGCTAAAAGCTGCCAGGCTCAGCAGTGGGGAGAGGATAGCTAGGCATTAAGTTTTGTGCTTTATTCACACTGTAAGTTTTCATAAAGGCAGCATAAATCATGCAGGGTTGCTGTGGGCCCTTCTGACATCGTTTGGGCTCCGAGACACATTCATCTGAATGATGGAAACTGAGCCTGTCCCCCTTGCCCTAACCCAGGTGTGGGGAGAGGCCTGGCAGGTGGGCTGTATATCAGCTCTTCACCATGCTTGTGGAGAGCTGCCTGTCTCCCCTGTGTGCTAACCTAATTTATGAGGGTTTTTTCAGTATTTTGGGTTATACCATTGTTACAGTAAAGTTTGCACAGCGCAATGTGTTTTTCCTTCCAGTTGATTTTATCTTATTATTATTAGCCTATTTTTCTCTTGCCCTCATTCTGTTTCTCCTGGCAGTACACAAATGCTGTTTGCTGAGAAACTGTGTCAGCCCTCCTCTTAATTAAGAGTCTGGCAGGAGCCAAGCGACAGTCATTTTGGAGATGACGCTTCCAGTTTGGAGCTGACGGGGAGCTGGGGTGCTGCGGCAGGGGCTCGGTGCTGGGCATGGAGGGATGTTCTCCAGCTGAGCAAGGCAGTCGGACCCACGAGGACCCTGATGCAGGAGCAGTGAGTACCCTGGGTACATCTCAAATGGGGAATTTAAGCTGTGACCTCTTGAGAAGCAGCTCTAGGAATGGTTTATATCACAGCTTTAGCCCTTTGGGATGAAATCTGCATGTGTGTGTACAGACATGGAATAAATTGCAGTGGCCTTAAGACACTTGTGTCTCTCTAGCTCAGAAACAGCTGTGGTGTTGGAAAGTCAGATGGACTGCTCAACAGTCAAATGGCCTAAAAAAGGGTAAATAGAAGTATAAATGGCACTCTGTAATCTGGCTTCAGACTCTGTAGTTCTTTTATTAGCAGGAAAGCTCAAAGCAAGCAAAAGGAGCTGCAGATCTGCTTGCCTCAGGATGTTATGGATGCATAAAGGTTCAAAGAGTGTTTCATGGCAGAAATATCTGTCGGGGTCTTTGAAATCAAAGCAGCCATCCCTGGCTGAGAAAGCTTCAGGCTGCTGATCCCTGGAGAGTGGAGCATGGGCCTGGGAGGTACTCCAGGCATCTGTCCTGCTCCTGTACACCCTTCCAAGATGTTGGGATTTTGGTCCAGCATGTAGGCTGCCTTTGTGGTTTATGTGAGTGGCTGAGGGATTTCATGTGGTGCTCACACTTTCCAAACTGTCTGTTGTGTCTGTGATTGTGTCTCCCCTTCTGCTCCTGAGGCAGAAGTTGCAGTTGGAGGTGCTGCCAGCCTTTGCCCAGAAGGAGCTGAGTGAGGTGTATGGGATCAAATGTCTCAGTGATGACTGAGGAAAACCCAGTGGCACTTTTTTAAATTTTAAAATTTTTTTTTAATCTTTCTAATGAAGCAGGAAGGGAGACTAGGAAAACAAGTTGTGTGGTTCAGGAGCCGAACACAACAGCACCCAGCCAACCACATGCCAAACCTGGTCTTCCTCCCACACCATCCAGAGATGTTTGCTGCTAGGGAGTAGTAAAAATAAAGGGGTATGAAGAGATTATATATATATATATATATATATTTAATCTTTCCTACTTGGTACCTTCAGACCAGAACTCGGCGTTTTCCCTCTCTGGTTGCTGTGTCGAGTTTACCTCACGGGGGCAACCTCACTCTGCTCCAGCTGAGAGCGTGGCCTCAGCCACCGCGCAGACAAAAGGGAGTTCAACGTGCTGGGGAGGGAGGTGACTCACTGCGCATCCCGCTGCATCTGCCGTGGCGTTATCTGATCATTTTTGGCAATCGAGGTCATTATGTGCTGAAAGAATTTAAGGAAAGCCGTCGAGGTTGACTGCTCACTGCTTTTTAGAAATGATGCGATCTGCTCTTGAAGGTCCTTTTCGAGGCCTGGAATCCTTCTGAATTTTTTCCTACCCTGCTGCCCTTTGCAGAGAGGGAGGGTAGCATGGGATAACGTGTGTTTCGCAGCTCTGGTTTAGTGGATAGAGATAAATCTGTGCAAGGAAGATTTACAGTGATCTCTCTGCTCTTTGCTTGCCTGGGATGCCTTGGACTAACACTAAGCCTCTCAGATAGTGCTGTGGTTGCTCTGTCTTGCATATAAGGGAGAGAGCACAGTTATTGCTGTCTCGGCTTTAGCCCTGTGTCCCTGAGCAGACATCTCATACAAATCCCATCCATAAATAACAATATGCGTTTATTTAAAGGGCGTTGAGGTACACGGTGGAATAAAAGGAGTATTATTCATGCTTTGTGCTGTGGTTCCTAATGGTACTTTATACACCAATATGACCTACAAAGCTTGTTGTTTCGTGCCTGAAGTGCTCTGATGTTCTTTTTACCCTGCAGGTTAGAAATGACAAGAACAAACGATCATGATGGGTGTCTTGCAAATCCCTGCTCCCTTGCCTTGGAAGTGTCCTTGTGAGACAGCAGCTTGGTGACATTGCTGGCGCAGGCAGAGGGGAAGGCAGTGTGCTTGTCCCACTGCAGGAGGCGAAGAGAGAGGCCTTCATGTGAGATGCAAGGGCAGATGGATTTATCAATGTTTCACAATGTTATTTCGCCTTCTCCCCAGCACCCAGGGGTGCAGCTGGAGCTGGGCAGGGGGGTTGGCCTGATCTCAGCATATGCAGGAACCCACTCAGAAGACACTGTTGCAGGAGGCTGGAGTAAGTGGGATTAACCACAGACCCTGGGGTTTAGGGGGTAGGGTAGCCAAAAGAGAGGTGCAGGAATCCACAGCCTGCTTCTGCATGATGAAGGACTGAGTCAGCCCTGCTGGGACAGCAGCTCCTGGCTCCAGCCAGCCTAGGCACTTGGAGGTCAGCAACCGCACAGCTCATTAACACAGCCCTCCAGCATTCTGTTGGCCTTGACACTGTCCTTCTTAATAGCTCCCTCTTCTTGTTTTGTTTTGTTTTGTTTTGTTTTGTTTTGTTTTAAAGGTAAATTAGCTGTATGGATATGCAGGAACATGAATCAAAGGAATTCAGCTGATTCTTGAGCATACCATTTGTATATATATGTGTAAAGCACCAGGATCTGATGGATGCAGTGGGCTCAGAAAACACCTGAGGGCAAAAACTGCTTGTAAGGCATCTCACCACAGCTTTCCAAAATCTGATTACATAGACAGATGGAAAAAAAAATCAAGCTTTGAAATACATTAACTCAGCTGAACAGTACAGGGAGATGGGTACCAGCACGAAGAAAATCGATTCCCAAAAGCTCCAGAGAAATTTCTCTGACTTTAAGCTTCAGAGCAAGGTTGGCTACACTTAGAAGAGTTATGTTCCACCTAAAATATTTAACACTGGGCATTTGAAATGCTCTGTGTATCTAAAAAGCTTACAAGAGATCTCCTTATGAGATTCAAGAGGAGCCTTGTGCTTATGTGATGCTTTTGTTGGGTTAACCCAGAAGTTTGTTGTTTTGTGTTTGTTTTTAATAACAACAACAACAACAAAAAACCCAAAAACCCCAAAACATGGGAAGAGGAAATTTCTGGCCTCCATTACAGGAAACCAAAAAAATCACCATGTAATAAATACTGGGATGCTTTAGGGACATGTGCTGATAGATCTGATAGGAGGGAGATGTTTCCATGGCAAAGCCATCAACCCAAAAGGCACTGTAGCTCAGCAGAGATGTGGCAGTGGCCCAGGGGTACACCTTCCCTGTGCATTCTGAGCATCCCTGCAGAAGAGGTGGGAGAATGACCATTGTGATCAGGTCAGTTCATGGTGACAGTCCCCACACCAGACTGCTGCTGCAGCACCAGGGCATTCAGTGTTTTTCACTCCCTTCCGACTTTACCAGAAAACTACAACAAAAGGCAAGCTTGAAATAGATCATTTTATCTCAGCAGACAACTTGCTTTAAGCATCTTTGTCATTCAGGCTAAATTACTTTTAGATGTTTTTAATGACTGGGTAATATTTTTCAGCTGCTCATTCTGCAGCACCCTGCTGGGGGAAGAGTCCATCTGTAAAGACCAAGAACTTGCATATCATGGTTGTTCTTCCTGACATTCGTTTGGCTTTATTTGTGATATGTGGTTCCCTGAGGTAGAGATGTTTTCAGCTAATTTTACAGCTACAAGCTCTTTTATTTGCATAAGGAAATCTGTTTCCAAACAGGGCTGGGAGATCAGCTATGTGTGGAGCAGTGGGAGGTCAGGGATGTAGAGGAGAAACTACAAGAGATTGAAGGTTACTGCCTGAATCCTATCTGCTCTAAGGTTCATGTTACCATAGGGCTGGAGGGATTTTAACACGTCATTTGTTACCTCTACCTTTCATTTCTATTATCATGCATGGCACGGAGAGCTGTGACTTTCAAAATTATCCCAATAGGGACACGGTTTTCGACCTCAGCCACAGTGGTCTCTCAAATTCCTCTCTCTGAGGCAGGCACAGCTTTTGCATTAATTCCTGAAGGCAGCTTTTTAAGCCACTTTCCTTCCTCATCTCTGGGTTTTGCAGTGCTTCTCAGAGATGTATTTTTAAATCCAAGCTCATAAATTTTGGAAGCTCCTCTCCTTCCCCACCTCCTCGCCCCTATCTGAGTGTCAAAACCAAAGGAAAACTGAGAGTGATGGATGTGCCAGGCTCTGCTTGCCAGTGCTCTGCCCCCGTGCAGGGGGTTATTTACTGCCCTGTTCAGGTTATTTCTTCCTTGGTGGAGATGATGGCACCCTAGGGGTTCAGTGCCTGGAAAGGAGAGGCAGGCTGCCCACCAGTCAAACCCAGCTTCAGTCTGGAGCAGGCAGGGCTGGGAAAAGGCCACTTGAGAACAGGGGCTCAGGCAGACAAAAGATGAAGCCATGGGGGTGTGGATTGGCCTAGAGGATGGCTGCTGGGGGTCATTACACCCTCCTGACTTTAGCTCTGGAGGGTGTGGGCTAGGTCACCCAGAAGCATAGTTCTTGAAAGACAGCAGTGGTGCTCCAGCCCCTGTGCATTCCCAGGGCTGTGTGGTGCTGCTGTTGGCAGTGTGTGCTGACCTGCCGTGCTGGGGAAAATGCAGGGGGCTACAAAAACACAGGGAGACAGACACACACACACACCCACCCATGCTCCCCTGCCAGGTTGGATCCCACCTGCTTTTACTGGGAGCAGCGGGCATGGGCAGAGGAGCTGCCAATGTCCAGCTGAACCCATTGCCCAGAGCTGGAGCCACACCTCGTCTCCTGGGGCTGGCGCTGCTGCTCTGCCCATTTCCCACCAGCAACCACCTTGGTCCTGCTTCTGCCTCAGAGCCAGGGTGAGACCCCACGCTGGGTCTTGAAATGCCACCTTCACGTCTCCCACGGGATTCCCAGCGGCTGCTGGTGTTCGCCCCCCCTTCCCCCCCCCCCCCGGTGTTGGTGGAGCTTCCTAAGGCAGACCTGCCCGGTTGAAAGGCAGGTCAGGAGCCTGCCCTCCTGCCGTCTTGCCAGCCCTTCCCTGCAGGTGTGCTGCCGACAGATCCTGATCCAGAGACATGCTTTCCACTGGTTCGGGGAGGTCTGCAGTCGAGCAAACCAAACCCCGCCGGCTCCCCGTGTGAGTGCCTTGTCCTCCCTGAACTCCTGCGCGACTCTTGAAGCCGGGCTTGTGAGAACGGGTCGGAGGCTGCTGTGACTCAGCTGCTTCTCTCCTGAGAAAATCCACTCTGGCACCACGCTCGGCTTCATGGCTGAATCTACCAGCTCTTGGCAGCCTTCATCAACAAATGGCCTTGGGCACAACATCCCAATTTCCACTGCCAAACACTTAGAGGGGTGAAATTCCGCATCTGATCTTGCAGGAAGCTGGGGCAGCAGCTCCACGGCTGTACTGATCTGGAGAAAAAAGTCCCATCCCTACTAACCAAAACCAAGCCCTGGGCTGGAGTGGCTGCAGTAGGAGCTGGCTGCTCTGCTGTCTTCTGGGTTGCCCCTGCTTTTTTCCAGCTCATTATAACTTTCTCAGACAAATTCTTCTGCAATTGTAATTTTCCTTGCTGGCTTTCAGCCCAAAGAAACAGTGGTTTGGAAAGTTTGCTCAATAACTTGAAGGGAAGAGGCTCCTGAGCCTTTCATGCTCTGTGCCCTCTGGAATTTTTTTTTTCCCCAGGGCTTATCTGTGGAGCATCACGCTTGGCTTGATGAGTGCATGACGCTCTCAAGAAACAAAGCCAAGCCTGGTGACAGTGTACTCAGCTGCTGGGAAACCTCAGTGCCATCACTGGCCTCCAGGCATTGCCAGTGGCTCTTGCTGCTCCTCTGCGCCATACAGAGGTTGTTGGTATGGAGCTTGGGCAGGCTAGTCCTGCAGTGGGTAGAGGAGACCACTGAGGTGACAGCTTACTGGAGCAGTGAGACCAACCCTGTGGTGTGGGGCTGGTGTGCTTCCCCACTGGAATTTTCTTCTGCAAAGCAACAGTGATGGTCCTGCAGCAGGGTTGAGGGATGGAGGAGCCTGGAGAAAGGCTGGTTTGCTCATAGTTGCTTTCTCATGTCAAAAGGGAAAAGTACCTGTTTTTCCACCAGTGCTTTTGACATTATAACATGCCTCTTGGCACCACGTGGGCTGGTGCGGCTTTAGCATGAATTTCACAACTCTTTTGAGGGTTTCATAAATCCCCAGCTCCTGGAGTGCTGTGATTTTGTAACTCCCAGCTGGCTTTCAAACCAGTCTGGAGAGCAGCTTAAAATGGTCAGATGCCTGCTGCCCCTAGGACTGCAGAAGCTGGCAAGCCAAATCCCACATGCTGGGGTTTTATCTCATTTTTCTTGCTTGGGGTGAGGGAAAGGCAGGCTGTTGGCACTGCTAGGCAGGAGCCAGACCTGCCTCAGGAAGCATTTTCATACCAACGGCTGCAGATCCTGGTGAACCGCATGGGTATGATAGGCACTGACACCCTGTCAGTGCTGCAGATCCAAAAGTGGGGGTCTCACACCACACTGCTGCCATGGTGTGCGCCTCTGCCAGTGTATTTCCAATTAATGCTGGCTGTTATTCAATTCTGATAAATTGTTTGTATTTATTCTGCCATGATCCATAATGACACTCTCGTCTCAGCTTAGCTTGGATCCCAGCAGTGGGAGTGGGGGCATACAGTAGTGGTGGGAGGACAGGGTCTCCTGCCAGCCACCTAGGACACCCCCACACATGAGTTATCCCCTATGGTCCTGGCAATGTGGGATTAACTTGAGAGGGGGCAAGGGGAATGGAGGGAATGAAGCCTAGGGGAATTAGGGTTAGTTAGCATGTTTCAGGGCTACAGGCAGAGGGGAGGACCTTTGGGGCCAGGGTGGCACTGGATGCTGAGCTACAACCAAACCAGACAATGCTTCATCCCTAGCAGAGTCTCAGGCACAGGAGTGTCATGCATTAAGCAACATAATGCATGTCATTTTCTGCTGCTTTGGGGTTCACCATGGCTTCTTAGGGAAGGCTGCAGGCTGGTGGTGGCTGGAGAAATGTCTCTTGTTGCAGGCCAGGCACGGAGCAGCACTACCACCCCAGGGGCTGAGCTGCAACCCGAGCACCCGCAGGACATCGGCTCCTGGGCACAGGGCAAGTGGGGCACATCTGCTGGGAGAGCTGATCCCTGCTAATCCCATCAATATTTCACAGGGCTGTGGCCCTGTTGTAATTCCTCCTGTCATCTGGGATGCCAGCTGGGAGGGGGGTGAGGTGCCAAGTGAAACACAAGAGCTGCCATGGCCTCATCCTGGCTCCTTGTTATCAGAGGGGTGAAAGGGGCCCTCTGCCCTCTGCCATGGGTAGGGGTTCTCTGGAAGAGACAGGTGAACCTGACAGTGGAGTGGGAGCACCATGAGCATCTTCCTGGCTTGGCCATGCACTGGAGCAGTGGGGCTGTGCCATGAGGGGCAGCTGACCCTGATGGGGATGTGGCTGTCCCAAGGGACAAATATGCTCTGCCCAATCCTCTCTCTCTGTGGGATGTGGTGTTTAAATGACAACAGAAATAAATTAAAGAGTAACTAGACTCTGGGCTGGTGATCAGGGCACTAAAGTATTTCCTTTTCCTAAAGGCTATCTGGAGAATTATGGACAAAACCTCCCATCGTGGCTGTGGGGAGAGGGGTTTCCCAAAGTTCTGTGGCATAATGTAAAGGGTCCCCTGCTCCAGCCATCCCAGAGGCTGCAGGGATGCTCAGGGGGGAAATTCCTCTTCCAGCACCTTGCTGGCTCTAGGCTGAGGTTGGAGTACAAGCAGGACCTCCCTGCTCCACCACGGAGCAGGGATGGAGGCATGGGACAGAGTCGGCTCCAGCTCGGCTGCCGCCTTTGTCCTGCTCCGGCTCTGGGGAAAGCCTTGCAAATAAGAGCATGGCCTTGGCCTTCAACCTCGAGGGGCCCTAAATTCCTTCAGATAATCTCACGGGGACAGCAAAGCAGGCAAAGACTCTGAAAACAGATCTATTTCCAGCTGCTGATGACTCGTGTTAATTAATTTAAAGCCTCGCAAGTTCAGGCCTGTAAATACGCTGAATGCGCCAGACTGCTCGCTCTTTGCTCATGCACTAATTACCCCACTGTGAAGCCAGGAGCTAACGCAGCTCCAATTTGTGCCGGCTTCAGCTTTCAGCCACGTGGGAGGGCGATGGGCAGGGCGTATAGATGCAGGATGGGATGTACACAGAGCCCTGGAGAAGCAGGGAGGCTTGGGCAGCCCCTTCCCAAGTACTGACAGACCGGTTCTCCCCATAACTGCCCGTGCAGCCTCCAGCTGCTCCTATGCTAAGGTAGGGGATGGGGTTCAGAGGAGCTATGGGAGACTGACTGGCAGCTTCACAACACCTAACACCCCCATCCCTGGGTATAATAGGCTGGCCATAAGCATCCCTGCCTTGCGGGCAGCGCCTGCTGCTTCAGCCTGCCCTCATGCTGCCCGAGCAGCGCTCTGGGTCCAGCTGGGCAGGGCTGTGGGTGAGCCCGGCTGCTGGTGTGTGGGCATCCCACTTCCGCAGGGTGGGCGGAGAGGCGTGGCGAGGTGTGGAGGAGACGCTGGGGTTTTGCCCAAGGACAGGAGGAAATGATAATCAAGCACTGGAGTGTACAGGAGGTGAAGGAGGAAGAACAGGGAGCACTGGAAGAGGTGGGTAGTGCCTGCCCTGCTCTCCTGGGGTCCCTGGGAGTGTGGACATCGAACACGTCCCAGCATCTTGAGCTAGGCTAGGGGTTAGTGGCTCCTTGGTGAGTGCACGAGGGTGGTGGGAGCCACCTCATCTGCAGAATCACCCAAATGGGTCCCTCCTTGGCTGAGACCCATCAGTGTGGTGAGACTGGGGAAATTCAAGCCTCTGATGCTCTCCCTCATACCTACAATGTTTTTAGGAGGCAGGACCCTGGCATTTAGTGGCCCCGAGAACTGTCAGCCAGGCTCCCCACAAGAGCACCCTGCCCCCACTGCCCTTCCCAGGCAAAAAGTCCAGGCAATGGGGGATGTGGGGGGAGGGGGGTGTCTCAGCAGCGGTTGATCTTCATCACCAGATTGATGCTGGGTAACTTCAGCTCAAACCACTCAGCATTAAGCCCTGCCAAGGGTCTGGTTCCAGGTCTGCAGGGTGTGGGGGTGGGGGGACCCTTTTTCCCTTTCTGGAGACCTCACCCCCTGTGGAGGTCTGGTGTGGAGCAGAGGGGATGAGCCAGTGCTGGGAATGGGCATCGTATGGCTTTGTAAGGACGGGCTGGCAGCACCTGGCCACCACTGCACCTTTGGGAGCCGTAATCCAGCACGTGCAGTACAACATCTCCCCAGCTCCAGCTGATTACCAGTTGCCCTAGATCCAACCTGCTGATTACACATAGTGCTCAGGGTTTTGCTTTCGGGAGGCCTGCTGCCTCCTGCAGCGGGAGAGGAGGGAGGGTTGGCCAGGCACTGAGCGCTTGCGAAAGGAAAGCAAACACAGGCCTGAACCTGGCAGCTCTTGCCTGTGGGGAGGAGCCACAGAAGCCACCCAGGACAAAAAGGCTTCTCCACACGTGGCCCTAGAGAAACCATTGACTGCCCGCGTTTGGAAACAAGCTTCCACCATGGGTAAACGCAGAATAAACGGGGAGGGATGTTTTACAGGAGGGTGAAGATGGGGCACGGTGCCTCAGTCAGGTGTGTGATGCGGGATTTGAGAAGCCTCAGCGGGACACCGCAGTGCCAGCTGGGTGGCTGTGGTGTGATGACACCACCCGTGCTGTGCTGGCAGAGCAGGATGATGCTTATCTGCATTCGGTAATGCTCTTCTGTAGTCACAAACGCAATCTACCATCCCTTTGGCTCCCTAGTCCTGTAAAGGGCTTGAAAAAAGCTTCCTCTGCCAGAGGCCTTTTAGGGGCTGCGCAACTCAAATTTCCCTTGCTGAGCAACACCCCCCACCTCCCCCAGCCTGCCCCATGTGCCGGCTGTTGACCGTCCCTCAGCCGGGGAGGTTGCACGGCGGCGTCTCCGTTGCGGGAAACGCTGCCTCCCGCTTCCCACCATTTGCTGGGGAGAACAGCAATTTGCCGGGGAGACCTCCCCGCCGCTCCAGCCCGGGCAGGGGGCCGGTGGCTCCGGACCGGTAGCGGACGCGGCGTCCCGGGCGTCCCGGCAGGGGGCGGTACAAGGCGGGAGCACAGCGCGGTACCGCGGGGCTGCGCACAGTCGTGCCGGTTCTGTGCTGGTGCCGAGCTGAGCCGAGCCGAGCTGAGCTGAGCTGCGCCGCGCCGCCCGCGCCTGCTGCATCGCCGAGCCCAGCAGCTCCGCACCGCACCGGGTAAGTGACGTGAGCGGGGAGAGCCGCCGGCCGTGTGCTGGGTTTGGGTCGGAGTGCGGGATCCGGGTGCCGCAGAAAGGGCCGGGAGGGCTGGGTATGGGCGCCGCGGCCACAGGCAGGATTAGGGAAGCTTGATCTGGGTGCTGTTTCTGTGTGCTGCATGGCTGTGTACTGAGTCCGCAGGGTAGGGTCGGGGGTGGTGGGCTTGGAGTGGTGGATCTTGGTCCGGATTCACAGGCATGATTTGGAATGCTGGGTCTGCGTGTTGAGTCTCTTAGTAAGGCCTGTAGTGTTGCATCTGGGTCTGCAGACAGGGTTTAGGGTCCTGGATTTGGGCACTGAGTCGTCAGGCAAGATCTGGGGTGCTGAGTCTGATTGTTCGACCAGGTGCTGCATGCTCAGGCAGGGTGCCGAGTCTGCAAGTAGGGTCGGGAGTGCTGGGTCTGAGTGCTAAATCTTCAGGCAGGGTCAGGGTTTGGTGGATTTAGGGTGCTGGGTCTCTGCCTGGGTCAACAGGCAGGATAGAGGGTGCTGAATCCGGGTGCTAATCTGTAGCCACAGTCTGGGTAGTGGTTGCTGCATGCACAGTAGAGCTTGGGGTGCTGATTGCAGAGGCAGGGTCCATAGGAGGAGCAGGCATCTGACATGCTGGGGTCAAAGTCCAGGGAGTGATGCTTTAGGGGTAGCAGGGGAGCAGAGCCTTGGGGGCAGGATAGAGAGGGGTCCAGGGCAGGTCTGGTGCAAATGAGGTTTTGGGGGTGACAGACTGAAGAGGAGGTGGCAGGATCTGGTGGCAGTGCAGGTAGCTTGCTTTGGGGACAGGTTGGGTTGTGGGGTGCGGTGGGGCTTGGGAGCCTGGGCAGAAGTGATGGGGAACATGCTGAGGGGCTGAAAGAAGATGGTGGTGGGAACTGCAGCCAGAGTACCAGCTCCTGGGGGAAGGGCTAGATACAGACACCCCAGCCTCTTTCCTCAGCAGATTGGAGGGATTGAGAGTCTGCAGGAATGGGCGACTGCTGGCAGTATTTGGGATCGAGTGTTACCCGGGACAGCTGGTATTGCAGCTGGAAAAAAGAGATACTAAACCCATGCAGGTGGTGCAGTGCAATCCTGCCTTCCACCCCTTCCGCCTCTGGAGGTGTGGAGCCATGGGACATGGCTTGTTAAAGCCATGTCCTCTTCGTATTCATCTCCTTGGGATGTATTGCTGTGGGGGCTGTGAATGCCCCTGGGTGGGAGGGACCAGTTTGTGCTGGGGGCTTGTCTGTGCTGGGATCAAGGTGCATCTCCCAGCCACCACAGCAGTAGAAGGGACCTACCGTGCATCCAGGCAGCACTGGGGTTTGAGGGTCTTTTTGTTCTCCCGATCAGTACCCAGGTGGGCCAGTGGCTTGCACCTGACCTTTAAAACTGAGATCATGAAGTGGGAGGGTAGGCCATGAAAGGGCTCTTTAGGTGCCAAGAAAAACAGTCACCAAAGACAAAGAGACTGCCCAAAATGGATGAGGAGAGCAAATTCCCCCAGAGGCAGGGAAATTATTAATAACAACCATGGCATTTTCTGTGCTAGTTGGCTTACTACTACGGGTTCTGGCTGCTTTGTCTCCCTCTGCAGTGGGTGCAGGCTTGCACACCCCACCTGAACCTGGGTGATACCGTGCATGTGTTCTGCAGGACACAACTCTCTGTCTTGGTTTGGCTGGGCTTGCTTTGCCTGGAGGAATGAGGGACAGGGAACTGCTCCCCAGTCTGCCACAATCCCTATCTTCACTTTGTTTTTGTGTTGCAAGCAGAGGGAGAAGAAAAAGCAAAACCCAAATCCCAACAACTGTTTTGATTCCTGCAGATCAGGGCTTTGTGTCATGGGGTTGTTCTGCTCCCCTGCCTTTTCCAACATCCACTTGAACCTTTCACCACTTTTCCCACCAGGAATGTAGTGGGTTTGCTGGGGCTGGGAGATTTATTCAGCAAATTTGGCAGGTCGTGTGCTGGGAAAAAGCAATGCAGTGTGCTCAGCAGGGCTGGCCCAGGTGGGGTCTGCTGGCACCCTGGCCAGGAGGGCAGCAGTGGAGTGGAGACGGGGTTCCAGCCTCGCCTGGTTGCGTGCTGGGAATTTCCCTCCCCTTGCTTGCCCTCCGGCTCTGCTGGGCATCGTGATGAGACTTGTTGGGGAGCAGCTCGTGTAGTGGGTGGTGTGGTGGTGGGGTGCTGGTCTCTGGGGGGCCTGCTGGCTCTTGGGGAACAGGAGGACGATACTGTGAGAGTTTTTGTGTTCCCATAAATCCCCCCCTGCAGGGGCTGGCTGCTGCTCTGGGTGCTGGGCGGGTGCCTGGTCCCGTTCAAAGGTGAGAGCTCCCTGCCCTGCTGGTGCTTTGGGAGGAAATGCCACCGCCGTCCCACCCCGCCACCACTGCTGGTGATTTATAAGCACGAGGGCTTTGGGATAGCAAGGTCACTGCCAAACACGCGCCCTCCATCCTCCTGCGGCCTGAACTTCACCATCCAGAGCCAAAGGAAGCCAAGGGTTTAGAGTCATGTGTTACCTACTGTTGTGGGGACACTGCTTGGTGATTCAGGGTGTGCTCTGACTTGTTTAGAAGCTCCCCTCGGGTATAACCCCACCTCTCCATTCCTGATGGAGGGCTCTCGTTTGCCTGTTGCAAAGCCAAACCTGTGCAAATAAGACGGGGTGCTGATTTTGGGGAAGCAAAACTGGTGGTATGCAAACAACTGTGGGAAAGGCAAGGTGGTACCGCCTTGTGTTGTACAGTTTTGAATGTGAAGTTGAATGTCAAGTTGGGTTCGACCCTAAATTTGAAGCTTTGTTGGAGAGAAAGCCAAGGAAACAAGAAGAGGTTTTTAAAGCTGAGAGCCAAAAAACTGCTTCTGTCATCTGTTTTTGCTGGACTTTTGAAAAGAAAACAGTTTATCTTTGGAATAAATAAAAGGGAGAGGGACAGGCTTGCTGCAGAAAGCCCTACGCTCATGACAGGCAAGCTGGCTTGTGCTCCAGCTCTTACCTCTGCTTCTGTAGAGACCTCAGGTTGTGTGGGATTTCTGAGCCTCAGTTTCCCCTCAGGTAAACCCTGCGCTGCGCCGATGGTGGGAACCCTGGGCGCTGCCAAGAAACGTCTTTGAAACTCAAACCTGACTTTGGAAAGAAAGTGGAAGACAAACCGGCTCTAAACAAACACATGGGTTAATTCCTTGTCTTGCATTGTATGAGCCCAGTGAGATGAAACAAAGTGCAGCCACGAGGACAAGCAAATGGATTCAAATACATCAAAAAGCCCTGAAATCTGCTGGCTTTGAAATCTCCCTTTATATTTAGGGTTGGGGTCTTTTTTTGTTTCCTTTCTAATTGTTCTTGGGAGTTTAATTCTACAATTATCTTCCTGATTCTGCCCTGGAGACAACACAAAGCCTTTGAAGGCTGAATTGCAGACGGCATCCAGCACTGGGCCACTGAGATGCAATTGTCTCCTTGCTGGGAAACTTAGCTGTGATGTGGAGGGCTGTCTTTCCAACTGTCCGTCTGTCCACCCAGTCTGCCCAAGGGCTGGCAGTGAGCAGTGAAGCCTGACCTGCTGCAGTGGAGGTGGGAAAGGATGGAAAATGTTGAGGTTTGGGGGTGATGTCACTAGCACCAAGTGTGCCTCTTCCCTGCCATGGAGAAGGTGGGAGCCCTAGGGTCTGTACCCCACATCCTGAGCCTCAGCAACTGCACTCTGCTGCCCTCATGGATGGCATGGGCTAGACATGGAGAGGGGCTGGTGATGTGGTGAAGTCAGTCAGGCCACTGTTGTTTGGCATCCTCCAGTTTCAGTTCCTGGTTCCTGTACAGCTCCTGGATGGGCTCTCAGGTGCTCCTGGGCTGAGGAGTTGACCCAGAGCTGCTGCCATGCGGTTTCTGCAGGGGCAGATGTGCTGAATGGGAGGGAAAAGCCAAACGGACTGTGTCCTCACTGCTGGTTTGCAAGAACCAAACAGCCTTCAGCGTGCATGGAATTGCTCCTGTGAGAGGACATTTGCTGCCCTACCCGGGGGTGCTGGGTTTGGGCTGACCAGGCCATTCCTTAGTGTTCCCAGTCCTGCTGCTTTGCTGCAAGCATTTGTCCTTCAGCCTCACCTCCTTGCATCCTTCCTTCCTGGGACAGCTCTGACAAGCCTTTTGGTGTGGTGGAGCTGAACAAGTAGCTGTTTTGATTGATGGCTGGCATTGGTGGGTTTTCAATACAGATGGGGAACAGAGGAGTGCTCTTTCCTGCTGCCCCAGGCACCGTGCTCTTGTCATCTGCTTGCAGTGTTCTGTGAGATGCTGGAGCAAAACTGTCCCCATGACAGGCAGGTGATTCCTGCCCATGGAGAGGCTGAAGCAGCTTTCCTTATTGTCTCAGCTGGTTTTCTTGGTTGGGTATGTATTAAAATGTTGGGATAGCCCTGGCAAAAACTTTTCAGTGAACTGCATTGCTGCCTGGCAGCCCCTTCGAACCTCCCACCCTGCATCAGATCTGACCTGATGGAGGAGAGAGAGGAACACGTTCTTGTGAGAACAGTGAAAATGGGGAGCTGAAGAGAAGCTGAAGGGCCTTAATCCCTGCAGCCATGCAGGGGGGCACCATGGATGATCCCTGCCGCTGGCTGCACGGGTGGCATCCTCTTCTGGGATGCTGGAGAGGGACAGAGATAAAGCCACCGTGCTGGGGGTGGGGACAATTGGGCAAATCTGTTAGAAATTGAGCTGCTGTTAGTTTTATTGCTCTTGGTTCAAACATGTCTTCAGGGATGTTTGGATGTGTGGCTCCCATCCTTAAAAAGGCCCATACATCACTTTGTGCCTTCACGCACCTCCTCCTCACCATGATGCTGGTAGTATGAGAGCTGGGCCATCTCCTCTGCTGGAGGCACCAGGCTCTGCCGGCAGTGCATGGGGGCTGTGCCGTGCTGGGGAGATTCGGAGCCTGTTCCCACGCCCGCTGGTGCCGGCTGCCTGCCCTCCCCGGCCCCATTGGTGGCTGTGCCGTGGGGGAGGGCTTTGCATTGAGAGCAGTGTGGGATGCTCCTTGAGAGGAGTTGATGTTGCTTTCCCTCCCCTCCTCTGTGCTTGAATCCCAAATTTGGGTAAAGAAGGGATATATCTGCCTCCTGAATCACTACAGCTCTCGTGCGTGTCCACTGAAGCGCCTCAGGGTCCAGCGTGGTTTTGTTTAAAGAAGCAACTAAAATAAACTCGGCGAGGGGCTCCCAGGAGGTCACTATGCTCCTTCCCTCCCTGTCCCCAGTCCCTAAACCCAGCACGGATCCCCTCTTCCCACAGGGCTTTCAGCAAGTTAGCATTTTTTGCTTGCTGTTGTTGACAAAAATCCTGGGTGGTTGAGAAATATCTGTGCGGCAGCGCCAGCTCAGTCCCACGGGTCAAATCCTACCCCTGCAAATTGCTGCTGGGAAGGGCAGCTCGTCCTGGGCTGACCTTTGGGGATGCTACCAGGGGAGACCCATCGCCTTGCAGGGCACCCCAGACACAGGGCCATGAGCAAGCACCTGTGATGGATGGATGGATGGATGGATGGATGGACAGATGGGCACTGTGGGCTGGGGGTGGGCCTGCTGTTGTTTTGTCATTTGGTTGTTGGGCTCTGCAGCAGAAGCAAAGTGCTGGAAGTTCGTCAAGGGATGAATTAAAGTTGCCTGGCAACCTCCATCCTGGTGCCTCTTCCCACATCTCGCAGGATTTCCCACCCAAGGTCGGCTGGCTCCAGGGGAAGGGAGGCCCAAAACACACCATGCTCACAGCCAGACACAGGCTGGGCTCTCCTCTCTCTGGATAGCTTTTCTGTCATTCCCTGGATTGTTCCTATGCCAGAAAGCTGGGAGCTCTCCCCATCTTGTCCCCCGGGGTGGGTGTCTTCTCCCCCTGACCCAGACATGGGGAATGGGTCGGGCTGTTTTGGCTGAACCTGAGGGCAACTTATCCAGGTCCTCGGGGGGTAAAACAGTGCTGGGCTGTGGGAATGCAGCTCAAGGAGCAAGTGGTGGGAGAGCTGAGGGGACTGGGGGGGGGGTACATCCTGGGTTGGATCCCAATGAATAAAGTTGAATTTGCAACAGGGGCCTTGAAGATTGGGCTGGGCCACCATAAGAAAGCAAGGTGTAAATGGTGTCTCCTGGTGCAGTCCTTGCCAGGAGCTATGTTAAGGCTGGTTTGAAAGCTTGTAATCTGGAGGAGACACACTGGGAATTCTAGCTTCCATTGGGAAGCCAGCAACACTCACTCGTGGGGATGCTCAGAGTCCAAGAGTAGAAGAGAAAGGTCCTTTCTAGGAGCCTGCTTGTGTTTTACTAGAGCTCAGTGGAGCAACCATAAGCTGTCTTGAGGAATGGCAGGATGGAAAAGCACCTGAGTCTGCTTTGCAAATCTGTCCTGCTATCCAGGATGGATGCTGGGGATGAGCCAGAGAAGGGCTGTTCCCACCTGGTGTTTCCATTCTTTCTCCTGGGTTCCCTTTAAGTTCCCTGGCTTTATTTTAATAGCCAGCATCATCTTCAGCTGGACTTCCAAGGAAGCTGCCATGGGGGGCCCATAAGCCACATGTTTGCCAGCCCCACTGACAGGAAGCTTCCATGCACCACAGCTTGTGCTCACAGGTTTTCCTGTCTTGTGGCTTTGAGGACTAGGGGGCAGTGGGAAGGGACCACCATGGCCAGCGGCAGCTCCCAGTGCCATGGCCATTGAGGGATGCAGTTTCTTGGCTGTTTTCTTTGGCCAGATCCAGGTTGGCAAGACCTTCTGCTGGGAAATTCACTCATCAAAAGCTTTTTTTTTTTTTTTTTTTTTTTGCACCTTCAGAGTTGCTGGTCATGGGGATTTTAAGGAGGTGCCGACTGGGCCAGCTTGTTTGGGTGTGCTGTGCTGTGCTGTGCTGGCTGGTGGTGGGAGGCTGAGGCCAGCACAGTCACACTCACACTCACACAGCTTCCGTCGTGACCCAGTAAACCCAGTCTGACCTGACCAGGTCTCGCTCGTTCTCCTGCACGCTCACACATGCCTGCTTGCCTCTGCCACCCCACTGCTTTCCTTGGCCTTTCCCAGGGACCAGCAAACACATCTCACCGGTGGGAGCTGGTTCCTGGGTCCAGCTTGCTCAGCTTCTGGCTCCTGGCATCCTCAGCCAGTGGTAGGAGAGAGGTAGTAGAGGCTCGGCCCCTCTGGGCACTGCACATTGCAATTAGAGCAGCCGGTTCCTGCCTTCATCCTGCTTTCAGGGCTACCCTCAACCCCACGGCTGGATCCCTCCTCAACTTCCCTTCTCCTTCAGCATCCCTGGCGAGAGCAGGAGCTGGGGCCAGATTTTCGATCCCATGTTGAATTTCCCCTATTCTGGGAAGTAGGTGAGGTGCTGAGGGGCTTGGGAGCTCGTTCCTGAGAATGGAATAGGCTCTTCAAGGCAGTTTTTATCTTAAACCCCAGATTTCATTGGAGCTGCTGCTGTTTTTCAGCTTATTTCTCTCCCTGTTCTATGTCTCTCCATCAGCAAAAGCTTTGTGGCATTCCGTCTCCTGGGTTTTCCTGTTTCCCACAGAAGTGGTAGGCTTGGGCAACCCAACCGCCGTTAGCCCAACTGGTGGGTCCTACAGGCTGAGAGCTCCTCTGTCTCCCACCCCAGCCCTCACAATTGCCCAGTGCTTTGAACTTCCACCCTGCCAAGGGGAAACTGATGGGGTTGGGGGGGTTTGGTGTGGCTGCAGCCCAGGGTTACAATCTAAGTGGAGCCAAGGTGGGTTTGGTGTGGCTGCAGCCCAGTGTTATAATCTAAGTGGAGCCAAGGTGGCTTTCTGTACCTTCTTGCTCTTTCTCCTCCACCCTAGGTATGAAAAATAAAATAAATAGAGAAACTTAGAACAGCCCTTCCCTTTGGGTAAAATATTAACTAGCTCTTACAGCTAACTGATTAAATGTTATTTAGGACAAAGTTACATCTGATCTTGGGCAAAGGAGCTTTTGGAAATGGGTGTAGCTTCTTCCCTTGAAAAAGTAAAGAACTCCAGGAGGCTGCTCCCCCCTCCCCCTGTCCAGCTGGGAGCCCTGTACACAGATGAATGCATTATTTTTGTTTTTTCCCCCTGGTGCTGGCTGGGTGCTCACATTGGTTAATTGTTAGCTGGGGCTGGCTCACAATGCTGCGCTTGCCCTGCGATAAGCAGCGTCCCTGCCTCCCTGCTCGGCTGCTCTCCCAGCTCCAATCCCTGTCACACTGGGAGCTGGGCAGCAGGCAAAGTTCAGGGATTGTTTGTTCGAGCGTGATAAGGCAAGGATGCCCAGCAGTGTGCAAGCAGCTCGCAGGGCTGTTACTCATTTATTAGAGATGGTTGTTTGTCTTGTCCTAAGAAGGTTGTCCCTCCCCTCTGCTTTCTCAGCCCAGGTGCACAGCAGCTCTCGTGATTTATGTGGGATTGTGGGCTCATGACCATGTGCAGAGGCCTGGGGAAGGGTCCCCATAGCCCGCGGGGTGGCCTTGGTCACACTGGAGGGATGTAGAGGTGTAAGCATGGGGCTATTTGGTGCTCCAGATGTGACGTCATTACTTGCTTTGCCCAAAATCCTTGGTGGCTTGTGCCAGACAGGGTGCCACCAAAGCAACTTGTTGACCTCCATCCCCAGTTGCCACATTGCGTCACCCTGCCAGGCCCATTACTTGCGATGGAGTTCCTTGGAGGGAGGATACTCTGGGTCACTGCTCTCTGCTCCCCAGGGAACCCAGCCCCATGTGCAGCACCCTGCTTGCCCCAGCCTTGGGTGCTGTATGGGTACTGTGTGCTGGGCTGATGCCTGGGCACCGTGAGGCAGGAAGGAGGGAGTAGGATATCTCCCCTTTGCCCTGTTCCAGGGATGCTGTGGGGCAGTGGCCAGTGCAGGTGCGAGATCTGGCTCTGAACTCCCCTAAAGGAAACTGCAGTTCAATTCAGACTCCATACTGTGGCAAGATCCCACATCCAGCCCCTCGCTTCTCCTTTTCAGCCCCAAAGCCCTTTTCACTGTTGTTTCACTTTGGTTTTGCCTCCTCTGTGCCTGAGACCTGGGTGAGCTATTTGCTTCAGGGAAACCATGTGCACCAAGCATGTTTGAACAGCTTCTCTACAGGGCCTGGTATTTGGTTTATATAAATAAATCCCCCCTGCCTCCAAGCAAATGGATAGGTGTTGGTTGCTTATGGAGAGCTCTTTTGCTTGGGGATTCCCAGTTGTCTCCTTCTTCCTTAGCACTTGCAAGAAGAATGGTGGCTTTGCTTGTTACAACTGGGAGGGATGGGAGGTTATTTGGGAGGGCTCAGATGCATGAACCTGAGAGCTGAGATGGAGTCTGAGCTTCAAGGCAGCTTGGGATGAAAGAGAAACTGAAATCTTGTGGAAAAACACTCTGGGGGTGGGGAAACTATTCTTGCTTGAAAAGGCTTGATGAAGATACCAAGTGGCTCCTGTATGGGTTGTCCTTCACCCTGCATTACTGCGTGCCTGAAGCATCCTTCTCTGCCTTTGCCCTCGAGAGTCATGTCATTTCAGGAGGGGAATGAGTTTGGGAACGAGTATCTTGCACAGCAGGAGATGGCCAGCTGTGCCATATTAAGGAGCAGAACCTTTTGGCTCCTCAGAGGCCCCCCAGCCCTCGTCCTGACGCAGTTGCTCAAGCAAGCAGGGCTTGGATTACCCTGGTGCGCCAAGGGATCAGATCTATGCTTTTGGGGGAACATGTGCCTGCTTTTTGGGTGTGAAAATGAAATGGGGGGTTAGCTGGCTCTGATGAATTGTGTCATGTCAGGGGGAGCTGCAGGAGGAGGTGGAAGGAAAATGAGCCTCTGAGCAACCAAACCAAGTGCTCAGACAGTGACTGCTGCTGCTGTGACAGAGGGGACACTGAGCTGGAGGGATGTCGCAGGGGATTGCTCTCCTCAAATTCCTCTCCCTGCCTTTTAATGGCTGCAGGCTCGATTCCCTGTGCTGTGCCTCAACTCCCCCTTTGCCAAAGGAGGATTTGCTTTTCCCTGAAGCTTTCCCAGGTTGAGGACCCTGATCAAGGGTCCATCCATGTGTGCGGCTGGCTCCTTCCCAAGCCTGATGGCCCATGAGATGCTGGGGATAACAGGTGCTCTGACCTGGTGCTCTGTGTTTCAGGAGGGTTTGGTGGCTGGCCCCATCCTGGAGAGCTGGGGAGCCCATCCTGAGGATTGGCTGTGCCAGCCCAGCAGCAGCGGGCTGGGCAGCTGTCATCACCGGGGGAGCAGGAAGATGAGTAGAGGCACAGCCCATCTCCTGACAGCTCTCTTCATGGCGGCAGCAGGAGCCATGGGCTACCCATCCCGGCGGTCTGCCAATGACCTGGATGCCACCCCCAGGACAACAGTCACTTTTGAAGGTAAGGGGAGGTGGGTCTTGGTGGTGGTGAGGGTGCTAGTGTCTGGGATCTTCCCAGCACCCAGGTTTAGTGTGTCATGACTGCATCCAGCCTTTGCCAGCCCCCTGGAATGGGTGTTTCAGCATGGGGTAATGGGTACAGGGGGAGGCTCTGGTCCTCTGGGCTCCAGAAATTGGAGCTATCTGGCATTAGGTGCCCTGAATCAGTGTGCACTGGGGGATGGAGCATCTCCCGAGAAGCCAAGGGGGAGGCAAGGACATGCAGGGAGCCTGCCTTGGCCAGCCCCTGCCCCTGCCCAGCAGTATTTGGAGAGTGTCCTGAGTTGGGCATTGCACTTGGGATGGGCTCTCATGGCCCAAATAGTCAGCAGGAAGCTTCCATACATGATTTTCTCTGATTGCCACTGGGCTCTTGGCCTCTGTGGTGTCAGCCAGCCCTGCAGTGTCATCATGCCTTGGTCATGCACTTGACTTTGCTGACCTTGTTATTGTAAACCAGCTCAGCAATCAGTGATGGGAGAGGGTTTAATTTGCAGATGAGGTCCCTTTTTCTCCCCAGGTAGTGCCTCCTTTCAAGGGGGTCATTCCCTTCCCAGCTGTCTCTGGGGTCCTAAGCCCCACAGGACTTACTCCTGCTGCAGTGGGAGGGTCCAAGCATGGCTTGGAGTCCCTCTGGACAGGGCCAAGTCCCACCTCACTTCTCAGCACACCAAACTGGGTATTCCTTCAGCTTAGTGGGCAGGGAGTAGCCAGCCTTGCTGCAGAAGCATAAATTTTAGTTCAGATTTTTTGCATCTTTCCTTTTGAGACAGCTGGGTTCACTGCAGAGCTGGGGTCACCACTGGTGTTTTCACTTCCTCCAACAGTTCCCCACTCAGACAGTTTAGCTGGTCCATGCTGGGCATGGACATCGCAGCTCCCACCCCCGAGACTCCATCCTCTCTCTTCCTCATTGGCTTGCACTGTGCCTGCCCCAGGGTACCCCCTCAGCTTCCTGTTCCCTTTGCAGAGCTGTCAGGCGTCCGGCGCTTCAGTGTGCACACCCTCAACTACAGCACCCTGCTGCTGGAGGACAGCCGGGGCATCCTCTACGTGGGCGCCAGGGGAGCCATCTTCGCCCTCAACTCCAGCGATGTGGCTGATGGCTCCCACCGCACGGTGAGCCTGGCCTCTGCCCACCAATGGCTGGTTGTCCTCTCCTGCCCTGCCCTGTCCCTGCCCAAAATTCTGGCCATTCTATTCCTGCTCATTCTTCTGCTTGCCATCTCAAGTCTTGACTGGAGGTGCTGTCCCCAGGTCTGCCCCAGGTCCCCTGTGGGTACCTGTCCCCAGCCAGTGATGGGAGAAGCACCGAGCTACCTGCTTCAAGAACATCCTGTCAGACGAAGAGGCAGGGGGGAAGCATGCCCCTTTTCTCCCCTCAGGAAGAACACCCCAAAATCCTCCAGGCTCCTGTGGGTGCTGTGGGGTTTCTGCCCACAGGCTGGGGTGTGGGACTCACCCTGGGCGCTTGCCCTGGTCTGGGGAATGTGGGCAGGGTCATGTCTCATGCTCAGAGCAGCCATCCCCTTTCTAAATAGAAGAGAGGATTTTAGCATCTCTGGCAGAGGCTGGAGCCTGTGGTGCTGGGGGAACCATGCAGTGATGGGAGAGTTCATGCAGTGATAGTCCCTCTTCCCCTTGCAGATCCACTGGGAAGCCTCCCCAGAGAAACAGATGGACTGCCTGCAGAAGGGCAAAAACAACAAGGTAGAGCTGGTGGGTGGGTGGGTGGGTGCCGGGGGAGCTGCTTTCCCTGAGTGGTGACGCCTGCCCTCCCCCTCCACAGACCGAGTGCTTCAACCATGTGCGGTTTCTGCAGAGACTGAACAGCACACACCTCTACGCCTGCGGCACCTACGCTTTCCACCCTCTCTGCGCTGCCATTGTGAGTACCCTGGGGCTGTCACCTCTCCCCCTTGCTGTATCAGCTTGGGGTGGTACAGCCTGTATCCTTTCCCACCATCTCCACCTGCAGCCCCACTCCCTTTTCTGCCCCAGCCCCTCTCCGGCTCGGGAGGGAGGTAAGTGACCCAGGCTGGGGTGGGTCAGTTTGGGGATGCTGTCACCATGACACAGATGCCCAAAGTCCCCACCACCGTGCTGAGGTTTGATTCTGACCCCATAGCAAGGTGGCTGGGGGTGGATTGGTGCCATGGGGGGGATGTGTGAACTCAGTGGGGCAAGCAGGGTGGGTCGTGCCAGCACTGGAGCTGGTCACTGGCCTCTGCTATTGCAAGGTCCTTCCCCAAAGCAGGGGCTGCAGGGTGGCTGGTGGCAAGCATGCCCTGGGAAGGTGATGGTGGCAGTGAGGGTGACAGTGGTGGGGCTGACTCAGCAGCCTCTCAGGGATTTTCTGGCCACCCAGAAGTGGGACTTTCACCCCCATGCAGTGGCTCCTTGGTGACTCGGCCACCTTTTGCCCACCTCGCTCCCCAAGTTGGGAGACAAATAGGCTGGGGACCGTGTCCCCAGTGAGGCCAGGGAACCCCAGAGGAGATGATGCCTATTCCCGTGGCCATGCCGCCAGTCTGGTTTGGCCATTGCACACCCTGGGAGTCAGGTGGAGGAGCTGCCGAGCTGGAAGGGCCCCATCATTATTTAATGCTCTTTGAACTACAAACCCCAAAGAAACTAACTCCTGCTGTGACAGGGACATTACCCAGGGGGACCCATCCCACCTGGGCAGCATCTGCTGGGAATGTTGGTTGTGCTGGCTGGCTCCTGCCCAGTGTCCCTGCCATGCCAAAGTGGGGTGCTGGGGCTTCCCTTCCCCCCTGAGCCCTCTCTCCACTCTTGGCTGGGGGCTCTGGCTGTTTGTGTGGTTTCTGAACATCCAGAGGCTGCTGGGAAGGTTTGTGGGCATCTCTTTGTCCCTTCCCTGCAGGGAGGCTGGGGCCGGCAGGCAAGACGGATCTGTCCCCTCTGGCCTGATCTGATTCCTTGTCCCCCTCCAGGATGCTGACAGGTTCATGTTGCCGTCCCACTTTGAGGAAGGGAAGGAGAAGTGCCCATACGACCCTGCCCGTGGCTACACTGGCCTCATTGTGGGTAAGCAGCACCTTTCCCCGGATTGGCAGGGACTTGTGGGATGCTGCTGACCCTGGCCTCATCCCCAACGCACCCAGAGGGGTCCCCAGCCAGGCAGATCCTGTATGTGGGGGGCTTTAGCAAGCCAGGACTTGGTCCTTCTTCTCTTCCTTCTTCTTTGCCTGGGGCAGGGGGATGTGGGTGGCTTTTTGTTCTGTTCCTGGAGTGCAGGGTCATGCTAATGCATGCCTGCTGTGCCTGCCCTGCCCAGATGGTGGCTTGTACACGGCCACACGCTACGAGTTTCGGAGCCTCCCTGACATCCGGAGGAACCTGCACCAGCGACCACTGAAGACGGAGGAGTCCCCGCTGCACTGGCTGAACGGTGAGACAGCCCTGCGTGTCCCCTGGGACTGGTGTCACAGGCTGTGGGATGCTGTGCATTGCTTCGAGGAGCATGGAGCAGGGGTGGGGGTGGTGTTGGAGTCTTGTGTGGTTTGTTACATCAGGGGAAACTGATTACGGAGATCCCCCATCCTGTGGTGGGTTCCCCATCTCCACCTCTCACTCTGTATCCCCAGATGCTGAATTCGTGTCCTCCGTGCTGGTCCAAGAGAGCAAAGACAGCCCTGTGGGTGATGATGACAAAATCTACTATTTCTTCACGGAGCGGGCGGGTGAGGAGACCACGTCCTTCTTTGACAAGAGCCAGATGGCCCGGGTTGCCCGGGTCGCCCGTGTCTGCAAGGTAGGCATGTCTTCAGCTACAGGGAGCTAAGAGCTGCTCCTCCCAGTGTAGGGGCTGCATGCCTGCACCTTGGGGGAAACTGAGGCATGGGAAGAGGCAGGGAACACACACCTCCACCAGCCTTTGCAGAAATGCTTCTTGCGCCCTCCCAGAGCGATGTGGGGGGTAAGAAGATCCTGCAGCGCAAGTGGACGTCGTTCATGAAGGCGCGCCTGGTCTGCTACATCCCCTACTACGAGGTTCTGCGCAGTGTCTGCAACCTGGATGGGGGTGGCTGGGCCAGCACTGTCTTCTATGCTGCCTTCACCCTTTCAGCACAGTGGTGAGTGGGGCAGCAGCTGTGGGTGGGGGTAAAAGTGTGCAGCGCAGGGGTACTGGAGATGCTGGAGGGGACATGCAGACCTGTACTGAGCAGCTGGGGGTACGCCGGAGGGGAGCTCCTGGGCTCAGGCAGGGCTCTGCCCCCAGGAGGACCATGGAGGCCTCGGCCGTGTGCCGCTACAGCATCTCAGCGGTGCAGCGTGCCTTTGAGGGCCCCTACATGGAGTTCCAGGACTCAGCCCGCAAGTGGTCCCGCTACGATGGTGCGGTGCCTGAACCCCGGCCTGGCTCTGTGAGTGCCTGGGGGTGAGGAGCAGGGGCGGGGGTGGGCCAGCTGTGTTCCCCCATGACCCCCATTTCCCCCCTGGGCAGTGCATCACGGACCACTCCCGCAGGAAGGGCTACAACTCCTCACAGGACCTGCCCAACAGCGTCCTGGACTTTGTCAAGCTGCACCCGCTGATGTTTGAGGAGGTGAAGCCCACCAGTGGGGAGCCGCTGGTGGTGAAGAAGAATGTGGCATACAGTCAGCTAGCTGTGGACAGGGTGCGGGCCCTCAATGGCCACTCCTATGATGTTCTCTTCATGGGGACAGGTGAGCATGGGATGAGTTTGCCAGGGCTCTGCTGGGCAGGAGGGGCATCCCGCACTCCCTCCTGAACCCACTGCTCTGCTCTCCAGGGGATGGCTGGATCCACAAGGCTGTGGTGGTGGGCTCTGGCATCCACATCATGGAGGAGGTGCAAGTCTTCAGGGAGCCACAGCCTGTGGAGAGCCTGGTGATCTCCCAGGCCCAGGTGAGGGGTGGGATGGAAAAAGTGCAGGGACACCACACAGGGGCCATGTTTGTGCTGTGAAGCTGCTATTGAGCTGTATGGGGGATGGGGTGGGGGACATGACTAGTGGGTCACCCAGCCGGAAATACATGTCAGACCCCAGTGGGACAGTCTGGGAAAAGAGACCATCCTGGCTCTCTCCTCCTTGCCAGGTGCCAGCTGTGGCAGTGTGCACTGACAGTAAGTGGGGGTCCTGCACCCCCACCAAGGGAAAGCTGGGCTGGGGGGGAATGGGAATCTCTGGGCACCATGGGGCACCCCACAGTCCAGCCACCCTGTGCCAGGGCAGTGCTGAGCCAGTCCTTTCCCCCTCAGAGGAGCCTGTACGTGGGGGCAGCCAGTGGGGTCCTGCAGGTGCCTCTGGCCTCCTGTGCCAGGTACGTCACCTGCTATGACTGCATCCTTGCCCGGGACCCCTACTGCGCCTGGGACGGCAGGGCCTGCTGTGCCATCACCACTGCTGAGGACAGGTAGGGACCCACCGGGCTTCCCACAAACCCTCCACTTGCCCTAGCCCATGGCACAGTCACCCTAGTGCCACCCAAAGGGTCTGGCATCCAGTGGCAAGTCTGCTGGTGGCTGTGACGCCCCCCGCAAGGGTGGTCTCAACCAGGGCAGTATGGCTGAAGCTCCCTGTATCTTGCAGCTCAGGGCTGGTGCAGGACATAGAGAGTGGCAACCAGGGATGCCGGAGCAGCTCTGGGCGGGGTGAGTCCATGCTGCCCCTCGGGACAGCGGGGGATACTGTTGCCCCTCCAAGTGGCTGGGAGGGGTGTGAGGCAGTGCATACCCCCACAGGCTTCCTGCCTTGGAAGAACCGGACGGTGCTGCAGGGGGATGATGTGCTGCTGCCCTGTGACCAGCGCTCCAACCTGGCACGAGCCATCTGGCTACTGAATGGCACAGAGGTGCCAGTCACCGGACAGGACCGGCTGCGTGTGGGGGTGGACGGGCTGCTGGTGACTGACACGCTGCCCCAGCACAGTGGGCAGTACCGCTGCTACGGGGAGGAGCGAGGTCTGCGGATGCTGCTGGCTGCCTACAGTCTCACCGTGCTGCCTGAGCTGCCTCTCAGCCCTACGGCCGCCCCACCGCCTCACGCTGCCAGCCAGGCAGGTGGTGATGTGAAGGTGGCTTACATCTCTGTCATCGTCGCCTTGGTGGTGCTGTGTGGCGTGCTCAGCACCATCCTCCTCTACATGTCCTGCCTGGAGAAGCGCAAGGGCAAGTACGTCCTTGGGGAGCCGCGGCCAGCCAGCGTGGAGCTGCAGACCATCTCGGCCAACTGTCTGCGCAAGGGCCGCTGGGAGGAGGAGGAGGAGGAGGAGGAAGAGCTCACCTACCCTGATGGCTGCCTGCGAATCATCCCTGGTGAGGCACCCACGGCTGCCACCTCCCCAGTCAAGGAGCTGCCAGCCGCTGTGCCCCCACTGCCGCCACCGCCGCCGCTGCCAGCTGAGCTCACCAACGGCGTGGGGGCTCTGCCCAACGTCCTTCGCAAGATGAATGGCAACAGCTACATGCTGCTGCAGCAGCAGGAGGAGCCGCTGGCCTCGCCCCTCTACAGTGCATCCTTCACTGAGGAGCTCAGCAAGATCCTGGAGAAGCGGAAACACACGCAGCTGGTGGAGAAGCTGGATGAGAGCTCCGTGTAGGGGCCGTGAGGGGGGGGTTGCTGCTAGCAGGACCCTCTCCTCCAGCCCCATCTCCCACGCCCTGCCAGCAGTGTTACAAGACTCAGGCAAAACTACCTCCAGAATGGCAGAGCTGGGCCGGGCCCGGGCTCGGCCATTCCTTTGGCTTTTCACTCTTAAGACTTGCTGTACAGAAAAAGAATCTATTTAAATTTGGGAGCTCTATTTATGTATAAAAACTCACCGACGGTGGCCATGAGCTGGAGGCAGGAGCTGGCACCTGGCTGAAGGTGAACACAGGGGGGAGGGATTTTCTGTCAGTCCATCCATCCAGGCAAGAGAGAGACGTGGACATGTGGACATCCCCTGCCCCATTGGGCATCCCCGGATGGCTGTTGAGAGGTGGGTGAGGAGCATGGAGGGGGCTGTGGGCTGCCACACATTTGTACCCTTTGGGGTTCCTTCCTGGCAGGGGGCCAGCGGCCTTTCTCCCAGCTGCCCATTCACAGGCAGGAGAGGGGCCATGGGGGATGCATCTTGCAAGACGTGGCCCCAGTGGCTGCCAGACCCTGCCCACTTTCCCACATCTCCTTCCCCAGGGTTTTCTCTCTGGGAGAGGACAATTCGTCGATGGATGAAGCTGGGTTGAGGAACCCACACCTCCCAGCACCCTGCAACAGCTGGTGGAGTGGCAGGTCCCCACTACAAAGAGACTCCAGGTAAGATGCAGAGCTGGGTGCCCTAGGGAGGTGCCCCCCCTGGGACCTCCAGCCCTGACAAGGCTCTGCCCCCTCTCTCCAGGGCACGAGCAGGATGCAACAGCAGGCAGCAAGATACAGTGGCCACAGGACAGGCAGCCACTGCCTTACCCTGTGGTGAGGGACCTGTGCAGCATCCTCCTGACACCTGCAGTGCCCCCAGGCACCACACATTTGCCCTTCTGTGTGGCACCGTTGGAGAATTGGGGGTTCAGGCACAGCCCTGTCTCTCACGGGAGGTGTGAGAGGGGAGATGTCCTCAGGGCAAGAAGAAGCCCTGCTGCTGCCCTCTGGGGCATCCTGCTCTTCATGGCACTTTCTTATGGGCGGCCACTGTCCCTAAATCCCCACAACTACCTCTGCTCCTGCACCCTCCTGGGGGAACCCATGGGACTGGGGTGGCATCTCATGCCCTGGGGAGATGACAGTGACAATGGAGAAGCTGAGGATGGACAGACTTGCTGGAGTGTGTGTCTTCCCCTCCCAGTGTGTACTCTGCTAGCACCTCCTGGATGAGGACATTGCCTGGAGCCCAGCTTTGCTGTGGAGGCAAGAGGTGGCAGCCCGTGAGGTCCCAAACAGGCTGCAGCCCAAGCCTTCCTGCCCCAGAAGAGTGAGGCTGACCAGGAAAATGCAAAAGTTGGACACCTGGGCTCTCCCATCCTGCTCTCACCCTTCTTCTACCTGCAAGAAGGGGGGTGAGCTACCCCAAGCACCCCCTCCCCCCAAGTAGGAGCTCTGCCCTTTGTGTCTGACACCCCTCATTCACAGCCCCACATGCCCCCAGCAATAAACACGGCTCTGTCAGGATGCGGTGTGGCAGCATTTCTCTGCGGACAGGAGAAAAGGATGGATGCAGAGGCTTGGGGGGGTGGAGGCTTTATTTGGGCTGCAGTCGTGGGCCCAGGACGGTGAGGGCAGAGGGTTTGTTGGTGAGGGGATGCCACTGGCCCTGGATGCTGGGGTTGTCAGTGTGGAAGGGCTTGCGGATGCGTATAATGTCCAGGCCGGACTGTCGGGCCAGCTTGGTGGCGAGCTGCAGGATCTCCTCACACGTCTTGCTGGCGATCAGCTCCTCCCGCACTGTTCCATTCACTGCGGCAGAGCAGAAGGGGGTGAGGCTGGGGCTGCTCCCCGGAGGTCAGCTGCTGTTCCCCCTTTCCCATCCCACCCCCTGAGCCCCCCAGCCTGCACTCACAGTACTCAGCCACCAGCACCGGGGCCCGTTCAGAGTGGGGGCTGACATAAAGGACGACATCGGGGTGTTTCTGGGCAAATTCCAGTGCTGCCTCCTCCACAAACTGCCTGCAGGGAGGAGGAAGGTGATGTCAGCGCCAGCGGGGTGAGACAGTGGCGGTCACCATAGCCACCCCCTGCCCCTGGGCAAAAGCCACAGGTGGGGTCACCTCCACCCTGGTGCCCCTGCCCACGGGAGGGGTCACAGTGCAGAGTGAGTGGCGTTGTGCGGGTCAAAGGTCATCACCCAGCCTGTCCTGCGCAGTAGGCACGGGGGTCAGCACTGCCTTCTCCCCCCAGCCCCACTGAGCAGAAGACCAGAGGTCACGGGCCCCACACCCCTGGGGTCAGCAGTGCTTCCCCCTTCCCCATACAGAAAGGTCAGAGGTCACCACAGCTCCTCCTAAGCCCCCGCCCGCCGGGTGAGAGGTCAGAGGTCACCCGGCCTGTTCCCCCTCTTCCCACCGCAGGCGCTCAGTGACAGGGGGTACGGTGCCTCCGGCGGTACCTGGCGCCGCGGGCGTCGGCCGAGGTGGGGCTGAAGAGAAGCTGGAGGCGCTGGAGCTGCCGCACGTAGCGTCCCACCCCGTTGTGCAGGACAGCGGACAGGAACCGGCTGGCCGACCCGCGGCTCGTCATGGCGTCACTCTCACCCGGAACCGGAACGGCGCTGCGAAGTGACGCAGCCTCCGCTCCCGGCCGCGCGGAGAAGTGACGCGGGAGCGCGGCGGCGGGGGACAGGGGGAATGGCGGCGTCCGCGCAGCTCCACGTGAGAATGGCTTGAGCGGGACCGGGCCGGGAGCGGGACCCCCATGCGGGTTGGCTGCGGCACGGTCGGGCGCTGGCGGGATGGCGGTGGTGGCGCTGCGGCCCTGCAGGGCCTCCGGGCGCCTCCTGCCGCTGCTGTGCGGGGGGACGCGGAGCAAGGCGGCCTCCCTCAGCCCCGGGGCGCCCGGCCGCCTCACCCAGCGGCGGTACAAGAAGGATGTGCTGCCCTCCCCAGAGGGACGCGTGCCCGCCGTCTCCATCACCGAGATCCGGCAGTACCTGCGCACCCAGGGCATCCCCTTCCACGACGGGTACAGCTGCCTGCACACCCCCAGCCTCTTCACGGAGGGTCAAAAGGAGCAGCCGCCGGCCGCCGGCGCCCCGTACACCCTTTTCATTGACAAGATGACGGGCAGCTTCCTGTGCACGGCCACCCTGGCCGAGGGCACCTGGCAGGACTTCCAGGCCAATGTGGAGCTGCATCACCGTGGGGTTCCCCCCGCCAGCTCAGAGGAGCCAGAGGAGGACGACCGACGGGCTCTTGAGGATGCCCGCTGCATCTGGGACCGGGCACTGCCTCTCTGGGAGCTGCTGGACGAGGAGGAGACCAGCAAGACCAAGGCCATGTTTGGCATCTCCCTGGTGTCAAACGCCACCCTAAAACGCTTTGGGGTGCGTTACCTGAGGACCGCCAAGTCCCTTGTCTTCCCCTGGTTCAGCCCTCGTGATGCAAGCCTGAAGGGGCTGAAGCTCATGCGGGCAGAGAAGAAGGAGGATGCAACAGTGTACATGGAAGAGACTTTGCCCCGCTTAGATTCCTACCACAATCTTTTTGGGCTGCCCCTGATTGGCCGCCGAGACACAGAGCTGGTCTTAACTGGGTGGGAGCTGGATGCCTTGGCCCTGCACCAAGCTGCAGGGGTGGCCAGTGTGGCCTTGCCACGAGGGGCCACCTGTCTGCCCCCTGCCCTCCTCCCCTACCTGGAGCAGTTCAAGCGCATCACGTTGTGGCTGGGAGAGGACCTGCGCTCCTGGGAAGCTGCCAAGCTCTTTGCTCGCAAGCTGAACCTCAAGCGCTGCTCCCTGGTGCGCCCCGGAGACCTGCAGCCCCGGCCCTTGGACGCTCTGAACCAGGGCCTCAACCTCACCAAGATCCTGCGTGCTGCCCTGCCTGCCAGCCACAAATCCATTGTCTCTTTCCGGCAGCTGCGCGAGGAGGTGTTTGGGGAGCTGGTCAACACCGAGCAGGTGGCTGGCATCAAGTGGGCACGCTTCCCCGAGCTCAACAAGCTCCTCAAAGGGCATCGCAGGGGGGAGCTCACTGTTTTCACAGGTGATGGGCAAACAGCTGGTGGATGAGGGGAGCAGAGAGCAATTTGGTGGCTTCACTCTCCTGGGGGTGATGCCTTGTGAGTCTTCCTGGTCCCTTTTCAGCTCATGGCTTCAGCTGAGCCCATTGCGGTCATGTGCAAGAGATTGGGGTATGTTCTTGTCTGCAGTGGGGCCAGGCAGGAGGATGGGCTCCATGCCTGGGGCAGTGCCAGAATTCCCAGCTGTTCCTTTCCCCGTTTCCCATTGGCTGCCTTGTATCTGAGCACTCTCTGTGCCCTCTGCTGTCTGCCCAGCCCTTCCCTTCAGGGGCCTGCTGGCCACAGGACGTGACACGTGCGTGCCCACCACTCAGCCTGGAGTGAGACATGGGTTTGTTTATGGTGGGATTGCTGCAGATGGGCTGCTTTGAGTCCACTCCCCAGTGCTTCCACCTCTAAACAACCCCCTGGTGTGTTCAGGACAGGTTGAATCTCCTCCAGCTAATTCTGCCTGTTGTTGTCCTTGCACCAGGCCCGACAGGCAGTGGGAAGACGACCTTTATCAGCGAGTATGCACTGGACCTGTGCATGCAGGGTGTGTGCACACTGTGGGGCAGCTTCGAGATCAGCAACATCCGCCTGGCCAAGATCATGCTGACACAGTTTGCTGCCCAGCGCCTGGAGGAGCGGCTGGAGCTGTACGATGAGTGGGCTGACCGTTTTGAGGACCTCCCGCTCTACTTCATGACCTTCCGTGGCCAGCAGAACATCAAGTAGGGTCATACACCTTCATCCTCAGTGATGCTTACCCCTCGTGATGTGTGCTGAGGGGCCCTGGGGAACTGGGGCTCTGCTCCCTCTCTGGGTTGTGAATTTGGGGTTGTCATGAGGCACATTTGGCTTGGAGTTGGCATGTGGGGGGTGCATGGCTCAACTGGCCACATCCTTGCTGTTGTGGGGTCTGTAACAGCCTCCTGCTGGGGTGAGGCTGGAGGGAGGGGACTTGTTCTTGTGCTGGGTGGCTGCTCTAAAGCCAGCCTCAGCCCCTGGCAGGATGTGCATCCCCAGGCAGCGATGCTGTTTGCTGAGGAAGTATACAGGCATCTCCAAACTCCCCCATATGCCCTAAATGTTCCTATGGGATGGTGGGGTGGTGGGCTGAGACTGCATGGGCAACAGCTGGCTCCTCCTGATCCAGCTGCCCTTATTGGTTGGGATGGGGGTGTCCTAGTGCTTTGACAGTGGGCATGTGGAGGTGCCTTGGGCCCAGCAGGAGCCATCCTGGTGCTTTCCTGCTCTGCCTATCATTTTGCCATCTTCTTACCTCCACTCATCACTGTGGCCGATACTGGGTTCCCCCCATGCAGGACAGTGATTGACACCATGCAGCACGCTGTCTACATGTACGACATCACCCATGTGGTCGTTGACAACCTCCAGTTCATGATGGGGCACGAGCACCTCTCTTCGGACAGGTAGCCCTTCTCCTTCCTCTACTACCCTCCTTGCTGGTGCTGGTCCTGCAGCTGTCATGGCAGGGGCTGGGGACTTGCACGGGTGTCCCTTCAGTTCTGACCCTGTTCTTGCTGCTGTGGCAGGCTCGCTGCCCAGGACTACATTGTTGGTGCCTTCCGCAAATTTGCCACAGACAACACCTGCCACATCACACTGGTCATCCATCCTCGCAAGGAAGATGATGAGAAGGAACTGCAGACGGCTTCCATCTTTGGCTCTGCAAAGGTGAGCTGGGCCAAGGTGGCCCATCCTGTTCCTCAGGCACAGTGTGTTCCCAGGAAAGGGCTGGGATACCTCAGGCAGCTGTCCCCAGCTCTGTCCAGTACTCTGAGTCATCTCTGGGGACCTGAAAGATGCTTTGAAGGGCAGGATGTCCTCAGGACTCCTGTCACCTCTTGAAGAGGTGCAGAGTCCCTCAGGCCAGGCCTTGGCAGGGAGATGCAGATAGTGCAAAGCCATTGCCAGCTAAAGCTCTGTTGGGGTTTCAGATGCAGTTAATTAATGCTTGCTGACTCCAAGTAGGATGTGCTGTGTGAGATAATTAAAAGAGGAGCCAGGGAGGGTGCATACAGGGATGGGCTCTCAGGAGCAGGGCAGGCAGCCTGTGATTACTTCTGAACCTTGTGATTCCGGCTGTGTCCCCAGCATCCTCCTGGAGATGTTTTCCTTCCCACAGGCTAGCCAGGAGGCTGACAATGTCCTCATCCTGCAGGACCGTAAGCTGATGACGGGGCCAGGGAAACGATACCTGCAGGTGTCCAAGAACCGCTTTGATGGGGATGTGGGCATCTTCCCCTTGGAGTTCAACAAGGCCTCACTCTCCTTCTCATCCTTTGGCAAAAGCAAGGTCAAGGTGAAGAAGATGAAGGAGGAGAAGGCGCTGTTAGCCAAGAAAGTTCCGGAGGGAGGCTCAGGAGCCTCCAAGAAACTTTGAGCCTGGCAGGTCTCTTTCTCAATCTGTCAGGTACAGGGACTGGTGCTGAGAGCACAGGGCTGGGGTACACC
This sequence comes from Calypte anna, assembly GCF_003957555.1. Classification (NCBI taxonomy): domain Eukaryota; kingdom Metazoa; phylum Chordata; class Aves; order Apodiformes; family Trochilidae; genus Calypte; species Calypte anna. The sequence goes on along the minus strand of NC_044252.1, from coordinate 22,175,310 downwards.
AGACCCCCTCCCCTGGGAGCAGCAGCCACACACCGCTGTGGCCTTTTTTCTGCACAAACAAACCTCATGGCCACCAGCATGATGTTTCTGAGATGTGGGGCCACCATGAAAGGAGGAGTGGGCTTATTCCAGGGAAGAGCAGCCAGGGGAGGGTGACTTGGACAATGTGGGACACTCCATACTGGTGCTGGGAGCATGGAAAAGGAGTGGAGTCAGCTGAGAGCAGGTCTGGAAGATGGAGGTCAGTGACCTGCACCTCAGGACCTTCTCTGGACCTGGTACTTGGGGAGATTGCAGCTATAGTGGAGCCAAGATCCTGGGCTGTCACCGGTGGAAAGGACTGTAGGGGATGGATGTTGGGTGGGGGTCTATGGGACAGCACCAGCGTGGGGGAAGGTTTGGAGGGAAGAGTGGGAGGTTGTGGGGGGCTGTAGCTCCAAAGCTGTGTAGTATCTGTTGGATGTTGGGGGTGGAAGCTCCGCATGGTGGGAGCTATGGGTGAAGGCAGTGCTGACTTCGGGGTCTCCCCTGGCTCACATCTGCGGGGACATCACCAGCAGCCCAGCCTGGCTCTCCTGGGCTGGGGGATGGCCATCCCGCTGCCCTCTGGGCTGCAGGCAGCAAATACTGTGACCTGGCCAGTTCTTGCCGTGGTGGGACAGGTCCATGGCCAGATCTTGCTCTGATCCCTTTGTTTTTTTTTTTTCTTCCCTTTCTTAGTTTTATTAAAGCACAAAGGTGAGTGCCTTCCCTGTGCCACTGTCTCTGTGACTAGGGGACCCTGGGGCTGGAGGGACCCTAGACTAGCAGAGTCCAGAGGACCAGGGTGTCTAGAGGTCCAGAGGACATGGTGCCAGCCTCTTACCCCAATCCCAGCGTCATTCCCATCCTCCATGCCAGGAATAGTTTTGACCTGAGCCATAATGAGGGGCACACCCAGCCCCAGGTTTCCGGGGTGCACCAGCTCTCCAAGGGAGCACCGCTGGGTGCTGTTGTCAGCACTCCCCCGCGACCCCTTCCCCCAAGGCAGGTGATGGAGGAGGGTCCCGGGGAAGCAGAGGTAAGGTGAGGGGAGCCAGGACCCCAAGCAGGGGTGGGGGCACTGAGTGTGTGTCCTCAGCCCAAGGATGCTCCCTGGCCCCCAGTTTCCTCTCCGTTCAGCCCAGGATGAGGGCAGTGGGGTGGAACTGGGGCTGTGGGAATGGCCGGGAGGACCCCTGTCTCTCATCCATCCCTCCCAGGGGGACTGGGAGGGGATGATGGAGCCGGGCCTGGGGAGGAGGGGACCTGGGTGACCCCAGTCCCCCGTGGGTCAGGGGCCACCCACGGACAGTGGTTTGGGGATGATGCAGGGTTATTTTTATTCTACCCCAGTTTGGGGCTAGAGAGCTAGGGGTTGACAAAAGATGAAATACCTCATGGAGAAATGAGGATGGTAATGATACCAAACGGGGGGCAGAACGCTCCCTCACAGCCGCCCTGGCAGGCTGCTGGGCTCCCCAGATAATTGGTTTTTTTCAGTGGGGGGAAATCCTGGGGTATGACCCTGGGGGACAGAGAGCATTGGGAGAGGGGCTGTGCGCTTGGCTAGGGCCAATGAAGAGGATAAGTCCCCGCCAGGCCCCGGGGTACGCTGTGATCTAAGAGGTAGGAGCTATGCTGTGCTGTGTTCACCCACGGGGGTTTCGCTTCCCGAACCCCCAGCCCGCTCGGGGGGTGGGGCCTGAGTAAGAGGCGGAGCATATGGAGGGGCGTGGTTTGTGCAAGGGGCGGAGCCTCATCGGGGGCGGGGCTTGTGGCGGGGCGCGGCGCGGGAGGGCGGCAGAGGGGCCGCGGTGAGTGCGGGGGCCGTGGCCGGGGGTCCCGGGGGGGCCGGGGCGGCGATCGGGCCGAGACATGGGCGGTCGGGGCTCTGAGGGAGCTTCGGAGAGGGAGGGGGGTGCTTTCCGGCGCTGGGGGTGTTTGGGGGGGGGGGCCCGGGGGCTTGGGGGGCAGCGGCGACGCTGGAGCACTTTGGGGTGCTTCAGGGGCGCTTTAGGGTTGTTCCGGGGTTGCAGTGGTCCAGGGGCTTTGCGGTGCAGTTTCGGGGGTTGCGGAGCACTTCTGGGGGTCTTAGGGGCTCTCTGAGGGAGCTGTGGGGCAATGCAGGCCCAGCGGTGCCGTGGGGCACTTTTAAGGGTGTTTTGGAGGACTTTGGGGTGTGCTTTAGGGACACTTTAAGGGAGCTTTTTGGCAGCAGAGGCCCAAGGGCTCTGTGGAACACTTTGGGGGTGTCTTACGGGCACTTTGGTGGGTCTGTTGGCTAACAGAAACTCAGGGGCTCTGTGAGGCAATCTGTGGGTGGCCTGGGGTACTTTGGGGCTGTTGTGGGGCAGTTCAGCCCCGGAACTCTGTGGGGCGCTTTAGGGAACTTTGGGGGTATTTTTTAGGGCACTGTGGGGGAGCTATGGGGCAGCGGTGGCCCAGGAGTACTATAGGGCCTGAGAGGCTGGGCTAAGTGGGGCAATGTGAGATAGGTGGGAGTGCAGGAGAGGGGGGTGCATGGGGTGGGCAACAAGGGGCAGCACCACCGTGGGAGCCTCATGATGTGGAGGGCATAGAGGGGATGGTGGCATGGTGGGATGTTCAACCCACACATGCCAGATGCATGGAGAGGGATGGGGAGCTGCTTCCCCCTGCCCTGGGAGGTCCTGAGGTGCCATTGAGGCACAGGTATCCAGCAGCTTGGGGTGGGGGTCTGGCCAAGCAGAGCCCAAGCAAGCTTCTCTTGCTGTTTTGAGGTTGGAACAGTGGGGTCTGACTTTTCTGTTCTCCATCTGGAGCAAGTGGTTGCTGATTGGGTTTACTGGGTGGCTGGGGGGAAGTTTTCCTTGGCGCAGCCACTTGGCCAGTATGGCCACCCCCTTCCCAGGCACTTTCCCCCCTCGTCTGGCAGTGGGACCGTCTTGGTGGGTCCTGGGAGGGAGAAGATGAAGTCCCTTCTCGTACAACTGCTAAGCAGGGGGCCCCGGTGGTGGCCATGTTGCCTCTGTGGCTATGTTGGGATCCAGCTATCCCCAGGGGTGACCCTCTGACCTGCATGTTCCTCGAGGACTTTCGCTGGGGTGGGCATCTGTGCCTTGACTGGCTGCCACTGAAGACCTCCCAGATGTCCCAAGTGTCCCTGCCTGGTCCTTGATCCCTGCTCCTGCACCTCTGGCAGCAGCAGGTCCCCATGGGGGAGCCATGAGGGGTCCCCACCACTGATCCTGGATGGCCACAGCTCTCCCTGGGTGCTGGGAGTAACGTCACTGCCACCGGGCTCCCCTGCTGCCCCATGTGCCACACTGTGCACTGCCTGTCCTGGCCCTGCTAGCAGGGGGGGTTTCAAGCGACATGGGGACCTCCACTGCCATTCAGTGCCCTCTTCTTTCTCCATTCTACTTAAGGGGCCAGCAGAGCCGTGTTCGTGGTGTGGAGGCCCGAGTGGACCGGACGGATGGGCAGCAGCTGGCAAAGTGAGTGGTGCTGGACAGGGGTAGGGGGCCACCTACCTTCCTGCCAGAGGTGTCATGGGCACAATGTAAGGTCACGGTGCCTGGAGGTGGCATGTGTGGGTGGGGGTGATGGTGGGAGGGGTGGCTGGCATCTCTCCCCTGCTCACCCCCTCCCGGGTACTGGCAGGCAGATTGATTTCAGGTGACAGCTTGGCGGGCAAGACCATGCCGGCAGCTGCCCCCCCGCCTGCACCCTGTGCCAGCCGCAGCCATGTGCGAGATGCAATGAGGCAGCGGGGGACAGATCCGGCCCTTGGCTGGCTACTGTCACGCGAGCGTATGGCATAGGCTGGGGCAGGGGCACTGGCAGAGCCCTCCCAGATGGAGGGGGCCATAGGGGTGAGATGGAGGGGCTCCCATGTGTTTGGGCTGAGAAGGATCCTGTTGCCCACATTGTGGACCACTCGTGCCTGGCAGCTGCCACCTTGGTGGCCTTTTGTAAGGGACCTTGCGGCCTGCTGTGGCTGGATGGGATGGGCATTGTGGGGCAGCCTGTGTGGGGCTGCCCCCCATCTCTGTCAGGGCTCTGCTATTGGGCCCTGTGAGGCAGGCAGTGCTGTGGGGCAGGCAGGTTGGCTGCCTGAGAGCCAGGTCTCCATGGGCCTCTCAGGATTCACTTCCAGCCCTGGCATGCTTCCTGTGGTGGGGTCATGCCACAGCATGGCAGGAGGCAGAATGGCATCACTGATGTCCACGTTGCCACCAGCACCCCACAGCCCCTGGTCCCCCTGGGCTGCTCCCCTGGAGTACTGAACTTGGATTGGGGGAGTGCTAGTGCCACCCTCCCAGCTAATTCCAGTTTTGTTCTGGTTTGTTTGGCTTCTCCTTCTGCCTGCTTCCCCTCAGCCTGGCCTGCACCCATGAGATCAGGGATGGTACACAGGGGGCTGGGGTCTCCCCTGTTCTGTGGGGGACACTGGCAGTGCATGGCAGTGGTGCCCAAGGCTCTAACACACCATTTCCCTTGCCTGCAGGCTGCCCATGTGCCCCTGCCCGCTGGGGGCCGCCCCACCATGGCCATCGTGCAGACACTGCCAGTGCCCCTCGAGGCGGCTGCTGAGGGGTCCACACATCTCCGTACCACTGGCCGCTCTCCCCCCCCAACCATGGGCAGCGTGGGCAGCCTCCTTCCCAGCCGACCCCGCCACGACCGTGCCGGCCAGCCCTGCGATGGGGAGCTTCCCCCAGCCTCCTTCCACAAGCAGGAGAGGCTGCTCAGGGCAACCCCCCAGAACCTGCCTCCCCCTGAGGAGTCCTGTGCAGCTGTGCCCAGCGTCACTCATGTCTACGCCAATGGGAGCTTCTGCAGCAACTGGCTTGATTCTGCCTCTCCGGTCAGCCCCTGCAGTGACTCTGATGAACCCCATGATGACCAAGCTCCAAGTGGTCACCTCCAGGGGCCACCCCCAAAGCTTGTCCCGGTCTCTGGCAAGCTGGAGGAGGTGAGGGAGGGCTGGGAGCAGAATGGGTGGGTGCTGGGATCTTGGCTTTGCTCTCTGTGCCATGTGGGGCTGTCGTCTTGGGCATGTGAGCCAGGGCTGCATAGCTGCATTTTTTGTGTCCCTGGGGGTGTGGTGGTTGCCGTGCTCTTGATATTCCCCTCTTTGTGCCAGAGGTGTATAGAGCAGCTCACCGGGGCACCCCATGGAGGGCACTGGAGCAGACAGCAGCTGGGTCTTCTCTCTTTTTGAGTGCAGAGCTGTCCAGCCCCTCATCACCATTCCAGGCACCTCCTTGGGAGGATCGTAGGTCCCCAAGCCCCCCAGCTCTCCCCTCTTTCCCCTGACAGAACATGGAGAAGACTCTGATCCGTCCCATGGCCTTCAAGCCAGTGGTGCCCAAGCTCCGGAGCTCCCAGCAGGGCACTCGCTCAGGTCTCTCGGAGAGCCAGGTGAGCCTCACCCACTTGCTGGGTGCTGAGAAGCCTGGCTCCCTGAGCTGCCGTGCCAGCACCCTCTCGGACTCGGGACGCAACTCCCTCTCCAGCCTGCCCACCTACAGCACGGGCTGCAGCCAGCACCCTGAGGCAAGCGTCCTGTCAGCCACCCCTCATGGCCCCTCTGACCCCCCGGGAGGCTGCCGCCCCTCCAACTCGGACAGTGGGCGCTCATCGTCCAGCAAGAGCACAGGCTCGCTGAGTGGCCGGGGCCGACCCTCCTCAGAGAGTGGTTCCTGCGGGCGCTCACCCCTGCCTGGTGAGGAGGCCATGCTGGTGCGGGAGCTGGAGGACAAGCTGCGGGAGAGGGAGGCTGAGCTGCAGCTCCTGCGTGACAGCCTGGATGAGAATGAGGTGGCCATCTGCCAGGTATGCTATGGGATCCTATTGTCCCGTGTTTGTCCCTCTCCCTGTGGTAACTTGTGTGAATGTCACCTCCTCGGTTGGAGGGTGAGGGAACCCCCTTGGGGATCCCTTGTATGGGGATTGTTTTTATAGTGAAGCTGGGAGGAGGGATTTTTCCTCTGGTGGGTGGTGTAATATATTTCTTGGGGAACCCTTTTGTGATCTGAGGGGGCAGCTGTACTGACTGGTGAGGCTGTGGGAGCTCTTTAAACTGGTGGGAGCAAACATGCTAAGGGATGGGGAACATGAGAAGCAGAGGCACTGCTACACTGCACTCCTTCAGGACCCCTCTTCTGTGTGTGTGTGGGACATGCCACCCCCTCCTTGTGGGCAGGGGGTACCCATCTCAGGGACAGCAGCAGAAGTGGGGAGGTGCCATGTTGCACCACCAGCATGTCTGTCCTTCCTTCCAGGTGTACGAGGAGAAGCAACGGTGCTGCGAGCAGGAGCTGGAGGGGCTGCGGCAGCGCTGCACAGCCCAGGCACGGCAGGCAGCCCAGGCAGCCCAGCGTGGGCAGCAGGTCCTGCAGCTCCAGGTGCTGCAGCTGCAGCAGGAGAAGAAGCAGCTGCAAGAGGACTTGGCCCAGCTGCTGCAGGAGCGGGAGCTGCTGGACCGTCGCTGTGCCTCCTTCCAGCGCGAGCGCAACGAACTAGCACCCCGGCTGGAGGAGACCAAGTGGGAGGTGAGTCACCTGTTGGCGAGGGGTTCGAGCTTTAGCTGGGAGGTGTCCTGGTCCGTGCCTGAGCCCTGTTGTCCTCTGCAGGTGTGTCAGAAGTCGGGGGAGATCTCTCTGCTGAAGCAGCAGCTGAAGGAGGCACAGGGGGAGCTGGCGCAGCGGGGGGCTGAGCTGCTGGGGCTGCGGGCACAGCTGCGGGAAGCACGGGCACAGCTGCAGGCGGGTGAGCGGCGGGCGCAGGGGCTGCAGGAGGCCACTCGCCTCAAGGCGCTGGAGCTGGAGGTCTGCGCCAATGAACTGCAGCGCCGCAAGAGCGAAGCTGACCTCTTCCGTGCCAAAGCTGGAAGGCTCGAGCAGGAGGTGGCAGGGCTGCGGGAAGCTGCCCGCAGGCGATGCCCCCCACCCAGTGAGGGGTGCCCCCCACTTAGTGAAGGATACTCCCCGCCTGGTGAGGAGCCCAGCAGCAGCGCGGGGCTGCGGCGGCAGCTGGAGCGGCTGCAGGCAGAAGTGGCCCTGGAGCGGCAGCGTGGGCAGGAGCAGAGGGATGCCTTCGAGCAGGAACGGGGCACATGGCAGGGTGAGAAGGAGCGGGTGATCCGCTACCAGAAGCAGCTGCAGTACAGCTACATCCAGATGTACCGCCGCAACCGGCGTCTGGAGCAGCGGCTCCAGCACCTCCGGCTGCAGGGTGAGGACCCCCTGCTAGAGCCATGTGACCCCCCAGGCTCTGACCTGCCCTTTGAGGAGATCACGGCCACTGAGATCTGATGTGCTGCTTGCCCTCACCCCACGTTTGGAGGGCAAAGGGATCCTCCAGCCTCTGGGATTTTGGGAGCAGTGGGGCTACAGGGGATTCCTGGTTTGCCCCCTGGCTCTGCAGAGGCTGCTGGCAGCAGGAGGGGGCAGAGAGGACCGCAGGCACTGCCCCCTCCGCACCATGGAGGTGTTGGATGCACCCACCACAGCGTGGGGGGGTGCCCATGAGGCGTGGGGCCAGGTGAGTGCTGAGTCCTAGCCTCAGGGCTACCCGGAGCTGGTTCCTACTGATCCTCTTAGCACCCGGGGGGATTAGCAGTGCTGTCTTCAGCCAGGGTCACCTTGGGCAGGGGGAGGACTGGGTTGTCTCCCTCCCTCTCATCCCTGCTGACAGTCACCCAGCCACTTCCCCACTTGCAGAAGGGACAACACATGCCCTGTCTCTGCCCATGGTGGCCTCCCCTCTGCCACATGTGTGTTTGTCAGGGGATTTGGTTCTGTGCCATTTTAAATAACTCTATTTTTATAGGACCTACCAAAACATATCACCTTCTCCCAGCTCACACCCCACCTGTCTGTGCCCCCTCACCCCTGCCATGGGGCAGACTGCCCTCTGTGCCTTTCCCATACCCATGCTCCCACCAATCCTCTGCTTCCTCCCAAAAATAAAAAAGCCTGGTTCATGCCCCTGTGATGTTCAACCCACCAGGGGAGAGGGGTGTGGTGCCTGGGGTGTCAGCTGGGGACCCTAGGGTTGCCCATGAGGTGGGCAGAGGTGGGGGGCTCAAGTTTGGCACCAGGGGGGGTCAAACCAAAGGAAAAGCCTGGCTGTGTCCAGCTCTGGCTTGGTCGCCCCCAGCTTTGTGGGGGAATGTTTGAACTTTATTTTGGTGGTGTCCTGTTGGCTCACCCATGTACCACCTGAAAACATTGATTAAAAACAAGCCCCTGGCTGTGTTTTTTCAAGGCTGCGTCTGTGTGTCCAGAGTGGGGTCAGAGGCCTCCTGTCCTCCTGTGTTGCCAATGGTGCCTCCTCCTCGGGTCTCACTGCATGCAGCTCCTCTGTGCCCATGGGACAAGGCTGGCTCTGCAAACTCTGGCTGTGCTGAGACTGGCCACAGCTTGGTGCAGCAATGAGCCATCTAGCTCCGCTGGAGCACAGGATGGCTCCTCAAGGAGAGGGGCTGCATCATCACTCCGGGGAGGTTGCAGGCACTCGCACCACCAGCTCCATGGGCTCCCTGGCTTTGTTGCGGTAGGCCTGGCGGATGATGTCCACAGCCCGCTGGTGGGTGACATTCTGCAGGCTCTCTCCATCCACGGACACCAACTCCTGCCCAGCCTGGCCCCAGCAAAGGAAGAGAGCAAGGTCAAACGCAGCTACTTTTTGGTGCCAGGGGATTGCCAGAACCCATCTGCATAAAGAAAGGGGTGCCTGGATGCCTGCCCACCCCCTGTGGTATGCTGGGTCTCCCTGAGGTCACTCTGTACCTTAAGGATGCCGCTGAGGAAGGCAGCTCCCCCAGGGAAGATCTTCTCAATCTTCACCACTGGCTGTGCCCTTGACTCAATGCCACCGGAGATGCTGATCCCTGCAAGTGAGCCATGAAACCCTCACACCCACATAAGCTGGAATCCCCCCTGCTCCCAGGCACATCACCTCCTCCCCTGGGCAAGCATGCCTCCATCCTGCCCTGTTTTTGTAGGTCCTACATGGATAAGGGGCTGAGCTAGGGGCAGCTCCTCTTCTCCCCTACTGGTTTGGGAGGAGTGTTTGGAGTATTGCACCCTGCCCACTAAATGAGGTGCCCCTTGCCAATGAGGTGCCAGCCATCCCAGGATGATGCCAGGAGGAAGGTCCCCACCCCTGGGGTCCCACCCATGTGCCACCTACCCAGTGAGTGCTTCAGCTTGGAGAGGGTGACAGTGAGCAGACGATAGTCCTCCTCCTCTTCTTCTTCCCTGCCAGCATCCCTAGGACCATTGGTGGGCACCCCAGCCCCTGCCTCACCCCCTGTCCCTCTAAAGAGAGGTGCAAGGGGGGGCCGTGCCCACTGGGGCTTCCCCAGCACTGAGTCCCCTCCATCGGGCACTGTCCCAGGGGACTCCTTCTGTTGGGTGGGCCAGGGGCTGCGTGGCTGCCTGTGCCCTTCACCCAGGGGGGGCTCAGTTAGCAGCCAGTTGGGGGGCCGGGGGCCGGTGGCAGGCAGGGGTCTGCTGGTGCAGGCATAGGCATCCACTGGCACGTCGGGGAGTGGGGTGTAGGTGCGGGGGTGAAGCCGGCGGGGGCTGGGGGAGGCCCATGGCCGGGCTGGGCTTGCCTGTGGCCCCCCGGCTTCCTCTGGCTCTGGGGCCCCTGCCGGCTTCAGCAGGAACCCACCCCGATAGTCTGCAATGAGAGGGGCTCAAGGATCTCCCCAGAATCATACAGCCCTGATCCCTGGGACCCCATCAACCCAGGCATCCCTTGAGGAACCCAAAGCCCTGGGACCTCTACCACCTAGGGATCCCATTAGGACCAAGGGCCTCAGATCTTGCTCTTCCAAGGACATATGGGTACCCAAAGCTCCCCTCCCTAGAATCCCAGGGACACCTGTGGACCCTCAGAACGCTCTCTCTCTCTCTCTCTCTATATATATATATATATAAACACACAAATATATAGATATATATACACTTAGGGACTCTCAGGCACTCAGGCTTTCTCCATGGACTCCAGACCTCCTCCTCAAGACCCCTGGTGGCTAGTGTTCAGATTCTGCTACTCCAGGACCTTCCAGCATGCGGTGACACCACATGCCCTCTCCCCAGGAACATGCTGCACACAGCCATTCCAGCCCCCTTCCTCCTCCCCGAGATTGTCCTCCCCATACCCCCTCCACATTGCACCCTCCTCACTGGGCAGCAGACCCTGTGGGGTGGCACTCACCAGGCACTGGTGTGATGAGGTGTCTCTTGGGGGGGACATCATGGTGGGCTGGGCGGAGAGCAGGTGAGCGCACTGCAATCAGGGAGAGCCACTGGTTAGACCCAGAACTCTACCCATTCCTGCCTGCTACACTCCCCCCACTGGCCAAAGTCCCTGAGGGTCCAGTCTCTACCTGAGCGGCTCTTCAGGGCATCAAAGGCTTCCAGCTCCAGGGGCATCACCATGCTGTCAAAACGGCCCAGGTCCGTGGTGGCCACCACGCTCCTGCCAGGACAAAGAGAGGGAACAGGTTGTGGCAGCCTCTGCGATGGACTGTGACAGGGGCTGAAGAGTGCATGTGAAGCTCCCAGACCCTCCCAGGGTACCAGTAGTACCCACCTCACATCCCGCAGCAGCAGGACCTTCTCAGGCCGGTCCAAGATGGCCAGCAGTGGCCGCACCAAATCCTCCACGCTGCCCTCATGCAGGTACTGTGGGTGCAGGAGGAATGTTAGCAGACAGGTGTGTCTCCTGTGCCTCAGCTTACCTGCCAGAACCTAATGTGGGCACATAGGGCTGATTGTGGTGTCCCTCCGTGATGCAGGAGCTACCCAGGGATGAGCCCACAGTGCCAGCACTGCCCTGCCCTGCCTGTGCCTTGCCTGCACTCTGCCCATGCCCTGCCATATGTACCCGGGAGCAGTGGCGGATCACGGCCGTCACCTCGTCGGGGCTGAGGAGGCGAGCTGCGGAGTCCTTGATGAGCAGGAGCCGAGCTTCGGGGTCGCTGCCGTTGGGCTGCAGGGTAGCGATGCCCCCAGGTCCCAGGATACTGGCACGCCGGCTTTTGTCTGGGGGGAGGCACAGCAAAAGAGGAGGTGGCCAGCAGGGCATGGACTGCCCTGGGCACCCCAAAAGCCCCTCCATGCCCACCAGTCTAACAAGTCACTCCATGCCAGGGTCAGACACACACATGCAGTGTGGGGTCAGGCACATGCAGAGCCTGCCCTGCAGCCCCCCAGCAACACACGGGCATCCCCATTACCCCGCTTCAAGCTCCGAATGACAAACTTCTGCACAGCGCCTACTGCAAGGGAGATGGAGAGGGGTAAGCACTGAGCGGTGGGGCAGTGGTATTGCTGCTCACTGCCAAAACTGCATTCTTGGGGACCCCCTCCCCATGCCCTCCTCCATGCCAGGAATGCCACAGTGGTGCCACTGGGCCCGTAGAAGTGGGGAGCAGCTCTAAGTTGGGTCCCACTCTGCCTTGTCCCCCAGCCTGGTACCTCTGTCCCCATCGGGACGCCCCGGGAACTTGGCGCGTGCCCAGCGCTCAGAGGTGGGGGGCTCCTGGCTGGGGAGGGCCCAGCTCTGGCTGGCAGCACGGCCCCCCTTGAAGAAGAGGTTGACGAGCGTCTTGGAGCGGTGCAGCCCTGGGGGAGCCCCCTGTGCCCCTTGTCCCTCTGGCCTCTCCTTCTTCCGTTTCTCCTCTGGGGACAGAGAGCAGGATAGGAGAAGAGAGGTCAAGGGATGCCACCCCAAATGGAGTTTGGGGACAGGGAGCTTGGGCGGGGGGCCTACAGTGGCTACTGTGGAGGCACTGACTGGAAGAGAGTCTTGCTGTGGGGTGTAGGGGGGGGGTCTCCAGAGGCCTTCAGGCTGGACTTTGGGATGCCCAGCAAGCCCCAGGAACAGGGCTGGGGCTATGCAGAGTTACAGAATGCCCAGAGCTGGTGGCCAGAGGCCCATATAGGCTGGGGGCTAAAGGATGCCAGGGTAGGGACTTGGTTGTAGGATGCCATGAGTGGGGCCAGGTATCCCTGTGAATCAGAAGCTTTAAGATGCTCGAGCAGGGGACAGGCTCCACATGGGGCAGGGGCTGAGCTGTGTGACTTGCGGGACTGGGGGTGCAGGGCTGGTGAGGGACCCTAGCCAGGGGCAAGACCCATGCCTGGGACCATACTCTGGTGCCTACCAGCGACGGTGAGGTCGCTCTGGGAGCGCGTGATGGGCTGCCGGGGCCGGCTCAGGGCCAGCAGCAGCGCCGTCTTGGGTGAGTGGGTGAAGGTCCGACGTGGGTAGGTGCCATGGAGCTCGCGGGCACCCTGGCCCCGGATGGCCGTGTCCTTCAGCAGCTCGGGGGGCCGCACTGTCCTCCGTGTCTCTGGCAGCCCCTCGGCAGCCGGCTCAGTCTGCATGGCCCGCTCAGCACGTTCCCGCACCCAGCCCCGCCGGGGACCATCCTCTGTGGAGATGGCCACATCCACAGTGCGGGTGGGGGGTGCTGAGGTGGCTGTCCCCAGCCCATTCACTGCCCCCGGTGGTGGCCCCGAGGAGTAGGAGGAAATGGAGGAGCTGGTCTCCGAGGCTTGAGACAGCTGCTGCAGCTGCCCATTGGTCACTGCAAAGGCACAGAGGGGGCATGGGTGACACACTGTGAAGCCACAGGGAGCTCCTGAGGAGAAGGGACATGTGGGGACCTGTAGGGTCACAGGCTGCTGGTGGTCACATGCGGGGTCCCATAGGTTTGTGGGGATCACCTGGCTGCTGTCCATCACATAGGGATCTTTGTGTCCCCTCCAAGAGTAGGAGACAGCTGGGAGGGACCCAGCAAGCCCATGAGGACTGTGGGGGCAGCATGACTAGACACTGCTTGCCTGAGGGTCCCAAACTCCCCCACACCCCAGCCCGGTGTCCCTGCCAGTACCCGCACAGCAGTGCTCTTACAGCGACTGAGCCAGCAGTACTCGGCCACCATCTCCTTGTAGGCAGGGAACCGACCCGTCTCCTAGGTGGAGAGGATGAGGGGGTCAGTGCGCACCAGCTGCCCAGGGCGAACCCGATCTGGTGCCAGCCATGAATAATGCATCCCCCCCAACCCTCCCACCTGCCTGAAACCCAACCAGCCAGCAGCCGCACCAGCCCCATGGGCACTGGGCTGAGCTGGTGCAGCACCAGCATGGGGACATGCAGACCCCCGTCCTCACCCTGAGGCTTCTGTGGGGCCAGCGCTGGTACCTTTATGGTTAGCATGATGTGGGTCTGCCCCTTGAGCACCTCCACTGCCTTGCTATGGCTTATGTCTTCAAACTTGACTCCGTTGGCTGCAAGGACTTGGTCTCCCACCCGAATGCCATTCTGCTCTGCCAGCCCTCCTGGGTCCACCCTAGGGCAGCAGATGGGGGTAGGATGGGGCCAAGGCCTCACTGGAGCTCTGCTTCTACCCCACACCAGGACAACCCTGCTCCCCCAGCACCCATGGTGGTGGTGCCCAGTCTTATGGTGGTGAGGGGATCAGCCAAGGTGGGGTTGCTGAGTCCAGAGTGGGCACAGCAGGGATAAGGGGTGCCACAACTCCCTCGTGTTCCCCGGGGCGGCCATACTTGGAGACGTAGATGCCGAGGCCAAACTCCCTGCCACCACGGATGTTGAAGCCCAGGCAGTAGTCATCCGAGGTGGTGTACAGGTGGACAATACGTCGCAGCCCATCTTCAGAGCCGCTCTCCGATGTCGTTGAACCACTTTTCTCCACCACCAGGCGCCTGTTCACCACATCCACCCTGGAGCATGGGCACAGTGTTGGGAGGGCTCTCATCCTCCATCAGGGTGGGGCCACTGGTATCACCCCATGGAGAAGAGAGATGAAGGGTGTTGAGGATGGTGTTTACACCTGCCCTGACTGCCCAAGACTCCTGTATCATCTTCTACTCCACCCTGGACTCTGCCCACCTTTGTCAGAGACCTCTGATGCCTCACCACCCTTGGGGTCTTCCAGCTCTGGGATCTTCCCTGTCCTCATATCATTCCCCAATGAGCATTTCTACAACGACCTTCTTAGGGTTGGGCTTTGGGGTGCTGGCACTGGGGATGCTCTGCTCACCATGCTGTCTTCTCCTTGGAGAATTTGATGCCTGGCACACGGCCCATCCGCCGGACCACCATGCGGAGGCGGTTGTTGCCAGTGAGGACCTTGACAGCGCTGCTCATGGTGATGTTCTCCAGGCTCACGCTGTTCACCTCTGTGATCTTGTCACCAACACAGAGCCCGGCCTGCTCTGTGAGGGACACATGGCTCAGCTGAACACCTCATCAACCACCAGTGTCCTTGTTTGGTGTCCCCTCCCTAAATATGCCCCCACCCTGATTGAAACCCCAGGGAAACAGATGTGGGGAATGGGTGGCAATTGCGTTGAGGCTGTGACATGGAGGGGGGCCTTGTCACCTCGCTGTGGCTTAGGGATGGAACTCAGACCAATCAGCACAGGGCTGACCACTCCTCTCCCCTGCCCTTCTCTGGGAGAAACCTGAAAACCCCATGGCCAGAGGTGGCAGGGAGAAAATGGTAGCCTGCCACCTATGAAAGATGGTATTGTCACTGCAGCATCATGTCACTGGGAGCTTCCCAGAGGGTCTTGCTGGCATGTGCCTGTCCCCACTGATGTCCCAGACCCTGTCCCAGTTACCTGCAGCACTGCCCTCCTCCACTTTGCTGACAAAGATTCCCAGCCCATGCTCAGAGCCTCCACGGACGCTGAAGCCCAGCTTGCCATCCGCACTCTTCTCCACCGTAATGGCATTGATGATGTCGCTCTCATTGCTGCTGGCTGTGGGGATGGGGGACAGGACCTTGTCACCTAGGCTGGGTGTGAGCAACGACAGGGGGGTGTCTCTCTTGCTGGGGGTGTCCCCAATCCCAGGCAAATCTCCCTGCCCCCAAACCCAGGGAACCCAGGTGTCCTGCCCCCTCCTTCCTGGCCATGTGGGTGAGCAGAGGGCTAGGACACCCCACGCACCTTCGATAGGGGTGTTGATAAGGATGACGCGCCCCATGGGGGAGTTGGTGCGGCCGGTCCGTGTGGTCCCATTGAGCAGACGGCTCTGCTTGCTGAGGAGGTAGCGAGGGGCCAGACTGACCTCGCTGCTGGAGCTCCATGACCGGCTGCCTGACGTCATCCCCGACAGCCCATGTCCCAGCCCTGGGCCATGGTGGCACTGGGCAGCCTGGCGTCCTGGCGTCCGGCTCGGGGCTGGCCGTGTCCTCACAGGGCTGAGGCTGCCCGGCGGCCCGGGGGACACATGGCATAGTCCAGCAGCACATGCCCGGGCTCGGGCACCCCCTCCCTCTTAGCAGCGCGATGCCGGGGCCGTCTGGCCTGGGTGCATGGGGCTGGCAGGATGGGTCCCGGACGGAGCGGCACAGCCTGGAGGTTACGAGGAGCTTCGTGACACCTCTAGCTCTGTCCCCTCCCATTCTACAGCGCCCTGGGGGACAAACTGTCTCCTGGGTACCAACAGTGGGGCATCGGGCTCAGGGTCCTGCCCCGGGGCAACGATGCGGAGGCGCAAAGGGGCTTTGCGTGGCAGAGTAAACCCGGAAAGCTCCGGAAAGGGGACGCAGGGATCGAAGCTTTACGCGGTAGAGCAGGACCTGAGCCCCCGGCCCCTCCCTAAGGAGGCTTTGCTGCGGGGTCGGGGAAAGCGCCTCTGGATTTACACGCCGGAGGGCTTCTGTGTGGCAGGGCCCGCTGCCCCCCGGAGCAGTTCCCGCGGGGATTTTCCAGGCGTGGGTGACACGCCACCACCGGCCCTCCCCGCTTCGTCCCCCGGTCAACCCAGCCTGACCTCAATAAATAAATGATGGCCCCGGCCGGGGGGACACGCCGGTGTCCCCGCCGCCTGCCAGCCCCCCACGGTCCCCACCGCTGCCCACTCCCCAGCATCAGCCAGCGGTGTCCCCGCCCCAAAGGGTCGCTGGGGACCCCTCAGCCGCCGTCCCTCCCCCCAGCCCCATGCCCTCCTCACCTGTCCCCATGGTGCCACCTGCGAAAGAGACACCCGGCAGCGCGGGGGGGGGAGGAGAGGCGAGGGCGGGGGACAGCGCTGCCTCCCGCCCCCTGCCCGCGGAGATTGGCTGTCCCTGAGGGACCGGCGGGACCATCGGGACCGGGAGCTGTCAATCAAGAGCTGCCAGGGCCGGCCTTGCAGCTGGAGGGGGGGTTCTGAGTATGTCTGTGTGTTCCCACGTACAGCCGGGTGGGGGTTGTGGGTCCCCCCAAGGGGCTGCGTGGGGTTTGGGATTCCGTGCCCCCTCCCCGAGTCCCTCCCTCAGCACGGAGCATGCCCCGGGCACCCAGGGGAACTGAGGCACGGCCAGGGGAAGGGGGTTGCCGTGTTCCCCTGCTCACTCCAGTTATGCGAACCGGTGTCCCCCCGTGTCCCCCCTCCCCGGGGGGCATCGCCTCCACCCCAGGCTGCCCGTGACCCCCCGGCAGGGCCCGGCGCCGCCGGCACAAACCCGACACCGTGACGGTTTCAGGTGATGCGCGGGGGCGGGGGAGGCGGCGGGGGGAGTGCGGGGGGGCGGCGGGGGCGGAGCGGGGGGTTCCTCCCGCTGCCGCCGGGCTCGGGCGGTGTGGGGACGCGAACCCACATGCACACGCACCCCATGCACGCGCACGCCCACGGCATGCACGTCCGCGCCTCCCCCCACTAGAGCCCGCGTGCAAGCCCCGCGTGTGCCGCCCGCGCGCGCACTCACGCTCACGCCCACCCCAGCACGCGCGGCGGGGCACACGCGAGGACACGGCCCTGCTCGCGCGCGCAGCGGTGAGCACCCGCGCGCACCTGCATGCAGCGCCCGACGCACACGCGTGGGCACCTACGCGACACGCGCGCGCACGCCGATAGGAGCACAGGCGCGCGCGGGGCAAGGGCGCCCACGTCCGCACGAGTTCGCCAGCGACGCCCCCGCGTGTACACGCCCCGCGAGAAGCCGTACTGGCCGAGCCCGGCCTGAAGGCACGCGCAGGGGAACCGGCACGCACGTGAGCGCCCACGCGTGCAACCACGTGGACGCACGCGGTCGTCCCCACCCGAGCGCGCGCACCCACGCGAGAACGCGTCCCCACGCGCGAGCACTCCCGCGCGCGCAATCGATGACGGGGGCGTGAGGGAGTGGGGAGTGGGGAGGGGGGGGGCAGATGCCGCGTGTGGCTTGACACGTACCGCGCCCCCCCCGCCGCCGCCCGCCCGGTCCCGCGTGGCCCCCACCGCCCCGCACGCGGCACCGCCCCCCCCTTTGACGCAGCCGGACGTCATCGCGGCGGGCGGGAGCGGGGCGGTGGCTGGAGCACGGCGGGCGATGCCCCGGAACGCGGTGAGTGTTGTGGGCGGCCCGGGTCCCGCTACCTTGCAGTGCGGTCACGCGTGGTAGGGGGATGCCCTCTCTGGGCGATGAGCAGAGGGGGGGAGGGGCGGCCGTGGAGATGGGACCGTGACCCGCGTCGCGGCGCCTTCCCGTGGTGATCTTCCTCCTTCCCTCCTTCCTCGCCCTCCTGCCGTCTGGCAGCAGCGCCAGCCCCGTGAGGCGGATCCTGTCACCCCCCCGCCCTGTGGCCGGTGCCCTGCTGGGCGTGGTGGGCCTGGCTGCTTGTTTGGGGTGCTCCCCACTGAACAGCTGGCAGGGTGGCGGGAGTTCAGTGCGGGGATCACCCCACCCGAAGGCTGCTGGGTGGGCAAAAGGGGCTCCCGCATCCTTCCCAGGCTGGGGGAGCTCCAGAGGTGGCCCATCAGGATTGCAGGGGGCAGGGAGGGAACACAGAGACACCTCATCTCACTGAACTGTACCTCTCCTGCCCCCAACCACAGAAGATGCCACCATCCCTGCCTGCCACCATCAACATCCAGGAGCCCCGCTGGGACCAGAGCACCTTCCAGGGCCGGGCCAAGCACTTCTTCATGGTGACCGACCCCCGGAACCTGCTGCTCTCAGGGGCCACGCTGGAGGAGGCCCGCCGGGTGGTGGAGGACTACAGGTAGTGGAGTGGAGTGTACCCCCAGTGCTGCCTCTGGGCAGGACATGGCCTCAGAGTCATCCCCAGGGCTGGGAACCGGAGCAGAGCTGGGAACAGGAGCAGGGCTGGCCTCCCTCAGCTAAAAGCAGCCTTCCAAGTTGTTGGGATGGTCCCTGAGACATCACCCAGATGCCCCACATAGTGTGAGGGACCAGGTAGAGCATGCGTGCTGGTAGAGGGTCTACCAACAGGTACTACCCTTACCTGGCAGGGCAGGCGTGGTGCCCCCAGGGCTGACAGAGGACCAGCTCTGGCGGGCGAAGTACATCTACGACTCGGCTTTCCACCCTGACACGGGCGAGAAGATGATCCTTGTGGGACGCATGTCTGCCCAGGTCCCCATGAACATGACCATCACTGGCTGCATGTTGACCTTCTACAGGTACCTGTCCCTTTCTCACTCCAGGCTCAGGAGAGGGGTTCCAAGGAGGGGAACCCTCCTGGCCCTGAGGTGAGGAGGGGACACGTGTCCCCTACCTAGCCATGCAACTGTGCCATAGGAGCACAGGTAGCATCCCCCAGTGTCACCAGCACCATCCTCTCTCTGGTAGGACCACGCCGGCTGTGCTGTTCTGGCAGTGGGTCAACCAGTCCTTCAATGCTGTTGTTAACTACACCAACCGCAGTGGGGATGCACCCATCACCCCCAGGTAAGTGTCCCTCTGACCAGGTCTTTGGGTGACCTCAGAATGCCAGGAGGGTGACTTAAACAGCGTCTTGAATGGTGAGGGGCTGTGAGATGGGGACAGTGGGGGGCTGGCAGAGTTAGTGGTAGAGCTGGAAAGGAAGCCAGCTATCCTGATGCTGTTGAAGAGCATGCTGTTTGGGGAGGTGGTGGGATGGGGGAAATGTGGTTTATTGGTATCACCTTCTGCTCTTGCAGCCAACTGGGGACAGCCTATGTGAGTGCAACCACAGGGGCTGTTGTCACAGCACTGGGGCTCAAGTCTCTGACCAAGGTGAGGTGGCCTTCGACTGTCAGCTCTGAACTGAGCCAGAGATACACCCCATCACCTGGGGCAGGGGAGAAAATGTTTCTCAGGGAATCCCCACAAGACTGCCCCTCTCCCCAGTGATGGCTCTGGAGGTGGCTTGTCCCTCCAGCCCTACTACATCCCCAACCAGATCTCTCCAGGCTTTTTTCAGCCCTCAGCCTCCTTCCAGGGCTGGAAGGGGACACTCCCGGGGGTGTGCAGCTTTCATCGTCTGGGTATTGCAGGGGGGAGGCGATGTTTTCCCTGGTGGGGCTGGGACACCTCAGGGTCTTGCAGGGGTATGGTAGGAGACACAGGAACACCCAGTACTACCTCCAGATCCTCTGTGTGACATGCTCCCTGCTTGCTCCCCCAGCACTTGCCAGCCATCATTGGCCGGTACGTGCCTTTTGCAGCTGTGGCTGCTGCCAACTGCATCAACATCCCGCTGATGAGACAGAGGTGAGTCCCTGGGCTGTGACAGGGGGTGTTGGACTCATGTTGGGGTTCACTACGCATGGGTGGGAAACATGGGGATCAGTGCCCTGGCCTTGCAAGAGGCTTCCTCTGCTGGCATCCCTTCCCCTGGGGGTTGGTCTGAGGTTACAAGCACTTAGTTGCATCCCAAAGGGTTATCAGTTAAGGTGGCTGAGAGCTCCCCATCCCAATCTAGCCCTGTTGAGCCCCTCAAGCCTGAATGTAGGTCCAGTTGAGACTCCCGACTTACTATGCAGGCATTGGATGGGGAATACAGGTGGATGTCAGCCTCTTGGAGACATGCCCCTGTGCTGTGTCCTTGCCCTGTCCCTTGATGTCACCACCCCATATGCTTCATGGCTTTCTCACCTCAACTCTCCCTGCAGAGAGCTCAAGCTGGGGATCCCTGTCACAGATGAGAATGGGAACCGCCTGGGTGAGTCCACAGCTGCAGCCCAGAAGGCCATTTTCCAGGTGGTAGTGTCCCGCATTGGCATGGCAGCCCCTGCCATGGGTGAGTGTCCCTGCGCCCCCACCCATGTCTGGGGGCTGTAGCTGGTGCCTGAGCAGCCTGGGATGGGGTCCCATGGCTGACAGGGGGCTGTGAGCACTGGGAGTTCATGTCCTGCTTCTCTGCCCCAGCCATCCCTCCAGTGATCATGAATATACTGGAGAAGAGAGCTTTCCTGAAGGTACTAGTGGTCCCGGGAGGGTGGGCTGGGCGACATCTTCGCCATCTTGTCACAGTGCTGGCATCCCTTTGGGAATAAACATCTTCCCACCCCATCCACCCCACTGACATGCAGCTTCTTGTCCACGGCAGCGGTACCCATACTGAATGCTCCTCTGCAGGTTGGCCTGGTGGACTCTGGTAGTAACTCTGCATTGATGGCCATTGCTGCACCAGGTGCAGACCAAGCCCCAGTATGGAGGCAGTGCTGACAGAGGGTCTGCTTGGCAGGGGAGGTGAGAACCACACCAGAGCTCCTTGGGGGGAATGCTGGAGGTCACCCAGGGTGGTGCCTCCCCAGGCAGATGAGATGGGATACAAGGTCCTGGTGCCAGGAACTATTTTGCTTCATCTTGGTGTCTCAAGCCTGCCATGGGCTCCTCTGCGTTGCTGTTACACAGGCTTTGCTGAATGCAGCTGAATGCAGGGTCTGGAGTGTGGAGAGGACATCTACTTAGCCCTTTCCTGGCTGAGCACCCAGCATGGGGGTGAGGTCAGGCCATAGATGGGAGCGAATGATATGCAGCCCAACTTCTCCTCTCTGTGTCTTTTATTTGCAGCTTGGTGTTTGCAACCCCACTGTGCTGCGCGCTCTTCCCACAGAAAAGGTATGGACTGGCACCTTGCCCGCCTGTGCAGCCCCATGGGGCAGGGCATGGGGTAAAGCAGGGGGTGGTGTAGGCTCCATGTGCCCTCAGCCCCCCCCAGGAGGTGCTCTTGCTCCTTCCAGTGGTTGGAGGCTTAAAACTGTGCACACAACTTGTTCCCCCCCAGTGGTCAGGGGACAACATCCCTGTGGGGCGCAGGTGGGGAAGTGGTGGCAGTGGGTGGTTTCCCAATCCACGGTTCCCAGTAAGTGTTCCATCTCTGTTCCCTGCATCTGTGTCCCCTCGGCAGTTCAATGTCTGTGAGCCGCCTGGAGCCTGAAGTTCAAGCTCGGATCCGGGAGAAAGACCCATGGCTGGAGACAGTCTACTTCAACAAAGGGCTCTGAACAGAGGTCCCGGGGCAGCTGGGACGCGTGCTGTGGAGCCACTGGGCCAGCACATCGCTGAGCTTTGCCCCTTGGAGCCCCTTGGGGCTGCTGCTGCTTTTCCTTGTTCATAGGTCCCAGGTGCTCAGCCCTGCTTCCCGGGATGCCCACAGCCATACAGCACTGCGCCGAGCTCTCTACCTGGCACCAGGGACCTGGCGAGTGGGGATGTGAGGTGGGAAAGAAAATGGTGCTTTAGGAGACAATGGATAAACCAGCTTTAGGAGACAATGAATAATCATGGCACTTGAGGGTTAAACCCCTCTGCAGGCACCTCCCAGGTCCCCAGTGGTTCAGAAGCTGATGCCCAAAGATGGCAAAGCAGCTTTTGGAGAGGAAAACTCCCCATACCCAAATAGCCATGGGTGAACAATTTCAAGTGCAGACAGTGGCTTAAATGTAGGGGGAGGCTCTCCCAGCCTGGGCGTGTGCTCTCTGCCCACTCTCTGCTCTCCTCTGGGCAGTTACAGGGATTTAATCTGGGTTTTCTGCTCCTTCCATCCCCAGAGAAATGGCACATTTTAAATCCAGCAGAGAGTTCCAGTTTTTATTCTCATTTTAATGGCATCTCTGTTCAGGGCTGGACTCCCCCAAGAGGTCATTCTATCCCCTCCTGGAGCACTTGCTTTCAGGTGGACCTTCTCAAATAGCTTTAAGTGCACTGTGATTTCCTCTGGTTATTTTTTGATATATGTATAATGTACCTATATGTATCAGATAATAAGGCAGTTGTTTATAAAAGCAAAGAGAAGCATGTGGCTTGCCAGTTTGTCTATGGTGGAAAGGGACTGGCATAGGGGTGAGGCTGGAAGCAGGAGGGACCAGGCAGTTCAGCTCCTGGGGTGCCCTGTGCCCCCTGGATCTCTTTTGCTCCTGTTTCCCAGCCTGCTGCCTTTGCAGCAGTGCCGGGTGGCTTGGCTCATGGTTAAGCTCATCCAGCTGTCAAGAGGGCTTTTTTTAGCACCAAAGGCTTTGCATCTCACTGCCACGCGAGGCTGATGTGGAGAGACCAGAGCTTGCCACTGGCTCTGCCCACACTGCCACCCCCTTTTGCAGCCTGCTTACACGATGCTCTGCTTCAATCCCAGCCCCAGGTCTGCGCCTGCCTCTCCAATGAGGATATTTTAATCCTGATTTCTATGCACAGCTCTCAGCACATTGCTGCTGTGGCAGGACCCTAGTAAGCCCGTGAGCAGCAGCTGTGTCACCCACGGGCCTGGGCAGTCAGAAGTAGTGATGGATGTCAGGGAATTGTAGAATTGTTTTGGTTAGCCATGTTTTGGTTGGAAAAAGACCTTTAAGATCATCAAGTCCAGCTGATAAATTCAGCACTGACAAGTCCACCACTAAACCATGTCTCTCAGCACCGTATCTACACATCTAAATACCTCCAGGGATGGTGACTCCACCACTTCCCTTGGTGGCCTGGTCTAGTGCCCAACAACCCTTTCAGTAAAGAAATTTCTCCTGTTTCTCTTACTCGGTATAAAATTCACCTGGCACAACTTGAGGCCATTTCCTCTTGTTCTATCCCTGTTATGTGGGAGAAGAGACCAACCCCCACTTTGCTGCAACCTCCTTTCAGGTAGCTGTAGAGAGCAATAAAGTCTCTTCTCAGCCTCCTTTTCCTCAGACTAAACACCCCCAGTTGCCTCAGCCTCTCCTCATAAGACTTGTACTCTAGACCCTTCACCAGATTGGTTACCCTTCTCTGGACATGCTCCAGCACCTCGATTTCTTTCTTGTAGTGAGGGGCCCCATACTGAACATGGTATTCAAGGGACAAAATGTCTATGCAAGGGGAGGAGAAATGAAGGCAACCATGTTCTGCAGAAGTGCCACACCAAGCCAGGACAGGAGAGAGAGCTGCTGCAAAGCCAAAGATGGGCAGATACAGCAAGTGAGATAAGGTCCAGGCAGCCCAGAGCCACTGCATGCCATAGCTTTCCTGGTACGCAGAGGCTGCAGAGGCTGGACAGGGGTGTCCCCTCCCCCGGGGGTGGCCAGGAGGATACCTGCACCCAGCACCTACTCAGAGTGGGGGCGTGGATTGGGACAGGCACACTGGGGATCTGTCCCCTCTCCTGCTGTCCCGAGCATATTGCATATATGTCCCCTGAGCCAGCCATTGGCGGCTTATAAATAATGCAGCTCCTTGCTGTGCAATAAGGGCTTGTCAGTAGCTATTCTGCTCTCATAAATTAAAGATGAAAAGGTACAAGGCTCTTGCCAGAAAAATGAAGACAAATTTTTAATAGCTTGCCAAGACACAGGGAGATGGAGCGCTCGGGAAAAATGAATTACGTTTTTATTATGTGTTTTATTGTGGTGTAATTGAACGGGATTAGCTGAGAATACAATATATTTCTAGGACAGTGCAAAGAAAACAAAAATAATGATGACACCTTCCCCACTCCCCATGCCAGGAGCCTGTGTGGAGACACCCTCCATGTGTGCACTGACTAGGAGCTGGCCCTGAGCTAATGGCTGCCATGGCAGAGGTGGGGATGAGAGGGACATCAGAGGGTACAGGGGACTAGAGACATAGAGCCTCAGGGTGGCTAGACCTGGCCCATCTGGGCGAATCTCAAGAGCACCTGGATCTGTGTGGCTGAGGTGCAGCACAGGGTGGCATGGCAGCACCTGGTTGCACAGAGCCACTGGCTGTTCTTCATCTGTCCCACATCGTCATCTGCTTTTGTCCAACTCCTCAGACCCCCTTTGGCCTGACTCCCCCATACAAGCTGGCACTGCTAGACTTGAGACACATCAAACTCATCTCTGGTGGGAAGCAGGTCTGGGTGCTGCCTACAAGCCAGCCACACTGGCTGTCCATTCCTGGAGCTGACAGCACTGCTGAGAGAGAACAGGCTCAGTCACTTCACTGGGTTAAGAGGACACCTGATTAGAGAGGAGAGAAAGATTACCCCCCAGCTGATAGTTTTGTGGGGCTGAGAAGCCCAAAGGTGACAACTACCTTTGCTGGGGAGCCCAGGATGCAGCAGTGGATGTGGGGGGGAAGGATGACCAATCCTTTCTTGTGCCAGTTCATTCCAGAGGTCACAGGACAGTCCTGCAGAAGACAGTGGCTGGGTGTCCCCAGGGGTGCTGGGGGTGCTGGGCCAGGGACATCGATTGCCCCCTGACATTTTTAATGAGCTGCCCGACCGCAAGCTTTAACCTTGTCCATAATGAGGGCAAGCGGCAGCAATCCCTACTGCCACAGCCGGCTCCCCCAGCCTTAATGAGCTAATCAATACTTGTTCTCAGCTTAATTTCCAGCTAATTGCTCTTTAATGACGCCTGGAAATGGCCAGCCTCTTCTAGGGGGGTGGGCAGGCTCCCCCTCCCCAGTGGCAGCCAGTGCTGGGGGCACTGGTGGTGGGTCACCTTCCCTGGCTGAGTCCCAGCCCCGCTGGCTCTGATGGAGGCTGGGGGCAGAGGGGGACATCTGCCACAGGACATGGTGCCACCGAATTGGTGACATCCTCTGGAACACTCATCCCAGCCGGAGGGGTTAAGCAGCCCATGCACCCAGGCTAGGCTGAGCAGAGGGGTCCCCAGGACTCAGGAAGTCCCCAAACCCCTCAGGACATTAAGTTTCTGTGGGTCTCGCCAGGGTGGGCTCATGGGGCGTGGACTTCTTTAGGGGTGCAGGGAGATTGCGAGGAAGCTCAGGTGGCCATGCATTGCTCCAGGGTCTGCAAACCCTGGGTACAGGAACAAAAGTGTCACGGCAATAGGATGGCGTTGAGGCCATCAGCGCCCTGGAGGTGGCAGCAGAGACCCCGCAGCCTCCTGCCTGCACCTCAGCCGGCTCAGCCCCGAGCTGGGGCAGGCAGAGGCTGCGAGGGCAGGACGTTTAGGGGTGCTCCTGCTTGCTCCGGAGTCAGGGAGCGGAAGGAGCCCGGTATGTGGCGGGGGGTGGGAACCGTGCTCACCCGTCCTGGAGGTGCCTTATTTGGCACGGCCGTGTCAGTCGGGGGTGTGGGTGGAGCGGGGGCATCCCCGGGTTCTGCCTCTCATTCAGTTCTTGGCCCCCAGTTATACGACCTGCTCTTGGATGATGGTGTTGGTGGAAAAAAACCCAGTACAAGCAGAGGGATTCCTGCCGGGAAGGAGCTGAGCTGCACCCGGGACCGCTGAGCTCTTGCCTCTGTTGAAAATATAACTCGGCGGCCTGGGGCATCCCTCGCCCTTCGGTCACTACTCCTCGGGGGTGGCCTGAGAACCCTCCCAGCTCACAGCTGCAACCATTTCCCCAAGAATTTGCTGACGGGTTTGTTCGCAGGAGGAATTTGCTCTGGAAAAGCCTAGAGAAATCTGAGCCTGGCTTCTTCCCAGTGCGGGTCTTGCCTGCTGCTCGTGCCTTGTCCCCACAGTGGACCCCCAGAATGTGGGTGGGACCCACTGAGCTGCACAGCTCCGGGGTGGCGAGGCCAGATCCTGACAGTCTCAGGCTGCTCCAGATGACAATAAATGAGAAGTAGCGTGTTTGAGCTGAAACAAGGGAGATACGGTTTATTATCAAAATGAGATGCCCAGCCCCCCAGGCAGTATGCCAGTAGCACCCCTGTCCCAGCATCTCCTGGTGATGTTTTCTCCTCCTGTGATATAACTCCTGTTCCTTTCCCCACCATCCCCAGCACTGCTCCCTGGCCCTCCCTGACGTGACATGCATTGAGTCACTTGGCTCCCGCCTTTTTTTCCAGGGTGGGTTTTTCCCTTGGCCTCAACTTCTGGAAGTCCCATCTCCCTGTGGGATGGTCCAAGAAATCAACCCAGGGCCAGAGGTAGGTTAGTGAAGCCAGGAGCATTGGGGCAGCATGTTTTGGACATTACAGCTCTGTGATCAGGAACACATCCTCATGACAGGGCTCTGGAGCGATGCCATGGCTGCAGCTCTGCCTGGAGTATCCACAGACTCCTGGCTTCAATAGGACCATCATAAGGGGTAAAAATGGTAATGGGGAGCAACTTGCTGGAGATGGAAAGGGGCCTTGGTGTTTCAGGCTCTCTACACCCTCAAAGCCCAATTTCAGGGGCTTCAGTGGGCTTTGGGCAATTGAGGAGAAAGGAGGGATAACAAGCACAGAGCTAGGAGTGTCATTTACCCTGGTAACAGTCCATGAAGGGCTGCAACCATGCTTTTCCCCCCCAAATCTGGCCCCAGAAACTGGAGCCATAAGACCCCGGAGCAGCAAGGGGCTTGTGCTGATTGAATTGAAGTCTGATCGAGTATAGCTCCTTGTTAAGCACAGGTCAGATATCTACCCTTCATTCTTAGCTGTTATTACTTATCAGCACATTCAATAGTCTAATTAAACAGGAGGTTTAATTGCCTGCCACATTTGAGCTCCATCTTGCTGAGCTGAACTGCACTGCACTGCACAGCACTGCCCATGGCTTCCAGGCACTGGATTGTGTTGCACCATGGCTGGAGCTTTCCCTGCACAGGTCTGTCATTGGGTTTCACCTCTGGCCTGGGCATCTCCATCTGGAGACATGGCTTCTCCCTCCCTTTGCTACAATGATGCTCAGATGAATCCAACCACCCAGAGGCCATGGTAACCCCATGAGGATCATACCAGGGTCATACCAGGTACCTGGGCCATGGCACACAGGAGAAGGAGCCAGGCCGGGGAAAGCCAGCAGCATATGGGCCTGTCCCTCCTTGGCCCCTGACAATGGCAAGAGCAGCAAATAATCAGGGACCATTGCTGGCCTTACTTTTCAGAGGTGACAGGGATTTAAGTACTGGTGCTTGTTCTGTGCTGGCTGGGAGCTGTGTAGGCTGAAGGTGGCATTTGGGGCCAGGCTTGCCCTATTGCTTTGCCTGGAGTGTGGGGCAGTGGCAGGGGTGTGCTTGGCACAGGGATGCCCAAACGTGCAAGTGACACTGCCTCATCTACATTACCTACTGCCTGTCCCCTCTCTGCTCTGAACCAGCTCTGAGGGGCATGGGTAAGGAAACCTCACTACTCTCCCTCTGAACTCTTTCCCTGCCCCCAGTGCAGCTGCAGCCCCAGCTGCTCAGTGACTTGTGGATGTGGGGCCCAAAAACCTGTGGCACACTGAGATCGAGCTCGATGGGCCAGCCAAAGGGAGCTGGGGAGGGAGGCCGCCCTGAGCCAGGGGCTGGGGGCCACCGAGGGGAGCGGGAGGCAAGGCCAAAGGCAGAGCCAGCAGGAAACCCTCCTCTGTGGTGGAGGGGCTGGAGGAGTGGGTTGGCTCACAAAGGTGGATTTAGAGGTGCCGAAGCTTGGCACATTTTCCATCATTTGCTGCTGCTGGATTTGCAACGTGACTGAGCAAAAGCCCTGGAGCCCGAAACAAATTTTCAGGAGGGTATTGGAAAGCAAAAGCAGATTTTTGCTGTGTGGTAAAGGAAACCAGATCCTCCAAGGAGTCCAACAGCTTTGCTTCGCCTAACTTCACAGGGGAAGTAAATCCTACAAATTCTTTGCCTGGATTGGGCTGTGGGATTCCCACAGCATAGCAGTGGGAACAAGACACAAATACATGGCATGTTTCTGCTGTATAGGCACACTGGGTTCCCTGCTCCTTGGAGCCAGGAAAACTGAGGCAGGGAGCAGCAAGGCAGCTTGCCAGGGGGCACTGGAGCCCCAGGTCCATGGTTTTGCCACTGCTGTGGTGTGCAGCAGCATCACCAGTGCTCCATTCCAGCCAAGGTAATGAAATTGCATGCACCCCAATACCTGCCCTGTACTTGGCTCCTGGAGTGAGGTGAGCATGACATCCCCCATGAACTTTCCACCTGTTCAATTACAGCAATTTCTCAGCCTGTGTTTCCCACTCGAATTACAGGTGGAGGATGCTTTACCCACTTCCCCAGTCATGCCCACCTCTGGCTTTTTTTCCACCTTTTCAAAGTCAGTCTCTGGCCCCCCACCCTGGTATCCTTCTACCCCGGAGATAGGAGACACGTCTTGGGGTGACTCCAGTGTAGGGGTCCACGGGGAGGTGCTGGTGTTGGGAGGGCGGAGTAGCAGAAGCCTTTGGTCGGTGGCAGGACCCCGGCAGGGAAGGGGTGCCGGCCAGCCCGAGTCCCGGTCCGGGGATGGGCCGAGGACCCGAAGAGGGGCGGGGGGACTCACGTTTCTCTGACATCACGGCGGGTGCCGGAGCAGCCGGGGGCCAGCAGCCCCACTGCCACGGCCACTGCGCACCAGCGCCTGCCCGCCCGCCGCCCCCCGAAACTGCCGCTCCCCGGCACCTCCGGTAAGTGCAGGCTCACGGCAGGGGTACCCTAAGGTACACCGTGCCCCTTCCCAGGACTCAGCCAGAACCCCCAGAACCAGCCCTCGCCTGCACCCTGGAACTTGGGGAGACAGAGATCAACTTTGCCATTATTCCCCCCTTTCCTGGCCCCCCACATGCATCGCGGGATGGAGCCTTGCTCCTGCAGCCCAGGGTAAAGAAGCCCAGGGCTCTGGGACCCTCAGCCCTTTTCACCCCTGGGGAGCTCGGTGGTCTCTGCTAAATGGGTCAAACCTTCACAATTTGTTATCTCCGGGGGTACATGCATGTGTAATCTTGTAAACCACCAGCCTGGCCATCCCCATCACGACAGCTCTAGGCTGTGTTAGTCCTGGAGGGTGAAGGGGCTACGGGGTGCAGCTGGGTGGGCTTGCTGTTCCCAGCAAGAGGGGAAGGGATAGCCTGGCCGCCTGGGTCCCCTCTGCAGCCTAACTCTTGCTGGGTGGCCCAGGGCCAGGGGATGGTAATTTCACTCGATCTCAGGGAGGGCAGCTGGATTGTGCTCATAAAGTGTTATGGTTCATCATGACCTCCTGTGGGTATGGGCTCTAAGACCCCATATATGCCCCCAATAGGGATGGGAAGCCTAGGAGCAGATCAGCCTCTCAGCTTCCCTAGGAGGTAACGCAGACTTGGGATTTGGGGACAGGATCCCCTCTGTGCTGGTACAGGCTGACCATGCTGGACCTGCTGCCAGCTTGCTGACTGACCACTTGTGTGCTGAGTTCACCCATGCTCAGCCTGTCACCTAAGTGATAACTGAAGGGCTTCAGAAAGCACTCTTGGGAACATTTCAGCCCTTGCTCAGTTTGGAGATGCATAAAAAGAGTGGTTACAGCATGGGGAGGGGAAGAGGACAAGTCAGATATGACTGGAAGCATCTGCGGGCTTGGCTTCTCTCGGCTGGCTGCCTCCAGCATGGAAAGAGCCCCTTGTCTGCAGCCGCTCCACTGCACTTGTCTGGACAGTGAGGGAGGAAAAAGGGCTTGTGACTCTTGCAAAGCAATGGGGAGAAGAAAGGGATGCCTGGCTGGAGGACAGTTTCCTGAGAGGAACTGAGGAACAGAGTACAAACCATCTGAGCCATGACGGTGTGGAACAGCCTGTCCAGCTCCATCCAGTCCCACAGCTCCCTGGGCTGTGGTGGGTCACAGCAGGATGGGCTCTGCCCACCAGGCTGCCAGGGAAAAAGGATGAAACCTGGTGAGTCTGGGATCAGCAGCCCTGTCCTTCTGGAAATATTCAGTGTCTCAGGGTGGGAGCTGGTTGAGGAGCCTGGCAGGAGCTGAGGAGCCCCAAGGTAGGAAGGATGTGGCTGTGGGTCTGGGGTGGGGAGCTGGGAACAGCCCTTCCCTGCACTTCACATAGCACTCTGCTCAAGGCAAGCCAGCTGGGCTTTAGGGGGGTGGGAGGCTGTCCCTGCACCGGTAACACATCCTCCCTCCTTGCAGGCCCAGGATACTCCTTGGATCTAGCCAGGGAAGGCAGAGCAGTGCTGGAGATCCTGTCCAAGTGATGGTGGGACCAGGATAGAGGACCTGCAGCAAGGATGTTTGAAACCAAGCCAGCTGAGATCCTCTTGCCTCGTGCTTTTCTTGCTCTCCTTGCACTGGGCTTGCCTCCAGCTGGGCGATGCTTTTCCCAGCACCTCTGATTACCTCCAGCGGGGCTGGCAGCGGCTGCTGGAGGAAGGGAAGGCTGCGCCGAGTGCCGGCCAGAGAGTGCCCGGTGCCGCGCGGGGTGCCTGGCTGGCACAGTGCGGGATGCCTGTGACTGCTGCTGGGAGTGCGCCAACTTGGAGGACAAATCTGTGACCTGGACAACACCAACTACTTCTATGGCAAGTGTGGGGAGCACTCTGGAATGCGGCTGGACACTGGGGACCTGCAGCGTGAGAGAGGTGCCCGAGCCCCAAGTGCGCTGCCTCTCCCACCTGGCCCTCTGCGGCTCTGATGGCAAAACCTATGCCCAGATCTGCAGGTTCCTGGAGGTTGCCCGTGCCCATACCTGATGCCAACCTCACAGTGGTCCACGAGGGGCCCTGCGAAATCAGGTAGTGCCCTGGGAGCTGCTGCGTGGGCAGGGAGAGAGAGGTTCAACCACTTGGAAGGGACAAGCCAGGGGATCTGGTTTAATTATTTCACCTGGCAGCACACACCTTTGGCAGCAGCAAGGGCTGGGCACAGAATACCCATATTCCCAGGATCTCTGGGTCCCCCCTGTTCTGCTGCTCCAGGGCAGCTCCTGCAGATCTGGTACCTGTAGAGGTCTGGGAGCAGCTTTGCTAAGAGGGGGCAGGGGTTTTATGAAGCAGCAAGTCCTGCCGGAGCAGATGGGGAAGTTCCAGGGAACTGTTAGCAAATTCTTGGCGGTGACAGGGGGTTCATGCTGGCCCAGTGCTCCAAAGAAATGTGGCTGCCTCCTGCAAATGGAAACCTGGGTCGGTTTGATTGGCTGCACAATTTCTGTCTCCTGTTTAAAACCCAGCAGGACACTGAGTGGGACAGGCACTGGTGGGTTGGGGGGAGGAGCACGCTCCAGCCTTCCCCAGTACGCACAGGTCACCCAGTGTTCTCACACAGCCTGGGGCATAAAGCTGACTGTATTTTCTGTAGATATTGTGTTCTCAATTATTTTCCCCAAAGATATATTTGAAAGGTGAGTCTTCCCTTGACCTTCCCATGACCACAGCTCATGCTGTGTGGTGGTTATGGAGCAGGGGTGGGTAGGAATGATGCCTCGTCCCATTCCTGTAGCAAAGGGATGTGAGACCTGGAGGTATTTGCTTTGTAGCTTTGCTGCTATCGAACTGTTCCTGTTCCCCTTGTATCCCTGAGCACCACTGTGCAGACAAGAAAATGAGGCCAGGAGGGTTGGCAATCCTCATGGTCTGGGGAGCCCAGACTTTGTTCTGGGGCAAGGTGAGGGTCTGCTATAGGTGGGAGAGGAGAGAGGCATGAAAAGGGTCCTGGCATTTCTGTGTGATCCAAATGCTCCCACCCCACAGGGGACTAGCTCAGACCTGCCCAGAAGAGTCTTTGGGACCTCATCTAAGCCCACCCCACTCTTCTGTTCCCCCACCTCAGAGCCCCAGATCATCTCTCCTCCCTATGACACGTGGAATGTCACTGGACAGGATGTCATCTTTGGCTGCGAGGTCTTTGCTTACCCCATGGCATCAATTGAGTGGAGGAAGGATGGCACAGAGATGCTGCTTCCTGGAGATGACCCCCACATTTCTGTTCAGGTGAGTGGTGTACCTGGGATGTTGGATATGACCCAGGGATGCTGGACATGACCATGGGGTCACCCAACCCTTCCCAGAGCTCAGAGGCAATCAGACCTGAAAATGGTCATCCTCTGGGGGTGGCTGGCCAAGTCTGGCTACCTGGGGATGTATATGAAGGGATAACTACAGCCTGCACACCATGAGAACCAGCTGATAGGTAGACATCAGCACAGCTGTCTTCTGCAATTTTCTCTACTATGTTTTCAACTTCAGAACATTTTTTAGGACTTGCAGAGTCCTGTAGCAGGGATTTTCCCACCTCTCTGCCTTTAGTTTCCTCTTCCTGTTGGCTTCACTCATAACCCCACTGTCAGGGCTGGAGGAGATCTCCTGAGTCCCCTTTCAGCCTGGGTTATTTTCCTCTCCCACCAGCAGACTCAGGCAGGCCTTTCCTGCCCATTGCTCTGATCTGCGCTCCTGTCTCAGAGGGAGCAGGCCCAGGGATCAGCATCCTGCCTGTGGCTGGCCCCAAATATAGTGCCCAGCTGGGTGTGCCCAGCTGTTAGAGGCTGTGGGCAGAGGCACTGGGGTTGTGCACTGCAGCAGGCACCCATGGAGAGGAATCTGTGGTGGCCTAGATGGGGGAGCCCTAGAGAGCAGGTGGGACTCAGTGCTGTTGTGGGGTGATGTGCTGGCTCCCCTTCCTTCCTTCTGGCCTTCCCACCACCCCACAGCCTGTGGTTGTATACAGCTGAAGACATTCAGCCCAAGCAGGCTATCCTGCCTGGCTGGCATTGACTTGGTTGTCCTCTGCCCCTGGCCACTGCACAATAATTGCAGCCTGCAAAGGCAGCTGCAGCCCAGCTGGGTCAGGAAAAGGTTATTTCTTCCTGGGGACAAACAGAAAATAGCATGGTTGGCACCAGAGCAGTTGTCTGCCAAAATTGGTGACCTGGGGCTCCTCTGAACCATTCCAGGCTCCCTGTCCCTGTGTCACAGACACCCCTTGCTTCTGCCACCCTGCAAAGCACCAGCCCCAGCATCCTTCTGCTGTTTAAGTACATGGAGACACCTGGGAACACAGCTAGGAGTTCAGGGCACATCTGCAGGGTCCTGCCCAAAGTAGGACTTCCAGGCCCTCTCAGGGACAAGGTGCCCATTCTCCCCATGCCCCTGGGTAGTGGGAAAAGGTGGGACTGTATATTAGGTGTTCTGTATATTAGGGGGACAAGGAGTTGCCCTGGGCTTGTATTCCCCTTCCTTTCTGTTCCAGCCCCATGAGGGGCTTTCCTGGCTCCAGTTCTAACTAAAATCTCCATCCTCTCAGTTCAGAGGTGGCCCTCAGAAATACGAAGTGACAGGCTGGCTCCAGATCCAGGGTGTGCAGGTGACGGATGAAGGCACCTACTGCTGCTTCGCCAGGAACAGGGTTGGGGAGGTGATGGCATTAGCCAGCCTGACTGTCCTGACACCAGGTGAGCACTGTGTCCTTGTTCCTCTGCTCTCACGGGGACAAGGAAAGGGAAGGGAAGGGAAAGGAAAGGGAAGTTTGGGCAGGGTGGACTGCTATGTTGGGAGCTGTGGTGCATAGTGTTGTGCTGGGGATGCCTCAGCAAGGTGCCACATGTGGCTTTGGTCCTGGTGGGTAAAGGAACAGGCTCTGGGAGTGCAGGAGCAATGTCACATCATTCCCATGCTGTCATTTCAGACCAGCTCAACCTGACAGGCTTTTCCCTGCCAAAGCCCAGAACGATGCCTGAGGACTACGGGGAGAGTGAGGAGGACTATTACTAGCCCAGAGATGGGATGTCCAGCTGCAGAGATCATCTTTCTCACTGTGGCTACTCCAGGGGGTTGGAGACATCTCAGAAGCAAGAACGTCCTAGCCCAAAACTCCTTCTCTGAACAGTCCTGGCACAGCAGCCTCTTTTTTGGGGTGGGGAACAGGGTGACAAATCCCTTTGCTGGGGGATGCTCAGGGAGCGAACACTGTCTGGCTGGTGGCTCAGGGCTGGGGCTGAGGGTGGCTCTGCCTGGTGGAAGGGTGGGCATGTCCTCAAGTCCTGAGAGGGGATGTGGTGACAAGTGAGACATTGCAGGGGCATCCACTGCATGAGCTATGAGGACCTGATGCTGGGGGTGGAGGCAGCTTACCCTCACCAGCCCCGGGAGAGGGAAGACAGAACAATGCCATCAGCCCTGTGCAAACTATTTTGGCAAAGCCAGAGCAGAGGGCTGGGACCCTCTGAGTGTCTCCTTCAGGACAACCTGCCTCCCTCAAGGCAAGGGCACACAGGCTTCTTCCCAGGACGTGGGGAATTTGCTGCTGAAACATCCTTCTTTCCCAGTTTGTTTTTAGCTGGAAAAGTAGTGATTTAAGGAAACCAGACTCCTGTGGTTTTCACAGTGCTGTCTTTGCTCCCCTGGACAATGTTGGCCCAACCACCCATGTGGTCAGAAACACTTTGGCCTTTTCCAAGCAAATTTGTGTTTTCTATTCCAAGCAGCTCTTTACTTTGCTATTTCAGTTAATGTTAGTTAAAATATACATGTAAGTCAAGACTAACGCAGACCAGGTGACTGTCCTGTATTCACAAGAATGTTCCCTCATTCTGTGCATGAGGGAGAGTGCAAACACTGTGGATGCTACCTTACCTGTTGTCGGGGTGCTTGGGTTGAGAAGCCCTCCTGCCCATCCTGGTGCTCACAGCTGTTTCTGGCGTGGGTCCTGTCCCTGTCACCTCACTGGGGATGGGAGTCCCCAGCAGACCATCCCCTCTGCAGTCAGGATGCATCAGGTTGGCTCCTTTGCACCCCCATCACTTTGAATCCCACTCCATCTCTGCCCAGCCTCATCTCAGGGTCCTGTGCCCCACAGCACCAGGGTCTCCACGCAGGTGACCACAGCCCTGTCAGCACAGAGGGGGCAAAGCAGCTCTGTACCTGTCTGGGGAAGGACATGGAGGCTCTTTTTTTCCACTGGAAATGCTCCATTTCAAAAGGAAATGTATCTGCCTTCCAGAGATGGTGATTTAGAGCAAATTGTCATTTTGGAGGAAGAGGGCAAGGAAGTCCAGAGCTGTGCTGTGCTCCTTCAAACACAGAGAAGGCTCCCAGGACCCATTCTTACAGGCATCCTGGGGCTGAGATCACGCTCAAGGGGACCTTTGCCCCACCCAAACCAGCAACATTTGCAGGACTTTTGAGACTCACAGTCTGCCAAGTTGGAACGAACCCATCAGGATCCTCAAGTCCAACTCCTATCTCTGTGTAAAACACCCCAAGACTTGAAACCACCCCAAGGACCAAACCACCCCAGGTTACTCAGCCCCAGCTCCAGTGAGGTCCAGAGCTGCAGCAGGGACCCAGATCCTGGGAAGAAGTAGTTGGCCTGTCCCCAGGCAGGAGCAGACAGGATGCAACAAGGCTGTTGACTTGAGCTCTGTGCTGCTCTCCTTCCCTTGTTTTTTTTTTTTCTTCCTCTTTTTCTCAAGAGCTGGATCAGATGATGCAATTACAGAATCAAAACCTGAACAAGCAAATAAAAGGGATTTGTCTGAAGTTGGCAGCAGAGCAAAATTCCTGCAGCCAGTGTGGCTGTGCCAGTCCCAGCCCCTGCACTGCAGCCTAATGGGGCACAGTCGGCTGCACTGCCGCCCTGCCTGCTGAGCTGCCTGTCCTCTCCAGCAGCAGACCCTTTCTTTGCTGGAGAAATGCAAAAGTTACCCAAATCTTAATTTCTCCTACCTCTCAGCTTCCTCTGGGGCTGCTACATCAGAATCAGAGAGTGTTCAGGAGAGAATAGGGACAGAAATGTGCTGTTGGCTTTTATTTTGCTTTGTTTGAATGCAAAACCTGCTTTTTGAGAAGCTGGGGTATTTTCAGCCATCCTGATCCCCTCCCCATTTCACATGCAAACCAGCCAGTGGAACTGGGCCATGATCAGACTGAGGCTGCCACGGGGAAACCCGAGAGCATCCCTGCACTTCAGCAGGCGTGAGCTGCTTGCTGGTCTCCCCCCCCGGGTGCCCAGGGCTGGCCCCTGGCCAGGGCTGCCATGCCAACCTTCCCCAGGGCCAGGCTCTCCCTGCCTGCCTTGCCCTTGATGACATGAATCCAAGTTGTGCTCAGTGTGGGTGCAGCACTTGGCTTTCTGAGGGATTGTATGGGTTGGATCCCGGTGTCAGTCTCTCCATGTGCTCTGCAAGGCAGTGCCGTGCCTGAGCACAGGTGAACATCTGCACTTTGGCCTCTAGTCCTTGCCCCTCCTCAGCTCCACAACCAGTGTGGTACCCCCCATGTACCTGGTAGGGGATGCTGTCAGCTCCTGCCCCGTGGGGAGGGCAGCAGGGGTATGGTGGCTGGGAGAGGAGGCTGCTGAAGCAGGAGTCCTTGGCCAAAATTACCCAAGCTGGGGGCTGTGTCTCATTTTCCCCAGGTTCCAGTGTCGGAAATATTTGTCTGCATTCCTGGTTGGCAGCTCAGGCAGTATTGGGTTTTTGCTTGTCCCAAGATGAGGGGCAGCAGGGGGGCATGATGGGGGCTGGTATGTCCCCCTCCTCAGCTCTGTCTCTCGGTCATACCATTTCCAACCACTTAAAAATTAAAGGAGCCAATATCGCTGAATGGCTGGAATCGGTCACTGCCACAGAGCTTAATTGAGGTTATTTGTTGGCTCTAAAAATGTTTGGTCAGCTCTGCTGGTGGCTGCTCAGATACTTCCCACAACCCCTACCCTGAGGAGAAGGTGCCCCAGGCTCTGCTGGAGGAAGATGTTCCGCTAGGTTCTGGGCACATGAAGGTTGCTGGTGAACCGGCAAAACCTGGCGCTAGTGTGGGGACAGAGAGTGTACCCTAACAGTGTCCAGTGCCAAATCCCTTTGCTGGATGTTTTTTGGGGTGGCTGTTTACTGGGGGTGGTGGGGCCAGAGGGGGCCAAGCAGCTTCTGCCAGCCCAGATGCCAGTGCTCAGAAAAGCAGCTTGGCCCAGATGTTGGGCTGGGATCAGGGATGTGGTCAGCTGGACTGGGAAACACTAATGTGGCCATCAGCTCCAAGCACATCCTGACCCTGGCACCTCCTGGCCTCCTGGGGTGAGTGGGGTGCAGGCACTGAAGGTCATGGGGATGAAGGTCAGTGGGGATGAAGAAGAGGGGAGCTTGTCGTGCTGAAAGGCTCTGAAGACACATGCTAACAAGAGCCAAAACCACAGTCAAACCCCACTGGACCCCATCCCCTGAAGGGACACAGACAGGACTGGTATTGCCCTACTCTATCAAAAGTTTTGTCCACCTTTGTGCACACATAGGTCTTGGTGCTGGGGAGAAGAGGTTTCAGGTGGAACAGCCCCCCCGCAGCCTCCAAGGCAGCTGTTCCAAACCTGCGGGTTGTGTCACATCCAGCCCCTACTGCAGGCTGCCGGTGGGACATCGGCTTTTCCCACCACTCCAGCCTCTGCTGCAGAGATACCATCCGGATCCCCAGACTTCTCCAGGGAACGCTGGAAACCAGAAGGCCACCGAGACAGTCGGCAGCTGTCCCAGTGGTGACACCAGACTGCCCTGCTCCCCGAACAGCCGAGCTGACTGTCCCTGCTGGCTGACACCACCCTCATCCTTCCCTCCCCTCCCTCCGGTGCTGCCCAGAGTTTGGGGTGCTGCAGTTACTCCTAGCAGCCATAAGGCTTTGTGGTCTGAAGGGATACCCCACCAGGTTTGGAAGATACAGATGATCCACTAGTGAGAACACGCTGTCCCTGACCTTCGCTGCCCATGGGGTGGCCGAGACCTTCCCCCGGGCCCAAGCGGGAGGTAGATCTGCGCCCCTGCCTCAGAAGTCGAGATTCAGGCCACCAGCGCGATTATCCGCTAAACAGTGCCATCTCCTGGCAAAGCCACCGGTCAGGCCTGCCCCTGCGGCTGAGCTGAGCTGCCGACGAAGGCACATGGGGCTTTGGGCACCTCTGAAGCACGCCGACCCCCCAAATCTATCCCTGCCTGCTCCATGCCTTTCCTTTGCCCCTGGAAGCAGCTCTGCCTTGCTGGGAAGGGGCGATGCCATCCCGAAGGATGCAGGTGCCAAGCTGTCCCTCGGGATGGAGCACACTTCTGACACCAGTTTGGGTGGCTTCAGAAGGCACAGCTGGGGAAGGGCAGAGCCCGGAGCTGTTCAGCTGCGGTCCTTGTGCATGTGCTTTAAACCAGGGCTGTAAAAGGGTCAAAATCCCTCACAGCCGCACTGATGGTTCCCCTGCAACATGGGCTTCTGCCACAGGAGACTGATGGCTTCTGGCAGGGGATGGCTTCAGCCAGCCTGAGCTAATATTTTTCATGCCTAAATGGAAACTTGCAGTGCTGTAACCTCACCCTGATAACAGGTAAACTGAGGCATGGAACAAGCAGGTGTGGGGAATCCAACTAGAGCCAGGGAGACCAGCGAGGCAGAGCAGCCACTTACACCCAGGACTTCTGTCCCCACAGCAAGGGCGTGGCATTTTCTCTCATGCTCTGTGTGGCATCTCTTCACTCTGCTGTGCAGGTTCAGGCAGAAAATAGAAAGAACAAGACCACTTCCCTGCCTCCACCCAGCACTTACACCATCTGATAAACAAAATGGAAATAAATCCTTCTGTGTTTGCAGCAAATAGGTCTCCATGGGGGTTGCTTTCAATAATTCAAATGCTGTTGCAGAGCAGAGCCCACGCCAATGGGTTTTAATAAACACAGCCGTAATGTGACATGCAATTTATTATTAAGCTTAAAACAGGAAGCAAGGAGTTTAATAAAAGCCCCAGGTTCCCTGTATCAGTCACGGCAAGCAGGGGGATGCTGGCTGGGGAGGGAGGCTGTCCAAGATGGCTGCAGAGGCACACAGAGCTGGGTTTGCTTTGCCACACATTACCCAGGCTGGAACTGCAGGGTTGCTGGGCAGGGCATGGAGTGTGAGCCAGACCAGGGGGAATGGGGATTATGGCATGGACAGGAGGAGTGTGTGAAATGCTGCCTGCTGCACCCCTACAGCTGCTCAGCCACCCAAGGCAGCCTTGGCTGAGCTCTGCCCTAGTGTCACAGCACATTTGGAAAGGCAGATTAAAGCCTCGGATTTAGTCCTTCTCCCCTAAAACTTTCTCACCTACATAGCTTCCTGAGCTCAGCTCTACCTGGGCAGCCCAGGCCTTCTACACCCTCACTGTCCCTGTGGTCACCTTTAAAAGCAGACAGAGGGGGGGCAGCTGAGCTCCTGAGAGGAGTGTGTCTGGGTGGGTGCTGCAAAGTCTGAGGCAGGAGGTGGTGGCTGGTGCTCCAGCAAGAGTGTGTGCTGCTTGCTGGTCTGTCTGGACATCTCTTCAGGTCCAGGGTCTGCTCAAGGGCTGGTGAAAAGCAGTTGCTCTGCAAGGAGGTGATTCAGCTGAGGGATGAAGCTGGTTGTGAGGCAGATGGCCCACCTACATCCAGAGACACCTCCGGGTGATGGGTGTCTGATGGATGAAGAAGGTGACAGTCTTTCATCAGGCTTTTCATCACCTAGCAGGAGAAGGGCACTGGCTTCTTGCTGTCCCTTCCTTGGGCTCTTGAATGCTGATGCTTCCCCCAGGGATGTGGCTTGCTTACTTCCTCTCCTTGGTCTTGTACCGTAGCAGTGCCTTTTTTTAATTGTGAAGGGTCCTGGCAAGCCCCACTACTAAAGAGACCAGCACATCAGCTGGAAGGGGGCAGAGAGGTGGTTTACCTGTGCCAGTTCCCTATGGAAATGTATGCATGACTGCCCTGTGCTCTGACTTGGGGGGATAGCCTCAAGGGGAGGCAGCTGTCTGAATGCAAGCTTTGCTCTTGCTGTATTAGACAACAGAGAGTCCTTTCCCTTCTAAGGCTGTGAGAAATGGGGGACTTTGTCCCAGTCCAGCCAAGAAGCAGTTTGGAGCTAAGCCAGGGCCTCCAGGGCACCTGCAGCTCCTTTCAGCACAGCGAGCAGCCTCCTATCTTAAGGACGGCTTTCCAGCAAGATAAAGATTGGCTGAAGTGCTGTCAGGACTGTGCATGGGGTAACTTTGGCAGGCTCTCTAGCTGGTGTTGACAGCAGAGGGTTCATGCTGGGACTGATGCTGGGTAACATCCTCTGGCTTCTGCCAGCATTGGTAACTTACTGGAACTTTAACTTGATACTGCTTTTTATCTATGCTTGCTGAAAGCTCCACTACCTCTGGCTTTTAGAGCCCAAGGGCTGCTGATGTGACTCTGTGCATGCCCGCTACTAAGACTCTGAGTGGGATGTTGAACCTGGATCCAGTGAGGGAGTGTGGTGTCTTCCCTGTCCCCTTGAGGTGACAATCCCTGTGCAAGGCCATCAGGAGTGCCACCAGCCCAAGAAAGCCTGGAGTGCCCCTCCATCTCTCCAGATGAAGGAGTGGGGGGTTGTTCTTGGAACACAGATGAGTTTTGGTCTTTAGTCATGCTCAGCTTCACTCAGGGGAAAGGACCTGCCCTTGATGGTCTGTGGGGATGGTGGTGCTGGTTATACCTCAGCTCATCCAATGTTTTGGATCTCTTGCTGGTGCCCGGCACAGCTCCCCTTTGTGTGGGCTTTCCCGTCTGCATGGAGATGGAGTGTCAGACTGGGGTCTTGACCCCCTGGTGGGTGGGGGATGAACGGGAGCAGGGAAATAACCCACGCCTGGGCAACAACCTGGGGAGACCACAGGTAACCTTCGGAGAGTGCCTGGAGCAAGTTATCTCAGAAGCAAGGAGGTGCTCAT
This sequence comes from Calypte anna, assembly GCF_003957555.1. NCBI lineage: Eukaryota > Metazoa > Chordata > Aves > Apodiformes > Trochilidae > Calypte > Calypte anna. The sequence continues at coordinate 22,134,763 of NC_044252.1, read as the reverse complement.
CAGGGACCTGCCTTATCTGAGAGCTGGTTGCTGTCTCTCTTCGCAGCCCTTTCTGCCCTGGAGCTGCTCTCTGTCACTGCTCTGTAACAGCCGGAAGCAGGAGGAAATGGGAGCCCCTGTGCCTGGTCCCTGCCGTAGCACGCTCCTTCGGAAGTGGGGGGATATCTGGCTTGCAATTACAGTGCCTTTGGCTTGGCAGGCTTGAAAGTGTGAGTGATGGGGTCTCTGCAGAGCAGCCCCTGAGCCCCAGTGGGTTGGAGAGTGCTCAGACCCATCAGCAGCTTCCCCTGCTGTCTGGGTTCAGCCAGTTGGGGAATGTGGGAAGAGAGCAAGAGGCAGCAACTTGGTCTACTAGTGAAAAGCCCCAAAAGTCACTGGTCTGGACGCCCACATCTGAAGCACAATTTAATCCATCACCTTTAATAACCTTCCTCTCCCAGGCACATCTGGGAGGAGAGGCAGAATCAGTGGGGGACTCGCATCTCCCATTCCCATCCACCCTTCTTGATTTGAAACTGGTGGGTTGAAGCCCCTGTGTCTACAGGTAACAAAATGGCAGCCACTGGGCTGCTGCAGTTTCAGGTTGGGAGCAGCAGTTCCCTCACAAACATTTTGGGATGAAGGATGCTACCTGTCCTGCCCAAGGATGGAGAAGCCTGAAACAAGCGCTGCCAATTCCAGCTCAACAGGACTCACTTAAACCATGGGGTGAGGGCTGAAAGTAGTGAATACATTAGGATGATTCATCAAGAATCATCGCAAAATTCAGCTCTCTCCTACCACCAGCTTGGTCTGGCCTTGGGTAAGGAAGGGTTAAGCTGTAGGTCTCAGCAAAGCAAGTGCTCTCCAAAAAGCCATCCAAGTTAGTCAAAGCTGGCCTCCCCTCTGCCCTCATCCTTATCCATCTCTCTTATCTGCCCTGGGCAAGAGCAGGGCATTTCCCCTCCTCGGCCTGACAAGGACCAGAGCTGGCGACAGGCGGAAGCCATCACTGACTGCGTGCAGGGCTCAGAGAGGCCATGACCGTGGCATCCTGGCTGCAGGGTGGCCTCTGTAGCTGCAGGTCAGAGATGTGGAGGGATGATATGGTCAACCATGGGGCTGGATCCAATGAGGGGTCCCTGTCCCTGACTTTCCTGTAAAGGCTGTCTTGAGACATCTTCAGAGGAACCTCATTTTTTGCAGTCTGCAGGTAATGAGCTGCTGGGTCTCTGCTTCTCTGTGGTGAGCAGGGCTCTTCTCACAGGGGACAGCAGCTCTGCATGGTGTAAGTTCCTTCTGGGCACTGACATCTGCAGTTGGCAGCCTGGTTTGGGGTGGCACTGTGCAGCCCAGGCAAGCTGGGGCTTGGCACTGCCTCTGACAGGGGTGCCTGTGGAGATGTCCAAAGATGTAAGGCCATTTCACCTGGTGAGGGTTGCAGTGTGAGTGAGGTGCCAGGGCACCTCCAGCAGCATGGTGAGCTCTGCTGACACGAGGCAGGCGTGGATAGGCTTTTTAATTAAATGTGAAGGGCTTTCGAACTTCACAAGCCACAGCCTGAACGACTCTGGAAAAGAGGCCTTTTATTAAAAGAGAGATTCAGGCTCTTCCAGGCAGCTATCAAATGGCACATTTAATTGTCCTGGCTTGTTTAGCTGTTGCACAGGGAGGGATGCTCTCTGAGCTCTTCAGCCTTATACCTCCTCTCCAGCAAGCACATGTGCTGGCCTGCAGCCTGGGAGCTCCCACTGCCCTCCAGGAGGGCTGGTGAGGAAAAAGGAGGAGGAGGAGGAAGAAGATGAGCTTCTGTCCTAGGACAGCACTGGAGGCTCGGCAGGAGCTGGGCAGTGTCCTGGCTTGCTCAGTGCATTGATGGCCCAGCCTGGCCGGGGTTGAGCACTGGGGTTCTAAAGGGCTTGGGAAAGCAGCTGGGGAGATGGGAGCCTCTTGGGATCGTGGGAGCTGTCTGGAAGGCAGGGACTAACTAAATGGCAGCTTAAAAGTGTCTTTTCACTTGTTCCCATGGTATTAATGAGGCAGAACATTTCTGGCTCTGAAGAAGTTCATTCTACCCTGGCTGCAATGTGGCAGCCTCAGTGTATCAGCCATGGGACAGGCTGGTTGTGTTAGGATGATTGCACTGCTCCTTCCTTCTTGAAAAGTAAGTCCTTGGAAGTGTCCTCTGGCCACTGGGAACTGGCCTGTTCAGGGGGCATGTGGAGGGAGAAAGGACCTCTGGGTACCTGGCCTTTAAACCTGCTGATTTGCTGCTGGGCAATATGGAAGGACTGAACTTGGGTTCAGCTGCTGGTATTGAGCCCATCATCCTGAGGGAGAGGCTGTTTGGCTGAGTGAGAGAAGATGCTCCTCGGAGATGCCTTCCTCTTGGCTGTCCAGCCACACCAAGGCTCACCACTGGGAGAGGGGGGATTAAAAAAGATCAAGAGCAGGAGGAAATACAGGCTTTTATCAAAACCTCCTACTTCAAAGTTGTCCAGCTGAAGTGCTCCCCTTTGGTTTAATTTGAAGTGATGTTTCCTTCAGCAACTGCAGCTAAAAGGCATCAAACAAGGCTGAAACAGACAGAAAGCCTGGTAAGGAAAGTCACTGTTAGGGAATGGCTCGAGGCAGACTTTCACATTGGGCTGAACAGCCTTTTCTTGGGGATGAAAATGGGGATGATGCCAGTGCTGGCATTTCTCATTCCTCATCTTATGGCATGGGATAAAATCGTAACCTCTTTGGGAAGTGGCAACAGGGGTAATTTCCCATCCTGGGTGTGGCTATGCCCCTCTGAGATGGCTGCAGTGTCAAGTGCCCATGAGCAAGGGAAAGGCTGAAGATGGAGATCTGGGTGCTGCTCTGCGCTGGGGAGCTGGTGCATCTCCCAGGCTTGAGGTTTCCACCCTGCAGCCCCCTGAAATCAAACACTGAGCACTGTTTTGGTGGCCCCTCTGCAAGGGCCAGAGTTAAGCCAGATTGTGGTGAGTGCCCAGGGAAGAGGTGCAAAAGTATTTTCCTGAAAAAACCCTCCAAACTCTCCTGGAGTGGAAAAGGGTGGCTCCTGCTCCCACTGCCTGGGGAATTCCTGTGTGGGGACAGCAGGGAAAACTAGCAACAGCAGGGCACGTGCTTCCCTGTCACAGCATCCCTTAACTACTAAAAAACTGTCTGGGAGACAAAGCAGCTGGCTTTTCCTGGGAGAGTCCAGTGTGCTTCTGTCTTGCATAGGAGCTAATTTTCCCCATCTGGCTGGAAAATGGAGAGAAGCTACTGTGAAGACAGCTGAGTCCTGTCCCTGCTGGGGACAACAGGGCCGGGTGCCTCCTGGGCAGTGGGTTTGGTTCTCTGCTCACTGAGAAGACAAAATTGGTCAAAACAGGCCAGCAAAACTGAAAGCTGAAGAGAGGGATGTGTCCTGGGAAACAGAGAAAGATCATGGTCGTCTCCAGTGGTCAAAGTAAGGTTTTAATACCAGTAATTATGTTGGCATTAAAGCCACTGGCCCAGGAGGAAAGTGAAAGACAAGTCATTTGGCACTGTACGTGGAGACGGGATGCTCAGAGCTGTCTGCCTGCTGGACACTGCTCATAAAATTGCCTCCAAACCTTCTTCCACACAAATGACATTATTGTTCCAGCCAGAGTCTCCTTTATGGAATAGGACTTCAGAGATGGTGGCAGAGCTGGGCCCCTGACCCCAGATTTTCTTGCATTAAGTCTCAAGGAGGAGGGGGGGGGAGCAGGGGGGGTGTGGGATGCTCAGATATGCCTGTGCTTGCTGTGATAGTTCCATGGAACAGAAGGCATCTGACTGTGTGCTCTTTCTCATGCTCTCTAGATGTCTGGCGAAAGGTCTCTGCCAGTCTTACATGAAATCTTGAAGCTATATGAAGAGGCAAGGAGGAAAAAAGCAAATCTTCTCCCATAAGAATGAGGTGAAAGGAGCTGTAATTTCTCTTTCCCCAGTATGGCAACCCCTCATCCCCCATAGCAGATCCATTCCAGTGCTGGTAGGGTTGCTGTTTTCTCAACTCTTCCCCCCTGCTCCTCGCCCCCTCCTCTGCCTCCCCCCAGCTTGGCTCCACACACTCCCAGCTGCTCTAGGATGATACAGGCGGGCACAGAGTTCATGGGAGCCGTACCTGTGCTTTGTCTTCATCTGTCACCCCTCCTGACAGTCAGATCCATCTTAAACTGGGAGCGAGAGGGGAAGAGAGGGAAGCAATAATTAACCTCTGCGCAGGCCGCTCCTGAAATGCTGCAGTCTGGTGATGCACGAGGAGATGTCCCTGACACTTTTATTGCTACTCCAGCACCGTGCTGCATCTGTAGGAGGTGATTTGGCCAGGCTGGGATACCTCAGACATTCATTATGGTTGAAGAGCTGCTGGCACCTGCAGCCCCTCCCTGCTGGGTGTGTTAGTGAGGGCTCCTCACCACCCTCGCTTGCAGAACTGGGGGGTAAAGCTCATTTGGAGTGTTTGCAGGCTGGCTGGCTTGGGGTTTGTATGGGAGAGGGTTGGCTTAGGGGTTCAAGTTATCTTTGGTGCAAGTGTAATACAGGTGTGCGGGAGCAGAGCTGGCAGGGTGATCCAGGATGGGTAGTCCCAGCCCCAGGGCGAGCTGCTGGGGAGCACAGCCCTGGAGCTGGGATGTGCTACAGGTCTAGGAAATGACTCAGGGTGTTGTGGAACATGACTTTCCCTTACCTGCAACAGATCCTTGATGGAAATCTTGTCCTGGACTGAAAAGTTCCTTGATGGGAACATGAAGTAGAAAGAGGAGATGGCAGATTTTGGGCTCCCTTGTGATGCTGTGCTGGACCATAATGTCACCTTGGTGAGGGATGGTGCTGAACATCCCCGTGAGTCCCTGCAGCTCCCTGCCCTGGGTGCCTGTGGGTACCTGTCCTGCCATCCATGGCACTACACCTCTGAGGTAGGGTGGCTACTCAGCCACCTCCCAGCAAGTCTGGAACACTGCACAGCTGACAAAGTTGGCTACACACCTGCCTGATCAGGACCTGGTAGGAAAGGAATCCAACAGCCACAGCAGCATGTTCTGTGCCAAGTTCTGTGAGATGCAAAGACAGCAGTTGTTCTTCTGAACCCAGTGGAGCTCATGGACAAATAGAGCCTGACCTGCATGAAAAGTGGGAAAAGCTGTCCAGGGATTGGTATCTGGCTAGGCTGTTGCTCCTTGACTCTTCTGTGGGATTGCTGGGCTGTCAATCAGAGCAGTGACTGTGTTTCATTACATATCGATGCCCGTTCAGCAGATGTTGCAGCCTCATCGTGTACGAGCATGAGAGAAAATCAATGCCAGAAGTGCTTGGCAGACAAACCGCTGATTCAAAGCAGCTCTTGGTAAGGCTGGTGATGTATCAAACCCTTGGTCGTCTCTACTCGTGTGTGGAGGTGAGGAAGGGATGGGGCAGCACTGACCAGGGCTGGGGACTGGGTGTAGGGCATTATTGTCATAGAATGGTGGTGGGTTGGAAGGGACCTTAAAGATCATCAAGTTCCAGCCCCCCTGCATGGGAAGGGAAACCTCCCACTAGACCAGATTGCTCAAAGCCCCATATAGTCTGGTCTTGAACACTTACAGGGAGGAGGCATCCACAGCCTCCCTGGGCAACAGATTCCAGTGTCTCACAACCCTCACAGTGAAGAATTTCTTCCTAACACCTAACCTAAATTTACTCTCTCCCAATGACAATTACACCTTGTCCTGTCACTACATACCCTTGTAAAAAGTCCCTCTCCAGCTTTCCTGTTGGCCCCTTTCAGGTACTGGAAGGCTGCTAAATGGTCTTGTCAGAGCCTTCTCCAGTCTGAACAACCCCAACTTTCTCAGCCTGTCCTAATACGAGAGGTGCTTCAGCCCTCTGATCATTTTCATGTCCCACCTTTGGATTTGCTCCAAGAGCTCTCTGTCCTTTCTGTGTTGGAGGCTCCAGAACTGGACCCAGTACTCCAGAGTAGGTCTCATGAGAGTGGAGTAGAGGGGGAAAATCACCTCCCTTGACCTGCTGGCCATGCTTCTTTTGATGCAGCCATATGCTGTTGCACAGCATCTTGCAGTGTCCTGGATGTGGAAAGCCCTGTGTCTGGGGAGGAGAGCATAAAGGTCTCTTTGAGATGTGTCTAAGGGATAGCACTGTCATGTCATGTTTTCCCATGAGATGGGTTGCAGTGGCTATTCCTCCCCAGAAAATCACAGAATCACCCAGGTTGGGAAGGACCTCTGAGATCATGAAGTCCAACCCTTAATCCACTACCACTGTGGTTACCAGACCATGGCACTGAATGCCACATCAGTCTCTTTTTAAAAACATCCAGGGATGGAGAATCCACCACCTCCTTGGGCAGCCCATTCCAATGCCTGATCACCTTCTCTGTAAAGAATTTTTTCCTAATATCTGACCTAAACCTCCCCTGACAGAGCTTAAGTCCTCTTGTCTTACTGGTAGCTACTTGGGAGAAGAGACCGACCCCTGCCTGGCTCCAACCTCCTTTCAGGGAGTTGTGGAGAGTGATGAGGTCTCCCCTGAGCATCCTCTTCTCCAGACTGAAAAGCCCCAACTCCCTCAGCCCTTCCTCACAGGGCTTGTGCTGGATCCCTTCACAGCCTCCTTGCTCTTCTCTGGACCTGCTCCAGCACCTCAATCTCCTTCCTGAACTGAGGGGCCCAGAACTGGACACAGGACTCAAGCTGTGGCCTCACCAGTGCTGAGTACAGGGGCAGAATCCCTTTCCTGGACCTGCTGGCCACACTGTTCCTGATACAGGCCAGGATGCCATTGGCCTTCTTGGCCACCTGGGCACACTGCTGCACATGTTCAGCATCCTGTCAACCCAAACTCCACGGTCTCTTTCTGCCTGGCTGCTCTCTAGCCACTCTGTGCCCAGCCTGTAACACTGCATGATCCCAAACAACCAGGTCCCAAATGGTCCCAAACAACCATGATGGTGAGTGGGCAGGGACCCAGCAGGTCATGGTGGTGTTCCCAGGTTCTGCAGAAAGAAGTGGTTATTTGATGGGTGTGAGCTTCCTGGGATGATGAGTCAGTGGCCCGGTGGTATCTCTTGGGCATGAGGATGGAGGTGCCACTGGAGCTGGCACAGAGAAGAGCCATGTTGGGACTTCAGGCCAGAGGGAATGTCTTTATAAGGTTTGGTGGATTGTCCTTATCAAAATGAATGTGAGGCACCTTGTTACTTCATGAGGAAGAGTCACCAAATGCTGAAAGACTGGTTCTTAGTCTGAAAGACTAAGAAAGGGAAAACATAAATCTGGACGTGATTAATTTTGTTTTCCAGTTGTTTTAGGAGTAAGGGAGGCTGAAATAAGCCCATCCCCCAAGATCATCTTAGCTTGCACTTGGCTGCAGAGGAAACTGGGTCTTTTTCCACATATTTTTGTCATAGAGAATCTACAAGAAAACCCAAGGTTTGGGTTTTTTGGTTTTGTTGGTGTTTGGAGGCAGGCTGGTAGGACCTGGCCTGAGTAATTTCAGAGGCAGCTGCAGGGAACTGTAATCTCTCTCTTGGCATTGAATTCTCTATTTGCAGCCTTGGTCATGGCACCCATGACTTATGAACCGGCTCCACTGTCTCCAATGGGTCTATGAAAAGTCACCAAGAAAAGCAGAGGTAGCTTCTGCACAAGCCAAAATTGGGGGGAAATTCCTAGTGGAAGACAGTCTCTGCTTTAAGGAAAACACAGTCTCTGTAAGAAGCTGCTGCTAATATCATTTGGAGATGGGGAAACTGAGACACAGAGGGTGAGACTGATTTTTCCCAGATGAGGCAGGGATCTGGTAGCAAGCCCAGAGGTGACTCAGTCTTGTAGAGCTTCCCTCTTCTAGCTGCAAAAGCATCCATGAGAAACAGGTCAGCAAGCTGAAGAAAACCAGCCCCAAAGTTTCCATCCCAGTCTTCAAGGGGTAATTTTCCAGGGACAGAGGTAGGGGGGAGAGGGGAAAAAGCTCCTGAGTACTTGAAATGTCCAAACAGGATGGATATGAGGCCATGCACAAGTGCTGTCAGCTCTCTGGCTTTTGAGCTTCAGAGAAACTTGGCCTTTCCCTGCACAGATGGGGGTTTAATCAGGCACAGTTTAAGCACATGAGTGTTCAACACTAATCCAATTCCGCTCCATTCATTAGGGTGGTTATTCATCACTTGGGAATGATGAAAGGCTGTGAATCCTTGTGGATGCTGGAGAGTGGCAGTGCTGTGTGATGCTGGAGGGGTGAGAGCCCTTCCCACAGTGCCAGTACATGGGTAGGGACAGCAAGTGAGCTGCTGGATGATCCCAACCCCTTGACAAGAAGTCTCAAGCTAGGTTTTCTCTGCCAAGGTCTTGAGACCAAGTTATCTTGGATTGGATGAACGTCCAGGACAGCACACAGATGGAGAGCTGCTGGAATGGGAGATGATCTGAGGGTTGGAAAACTGTGGCCCTGCTCTGCTTCATCAGACCCTTGCATTCCTCCTGAGGGTTAATTGTACAGTGAAGTTGCAGGGCATAGCCAACCTCCCACTGCTCTGTCAGCCCACAAACAATTGTGTTCAACATACTGGTCATAACCCTATGGACAAAGACCATGGTCTGTGAGAGCAAAGCTAAAGGGATGTGGTCAGAGTGATGGCTGCTGCTCCAGGCTGGGTAGAGATCAGGTATGACAGCTGGAACAGATCTGAGAGGGGAAGGCAGCTGTTTTGGGTGCACATTTGCTTCTGTCAAGGGTTTAGCAGTTCTTCCACCTCTACCCTGTGCATGTGTCAGGAGACTGGACTGCCAGAGCAGGTCCTGGCTGTGCCCTGGAACCCCGATATCAAAAAAAATAAGCAAGGAGTGTCTCTCTCCCCCTCTCTCTCCTTCTCTGTTCCTTTCCCCCATATGTGAAGCAACAGACCTTAATTTTCCAGACAAATAGCAGTTTGCACAAATGTTTGAGATGTTTCCTTCTGTCTCACAACTCCTGTTCCCAGTGTGAATGTTCTGGCCATTAAAAGCTAAAAAATTAACTTACTCTCCATGATTGGTGTAAATTTTGGTGTGAGGCAAGTGAAAGGGGCTGCAAACATTGTACAAGAGGAATCAAAGGCTGTTGAGTGGCGGTAGGTGTGTGTTTCCTTGCTGCATTTATTTCCCCAGCCCTAGTAAAAGGCTGTCAGTAGCATGGCTCATGGGGATGAGAATGAATACCCTGCCCCAGGGAGCTAAGGGGTAACTATCAATTAGTGCTGGAGAGTTATTGGATAATTTTGATTATCATAAGGTGTCTGGGGACCTCCAGGTCACCATCAAGGGACACCTGGGCTGTGAGCACATATTTATCTGTGTTCTGGAGTGAACCAAAGTGATTTCTACATCCTGGCCAGGGTTGGTCCTGCAGACCTCAATTGGGGTCCCAGCACAGAGCCCAGAAAGGGTGGGGGGTGAGAGCTTCTTACTACCCTTGGAGCTGAACTCCTAAGCCCATGGCCAATCTGTCTGTCCTGTGCCCTTTTTAGCTGGGAGCTGGGTGCTAACACATCCAAGATGCTCTCCGTCTGGACCTGGAAGCTGAACACATCTTCAGAGCCCTGAAATCACCCTCAAGCTTGCAGCTGACATGGGCTCTCCTTTGCCTCCTCGCTTCCCTCTTTTTCTTCCTCTCCTCCTCCAAAGCACTAATTCTTCAGTCCCACCACCTGTACCCCTCATTCATTTAGTCTCTAGCTCATAGCATCCTCCAACTCCCCCCCCCCCAGCATCCTCTCAGCACTCTAAGTGCCTCCCATCTTCCTCCCCAGTGTTCCAGTTCCCAGTGCCCAGTCGAGCAGCAAGGCGCTAACGCCAGCACCCCTCTATCTTCTGAAAGGGGGCTGGTGGTTGTGTTTGATGGGAGCAATCCATCTCCATCATTGTAATGACCGTTCCCATTAATCGGCCATAAACTAATAAAGTAAGCACTTTCCCCTCCATCCCACCTCTCCCTCCCTCCCCCCATCCCCCCAAACTTCATTAAGTCTTTAGTACATTAATATGTCTTACTTAGTGTCTGCTTTTTTGGTGTGTTGGGTTTTTTTTCCTTTTTTTTTTTTTTTTTTTTTTTTTTTATCTGTGGGTAGCAAGGGTTTACCTGATGATGTTATTCCCTGCAGCCCTGAGGGAGCTTTGACAGCCCAGGTCATCCCTACAGCAGCGGGAGCATCATGCGTGCTGGAGAGCTGAGAAAAAAGGGGCAGGGTTAGGGATGGGGGGGGGGGGGGAGGGATGGAGTGAGTGAGTGAGGAATAAAAGATCCCGTACACCTCCAAATTAAATTTGTGATGCCTGGCATCAGATGGGCCCACAGCCAGAGATTAATTTGACTGATCAAGTTATAAAGAGCGCTGAGGCGGGTAATCAATCTTGGAGCTGTCAGGCAAATCGGCAGCAGTTTTAACCTGGCAGGACTCGCACACACACACACATGCACACATGCTGAAGCCTTTTTAATTCCTTTCACACTGACTGTTATTTCCCAGGCCTGTTTATTTTGGAAGGGCTGTGGGAAGGTGGGGGCAGCATTGCTTTGCTCTCTCCTGTATCCCCAGCAGTGACAGCCCCAGCCAAGCAGAGCATCATTGTCCCCTCATGGGCCTGACACCTCCACTGTGAAGGGGAAGCCATTGGCCATGATATTGGAAGCCTTTAGGGTGAGTTACAAGTTTTTCTGCTTGATAGAAGATGAATCTTCTCATCTGCCTTATGAGAAGACTCAGGCTTGCTTTCCTCCTCTTCCTAGACCTGTGGTGGTAGCATTGATCTTCCCTGCCAGCCCCTGTGCTGGGACTGGCCCAAGGATTGTCATGCTCAGCCCAGGACATGCCCATAGGCAGGCACAGTCCCCATGTGTCCCTGGAGGGTCACAGAGACACTGAGACACTCTAGATCAGCTGCAGATTGAGCTTCTTGGAGCTGAGTCTGCACTGGACATAGTGGATGAAGGCCAGGAGCTCTCTTTGTAGGTCTTCCTCGAGAATGGAGTGCAAATGAAAAAGTTTGTAAGTGGTGAGAGCTGCGCAGCTTCCTCTTTGCTCTGCCTTGGAAATGACAACCTTGCAGGCAACAGGGGAGGGCTCCACCTGCATGGACTGAAAATGCTTGTGCTGGCTGGTAATATGCAGAGACCTTGTCTGGACCAGACTCAGACGTGGATAGGGCAGTTCCTACAGGCTCTGAGTTGGAAGACTAAATAGTCTCAGATTGACTCCACAGAGAGAAGACTTGCAGGTGAGAGCAGAGGCAGCTCCATTTGGGGATCCAGGAATGGGCTGTTTCAGAAGGGAGCTGAACTTGTACCAATTGGAAAGAAAACAGAAAGACCAGGAGTTTGAGGTGCTTAGCCAGCACCATGGTGGGTCTGGGAGACCCCCAGAGCCCTGTGGAATAGTTGGCTATAGATGTGAACCCAGCTGCTGGCTGTTTATAGCAAACCACTCACAATATTAGGAGGCTGTGGGACTTCCTTACATGAAGGAGGGCAGGATACTGTCCCCTGCTAACTCCTCTCTGGCTGGGTACATCTCAGGGTATGTTTCCATGAGAAGTAACTATGAGCAGCCATCAAAATCTGTTCATTTTTTTCACCAGGCTAAAAGCATGGTGTCCTATTTGTCATCATCCAGGAGCTGAGAGGTGACCTGGCCAGGTGAACCAGATCATACTGCTCCTATCTTTGAACCCAAAGGCTGAGCATAGTCCAAATGCTATGGACTGGGGACTAGCTCTGCAGGGTCCTGCTACTGGAGACTGGTGGCAATGTTGAGCCCATGTGGGTGTGAACAGTGGTTTAATCAAAAGGATGTGAGTGCTTCACTGGCATGAGTCCTCCTTGTAGCACAGCTCTTCTGGTTGTCCCAGCTGGCCAAGGGGCTCGGATCCCACACTGAGCCTCTTTCTCAGAGCAGTACTGCCCCATGGTCCAGGCAGAGGCTCCAAGGCTCGAGTCTTGCAGTGGCCTGGAGTCCTTTCCAGTGCCAAAGCTGCAAGTTGTCAGCGTGACATCAGCAGGACATGTGGCTCAGGCTGCTGGGAACATTGTGGCCTTTCCAGGGTGCTCAAGTGGGTCCTTCTAGTCTGGAACAAACTGTGTGGGCAGCTGAGGGGTCTCTGAGAAATGCTCTGGGGAGGGAGCCAGCATCCCTATGAGAGGAGTTGCTTTCAAAGAAAGGTTCTCCAGTCAAATATTTTAAAATCCTTTCGCTCCCACAGTTTCCCTGCACATCCCCTTCAGGGGCTGTCAGTCAGGCTTTGATGACCCTGCTGCAAGCCAGGAAATCCAGTGCAGCTACATCTCACAGATAGCTTCCGTATCTGTGTATCCAGCACTTGGGTGTGCAAGGGCTATGTTGGGGGCTGAAGGTAGGCAACTGCCTTTGTGGTGCGTGTCCAAAGGAGGCAGAGGCTGGGAAAGGATTGCTGGATGATGTACTCAGCACCAGCACTTGTCGTCCATGTCCCTCGCTCTTCAAAGAGTATGTGGGGCTCTCCAGAGCCTCCTTGACATGGTTGGTGTGTGCCACAGGGATTCCTCCATCCTCTCTTGTGTCCCCCACAGAGTGAAGCAGAGGTGCTGGGACTGGTCTCGTTCCCCATGCTGGGCAGATGTCCTCTCCACCCAGAGTATGTGGCCACAGACATTTTTACATCTCCTATCCCCATGGTCCCATTCCTGCTGTCCTGCAGAACTCTGATTTATGCTTTGGCTCCTTCCTCTGGACCTGCCTAGAAACACCTGTATCCTCCAACAACCTGCCAGCTCACAGGGCTGCAGGCAAGAGGCTGCATCCTGGTGCCAAGCAGCTCCCACTCAGCTAACACTGGCAGATTTTGGATATTATTAGCGCCAAAGTCTTCTCCAATTAATCTTCCCCTTCCCTGGCTTCCTCCTTTCCTCACTGGGCCACGTCCTGGGGAGGATCCATCGATCTCAGAAGTACCCAGCAGAGCATCTGGAGCTCAGGGTAGGCTGCATTGCCCGGTATCTTCTCCAGGTTGCTGGGTACCAGCGTGGATGCTGTCTTCATATTTGATAGGATTATTAGCATGGGGGGAAGAGGAGGGGGGAGAAGAAGCACTAATTGATCTGGTAATAAAGTAAATAGAAGCTCTTATGAGCTTGGCCATTAAGAATAATTAAGGAATGGTGAGTGAGGGGAGGAGACTGAAGAGAAGGCCCCTGTGGCTGGGGCAGGCTGGCTTGGTGTGGGTTTGCATAAGGTCCACATCCTCTGCCCTTGGCCTTCACCCACAAAACTTTTCCTGTTATTGTTCCCAAGGTCTCAGACAAGTCCAACTTCTCCAGCTGTGATTTGGGCATCTGGGAGCACTAGTCACTCTGGACCAAGAAGGGGTGAGGCTTGCGCCCTCTCTATTGGTACTCAGGCAAGGCTGGGATCCCGTGGGAAGTCAGAGGGGAGAACAAGAACCAGAGACAATGGGGGTCTTCTTCCAAAGATCTCCCAGCAAAAGGTAAGCACCAGTTTTTGCTGTGCTTTTCAGACATTCTGTGGCTCCTCTGGCTTACTGGCTGGCTTGGCATCCCTGTGCCAGGCTGTGGCTACCATGGGCCCTCCAAACTGGGAAGGGCTGGGCTGGAGACAGGATGGCTGAGCTCTGGCATGGAGAAAAAAGCCAGCCTCCAAGTACTTGGTAAACACAACTGTCAAAAGAAGAAAAGAGCAGCTCAACGGGGTCAGGGGTTAATACAGACAAGGCTACTAGTACAAACAGCAGGGAAAACAGCTGGGATTTTGGAGGCTGATAAAAGGAGGCGGCAGGGACAGGCGTGTGGTGGGGCTGTGAGCCGGCATGGGCAGGGCCAGGGCCAGCGTGGCTGTGGGCCACTGGGCAAAAGGCTGCCGAGTACCTGCGTGGCAATGGAGTCTCCCTGCTCATGGCACTGCAAGCAGCCTGGCACAGGCCGCCCATCACAGGCACCCCCAAAACTCCCGGGCAAACCGTTCCCTACTTTCCCCACCTCGCAGGGCTCATTGTAGGTGCGTGCGTGGCTTGCTCGGTCCTACCAGCACTGCGCTGGACTCCAGGGAGCTGGGCGGCATATGCTGAATAAACAAGGAATTCAGAGGATGAGCACCATGCTCCAGGTCCGCCTGCAGCAAACAGCCGTGTCCCAGCTCCCGGGCAGTCAGAGTTCCCTGGGAACATCGGCAGCGCCGGTCCCAGTCGCCTGCCCAGCTTTGAGATGAGGCTGGAGGCAAAAAGTGGGGACCTGCCTTCCCCTGCAGCTCTGCTCCCGCAGTAGCACTAAGGCAGCCCGGGCTCGCTCTGCCTGCGAGCTTCCCCAAAGAGGGACAAAGCTCCCCCAGCTCCCAGCTCCTCTGCCTGCTCCGGACCAGCCCCCACCCCATCCGCCTGCAACCAGCTGGGGCACGCAGCCAGAGCCGGGGTTGGTTGGAGTGGCAGCTGGATTTTGCCGTGGGCTCTGAAATGCAGACGCTAAGCAGTGGGGCTGGGCTGGCTCTGCCCAAAGTTTCCCCCAGGCCCGGCCCCCTCCATACTTCCCTGCTCTTGGCTTTGCTGCTCAGTCCTGACCTTCCCTGCCCATACTTGAGCATCCTGCCCGTGCAGCACCATGCCCGTGGGTCTTGGGACGGCCCTGAGTTCTGTCCTGCCTCTGCCATGTAAAGGGTGCCTTTGTCATTGTGCAAATGGCACAGCAGCCCTGAGACTGCCATGGGCTGGCTTCTAGCACCAGCAGGATGCAAGGAGAGTAGGAGCCTTGGCTGCTGTAGGAAACACAGTGAGTGCAGCATGGAGCACTCAACCCAGACTAGGACTGGCTGCTTTCAGTGTCTATGGGAGGATGAGGCCTGACCTGGTGCCCCCCAGGCTGACACAGTGGGTGATGCTGTCTGTGTTTGTTTGCTTTGAGAAAAGGAGTGAAATCAGATCCAGCCTTTCTGCTGTTTGTGTCCAGGCCCCAACCCAAACACGAGGGACATGGTAAACAGAGGCAGGAGGCCAGTGCTCACCAGAGAAAGAGCGTTTCTCCTGTTAGTGCCTTGGACACAAGGAAGCATCCCCATGTTGCTTCACAGGATATCCATCTCTGCCCCTCCTAGTCCCACTTGCAGCCTCCTGTGTCCTGTCTGAAGCAGAAAATCGCATTTGCTGAAAATTTTGTAGCATTGTCATGGGATATGCTAGGTAACAACATGGGCATAGGGACCAGGATGGTGGTGTGACCCTGGAGAGGATCCTGGACTCTCCCACCACTTTAGCCAATGTGACTGGCAGAGGGTCCCAGTAGGAGGTCATTGACATCTTAAAAGCTCTTGCAACACTAGCTGGTGGCTTGGGAACACCCATATGCTCTTCTGGGCCCTGGGGAGGGCAGTGAGGGCCAGCAGGCCCCCAAGTATTGATCATGGCTGGGATGCTCATGGAACATCTTCCAAGCCCCACCATCACTGAGAGCCACAGCCAGATGTCATCACTTTAAATACCCTGTGGGTCAAAAAAAAATTGGACCCCCAATAACCCAAATAACCCTGTGTCATCATCGCCTATAGGTACTGGAGCTACTCATTGCCACAGCTGATCAAACATGTCCTGTGTGACTGAGCCACTTCTGCATGGGGTGACACCCTTTCTCCTGTGAGAATACAAGCTAACTTAATGGGGCTTGGGATCCTGCATGGTATTCCTGAGCAATGATTTTCATTTAATTAGCCAAATGAATATGAAAATAGACTCTGCCCAAGAGCCTACTAATAATTTTCTGTGTTAATGGCTTGGACTAGTACAACTCCTCCCTGGCAGATCTCTGTGCTGCATGGTGGGGGACAATAGCCTGGCCATGCTTTGGGGACAGATGGAGCCACGTGTGCCACAGAGCGGGGCAGGAGGCTTTGCCTCCATGAGAGCTGTGACCACAGCCTTTCCTCTTATTTTCAATGGATGCTGCAACTCTGACATGAGCAAGGCTCTAAAATGCAGTTATAGCCTAACTGCAATGAGGTTGCTCAGTGATGGCTTTCTTGGTCCTAAATTCAGCACTGCATTGGTTAGCAAGATCTAAAGCTGAATAAACAGGTGTTTTGTTATTGAGGTAAACAATATGAGAGGAAGGAGTCAGGTAAAACTATAACAGAGGTCAAACAGCAAAAAATAGTCTCCATGCAGAGCTGGTCCAGGAGCTGAATTCAAACTGCATCCCATTGCACCTGACACCTGTGAGCTTGGTGAAGGCTTGGCTATAAAAACTCCCAGAGTTTCCCCTCTCTGAGTCCTCCAGCAGATGCAGAAGCACCTCTGTAAGACTGCTGGTCATCAGAAGCAAATTAGTTGATACCAACAAGAGAGATAGAAAGAGCAAAGCCCCCAAGTTAGGCTAGAAACTAGTGCTCAGCAGGAAGCAGCCCTGGATGAAGTGAAAAAGGGCATTTAGAGTCAGCTATTACTAAGGAATTAAAATAAAATTCACTTTGTTAACAAATTAACATTAATTAATTGTTATTTTATTAATTTGCTCAACCCAGGATGTTGCTTTTTAATGTATTTTTCAAAAGGCTAGTCTGCTCCCAGGGCATTGGATGGCTGGCTGATAAATCTGCAGACTCACATGATGGACATGACCTAAGAACCAGATTTGATGGCTTTGCACTAAAACACAAAGGCATGGGAATGTCAGAGTGTGCCTGATTTTCCCATGTTTTTGATTTCTTAACCTGTCTGAACCCCATTAAACCTGATTGAGGCTAATATGGGGCAGATACACTCCAAGTGTCTTACAGAGGCCTGGGGTCTTCCCTAGTCAGTCTCATCTCTGTTTGATTTCTTGCTGTCCAGGAGCACCCCAGCATCTGTAATTGAATGTAAGGATATTTGTTGAAGGGAGAGGCATGCATTAATCACTGCAGCCTGGCAGAGCTGAGCCTATAGATCTTTCCAGCACATAAAATAACTCACGTTAATCCTTGCTTGTGATTTATCCTCTTCTCTGTCTTGTACATGAATTATTCAGGGTGGTGCTAGGGGAAGCTGTGGCAAGGAAAGCCAAGTGAAAGTCCTGTAGCTGGCACAAGTGACCCTGCACCCCTAGCTAGGAGGACACAGTGGAATGTGGTGAGGTTCTTCCACCAGCCCCGGGCATATTCAGGCTTCAGGACGTGCTTGGCTGGGGTCTTTGCTCTCACAGGGGCTGCTGAAAATTAATTGCATGGTCAACAGCCACGTGTTGAGCTCTCTGAACATCTCCAGGCAGGGTCACTTCCAATCTCTCTTCATGCTTGCTGCAGGGCTGTGTCCATCATTGGTACTGCATTTGTTTTGCTGTGGGTATTTTTCTTCAGCCCCAATTACACTCAGGCTTACACCAAAACAAACAAGCTCTTGGGCCGCTGAGGTACCTGGATGGCTCAGACAGGCTGGTGCCACTGCTGGCCCCAGGGCTGATAAAGGACCCTCCATGTCGCAGTGCTGGAGTCTGGGCTTGCAAAATGTGACATGATTTCTCCTGACAATTAATCACCAGGGAGCAGGCAGCATCAATTAATAGGTAATGGGCCTCATTTCAGGTCAGGGTTTCAGAGCTGGGATCCTTTTGGCCCTCTCTGCTGCATGGATGGGAATCCCCATGGCAGCACCTGGATGCAGAGCTCTGAGGGGGAACTGGTTGCCAGAGGTGCAGGTTGGTGCCCAGAGATGGCAGCCAAGGCTTTTTTTTTTTTCCCCGGGCAAGCAGGGATATTAGCAGCAAACCCCAAGATAGGGAAAATGAACCCAGACTGGATGAGAATGTGACCAACCCTGCTCAACAGCACCACCTCAACACCACCATCATACCCCCACCAGGCTTGCAGGTGGTGCCAAGCCTGAGCCATGGGGTCTTCTAAGCTGGATGCTTTCAGGCGCTCAGGTCTCTACACAACCCTGTGTGGAGCAGAAGAAAAGGCTGCTGGCTTTAATTTAGGGGTGACTTGTGATGCCTCTAATGCCAGGGAATTGAAATATTTGTGATCCATGCTTGCTCTAGGAAAGGCAGCAGTGAGGTGTATGCTGGCAACAGTTGGGAAACTGAGAACAAAAGCAGCTTTTATAAGATGAAAAATCCCCTGTTGAAACAGGTCTTTCCCAGCCACACCACGTGGCCCAGGGTGCAGCTCCTGTGGCATCCCCAGCCCTCTCCAGCAAAGCAGCCATATTGAAGCACAGAGAAGCACACTTGCCCACCCCTGGCAAGAGCTCATCCCTCCAGCCACAGAGCACATCTTGCTGCAGTGAATGCTGATCCAGGACCTCCGAAGCAGTTCAGTGGAGCAGGACAAGATGGGGGAGTAATTTGATGCTCTGAGTGTTCAGAAGAGATCCTGCTAGAAATACCCATCTGACACGCTGCTTGAGATAAAGCAGGGGAGGCGGCTTTACTTTAGCTTATCAAACACATTTTCTCCAGAGAGATCTCCATCATCTCAGGAAGGAAACTACTGAATTTTTGTGTTCTGGTGTTTTTTTCTTTTTGAAGATTTTCAAGAGGAAAAAAGATGGGTGGGAGAAAAAATGTTTCATTTGATCCTTATTTTATTGGTGGGAAAGTTTTAAATTGGAAAGTTTTTGTGGGTTTTTTTGGTTTTTTTTAGCACCAGAAATAGATTTTAATTTTTCTTTTCCTCAATTGAGATGAAGTACAAAATACTACCTGGAGAATGAGATGGAAGAGAATTTTTAAATTGAAGAAGAACAAGTGACACACTTTGAAAGCTGTATTTTTTCATAATTATCCAATGGAGATAAAGCGAAGCACAAGCAGAATGTGAGAATATTCCACCATTACTTCAAAACTGATTTAATGAAATTCCATTTTCAGGGAAAGAAGTAGCTCATTGGAGGGGTTTGCAGACCACCTCACCCCCAGGACACAGCCCCATCCCTGGGAGCTAACCCCTTGCCTCTGACCCAGGCTCTTTGCCTGTGCTGGGGCAACATAGAGAGACATTGTGAATGTCCTCACCCCATGAAGACCTAAAGGGGTTTGCTTGGCTTCACCTGCTGGGAAAACTCTTCACACCCTGCATCTGCTGTCACCAGTCCTTGCTGGGCAGGTTTTGGGGTTTCAGTGCCCCCAACTTCCCCAGTCCCCTCGCTGCAGGAGGTGCAGGTGGCTACCAGCCTGCTCTTCTTCCCCAGGGCCACCTCCAGGCACCAGGACTCCCCCAAGGGACTTCCCCTCCAGGGCAGATCCTCCTGGAAAGGCAAGTACCTTTATCTCCCCCTGGCTCCAGTGCCATCTCTGCCTTGCATTAGTCCCAGATGTCCACACAGTAGGGGATGTGAGTGGGATGCTGTGGTGCCAGGCAGGATGGCTGCTCACCTGGCAGAAGCCCAGGGAGCTGTCGTCTCTCTGCTGCTGTGCTGCTAAACGTCAGGCGTTTAACTTCAGTGACCCAAAACCCATCAGCGGCTTCAGGAAACTGCAAGCGTGAGCGAATGCATCTCATAAAAACTTCTACATGGCTGTGAGCATATTAAGTACTACTTTTGGTATGGCAGCACACAGGGACCAAGCCCTGAGGAGCACAGCCAGCCCTCAGGAGCTGGAATCGCCTTCATCCATTTGACTCCCAGCTCCTTATATCATGGTTTCTGTAAACTGTTACCATTTGCTAGTATTTTGTGAGTGCCCCTTTGCACCCTTAGTCCGGGAAATGCAGCTCTGGGAGAATGCACTCCCCACTGATGTATTATAGAACAACTTTTATACATTTTCTATAATTTTTTTTCCCCAGGTCTCTGCTCTGTTTCAGTGAGGTGACACTTCTCTAGCCCCCCAGCTTTTCTTCTCTCATGTTCAGCTCCGTGTTAACCTGTCCCAGCTGTTTCTGAACATGAGGTTTGAGTTTGTTGGTAGTCATGAAGAACTTTTCCATGACCCCAGCACTTGGGACTGTGATGATGTCTGGGGCTCCAGTGGGCAGCAGGCAGGGACAACAGGCACCGGTCAGACACAGCAGCCTGAAAGGAGGCATAAGCTGGAGAAATAACCCTTGCCATGATTTGGGCAGAGCTGGGGCTGTGCTGGATCACCAGTGATCAGAGCCCCTTGCCAGTCGGCTTTAGGTCCTTGGATAGAGAAGTTTCAAGGCTGTCATTGACTTTAAGTGCCTAGCAGTGCTGGGTGTGTGGCCAGGGTGGTTAGAGCATTAGGTAGCTGATTGGGGTGGTGATGGATGGGCACAGCGTTTGGGGCTCATTAATTTCTGGCAGGGATTGGCTTGTCACATCCCGTAATGCAATCAAAGTAGGAACATATTTCACTCAGGGAACGCAAGGAGCATTCAATCGGGAGGCAGAACACTGCCTTGAAACATTCTCCAGCTGATAAAAACTCCCCGTCACTGCCAGAATTTAATCCTGCTAAATGCTGAGCACCTGAGGCACTAGTCAGTCTCAGCCCTATAGCCCTGAGCAGGGGCACTGCTCCTGTTTGGCTGATGTCTCCCAACTCCTCAGGGAAAGGTGGCTGTGCAGGGGATGCTCAGCTTAGTGCTGCCTTGAAACTCCACCATCTCTGGGGTGACATTCTCCTGGGAAGCTTCACTGATGGAATTCTGTGTGGGCTGGACCAAACCTTCCCTCCCTTGAGCTTGGTTGGGTTTGGGGCTTGCCTGGATCCCTGGAGCAGGGGCTTGACTGCTTGACAAGAGCAATATCCCCAGGCCAGATGTAAGCTGGACACAGCTGAGCTCTGGGGAGCATGTGCTGGGTCACAGCTGGCACCAGCACAGCCATAGGATACTGTGGGACGAGACTGTGCTTGGGGGCAGGACGGATGAGCTCCTGGCCTGGGACTCCCCAGACCCCCAATCTCCTCTCCAAGAAGCTGCCACTTCCCATTCTGTGAAGAAATGGGAGAGCATGGAAACAAAAAGACTTAAAAAAAAACAAAACACCAACAAAAAATGTGGTGACAAACATGAGCAGCATGGCTGTGAGCCAAGACACTGCTCAGCCACAAGTTGGTGGGGGGGACACACGGCCCCTCTGGCCAGGCCTGTGGAAGAGGCAGGACAGTTTTTCAGGCTGTGACATTGTTTTGCAGAACATGACTGAACACCTGGCCCAGGGCATCCAGGCAAGGAGCACATTTCCATAACAGCACTTAGAGCTTTTCCCTTTTGTGTCTGCCTTGGGCTGGGCCTCAGGAAACACCTCCACTCCTTTCAGCCACTGGTGCTGTGAGCCCCTTGCTTTTAGGAGAGGGTGGGATGGCCTCTGGCTCTTGGCCAGATGTCCAGTGCATGGTCTCCTCTGAAAGTCAGATCCATCATTTGCTTCTTCAGAGGCCAAACTCTGCTTAAGTGTGGAGTGCTTGAGAAGTATATTAATGTTGCCTTTAATAGGAATAATATTCAGCAGTGATGATTTTAATAACTATTTAGTTATTAATACTGCTTTTTTGCTCCGATTGAATGCTTTAATTTGATGTTACTGGCAGACAAGGAGGGGCTAAGGACAGGGTCAGCTGCCACAGCAAGCTGCAGCATCTCAAATGAGGTGAGAGATACTCTGTTGTGGCTGTCTCCAGGTGGGACTGGACTGGGAAAATGCCACTCCATGGGCTCATGTAATTGGACAAGGTTTGAAACCAGCTGGTTTTGTGGCTAGTGCCTGCTGTGGGCTGTGGCTGCCCTACAGAGCTACCTTTGAGAGACTTGGCACCCCTGGGCCCACCTATCAGCTACCTCAGGGGATTTAGGTCTTGGCTAAGATTGTCAAGGCTCTCATGTCCTGGGGATGTTCAGTGGTGGAGAGGGCACTGGGCAGTAAGGAGACAGCTGGACAGTCCAGAGCTTGCATGTTCCCCTGCTCAGCACATGAGGCTCAGGCTTTGCCTGAGGAGTCTCTCACAGGTGCAGCAGCATCCAATGGGACCAGGACAGGCCCTGGGTCATTCTGGGAGGGCAATGACACAAGGATGCTGCAACATTCATGGCTGCTGCTGTTCCACAGGGCAGGAACAGATTTTGTGCAACCAGCTCCAGAGGCACCAGCAAGCAAGACCTGACAGGTGATGTCAAGGATGTAATTTTACCCCTACCATTCAGGATCTTTAATCTAAGCATGTCAGTGTTTGGAATTGTATACATCCCTCATTTTACTCCATGCTGAATCAGACCTTGCCCATGGATAGGAAAGAGCTGCTTCCCACCCAGCCTGCTTCATTGTGCTGCACTGGTATCTCCTAGAGAGATGCTCTTATCCCTGGTACAGGGGCTGGGGAGCGCAGGCTCCTGGCCAGAGAGAGCAAGTTACCAGCTCACTTTGTGTCTGTTATCCATAGCACTGAAAGGGCTGCAGATGAACTAAGTGAGGGTCTAAGTAAATAAAGGATTGACCTTCCACCCTGGAGGCCAGAGGGCAGCTACAAACTAGTGCTAATGTGAAATAGAGAGGCAAACTTTGCAGGCTTTGGAAGAATTTGCCCTGGAAGCATCAAAAAAGACAAAAGACTCATGTATCACCCTGTTTGCATTAACACAGGAGTGATGGCCCTGGCACACAGAGGACCAAACTCTGGCCAGCAGCTCTGGGAAGGACACTATGTTGGCTTAAGGGCTGAAGCAGGGAATAGCTACAGGGAAACCCCTGACTTGGAGGCCTGGGGCTTCTCACACACTGCAGTGCCCTGTGGACAGCTCAGCACATGCAAGTTGTGTTTCTCACTATGTCACCATGCAAAGTTTTCATGGGGGCATTTCATGCCCTGCAGATACGTGGACCTGGGACCTGATGATTTTATGTCAACCCTGTGGGTGCTGGGAACAGGAATGCTACAGAAGCTTGGGTCATTTCAGTACAGTCTTTAAAGGACTTTCTGAAAAAGGGGCCAAATTGACTTGTCTCAGGCTGGTCAACCAACATCCTCAGTTACACTTGATCATATGGAAATGGGTACATGGCTGTAGTCATATGATAGAGGCAGAAGACCACAAGGGATGGATGGGTCAATAGGAGCTGGCAGATGGACATGGCCACTGGAGAGATAGAAAGACAAGTGGATAAAGGTCAGAGCTGGGGGTGCTGGAGATCAGCAGAGCTAAGATCTGATGGGAGGTTTTTGTTCTGACTGAGGCAAGTTGGACCAAAAGATATATTTGGTTGTTGATTTTCTTGGTCATGCATTAGCTAGGAAGAAGAGGTGAGTTTCTGCCCATGTTATTAATAGCTGGGGACACGTGGGCTGGCACATAGTACTTGTGATGAGCCCACAGGACCCCAAATGCTGCTTAATTCAGTCATGGGATCGTGATAATGTGCAGAACCTCCCTAGGCCTGTTGCATTATGAAGTGCTGTGAGTGATTTACACCCTGTTAGTGACTGTGGGCTGTGAACATAACAACTGAACCCTCTGGGCTGCTTACTGCTCCCCTTGCCTGTTCAGTTGATCCCTGGAAATGGCTCTTCCACCTTTGTAACCACTGGCACAGTACTGCACTTTCCTTCCCCCAGATGCAAAAGATCCCCAGTCCCCCAAAGCACCCTGTTAAGAACTTCCACATCTCATTGAGCTATTATTAATAGGGGGGCTGTCTGGTGTCACAGCACGGGCATAAAATACATTAACATTATCACATAATCTTATTTAGCAAACACATGTCTCTTCGCCCTTGGTAATTGCATTTGGGAGATGCAATATTTATGAAAAGGGAGAAAGAAATGCCTTAGCTCATCTACTCTGAACAGTAAAAGTCACGGGAAAAAAAAAAAAAAAAAAAAAAAAATGCAGGGGGAGATTGTGGGAGCCTGGGAAGGAGATAGATGTCAGCACTGCTGCTTCACTCACAGCAAGTTTGGTCTTTGATGAGTCTTGGTCTAAGCTTGAGTTTTGACTCTGAGCTTCTAGAACTCAGTGAGGCTGGGATATGGATCCAGGTTTTGTAAAGGGTCTTCCTACTCCAGGTTGTGTCAGACCCCAGCATCTCTTAGCATCTCTCTGCAAATACCGCTGCTTGCTCTCTGCCTCGCGTTAGCTTTACTTCTAATTGCACCTGCAGGGACCTCCGGTGGGGCTGCGCTCGGGGCTCAGCTCCGAGGATGCTGCCCGCTAAGCACAATGATTGATTAGGATTTCTCCTAGGACTGAAATCCGCCCAACCATCTCTGTATTTCTCTATACCCATCTCAGACCCATCGCAGGGTCTGAAGAGTTGTTTTGGTTTTTTTTTCCCTGGACACAGCATCCCCGACCTGCGAGCTCAGATCTGAGTGTGCGCTTCCCTCGCACCTCTGAAGCCCCGGGTCCTGCCACTTTAACTTTTGGTGAAGGTTTGCAGCTGCATATGAGCTGCTGGAAGCTGTCCCTTTTCTCAGGGCATGCTCAGAGCTTAGCTACACTGACGGTATGGACAGAGACGTCTCGAAAGATTATTTCGAGCCTCCGGCAGCGCTATTCTATCGGAGCCTTGAAGTATTTGTCTCCCGAAATTAAAGCTCATTTTCCTCCGTGTCCCCGGTGTGCTTGGTTGACTCCACCGGCAAGCTCCCGCGCAGGTAGCAGTGACATGAAACAAAGACTTCACATAAAATCCCGAAGCTCTCTGAACTGGCACCGGCAATTCAAAGCCCCTGGTGATGTGCATAAAACTGAAAAACCGGTGTCACCTACTCTCCCCCACGAACTTTGTTTACACACCCTGATAAATTTGTTTGTTTTCTGTCGTGGGCTCTCCTTGATCTGGTTTTCGAGATCCTACCTGGGAGGTTAGAAATAGCAAAGCCTTTGGGATGAAGAGGGCTCCGTGCTTTGGGATGGAGACACGGTGCTTTCTCGGTGAAGTCCGGGAGGCTGTAGCACTGGAAATGAAACTAAACTAATTACAGGTGGAAAATGCAATTAATACAATAGTGTATAATGCAATTAATTAATTAAACTTACAAATATAGAGAACGCCATTTACATAAATGGTCGACCGTGTTTAAACCCGGCTTAATCACTTGCACTCCCCATCCTCGGGGCATCGGTCCCCCGGGCAGAGCTCGCTCGGTGTTTTACCGAGCGGAGTGCGGTGGAGTGGGCGGGTCGTGCCACACGGGGAGGAATAGTGTTTGGAACCCCACATGATTTTCTATTTTTCGTCTTTTTGTTTTTTGCTTTATTGTTATAACGGTTAATCCCAAACGCCCTCTGTTCCTGCGCTGCTAAACGACTGGCGCCGAGTTTTACCGGAGCCCTGCCAGAATTTGGATGCATTTCCGCCAGCAAAGGAAAAGCTTCTCAACACGGAGGAGTCCACCCCATTTGGGGACAGAAGGGTCCTCCGGGAAGGGCGAGGCCTCGTCCCCGCAGCAGCTCACCTGCACTGTATCTGCCTGCAGTTGGGGAGCTGCCCCTCCTACCCGGCCCGCCTCTCTGAGGGCTAATGAAAACAGCAACAAATTAGATTTAAGTTTACCCATTGGTTCTGACATAATTTGTATTTGTTTTTTTAGCCCTAATTAGCCTCGGGGAGGTTAAGGGGGAAAAAAAATAAATAAACGCCACGATTTACCGAGGGCGGTTTTGAGATTTTTAATACCTAAACCCGAAGCAATGTTTGCAATAATTAAGACCATTATTATTGGATCTTCTTGTTCATTAGCGAAAGCTACTTTGTTAGAGGAGCCGCCAGGGCGTGCACGGGGTATGTGGAGCTGCCTGTGCCCCTGCCCTCGAGGGCTGCTTTTAAGATGGGGGGGCCTGGAAAGAGAGAAACACAAATTTGATGGCAAAACAGGACTTTGTCTGACGAGAAAAAGCCTGGGGCTCGGAGACAAAAGCAGCCGCCTCTCCCCCGGTGAGCGAACAAACAAGGCAGCTGCCGACAGCCGGGGCCGGTAGCGGGGCGGTATCTCGACTGCCACCGTCTGTGTCGCGACAGGCCTAGCTGTTGCAGAGGCCAGTGCTTCTCCGAGCAGGGGAGGCCCAGCCCACGTGGGTTCCCTTACCTCACGGGTGTGAGCTGGCACGGGAGCTGTAATTAAGCTGGGAGTTAATAACGGGGCAGAGCCCCCGGTGTCCCCCGCTGCCGCCGATGTCCCCGGGGGGGGGGGCGGCCAGACGCCGTTCATTAGCGGGGCTGGTGCGGGGCGGGTGGCCAGGGGGACACAGCTAATAGGATTACACGCATTTCTTCACGGTGAAGAGAGCGGCCGGTGCCGCAGGACCAATAACTTATTGGCAGATGCTCCTCCGGCAATGAGCAACTATGAATATTCATGGAGAGCCGACGGGCACTTCAGTCCCCATCCACCACCACCCCATTCCCTCCCCTCCCTCGGATACCCCCGGCAGGAGGATGGGAAGGATGAGAGCCCCCCGGCCTGTTGCACGGACCCGATCGGTCTCGAGGCATCGTCAGGCAAGGAGGTGGGCGGGAGGGTCGGAGTGTGCAGGCCGACCTACCCTCCGGGGCTCCCCGGCACCCGCATTTCCTGTGCCTCTGGGTGCGATGAGTTGTGACCGTTCTTTTCCCTCTCTTGAACCATTTTTTCTAGATGGCTAGTGTCTAACAGGAGGGGAGAGGGGAGTTTGCGAAATGCTCTAAATACTGATTTTCAGTAGATCACTGCACCGGGGAGATATCGTTGACGGGGTGCGGAGCCGGACGCGGGTGCCCTCCCGAGCCCTGCTGCACTCCCCCGGCCCTCTGCTCCTTCACCGCATAGTAACTCGTAGCCCCTCGGTCGTTTGTAACCATAAAGGGGAGAAATATTGTTGCGGGCGAAGTTCGGGAGATGCTGCGGCTCCCGCTACGCCGGGCACTTTATACTCATTAAGTGCAGCGGCGCTAAGTCATTATTGTAATAAGGAGTTATGCTGAATACAAGGGGCCACATTTCCAAAGCCATAAATTACAACTGTCAGTGCTTATTCGAGGGATCGACAGAGCTGGGAGTAATTATTTACAGCGTGCTTTATAGAACAATTAAAAATTCCCCAAATGGTGTTAATTGCTTTTAATGTGCAAGAACCGCGTCCCGCCCTTCTCGCGGACGCGGAGCCCGGGAAGAGCTGCGGTCGGCGGGGCAGAGGGTTCCGGGGACCTCCCGTGCGGGGCTAGTCTCAAAGGGATGTGCGGAAAACGAGATTCTGCGCAAGGAAGCCCACACAGCCGCTGGAGACCGGCTTGTTGGTGCTGAAGTCGCCCTGCTTCTCTGTCTGCGGCCGTCGCGACACTTGCTACATGACTTAGTAAGGGAGGGCAGCGCTGAGAGGCAGAACCCCGACGGCAGCGGGGACCGCGTCTCCCTGCTCCGGGGAGAGGAGCTGCCCGGAGGGGCCGCTCATCCTCGGGGCCGCCCATCCCCGGGGCTCTCCAAAGTCACAGCTCTGGTGAGCAGACCGGGCCCTTAAGGGCACCAGCTCCTTCGCCCTAACTGATTTCCCAAGGGTCGGAATGGAAGAGAAAGAGCTGCGGAAGGTGATAGACGTGCAGGAGTGTGAATAATCATCCGGTATTGGGGCTTCCAACGAATTAAACGAATTCCGATGCGAGGAGGGACAGGAGCCCGGGTGCACCCTGCTGTTGACGGGGAGTCCCTGTTTTTCACAAGGTGTAGAAGCAGTCCGAATCGCTCACTTCCCTTCAGGAAATTAGGAGGATTTTGCAGGTTCTAGAAAACGCTGCTAAAAGCGCAGGTTTCGGATTGAGCCCGGTGCGTTTTGCTGGGACCCTGCCAAGGTTCCAGCCACGCCACTTTTGTCCCCCGGTCCCTGCAGGAGGGCTTGTATTTCGCAGCAGTCCCCCAGCCAGCAGCTGCGAGGCAACTTGTGATGCTGAGCTCCCGGGAGCCCCAAGCTGCAGAATTGCTCAGTGGCCAAGAAGAGAAAGCCAGATAGGCACAAGAAAATGGGAGTGGAGGGTGGAGGTCAGACCCTGGCGGGGCTGCCCCGCCACTAGCGGGCAGATGCACCCGATCAATGAGTAAGGATCACCAGGCCTTCGTGGGGAGGGAAAAGGGGGAGCCTTAGGGAGCACCGGCAGGGTCCTTGTCTCCA
Source organism: Calypte anna (assembly GCF_003957555.1). Lineage (NCBI taxonomy): Eukaryota > Metazoa > Chordata > Aves > Apodiformes > Trochilidae > Calypte > Calypte anna. The sequence goes on along the minus strand of NC_044252.1, from coordinate 22,106,736 downwards.
TTGGTGTCTCCTAGCACAGATATACTGAGGCCCCAACCCTCAGCTGGAGCAGGATTGGACCACTGCTTTGGAAATGAGTCCCAGCAGCTGCTCAGGGCAGATGAGAGAGGACAAAAGTTTCAAAGATGGCAGGAATATGCAAATAGCAGTGGGTGCTTGAAGGGGGAGAAACACTCTGCAGAAATAGAGACCAAAGAACATTTGGTTTCTCAACACACTGATTTTGCAGCAACTTAGTGTATGTGTCAGCTCCAACGTTGGAGAGCTTCTCCCGCCTCCAAAGAGGACTGATCAAGCTTTCCTGCAGAAAGGAATTCTCTGGACAGAAAAGAAATGCCACTGCCCAAACAGGTCTTCAGGCAAACATCTGAGAATACCTGTCTTCCCAGGCTCTGCTTACTATATGATCTCTGAATTATTTCTTTTAGAGCCTGAAATCTAGAGCCCTAGTAAAGAGGGAAAAATACAGCTCTCAGTATGTGTGAGGATACTGGCTGGAAATCTGCCTCCAATCACCAGCCACAGCAGAGCAGGCAGGACTGGGACATCTCTGCCCCCAGCTTCCAGGATCAATTCATTTGTAGGATCATTGGATGCACCTTGAAGTGGATGCTGATGTTGTGAGCTCTCCCATTGGGATGTGAAACCTGAAAGCATCACGGCTGCCCCTGACACATCCTGGTCTATGAGCGTGTGCTTTTAGAGCATTGGAACCAGGAGCTGCATGGCTTTCCCCAGGCTGTAGGTGGGATCTGCAACCTGTGCAGGGATTAAATCCTAGGGCTGTGCATCATCCCAAAAACCATTCCAATTGGTTTCCAGGAGCCTTGAATCACAGTCAGGATCTATCCCTGCCTGTTCTTCTCCTTTGTCCTCACTGGGCAGAGAAAGACCAGATTTACCTTTAGTCTCTCTACAGACAGGTTTTACCACCTAAAAGATACCCCTACCTTGGGTTCAGCAGCTGGGGGCTGTGACCCTCATTAGCCAGTCTGGCTCACTGGTGGTGACCTTGTGATTTCTTTGGGCTAGCCCCTCTGGAGCCCTTGGCATCTACTCATCATGTGGGATCTTTGGTACAGGGAAGGCTAAAAGCTTTGCCCAGCATCGACCAGGTCCTTTGGGATGTTCAAGCAGCATCAGATGGCTATGTCATTTACTGGAGAGAGAGCACCTGCTGGGCTGGGTCCCCCTAGATATCAGAGCTCACTGGCAGGGGGCTCTGTGGCACTGTGCAGGGCTGGCATGGCATGCTCTGCCTTTCCTTCCCTGTGGAAACAACCTGAAACGCTGAGGGTTGGTGAGCAGGTTCTGCCCCACATCCCCTGTGTGGAAAGACATTGGAGAAGTGCCCCGGGCTGCTCCTGGAGAAGGGCAAAGGCAGCTGCAGCCCTCGGGGATGAAAAGATCTCCTGCCCGAAAGCAACCTCCCAGCCCCGGCTGGCCCCAGCCCTCATTCCCTCCCTCCCCTCCCAGCTCCTACTAACCACAAGGACTTTGGTTGATGGAGCTGGCGCCAGCGAGTTCCCTGAAGAGTTCAGAAGTCAAGAACTGAGGCAGGTACAGGGAGGGGGGAAACCTGACCCCGGTGGGCAAGCAGGGCTGGGCGGCGGGGGGTGGGAACTGACTGGTCAGGCACCGACTGGTCATGGGGCCGAGGGGTGACCACGAGATGCTGCTGCCTGCTGTGCCCCCCACAGTCTCTCTGGTGTGGGCTCATAGTGATGGGTACGGCGATAGCAGTGGGTCCCCGGTGGGGTCTTGGTGGGTCACAGGTGTTGTGGCAGGGATGAAAGTTCCAGGAACCCAAGATCACGGCTGTGTCACACTGTGTGTGTGTCTGTGCCCGGGGGTGTGTTAATGCGTGTTGTGGGAGTGAATGCACACCTTTGTGTAGGTGCGAGAATGCTTATGTGTGTGAATTGTGAGGGTGTAGAGGGGGTTATAAGTGTGAGAATGGGTGTGAATAACTGTGCACAAATGTAGGTGCATGTCCAGTCAATGGGAGCCAGCGAGTTTGTGTAGGTGCTTGTGAGCGTGTGTGCATCTTTGTGAGCATGAGGCGGAGGTCTGTGTGAGGATGTGGGTGGGCTGATATATCTGGTAGTGAGTGGTGGGTGTACTCGAGTGCATGGGCAAGAGTTTCTGTGCCAGAGCATTTGCATCGCATGGAGGATGTCCCAGAACGGGTTGTCTGGCGGGACCTCCACAGTCCTCCGTGGGCACTAAGCCACCAGAACACTGCGAATAGAAGAGGGAATCCAGGGAATAGGAAGTCTGCCGGCCTGGCCCCAGATGGGGACAGGGAGGATGGAGCGGGCTGCTTAGTGCTGGCAGAGGACGACCCAGCCTGGAAACCCTCGGCATCGCTGCCTGAAGCAGTGGGCAGCGCTGGGCAGAGCCGCTCAGAAGCATCAGGAAGTGAAGAGGCGGGAGAAGGAGGCAGCGTTAATTGGGAGCACCAATGGGCACGGGACAAAATAAGTTTTGAAGCATATTACTGCTGCGGCTTTCAAATAATAATTAAAAAAAACCCAAAACCACACAATTTTGTTTTGTTTTGTTTTGGTTTGGTTTGGTTTTTTTAAAACGAAAAAACTAATCTCCTCGCGGCCAGGCTTGGATAGGGGAGGCTGCCCCCGTCCTGGGGGACAAGTCCCGCCCCCCGGACCCACCGGGGCTCTCGGCGGGAGCTGTGCTTCGGGCGCCCACCGCCTCTGCTCATGATGCCCCCTCCGTGGGCCTGGACACCTGTAGGAGCCATCCTGAGTGTTCCTGTGTCCCTCTTCTGGACCTGGGGATGAGGGAGCCTCCCTGCTCCTCCGCGGCTTTTTGAGAGGTGCTGACTTTTGACACTGGAAGCATCCCTCCTGAGAAAAGGGGCCCAGCGGCTCTGGGACCCTTTCGGGAGGACATCCCCCGGCTTCTTTCCCGAAACGGTATCAATCATGGGGATTTCGGCCCAGGGTTCGAACCCACGGCAGGGGCTGGCATCCAGGACCCCCCTCCCCAGGAGCCCATGGCCACAAACTAGGAATAAAAAGACCCACTCCACTGACCTGTACCTGATGCTGAGACACCGTCTGCCCACAGCTCCTCTACCCACCCTAACACCCTGCGAATAGCCAGGGCCGACTTTATAAGGCCGAACCGAGTGGTGATTTTATTTTTCTTTTTTTTTTCGAGGGGGGAGAAGGAGGAGTGGGGGGAAGCTGAGGAAGAAGAAACTCCTTTTCTCGTCTGCTCCTCTCTACTGTCATTCACTCGGCTTCTTTCAGCATCCAGCCAATGGAGAGTGAGGGCCCGAGAGCAGCAGGCCTGGGATAGCGTGATTGATGGGCAAGCGGGGCGGCGGGGCGATCTCACTCGCACTCCGCCGAGCTGCTCCGCGGGGCTCCGGGCTGCTCCGCGGGACTCCGGGCTCCCCATTGCCCGCGACAGTACCCCTTTCTCCCGGGGCGCCTTCGTGTGTCTGTCGTGGGTGGCTCTTGGCTTAGGGTGGCTGTGGTGGCTGTGTCTTGGGGCTGTTGGGTCTCATCGGAACGGGACCGGTGGGTGTGGGTGGTGTGGGTGTCACGTCTCTGCTCCTGGCGGCTGTTGGCTCCACAAGAGAGGAGGGGGGATTTGTGTCCTGAGTGTGCAGCTCCTGTGCCTCGGGCTGAGCACGGCGTCGGTGACCTGGGCTGCGGGGGGGTTGTTGTGCCTTGCTTGCGCATGGCTCTGCTGTTGTCTCCTCGGGCTGAGCCTGTAGGTGCCGTGTCCTGGCTGTTGTGTCTTGGGGTGCGCGGCTGCTGTGCTATGGGGCTGAGCGCCTAGCCGCCGTGCCCCGGCTGTGCGCGGCTCCGCTGCCGTGTTTCGAGGCGGTGCAGGGCTGTGCGGGGCTGTGTTGCCCTGGCCGGGGCGGAGGTTCGACCCCGCTGCCGGGACCCGGCGACGGCGATGGAGCACCTCGGGGCTCACCACCTGCACCAAGGCCAAGCCGAGCCCATCAGCTTCGGCATCGACCAGATCCTCAACACCTCAGAGCCGGGCAGCTGCATGGTCTCCCACCCACGGCTGCAGGACTCGGCGGACTACGGGCTGGGCTGCATCGTGGGCAGCGCCTACAACACGGTTACGGGTGGCTACGGGGCGAGCGGCGGGGCGGCCGGCGCCTACACCGGCACCTCCTGCAGCATGGGCGGCCTGCCCGGCTCCTACAACGTGAACATGGCGGTGAGCATGAACGGCAACCCCTTGAGCTCAGCCGGAGGGGTGATCCGCGTCCCGGCCCATCGCCCGGTGGCCGGCGGCGTCCACCAGCCCCTCTCCGCCGCCGTGCCGGGGGTGAACGGCATGAACAGTCTCACGGGGCTCACCTTCCCCTGGATGGAGAGCAACAGGCGGTACACGAAAGACAGGTTCACAGGTGAGTCGGGCCACCGGGACCCCTTTTTCTTCCCTGCTCCCACCGCCCCGCTCCTTTCCCTACCGCGGCAGCGGCTGCCTGCGGGGAAAAGCAGGATCCGGGTGGAGAGTGCGGCCCCGATCGCCCTGAGAAGTCGGTCCTGAGGAGGCCAGAATGAAGAAGGGTCGAAAATCAAGCGCATTTCGTCGGCCCCAAACGCATTGGTTATATTTGCTATTTTTCCCCCCTGTAGGTTGCTTCGATTTTTTTGGTTGTTGTATTTGTTGGGTTTGTTTCGTTGGGGTTTTTCGTTGTTGTGGTGTTTTTTTGTTGTTGTTTTGGTTTGTTTTTCCCGGGATACGGCCAGAAAAATCGGGCAGGAACAAATCGGGACGGCAAACTCCCCACACCTCCCGAAAGCCTCGACCATGGCTGTTCGCTCCCCGCCGCCCGACCCCACACCCGGAGAAAGTTTCCTTTAAAAGGGGGACAGAGGGTTACATCGGAGGCACAGCCCAGCGGGAAGGAATGGACGCCGGCCGCCCCGGCACTCTCCCGCCCGGAAGGCCAGCCCGTTGCCGACCACTCCTAGGGTTATTTTTCCCATTCCTACCGTAACCGGGCTTATTTTCCCTGGCCTTTTTTCCTCAGCCTTTTCCCCGCCAAAAGGGACTTTTTGTAGCCCCCATCTGGGTTCAGGCTGGAGACGTTTTGTGGAGCTGTTTTGCGGACGCGCCGCCGTTTTCAAGTTTATCTTGTCTCGTTTTTCGGAGCTAACAAAGCAAAAACTCGGCAAAAAAAAAAAATTAAAATCACAAAACAACAAACCAACAAACCCCCCCCAACAAATAAAATCAAACAAAACAACAAACAAAAAACAAAATTAAAACAACCTCCCTCCCCCAAAATAAATTAAAAGCAATGAAATTGCAACGGGTTAAAAATCGGTCCTCGCTCTCGCAGCGCTCGCCTGGCTCTTCCCGGGGTCGAAAACCGAGGCCAAATTTTTGCAACTTCACGTTTAATTGCGACCCGATGGCGTTTAGCTCGGGCACGGCCACGGGCGAACGAATGGGCCGTTCGCCTGGCAGGCATCAGGCCGATTTTCACGAAGCTTCTTCCCTTCCCATCCTGGCTGAGACATGCCGCGAATTTTACCGAAATATATTTTTGTGCGGTATTTAAAAAAAAATTCAAAATATTAAAAAATAATACACTCTCAAAAAACAAAACAACCAGAAGAAAAACAAAAAACCAAACCCCAAACAAACAAAACCAAAACAAAATCAAATAAAAAAAAAAAGAAAAAAACACCACCACCACCAAAAACCTAACAAAATCCCCAAAATCCAGCAACAAAAAGAAAACCATCAAAATCGAAACACAACTCCCCTTTCCAGGCCGGGAAGTTATTTGCCGGGTACGAAACTGAGGGGCCGAGGGCGGCGGCGGTTTCCATCTCACCCAAACGAAATTAAACCGATTCCCGCTTAGACGAAGCGAGAATCCCCAGCCAGGCCTGGCTGCTTCTACCGGCCCCTCCGGCGCCTCGCTGGGCTCTTGGCTGGACAAGAGGCAGCCTTCTCGCTGCCAAAGCCGAGTGGTGCCCGGCGGGTGCCCGCAGAACTCGGGGAAGACGCCGGGGCCATGCGCGGGTGTCGGCGGGGAAGCGGCGACTTTGCAGCGGGGGGGTCCCCAGCCCAGCGCCCGGGAGTCAGAACCCCTCTGCTGATGTGTCGCTGCTTGCTTCTTTGCCTCTCATCCCCCCTCCTCCCCTGTCCCCCCCAGTGTCCCTCTCACCCTTCACTGTAACACGCCGTATAGGTCACCCCTACCAGAACCGCACACCCCCCAAGAAGAAGAAGCCTCGCACCTCCTTCACCCGCCTGCAGATCTGCGAGCTGGAGAAGCGCTTCCACCGGCAGAAGTACCTGGCCTCGGCTGAGCGTGCTGCCCTGGCCAAGGCTCTCAAGATGACGGATGCCCAGGTGAAGACCTGGTTCCAGAACCGGCGCACCAAGTGGAGGTGAGAGGCTGGGGGGCTAGGCAGACCCGAGGGGCAGGTGCTGGGGCAGCTTTAGGATAGCAGTCCTGTCTGCTGCCAGGTCTGCTTGTGAACATTGATGGCTGCGAGAAGGTGTGCAAGCCCTGCAAGTGCACACATGGGGGGTCACTTGTGTGCGTACATGTGAATGTGTGTGTACACGTGTGGAAATGTGTGTGCGTGCATTCATGTATGTGAATGCAGCGCCTGTGGATATGAAAGTGCATGTGGGGTGTGTGTAGGCTGTGTGTGCACATCTGCACACGTGCATGCATGCTCACCTCTGGGAGTGAGCTGCACACATGTGAATGCTTTTGCGTGGAGGCCCTGTGCACATGGCTTTGCACATGTGCTGTGTGTCTCCACATGGGAGAGCATGTAGGCTGGATGTCTGCATATGGATAGGTATTTTTTTGTGCATTCCACATGTAAGTGTGTGTTGTGTGAGCACACTGGGCCTGCATGCAAATAGGTGTTCAGGGATGCAATGCGGATGAACACATGTGTGCACACGTGTTTGTGTGTGGTGTATGTGCAGTGTGCTGTGCAGGGGGATGTAGGATGTATCACTGGACACCCGGTAGCTGCAGTGGCTTCAGCACCTCTGATTGCAGTGTGTGGGACCCCTGGACACCTCCTTGCCAAAATGTGTTTCCCCTCTCCTGCTGGGCATGCCAGGAAAGCTGGGTAGAAGAGGAAGAAGAGGCCAGGTTTGCACAGAGGCTTCCAGGCTTTGTCACCAGAATCTTGCAGCTTCCTGGAATGTCCCTGGGGAAGGTGCTACAGTTCTGGGAACATCCCTTGCCCTGGACTAGGGACAGGCATACTACAGGGGGGACCCGGCCAGGGGGCAGAGGAGGGAGATGGTACTAGGTGCTTGGGTGCAGGCAGGCAGTAGCTTCTTCAAGGTGAGGGAAAAGAACTTTCCCAGGGTGTCCCTTAAAGTGAATGGGATAGAGAGTGCCTGTGGATGCAGAGATTGGTTAAGAAACATGGTTAAGAAACAGGGGCCAAGGAACTTGAAAACAAGGGTATGGGTGAATCCTCCCTCCAGCTGTTCCTTCCCTATAGAGCCCATGGAACAGCAGCTGCTGAAGTGCCAGGAAGTCTCTAGCTGTAGTCATCTCTGTCATCCAGGAGCAGAGTCCTGGAGGAGAAACAGTCCTGCCAAGGACTGTGAAACAGGGTCAGCTCTGTCTTCTAACCTGCTTTCCTAAGGAAGTGAGGCAAATGCAGCTTGGCTGGATGTCCATCTGTCTGTCAATAGTCCTTGCATCTGCCAGTTAAATTCAGCCTCCTTTGGCAGAGGAGCAGAGGAGACAAACCTATTCATATGTTTCACAAAAAATAGCTGGGTAAAGAGAAACTAAATCCTGGTTCTGCCTAAGGGAAAAGCTGCAGCCTGACCTCAGCCATGGTATTAGACATGGGAGAATCCCCACCAGCCTGAGCCAGCGGGACACAGGCTTGTAAGCTCTATTTTTTGCATCTGTGCTTGCTGGATGTTGTGGTGGAGATGCAGGTGCCCTTGGCTGAAAGGACACCTAGCTGGATGCTGTTGCCCTGCATGAGGTAGTGGATTCTGAGCTGTTCCTGGAGCTCAGGGTGCTGGTAGGAGCCACTTGCAGACACAGGCAGTGGGGACTATCTGAGAAAACAGAGCTATTTAAGCACTCTGTGAGATTTAACTGCAGGCTGGGGGGACAGTCTTGCCTGTTTCTGGGCAGCTTTGTTGGAGTGAGGTGGCTGTATGATCTCCTCCCCAGGTTCAGGCTTTTGCTCAAGACTCAGTCACCAGTGGTTTCGTTTCTTCTGAATGAGCAGATTTGAACCTGCAAATCTTGACATGAATGCATAAACAGGCCAGCTGCTTGGAGCAGGGAGATATTTGGGAGCCTAGTGCCTTTGCCCCAGCCAGGTGCTCACAGTCACTGTGCTCCTGATTGCCCTGGACATGGGGCTCCCTCCCTTCTCCTGGAGCGTCTCTTCATTGTGCAGGGAGTCATTAAATATTCATCGAAGCAGAGACTGAGCCGCTCCTGAGCTGTGTGGGGAGGGCTGGTGCTGCTCCAAGCCCCCTCACCCTGGGATGCCTGATGTGAGATGTTGACACAGTGATTAGAGCAGGGACTAAGCCCTAAGATACCTGCTCCAGTATAGGAGCCCTGGACACATGCCTAGGGTCCAGAGTGTCCCAGAGGCCCATCACCTGCATCCAGCCCTCACCCACTTCCCCATGGGGAGCAAGGGAGCCCCTGCTCTTCAGTCTGAAATATCACCAGGAAGCTCAGAGCTGCCACTTCCAAACCCTTAAGTCAAAGAAGATGAGAAATCTTGCACACCCCTGCGCTGCTAAATTAAAAAGCTGCTGTTTCCCCTGCCACTGATCCACTGAAGCTTCCAGGAGAGCATCAGCTGCGTCAGGGGTGTGAGGAAGGGAGGGGGTGCTTTGGGGATCATCCAGGGACTGGCATTGTGAGCTTCACCCAGGCTTTCCCAGCAGCACCACTGAAGGTACCATTCAAGTGACGGGAGGGTGGGATTTCCATTGTGGATTTAAGTGTGTTCAGACCATTTCTACCTGCCTCATCCCCTCCTCCCAGACATCCCAGAGCCGAGACCCTACCAGTGCTGAAGAGGCCCCCTAATTCCCCACACGGCAGAATCAGCTCTGCCGGTGTCATTCCAGACATACATGTGCCCAACCTCTTTCTTAAAAATATCCTCCTCCATCCTGTCCAGATAGTTTATTCTGGGCTTTGATTCTTTTCACTGTTAAAAATGTTTCTGGTGTTAACTGACATTTTGCTGATTTTTGTCCTGCCTGCTATGGGTGTGTTGTTGCCTTCATCCAGACTCTCCTCAGCTGGCAACTGCTGCCCAGAGGAGAAGAAGGCAGGCTTGGGTGCTGTAAAGGAGTTCCCTGGCCTGATGTTGTCCATCTGCAGGCACTGCCAGTCAGGGATATCTCCCTTCACCCCTGCTCCATGTTCTTTACCGGGCACAGAGCACATCTGCAGGGAACTGCACCTTTTGCAACCCAGTCATGTGCCCCTTTGGGTATTCTGGCTCTGCTTGGATTTTTCCCCACAGGCAGAAAACAAAGCAGAGCTGTGGGCTGCTCCCTCTCTCTTTGATCAGAGAAACATTTGCTGGGGGCCAGTAGGATAGACAGCCCCAGCCACCAGTTTATGGGACTTGCTGGCAGTTAGTTCAGGGTATGTGAGACCACCCTATGGATAGGCACTGTCTTTTCCTGTCTAGGAAAGTCACCCTAAGTCCCCAGTGCAACCCCTTGTCTCCAGATATTCCCCTCCTTTTCTCCCTCAGGCCCCCCTAACTGCTCCCTCTCTCCTAGGAGGCAGACAGCAGAGGAGCGGGAGGCTGAGCGGCAACAAGCAAACCGCATCCTCATGCAGCTGCAGCAGGAGGCCTTCCAAAAAACCATCAACCAGCCCATCCAAGCTGACCCCATCTGTGTCCACAACTCCTCTCTCTTCGCCCTCCAGAACCTACAGCCTTGGTCTGATGATTCCACCAAGATCACCAGCGTCACCACTGTTGCCTCTGCTTGCGAATAGGGTTGGCACCTGCTGGTGGCACATGCACCTTCTGCCAGCAGGGCTATCCCTGGTGGGACACTTGGCATTCTCATCAGGACATGTGGCATTCCTGTTTGTCTCCATGAAATACAGGCACCCAACGGTCCTCAATGCCACATGTGCATCCCACATGTCCCTCCAGAGAACCTCTCCATGAGGACTGAAAGGAAGGGAAACCACTCAAAAAATTCTCCCCACCTATGGGGTTGCTGGGGCAGTGCTGGTGTCTCACCTCCTCCCAGTCCTTTTGTTCTCCTGAAAGCCTCTGGTGCTGACCCTGAACTTGCTGACATGCTGCCAGACAAAATCCCAGCCCTGATAGACAGGACTGCCGGCGTTCACCGAGCCAGGGGAGAGAAAACTCCTTTGGATTCTGCTGGCAGCGGTGCAAAGCCTGGGGCCACCCTTATATATTTGTATGTGTGTATATATACACACATACAAAGTGTGTGTGTGCACATATATATATGTATGTATGTATGCTTTGGACTGATGGCTTGAAACAAAAGGAGGAGGCTCCCTGGAAAGCGTATCTCTGCCACCAGCCTCCTCGGGTCGTCTGTGCTGGAGACGTTCAGGGATGCAACAAATGGAGGAAACGGCAGCAATTTCTGCGTGTGCCAGATGGGAACCCTTTGGATCTCACCTCAACGTCTCTCCTCCTCCCCTTTTTCATTAATTTTTTCTTGTGACGGAGGAATAAGAGAATGATCTGACAGACTCCTGAGAACGGTAAATATGATATCTCAATTGTATGAATAACCCAAACTGTCCCTGGCTGCCACAAGACTCCATGCCCATCAGTGTGCGTTTTAATAATGAGAAGACCTTAGTGGCAACTTGCAAGGGTAATGCAGTTTTTTTCCATGGATTATTTCAATATAATTTGCAAAACATTGTCCAATATTTTATTTTAGCTGTTTCCTTTTAGAAGGCAATTTCTGATGGCAAAAAATCGATTTCACTCTCTACTGTTTAACTTGGTTTTTTCTTTAATTGTACTGAGGGAATAAGACACAATTAAACAAAGCACTTCTTATAGCAAATGCCAGGAATATATATATATATACACAGTGTATATTTTTCAGTTACTTATAATCTAAAACAACACTGCCAATTCAAGCAGTTAGTACAACCAACCAGTCAGAATACCTTTTTTTCAGTGAGATTTTAAAACTCATTCTTTTGTTGTTGTTTTTTTTTAAGTTATGCACTTATAAGGTGGTTTATGTGTATTCATTTTATAAAGTGCTTGTGTAATTTATGTGGAAACAAAAGAAGAAAAATTAAAAAAATAATCTCCAGGGTACTGAATAAATCATTTAAAGCCTTGCTCTTCCTTGTCTATTAGTTCCCTGAAAGGAGACAGCCTATCACAGCTAATGTGGGAGCCTCTGATATTTCTTTAAAAGGAAAATAGAGTTAGTGTTTCCATTTGACTTTGCTTGAGTCCATTTGGCTTTGGAAGCTCCAGAGGTAATTTGCTGTGTCCCTGATCCTCTATAAACATACTCAGGTTTTGACCCAGCAGTGAATTTAACACCTGCTTTAACTGAAGACCATCTAGGGGGGCTTGATGGGAGTGGCAGGAATTGTGCAGGGGCTTGCCCTGAAACACATGTTGAATAATTTATTGAGTAAGACCTTGAAGTGGGGTCTCACCTGGGTGCTGGGGGGTCTAGAAATATTTTTGTCTGAAACTTCATATATAAAGCGACATTTGCATATAAAGAAATCTACAAGAGTACATTTTAGAGACAGCCCTGCAAGGAATTACTCTAGGGACCTTGTTTTATATGGATGTTCAGCCTTGTTTGGGGACACTGCAGCCAGGCAGGCCTTTCTCAGAAAAATTAAACTAGAGGGAAAACTCCTCATCAGCTTCCTTCTGAGGGATTCTCAGCTTCATGTCCAAGAAAAGAAACTGTGTTGACTTCAGTCTGGTATTTCTCTCTATCACTGCGAATAAATGAGTAAAGGAAGAGAGAACTGGAAGGGGTGGCCAGCAACAAGCTGCTAGCAGGAACCCCGTGAAGCGGTCCTGGGGCCCAGGCTGCCTGTGGGACCTGTGTGACAAAATACCCCAAGCTTTTGATACCTGGCGGTTGATAGTGCTCCTGGAACCTGGGATCTCCAGGTGCAGCATTGCTGGGAGCTTCTTAAGGGAGCATATGAATAGCCTGGTTTATCCAAAATCTATTACTGAAGGATTCAGCTGAAAATTTATGGTGCTGCAAGATTTGCTCATCTTTCAGCACAATGCCCAAATGAACGCAGAAAAACATGTGCTGTGATAGAGAGATGAGAAGCAAAAAAGGAAAAAAAAACATAAAACACAGGAAAATAAGTAAATATGTAGAAAACAACCCATTTTGAGATATCTTTAAAAGGTACCCTGAAAAAAATCCTAAAATATAATATGTTGTATTTTTTCCCCAAATAAATTTCACAGAAGTTTGTTTTGTTTTTTTTTAAATTCTGTTTCATACCACAGTCAGATTTTTAGGAGCTGCTTTAGCTAATTATTTAACATGAACCCAACTTTGGTACAAAGACAATACTAGGCATACATTTTGCTCTATTAGGAGGCATTGCTGTGTACAAATCTTTAAGGGTTTACAGTTTGTTGCAGTTATTTCAAGATTTCTGTGTAAGAAAAAGCACAAACCACAAAAGAATGAAATAAAAAGGATGATGGAGCTCACTGTTGATATTAAAAGTGTTTTCTATTTTATTATTATGACACATCAATATCTTAAAATTTAATTCCAAGACAGCCGTTTTATAATATCCACATTATTTGGTTCATATTCCAAAATGTTCCCCAGTGAAGCTGAGTGTAGGATAATGCACACTCAGGGGCTTCTGTTTATATACAATATTTAGGTATACCTTGTTCTCAAAACTGTTGACTTCCTTCTTTTCATATCAATCTTTTCTGTTAAAAAAAAAGATACCGAAATTTTTTAGAAAGGCATCTCAATATGAAATGATAATATATGTAACACCAGAATTAGAAAAATAGTCATCCAGTCTTTCCTCTTCCTGGAACAATTATTTCTGGAAGGAGGGTCTCTTAAAATATCTCTCCCGAATTTATTTTACAAATAGGTTTAGTGGCAGGAGGTAGTTTTGATATCTGCATACAAGCTTCCAGTTATTAATATGGTGATCTGAACCTAGACAATAAAAGTTGCCTGAAATATGATGGAATTAAACCAATAAGTAATGACATGAAACAATGACACTTAATGACATGTTTTGTAGACTGACATCACCTCAGCCATATCCTGGGGCCATCCATACCACGTTAAATGCTGATTTAATATTTCGTATTATACTTGTTTGGAAACAGGAACAAAATTGCATTAAGATGCCTGGAAAGTATTTCCTCTCTCTCAAAATACAGCAAATCACAAATGTGAAATGGGAGTCAGGGAATTATTTTTTTTATTATTATTTGCCTGTATCTAGGAAATACAGAACAACATATAAGAAGAACTTAGGCCAGAGGGAGATACCCAAAGCTGAGGGGTGCTGCAGGAGGAGGTAGCCACTTGCCTCACTGCCAGGGACCACGAGTTATCGATCACTTTGGCTTGGCTACAGATGTGTTGAGCTTTTGAAGGCAAAATCTGGAGTCGGGGGGGTGGGGAGGAAGTACCACCTTTACATAAGCAAATGGAGTATTAAACATCTGTCCGGAGCTGGAAGAGACAAAGCCCAGCTGGATGTGCTGCGGCTGTCTGGGTTCCAGCCCAGCAAGGTATGTGGGCAGGAGGGAACCAGAGGTCTGGCCTCCATTTAGCCAATTAGTTAAGCACATGAGTCATCCAAACGAGGATCAGTTGGCTTATATCTGTGGAGAGTAGGTCCGAGGAAAGGCTGAAGAGTCTTTGCTGGAGCCTCCTGCCTTGAAGAGAGCCTGCAGTTGTGCATTTTCCTGGAGATGGGCCAGCGTGTTCAGCCCCTTGCAGTACGTTCATGCTCTGATTTCTGCATGAGTAAATACCACAAGCAGTTTTTCTCAGGCTGAGTTATCCCGTCTATGGGGCATTTGTTGTACACTTAATGCTACTTTTCCTGCAGCAGCACCTGTAAGAGTCACCTGGATGTGGCATTTGCTGGAGGAAGATCCAGGCAGGTGGACATATCCTTGAGTTTGTACAATTGATAATAAAGTCAGACTCTCACCCCACAAACACCTAAATATAAGATAATTTAAATTAACTCACCCGGACTGTTGATCAGTACTTTTGGATGTGCACCTAATTAACCAGCCCAGCAAAACTAGCTTAAAACTGGAGTTGCTGACTCGGCACAACATCAGGAGCCCAGCCCTGCAGCCCCCTCCTCGCTGCTGAGGGCAGCTTGCGTGCAGGCATAGGCTAAACAGGGTAGAGAATGCAAGCACATTTACTGACAAAACTGAAAATGGCTTTTCTGAAAACTGTTTGGGTTACAGTAAAAGCCAGTCCTGTCTAGGGTTCTGGGACAGCTGGAACTTTTTGAATTAATTTTTTTTTTCCACCCCTGCCAGAGGCAGCGTGTCTGAGTGACGATGATTTCTTTATGCAACGGTGAGATTTGATGGTTGCTTATTTGAAAAATATTTGTGAGATTAGATTTGAAATAATAAAAATATCCCTGTTTGAAATTTTCTAAATGAAAGGGTCTGTATTTGTAAAGAAAAATTCAATTTTAAAAAATGTGCTTTTAACAAATATTAAGGAAAGAAGAAAAGTACACTAAACTATAGATTATCACAACAAGTCAAACCAAATCTGTTTTTGCTGTTCTTGTGTGTGTGAAGCAAGCTTGAATGCTGATTTTTAAATTGTTAATTTTTTTTTCTTCATTACTGTAGGAAATTTGTTTGATGTTTCAGTGCTAGTCAAAGATTAGGATAGAAGTTCTTTCCCCCTATTAATTTCCATTGACCAGAAACTCCTTGTTATTTCAGAAATTTTAAATTGATTCTATACATTTATTCAAGTTAAAATTAAAACTTTATTCAAAGATGTGGGGCTTTTTTGCCTAAGGGACAAAAAAAAATCTTTTATTTTCCTCATCTAGGATTTTTTTTTTTCTTCCCTATTTTTTTTCTCCTTTTCTTTTTTCCCCTTTTCTTTTTGCAGCCCATTAGGGTAAGCATGGGGCTGGCCCAAGCAGCTTTATGCTGTGTAACTCCTAATTACAAGCCAAACCTCGAGCCAAAACTCTAAGCACTGAAGTTGTGTGAATCCTGGGCTACAGAGAGCTGTGAAGCCCGGCCCTGTGCTTCCTCGGAGAGGGGAATTCAGTACTTACCCTCAGCTCAGCTGCCCTTTGCCTTTCTGCTTCTGGAGCAAAAATAAAATGAGCAGAAATAGACGTGGAGTCCCCACTCTAATTGCTGAGCAGGAAGGAGCAAGGCTTGAGAAAACGTGTTTTCTTGTTGCCTGCAAAGAATGTAAACCCTCTGGTCTGAGAGCTGCGGTTAACTGTCTGTCTTCTCTAGACTGCAGCCGCCTAAAAATAACAAAGCGGCGATTAAAAAATATCAATCAATATATACTTTTTTTTTTTTAACTGCAGTTGGGAAGTGGTGCGGAGATGGGGATAGATGAAAACATGGAGAAAAATTCCATTTCCAAGGGACTTTCATGTCTCAGCAAGTGGTATTTTATGGAAAGTCATTTTGTTTAGCAACTGGTGCTTGCTGCTGCCAATGCTTAGCTTTTGGATGTCTGTCAGGGCTGGCCAAACATTTCCTCTCTGAGTTTCCATCTAGAAAGCATTTGGCTTGTGATGCTGGTGGTCAGCAGGCACAAGACTGAGACGAGGCTGCCAGGTACATTGGATGTGCTGAAAGGCACATGCTGAGGGGTTTGACTCCAAGAGCTCCCCATGTAAAGTGGCATAGGGGGAAAAAAGAGGTATGGGTGTGGAAGGGGCTTGTTCAGGGTCATCATGAAGAAGCAAGCACAGGTGCACTGAGCTGTGGTCAGGCCTCTGCACAGCTCCCCCTCTCCAGGGGTAAAAGTCTCCCCAGCTGATCTGGCAGTTTTCAGAGAAGAGCCCTGACAGCCTGAGGTAGAAGAAAAGGTCTCTGAGGCCAGGCTGGGAAAGAGAAAAGGACAAACACCAGCTGGTCCCTGGACCCACAATGCTCTTTCGAAAGCTGCAGGAAAAAATGCCACTATGTCCCTGCAGATCCACAGGGTATGCGAGTGAGAAGTAGGTGGCTCCTGGTACTTGGAGTCTGGGTCCAGCTGGAGCCTGGGTTGGGCAGAGGAACCCAGTTGAGCAGGGACTATACCTGGCCTGACTGGCCCTGCTGGAGGTGGCATGTGGTGGAGGAGCTCAGAATCTGGAGATGTCACATCACAACGTTGCTGCTGAAATGCAGGTCCTGGCTGTGGCAAACCCTAGTGACATGGGATGGAGCTCAGCAGTAGCTGCTGGGCCATATCCAGGGCACTGCCCTCCTTCAGACCAGGATGAAGCTCCGGGAAGTTTAAGACACAGTTATCACACAGCTGGGTTTCTGCCACAGCCAGGCTGGGCCCTCCTGCCTTTGGAAGTACCCCTGAGACCATAGAAAGATATGTCTCCAGCACCCTGCTCACTGGCGGGGCTGCTCTTAGGGGCACCCAAGGGATCTGGGGAGGGGGCATTCCCCACTGCCCCCTGGCTTTGCAGAAACACTTGATGAAGTCTGGCTTTCATTTCAGGATGGAGTGAAAACAAATGTTGAAATCTTATCAGTTGTTACGACAGGTCTGAAACCTGTCTTGGCTGTGGCTTACACCATTGCATCCAGGAGCAGGAGGTGGGTCACAGAGCAGGGCATGCTCTCCTGGGAGCAGGGCAGGAGTAACATGTTTGTGGACCAACAACAGTTCCCACACACTCTGTCCAGTCCCTGTCCTCTGGGGATCTAAGGGTATGTATACCCTCAAGCAGAACTATGCTGCGTACCACGTATGGAAACAGAACCTGCAGCAGTTGGGCAAGGGAGAACAGAGCCCATGCCAGGACTGTGGGGTGTATATGTGTGTGCTGTCCCCGAGACAAGCACACCACAGGGTTTCCCAAGAGAATTTGCAGCCGCAGTCGCTGTCAAAAGAGGTGATGAGTGAGGAACAGTGTCCTGTTGCTCCTTTGTTTCAGGAGCCAGTTTCTCTCCCTTCACTGTTGACAGGTGGGATTGCAGGAGGTAGGTTCTGACTCCAGCCCTGATCCCCTTCTTAGAGAAAACCCAGACTGTCGCTGATAGCACAGCCAAAACCAGCCTGGGTGGGATGAGTGGAGTGGAGATCCCCCCCCATGCAAGATATAGGGTTGTGGGGACTGGGGGTGTTGCCTGGCAGTGTTAAAGATACTGCCTTGGATGGCTCTGACCCCACATACTTCCTTCCTTGTATCCCCCCCTCAGTTCAGTCTCAGCAAGTCCTTCCCCTTATGTGTCCTTACTTAAGGTTCTGGGGATGTTTTCTGGACAGGAGCAAGGGGACCTCAGGCCCCTTTATAGTTAATGGAGAGAGGATCATGTGGCTGCCTGCTTTCCCTCAAAGGATGGGGTCTTGGGCAAGATGACTTCAAGGGTCATTTAGATGGGGGATATGGTTTAGGAGAGAACTTTGTAGAGTAGGGATGATGGTTGGACTTGATGATTCCAAGTCTCTTTTCCAACCTGAAAGATTCTATGACCACTCGCACAAGTGCCTTCAGACAAATAGAGGTCAAACCTCTCGGGGTCCAAGTGGCCACCACCCCTTCACAAGTGCCCCTGGTACACGGTGACCTACAGGACTGGCCAAAGCTGGAGGAAGGCATGTACATGCTGGGCTGAAAAAAGCGTGCTGGTGGCCACCTCTCCGGCTGGGTGTAAGCAGCCGTGGGTGGCTTAGACAGCAGGATCGGGGGGTGGGCGGACATCGTACCCCTTTATTCTCCCCTGTGCTGGGAGGTGGGCGGGCAACTGCCTGCGAGCGTCCCTGTCCTACCCGCTGCCAGCCCATCGAGGCCACTCAGGAAACAACGGTGGGGTCCGAGCTCCATCTAGGGGACAGAGAGCGACTGGCACAGCCCACCCGACGGCTCCCCCCCGCCTCCCCGGCACCAGGGACACGTCGTTCCGTCCCGCCCGATCTCCAAGCGCGGGGATGCTCATGGGCAGCTCCTGGGTATCCAGGGCGTGGCTCATTCTGGGAGCACTGAGGAGGCAACTCAGGAAGGAGGGCACCCTGGCCTAGCCCTGTGTGTGGCCTTTGGGGCAAAGAATGTCCCTGAAGGGATCTGAGATAAAAACACCACTGAGAATTTCAGGGCTTGGGTTCCTCTGAATTCAGGATGCCCCACTGGGATTTAGAAGTGAGACTTTCCATTGGGTGTTCAGCTCTCCTATGAGGACAAGCTGAGAGCCTGTTGGGATTGTTCAGCCTGGAGAAGAGAAGGCTCTAAGGAAATCTTATAGTGATCTTCCAATACATTAGGAGAGCCTCTAGAAAAGCTTGAAAGGGAGTTTTTACAAAGGTATGGAATGGTTCCAGACACAAAGGGTTGGGCATTAGGAAGAAATTCTTTCTGGTGATCAGACACTGGAACAAGTTGCCCAGGGATGTTCTTGGAAGCATTCAAGGCGATGTTGGATGGGGCTTTGAGCAGCCTGAACTCAAATGTCCATGTCCATGCAGGGAGAGCTGGAACTAGGTGACCTTCCAACCCAGACTGTTCTATGATGCTGTGTCCCATCTCCTTATGCTTCACACAATGGGTAGGCCTGAAGGATGTTTGGATGGGCTGAGCAGTGTCAAGCTGACATGTGAATGTGTGCAGGACCACTGACTGGAGACTGCAGCCACACATGAGGACACAAAGCCGAGACTTCTTTGAGCCCCTGACTCCCTGAGCTCCAGCAAGGCATGGAGAAAAGGGTCTGTCTCCATTCAACTCTTGGCCTGGCACCTTGCCTCCTGGCTTGTGGGGTGTATAAGTACCAGCAGTTGGGTTTTTTTAAGCACAGAGGGATGAGCCTTGGTGAAAGCAGGTGGCTGCAGCAGTTCTCTAGCTCAGACAAGGAGATGCTTGTATTAATTAAAAGAGAAAATGTATAAACCCAAGAAATGCTAAAACAGATCAACAAGGAAGCAATTATTTTATCTTTGTGGCCTAGGAAGTCAATAAAGCTCAAGGAAACCACCTGTTTTTCATTATCACATATTCATATGTTTAATGCTGCTAAAACAAGAATCTGGGGTAAGCTGCAGGAAATAAAACCACTTAATGGTGCAGACACAAACCCACTCTCCTCCCTGCCCAAAGGTGATTTGAACCTGTTTAAGCAAATGTGTCTTTATCTCTTAAAATAATTATGTGATTTAGGGACACTTTTCCCTGGCTCACAACAAGTGACTTTAATGGGGTCTGCTCATCTCTCTGTGTGTCTTTATATCAAGTTATTGCTTTTTTAAAGCTGTACATATTCCCCAGTATTTGTCAGAAAAGTAATTCTCTCTGAGAAGGTATTATTTGTGTTCCACCATCACTCGGCACTTATTCCATGGTGCATTTAGTAGTGAAATAGAGCCCAGAGGGCACTAAAATGACGTACTGAAACTTGGCATAAACATCCTCTGAGTGGTCTACTAGCTGTGAACTTTCTATTAATTTCCTCTTTTTATCCTGGTTTAAAAAACAAAACAAAACGAACAACAAAACAAAAGACAATAAGAAAAAAGCAAGACTTGGGTGCCCTTGGATGTGTGGTTGCATTCAAATGAGTCTCTGTCTGTGTATCATCTTTGTTTAATAAGTTTTGTCCTCTGGTCAGATTTTGGCTGCTAGCTTGGTCATCCTCAAATTCAGGATGAGCTCTGCCCTCCCTGCCTGTGTCCTTCTCACCACCCTACCCAAAATGGGATTTTCCTGGGGCAGAGGAGGGATGACATCAGACTCCGCCAGCTTGTAAGGGGACCTGAAGATAGGTTTCACACCCACCCTCATGAATGGCAGATGCCCTAGGTAGATCCTCAGGTGACACTGCTGTCCTTGTCCCACAGAAAACCTTTGGTCAGTGTCAGGGAGCAAAGGGCTCTTTTGAGAGCTAGATGAGCATGCAGGGGCACAGCAGGAGCCAGGCTGCATTTCCACTCCTGCCAGATGTAGCCAGTCCAGCCAAGGACTGTTTTTTCTAGACATTTCAGATGATGCTTAGACTAGTGAACAAAATGAGAAGAAAAGCTGAGAGGAGTCAGAAACTTCTTGGATTTGAGAGGAGGGCAAAGGAATGCACAGCAAATCTGCTGGAGTGCATCAACTCCTGTGGCAAGGAGAAAGCATTGGCACTGCAGGGTAAAGCCCAGGAGAACCCCTTTCGATGCAGTCCTCAGTTCTGCTGGGACAGCTGGGGAGGCAGAGAACTGAGCTATGGGCACTTCTGCCCACAGCCAGGCTCCTCTGGGAAGGTGCTCACTGAGTGAGCTGCTTCATTTACCCCTTGTGCCGCAGGTGCTGGGAATCTCCTGAGTAATGGGGCTCCACCACTGAAGCAGCTAATTTCTCCTCCCAGGTGTATTTGGCTGATTCAGGCAAGGGTAAAGTGAAATCTCACTCGGATGCAAGTCATCCGAGCAGTCTGGGGACCAAGGGGGACAGTGACAGCTCAGCTGCAACTGATCTGTATTTGGAGAGAAATATCCCCAGCACAGACAACCAGAGGTGCAAGAGAGAGGGCCCAGCAGATAAAGGGTCAGGATGTTCATGGCATAAATCTTCAAAAGGAGCCCACGCAATGCTACCCTCGCCACAGGATCACTCCACTGAAGTAAGAACCAACATTGCAAACAAATGTTCAGAGTTCATAGAACCATAGAATGGCTTGGGTTGGAAGATACCTTAAAGATCACCTAGTTCCAACTCCCCTGCCATGGGCAGGGACACCTCCCACTAGATCAGGTTGCCAAGGTCCCATCCAACCTGACCTTGAATGGAGAGGAGAGCCACAACTTTCTTGGGAAACCAGTTCCACTATCTCACCACCCTTACAGAAAAGAATTTTTTCCTAATGTCTAACCTAAATCTCCCCTTTTCAGGTTTTAAACCATTGCCCCTTGTTCTGTTGTTAAACAACTGTGCAAAAAGTCCTACCCCAGCTTTCTTTTAGGCCCCTTCAGGTAGTGGAAAGCTGCTGTAAGGTCATCTCTGAGCCTTCTCTTCTCCAGGCTGAACAACCCCAACTTCCTCAGACTATCTTTATAGACAAGGTGCTGCAGTCCTCTGATCATTTTTGTGGCTCTCCTCTGGACACACACAAAGAGCTATATGTCCTACTTTTGTTGGGGACTCAGATCAATTTTGTTGGACATCAGATCAATTCTCACATCTTTTGTGTCTGCAATAGCTGTAATTGCAAATAGCTACGGTCCTTCTCCTGACATAAAGACACCAAGAAAGCTCTTGCTCTCCGTTGGCTTTCCATCTTTTCACAATATCAGAGCAAGCCACTCCACCTCCTTGTGAATGGCCTTGCCTCTTCTTGGCCTGTTGCCTGCATCACCCAGTGCTCTGATGGGACTATGTCTTTTCCTGGTGGTGCCCTTGGGTGATTATGAGGGAGTTGGGAGGTGTGGTCTTACCAGGGAGAAGGAGCTTCATCTCTTTAGTGTTAGTGTATTGCTGAGGTTATTCTCTGGCAGCAGATTATGAACTGAGCCGAATTCCTCCTAGATGATCCCATGCCACTACACCAATACTGAAATTTGGGATAGTGTGGAGGTTTTTTGGGAGAACCAAGAGGTTAGATCTGTGGTATTACAGTGATGGGAATTTAAGTGTAATGGGTCCATTATGGCATTTTTACTGGAATGAGACACCCCTGAAACACATCAGTGCAGACTGGCCACTGTTGGAAAGCATGTTAGCAGCCATCTAGTCCTTTTCTCTCCCTTGCAATCCCATTCCTCAGGTGTTTGCTCATTCACCTGTTTCACAACTAGAAGTTAGTTACAGGTTCTACTTCAAACTTCTCACCAAGGGACATGGTGCTGAGTCACCCATCTGTGCCCCTGTCACCCGCAGCAGTGTGGTGGGATGTAGGGCTGAAGGACAGATTCTTCCCATAGAAGCACAGAGCTCTGATGTTAGGGTGGGAATGATTAATTTTAATGGCTTAAGGTGGGTTGTCTGAACCTGTCAGCCTGGGCCAGCCCTGCATGGACACCCTGCATCCTTCTCTCAGTAAAACACAGGTGGGGGGAAGGGGCTTGGTGACATCTCCATTTTGCCAACAGCAGCACACAGGCATAAGGTAACTAATTTGGGATATTATTCTGGTTGCCAATTTCCTGAGTGATTTGGCGGGAGAGGCTTTGAATGATCTGCTGAGCCTCACGCACGCTCTCTGCTGTTCACTTGGGCTGGAATTACTCTTTTATTTTACTTCCTCCTTGTTCTCATTGCCACACCACTCAAACTAAAATTATTCGCCTACAACCGCAAACCCAGGGATATATCATCAGGAGTGCTGTAGGGCTGTTGCCATATATAATGCTCTGAGCCCAATATTTATGGAGCTACATATGGCACAAATCAAACCCAGAGAGCCCGTTGAGCTGGAGAGCTAGGTATAAACTCCAGAAATATCACAAGCCATCGCTCACAAGAGACTGCCCGGCAGGCCCGCTGGCCGTACATCACGCTGTAATGCCATCCGAGTCTGTGCTCAGTGCTGGAGTGGATCAGAGGTCACTGCCAAGCTTTTCTTCCATAAATCCTGGACTCTGGCTCTTAGCAAGGTTAGGGGCTGGGAGATCCCTGCTCTGAGCGCTCCTTCCTCCTGCTTGCTGCTGCCAACACTGAGCTGGCCCAACACTGTTGTGTGGGTATTTATCTTTGAGTTCTTGTCCTCCCCTCTCCCTCTCTGCCTTAGGAAATGGAGGGGAAAGGGAGGAGGGATGCAATGGGTCAGTTGTACCACCTATGGAAGCTGACAGCTCATCTGAAATGTCCTTTCACTGGGCTATGGGGGAGTCCAAGTCCCTCTTCTTTTCACCCCTCTGAATCATGTTCTCCCTCATCCTCCTACCCTGTGGCAAGGATGTGTATTTTCTTCAAATGCATATCAAACCCTTTGTGGTGAAGGGCACCCCAGTATCCTGCCTGCTCACATAGCAGAAGTGTGGGCACTGGTCCCAAGAGAGTACACATCCCTCTGTCACAAGTTTCTCTCCTTTCCTCTTTTCCCCCATTCCAAGATTTCTCCTTGGCTTGGGTGGAGTTGATGGGGATGGGGAACAGTTCCTGACCAGGCCAGACCCTAATGCTCTCCAAGGCTGTTCTATTACATTTAAAGTCAATCCAAAGAGTAAAGCACAGGTGAGATGAATTCTCTACGGATTAGTCCCTCCCAAGCTTTTCTTCCCCTGACAGTTCCCAGCCATACGTGTTGGTGGTCCAAAGCATACTGTGGCAGATGGAGAAGATCCAGAGGATAAGAGCCAACACAGGTGAAGTTTCTGAAGCAGGGGAGCAGTGACATGGTGTTTTCTGAACAAATAAACGCTGGAGTTTTGTCTAAGAAATCATGAGCCAGCCACTTCTATTTCTAGGCTGAGGCTGATGGACTTGAGCTAACCAGTCCCCCGTCTCCCCCAGCAGCATGGCAGGCAGATTATGACATTAAGCAAAATAAAATCCAGCCCTTAGCATTAAGTAAAACTCCCAGTGTGATGGGTTTGTGGCTTGCAGCAACAACTCAGCAGGGGCGTGTTAAAGCTGGTCTCCAGCGAGTGGAAGAATGAAGCTCTGCAAAACCCTGACGAGGCAAAGCTCCTAAAATAACAATTGAATTAAACTTAATTCATTTTCACTTAATACCTTAATAGTGCCTTTAGCAAATGAGGCTGCTATTATTTTGAGGAGGAAAATGAGGAGGTGCAGTCTGAATGCAATGCACATGTCCTTACTGAAAGGAAGCAAATTTTGGTGAAAATTAAAAAAAAAAACAACAAAAAAAACCCCAAAACCCAACATGGGAAGAAATGCAGATGGTTCACATTTTCCATTTGGAATGAAAAACCCTCAAACCCAGCCAGTCTCACATTCTTCAAGATGTGCCCCAGACTATATTGTGCAAGCTCTTTTTGGCCAGGTGATGAGGATTTGCTGGGTTTGCCCGTGTTAAACACATTATTACCTCCAGCATCCACAAATGGCTGGACAAGCCCTTCCTACACTTCTCTTCACCTGCAGCTTTCTAGGCATCTCTGAGGCATCTGAGCAACAGATACCCACTTCTTGATTTTCCCCTCACTGGCGCAGCATGCAGGGTTTGAAGCACTGTACTCAGATTTGTTACCGTGGATGATGTGTTGGTGTGAGCCCTTCTCTCAGAAAAACTGTACTAATCCCCCCCACCATGCCTGACTCAGTGGGACATGCAGGCACAAGCTCAGGATGACCATAAGCCACAGCAGCCCTGGAGACTCATCCCTATCCAAGTCAACCTCCATGCTTGAGTTACACACAGCATGTATGTAACTTATTTTCAACCTTATTCTCAACCATGCCTCCTCTTCACTTGCACCCACCCTCATTTCTGCTGGGGGTGGGATTCAGGCCCTCTCACTATCAAGATTTTCTTTCTCCATTGGGGCTGCAAAGCAGCATGCCAGAAAGGACATCCTGCAACTCTTCCCCTTAGAATCCCCAGTAAAGAGGGAATATCTCATCATCCTACACTCCAGAGAAAGATAATCAACTGATGCAAGCAGCAAATGTATCTAAGGAGCCACCCCAACTTTGTTGCAAACTTTCCTGCTCTGAGCTTCAGGCTCTGCAAAGCAGAGTGCAAAGGCTGCTTTGAAATGGCCATGCAGGCATGAAACTACACTTCCCAGTAGGCCACACAGAAAGGGTAGCACTCCCCTTCTGTGTTAAAAACCCTTGGTTTAACTTGCTCATGCTCAATGGGGATGGGGACAGCTGGGGGATTTCAGGGCTAGAGGCAGCCACTGCTCATCGCTGTGTAAGCAGCAGCAGGCATTAAAGCAAAATTAATTTCCTCTCTTAATGCATCTCTCCTGTCACTGCTGGCTTTACAGTCTTCCTCACAGAGCTCTAAAAAATAGCCCAGACAAGCTTTGCAAGGTCGCCTCGCCCTCTGTCTTGCTCGGAGGCAGGCTCTGCTCTAGCTAATCCTCTCCTGACAGGAATTTTTGTCTCTCTTGCTTGTAAAAACCTTCCTCCACCTCCCCTGGTTAGGGCAAGCAGCTTCTTAGCTTTAAGAAAAAGGAGGAGAAACATTCCCATTAAGATACAGCTTTTCAAAACTCCATGCTCTTCCCATCCGTTAGCATTGGTTAATTGTAGGGGGATGGGGATGAGGATGGGGAACAGTTCCTGACCCTAATGCTCTCCAAGGCTCTTCTGTCACATTCAAAGTCAATCCAAAGAGTAAAGCACAGGTAAGACGAGTTCTCTGCAGATTAATCCCTTCCAAGCTTTTCTCCCTCTGACTGACTGACACAGTCCCTGGGACAGTGAGCACCCGTCCTTGCTATTTACAACTCCTCTGATGCCAACAGATGATGCTACTGCTTCCCTCTCTTGCTGCCAGGCAAGAAGTGATTATTAGAGGCTGTGACTACATCAAGGATGAGATGCAGATGAGAAATAACTTCACTGGGACATTTTCCTGTAACCTGAAGAATTAGCACATACCCATCTAGCTATTCCTCTGCACATCCCTGCTGCTAGCAAGCCACACCTCTTGACCCTGATTGACTTGCAGAACTATTACAACTAAAATTCAGCTCTACTTTCAATTGCAAGGATTAATGGGAAAACAATTAGCAGAACTGTGGAATACTCCATCAAAATCAGACCATCAGAGCTTTTGGGGTTTCTTTGGGGTTTTTGTTTGTTTGGTTGAGGGTTAGTTTTTTTGTTGTTGTTGTTGTTTTTTCTTTGTATTTGTTTTTTTATTTGATGCAAATGGAGAAGAATATGAGATGTGGGGAGTGGGAGTGAACTCCACCACCTCTGGAGCTGCCTTTCAGAGAGCATTGTTGAGCTCTTGTGCTTTTTTGGGGGGATGCCTGCTGAGACAGGAGCAAGGCATAGCATGTGCTGTGCATGCAGGATCTGAGCATGTGTCTGCCCCATATCCCTCACCCAAAATTTTGCTGTCCACCCCCTTTCTTTCCAGCTCCTCAGAATACAATCCCCATCTTCCTTGCCATAAAGGGAAGCCTAGAGAAGGAACTGAAACCAAAGGCTGTGACATAACAGAATGGAGGGCAAGAGAGGGGAAGATTTCCCCAGGGTACCCTTCTATGATATTCCTTTAACTTCTTACAAAACCCACTGCAAAAGGGTTTTGAGAGAAAGACTTGCCACAATGCCAAAGCATGGTGCCAAGCTCCAGAGCCAAGCCCTGGCTGTGTCACTCCAGACATTGTTTACCTGGAGTGAGTGGTTCTAGTGGCAACCTCAAGTTATCAGTTAATTTTTATTTCTTCTCACATTGGCATGATAATCAGTTTTTTGCTTTCCCCTGAAATATTAATGGATCAAATGGGGAAAGTTTCCTCCCTCCTTGGCCATGATTTCTGCATGCTGGGATGCTCAGGGCACAAGGAACGAAGGAAGAAGTTGTTTTTCAACCTTGATCATGGGTGTTGCTGCTGATTACCCCTGCAGGGCAAAGAAAGAGAGAAGGAAGTGAGAGAAATTAAAGCTATTAGTATCAAACAATTAAGGACAATAGTTGAATCAGGTGACTAACAAATGGGACTATTTGGGAAAAGCATTAGTGGATCATAAAATACGATTTTAAGAAATGAGAAATAGCAGCTGATTACAGGCTGTGGTATACTGGCTTCACGTTGCTGCTGGGGCTGCTGGTCTTGGAATTTCCTTCCTTGCTCCAGTTTATTTAGCTATACTGGAGAGCACTGATGGACAAGGAGGTTACAGGAGCAGCACCCAGGGGTTTGTTTGCATCATCATTGAATCATAGTCAGAAGTAACCTCAAGAAGTGTCTGATACAGCCCTTTCTGAGCAGAGCTCACTGCTGCTAGGTCAGGTTGCTCAGTTCAGTCAACTTTTGAATGTGTCCAAGCTTTTCCTTGTGTCCATTGTCCAGTGACCCAGGGACCCTGCAGTTCACCTAGCTCTGGGGGTGAAGCAGGAAGCAGGAGAGTTTCTGCTAGAGGTGATACTGACTGCAAAGGTTTTGTGTGCATGTAGCAGAGACCACTTCAAGGTCCAGCTTTCCAGGGCAGCAGTATTTGAAACATCCAGGGACTTAATTTCCTGTGCTTGTCATACCTCTGGTCACATTTTGGTTGAAATTTAACAAGGCATTTAAAACTGAGGGGACAGGTACTGAGGGGCACACATCAGGAGGCTGTAGTGAGGTGGGAGGTAGCCCCTTCTCCCAAGTAACAAGTGATAGAATAAGAGGAAATAGCCTAAAGTTGTGCCAGGGGAAGTTTATATTGGATATTAGAAAAAAAATGCTTTCTTGAGAGGGTTGTCAGTCATAGGAACAGGCTGCCAGGGGAAGTGGTAGAGTCACCATCCCTGGAGGTATTGTATGTGTTGATGTGAGTATAGATGTTATGTAGAGATGTGATGCCTGGGGGCATGATTTAGTGATGAATTTAGCAGTACTGCATTAGTGGCTGGCTTGATCTTAAAGGTCTATTCCAGTCCAAATGACCCCATGATTCTATGATGTGCAGACAGGACCACCTAGGAGGAGGAGCCTGGAACTTCCCTGCTGTCCCACTGCTTCTCAGATCTGTCAGGTCGTGTTTAACTCTGTGCCTGGCTTTGACCTTCCCTCCTGCCAGCAAGGCCTGTGGCACTTATGCCACTTTTTTTTTAGCAGAAATCCTCTCTGAAATCACTATGAAAAAGTTTCTGACTTCAGACATGTTACTGAGGTACCATCCTGCTGCCTCAGCCCCTGGTATAAGGCACGGAGGGGGCAATATGCTTCTTTACACAGTCTCTGCCATTAGTAGTGACACATGCCCTGGGAAAATGCAACTTTATTTCTCTGTGAGACACAAATCGACTGCTCACACAGCAGAAGAAAGGATGCTATGGGGTGTTTTGCTCAGAAAAGACTTCCTCTTTTCTATCTCTTTACCTTTAGAAAGGAGTTTTCCCTTGTGAAAATCTCCCGATGAGAGTCAGCACGCCCTGCCCCGACCCACGAAGTGTGGTGGGCAGCCGTGTCTGGCGAACTCGTGGGGCGGCAACCACGTCGCTGCCTGCAGAGGTCCCCCTCGCCTAAGCTTTGAGAGCCGGGCAGGGCGGCAGCGCCGGCCGGCACCGCCGCGCAGTGGAGAGGGAAGTGGCACCAGGACAGCAGGGGCACCATTCACTTCCCCCCCTCCCCAGTCCCTCCTCCTTTGCTGTCCGGCTTTGGGATGCCCTTGGATTTGTCGTAGGAATGCGAGGATGTGAGTCTGGCGAAGCAGTGGATTTGAATCAGGGAACCCATAAGGCAGGAAAATCAGCAGCCTGGGCTCATCAAAGGGGTAACTAGGGGAGCAGCCTGAATTTGAGGTATTGCCAGCTAGGCCTGACCTGCCATCGAGGAACCTAGGGCAGGAGGTGGCCAATGGCTGGTGTGAGACAGCAGCACTTGGGGTCATTTCCAATATCAGAGGCCAGTGCTAAGCAGAAGCAGAGAGGAGAAGCACAGGACAGCCCATTCGTCCTCGCCTGCTGATTATGGGTCCATTTTTTGCCGCAATCTCTGGTGTGGATTTGGACGTCTCCAGATGGTGACAGATCAGTTCTGTGATTATTCTATCTTTGGCAGTATACAGGAGTTTGTGGAGCAATGACTAGTCCCAGCTGCATTATGAGATAGTATCTACCAGGGATAATCCAGAGACAAAAAAAACTCCAAAGGGGTATTCCTCACCATGCTCCCTAGCAGCTAAAAGCAGGGGTACCACAAGCAGCTGGAACCTGCCATGCCTGTACAAGATTGTATGCCTGTGGGGTGCATGCTGCTTCCTCCAGACTTGCTGCAGAGCCAGGCCAGGCCAAGCCAGGGGTGTGCAGGGTGCCCTGGGCTCCACTTATCCCCTGGGCCTCCACCACGCCTTTACTGTTCTGGCCTCCCCTCGCTCTCAGTGCATGGGTGATACACTCTGCCCTAACTGGCTGCTGGACTTCTGGGCTTTGGCATTTATCATTTGGGAGTAAGAAGAGTGCTGTGCGCCCTTCTATTCCATGCTTTAAAATAAAAAAATAAATAGGGGACAAGCTGATCCATCCACTCACATGCCACTACCTGTAATTTTTAATGTGGGAGTTGGGACATGAGATGCCAACACAGGCAAACTCCTGAATTTCCTCCTGAGGGAAAGGAGAACAGCAGCCAGCTAATAATAGTAAAGAGAGGGAAACCCTGTGAATGGGTCTGGAAGGGGAATAGGCACAAGCTATTGTGTGGTGACCTGTCCTGCACTGTCCTGTTCTCACTGCTCTGTCTTCTGAGCATGGTGTGAGTCCCTTCCAAGGGGAAAGCTATTTCCATAATAAATGGAGTGGGGAGGAGATGAAAGGAATATTGGCTTTGTCGGGAAAGGACATAGCAGAAGTGATTTTTTTTTTATGAATATGACATCTTAGAAAACTCCAGTTTGATTATAATAATCATATTTTTGAAATCTGTGCAACAAACTTGTCCTAGTTTAATATGGCCTTGGCATTACTTTGGTCTATGAACCTCTCACCAGCCCTCTGCATCTTCTGGAATGCTGTGAAGGTGTTTCCAGCAGTGGGTTAGTGGGTTCATAAGAACAGAGAAGTGAGACTGAGGTGGACTTGCTGTGGAGGGAGTGGCAGGGTCCCTGGCAAAGGGTGTGTTTGCACAGTGGGACACCATTCAGAGCACTTGTAATCATTGCGGTTATGGCCCCATTGCAATGAGACCTTCTCTTTGCCATGAGCCTGGTCCTCTTTCCAGGCCAGGATTCAGAAGGAGTTTGTGGGGGCTGCCAGTGAGGTGGGGCAACCCCTTCATCTACAGCCCTGCTGAACTCAGGGAGGATCTGGGGAGGGGATCTGGGTGCAGAGGGGAACCTGGTTTGGGGCTTCCCCACCTGTGCTGCTGCATGACAGTGGGTCATATCTGAACTTCAGCCGCCCCTTCACTCTCTTCCTCACCATGGCCACTCAGTTTTCCCAGCCCTACTTGTGTTTCTGCTGCAGAGCCTTCCCTGGGGAGATGAGGTGGGGGTAGTTCTGCCTTGTTCGGGAAATGGGAGACAGGGCTTGGGAAGGAGGGAGAAAAGCTTTTGCCAGAGAAAATCGATATGCCGTGAAAAGTAATTATTGAAGCATAAATTTATCATAAGTGTGATCACCAATAAAACATCTCTTGGCGACGTTTTAATTTAAAATCAAATTCAAAAAGACCCCCCCTTCCAAAAAAAAAAAAAAAAAAAAATCCTTAACAAGCAGAAAAATAACTGCAGCCCTTGGAACACTTCATTATACGTTCAAAGAGAGCTCCATCATCTTCGCACCGACGCCGGGCTCTGCTCTTCTGATGGATCCAATGCCGCTGATTTATGGAAATGACTTGCAAATCCATAAATGTAGTTTGCAGTGACAGCCGTGCATATCACTAGTAATTCCTTTAAAGTATGCAAAGAAAAATGATTCATATCTGGTTGGACCCTGCCTTTTCCAAGGGTCGCCACTCTTGAGTCTTGATGTGTTTGTCTGTATTGGTTTCCCTCTTGATTTATTTTTTTTTTAACTCTGTGATGGATGAGGCTGACATCTTAGAGCTGAAACCCGGGACCCCGAGACCGCCGGCAAGGGAAGGGTTAAGCCTGTGGGAAGGTGGCTTTGCCCCCCGTCCCCGGGGACACAAGTGAGTCGGATACGACAGACATTGCCACGCTCGGTGTCGTGTCCCCCCGCGCTTTTCTTTCCAGCCCCCCGGGTTTCAGCCCAGGGTCCCGAAAGCTTAATTGTGATAATTAATTAGTCATCTGTACGTGATTCCTGGGTGACTCCGGGACGGGTGGAGGGGGACCAGGAAGGTGCAACCCGGAGGCAAGTGTGCCCCTGCTTCAGTTTCCCAACCTGAGAATGGGGCAGCGCCCCAGGACTGGAGGGGGTGGTCGGGGGGGAGACAGCCCACGGCAATGCTCCTGAAACCCCTCTCCTGGGTTTTCCTCCAGAATCTCGCGGTTCTCTCCTCCTTGCCTAATCCCAGCACAAGAACCTGGGCCCGCACGCGTCGGGTAGGAACGAAACTTCTCTGCAAGGGGGGCAAAGGATGGTGTAAAATTAACAAGCGTTGGAATTTCTTCACTGTTTTTGCAGTTATCCCAGGTACCACGCCCCCACACCACCCGTTTGTCTCCCCGAAGATATCTCCAGCGGTATCTCCGCTAATGCGTTTATTAGGCTTCGTGATGCAATAATCAGAAGCAGATAGAAAATGTAGCATATTTCCACATTATCATCCAATTTCCCTTCCTGGGCATTTAGTTCAACTCTTTAACACCAGCCACATAATTAGAATTTGGATTTCCATTAATTTTCCTTGGGCCTGCAACCATTTTAAGATCACACTGGTAATTAACGTGATACATCACTAATTTCACCAAGCACCATCTAAGTAGGCGCTCCCCCTCCCTCCGGCGGGCAGGACTGGGGTCGGAGGAG